>NC_058496.1:4445000-5797500 GCF_020382885.2 Scatophagus argus | reverse complement strand
TAATGACTTCTCTTTCTTTTCTCTTTCTTCTATATTTTACATGCATTCTGCTTGTTTCTACGTACACTGAAACTAAAACCACTCACATTCCCATCTCTACCTCCTCTAGGTGCTTCATCCCAAATGTTTATGCAGCTCTGTGCACGGCTGTGCTGGTGCCTCTCATCTGCCTGGTTGCAGTGTTGGTCATATTCATCCACGCCTACCAGGTGACTCAGCAGTGGAAGGCCTACGACGACATTTACCGCGGTCGAACCAACAGCACAGGTACCCAGCAAACCTGCAAATGCATCTGAGAATGAGTTTCTGCTTTAAGAGGCAAAAATATTGCATGCACATTAAAAGATAAGAACTCAAGATAAAATTGCTCTCACTGTGCACACATACAAACCATAAAAACAAGAAACCAGCCGCCAAGATGCCCTCATGTCACAGTCTGCATCCACCACTATTTGTGGCTGAAAGTTTCAGCCCCCATATTGCTCAGCTTACAAGTTCTGTCTCTGTGTGCGCACCCAAAGGATTTATGATACAGGATAGCAATACCTGTTTTTTCTGATTGAAATGCTGCTGTCAGATGCACCTTTATTCAGTGATTGTTTGGCTTTCTATCATATACAATGTAATTGCATATTCAAAACATACATGCACTCAATGTTGTGTAGAAGCGTGTGGACTCAACCTCAGATTTGTGGGTTACGACTCTTGTTTGCTATGAAATAGCCATCAGGGAGTTGAGGTCGGTATGAAGTTGTACTTATTTAGCACACTCATTCACTTTGGCCACACATGAAGATCCGAGCTAAACACATTAGGCCCTCAGTATCATGGCTGTAATCTGTGGCCATCAGTGAGAATCAGCAGGCTTTAGCTTGTTTTGCTCGGTCAAGGCCCTCCAATGACAAAGCAAAGCCTGAATTAGTGCCAGTCCTTTGGCTGGCACACAGTTTGACATGCACACTGTGTGTGTGTGTGTGTGTGTGTGTGTGTGTGTGTGTGTGTGTGTGTGTGTGACCTCTGAAGTTGTGTAGGAAACAAAAACAGTGCTTTGCTGAGTTACTAATAGGTGTGCATTCTCAACAGGAGAGCAATAATGTCTCGTTCACAAACCAAGGCTAAAGATCAGCCTGTGTGATTTGTACCTTTTTACTGTGGGGGACATTTTGAGAGATCGAGGGTGTACTGTGCTGTATGTCGAATGAGAAAACAGAGTGGAAGCAGCCAACATGGTGAACAGGATTTTAGCAGTTTCCTTATTTACCCTCAGAGAGAGCGAACGAGAGAAAAGTAGGCACAGCACACACTATTCAAAGTCCTCACTGAGTGTGTGTGTGTGTGTGTGTGTGGCACAGCTCCCTTGAGGTGTGAATATATGTGTGTGTCCAGTTTTGTGTGGAACAGCTGCACTGTGAAAAGGTTGCTCGTGAATGGGAATTCAAATGAATCCAGAAACACAACATTAGACAGCAGCGATTTTTATCAAAGTGGCCTGTTGCATGCAGCGGTGGATCAGTGTTGCTTTTTTATCTGCGTGCATGATGACATAATACCACCACATACATGCACACAAACATCTTGTGGCTGAGTAATATGGGATATCAATCTTGGTTTTGTCTTAACATGTCCAGAGTACAAAGGGGAATAAAACAAATGTTAGGGAAAGGCCTGCAATATTTTATTGTTCTGAACACAGGATACGCCTGTGCCTTTGTCAGAGTTGGTTTAGAAAGCCACAGGCGCTCTGACAACAATCCTGAACAGTTTCAGTCCTACAGAATGCACTGATCGGACAAAAGAACAATTGTAAGAATAAATCCTCTGATTCTACTTGATATGTCTATCAGACGTGTTTTTCATACGTGTTACCTTTAAACAGGTCAAAGATGACCATGTTGTTTCATTGGTCCATGGCTGTTTTTGTTCAGACTGGCTCCTTAATCGCTGTTATGAATCTAGCAGTGTGAGCCTTATCTTGATGTTCCCATCCAGCTAAGATTCATGCATTCATGTGGGGAAGCTGATGACTATGATTATTCAGATCTTGGCCATTTTCAAATGCCTCTCTGCTGCAAAAGCTGATGAGATAAGCTAAGGGCTACTCTGTGTGTGTGTGTGTGTGTGTGTGTGTTTGTGTGATTATGAGAAGCCTATGTGTAAAACTGACAGGACCATGTGAGATTTAGCAGGCCTTCTGACGTCAGTAAAATCAAACAAATGTACCAGTGAGTGTGTGTGTTCCTGTAGCTTAGCAAAAACTTGAAATCTGCCCTTGTGCCAAACATAAACAAAACATACACAAATTAAATTTACAATAGCACCTCTTCAGAGCGCATCATAAGACTTTATCACAGGCCCCACTGAAACTCCTGAAGGAGTTTTTGCGAGACATGAGAATGCTTAAAAAAAACCTCCTGTGTAGATGTTTATCATGATGAATCATTTGTTTTGAATTGGTTTTCTCATTTCTGGTTTTTCCCGTAGACAGTACAATAAGTGGAAGCTGCTATCTTTCTCATTTCCAGCAGGGGGCGACTCCACTGGTTTCAAAAAGAAGTATGTAAGCATATGAGAAAATGAGCCTAATTCTCACTTGATTTATGACTTCAGTAAACAGTTTTCTAATTGTTCCCGTGGGTAAAACAGATGATTAAGCAGGGTATACGGCAATACATATCATCACCAACTCCACAATCAATCCAAATATGGTCATGGCTCCAAAAAATCAAAAAGGCAGCGGCTACAACACCAGACTCAAGGCATTACAATGACAGTCCACGAGCCAATAGGTTATGGCATGGTGGCTCCATCTACTATTTGTTATGCAGCCTGTAGTTTTATCAAACATATGAGGTACAGCTACATTTTGCACAGGTCAAAGAATTCAACTTGATGAGTTCGGCTGAGTGTTTTGTGCTTCTTTTCAGGAATAATTCATCCTTCCTGGTCATAGTCTGATTAAATTATTAATTCAGATCAATATAAACATTAAGAAAGCCAAGCCTCATTCTGCTCATATATTTTAAAGACAGTAACCTTTGAAATTAAAGGCTTCTGCTTTCTCTTTTCCTGAAAAACCAAACTGATATTAGTGACATAATTTCACAATGGAGTTTTCATGCAGCATGTGTAATTTATCTTATTTATCCTCATCTTGTGGGCCCTTTGAAAGACCCTGACAGTGGGAACCACCGGACTAAACTGGACCAGCTACAGTGAAATGCTGCTTTAACATTCATGCATCGTTTTAATACTGAATAATGTCAGACTTTTACTTTTGCTACTTGGCTACATTTTGCTGCTTGCCAGAATATTCTCGGCAATTCAGCAATATTAAAAAAAAAAAAATCCTAGCTTTCGTTCCGTCTGTATATTCACTTGTAGCTCACACACACACGCACACACATTACATGTATGTGGGGTGTTTGTGAGTGCTCAACACACGCTTATTGCAGCTTGTTGTTATTACAGCTGCTGACCTCCCTGTGACAGTAATGTCAGTACCGTCTCGAGTTTCTGCCTGGTTGTTTTTGTTGAACCCATGTTCTCTCCTCAGTTTGTCTTCTCACACCGGGAAAGCAGCTCTGATCAAATATAAACTGGAGCCTGTCCTCCTGTGGAGAAAAGTAGCTCAAACATGTCCAGAGGAAAGTCATTCTGAGGAGAAATTGCATTACTTACTTACTCTATATCTTAGCTCCACCAGACAGAAAGACAGCCATGATATAATCTGGCATCTGAGACAGAGTTACCACTCTCTCTTGTGTTTGTGCAAAGGCTTTCATATGCACTCATACATGCTCACACACACATACAGTATCTCTGGAAAGCTTCTTTCTGCTACTCTGTAGTGATATCGAGCCAAACATTCAGTCAGCATTTTGCATTTAGTCTCCATTTGGCTCTAGGAACCTGTTCTTACTGTGGGAGCTCTGCCGTGTCCACAGACTGGAATGTGCTTACATGGTTAGAAAACCAGGGAGGGAGGAGATGGAGACAGACGTCAAGATAGAAGAAAGTGAGAGCGAGACAGAAAATGTTTATGCTGTTCAAACAAGAAGCAGTAGAAAGTGTGAGAAGGCTGAGTAAAATGGTGAATAGCAACGGATGAACAAGGTCATTGTGCAGATTTACCGAAAGACAGAGAATGTCCAGATAGAGGGTGTTACAACGATCCTGAAGCAACAGAAAACAATGACAAGAGTATTGGGAGAGTAAAAAATGCCTTACAGGAAATGAGTCTCAACAGGAAAGGGAGAGTCTTGAAAAATAAAAAGGAAAGGGAAAGTCTTATGGTGTTCAGCCAGAGGGAAGGTGCAGCGAGATAAGGAGCAGAACTTGGAGTGGAGTGGAGCTGACAGGGTGGTGGAAGTGGCACCCAAGTGAGGGCTTTTTGTGCAAACCTGGGCCCCGTGCCCTGTGTTTCCACCCTACTTGTGAAGTGGAGTGAACTGTACAGTCTGTCCTACATAACACCAACCAGTGCGCTACAGCTAGAGTGACTCAGCTTTGTCATTCTGAGACGATCCATTTTCCACCCCTGAGGATGAGTCGGCAGTAACGCTGATTCTGAAGGTGTCGCCTTGAAATCCATTTGCTGTTTAATGCATTAGATTCATCTTGTTGTGCACACATCTGTACAGTCAGTGTGATAACGTGTGCTCTGCATGATCGTGGTAAATATGACCATATGGAGCATTAACCTGGTACTGCATGTTCTCAGCCACATGATGATCACTAATGGAAGCACAGCGCTGCAAATTCCAGCCGTCTTCCCAGCTGAGCCATCCACAACCCAACACACACACACACACACACACACACAGATACAGACCGTCACAGACATTGCATACCTAACAACAGTGTCTCTCTGAAGTATTGCAGTTGCGTTGCTCCCATTAATTTTCTGTGAAACAATCTTCTTTGTAAGGGAAACATCTTTCACAAAACATGCACGTTTTGGCTTGTTTCAACAGCTGTTTTAAATCTTTTTCTGCTTCATCATTTCATCCTGAAGCAAACAAGCTGGATAGTAATGAGCTGTACTATCTACCAGCCCACCGATGACTCACCCTTGACAGTTGACTCAGGCTGCTGCTGATTGGCTGCGCTCATTTTGTTTGTCCTCTAATTAGCTGTTCTAATAAAAGGAGATGGATTGATTTTTCAAGCTGAGAAGAACACCACGAGCCGATAAAGATGAGGTTCACGGATACATCCGTGGCCTGAAATCACTCTCTACCTCACCGTGAGGTTGCTCACTTGAACTCTCACACCATGAGATACCGCAGGGGACAATCATTTGAAGGAATACAAATTTATCTGTCCTTACTTTTCCAGACAAAGCCGAGGGTGCCGTATTCACCTCCGTTTGTGTGCCGTCACGTACTGCATGTGGCGTGTCAGCCCTAACAGAAAGTAGGTTAGCAGTGACAGGAGTTGCGACAGAGAGCTCAGATTAGAAACACGTGCAGAAAGACCTCTTGGTGGTCTCGTCTTATCTCAGAAACACTTGACGCAGTCCAAATGCAGAAAATGTGTTTAAGTGTTTTTCTGCCTGGTGAGTACAGTGTAGTTTGTGTCCACTGCATGTATAAAGCAGGAGGAAGAGTGAGCATTTTAGCATGAGGTCATTTGTTTGTATAGTTTTGCAGCACGTGGTGGATTGTATGTGTTGAGAGTATGTTTTTAATGACGTACTTACTGAAGGGTGTACTAACTATGCTATTTCAAACTATGGAGAGAGGCACACCAACCTCCAGAATGGTGCCTGATTAAATGGAATAGAATAGAATAGTAACTTTATTGTCATTAAACTTACAGTACAGCAGAATTAAAATTTAAAGATCATCTATTAAATTTGTCCTTCTTTTCTTTTGACATTTTGAAAGAGGGACGGTGAGCGAAGACGGGGGAACATTTTTCAATAGAGGGAACGTTTGGACGTTCCACCTCTGGCTGATACACACTAGCCACATTTACACTCAACGTTTTGTTTTATTGTATTTACATTTACGTTTTATTTTGGTGATGATCATTTCTCTGTTGATAGTGTCATCTGCTTGCACTCTATCATTGCCACTCCTTAAAATATACAGTTAATATCAACGTGGCTCGACATGCTAAACATAGCGGCTGTCTGCGCTTATTTCCACGAACAAAATGATTGCGGACTCTGGTACTTGGATCAATATCAGCGTAAGTGGCACTGCAGATCCTCAATAACTCTCAGTGTGGAAAATGGGGATACAGCCCTGAGGGCATACTTCTTGGCATACACGAAATGTGTGAGTGTGTGTGTGTGTGAGTGTGTGTGTGTATTACTGTCTCTGCTCTCCTGCAGTGTGCAGCATTCACTAGTTTGGGCTTTAAACAGGAGTCCACTTGTGGACCACATGGACTCATTAAGACTTTTGGAGCAGAATAAGCGCTGCAAACCAGTGCTGAATTGGGCCTGGAGGTACTGGTTCATTAAGTGACTCCTGAGGCCTGGTCCTGGCTCCTTTCTCCTGCCACGCCACGAGTCATGTTACAGGAGTACAAGTGTATGTGTGTGTTTGTATGATTCAAGAATACAGCAGGTATTCTATGCCTTTACTCATCCATTAAATACATGTCATCAATTTTATGTCACTGTTGATGTACCAAATTGTGCTGATATTGTTTTTTAATCCTCCTCTGTTGTTATCTTGTGCTCCAGAGGTGCCGCTGGTCCTCTACTTGTTCCTGCTCATCTCCCTGGTCTGGTTGTGGGCAGGTCTACATATGGGCTACAGGTACCTGTGGATGCTCATCCTCTACGTCATCTTCAATTGCCTGCTGGTGAGCTCATTGACTTACTTATCTGTTTGTTTACTTGTTTTACATGTTTATTTATTTCTTCATTTATGCAGTTCTTTATGACTCTGCACGAGTGCTAGCTGTGGCTGCAAGCACTATGTTTTCAGGTTGTCCATTTGCATCGTAGTCATCACAAGCTCACGGTTTTGCTGATAACTGAGCTTCAGATGATGGTAGTTGCACCATGTGACAAAGCTTTCTATCAGTTCTCTGTCCTCCTCTGTAAAAAACTGTAGAGTCTGGACGCATGTGGATGAAAATAGCAAGCTGAGGGGTTGGCAAAGGCACACAAGGCAGTCATTTCTTTTTTTTCATGCATTAAATCAACAGTCCCTGCACCAAAAAGATTAATGTCCTGGGCCAGTGTTCACTATCATACTTCTGGTTCTAATTATTGGTTTTGTTAGTTTCATTAATTTCATCGGTTCTATCAGCATTCATTTTAGTTGTCATCTTTGTTGTTGATGTCTCCAGTGCAGAGTTATGAAGTTAAACTAATCTGAAGAAATGTTTTTATCTGCACCGCGTGTTTTTGCAGTTGCTGTTTTGAAACTGCGCACAGGCGAAAACATGAGGTTTTATAACAATTTATAATAATGTCAGGATGTGTGCTTCTGGATTAATGTAGCTCTTATCTTCTGTGTGGTACTTTCCCGAAGATGTTGCATATCATGCCTTGTGATATGAGAGGGCTGTCTGCAAGTTAACACAAATAAAATATTGATGATTTAGACTGCTCGTCTGGTACGTGCGTGTGTGTGTGTGTGTTGATGTTTTGTTGACTGAGAGAATGATGAAGGCTACTTTATCCCACTTTGAAGCCTCGCTTTGATGTGTTGGCGAGGCAGAACAAGAGGAGCCTTGGGAGCAGGGACAGTCGGGGTTATCACTGTGTCACATCTCCCTGAAGCCTCCACTTTCCATTTGTATTTTTGCCTGCTTGTTGTCTCTCTGTTTGCCTCTCTTTTAATCTGCGGCTCCTTGGCTTTAGTCCGACTCTGCGCTCCAAGTATCGGAGGAGATAAAGACGGGATGTTAATGAGTCACAAGATAACTCCTATTGCCAAATCTCCTCACAGCTGGAAGCCTCCAAACATTTGAATTGCTATGTACGGTGACTTTAAAGAGTTACATAACAGATAAACATATTAATGATTAAGTTAGGTTGAACTTAGCCAATATTTTGGTTTCACTATTTGATTGCAATGTTATAAGCAGAGTTATACCTCACTATTTTGTCAAATAGTGAACTTCTTGTTTCCTAACCTGAAAGAGCTGACAAGCCATCTCAGTAAGTCGACTTTCATAGTCATAATGCCACAATGCTTGGAAAATTTAGAAAACGTTAGCAGTGACCTTGGCTTTAATCCAAAAGAATCCAAAAAAATGTATTTAATTCAGCAGTACAGGCGATCAGATGTGTGGAAATCTTTTGAGCGACTCCGTAGGCAGTTCTCCCCCTGACCCCACTGTCTTTGGTACAATGGGTCCTTTTCTTCCTCGTTCAGCCTTTAAATGTTTGCAGTCTCTCCTGTCATCCTCTGAGAGACCCCACCTGCCTGTTAAGTGTGCCATAGGAGGTCTGTGGTAACCCCTTGTGATATATGGCATCCACATGCAAAAGACAACAGTACTGCACCAAAACAAACTTATCCTGTTGGTGCGGTGACAAATGAAGAGAAGTGATGTCAACGCCAACAGTCGATGTCGCACTTCGCACTTGCCCCACTCTGTGACATCATGTGGTCAGTTTCTTCTGGTGACCAATAGCATGGCGGTGCTCTGCGGTTTTTAGCATTTTATAAAACTCCATTTTATTCTGTTTACAGTTCTCTGATACGCCTATTTTTGTCCTGACAGACTGAATTTATTTGTTACATTCCTAAATTGATGTCACAGACACGAGTTTCATTTCTGTTTCGGTTGAGGTTAAAATCCGGCCTAAATCCCATAGGAACACTTCAAATTGAAGTCTTTGTTGCTTCTGTAGTGACCTTAATGTGTTCTTGTCTTTGAATTAGGCCCCCAAGGCCTCCCGCTTCTCAGCCTCCAATCCTCCGACGTCTGCCTTCTCACAAACAACACAAACACAGAGGCTTTCATTCGCACACACACGCACACCAAATCACAAATAAAACACCCGACTCTTGTTGCTGGTAATCATCTACGGCTCCACCGAGAGGAGAGAACTGCAACATAAAAGCTCGTCATGCCTCCCTAATAGATTGCCTTTCATTGCATCCTGTTCGCCCTTGGCATCAGGCGGGACAAATTCGTTGACCTTTGCAGCCAACTTTTCAAACTCCGTGTTCTCTGAAAGAAAAAAAGGAAGTCTTTTAGAACAGGACTCTGGCAATTGATTTTCAGTCCTGGCTCTTGCATTGCAACCTCAAAGCTCAGACTAAAAGGGGAGCCTCTGGGGTTCAGTCTGGGTCTGTTTAGGAATAAAGGAGGATTCATTTGAGTGGAACAGACAGGTAAAGGACAAGGACATTGATTAGCAGTAAACAAACTCATCTGACCCACTTTTCACAAAGCACAAAGGAAACCAACTCTGTGCTGATGGACATGCTGTTGCCATGAACCACGCATGGCCGCAATTAGGTGTGTGTATGAGTGCGTGCGTGTGTGTGCGTGCACTTAATTTATTTAGCTGTGAAAGGGGAAAAGAGCTGCAACAAGAGGGCTGACATTTTGTGATGCTGCGGGACTTCCATTAGGGACTGAATGAAAGTTTAATGAAAGTAAATGGGATCCCGAGAATCGAGACTGAAAATGTACGTCCCATTGAACACTTTGAACGGCAATTAGATTGTTATGACTCAGAACAGACGAAAGAAGTTTGTATCTGTGTTAATGTGTCCTGGCGCCATCGCAGCAACTTCTGAGCAAAGGGCTTTTTACAGAATGCGTCTAGATTTTGTTATTCAAGAAGACATTGATCACATGATGCGATGATTGTGACATCTATTAACGAATCACTCCGGCTGGCTGGATGTCTTTGTATTGGATTTCGTGTCACCTATTCATTACTAGCTTCATAACTAGACTGAACTGTAATTGTGATTTTTCGCTGGACTCAATGAGGAAGGATTTAACATTTAACAAAGAAGGATAACAGACTTACAGGCTTTGGTGCTGCATGACCACCTGTTTCTGGCAAAATGATTGTTCCACCAGCAGCTTGTTTAAGCACACTGTCTTATTCTTTGTTCAGGTCTTTAATGCCATCATCTCCCATTTTGTTCCGTAGCCTTGAGGTTGGAAGCCATTATACTGTAGTGTGGCTGAGCAGTTGTTGTTTTTGTTGTTTCCTTCATGCTGTGAAGTTTCCATTAGGAGAATTTTCCATGTTTACCTTGGCGTTGTTGTTGATGTGGTTGTTTGCCACGCCTCCCAACAGCTGATTACTGAAGGGCATTAAACAGCTGCAGATGTTACGGCTGTGCGCATATGTGTTGCAGAGCACAGATTAGTCTGAGGATACTGAGTGCTGTGCTCGTGGAAAGCAGCCTTTAGTGTCCAGCAGGTTAGTCGATACAACCAGACTGTGAAGCCGATCGCACTTGCAGTGATCATAAGGAAAATTAGACTTTAAACCTCTGTGTTTTTCTTTGCTCTCATTTTCCTTCCACCCTATGTTTTCTGTTAAACCCCGGAGTTATTCTAGACCCACATCTGTGCCGCATCAGGCTGAATTAGAAGACAATAATCAAATCACTGCAGCACCGCCCCTCATTATCTCCTCCCGCGGCGGCTCCTCTGCCGGTAAACCTTACCTCGTTGTGAAACATCAACAGCGGTGAAGCAGGACCATACGACATTACAATTTAGTTCCACCCACGCTTCCTCATTCAACCTTTTTACTCGGCTAAAAATAGGGCACAGGATATCTGTGTGTTATTATGGAAAAGAAGACCCAGGCCGACATGTGTCCACGCACACGCAATCAGCTGTGTGAAGCCTGAAAAGAATTAGGATTCATGGAAAGAGATCTGATGCTTTTATGAGCACAGAAAACGATTTGCACACAGCACACTTTTCCCGTGTGAGGAGTGAACACTGCATCAATCATCCAGGATTTACACTGTCCCTGACAGCAACATTATTACCCTCATATGAGTCAGTTCAGAAGAGTTTTATTTCTTTTGAATTTCTTTAGAGGACTTTTTTCCCCGAGTTTCACTTCTTTGACACATAACTGTTATTTTTCCTCCATATCTATGCTTCATCCAGTTTTATTGTCTCTCTCCCCCCCACACGTTTCTGCTCTTTCTTCCATCCCTCTCCTCTTTCTCTAGATCCAACCTTTGCCCTCCCTCCCTCTACCCTCCACCTTCCCTGTCCTTCCTGCTCGCTTTAGGTCCGTGTTTTCCTTCTCTAAAGACGTGGCCTCTCCAGTGATCAGGGAACACTTACATAACAGGCCTATGGTAGTAAAGCCTGTTCCTCAGGTTGCACAGCCTGCTGATGATCTGTGCTAATCACCCACACTGCACACGGTGAATAGCAAGCCTATATGTGAGCGCACTTTACCTGGTTACGTTGTTTGCTGTCTTGTTATTGCACAAGGAAGGTTCATTTCCTTCTTCAACTTCATAGACAAAAAATGCAAACAAAAGTCATGAAAGTACACTTTACACAACACTTGACTTGACTGTCCCATTTTCTTAGTTCAGGTTGTGTGGCTCTCACAGACGGTTTGTGCAGCTCACTCATGAAAAAACATCAGGCTCTAAAGCTTTTTTCCGAGCCGTGTGTTTTACGGTGCTCCATAAACGCCCAGTTTCCAGTTACGGTTCCTGTTGTCTTCCTCATAATGATGATTACAACCATCAGCGCTGTTTATAGTCTCTTTTCTCTGTCAATCTCCTCGTCTACGTGGGTAATGATGATCTCTTTGCTATGTGGAGGAGATTGCTGGGCAAGTTTACTGTTCTTGGTTTATCGGTTTTCTGATCTGCTGTTTCTTCTGCTCTGTTAGACACAAAACAGAAGCACGTGGTTTGGTAACGTGCAGCTTTATGGTATGAACATGTAAGAAAATGACTTGTCGTGAAGGGAAATGCTTTAAAAACCAGACATACTTGATATTTCTATCCCTGTTAGAGGTGTACACTAAAGAAGTCTGCTTTTATTATTTGACAGTTATTATTTAAAGATCACGAATGTCTCCAGTGACGTCAGTTGCTCTCCAAACCACATTCTGAAAGGTGTGTTTTCTCCACTGAACCACAGTGTGTCTGACTGTGTGTGAGCAGTGCGTGTGTGTGTGTTCGTGTTCCATCTCTGTCTGCGATCATCGCCCAGTGATGGGTGTTGTGAAATACAGGATGGCCTCGTGGTATTCGACACTCCGGTGTTTTGGGGTAATTCTCAGCCCCGTGCTGTTGACCAAGAGGATATGGTAATGACGAGCAAGTGGAGGAAGCAGAAATACCAGGGTGCCAGTGATGTCATGGCCCTGTGATGAAGTAATTCTCCATTAATCATGCTGAAAGGGATGCTGCTGCCTGTGGTGATGTGAAAGAATTTAACTGCATCTACTTTTACATTTGAAACATTTCTTGGATGTCCAGAATTACAAGCAACCATGAAACATGTCCATATCAGAGGAATGAAGATGATGATGAAGATGTTACGGATTGCATGTCTGAAAATGAGGAGCTCTGCAAGAGCTAAATGATCAGAGCTGTGGAGGATGCGTAACTTATGTCTTGATGCAGATTTTTCCCTCTTTCTCTCCAGGGCCTGTATGTGTTCGCTGTGTACTTCGTCATGCACAACCAGCTGTGCTGGCCGACTAAAGCCAGTTACACGGTAGAGATGAGCGGCCATGATGGTCCCGAGTCGACCTATCAGGGAGGGGGACCCACTTCTGTTGGGGGCGACATCAGCAAATCAACTCAGAATCTCATTAGCGCCATGGAGGAGGTAAACACGCTCACGCACAGCTCTTAACGGGCCATCAGAGAGTCTCTTAACGATCTCAACTATATCCTCATCTCTTAACTGAGTGGAAACTTGTGATTTTTATGGTCTAGGTCTTCTTTTTGTAGATTTTGCCTCTGTTAGACTTTGCTGAGATCTGGGGATGCAACAACCAGAAATTCCAAAATTCAGCATTCAAAAAAGAGTTCAACTTTAACCTGAAGTAGCCGTCATAGTTCTGTCCAATGACATTCTGGGTGCAGTGACTTTTGGTGTCACCTCTGAGTCATTTACGGTTTGTTAGCAAACTGTGTTGACATTTTGATGTTATTTGGTCTGCTGTTGGTGCAGATCACATTTGACGATTATTGCCAAAACTATGAAAGATTCCGTTAATTAGCGCAGTCTTGGCTGTACGTTCCCTCACTGTGTTCCACCTTCAAGTTGCTTTTCCTCCCTCCTTTTCCCATGCCCTCATTCCCATGGTTCTATTTGCCCATTCCTGGTCCTCCTTCACACATTTCTCACATCAGCTGAGCGTGACTGCACTGAGAACATTCACGCTCACTCACTCACACTCCTCTGGCCTGGTCTGATTCTCATTATGTAACATCTGTGCCAGATATGTGTGTGTGTAAACGGCCTGTCTTTGTGACTCCCACGTACACCCATATCAACTCATTTTGTGACCTTTCTGTCAGACCAGCACGTCGCATGCGAGCACACACTGAACATATACTGCATACACACACACACACACACTCTGTATTAACTCTCCTCAGCACCCTTGTCTCTGGAGAATACCCTATATGGACTGAGTTGGTAAAAATGAGGGAAAGGAGGAGGAAAAAAAGGGGGGCAGGTTTAGCTCTGTTACTCCTTGGGAACCCCCCCCCCTTCCCTCCCTTTTTCTCGATCTCTCTCTCCACATGTAGGAATCCAGTAATCTTGTTTTATTCATGAGAGCACACTCCAGCCTCTCTGACATTTGACATCAGCCCAGTAAGAGACATAAGAGTGCAGAGGCGAGCCTGGTGAGGCGAGCGTCAGATAAGGTTTGATTTGACGAAATTAGAAGTGAGATTAGAAAAGGGATGGAAGAAGATAATTTGAAGGTTGAACAGCTTATGGAATGGATTGATTCATGCCCTCAAAGTGGATACAACAGGTCTGAGGTGCTGAAGGCCTGCAAGCATCAGAAGCTTGTACAACACACACACACATTTATGCATGTACATGGACTGGATGGGTGAGACGTTCATTATAAATAAACACCGTGGGACACAAGAGGAGATAATGCATTCATCCTGTGGACAAAATAAGAAAGTTACGCACACAACGTGATTTGATTTTGCTGTTTATTTCACTCTCTCACTATCTTTTTTCTGTCCTATCACTCCCATCTTTTGCTGTATGGATGCATGAATAAGCATGTCCCCCACCGAACAAAACCCTTTCTTTTTTTAAAATAAAACCCTGTGGTGGCACCATAATTTCCATGTCATCAGGCTGATTCGATGATAAACCCTAAACCCACTGAACTCGCTCTCACCCCATGAACCCACTGTGACCCTGTGGGTTGGCCTTAACCCTTCAGGGTGCTTGGACAACATGCACTCTGCGTGACCCTCACTCTTCACAGGCATGATTACACCGCTGACAGGAACAGCCCTTCTCTGAATTAAGCACACGTGTGTGTGTGTGTGTGGGTGTGTGTGTGTGTGTATTGATGATGAGGATCGTTATTTTGCCCTGCGTTCATGTGGAGTTCATGTTATCAGACGCAGGACTAACTGCCTCTGCGTGCCTCTGCCTCAGGTGTCAGCAGACTGGGAGCGAGCGTCGCTGCGGCCCAGCAGTCAGCCCAGCAGCGTGTTTAAACCCAGCCCTGTGATGGGGACGTACGCCTCCGAGGGGGGCTTCGTCAACGCCAACCTGGTCGCCACAGACGAGGAGTCGCAGGAGTTTGACGACCTCATATTTGCCTTAAAAACTGGTGAGGATCCCACCAAGGACGTACTGCATGCTCACACATTCGCACTTAAGTGGTGTAGCGTAAAAAGTGTCTTGTACATCGTTATCTGTTTGACAAACAAGTTTAAAAAAACTGTGCTGAAGGTTCTTGTTTACCTTCTGTATCTGACCATGGTCATCATATGATTAATAGTAAACATAGTTTCTCCTGGAAGCTTGTGGAGATGCATACAAACACTGAAAGCATCTCATCCATACTGCACACTGGTTTTAGTTCATTTGAGGCAGAAGCGGGAAGGTCCCATCAAGGTTTTGAAGTTTTTGCTGAGTGCATGGCAGTAAAAATACACAAAAGGAGCGCAGCACAATGGTGAGTTCCCTGAGTAGCGTCATCACAAAACTGTAGAACATTTTCAGGGTTTCCAGTTCACTTTTGTTCCCTTTCATAACAACATCACCTCATGTGTTTTAATTTTTTCATATATAAAAGCATTACTTTCTTATGTTTGGAATCAAACTCTGACTGGAAGCATAAAGACTTCCTGTTAAATCTTCTGTCCTGTTTTTTTTCCATGAAATAGAAAAATAAAGATGCTGTGTACTGTGCAAAATGTCACCACAACAATGCATTGGCCACAAAGCTTTTTTAAATGTGAAGGAAAAACACAACACGCTTCCAAAATAAACAAGTTTTTAACGGACGTGGCACATGTGGCTTAAAGCAAAAAATACAGACAGAGAGACATGATAAAACTTTTTTATTTGTTGATTGAAACAATCAATGTGTGTGTGTATGTGTGCACATATAGTATCACATGGCATCTGTAAGCATCAGCCCTTCTTACCTTCAGTCTGTCTGCTGCCATGAAAACCATTCTTCATCTGGTGCCATCAATGATTCATGAGCTGAGGGCCCAAACTGCCCACTGATACCAGCACACACACACACACACACACACACACACACACACACACACACCCCGATAGTCCTCTCCTCACTCTGTCAAGTCACAATGTTTGAATAAAAATTAGGCTGAGCTGGGCGACAGCCAACAGGATCCTCAGTATACTGGGACTCTCCTCTGCAGACGCTGCCAGAAAGTGAAGTCACTCCACTGATGTGATTTTCACACGCTTGAAAAAATATTGGACTGCAGACAGAGCTGGCTGTCTTAGCTAAACAGACAACATGCATGAGCGGTGTTCTGTGATTTTTAAAATGAAGATGCAGATGAAGATGTCATTTGCTGTCATGAATTCAGAAACTTTCGGTTTTAGCGTCACACAGTAAAATCGAAACAACGTGAAGCATTCAGGGCATGCAGCAATTCAACTGTAATGTGATAAATCAGCTTCGGGCGGAACTTTTTCTGTGGGGTTTAGGTGAAAATGTGATTGTTTTCCTTGTGGCTTCAGCTCTGGAAATGAATCATTTTGTTAGAAGTTTTGAGCAGTGAATGTGGACAAAGCATCCACAGACAACATGACATGGAAATTGTTGTCTGCCTGGTGCTCATCCCTGGATTTGATTGTTGTTCTTTGATTGGTTATTGCTTTGCTGTTAATCCCTGTTGCACCACACCAGCAGCGAGTGCTCCTGCTGATTGACAGCTAACCCTTTAAAACAGTCATGCAGCTCAGCTTTAGTCTCACATCATGGAAAGAGTAAGAGTCTGCCCCTCCGTGAGGTGGCTGCTCCGGGCGAGATAAGAGATATGTAGAAAAGATAGAAAGACCAACCCGATAAGACGCTCAAGTGTGTGTGACTGAGTCAAGTCACACTGAGTTTCTCAGTCTGTTTGTATTATGAAGAAGAGAAATTACCTTCCAGGAAAATAAATGAATCATTAACAACTAATGCCGGGCTTCTGATGGCTTTGAGCCCATTAAAGCTCCAGTCCTGAGGTTTGACTTTGCAGACAAGGTTGTCCTATTCGGGGCGCAGCGGGCTTTAAATCTCGAAACCCACATCAAACTTGACTTTGCTGGGACCTCATAGAGTCTCCTCAGGTACCTGAGCGCAGGCGTATACGCAGCAGCACTTGAGAACCGCTTGTGTGCATCCGAGAAAAACAAAATTTGCAGCCATGGAGATGGCCAGATTAAAAGTCCTTCTGAGCAGGTGTGAGTTTGACAGACCTGTGGGTGTTAATTAATGTGGATTAGTCTTAGAAGATGGTGTTACGCTAAGTAAAAACTTGGACAGAGGTAACCCCTTACTGAGTGTGTGTTGACAGCGTGAATCAGACCCAGAGGTGTGTATGCCTCCCCATCTCAAGTAAACAAGTTGACGGTTGCAGCAGTGGGACGTTTGTCTCTTGTCTTTGGCTTCTCCTGACGTCTGCTTGCTGTGCTGAGCTGGTGTGGTGTTCAACCTCAAAGAGACGGTTCACCCAATATATTTATGGAAACAGACATTGCTGCCAAGTTTTTAAATGTTTTGGGGGTTTTTTCTGTGCCATTTAATGCCATTTAGTGCCATTGTATTCCAGAGACGGCAGGCATCTCCACAGCCGACATCTCCAAAACTCACTTCTCAAAACTTTACTTTTAACTTGCTGCTCCAATCCGGTCATGAGGACGTTCTTCCATGTCACACTTTACCTGATGGCCCCTGACCTTCTCATGGTCAATACGAGTCACGTTGAACTCATAACCTGGTCTAATCTCAACCAGACAGTCAGCAGTAAAGATAATTCGCTAATCAGAATTACATAACGGAGCACCTCCTGACAGGGGTCAGCAAGCAGGGCTGTAATGAGTGTCTTCACACTTCATTTGGTAGTGAACTATTAACACACAGAGAAGCACACACGTATTCCCAGCACGGTGTTGTCTGCGCAGTGTGACTAAATGCTGATCATTAACATGTTGCTGCAGGAGGGCAGCTTTTTCTTATCGCTCAGCGTCAGACGGCGCCTTGACGCGACCGACTTCATGAAGCATCGTAGGTCTGACGCTCTTCTGATCAGGTCATAGATATTACCTTTTAGCGCATCGTGCAGAGGATTCAAGCAGGAAGAGGAAGCTGAGAGCGCCTACATTTGGTTTGCTTCATCGAAAACGTTCTAACATGTTTATAAAATACATATGACTTACTAGAACATTAAATCTTGGAGTTTTTTCCGTTTTTGTTCCCAGAGGTTCCCAGGACAGAGGCAGGTATTCAGTACAGTCACTTAAATTCTGGAGAACAGCACCAAGGCCGCGTAATTTTCTCAGTTTGTTATCCTAATGATGGAAATATTAACACTTTTTTATATGAGCCCGGGTGCAAATTTGCAAAATGCAATATTTCAACTAAGTGCAGCAGCAGAAATGCCAAATCGTGCAGTTTGGAGTAAACCTTTTGACAATCGCTGGATCCACACAAAAAGGCTCATATTTCTTGGCCGGTTGCCTAACTTTTCACCTGAGCACATTGAACACTGGAAACCATTAAGCTGTCCTGCAAAGAAGCAAGAAAACATCAGTTAAAACATGCAGTAACCCTCCTTGTGAAGTTAACTTTAGTTTTTTCTTCTACTGAATATCCCCAGTAGATGATACACATGCTTCGGTGACTGTTGTGTAAGATCCGTAGTCGTAGTGTTTATACATATGGAAAAGGTATTCTGAGTACCTGCTATATAGAATTAGTGAGCAATTAGTGAGGTTTCTACACAGTACATACAGTATGTTACTGTTTTACCAGCAGCCTGCTGTACAATTTATCCGACTCGTAATGAGTTACGTTGTTTTACTGCCCGCTTCTGGTCTTGCATCAGAGTCGGTCAGCCTGCTTCATTTGTTATCATGGCTGATAAAGTACAGTATGCCGTCTGATAACACAGATTATGACACGCAGTATAGCTTATGTAATACCATCTGGGCACTAATAGGTCAGATGTGACGGATAATCGGCAGATGATTAGTTGTGTGGATTTCTTGCACTGAACTGAAGAACTCAAAGAAAAAGAATCTTTTTAATGTTTGAAGAAATCCTTGCACACAGTCTGCATAAAGGTTAAACTTCAAGAAAATAATCGTGTTTCTGAAGTGATGTCTAATGCAACTTTTTCTGTCCGTTTCAGGGACCGGCCTTAACGTCAGCGATAATGAGTCCATCCCCGGAAGCCACGACGGAGGGAGCGTGACCAACTCACAGATAGTCGAGCTGAGACGAATCCCCATCGCTGACACACACCTCTAACCTGTTCGCCTCACACACAACCCGTGTCCTCTAGTCTTCTGAGATAAATACAACACAGTATTTTTATATTATAAAAATCTTTTGCACTAAAACTCAGTGTTTTGAATAGAACATTTTCATATAGATGTTTGATACTGTATGTGATTTTTACTGTACATTTGTTTTTTATATATATATATGAACCTATACATAAATGTTTTACTAAATTAATTTTTTTAAAGTCCTTGATGGAGTTGTTTTCTGAATGTATATTGTGATTTTTTTTTCTGTAGAGACATAGCAGATGAGATAGCCAGGTGTGCACTCTGCAGATCTGCTGCTGCTGAGTATGGAAATTGTGTAACATTCTTAATAAATGATTTACAATATATTTTACATTTGGCTGTGCTGATTCCTTTTTCCCTAATCTTTCAAACAGTCAGTTTACTGCAGGAGTCTGATGGTTATGTAAGCGAGTCCCTGTGGGGTCAGGGGTCACCCCCTCATGGAGGAGCGTTTGTGTGAATGATCGCCGCCTCGCTGGAATTTCACAAACTGGTTCTACACAGAGAAGAAGTTTGACTGCTCTGCTGGTGTCTGCAGAGATGGGGAATATTCAAAATACTGTAAAAGTATTAAATTATATTGGCTCTTCGGTCATGTTTGAATTCGTTTCCCTTCTCTGCCTTACATTACACACATTACATTACGCTACGTTTTTTATTTGATCTGCTCAGTGAAGCATCGTGGAGGGGAGTTGGCTGAAAGTGCAAGAAAATAGTTCCCTCTGACAGCAGCTTTGAACCCCTTGGAATCCGACGTCTACTTGACCCTTGCACTGACCTTTAAACTTTGTCTCACATTGACTCCACTTCTGAGCTTGGTTGCCGTTTGCACGAGGGGCTGTTACTTTTACTGCTCGAGAAAGAAATTTACAAGAGAAAACAAAGAAAACGGAGACGGCCAAAGAGGAGCAGGGGCGATCCGTCCACCCAGGTGTCGTCACCAACAACGCTGGCTTGATCTTTACAGCTACCCTCCCAGATTCATTGTGGGTGCTTGAGGTCACGATGCCTACATATAATGAGAGTGCTACAGCAGCAGGACATGAGTGTGCTACTTGAAGATACACTATATAGACAAAAGTATCCATCCAGTCTTTATGGGGCTGTTTCACTGACTTCCAGTGAAGAGTAACCTTAATGCTTCAGCATACCAAGACATTTTGGACAATGCTGTGCTTCCAACTTTGTCGCAACAGTTTGTTGAAGGCCCTTTTCTATTCCAGCATGACTGTGCTCCAGTGCACAAAGCAAAGCTCCATAAAGACATGGTTGGATGAGTTTGGTGTGGAAGAACTTGACTGGCCCGCACAGAGTCCTGACCTCAACTCCATCCAACACCTTTGGGATGAACTGGAACGGAGATTGTGAGCCAGACCTTTTAACATAAAGGAACTGGCTAAAAAAATGCTTCTTCTTTATATAACTGTCTCTCACTGGTGAATGACATCATTCTCCTGCCTGCAGACAAATGAGGTTGAGACTATTATGGGTTGTCTTCTTTTGTGCTTTAGTCTGCAAGTCCTTTATTTTTATTTAAGAAGTGAATCAGAGCTAGTGTTTCCTCACTTTAAAATCTCCGAAAACCTCTTGATCCTCCTCTGCCCACTTCATGTTGTGGGAGAGACGCTGCGGTTGAAGTTGCAGAACTCGTCTTTTCCCCAGTTTTTGTTTTTTGTGTCCACGTCTGTGGTCATTTTTCACCCTCGAGGGCAAAGAATCGAGTAGGCTGTGTCCACAAAAGAGGGTGGAAAAGTTTCTGAAACAAGCTCTATAACAAATTATATCAGATATCAGATCTCTGACAGCAACAATGTTTGGTGTGCTTGTCCTCTCTGTTTTTGTTTTGTGCAGCACACTTACATTACTCTGGAGACTCATTTCTGTAACCATCAGCTGGAGTCTTTCCTCAGGGATCTGAAGGAAAACATCACCGTAATGAGCGAGAAAGGAGAAGATAAAAAAGCTCCATTTAACAAGATTCCAGCGTTTCCAAAAGGTGAGTTTCAATGTTTACCTCCTCCTCACAAAACCAACTGAGACACAAACAATTCATTTTCATGCTTTATTGCTGTGCATCGTCATGGCAGCTCTGACATATTTCCATTATGTATCATTAGGGTAAGCTGTATTGCCTGCAGACTGCGTCAGTGATTTCTGAAGAGTACAAGGAAAGTGGATCTGCTGCAAGAGAAACATCAAGGCTTCCAGACCTTTGATCAGGTCAGCTGACAGACATCTAAATTAACTGCTGCATAAAAACCGCTGACTAGGGAACCCTGTGCATATGGCATATTTTACAGCACATTTTAGTTACGTAATTTACCACAGTGTACAGTTACAATCTTAAACGAAAATGAAAACGAAAATCTCTGAGGTAACTAAACTAAACTCTAAAGGTAACACCTACCAGCACTCCTAAAGATAACTTCATAGATTTTTGGGTTAAACAGCAATGATCTTATAATAAAAGAAATGCCTTTTAAACTGCTATTTCCAAAGGCTCAGATGAGACACTCAGAGTTTTAAGGGCTCAAACAATCCACGCCACCTCTCTTAGCCTCAAGTGGTTAAAACACTTTAACAGCCA
Source organism: Scatophagus argus (assembly GCF_020382885.2). Classification (NCBI taxonomy): domain Eukaryota; kingdom Metazoa; phylum Chordata; class Actinopteri; family Scatophagidae; genus Scatophagus; species Scatophagus argus. The sequence continues at coordinate 5,775,935 of NC_058496.1, read as the reverse complement.
CAACGAGCAGCTTGATGTCCACCCAAACCTCCAGCCTTGGTCCCAGAGACACGAGGCTGGAGGCAGACGTGTTTATGTTGAAGTCCTTGGTCTGTCTATGCCCAGAGGGAACAGTCGAGATAAGACAGCAGACGACCAGGCAGCAACTGATTCACACTCATTTATAGCCTGTCCGTATGGATGCTCAGATGATTACTCTGCACTTGTAGCGCTCAGTGAATCACTGCATCCTCAGCGCAAGGTTGTCTGACAAAGCAAAGCCCAGAAGACAGCAGACATGGAGATTCTCATCCCTCGTGTCCTATTTTAGAAACTATTACTGCTCTTTCTTTTTAAAGCTTGCTTGGTTTTGTTAGTAAAGTTGTGAATGGATGTTTTTTGGGGGTGGAGGGCGGGGTGTCTTTTCAAAACGATGCAGGAGATAAAGTTACACCACCAAACAATGAGAAAAGATATTGTGTTCACACACTTTCAATGACGTTCAACTAAAGTTTGTTATGAAAAAACAACAATCTCCGTGGATTACATCACTCTTCAGACTGAATGGAAAGGGTGTGAATTTCCGAAACGTGATAATGCCACCTCTTGACTGTTTTCACTGGCCTTTTCTTTAGAGCATAATGAATGTAAGAAAACCTTCCTTTAATTCTTTAGGTTCTGAATAAGTATATACAGTTTGAGTGAATCTAACCAGACCTTTTAATGGCACATTCATCGCCTTGTCTCAGACTACAATGGAGTGACCCAGTTCAACAGTGAAGCCTGGCAGCAAAGGTCTGCATCCGTTGAATCGACAGTGGTGGTTGGTTGTTGTGCAAACTTACTGCGCGCTACCTGTTGCTCTGGTTAACGTCCCTGTTTTTTGTCTTTTCACATCCATAGCACAGAAAATGATCTGCGTTGTACATAATCCAGGCTTCAGGCCATGTAAAGATGCTCATGTTGTGAGCTCAGAGTCTCACAGTGTAGCCAGCTGATTCTAATCACTGTAATCCTGCCTCGTTTGGAGTATCTTAGCAGTGTGGGAGTAATTTGATCAAACAATCAGCTCCCTTTGATGTCTGTCTGATAATCAATAACTTGCTTAGGTTAAGTCTGGCATGCATTCATAACAGGCACGACAGAATCTTTCCTCGCCGTTGCATAATTTTACAGTCCATACCAAGAGAACATGTGAGAGCCAAACCCTTTGACTTCTTCATATCACAAACTGCTGAGCAAGCATTGCTGTCCAGAACACATCGACAACCTCAAGTTCAAGTGTGGATGATTTGCACTGCTAGTAAGCATTTGTGAATCTGTGTATTACGCACATGGCGCTTGTTCTCCTACAGTACTACATTCCCCACGCGCCTGTCAGCCTTTGCTGAAACGCACCACAGAGCAAAAAGAGCAGGAGCGTGATGAAAGTTGTGTAATGGGAGAGCAGAGAAGTTGAAAGTAAACATGTTTACATGAGGGTGTTGAGGAGATTGTGTGTGTGTGTGTGTGTGTGTGTGTACACGTTTGCATATCTTCCTGTCTTTCCTCATGGGACAACAAACACAGTGAGAACATGATGCAAATATGTACCTACATCAGGGTAAGTGTGTGTGGGTGTGTGTGTGTGTGCGCGCGCGTGTGCAGGCACATTTGCTGTGCACATTACGCTGAGTTCAGAGTGTACTCCAGACCATCTTGTCATCCATCATCAGTTGCATCGCACTCATCGCTGCCTCACCGTGTCTGACATCTGATCAGATGAAGACTTTGGCCTTCCTTACTCAAATATGGAAGAAAGAGTCATCAGCCATCCATGTTATTATAAGACATGTAGACATAATGTATTATAATTGTGGTAACCTATGGCAGTGCTTTAGTGTTTGTTTATAAACTCTCAATCAGTAAACTACCCAAGATATTTGGTCAAAATCGAGTAAATTGGAATTGAACTGGATGTCTTACCAGCCCATATAAAGAATGTTTATGTCTTGGAAATAAATATTTGTTGTGAAAATAGGATGTAAAATATGCGCTGGCAGAACTAACAAACAGGCATCTATAGCCGAAAGATACTTTTACAGTTTCTTGAGTGGACTGATTGTGTAATGGTGTTTATCCCAAGGCAGAGTTTGCTTTGTGTAGGTATTATGCTGATTGTACAGGCTGGCTGCCATTTTTGGGGGATAAAATAATCCTGATTCTAATTAAAATGAAAACATTCCAGCGTTTGTATTTGCAATTTACAGCTTGTCTATTTTAAACCTTTTTTTCTCAGCTCCAGTCTTAGCACCACTACAGATTTATTTACTTTGGACAAAGTCATTAGTCACAAGCTGTACATTCAGTACAAAGTGCTGCTTCAAAGTCGTATCTGAAGCCTTCTTTACATTGAAACTTTAATTGCCAGTCCCTATGCTGGTAAAGGACTGACATAACAGACCCTGAGTTAGAAAGATGACATGCGCAATAAGATGAAAGTGTATAGAGATTAACATACATGTCTATTATATACACGTAACTTCTATCTGTCTAAAGTTAAAGGTCACAACTTTGCTCTAAAGGTTATAAACTAGCAGCATCATCCGGTTCTCCACACTGCAAAAGCTCATTCTGGCTACCTGATATTAACAGCAGTGGGCTCTGCATTAACTTAATTACAATACGTGAAGTGCACTTGAGCCTTCGAATGCTGGCCGTATTTTTTAGGAGTGTGACGTTGTATCAGTTTTTATTTGAAGCTGCTGACACTCAGGTCAGTTAATGTGACCTTCTGGCTCTTTCCGTCCACTGACTCCAAAGGTCAGGCAGATTAAAAGAGGGAGCCTGTGGAGGAGTAGCCAGCAGCACCGGAGCAAACACGATGTCTTGGGCCTCAGACCTAGACGCTATAGATCGATACAGCTTGTCCATTGAAATGAGCAGGTTCATTGACTGAAGCCGACAGCCGGGAGTAGCAGAGCAGCGTGAATAATGAATTCAGTAGTGACGAAACGAAAAGAGAATAACACACGACGACTTCCTCTTTGGCCAGCCTCTGGCCACTTCTTTGATGCCTTTCATTGTTTCTCTGCCAAATTACAGTAGGCGCAGTGTGTTGTAGCAGGCTGCAGCAGCTCTATGATTTATGATTCTGCAAAGTGAAAGGCAACACTATCTGCGGCGGCCTTGCCAACATGGCTGGACGAAGGGCGTAAAATCTGGGTTGTATGTAGCCAAGGGGAGTAAACATATCATGTCTGCAAATGACACTCTGTCTTGTTCTCACTATGCTGTCTGGTTGGCTACAAAACTACATTATCCCCTTACTGGCGTCTTATTGGTCGTTTTTATCTGCCTCTACTTGTCTGTGTGGGTTTGTTTTTGTGTATGACAGTAGCGTGTGTTTATGCTTGTTCACCCATTAAAGTGCAAATCACTGCATGGCCCTGTGTGTGTGCCTGTGTGAGTGGTGGCACTGCATGTGTGCTTCCCAGTGTTTGAAAGCTGACACTGGAGCTGGAGCCTCTCATTTGGATGTATACGTTTTCAAACGTCCCAGCAGCCTGAAATAGCCCTCACGTTTGGACCCGTGAATTGTTTTGCTGGAAACACAGACATCACTGAGAGCCACTAACCATCAGAGTCTGAAACTCTTTTAGTGTTACAGAGCGTGCGTTTGTATGAAAAAGCATTACAGGATCAAAGCTGTGCGTGCAGTAATTGTCCTTTTGTTGTTGTGCTTGTTGTAAGCAGCACTATGTTCCCATGCAGGTCAAGTCCACAGGAGCTGTGCTGTCACCACCACACCCGTTTGTGCTGGAGTGCACACGTGTTCTCAAAGCCAGTTAGCGTGTGTGTGTGTGTGTGCGCGCACACGCGAAGTGAAGCAGGCTGCAAGCACAGCTATGATGAAGAAGAATTTCAGAGTCGCCAGCTATCTGTGGCAAGGAACAGAGTCAATTATAAACTAACTGATCCCCCTCTCCCTCGCTCCCTCTTTGGCTCTCCCTCTTTCATACTCTCTCCATGGTGTGCAGTGCTCAGTCGAGCAGGCTGAGACCAGTTTTTGCTTATCACCGTCCAGTCGCTTTTCCTTTGACAGCTCAGTGATGCATGTGAGGGACAGATAGCTGCCCTCCTCTCATCCCCTCATGGCTATTTTATTGCGGCCATCACACTGACCGCCACGACTGCCAACATCGTCATCATCAGTATCATCTATTTAAATGTCATCGGCTCAAAGATGTTCTCACTATCTTTGTCAGAATATATTCCATCTTTACTGTTATGACTCAACAGTAAGAGAGGAAGAATTTTGACAAAGTCACCAGATTTCCTTCTCTGATCCCCGTTTAGGTTGGTCGTGTTTCCTTCAGTTCAAAGCAGATCAGGACGAGTCGCTTCGCCAGATGAGCGAATGTTGTCTGCCTGGAGATAGAAAGCACTTTTTGACCTCTGTGTCGAGGATGCACTCTATAAATACCACAATGTAAGCACAATAAGTGGAAATGTGAGTTATCTTGCTGACAGACATCACTCACAGCAGTTCTATTAGCATCTACAGGCGCACCACAGATGACAGCCAGCTGGAAAGGGACAGCAGCTATAAGCAAAAGAAGAAGGAGGTGCAGAGAAAGTTGCAAGAGTGACCCTTCCAAACTAAAGGAAGTGACACATGATGTTGGTCACAGTGTTTCTTCTGTGTGAGTGCAGCCAGACACAGCTGGTTTGATCCAGAAGTTCCTCAGCAGCAGCAGCAGCAGCAATGAGGCATGAGGCGGAGTAACCGGTCCAGCCAGGCTCTGACTGCACACGAGAACAATATCAGTTATTGTTGTGTGTCCTTAATGAAATGTCAAACGTCAGCCAGTCAGGACTGGACCTGAGGGTTGGCGGTGGGGAAGTTCACTAACCAACCTTGAACAATGGAGTTACTGTGATGAAGGAGAAAAGACCTAGTATAATTTTTGTCACGATAACAATATTTTATAAGAAGTTTCATATCCTTTCTTTTGATCTTGACTCAGGCTCATGCACCAAGATCAGCATCAAATAACAGAGGACAGCGTGGTTCAAAAAACGAGGTTAAAGAATGAGAGCAGCGATGCTTTAAGTTGACCTTAAATTGTACTCCAGCACACCCATCACTTTCTGTCTCACCTCAGTGTTAAGGTGTAAATAGTACCATGAACATCTTTACCGGGAAGTATTTATTCTGAGTTAATGTGATCTTTTTTTATTCTGCATGCTTCGTGGGTCATACAGTTTGCAGTCAAACACCTGTTGTTGCACCTCGGCTGCCATGGAGAACAACAGAGTGAACTACATGCAGAGTGTGATCTTAGTAGTATCACAGTGAGGTCTGTGGGTGTTTAGAAGTGTCAGGACCCCATACGGTTCTTTTGTTGTTTTCTGAGTGGCTCTTGTCTTCTGTGTGTAATGATGATGAAGTGCAGACTGTACAGGATCATCATCAAGTGTAGAAGCTGTCAAACACTGATTCAGTATTGTGATATTTCCTCAGCTGTGGTCTTTGAAGCTGACACAAAATCAAATAAAAATCTGCCCAATTCTTAGACAAGACTGGATAAAAACAACCTTGAGATTGGGTCTTTTTAAGTAATTTAGCCACAGTAACGAACCTGAACCGAGAAATGAATTCCAGTCTCATTGTGATTAAATTCTCGAATGGTCGTCAATTGTGTGTGTTGCTTAACAAATGTTTTCAGTAATCCTCCAACCTGAAAATTAATGAGAAACATGAAGCTTCCTGAAACAAAGACTTTTCAAGACTTCAACTGTCATGCTGTGTCAGTGCGAACGGCTTTGACTTTGGCCTAAGATCCCTTCATGCAGCTGTCTGTAAAAAGGCTTCAGTTAAACTGCATTCGCATACTTCACAAAACATATTCAAAGGGAGTTTTTGAGTGGATTAACGGGATGTCATCTTACCGTGACAGGCCGTAATATGAAATGCTAAGATGACTGTTAAAATTCACCTCACATACCATCCACATCACATATTGTGGTACTCTGGTTGTCTGCGACGAGATGCTGGAAGCAGCCAAGCACATGGTGAGCAGAGGGCGAACTGGTCAGAAGACGATTGCACTGGTATGTGTCACACATTCCTCTTCGTCTGCTCAGCTCGCAGTGACGATGAGCGACGCTCCTTGCAGCGCTCACTGCAGCAGCGCCGCTTATTTGGAGGGAAAAGAGTCGAGCTGCCAAAAACTGACTCAGTTAAATGAAATGAGAGAAGGCTTTTAGTCTCTCTTTTTTTTCTGGCAGCTGCTCCAAATGATTAAAATGCGTCACAGAACTGGAGCAGACCGGACCGGGCTGCCCTTGTCCTAAAGTGACTCTTGGGTGTGTGTCTGTTGTCGAAAATAGGTGGGGGTAGAGAAGCCAAAGCAGCCTGTTTTCTGAGAAGCTGATTACTTAGTTATCACTTGCCGTACCAGAGATGATAATAGAAGAAAAAAGTGACTGAGAAGATGCTATTTTTTTAAAGCAGCAGGAAATGAGGTACTGGAGTCTGCTTCCTTGAAAATAAAGATAAAGCAGACACTCAAATTTTGCTTTTTCCACGTGTGTGTGTGTGTGTGTGCGTGTGCATGCAGTCAGATCTTGGAGTAGAAGTGTGGGTGGACCTTGTAAGGGTGTGGTCCATCCCCTTTTTCCTATTGGCCCATCCCTGTCAGCAGAAACATCTAGCCACACCCAATGACAGGACCCTCATGACTCAGTGGTAATTCATCGCTCAGAGTGTAGAGCAGAGGAGAAGGAACAGAATCTGAAAGACAGAGACCACAACAGAGTTTACAATAAAGAGGAAGAGTGAAATAAACAGAATAAACAGAAACTGGACAGGTTTGGAGAGATGAGCTGGTGTGACGAAATTGAAAGGGGAAAGAGAAACTGAACGGGCAGGACATCCCACAACATCATCACAGGATTGTCAGACTAAGTGGGGAAAAAAAAGAGAATGGGAATATGGATGAGCTGAGTTTTGATAGTTCACAGAAAGTTCCAGAGAGTAGTTAAGCCTCAGCCTAACCAATATAAATAGCACCTCATCTCACATCCTTCCATCTCTACTCCTCAACAGTGTCTGCCAAAACTCACAGGCCTGACAGAAGACTCGGCCTGACTCCAAACCTTCTCATTTCAGGTGATAATTAGGAAGAGAGTGAAGCATGAGTTTTAGAGAAATTTTGACATCCTGCTATCCTCCTGTCATTGATACACAGCAGAGAATACGAACCTACAAATGTTTTTGTGCAACAGCAACAGTTAGAAAAACAATGCCGCAGGTCATTTATCTGTTGTGTAATCCTCTTCTGTTTTGCTCTCTGTTGTCCCAGAGCCAACTCAAATCCCATCAAGCCTTCATCAGCTCCCACTTTGTTATGATTAACATCTTTTGTGGCTTTCATCAAATTGTCATTTGGACACAAGTGTGAGTGTTGCTGAGGGACAGTTTGGCCACACAACTCACTCAGGTTTATGATAAAGATGCTTGAGTGTGTGTGTGTGTGTGTGTGTGTGTGTGTGTGTCCTTGTTCTTGTTGAGCCACCTGGCCGTTCCTATCCTTTCTGCTGGATTCAGCGTTACTCTCACCAGCTGGGGGTGACCGACCATACTGCTTCCATGTCAGTCTAACCCAAGGAGTAAATACTCAGGGCTCGGGGAAATGCCCGTCAGTCCAGTCCAGACAAGACCAGACGGACTGATGGAAACTTCTGGAACATGAGCTGAAGTCCAGAGATATCTGGCAACACATTTAGGAGAAGCAATTCAAGTGGTGTCAGCAGTGGGCCATGCTTCACCTGAGATGTCGGTGATTAGCCTTTCAGATGAGTAGCCTCTGTTTTGCTGCTTCAGATTTATTCATCTGTTATGAAACAGCAAAGGGGAACAACTGACTGTTTGTCTGTTTTTTAAAATGCAGGACAGAAACCATCATCATTCACCTTGAGCCTCCGCTGCAGGGTCATTGAATGTCATCCCAGTGTCCCAGTATTTTGAGCAAGGCCAAATACAAGTTTTTATGAGTCCTCCATACTGTAAAGAGGGTTTATGTGGTGGCAGTGTGACAGCAGATCTAAAGCCTACACATGAGTATCAACCCAAAATAGCAGAGGGAGCGGGCCCATGGACAGCCATCCCTTTAAACTTTCATTCAGCAACTTTAATGCAGAGAAATGTAAAGTATAAACACAGATATAAAGAGAAAAGCGGCAAAAATGATATACGTGATAAGAAGAAATATCGTCTCAGTGCAGTTTAATTCTACTTCAGCTCCACTAACCCACTAACAAAAAAACCTTTCAAGCTTGTGTACTTTCCCCTCTGACACTGTATTGTACAACTTGCCCCATTTTACTGTATGGATAAGGCAACCGTGCTATTTTGGGAGTCAGTCACCTAGTGAGTGTTAAACAGAAGGATCTGGGTTAGAGAAGGAAGGCCATGTGATGTTTGAAACCTGCACAACACCCGTGATGGCCTAGAAACCGTACAGGCATACAAAGAGCACATTTTTGACCCACAAAACAGGCATCTGTTGTTCAAGTTTTGGGAATTACGATGCTGCAGGAAGCATGATCATTGGAAAAGCATCTGCATCACATGCCTTTGAGGAGATATTGAAGCAGGAGTACACATAGAGGGTGAAGTCATACAGTAAGCATCTCTTTTAGTAAAGAGAGTTAAGTATAAGGGACAAACAGTTGGTGGGAGAAAAATATTTCTCATTTCTCATTTTCCTGGAGAGAAGGTGAGTCGAGTGGGAAGGAGAGGGGCAGGAGTTTGAGATTAGAGGAGCAAAGGTGGAGCAAGTGCAGAGACAGAGGTGGAAGGACCGGCAGACGAGGGGGGGGTGAGAGGATTTAGAGGATGAAAGATAGGGAAGAGGCGACAGACTGGATGTTTGGAGGCACAGGGGTGAAATAACAGTAAGAAGTGATTGGAAGGCTTGGACAGGGTGCCCACCAGACAGCCCGCCTTCTGCAGGCCCCGCTGCACCTGTTGTTTGTCAGGAGCGAGATGCACTGAGGGGAGGGGGTGGCGGGCGACGGGTCAGAGTGGGAAGGAGGGGTGAGCGTCTTTCTCTCTCTGTGACTCAGGAGAATCTGAGCAGGCACAAAGAGGGAGAGCTGAGGGGTGGGATATGCCATGAGTCAGCCGCAGCTAAAATAGGAACCTGAGCAACTTCCTCAGGGGACCAGCGGGGTAAAATAAGACAAGCGGTGAAACAGCACTCCTCGGACCGGCCTCTCGTCTCCTTGAGAGAGAACATAAGGTGACCGAGGACTGTGGGGAGGGCGTTGCATAAAAAGAACGTCATGCTTCACCTTGTATTATCATGCTTGATTTGGTGGCTTGCCATTAGATATCATGTTTTAATGCCACAAACACACTTAAAAACAATTCTGTTTTTCATTTATGTTGTACACAGCGACCCAACTTCTACAACTGGGGTTGTAGCTAAACCACCCGGGATGTCAATTTCTCCATACTCTCATATGCAGCTTCATCTTTTATAGGGCCGCAAGAGCATTTCACCCACTCTTTGCTCTGGAGCCAACTCCTCGGTGACATAACAGGAGCGGGTGTCACTGCTGAAGATGTCTCCCATTCCTCCCCTCGAGCTCTCAGAATAGAGAAGAGCACCAGGCATTGCTCACAATGCTGAGGAAATGCAGTAATCTGAGTTGCATAGTATACAGCTTCACCTTATGTTGTGCGGTGCATTTTGAACGTAGAGGCGTGTTGGTAATGTCAGGCTGACTTTGTGTTTCTCCTTGGGTTTGTGTCATGCAGAGTTCCCAGAGCCGTCCGTCTTTCCTCCTCTGGTTATGATAAGAAATGCCATCTCATGCAGCGTTGCCTTAACTGTTAAAGCAGCTTTGGCCTCTGCAAAGCTTGTCAAACACATATAGTGATGAGGTGAGGCTTAAGATGGAAACTTCAGGAGCGAAATAAAACAATGTGGTTGCATACGATACTACAGGTGACAAATGATGGAAAGAGGGAGAACAAGGAAGGTGTGTGTCCAAATACAATCTGTCAAAAATGAACTCTGTGTGACTTTTTAGCTCCCCGGCTCTGACAGGATTTTAAAGTATTATAATCAGGCCTAACAATGTGTTATGTTTACCTCCGCTGCCTTGGATATGAAAGCACGGCTGACATCCTGCCTACACAACAGTATAGCTATAGGCTTTCTAATCCCTCTGCAGCCTGAATAACAGAAATCAAACCGACGTCATTCTCCACTGCTCACTTCCAACAGTCACTTCAGGGCTGGATTTACTCAACGTCTAATCTGGACATTAAGATGGCCCAGTTTATTACATACAGTATTTCTCTTTGAATAGTTAAAAGGACAACTAATATCATCTTCAGTACCTTGAACCTGACTCCTTCCTTTGACTACATCTATTTTTGGCAGTGCGAGAAGAGGTGCAAACTGTACAGGACGTTTCCCAACTGTAGTAACAGAAAGGTCCTGAACTTGTGCTGCGTAAGAGTTGCAAACATGCCGGTGGATTGCAGCGTCTCTCTGTGTGTATGTGTGTGTGAAAAATATGGTTGGAGGTGGAATGCTGACCATGCTGGGACTTTGGTATGGCAGGGATGGGAGTCCTGGCATGGGAACATAGCACAGTGTAGCCATCTATCAGGTTCCTGTCCATACTAAACATGGAGGTCCACAACAGCCCTTACAGCTCCACAGGATATTTAAAAGGATTTTTGATTAGCACCATCATCATAAATTACACTCAGTGCACGTATCAAAGCTGTTGTGCCACTGCTACAATTTCTTTCCTTAAAGAAACAACAATTGCATTTCTTGCAAAAACACAGCATGTCAGTGAAGTGAAGACAGAAGCTGGAGACTTCAGGCTGAGATTAAAAGAGGAATCTGATGTTCTCTTTCTTGGAGGGACAACTTGTCAAACAGTCAAACAAATTGACAAGTGACACATACTGTTTATGTGCAGCAGATGGTGTTGACATGCATGATCGCATCAATATTCATTTAAAATGTTTTTGCGGAGAAATGGAACGTGCACGTGTGTTGACAAAGACAAGATGCAAGGACGAAAGGTCTCCACCAGGTTCAACTTAATGTTCTCTCTGTACTAAGGTACAGCTGAGTAAATAAAGAAAAGTGGGAGGCTCTGCTTTGTGTCACGATAAGTTATTCTCTCTTCCAGCTGTCCAGTGTGGTGCATTCAGTGACAGTAAACAACTTGTTCCTGGCAAGGACAAACAACAGTCAGGCTTTCAGCGACGAAAAAGCAGCAGCCTCTGCTGTCAGCCTCCACACGCAGAAGTACTTCAAACTGGAATGAACCAGCTGCTGAGAAACAACATGAAGGGGGAAAAAAGCCCTTGAAAAAAAAAGACATACTCCCGCCTCTGCCTCCTTTCAGTCTATCTCTGTCTCTATCTCTGTTCTCTTCTTTGTGCCCAATGAGAAAAACAGAGCGAGTCTGTACTCGCGACTGACGGAGAGCCGCTGCAGTGCTGCTGCTGTGTGTGAATGCATGTTAGCAGGAGCTGATGAAGACGTTACGACTAGTGAACGTATTCAACCGTATGACATGTTATCCTACTGGATGTATTAACTAAATGCCTGCAAACACGGATCTTTTAAGTCATTCTTTATCATTCCTGAATCTGCCTCTGATGTAACATTAGAGATGTCTCATGCTGAATAATTTGGTATAAATCCTTTAATAAATGACCACTGCTGAAGATGAGTCTGTGTGGCTGATGAACTATGATAGTCAGGCGAGGATGCTGCTGGGGTTGCTGGGAATGAGGAGCATACACTGAGGATGGTATGTAGAGACCGATAGGGTTTATTTAGCAGAGAGTTATGGAGTTATGGCTTATAAGGAGCGGAAAAGCAGACTATTTAAAGGATTTTGTCCATGGGAAGTGAAGTTTGAAGTTTGTCCATAAAAAATGAGCGAGGAACATCCACTGAAGACAAAAATGAATAAATTGGTTGGATTAGATTCTTGATGCGTGAGTCAGAAGTGCCAGGAAGTGGTGACACTCCTTGTTAAACTTTCCCCATAGCTTCATTTAATAAATAGGTGAGGAAGAATTAATGTTTGACATGAAGCAGTGAGATTTTCAGAGGATCAAGTGTTAATTATAACTGAACAGTGGCTCAGTTTTGTCAGTTATTCAGCTGCAGAGGTCAGGCTCCTCGTCATGGGGTCATGATGCCAGGCAAACAATTAAACTTTCTTATTCCTGTAAGTGGAGATGCGCCAGAGGATGTTATACCTCTTTGGATTTGATAAAACAGCAGTCACAAATCAGGATTTCTCACATACATCACACACACAAGACGTATCCTTCTCAGTGGATCCGCTCCTGCACTTTCAGCATTTTGTTCCACTGTTTCGAGGAAAGCGTGGGCTCGCGTTGAAGCTCCTCTCCGTGCCTCAGTGCAGAGACGTGTGTGTGTGTGTATCTATTATGTCACAATGATGATGTGGCATTGGCAGGCTTTTGGAGGGAGGGGGCTCAGTCCAACTCTTCCCTGAACGTGCCTGGTCACAGTAAGCTGCTGAGAACCTCTGGATCACAGGGGCTTCTGGGTAGCGGGATTAGCTGGTGAGAGGAAACAGCTGAGGCCTGTGTAGCGTCAGCACTTGCTAATCAACACTCGCACCGCGCACACATACATGCACGCAGCCCCCAATCTGTGCTGTCCCTTCATAATCCCCTCCACCCTTTTTTTTTTTTTCAATCCACAGGGGTCAGACACCCACAAAGGCCTGGGCCCGCAAAAGTCAAAGGGGTGGGAGGCTGAGGGGAGGCGGGGAGGAGACAAAGCCACACTGAAGTGCTTGGTCAAAGCTGACAGGGCTGCTGAGTCATCACTGACGCTGGCTCAAACTGATAATGTGCAAAAATTCCCAGTGAGCCTGATGAGCTGTCACTTTGTATTGAACTTATTTGTTTTGAGTAAAGGTTTAGACACATTTTTCCCCCCCCCATTTTCTTTACACCACAGTTACTCCTGTAACCGGTCCCTGAGTCACAGAGGGCATTAAGAAATCAAAGACAGGTTCAGTTACGCAATAGCAATGACATTCATGCTTTCTTCAGAGATCGTTCTGCGCATTTCGTTCCACTTTGACCACCAGCAGCTCATGCTCTTGTAACAAAATCAAATAGCATAAAACCGGGCTGACGTAAAATGCAAGTCAATACACTACGAGTAAAATTGATCGTCTGCTTACAAAATAGACCGTTGAACGTTATAAATAGGTCATGTATAGACAAACTTGTGCCAGAATGAGAGCAGCCTATAGGAAGACTGAAAACTTCAACCTGTGCAAGTTAAATATTTGCTTAAGTCTGAATCAAAACAAGCCACAAAAGATTTCAGGACCACTCAGGGATTGGTAATGTGTGTATGTATCAAAATGTAAATGTTATGCACACATAACACATGAGGGGAAAACAAGCTCAAAGTCAACTAAAGTAATCATTTGATGCTCGAACTTTGTGAAGAAATGTGCATTTAAACCTCCTCCATCATGGCTCCTTTCTTTAGCAGGGATCAATAAATCAAGTCTTTTGCTACATGTCGACCCGTGACTGTGGTCTGCAGCCCTCAGCCTGTATCAGGTTTCACTGAGACTTTCCTAGAAAGGACTGCAGTAACTCATCCCTGCTTCCTTTCAGCTAAACATCAAAATTCTAATTTTTTTGACACGCTGGATCATAGTTTGGGTATGTTTGTTTTTTATCAGAAATGTATACATTTTCAACAGATGATCCTACATACTCAGCTTTAAAAGATATGCTCTGCAATTTCAAAACAATGAATTGAAGGACATGAACTTTAATAACTTCCCCCATCAATAAAAGCACATGAGCCTGTAATATGAGGCAGGAAGACTAAATTATTTGGCGCTCTGAATCACTCTGACCTTATGCAGTCTCATGATTCACACAACTGGCACTCAAGTGATGAGGAAAGTGTGGCTTTTCACTCTGGTTTTGTGTCTCCTTCTCTGTCCTAAGGAATCTCCAGTTAAACTCCGGAAGATTTGGTCAGCAAAGACGAGTGTGGACGCGCACAAACAGAACAAAAAGAGGGATAAAACCTGTGCCACGTCATCTCCATTGTGGGGGTAATAACACATTACATAAAAACAAAACGTTTAATATACTGTGTGTTAAGTGTATTTTTCTATAAACATATGATGAAAGCAAGGCTGTGTAAGACTTGCCATCATGAAACTTTCTGCCAGCAAGGCCAGGTGCAGTTTATTAAACCACCTCTAGGGGCAATGTTGTACAAACTTTCAGAGGATAATCTGGGCCCAGCTGAGTGGCAACCTGTGTGCTTCTGATCTAAAGGTGTCATGACCAAATAAAAAAGGTTTTCTCTCAGGGCAAAACGATAGCTAATGGTTAATCACTTCCAGCTTACTTTGAACTCTTTTTGTTTTTCACTTGAAAGGATGTTTTGTTGTAATTCTGTCAAAGATTGATGCTCAGACAAAACAGCATTAAAAGTATATGCTTTATCGTGAAAGTGCGTCGCGTATATGCTCCCATGGTATAAACCCCCAAAAAATCAGATGACAGTCAACTGCAATTTAGAACAAAACGTTTATTCAAATCAAAAGGAAGAACTAGACAAAGGGTTAAATCATTCTGAACATAGAATATTCATAGAATATCTATACATCGTCATGATTGACAGACAAGAAAAAAGATAAAAACAAACATACAAATGGAGAATGGAGAAAATTCAGAGAGTGATATTGCACTTGGTTTCTAAAATGTTTCAGATCCTGTCTGCCAGGTTCTTTATCTCTGAACATTTCAGTCCCTGCCTTTATTAGGTCAGGAGTTTAGCTTAGCTTTGACACTGGACTACTCTGAGGCCCAAGCAAATGGACTATGGAACTGACCAACCTGAAACAAATATGTAAGCTTATTCATTACCGTGTAGCTTGATTTTGTTTCCCTAAGATAAAATCCAAACAAAAGACTGCAAACAAATACAACGGGGTAGAACGGTTTGACGTGGAAGAAGCAGTTGGTCTGTTGTCCCACGTTACCTAAACGTTTCTCGGATGGGGAGGTGGGGGATAGGGTGCTGATCAACAGCTGCCACCCCCAGGCCTGAGGGGGATCAGAGAGGTCAGGGAGACTAACTCAGGAAGGTTGCTTAGTAAACTAAGAAGCAAACTAAACCAATGCCCAGAAATACGGAAAAAAAATTAGTCAACCCTCATCAGCTTCAAAAAAATAACAATCGAGAGGCCTGTCCAAGATGTCATTTTTTAAAAACGCTTTCTTCTAAAGGACTTTTTATTTCCTCTTTCCCTTTTTGTCCTTTTGAATAAACATGGAAAGGGTGTGTACAAACATAATAAAGGAGAAAGAAGAGTTAATATAGACACTGAAAAATGAAGAATCATGATCAGGTCTCTTCTGCGTCAAGGCCACTAAGATAAGATCACTTTAATAATCTGCAGTTTGTCGATTACGGTCAGAAGCTGTATACTTAGTTGCAGCTGGATCTCAATAAGAGCGTGCACATGCGTGCGCACACATACACACACACACACACACAACATACAAACTGGTGTCAGCTATGTTTAAAATGTAAACTTAGAAAAAAATTCAAATAATGCATTAATGTCCTACAGAACACTGCTTTACTGAAAAAAATCCTCTCGGATAACAAGGTTAGTACCAAAAGGTTTTTCTCCAGACCTTCACCACTGAATGCTTTTTTTAAAAAAATTTTCTTATCAAAAAAGTGCTGCTTTTCTCTTTCCTGACTATGTCAAACCTCTGTTGCAGCTGGTCTTTTATGTTGACCGAGTGAGAAAACCAATGTATTACTCATGTCAACCTACTACTACTTGTTCTGACCAGTCTCAACAGAAGTTCAGCAACGTCCCCAGCTTTTTCTCATTTGTGCTGGGTTTGCTCCTTTAATGCAGGAGCAGCGTCATTCCTCCTTTTCGGTCTCTTTTTTTTTATAGCCAGCATTCTGGTTTCACTGGTCTGGTACATCTAACAGTTTGTTGGATGAACTGGGCAAGTGCAGCAGGACAAAAAGGGAATGTGATTTATCTCAGAAAGCTGCCTTGCTTATCTGCAGGTTTATTTTCTCATCTTGGAAGTTTAAAAAAAAAAAAAATCCAAAACCCTTCGTTATTTTTAACAGTGCAATTTAAAAGAAAACTTATAACTTTTTTTTCTCTCTTTTTTCCAACCGTTTGGCAAGTGAGAAGACCACCTGAGACAGTGCTTTTTGGGCAGTAATGCAAGCCTGGCTTGCCCTGAGATTAGGAGTAGAAGGGCTGCAGGCAATTAGGGTGAGGCAAGTCCTCCACAATGTACCACCCTCTGTGTTACACACACACACACACACACACACACACACACACACTCACTCACTCACTCAGAGACTCATGTTTCTCTTCAGCTACGATTTGAGTGGCGAATGCAGGTCTGCAACCCTCCTAGTCCAAATCCAGAGCAACCTCAACACAAAAAAAGGCTAAAAGCTGTTCTACGATTGGAGCTAAATACAGAAACAGAATAACAGAGTTAAACTAAAAGAGGAGGGAAGCCACACATGGATCCAAGCTGAGGAGGCAACATCTTAAAGAGCTTTCAGATGGAGACAGTGTGCTGAAGTTGTAGTAAGAGTCCAGTCTAGTTGTTATAAGTCACTGAGGAAATGTCATAAGGAGAAAAAGAAAATTCTTTAAAACAGCTTAAACAAATTCAGTGCATTGTTCTTGTCCTTTTCAGTCTTTTTTTCCAAAATCAAATCCTGTTCTCAGCATTGCTCAAAGTTATGCAGATGAAAGTCTTTAAAGTTAAGCCTGCAGTCTCATATTCTTAGTCTGGCGCATTACAAGGCTGAAACCAAACTATTAGTGATTTTTTTTTTCAGTTCTCATTAAATGGAGCCACACAACTCAAGTAAAGAATAAATGTGCAAAACAAAATCCCAAATGAGGCAGGAGGACGTAGTCTTTGCTCTGTTGTCAACCGCTGCCGCTGAACACTTTCATTCATACAGGCTATGGTGGTCAGAAGGTTGATATTTTTCTGTCTTCATCCCATTTTTCTTTAGGTGATTCTACTGAAGTCTGGACATGATTAGTCCTGCCTTTTGCGTGAAGAACCACGTCCTTATGTGCCATGGGTACAGAAGAATCAAGGGTCAAAGAGGAGCTTGGCAGGTCGAGCCTTGCTGATTCTTCCTCATCACTGTCAGTACTATCAGCAGGGCTCTCGCTACTAGTGGATAGGGGGGGTTTCATACAGACTGAAAATGTGTTCATCTGTACATATCCAACCCTCAGCAGACTGACACAGGAAGGAAGTAATACCCCAAACCAGTGACTCCTGTTTCTCTCACTGAGGGATGGCAGGAACAGATTTGTCCAACCCAACTCAACTGTGGGTATTTGTCCAAGTCTTGGTTGGTTTGTTGGATACTTTTCTCTTGATGTCAGCAGTGTTAAGTGAACACCGTTGTTGGAGAAAAATAAACAAAGCTGAGCCTTGCAAGCTGGTTCATTTGAGTTCCCCGACTCGCTCAGGGGAATTGCAGGAATACCCTTCAGCGTGACGGACAGGCGTCGAGTCTGCGCTCCTCTGTACGGCTGGCATGATCCGGGTTAGGATCGATCTGGAGTGGAGAGCAGAACAGCAAAAGAGGGTTTATTTAATGAAACACAGAGCTGATTTAATTTAGTCTGTACTAAAAAAAAAATTAATGGACAAATGTTCTTTATTTCATTGATGCTTACCTCAGAGTACAGAGGTGGAGGCTGGAAGCGGAACTCGTGAATGTAGGCGAAGAGAGGTCCGTCCAGCTCCTCACGGGCTGCTGGCACATCCAGACTGCTCTGCCTCTGCTCTTCTGTCACAATTTCTGCATAGCTTGGAGGAGCTGCAGAGGAGGGGCAAGCCACATGTTCACATTCTAGGGGAATTAAACTCAGAATAGAGCCATAAATCTGAAACATAAATCTCATTCAACCCACCTTCAGGCCTCTCAGGCAGACCCAGGCCCAGCCAGCTCATGCTGCACTGACTGCTGACGCTGGAGGTACGGGAGCCAAAGGGGTGGAGAGGGATGGTTCCGATGACCAGGGGCAGGTTCAAGGACAGGTTTATCGCCCCAGGTATGTCTACGTATACCTGAGCACAGACATAGGGATAACCAAAACAGGTTAGAATATGCAAATTACTGTGGAGGCACGACAATTGTGCTGCAATGTACTAAAAAGAGGGCTCTGGAGCCAAGCATGCAGCATGAAATGAAACAGATTTTTAATCTGCTCTAAGATGAAACCATGCTAGTCAGGGTTAAACTGCTTTGCAGTCATTCAGCAACATGTGGGTCAATGTCTTGAGGTCGCTTGCTTATGCAAGGTAGAGCCCTTGCCTGGTGGCTGTCTGTTAGCAAGGTAAAGAGGGTATAAGCACCCTCGAGGCAGGTGTTACCAAAGATATTCTGGGCTAATGCTCTTAGCAGCATGTGGAGAGAACACCTGGTGCAATCCAAGGCCCAGATTTGGTAAAGCAAGCTGAGTCAGCCACGTCCTTTACCAGGAGAGATACTGGCTTACTAGGAAATATTGATTCTGTGTCGATAATGGTGCCGAGCAATGGCGATAACAAGGACAGGAATAGACTGTAATGAAGTCAAAAACACCTGCGTCTCTATGCCAATGATCTCTGCACAGAAGCAAGCTGGCAAAACTGTTCAAATGGGAAGCAGGAGTGGCACAAACATACTCACCATGAGGGAATACTCCACCCTAATTATGCTGCAGTCCAGGATGGAGGGTGAGACAGGTGGAATCTTCAGCATCTTGCCACTCCAGGTCTCTGTTTTGCCTGAGGACAGAGACTCTCCCCGCAGGTTGGCCACCAGCTGCTTGACCTCCTTCATCTTCCCTTTGGCATAGAAGGTCTGGGTCTGGTAGATGGCTGCCTTTGGCACCACCATGCGGGATGAGCAGTTCTCAATCTCTGCAAAGATCTGGATCGACTCTCCTGGAGAGTTCAGGAGGACAGATGTGAGGTTAACTTAAGTTTTTCCATTTCGATCGATGGTGATCATTTTTTTTAATCTGGTGTGTGATTACTAGAAAACGCAGTGATTTGTACAGTGTGATACTTCCATTCAGTTATTTGGTTAACGGAAGACAAAGTAAGATGTAGCATTATAAAACATTTACTTATTCTCACCTGGGGTGTATCCCTTCCTTTCAATTTTGGCACTTAGGGAAATAGGACCTGAGGTGCAGAACCAACAGCAAAGCGTTTTGTCTTTCGTGCCAGCCTGTGGTGACTGAAGAAAAAGGAAAACAGATACATTAGCAAATGATATCTTCAAAAGGGCTGACAATAATGTACGGACTGCTCTGCTCCTGCTATCCGCTGCGTAATCAGTCAAAACTTCACCACATTTTCACTTTGACCCTGAATATTTATCTTCCTATTTGTAGGCAGCACCTCGGCCAATTAAAAGACACCTAAGGCTGCTTCAAAAGAGCTTACCAGCAATAATGGAGTGTTGATGTCAATGTGCTCAAAGACTGTAAATTCCTTCTTGGTCTTCATGGGCAGAAGCCACGGCCTGTGGAGTTCTGCCTTCACCCAGTAGCGCACACTGCCATGCTTCCCTTCGAAAGAGGTAGCCAGAGGTCTAGAAGAGGAAAGACAAGAAAGGGGTTATGTGAGCTGTCAAAAGCTCATTCATGCCACAGCTGAACAACGATGGTATTGATGTTTGATCTCTGACTCGAGTGCAGTTTTGAGACACTCACGTCTGTGGAAGCTCGAGGCTGAATGCATACTCATGTCTTCCTGAATGGATAGTGGTGAGTCCTTCCTCAGAGTTGTCATCGTCTGAAAAACAAGGAGGACAATATTCCAAACACATGTATACCATACCTGCGTAAAATGCTCTACGAAGGCATCTGAAAGTCATACCAAAAACACAGGGTGGGGGAGACAAAAGAGAATTAAGGGGGTTTACTATCTGTCTTTGGAAAATTAATGTAATTAAAGATAAGAAGCAAACCAATATTTAGAGCATGCCAAAGAAGTTGATTGTGCCTTTGAATGAACAAAGAACTAGATCCCATTGTGCCATACATGATGGAAATACATAAGCTATGATGGGGGGAAAATTGGGGCAATGTGGGGCAACAATAAGATCCTATTTGGTAAATCTGTCTCACAAACAAGGACCAATTTCTGTTCTTTCTATGTCTGGAATATTAAAGATAATCTAATGTTTGTCAGGAGGAGGACACTTTCGCACCGTTAAACTCCTATTAAAAAAAAACAGTTTTTCATTTAAAAAAATTAATTAAGTATATTAATAAACCAAAGAGTTTATTCTGAAGAGCTGGGACGACAGGACGGCTATGCTTCTGCCAGCTCAGCACTCCCTCCCCACAGCAGCAGCCGTGTGGTAAACAAGTGCGGAGCTGTCAGTCAAACGGCAGACTCCAGCAGGAGGAGACCGGCCTAAACCGGTGTGAGCAGCTTCCCACAGCCGCTCTGCTCTCATTACGCATTCACTGTGCGACACCGCAGTCACTACTACGACGCTGCTCCGAGCGCCAACCATCGCGGCTTTCCGCCGCTTTAATCCACCTCAGCTTCACCAGGAATGTTTTATAAAGAGCTCGTAAATGTAACTTGTGTTGAGGTATTAATATTACTGTTCAGGGACGCACCAACAGCTCTGGTCTACGACAGTCAGTTTACCTTGGTAATAATCAACTATTTGTTGTACAAAAATTTGCCTTGAAAATGAACGCAGAGGGGAACTGACGACTGGACAAACCCTGATCACAGGCTGCTGCAGGGTGGACCAGAACCTGTCCATTCAATGATTCAGAGAAACGGACCAATACATCAAGTTAAACACAAACGATTACAAGGCACTCAAGTGCAAATGCAGATGCTCACAAGGGGCTGATTTTCACTATGAAAAACAAACCAGTCTGGATGAAACGACACCATTCTTTGCAGGGACAAAGCTGCTTACAATAAAGCCCAATTCTATCTCGTATTTCATTTCAGAAAAACACAAGCACAAAGTAAGAGTTTATTAAACGGAAACAAAGTACCGTACTGTAGCTTCTAATAGGCTTTAAATCAAACTACAGGTGCTTCTATCTGAGAGTTTCATTTTGCAGGTGTTTTCTTAATTAAAAAGTTGCAGAATTTTTTTTGTCAATCTCTGCATATGAGTGATGTCATTGGCCACACATGGGCACCTCAGCCAATGACACGCGGCTGAGGGAGGAGCATGCGCGTTGCCCCGCCTTCACCAGGTCCAGTTTTCGGAACAGGATTGAACCGCTTTGAACAATGGGTGGAAACTTAAGAAAAGCTACAAAGAAACACCCAATAAAACGCATTTCTGCCTTGAAAATTTCTAACAAAGCTGCGGACACATCGTCTTAAGTTGTTACTCTATCGTCCTGTGTCTCGAAAATGTTATATAATTGTCGTTTTACACTCGAAATACTATGAAAAACACAGTTGCTCGAGCTCCTGTCATTCATTCTGACACCTTGACACAAACAAGTAGGCTAACGATGGAGTTATTTTTATCTCATGTCACAAACCACATTTAAACCCACCACAAAAACAAGCTCCAATATGAAACTTATGCATCTTTATATTGTGTACATTACTAAGTTATTAGCACTTTCCCCCCCTGACATTCGGTACACCAGCATCCTCATCCTCCAATGAACCTGATCCCCAACCAGCACAAAGAGCATCTCATTTTCTCTAAAAACCTGTGCTAAAAAGAAATAAGACCACACTCTCTTACCTCTCTCGTGTCCAATTAAAATATCTTTGTGATTTAGATATTCCACTTCTTCTGTGTAGTTTTGCGTGTAGGCAGTGTTGGATCCAGCATTTCTCGATTCAGTCCAACGAACTTTTGCAAATCCTTTTGCGTGGATTTTGAGAGATTTCACACGGATTTCTCCCGTGACTTCGATGATCACCCTCCCTGAGACGCAGTCCCCGCTTGAGAAAACGGGAACATTGCTGTCATTGAGACAGTCGTAGCTTACTGTGAAGCTTTTTACCTTTCCTAGCACCATGGTGGAAAGAGATAGGCTACAGAGACCTTGAAATAAAAAAGAGTCTATGAAAAAATAATCTCATATGAAAAAGAGATGCAGTTTTTAGACACTGATCTGTATCTCTGCCCTGCAAAAAGCAGTGGGCACGATCAGTGGTTTCTTTGAGAGCAGTTCATTGAGATGTGTGATGGCTGAATAACAGCAAGGGATGCTGTTATCATCCGCCTCTCTCCTGGTTGGTCTCCAGTCAAAGACAAGGAAACCCCCGTTGCTCGGCTCACTTTAAGCGATGAGCTGTGTGAAAAACAACCTTGGGCGCATGCGCAGGGCTTCACTGCCCCCTCCTTCCGCCTTCTGGAACAAGGCAGAGAAGTGTGGCACTGAGCCATATGACAAGTTTGGTCAAACAGCTGAAAGTCTGCACAAAGAAATGTTCCCCACTGTAGGTTTGTAAGCGAAGCATTACAGGTAATTTGTTGTTATTTTTGTTTTATATAAGATCTATTTAAATTACACGAACATAACTCTCCAAAAGGCCCCACAGCTGACTTATTTCCTGACTTTAATTCAGAAATTGATCTAAGAAATATGTCTGTTGATTGAACTAGGAATAAAGGAAAATGCGCATCTCTCCACCCTTCGTAATATGTGCATATATAGTGATAATTGATTCATATATTGTACATCACCTCAAGATCTTTTTTACAGCTTACAGCCTTATTTCAAGGCATGTGGCTCAAACATAAACACGTTCATCAGTGATGTAGTCGATACACACGCTCACTGCAACTTCTACATCCATGTGCAGTCAACAGAAAATAACAGCTGAATGCTGCATGATGTCTGCAGCAGCACTGACCATGTAGACTGCTGGGTACTGTGTAAAGGGGGGGGGGGGGTGAGCAGACTTCCAGATATGCTTTCTATACGTTCATCTGTCACATATGGTGTTTTTTGTGTTCAGATTAAAATGATCCATGCACATATGGGGGTGTTGGGGGGACTCGGTTGGGATTTGTCCTTGTGTTGAACAAACAACTCTGAGGCTCGAAACGCCCCCTGGTGGCCGTGAAGGCCTCTACACACATCTGCAGAATCACCTGTTGAACAGCACTGTAACTCATGTGTATTGCTCCCGACAAGCAATTCATGAAGGCGAAACAGTGATCCTTTTGGTTCTAGTTTATTCTGATTATTTACAAGGTGCTACATTAGTTCTGCAGTACAAGTCGGACACAAAGAGCATGGAGATAGTGTTTGATTAAAACACAATTAGAACGAAATAATTATTTATCATGGGCCATGCTACGTTATATAATTCTTAAAAATGCATCACTTGCACTAATATTTCTCCTATACATAGTTGTGCTCATGACAGTGTCAAGTCAGTATCAAATGTTGTGCCACTCAGATGCTTCATTAAAAGATGAATGCTGCCCCCGAGAGCTTTCAGTATGTCATTGCAGGTTTCAAAACGTATCTCATCTGTCCCCCTGAAAAACTTTTTTCTTCTATTTATTTTGGAATGAATGTGATTGATATATAAATATGTTTAATAAGTCAGATGTTTTTCATATTTAACCAATGCGCACAACTGAACTGCTGCATTTTAAACGAAACAAGGAAACTCTTATTTTGAAAGCGTAACCAGGATGTTTACATCAAGTCTTTCAAAGTCGAACACTCGCCGTCATAGAGGAACAATTTCTATCAGTGTCTTCCTCTGCTAACCCTGAACAAATCTCTTCTCTTTACCACGGCAGATCGCCATATTGCAAGGAGGTGAAACGCTGTCGGGAATATGAAAGTGTTGGCTCTGACTTTTCTGTTTCAAATGTTTGGTCAAAGTTTGTGCCAAAATGGAACCAGACCCAACATTGTGATGGTGATGAGTGATGCATTTGTAAGTGTGAATTACAGAACAGAAAGTGTCAAAGTAGCAGCTTCTTTTGCTGATTTCAGTTACTAAGAGAAGACAAGATTAAGCACCATACAGATAGATGCTTGTTTTTTTTATATTTAATCTTTGTTTGGCTGTGAATCGCTGGCTGAATGTCAGTTTTCCTCTGCCTGCAGGATGGGCGATTAACCTTTGAACCTGGCAGCAAAGTTGTGCAGCTGCCATTTGTGAACTACCTCAGGGAGCTTGGTACCACATTCCTCAACGCTTACACCAACTCACCGATCTGCTGCCCGTCAAGAGCAGGTCAGTTACCCACTGAAAGTCAGTGGGGATTTACCTTTGAACATGTGAGACAAGTATTGTGATATTTAAGATGGTGGTGTAATGATGAATAAAGTTAAACCGTTTAATCTTTGCTCTCAGCAATGTGGAGTGGTCAGTTTGTCCACCTCACGCAGTCATGGAACAACTACAAGTGTCTCGAAGCTAATGCAACAACATGGATGGGTTTGCTGGAGGCGAATGGATATCTTACTAAGATGCTGGGCAAGCTGGACTACACCTCAGGGAGTCACACTGTCAGGTAGGGACAGTTGCTTTGGTTGCGCTTGTATCTCAGATAAGAGAGAATCTTCACTAACTTTTTCTTATTCACCAAACTAAGATCAACAACACTGCAAACTCATATATAAAAAAATTTTCTTGTGACTTACTGTATGAGTAATAAGCAACAACATACTGTGTGTGGGCCTCTATTTTCCAGAACAGCATGAATCACGTTCTTGAATGCTTGTCCTTACATGTTTCTTTCCATTCTCTCTTCTTTTGTGTCTGCATTTTGTTGGATTTTGCTTGTGTTTGTGCCACTCATGCAGTAACCGAGTTGAGGCCTGGACACGTGATGTTCAGTTCCTTCTGAGCCAAGAGGGCCGACCAGTTACGCAACTTGTTGGCAACATGTCAACAACAAAGATCATGAGAAAAGACTGGAACAACACGGAGAAGGCTACGCAGTGGATCCACCAAAGAGCTGCATCTTCACACCAGCCCTTTGCTCTTTATCTTGGCCTCAATTTACCACATCCATATAACACCAAATCGCTGGGGCCCACAGCAGGAGGATCCACCTTCCTTACCTCACCATACTGGCTAGAAAGGGCAGGCTTTCTCTTTGCCTCTATCTTAAAAAAATTTTCACTTCATGACTGCAGAATTCCATTGTATGTTTTTATATATTTCACTTTAGAATTCTAAGGTTTTATTTTACACACACAGGTGTCGTCTGAGCTCATCACTGTACCTAAATGGTTGCCCATGGCTGCCATGCACCCTGTTGACTACTACTCCACCTTCACCAAAAACTGCAGTGGTGTTTTCACTGAGGAGGAAGTCAAAAGCATTAGAGCCTTCTATTATGCCATGTGTGCTGAAGCTGATGCCATGCTGGGTTAGTTGACAGCACTAATTCAGTCTCTGTAGTCAGGAAGTAGGAACTTTGAGCTTAACTGTAGTCTTTTGTACTCCCAAAGACATCTCAAATTCTTCAATCACTTTCCATTACCAAAATGATTGGTGAAGAAGTCCAAATATGCAAGGATTTGGGTCTTTGCTCAGGTTCAGAGAACCGAACTTCACTGGAGAAAAACATGAGTCACCATTCATCAAAATCCCAACACGAACAAAAATACTCAAGTGAAGTAGTCTTAGGAAAGGACTTTCTGTGTTGCAGCACAGCCAGTGTTTCTTTCTACATAGGTAGGTAGATGACTTTATTCATCCCCGAGGGGAAATTGTGTGATCAAAAAGATGCCGCCCGAACAGGGACTTGAACCCTGGACCCTCAGATTAAAAGTCTGATGCTCTACCGACTGAGCTATCCGGGCTCTATAAAGCAAGGTGTATCATAGCAGGTGACAGAAAGTATACTGTGCATCAGCAAGCGAAATATAACTATTAAATATCTTGAATTGCCCATATTGATTGTGCAGTCGTTTTATTTTCTTCATTCACTTTCTCAGTTAAGGCATATTAAAATCCATACAATCTGCTCTCTGCAGGGTAAATCTCATTGGTCACGGTGAGATCCTTTTTGCCACCGTTTTATCCTGACACCACAGTTTGAATAAAGTCTCTTCAGCTGAATTAAGTGAAAATCCAGCAGCAGTTCTGGTCTCACTCTGTGTCTTACACCATGTCTTTGTTTCAACAGGTCAAGTGATTTCAGCCCTGAGAGAGACTGGCCTGCTTAACAACACTGTTGTGATCTTTACGGCTGACCACGGAGAGCTGGCCATGGAGCACCGGCAGTTCTACAAGATGTCAATGTTTGAAGGCAGTTCCCATGTTCCCCTGCTGATCATGGGACCTGGAATGACATCTGGCCTGCAGGTCAACCAGCTTGTGTCTTTGGTTGATCTCTATCCTACTGTTTTAGGTAAGGAAATAGAAAACATAGGATTGAAATGTCTGTAAAAGATAAGTCATTAAAATATTTAGAGTTAAAAGCAACAGAATAAATTCCCCATTAAATTTTGATTTTATTATTTTAACTTGATGTATTATACTTGTGTATTTTGCAGACATTGCTGGTATTTCAGCAGTAGGTACCCTCAGTGGCCACTCACTCCTTCCTCTGCTGTCCAAGGCCAGCACTTACAAGAAGCAGCATCCAGACTGGGTTCTGAGTGAATATCATGGTTGTAATGTCAACGCCTCCACATACATGCTTAGAAGTGGCCGGTGGAAATATATTGCCTATGCAGATGGCCTGAGTGTCCCCCCACAGCTTTTTGGTGAGTTCCTAGTTTCGGAAACTAAACCTCAGTCGCTGAAAGGGTCATATGCTTTCAGGAAGAAAAAAACAGCCATAAAGTTGTGATTCTCACCGATTTCCTGCACTCTCTGTGTTTTGCAGACATAACATTGGACAAGGAGGAACTTCACAATGTAGTTCTCAAATTCCCAGTTGTGCAGGCGTATTTGGACAAGCTCTTGCGTAGCATTGTAGACTATCCAAAAGTCTCATCAACTGTCCACCTCTACAATAAAAAATCATTTGTTGCCTGGCGGGACAGTTTGGGCAGGAACTACAGCGAGGTCATTGCTAACCTCAGGTGGAACGTGGATTGGCAGAAAGATGCGTTAGCCAATGAGAGAGCTATTGACAAGTGGCTCTATGGCTCTGTGTGATTTTTTTTTTTAATGGTTATATAATGAGCTGGACTCAAACAAGAACTTGGACTTTTATGCTCACAACTGGAGCATCTCAAAGTATCGCTTTTTTAATGCCCTGGGCTCACACTTTGGCAAAATCTAGACTTTTACTGATATGACACATAACCACACAAACATGGACACAGACTACCGGTGGGACTTTACATGACATAGATTAACTTTCTTCCTTTGTTCATTTCCAAGTTTCAGAGTCAGAATCAGAATTCCTTTATTTATCCCCGAAGGGAAATTCTTTTTCGTACAGACATTGCACTTGCAGTATTCCCGACCAAGAAAGAAAAGTGAAAGGTATAAAAATAGGATAAACAAAACAAGATAAGTATAAATCTAAAATCTAAAAGTACAGGTATTTACATGTGTTAAAAATTTAAAAAAATTTAAAAATACAGGTGTGTACATGTGTAAAAACTTTATATACATTGTATATATAAAGTAAGTGTGTCTGTCACAGTGCTGAGTTTAGCAGTTTGATGGCGACAGGCAGGAATGATTTCCTGTGTCGCTCTGTGGTGCATCGTGGGAGTAAGAGTCTGAAAGTTTGTTCATTTGTTCGTTGTTTTCCAATTAAATAAATAAATATTTAGTTCACTTTTGGTTTTTGTAGTGATTTTGCGTTTATCTGCTCACACTGATCCAGGGAACCAATCAGTCAGTAATTTTATTTTGAAATTCAGAGAAGGTGTGGTTTCTTCTCTTTCATTTCCGTGTCACGCCGAAGCCACAGAGCAAGTTGTCAACGTAAACAGTGGATTTGGCCAACATTTTGCTCACATTTACAAAACCCACATGGGTGACACCGCAACACACAGAACAAATATCATTTTATACGTCAATTAAGGTTTGAAACAAATTCCCATTCTGAAATACATTAGAATGAGTCATTTAGAGACTCTGACGAGCTCACAAATAATGCTAAATTGCGTTTAGCTAGCTATCGTTGCTAATAGTTAATACAAACTCTAGCTAACTTAACTTATCAGAGTTTACTGTAAAGTCACGAGGTAGATCGTCAGTACTTGAAAACGTTAGGCATTAGACATTTATACTTACAGTGTGAGTGAAATTAGTGTGTTAATAAGCTCATTATTCATTCGTACAGACGCTTGGCAAGTTCATCTGGTTAGCGTTATATGGTTGACGTGGTTGACAACGATTACTTTTCACTCGTAAAATGGCAGTGTTTCTCTTTCTGTGTTGCAGTGACATAGCAACAAAATGTCAAGTAAAGAGGTGAAAACGGCCCTGAAAAGTGCCAGAGAGGCCATAAAGAACAAAGAGTTCAAAGAGGCCCTAAAACACTGCAAGGTAAAGTATTTCAATTTCAGATACGCAGAACAGGAAAGTGTTGAGATGAATCTCTTTCACGGAGTCTGGGTAATAAATGAGGAAATGTATGACTTGAACAAAGATATTGCACAGCTGATTTTGCGCTTTCCACTGTGGTTTAAGGCTGTTTTGAAACTTGAGAAGAACAATTATAATGCATGGGTCTTCATCGGCCTGGCAGCCAGTGAACTCGAGCAGCCAGACCAGGCACAGACAGCTTATAAAAAGGCTGTAGAGCTGGAGCCTGAGCAGCTGCTGGCATGGCAGGTAAGGTACCAAATGTAGTTGTCAGTGCTTGCAGGTCCTACCCAGTTTTAAACGACTCCTACTGATAGCAAATCATTTACTGATAATGGTTATTACTCAAAGGAAATGAAGCCAGTTGATTTCCACACTATTGAGAAGAACAAGCCTTTTAAATGTGTTAATTTGTACCGAGGATGTTTCATGTTATAGTACTTCTCTCCCCAGGCCCAGTAATGACTGTGTCACTGAATGCACTTGTGTTGTAGGGCCTGGCAAACCTTTATGAGAAGACTGATCAGTGGGATTTCAAAGTTGAGCTACCGAATGTTTATCAGAAGCTTGTTGACCTGTATGCAAGGTAATGTATCGAAAAATCTCAGGTGTCTTTTAAAAGTGCATTGAAAATGTGATGATTTTTGATAATATTTGCTTGGGCCCACCAATTTCTTAGCAAAATATCATAGTTTTGACTAATAACATCTTTGATTTGGCTTTATTAATTTAACTCATTATGTTCTCCATTAACAGCTCTGACAAAAGTAAATGTTATGAGATGATCAAAAAGCTGTCAAATATGTATCAGGCTGACAAAGAATATTTAAAGGTATGTAATTGAAAGACACATGTGTTTAATGGAAAAAAAGACACTGTTTTGTGTTCTTGTCAGACATCTTAATTAATTTGTATGTGTTGAATAGTTGGCAAAGGTTTGGCTGCTGCTCCTGCAACTGAAGGAGGAAGAGGCTGTGGACAAGAAAGAGTTGCTGCAGCTATGGCAACAGATGACCCAACTCCTCTCAGACTGCCTTAATGAAGAAGTGCAGGACAATGAAATTCAACAGCTTGTAAGTTGTTTCCCAACTGTAGACAGCAACATTTAGTGTTTCTTTGTGTATAAACTCTTTACAACATATAAGAGCCCATGCCCTCCAATCTACTAGCCCCAAAGCCCCAGACACACAAATCTGACATCAAATAACTAGCAGTGACAAAGGCCATCTGTTTTATTGCTTGTGTTTGGGCCAAAAAGGTGCACTTGAACACACCACAAAGACCACAGCTGATGGCCAACTAGCATATACATTGTGTCCCTGCATGAGAGGAAATAGCTCTTCGTACCAGCAGGTGGCAGTACAGATTTTTCTTAATGCTGTACTGTATCTCTTTGTCACCTGCTCTTTGTTAACTGTTTCCTTGTTTGTGGTCATCAGTTAATCACTGCATTTGAGAAAGCCATGGTTCTCATTGATCCTGTACCAGGAGAGGAACACAAGAAGATCTCAACTGACTACATCAAATGCCTTTCTAAAGTAAGTGTGCTTTATTGATGTCTTTGTCACCACCGCAGATGTTCAATGAACATTAAAATGTGGACATTTGATCAAAAATATCAAAGCACCTCATACTTTTACCTGTAAAGATATTCGCTTAATCAGCAACTCGTTGTGACTCTCCCCTTCCTGCAGCTACCAAATGATGAAGCCAAACTGAAAGAGGCGTGTGAGTCCATGCTGTCCCTCTACCCCAAGCAAAGTTATCCTCTTGAAGTCCTGTGTTCTCACTACCTCAAAACAGGTATGATACTGCTGTATTGCTCATTAAGTCTAAAATCATACGATGTATTTAATGATTGATTTATTGATTAATTAATATTAGATACTCAAGCTCAGAGTGTTGTGCAATAAAATGCAATAAATGTTACTTTCAAAAGCCATGCTTTTATTTGAAGGTGTTCAGAGTGAGGATGCAGTCAGCTGTTTCTCCCGGCTCCTGGATCTGGACCCTAACAGTGGATTAGGTCACATGGGTCTGGGCACCAAAGCAGTGCAAGAAGGGAGGTATAAAGATGCCATTAAGGACCTTGAACAAGGTTAGTTTGTGCATCAACAAAGATTGGATTTTGTTCTCGATGTTGAACGCTCTATACTGAGACCTGCACTTTATGACCATTTAAAATTTGTCTTTCTTGTTTTATTAGGACTGAAAAAGATGAGCTCCAGTACAGGATGGTACAGTCTGGCTGAAGCTCAGTTTAAAATGCACAGATACTCAGAAGGTGCTGTATCATGCTCTCAAGGTTTGTCTAGTCTGCTGTATACAGTCACCATAGTTATCAGACAAATTTAACAAATTTATGAGTGATACCAGGGTGTTTACAACCATCTTCAAAGTGCGGCTGTCTTCAGCCCCTTACCCTGTGTGTGTGTGTGTTTGTGGGTGTGTTAGGTCTGGCAGTTTGTGTTTCTGGAGACAAGGAGCTGAGGGTCAAACTGCTTAGGCTGAAGCTTGAGGCTTTAGTAAGGAGTGGAGAAGAGAAAGTTGCAGACCAGGCTTTGGAGACTTTTTCACAGGTAAGATGATTGACTGATACTCTTGTCTTATTAAACGGTTTTATTTATTATGGGTTTGTTATGAAGATATTTTGCTGTATATGTATCATACTTTGTAATGTCAAAGTAAATATGCCTGTTTTTCCTTATCTTTTCTTTTTGAGATCCCAAATGCTGAACAAGACCCTGTTCTCATAGCCCTGAAAGGACATGCATACCTGAACAAGGGAGAAGTTGATCAAGCACTTAAGGTTGAAAACTTTTCACCTACTGAATTTTGTCTGTGAATGTATCAAATTTATTATATGATGCTGTAGAAAAAACAGTATTACAGTTAATTATTGATTTAATGTGTAAGTTTGACCAACTTTCAGAATTGGACACTGAATAATAATCTATATGACACATTGAGATCGATTTCTGTAGTCTTTTTTAATGTTTGAAATATTGTCTCTTGCATTAGAAACAAGAAAGACTGATGCAAAGTAAACTGTGTCTTCTGAAGGTGTCATCAGAGCTGGTGGCCTCTAACCCTAACCAGGTCCAGGGATTGGTTCTGAGAGGACTGGCACAACTGGCTCAGGGCCAGCAGGAGCTGGCAGAGAAGAGGCACAACCTGTTTCTTCTTGTTTTCTTTTAAGTTTTAAATCTGGGCACCCCATTATGTTAAACCTAGTTAAAATCAGGCAATGCATTGGTGTGGTGTAAAAAGATTTTGTTCTCTTAATTGAACTTTCCTCTTTTGCTCTTCTGTTAGTTTCCTGATGGCAACCAGTCAGAGCCCTAACTGCGGAGAGTATTATTTTTTGCTGGGAAAACTCTACTGGGACATGGGAAACGAGACCCGTAAAGACCGGAGCAAAGCCCATACGCATTTGATCAAGGTGAGTACAGTTATTATTGACATTTGGGAATTTTTGTTAGGTAAGGGTAATTGTGTTCTACTATATATTCCTTTGAAAATCTAAAATATTGAGGGTACAGTCTACTAAAGATTAGAATCAAGGACAAATAAATTTGAAATGTCACAATATGATTTTTTTTTTATCACCAGAAGTCAAGTGCAGTGCTGAGTGGTCTTGTAGTCTGAAAGCTTAATTTGTCCATTTTGTCCATCCAGGCTGCAAAGTTGGACCCACATTCTGGATCTGCATTCCGCTACCTTGGACATTATTACCGAGAGGTGGCAAATGATCATAGCAGGGCACGAGGCTGCTATAAGAAGGCATTTGAGTTGGACAACAATGATGCAGAATCTGGAGCTGCCTCAGTGGATCTCAGTATGGAGATTGACGATATGGTAAATGAATTTATTTGCAAACAGACACACACTCTTAAAAAACACACACACCATTTATGGGTGGTGTTGGGGTGTGTTTTGTTACAGTGTTTTCTTATGGGTGCCTCTCTTTTGTCTTAACCCTCCTTATGGTCTTTCTTTTATTTTCCCTGTATTTTCCCTTCATTGTCCCCCCCTCTTACCTAAATGATATAGGACACTGCCTTAGCAATACTCCAGTCAGTGATTGAGAAAGCCACTCCTGGCTCAGCTAAATGGGCTTGGATGAGACGAGGTCTTTACTACCTGAAGGTGGGAGAGCACAAGCAAGCTACGGCTGAGTAAGGCTTTCACATCTCAGACAGTAAAATGTGTTAGATGTTGGGTCCATTTCCTACATTATCATAGGTGTTGTAAGAGCATAACCTCATCATGTTATTTCTGTTTATAGTCTGCAGGCAGCTCTGAGAGCAGACCCCGAGGACTGGGTATGTTGGGAATGTCTGGGTGAGGCCTACCTAAACCGCCGGAGCTTCACAGCAGCTCTGAAAGCCTTTGGTAAGGCCCATCAGCTTCAGCCGTCCTCCATCTACAGTGTCTACCAGGCTGCTGCTATCAAACAGACCCTGGGCAAGTTCAAGGAGGCAGTTGCAGAGTATTTGCAGATCACAGCAAAGCAGGACTATGTTCCTGCTCTTAAAGGTTGGTTTTGTATCGTTGTGTCCAAAGCCTTCACTTTGCTTTTTAATTGCCCCTCACTGAGTCATATATGTGAACCTAGACATTTTAATCAGATTGGTATGATCTGTTGTTCAGGTCTTGGAGAGTGCCAACTGTCTCTGGCAAAAAGTCTAATGGAAGACTGCAGGGATGGGGGAGCCATTGACCTCATTCAGCAAGCCATACAGAACCTCTTCAGGTAATAGCTCAACACTGTTTGCTGCTTTGTCTTTGATTCATTACCTCACAGTGTCACAGACTGTTTCTCCAGTTCTGTTGATCTGTCTTTTCCACATTTTTGCCTCCATCAGAGCTGTGGAGCTGCGTCCAGACCTGTCCTGTTTGTGGAAGCTGCTGGGAGATGCTTGCACCGCAGTCAGTATGGTGTCACCAAACAGAGCGCAGGTTTTAGTGCCTGCCCCATTGGCTGGTTCAGACCCCAACACCCAGAGCAACACACTGAACCAGGTCCAGACACTCAAAGTCGGTGAGAGGTATGAGCACAAACAGGCATGTACAGTACATATTTTCCAATCTGCCTATACCACCACCTCTCCGTCAAGTCATACATTTAGTACAGTGCAACAAAAATGTCGACAATGAATAGCTTTAATGGCCAAATAGTTTCTGTATTACCGTGGGGTTGAGTCTCTGCTCTCGTCTACTAAAAATCCTAAAACTCAACATTAAGTAGAAGTTTTTGTCGACAGGTGTTATGCCCGTGCTTTGAAACTGATGTCTGAGGTCCCAAGCCTTTGGTACGACCTGGGACTCAATTACTACCACCAGGCCAGGCTGTCCTGCCCTGCAGAGGGAGAGCTGAACTCGTTATCTCTGCTCCTAGAGAAGGCCCAGCAGGTAATTCACAGCATCCTGCATGACAACAGTTCTTTATTGTTTTATCCCAGAGGTGGACTTTTTAAAAAAGATTTTCCTCATTTCAGTGTTTGAAAAAAGCTATTATGATGGAGAGTGGGAACCACAGCTACTGGAATGGCTTGGGAGTGGTTTCCATGAGCAAAGGTAATAATATACTGTACAGGTCTATTTGGGGGACTGATTGATTGGTTGTTAATATATACTTGACCCATCAACATTTCATCGGGCCAAAAAACTAAAACTGTGCTTTAAGTACAGTACAGAGTGTATCCTTTGAGTTGTCAATAAAACAGTTTATTTTTGGATGAAATATTTTTGTTTTTTAAGTTATGATGCCAGTTTATATGTACCTTATTACAACAACAACTACTTTGAATTAATTATCTCCTCATTTTCTTTCTGTCACATCAGGTCTTGAGAACTTTGCTCTGGCTCAGCATTGCTTCATCAAGTCCATACAAGTGGAATCAAATGTATGTACTGAACATTAGTTCAGGTGATCGATGGTATTATCACTAAATATTCTGAAACTGGTTCTTACGTGATTTCTTAATGTTTCATTACAGAATGTTGTTGCTTGGACTAACCTTGGGACCCTGTATTTAAAGAAGGACAATATAGAGGTGTGTGATCAAGTTTCTTTGTGTTTGTTGTGTTTTATCATCACTTGGATAAGAAGCACAGTTTAGTAAATAGTTCTCATAGGCTGATATTTTCTTTGCTTACGTCTGCTCTTGTTTTCTTAGCTTGCACACAAGGCCTTCAAGATTGCCCAGTCCCTGGAGCCACTTTATGTCAACTGCTGGATCGGACAGGTACAAAGACGAGACAAAGGGCTAAGGGTCCAGTGTGTAAGATTTAGTGACATCTAGGCGTTGTGGGTGAAACTGAACAACTCTTTTCCGTGGCTGTGAAAAACTCTAGAGCCAGTGTTTGGGGTTTGGCCCTTCTGGGCTACTGTAGAAAAATGGTGGTGCAACCTGACATCAATCTTGGCTACAATTTATTGTAATTGGATTCTGTTTATCAATACAGACTTGAAATATTCAGTGTGAGGTTTGAATAAACTAATTTGCATATCAGTGTTCATAAGACTTATAGAATGCCCCAGTTTGCCTTTGTCTGTCTAATTAATAGTTCTGTCCCTTTGTCCTCCTACCAGGCACTGATTGCGGAGAGAGTAGGAAGCTATGACACCATGGATCTTTTCAGGCACACCACTGAACTCAGCACACATGTGCGTGACCTGCCCAAACCACTTGAATTGCTGCTTTAACACCCACAACTTAGCTGACTAATAACATCTTTGCTTCCTCTTTCTCTGTCTCCCTGTTACATGTTCAGCTCTAAATCTTTTGTCACTACTATAAAGTAATCACGGATGATATCACAATGAAAGAGAGGATGTATATGTCTTGCCTTTCTCAGCTTTATCTTGCTCGTCATCTACTTCTCTCTACCACTCATCTTTGCCCCAGCAGATGGAGGGAGTGAAAGGTTACGCCTACTGGGTGTGTTCCACCCTGCTGGATAAGAGCAACAGGGACTCTGAACTGTACCGCTACAACATAGTCCAGATGAACGCCATCTCGGCAGCTCAGGTGGCACTCACCAAGTACACAGGTACAGCATCTCTTTGTGTGTCACTGTGCATTCAGTATCCACAGATCCTTTGTTCGTATGTGGGTCATGCGTCAGAGATGGATGTTGCGTGACATGAAGTCTGCTCTGCATCATTCTCAGAGAGGATCCAGTCTGACCCTGATGCATTCATCATGCTTGGCTACCTGAATGAGCATCTGCAACTGAAGAGGCAGGCCTTGCAGGCTTACAGAAGGTGTCTGTCTGAGTTACATTATCTGACTCTACGGTGTACTACAAAAGAATGAGGGGAAAAAAAGATGTTTCACATACATTTCATCTAGATGGAGTTTTTTAGATTTTTATTTATTTATTTTTACAGTTAATCTTTTTCTATTCTTTTTCTCAGAGCTGTTGAACTGCTGCAGTCCATGTCCACAACAGAAGAGCTGGCTTTTGCCTTGGGCAGCTATGGCCGTGCTTTGTGGTAACAACCTGCCGTCTCACTACCATCTTTGACTCTGCTTAACAAAGTCCAGACCTCATTCTTTGTATGTCCCCTGTTGTCTTCTATAGCACGTCAGGCCAGTGGGAGGAGGCGGTGCGTGTTTATAACTCCACTCCACTGCAGGAGCTCAGCGACCTGTCTGGGCTGGCTCTGGCCTACTGCAGGGCTGGACTAATCACAGAGAGCATTAACGGTAAGGCCTGGGACTCAGACTGGGAGACTGTATACGTGTTTATCACGGTGACTGTGAATAAGCGATTTTATGTATGCTGCAGCCTACGAACGTGCCTTGGCTGTGGCTTCCAGTGAGAAAGAGAAGGCCTACATCTTAACAGCTCTGGCTCTGCTTCAGCACCTGCAGGGTAACCTGGACTCAGCCAAGACTCTGCTGTTTAAATGGTGAGTCCACAGTGTTACAGTCTACATCTTTAGTTCATGAATGCCAGTATAAAAATAAACTTGTTAAGATTTGACATGTAAAGATGCATAATCCAATTAATTTTAAAACTTTTATTATTTACACGGTAATGCTTTTGAGAATTGGGAAATGAGATGTGTTCAAGCTATGATTCCTGCTGATATTTTCAGGCTATAATGTTAATAAATGTTTTGAATTTCTGTATCGATCAGGGGCTGGTGAAGTGTGTGTGCTTTCTGTCTCTGCAGCTCAATGTTAAAGGAGCCGATTTCAGAGTCTCTGCTGTGTTTATGCGCCCTCGGATTGGTCCACGGCGATGCTACATTAGCGTCTGCTGCATTGACTGAGCTGCTGAAGCAAGGTTCAGCCTCTGGGAATGTTGTGGAGCAGCGGTGTCTTCTCACCTGCGCCTTGCTGGCCCTGCAGGGCAAGTACAGTGCGGTGCAAAGAGAGGCTTCCAGAGCTGTACACAGGTAAGCTGCTCGTTTGAATTTCTGAGAGTATCCTACTGATGTTACCTCATGTCACTGTGAAAAAGATCAGCTGACATCAGTGTGGTCAGACAGCTTTTTTGACATTCAATCCCAGATTACTGAGTCGTCTCTTTTACGGGATTGCACAAAATAATAGAGATAGTAGGATGTATGTTTTTTTGCAGTGTGTATAATTGTATGCGTCTTTGGTACAGTTTTGGATAGAAATTTTTCTGTTACTGTACAGGGTGTGCAGATTTGTGGAGGCGTATCAAATTAGGTCTACAGTTGAAAAATTAACTGGCTGACGACACGTTCTATGACAATCTCAATGACAGGTGACAAAAATAAATATTCAGGTATCTGCATTGTTGCACTTTTTTCAGTTTTCTAAGTGCAGTAAATGCATCAATGTGAATCTTCTGCCTCCTTTGAAACTTTTTAACAATAAAAATTACAAAGGTACTTTGTTCTGATGCAGTCCTTGTTAATTTGAACCTACACACCTATGAATAAACACCTTGAAGAATTATCGACTGGTGCAAGATAGTGCGTCCATAATAATTAATAGAATATTTTAATGGGAGAAGCCGATATATAATGTATAAATTCTACAGAATAGTTTTGTGTGTTTTATTTACAGCAATCCTGGAAACCCATCTCTGTGGGCGCTGCTGTCCAGACTGGTACCACAGTACTACCCCAGGAAGGCAAATGTAAGCTGCACGCACATCTCAAGTAAAAAAGCCAGGGACTCTATGATACTCACACACATTTAACCGAGCAGCCTCATGCTTTTCTGCTCAAGTACTGCTGGACTTTAATAGTGAAAGAGTTCATGCTTTTGTCTGCTGTGTATTCCAGGGTGGAGCGATGGCTGGTCATGTCGCCTGTCTCTCCAGTATGACCCAAGGAAAGGTAAAACAGTGACTGTGTTTAAATTGGCTTTGTGGCTTTATCTGTTGTGTTTGCTCTTTTTTCTTTAACTTCCATGCCATTATAAATTAAAGTCAATTTTAAATTTTCTTATTTTTTCTGAACTCTCCAGCATTTGATCTGTTTTACACAAAAAATAATGTCAGCCTTCAAAATGCCACAGTGTTTGCATGTGATCTATCTGGTGTGCCTGCAGAGGGCGTTGTTGTACAGTGGAGTGAACCAACTGGCCAGCGGGAGGCATTCAGGAGAAGACCAACACAGGAATGCACTGAAGACGATGCAGAGAGCTGTGCTGCTCTGTCCTGGTACAAATACATTGTTTACTGTGTATTGTTTACTGTGAGAACCCTTTTTAGATCGCGGTGTCCCCAGTATATACAGCTTGGTGTTACAGAACGGCCTCTTTGTCTTTCACTTTCCCTAAATGTGAAGCCACCTTCCAAATAACACGAATAAATGTGAAACATGTGATCTCCATGTCTCTTTCTACTTTCAGATGATCCAGCAACATGGGCGGGACTAATGGCTGCCTGTCACACAGAAAACACCTCCTGTTATCTTTCGGGTTCTGCTCCGGGCCGACAAGGTCTGGAGCAGGTCCTCATGTCAGTGGTTTCTGAGAAAGGTGTGTGCTTTTGTCCATGTGTGTTTTATGGTGTTTACCATGTTGTGTTTGACTGTGTGACCGATGACTGTCTGTGACTCAGTGCGTATTGTGGAGGAGATAGAGCGCCCTCTGGCCCAGAGTCTGGAAGGCTGGGTGTTACAACAGGCAGTGACTGGTCTCATGCTGGGGGGACAACTGGATCAGGCTGAAGCTCTCTGCTCACAGGTGAGATAAGAACACACACAATCTCAGTATTGTTCTCAGATTTACTGTTTTTGTAGAAGGGGATAAGGTTGTTTCAACAGAAATCAACACAGATGAATTAAAACAAATTCTCTCATGTGGTCTCTTATTTGCACTGTTGTGTTCCTCGTGCTCTGCCTCGTCCCAGGTGCTGAATGTTTCTCCAGAACACCCAGCCGTGCTGCTGTCACTCAGACAGGTGCAGTGTCAGCGCCTCCTTCTTGCCAGTGGTGATACTGTCCTCCCGGACGCTGTGCTGGAGCAGCTTAACAACACGGTGATGGTGAACCCCGCCAACGTTGGGGCGTGGCACGTAAGTGGACACTTTATCAGAGAGTAAGATACCTCGCCAGTGTTTCATATCGCAGGAAATTACTGATGAGCTGTTTTAATTTCAAGCACCAGTTGTTTAATGGTACAGCATTTTAACCAATACTATGCCACACCGTTCATGCACACGTTTAAAACAAAATTAAGCACCTCATATAAACTCTCCTCCATAATTAGGGTTGAAAATATTTATATTCTCAACATGGGTCACTTGTTTAAAAGAGAAGGTCATGAAATGATAAGATGAGTTTTTTCCCTCAAGTCAAAAGCTGTTTTGTTTTGTTTTCACTCAGGCACTGGTCGCATGAATATGATTTCTGTGCCTTGCTTGAGGTGTCACATTGCTACATTTAACATCAAGTGGCTGCTACCAGGTGGAGCAAAGCAGCAAAGAGGCCTTGAATGACCACAAAAGTTACAGTATAAATGTGAAGTTAAAATGTGTAGCAGTACCACACGCTGTACAAACTACTGAAACAACATGCACTCAATGTTTTTATGCAGTGACAGAGAATAATCATCCATACTGTTTCTGTTAGTCCTTTTATTTGCATATGAAATTATTTCATTAACTTTAGAGATTGTTGCTGCAAGTAATAAAGTAGAATTTTACTTGACTGTTATTATATTATTATAACATATCCATTTAGAAGTCACTCTATATATTTGTAGCTGAAGATACTCACATTTTTGTACAATTAGTCTTATATTTGCTGAAACTTTAAGCAAAAGGCAGTGGATTATCTCTCTGATTATCAGAGGTAGACTGGTATCATAGTATTTTTATCTCCTTCCTCCTTCTAAACTTTATCTCGCATCGCCTCCAAGAGTCTCTTCTGTGCTCCTGTTCCTTTGCCTCTCATATTTCCTCTCCCACCTGTCCCTCTGTAAATACCTAATTCTCACCTCTGCTCCCACTCGTCCTTTATCTTTCAATCACACTCCGGCTCTCCTCCTTTCAGTGGCTGGCTGAGGTGTATCGCAGCCAGGGTCTGCTGGTCCAGGCAGTCATGGCTTACAGGCAGAGCCTTCAGCTGGCCTTGCAGCTCGGCATGCACAGCAGCCAGGTATCAAGCCTCCTCCGACTAGCCCTGCTGGCCCTCGGACCCTGTATGGTGAGTTTCTGCATTGGATACAACGTAAATCATCCTAATTGTTGGGTGATAAAGTGCAGCTATCAAAGAGCAACCATCTACATATTACAATCTTTATAGTATTGCAAACTAGAGGTTAAAAGCATCACAGTGCAGGATTGCACTGTTTTTCTTTGCCTCAGGAGTAGCGTTTTAATAATAGAGACTCATCAGAATAATGAGAGGAAGATTTGCATATTACTATACACACAAGGCTGAGTATATCCCTGTCATGTGGGCAGAAACAAGGCAGAGGAGATGAAAGATCTGTGAATATCCAACAGAACTGTAGGATCAGAAGCCAAGGCCAAGTGGAAATACAAACAAGCTGCTGCCTTTGTGATGTAACCAGAGGGGATATCTGTTTTTTTTTTAGTCCACGGCTCACAGAACAGCAAATCCCACAGCTGCTTTTCATCATCTAATTTTGATTACAGCCACTGCTCCTCTGAAAGCAGTTCCCGACACAGAGCAGGAGGCAGGTGTCATGAACAAACAGTGCAGTTAAAAGAATTACATTACATGTTTAATAGACGTGTAAAACTTCATTTTATGTAGGCTTCTCGTTGCTGCTTTTGTTCTTTACCCAATGTTGTCTGACCTCTTAGGCGGGTGTCCCAGGAAACGACTGGACAAACCTGATACTAGAAGCCACCACTGAGGTCTTGAAGCTGGGTTCATCCCCTGTGGCTTTCCTTTTCCAGGCCCTGCTCCAGTATGCGACCAAGATGGCTGCCAGGTTAGTGCTTCTCAGCGTGTTTTGTTTCCACTGCAGCAGGAAGTATGCAAATACACACGCATGTTATAGGCGTGTGGGCTGTTTTGCATAGCTTTTGGCACGCAAATGATTTTGTCCCATTGGTGTATAAGTGTTATGTATTATCTAAAGTGACAAAATGAATCATAAAAATTCCAGAAACTTCAGATTTATGTCTCCATCTGTCTTCTCAAGATGTCGGTGCTATTGGAACTGCAAAGCAATTTACAAAGCAAAGTTTTGCTGTCCTGAGATAACAGTCTTCTGCCACCAGCTCGCAGGCCTGCCAGGACTCCTAATTAGAATGCTGCATTCATCAGAGAGCTGAGGAGAGCAAAATGCCAATTATGAACTAGCTATTTTCCTTGACTGATGCTGCAGGAACTCCTCTGTGCCAAGCGTGCAATCTGTATCAAAGGCCCTTTCATGTCAAGTTTCATTTTATCACACAGAATGGAAACAAGAGAATGGTTAGGGATTCATAAGGCATCCAGACAATTAAATGGAGAAGAAGGCTCGTGTTATACATATGCCCATTTCTCTGTGTGTGTGTGTGTGTGTGTCTTTGTGTCTTCTGCAGGGAAACGAGGCGTTTGTTGGAGAGGCTGGTAGACGCCCCCCCTCAAGACTTCCCAGTGACGGTAGTGCAGGTGGCCAGCTGGTACCTGCTCAGACATTTGCTGGCTAAAAACGACGAAGAGCTAGTTAATGTGAGCACATGGCTACCTGATACTTGCACTGGCATTAGTTTGAATTATTTTGCTGTGACGTATTTATCTATTCATTCATTTTAAATGGCATTTATATATACTCATTTCCACCTGTGGCTCCTGTGGGAGACACAGTCAAACTAAAGCTTGTTTCTTACTTTTACCACAGTGATGATAGTGAACATATTTTCTCGTCTTTTCTGCAGGTCCTTTTGCAACATGCCAAAAAGAATGGAGATGAAAGACTGCTGAAGTTTCATTCACTGCTTGCCTCTTCTTCATCATGAATTTTGTCTACAGCTTCATCACTATGAAATCATGCAGCTTCACAGGTTTATCCACAGGTCTTAGTCATAGGCATAAGTCATTCAGCTAAATATGAAATCATATCGAACTGGACATCGTGGCTCTCACAGCATAAATGTGACATTTATTGGGTTTACGTTATTCTTTGGTTTTACACTAGGCAGTGTTCAGGTATCATATATGTCATCATATTATTTCAAAATGTATAAAATAACCAATGTCATTCTGGCTGAAATAAACAGATTTTGCTCAATATATAAATATTGTTTCAATCGTGATTGCAAATAATCAAAACTCATCTCAGATGAAATATATATTATTAGAATAAGCCTGAATCGTTTCCATCCAAATGACTCGAATGTATTGATGTCAGTACCTACACAAACAATATTAAAAATAAATTCAGGAATCAGTTCATAAAAGTAACATAAATTGATGTATTAGTTTTAATTTGCTTCTCTTTTTACCACTTTATTAACTCCCTGATTTATTTACTTTCCCATTCAGTTTTTCTTTTCAGTAATTTATGTTTTATTTGTACTTATTTATTTATATATTTATTTCTGTATTATTTTCCCTTTGTATTTCACTTCAGTAATTCATTTCCTGATGTTCTTTATTTTTTAATGCATTTCTGCTTCCTCATGTGAATATGGGGGCTGTCTTTTTGAGTGTTATGTTTATTCTGATCTGTGTTAGCTAAGTCAGTCTGTGATATCAGTGAACCGATAGGTGAAAAGCTGACACTCTGAATTACTGCCCCCTCATTTGCACAAATAAATAAGTATAATTTAAAACAAATAAACTAATGGGAAAGTAAATTAAGGAGGAAATCATACTATGGTAGAAAAAGAGGCCAAAGCAAATTAGAACACATTATGAACCAATTAATGGATGCATTTATTTTTAACATTATTTTTGTCACCTTTAATTGCATGTCAATTCATTATTGAGTCAATTATTTATTTTTGATAGCATGAATGCTTGATTTACACCCTGAGCTGAGAATTTTTACTAGTAAACGATTTTGCCCTCCATCACCTAAGGAGGCTCGATGGTCTCCTTAGGTGATGGTCTTGGATTCCCCATCATTCTTCCATCTGTTTCACTCTCCAGGTCTTCTCACCCTCTCAGAAGCCAGCTGGACACACGTGTTTGGTCATGAGTGTGCAGATGTTGTGCCCACAGCCCCAGCATGGTTGTGTGACGTGTGGGGAACCCTGCTGGGTCCTTCTCTTGCACAGTGAGCACACGTCTGCAGCAGCAGCACCACCACCACCACGCCATGCTGCACCAACACCACCTGTGCTGGGGTTTCTTAGACTGTTAGCTACGAGCTGTTGAAGCTCTGCCAGAACGGCGTTTGGTGCCATAGCAAGGCCAACCACCTGCACTCTTTTGGGGTCAAACACACAGTCCTCCTCTAGGCCGCTGGGCACGGCTTTCATGCCACAATTGGGGGGCACCCATGCAGTGTCGTAGCCCTGTGTGCTCCAGGTGTATTGCATGGGATGGTTGTCTATATCGATACGCTTGACACGGCCAACGCGCACACTCAACTCAAGGACCACACGGTCTGAGTCGTTACTGTGTAATGGGTAACGTTGTGCCTTCTTCTTGTCACGGCTCATGTACACGCCTTTTCCCAGCATGCCACCTGATGACTGTCGAAAGCCGTTGGCGATGATGAGCCGTGCGTTGGCCACGCTGGTGCCGTGGTACATGGTGTAGACCCCGCGGTCTTTGGGCTCCTGAGCTGACCCCAGCTCCACACGAGGAGAGTCATCATCATAGGCCACCTCCCAACCAAAGAATGACAGGGACATCCTGCTTTAACAGGGCCAAGCTGTTCAAACCAGCAACTCTGTGGGAATACAAAAATTGTTACGGGTAGAAAAGAAAGAAAGAAAGAAAGACCCCGGACGGTCTTTTTTCTCTTTTATTTATTTTTCAGAAATGAATTGATTGTAGCTTCAGTTCGTCGATGGATTATATATATATATATAGAATTCTAAACATTTTCCCCAAACTTCATTTTAATAGCTATTTGAAGTTGCCTCGAAATTTAGACACAACACGGTTACTTTTTTAGCTGTGTTATTAACAGAAAATACACAGGCCGGTCTAAAACATCACCTGTCAAATGGCTTTCATGTAGTTGACCCTCGATCGACACACATCTGGCGGGTAACAGATTTGGGTATATAATAGTATGATACCTTCGTTTATATATCACCTTTAAAAACAGCGTTTACGATTTGCTCAAGCCAAGACCAGATTCTACAATATACTTATGTGTTAGTTGAAAGATTAAGCTTTGAAGAAACCTTACCGTCAGCGAGAAAGCCTCAATTTATGTAATCTCAGTAAGTTTCACTTTCTATTCAGGAGATTTAAA
Source organism: Scatophagus argus (assembly GCF_020382885.2). NCBI lineage: Eukaryota > Metazoa > Chordata > Actinopteri > Scatophagidae > Scatophagus > Scatophagus argus. Next base: position 5,731,484 of record NC_058496.1, on the reverse strand, counting down.
TGCATTCCTGTTAACTTTCATTGTCGAGTACATTCATTAAGATAACTTTTCAGCGAGGTAAACATGGCCGGTTAGCTCAGTTGGTTAGAGCGTGGTGCTAATAACGCCAAGGTCGCGGGTTCGATCCCCGTACGGGCCACAGATTCGTTTTTGGTCCAACTTACGGTATTAATATTACTGATATTTTCACGAGTTGCAGAAGCTGTCAATGAAAATGGCACATCAAATCTTTTAAAAATGTACGACATTTTCCCTTCCCAATTGATACTACTTAGAGATAGCTGCCTAGACACAGGCAGTGTGCCTTTACAATTAAAATTATAAATCAAACTATGATTGCAGATTGCAACCAACTGAACACCCCTCGTATCACCCTGGTATCACTATGGTGGCAGATAAAAAACGCAAAAAGGCCTTCATAAGAGCCAGTGTTTAGTTTGTCCATTCTGGGCTCTTGTAGAAACATGGCAGACTATGTTGAAGAGGATCTGCTCCCACCACAGATACAAAAGGCTCAGGTAATGAAAACACAACAATTCTTGCTCTCAGGTGAATATAAATTAATGAAAACACAGTTAGGAATATTATACTCCAATTTTATCTTAAATTCCACTGGACCTTTAAATTTACTTTACACAAAATAGCTGATGTCCACAGTAAGACAGAAAGAGAATAATTTCTCTTTAGGTTTATTGTCTGTGATCAATCAATGCTTATTGATTGGATAATACAAAGGCAGTGCTATAGAAATAACAGATTAACATTGTAAACTTTCTTTTTACTTTGTGGAATAACAAATTACAGGTGAGATAATGACGAACTGGTCTCAATTCATGAATAAAATTTTGTAGCTTATTTACAGCCAACCCCAAAACTTTTTCAACAGCAAGTAATAAAAACACGTTACACCCATTACAGTTGTTGCTTTATCTAAGAAGACAAACTGAGACTATGAGTCTTGTTTACAAAGCAAGATCACCGGGATCCTCTTAGCATCACACTGAAGCGCCGGTCATGGTTTATCTGGACAGAAATGTTTGGTCATGAGAATGCAGATGTTTTGCCCACACTTCCAGCACTGTTGCTTGATGTGTGGAGAACCCTGCTGAGTCCTTCTCTTACACAGCAAACACCCATCTGCAGCACCATTGCCTCCCCCTCCTCCTCCTCCTCCTTTGTTTTTGGCTGTTTTAGACAGAAGTTGTTCAAGATCTTTCTGTATCGTGTTGTTTGGCGCCTTTGCAATGCCTACCACCTGCACTCTTTTGGGGTCAAACACACAGTCCTCCTCCAGGCCGCTGGGCACGGCTGTCATGCCACAATTGGGGGGCACCCATGCAGTGTCGTAGCCATTTGTGTGCCAGCTGAGTTGCATAGGGTGGTTGTCCTTGTCAATACGCTTGACGCGGCCAGGACGCACACGTAACTCAAGGACCACACGGTCTGTAATCTGACTATTCAGTGGATAATGAGCCGCCTTCTTCTTATCACGACTGACATAAACACCTCTTCCCAGCATGCCGCGTGATGACTGCGTAAAACCGTTGGCAATGATGAGCCGTGCGCTGGAAACACTGGTCCCATGGTACATGGTGTAGACGCCTCGTTTTTGGGGTTTTTGGGAGGGCCCCAGCTCCACACCAGGAAAAGAAGCACCGTCATCGACCACCTCCCAGCCAGAGAACTGCACTGACATCCTGATTTAGGAATGTGACTTGACAGACGATGTTGTTTCACCTCAGATCTACAGCTGTGAGAAATGAATACAGAAATGGCAGATTTCAGAAATCCTATTTATAATTGTCTTCATATGCACTGTGTACTTTATTGTCAAAAATCTATGTAACAGGGGTTAGCACAGAAAATTGACATTTCGTTTGACCAGTCTCCAATGTGCAGTTAAAAACTAAACATGTAGGTAAGACAGTGACAATAATTACACACACACACGCACACACCCATACACATACACCCAAACAAACACACACAGTGTGCAGTAAAAGGACAACATACTGAACAACCATGTACGATAAATACACACACACACACACAGGAATGTTTTCCAGGAATGTCCGTCACATCTTTCACACGACTTCCTGCAGGAAGGCTCTACCCACAGTTTGTGAACAACTGACCTTGACAATTACCTGTATAATAAATCAAATAAAACGCTTTACATAAAACACACGATCAGTCTGTGTTAGCCTAAGCACTTCCATTCAACATTATCATGCTTTAAGACTCCTACTTTGTTGGTTATATTGTTATTATTGAAGTTCTTATGGCAAATAAATAAATATGGTAAAATACAATTCCCTTTTTATAGCAAAATATCAAAACTTACAGTCACAGAGGAGCTATCACCCTGTCAGTCCGGAAGCTTCTACTTTCTGTTCAGTAAGTTTCGCTTGCAGTTGTGATGACGTCATGGCTTCCGACACCTGAGGCCGGTTAGCTCAGTTGGTTAGAGCGTGGTGCTAATAACGCCAAGGTCGCGGGTTCGATCCCCGTACGGGCCACACATCGTTTTGCGGTACGGTGACATGTGCTACACACTGTCCATGAAAGTTTACAGTTGCGCTGAAATTTCCATGACGTTTACTTCATTTCCACAGCCCATTTGCTGTGACATCTGCAATAATAACTTGAGGGTACAGGAAAATTGGTACCTTACTTACACACGTCCTCTAATTGCGGAGCAACGTTGCTATTTATTTGCAGTCGTTCTTCTGGTGAATGTGAGTCCAATATTAAGCCAGTTATGGTCAAAAGCCAAAAGGTGTCCAAAGGATCAGGCAGGCTCCTGGACTGGGAGTAGCAAACGATCACAGTTCACCTGCTCTGATCACATGTTTTCAATTTAGGTTTGAAGATTTTTTGTTGTAGGCCTTTGTGCCGAAATAGCTCAGTTGGGAGAGCGTCAGACTGAAGATCTGAAGGTCCCTGGTTCAATCCCGGGTTTCGGCAGCTGTATCGAGCAGCGTACATACAAATACCAAATTTTAGACAAACAACCTGCATGATGTTGCAGCGCCCCTTAGTGACAGAATCATTCATATTCACAAATAGGCACTCAAAAACAGATTTCAGGACAAACCCCAGTGCTGTCTGTCAGCTTTCTTAAAGCCGGTACAGACAACTCCACACAGTTAGGTCTTAAATAATGGAGAAATATCTTGTCTTCACCATAACTACAAAAGATCTGAACTGAAGTCGAGATTACGTCACGTACCTAATTTTGCCATGGCCGGTTAGCTCAGTTGGTTAGAGCGTGGTGCTAATAACGCCAAGGTCGCGGGTTCGATCCCCGTACGGGCCACGTCCGCTTTTACTTCATGGGGGGTCAACACAAATTCCCTGCGTTTTCATCGTGGTTAGCTGCCACAGGATGTGCATTCTGTCTGTACCATAACCAAGAATAAAATCGAACTCTATCAATTTCAGCAAAATCAAGGGTTTTGACAGAGCATCATGCTGTTGAGTCAACTTCTAAACCCACCTGGTTTTTGAATGAGTGACTCTCATCTGTTGCGCAGGCCTTTTTTATTTTGCTATCACTGTCAGGAGGCATGCTGGAAGGCAAGAAACACCTGTCTGGTCCCTGAGTACTGATCTGTGGTGGATGGGTTTCAGTTACACCTTTGATGACGTCATGTTTACTATTACCTGTGGCCGGTTAGCTCAGTTGGTTAGAGCGTGGTGCTAATAACGCCAAGGTCGCGGGTTCGATCCCCGTACGGGCCATGACAGCTTTGCTTTTACTGTGTTGTAGCGCTCCCTGGTGGCACGACAAGTTCATACTGAAGATAATCCTTAATTCATATTGTCACATCAGCACAGGCATTAAAAATAAAGATACTTTTCACTTAAAATATACAAAAGTAAATAAGGGAGAAATATAAGAAAGGAGAATATATGTGTATGAGAGGGCAGGAATGAAATATGATTTAGTTTAGTTTATGATTTAGTTTTAGTCTTTTATTAGTATTTTCACATAAATGCCATTTTTTAAATGTTATTTTTACAATGGCACTATGCTTTTAGTGATCCTTCTTATCATATGTACCTCCAGTAAGACATCCTGAAAAGTTTTTTTTTTTCATGGGAAAATTCAGTAATACAGAACTAACTTTAAGGGGCATGTGGTTTTCAGAATCTCATTAAGTAAACACAGAAATCATGTCTGCTGCGATGCTGCTGTGTAGCCTATGTGAAACAAGTATTATAAAGGAAAGGAGAGGGACAGCTGATAAATTACCTCAAGTGATGTCAGAGGCTGCAACACTTTAATGTTAGCTTTATTTAGTTTTTTAAAAATTGTTTTAAATATAATTAAGACAATGCAACACTTTCACTTTACTTTACTTGAGGATTGCATGACAAAAGTCCTCTCATTCATGACTGAATTACTGGTTTCTCTTAAACCTTCTCACTTACAATGTTTTTCTGCTTTTTTGCATCACACTCCTGTTGCTCCTGCTGATATTTGTGTGGAATATCCTTTAGGTCTGGTGGTTTGCTGATTGTGTAATTGAAGTCTTCCTGGTTCCAGCTGGGGATGTTTGTTTCACATGACCAAGACAGCCCTTCAGCCCACCCCTCTGTCAAACCTCTACAGCATTTTCATACCTTTAACTTCATCTAATGAAGTTCTAAAAATGCACAAGAATACTTAAAGAAGGCCAAGAGTCTACAGCCATACTAGCTGTTCTGTGAGGCAGCAGTTTGCTTTCACATAAATACTGACAGCATGCGGTTTAGTATGTTTGCCATGAGCACACCTTTACCATGTTAGCATGCTAACATTTGCTAAGTAGCACAAACACACCTGGGTCACAGTGTGTAACTAGATCACCACAGTCATTAGGCTTTATTTCCTGGGCACTTACGACATCTGTGCAAAGGTTTACGGCAATCCATCAAATAGTTGCAGAGTTATTTTAGCCTGGACTGAAGCATCATACCAAAGCATCATACCATTGTTTTCCGAGAGAGGCAGTGTGTTTATATTAAACTTATATGTTACACGGTCAGACTGTCAGTTTCTAATGCGGTTGTAGACGACCCATAATCTTATGGTTAGAAAAAGCCTAAATAGGCTAAACACAAATGGGGTACAAATTGCAAGCTTTTTCAACCTGCAAGCTGGTTCAGGTAGACAATTTGTTAGCTAGAGTTCCACAGGAGATCCTCTTCTGGCTGGTGGCTGTAACAAACGCACCCTTTTTTCAAGGCGGGCTATTTAAACCGACTGTCTGGCCGCTGCAGGTGTGCTGTGCCGGTGCAAGACGCGGCTCCTTCCCCAGCTCGCTTCTGGGCGTCATCGCTGGAAAAATGCTGTGGGAGAGCACTATATGTGAGGTAAATACTGTTGTTTTGAGACAGCTTGGTGGAGGGTAGGTGTTTGTGCCGCACTCCGGCCAGATTGTGCTGCTCTGTTTGTTGCCCTGAAGATTCAAGAGTTTCACGGTTCCCAGGCCCGATCCGTGCTCCGCCGGCCTAGCCCGCTCCCCACCCCCGCCCTTTGACGAGCAGGGTCCACAGGCCCGCTCCGAATAAACAAACAAAACTGAAACAAAAAAAGTGAGAGAAATATGGGCTTACGTAGCATGTATGTAAGAAGAAAATGAATGTTTGCCTAAGGAACACATATGCACGTAGGAGACGAATGTATACCTGTGTGAGATGAAATACAGTGGAAATGGAGGGCAGGTAATTTAACGCGCTGTGGTTGTGATAGCTCGGACAGGATCGTGTTCAGGTCCCGGTCAGCATGGAGGGGAGGGACGAGCCGCGAATATTGCAGCAAGCTATCGGTATTAGTTATTTAGTTATACTATCAGTTATCTTTTTTTTAATTTGAGTACCATTCTGTAATTTTCAAATATCAAAATCGAAATTTCAAGTTCTTCAAATCAATGAAACTTTTGCCTCGACGAGGACAATGTGAGCGAACGATTACAGTGCAGAGAGTCTGATTGTGCGCCCTCAGTGGTTATCGACACCGTCTGGTTGTTACAGGGTGTGAATCATCATCAGCACCAATCATAGACACCAGGTTATCAGTCTGGCTTTAACAAGCGCTTCTTTCGTTCATGTCTCTCTCTCGCTCAAACACACACACACACACACACACACACACACACACACACACACACACACACACACACACATACACACATACACGCAAGTAGATTGGGTGATGTTTTAGTGAAAGTGAACTATTTGCTTACTTTTTTTCACCAAACTGCCTTGACTTGCCTCTATAGTTTGCAAAGGGATTTATTTAGGTTTAGTTTGATGACTTTCTTACTTCTGCACAATCAAGAATAATTATGGTTGTTCATTCTAGAAGTGCCGCAGTTTGCGGTTTCACATTTGATGACGTCACGTTGCTCGTTTCCTGTGGCCGGTTAGCTCAGTTGGTTAGAGCGTGGTGCTAATAACGCCAAGGTCGCGGGTTCGATCCCCGTACGGGCCACGTCCCTTTTTGCTGTAAAGTCACATGCCAATGACAGTTAGCGGTTCCCCTGCAAGATCCATGAGCACTAATGAGCACCGCTCTGCTGTACCCTCTGCAATAAAGCTGCACTGTAAACAACCTATAACAACTGCCTTTAAATTGATATTGAGAACTTGTGAACAGTTGTTCAGACACGCCCATCAGTTCAGAATCAGAATCAGAATCAGAATTCCTTTATTTATCCCTGGAGGGAAATTCTTGTTTTTACAGACATTGCACATGCAGTATTCCCGACCAAGAAAGGAGAAAAGTGCAGAGTATAAAATATTTGAGGATCAATGTTACCATTCAATCTGGTTGTCCGGACCACCTGGCGAATGTAAACCGGTGTAGACCGAGCAGGTAGTCTCCTAAGTGTGGAGAACAATTCCGGTTCGATTTCTTCTTGAAGATGCCGCGAACCACAGCACTACTTACTTTTTCAGATACGTAATTTACTCTGGAAACCGATAAGCGCTTAAAATATGTTTTTGAAGCCGAAATAGCTCAGTTGGGAGAGCGTCAGACTGAAGATCTGAAGGTCCCTGGTTCAATCCCGGGTTTCGGCAGAACTTTTTTCTGTTTCGCCACGAACAGCGTATTGCCAATTAAGAGAACTATGTACACTTAGTTATGGCGCCCCCTGGTGCCACAATCGTTAAACACATTCATATTCATCCTTTATTAGTCCCACGGAGGGCAAATTTACATTGTCACAGCAGCACAGGCACAAAGATATCATTCAAAAGAAATATACAAAGGTTAAAAAAGGAAATCTAAAACACACTAGATACTTATTACCATATTACAAGACTATTCACAGTACTGCAGTTTCATTCTGTTGCACATGTTAGATGGGGGATTATTGCACTGTGATTTATTGTTCAGTTAGCGGTGTATTGCACGGTGTCTGGCGGGAGCAGTGCTGGTTGCACAGTCTCACAGCAGCAGGAAGGAAGGACATGTAATAGTGTTTCATCATATACTCTTGAGGTGAAGCAGCCTGTCACTTAAGTGCCATCAGATTCTAATGCATGAAGTGAGACTCGTTCACCAGCAAAGAGGATAGCTGCTCTTTATGGGTTCACCCGGTCCCGTCTGCACCAGGGATGCTGCTGCCCCAGCAGGACACTCCATAGAATAGGGCCCAGGCCACCAGTCAAAAGAGGTCTTTTGGAGTACCGGACCCGAGTCTCCTCAGCGGGTAGGTCTGCTCTGGCCTTTCCTGTATGGTGCAGTGGAGGTGTCTGTCCAGTCCAGTTTATTGTTGAGGTGAACACCCAGTTATTTATTCAGTTCACTATCTCAATGTCCCTTCCCTCACAGTTCACGGTTGCGGTTTTGATGGCGTCACAAGAGGAGCTTCCTATGGTAGTGGTTCGGCTGGCAACATCTGTCCGCATCCTGAGCTGTGGCACACAGTTTACGGTTACCTTTGATGACGTCACTTTCCGTGTCTTCCTATGGCCGGTTAGCTCAGTTGGTTAGAGCGTGGTGCTAATAACGCCAAGGTCGCGGGTTCGATCCCCGTACGGGCCACGTCCGTTTTTGCCTTAAGGTAACATATGCCACACGAGGGCAAAGGCAGTTAGCGGTTCCCGTTGTCGAGATCCGCCACCGCCCTGCCATGACCTTTCCCGTAATGCTGGACTGTGAACAACCTGTATCATCTGCCTTTAAACTGATACTGGAAACTTGTTAGTGAACAGTTGTTCAGACACGCCCATGGTCACCTGGCGGATTTAAGTCCGATATTCTCTATATTTAAGTTCTGCTGTTGGTCTCTCGTGCGAATACGTAAGAAAGCCCAGCAGTTAGTCTCCTGGGTGTGGCGAAGACTTTCGGTTCGCCTGCCACATGTTTTCGATTTCGCTTTAAATTAAAACAATAATGCTTCGATATTTTTTCCGCACTTATGTTTTACACTGGAAAGTGATAGGCACATAAAAGTGACTTTTCCTGCCGAAATAGCTCAGTTGGGAGAGCGTCAGACTGAAGATCTGAAGGTCCCTGGTTCAATCCCGGGTTTCGGCAGACGTATTTTCTGATCACTTCGAACAACGTACCAATTTATACTTTGGCAGATAACAAAGTACATTAGGTTACAGCGCCCCCTGGTGGCAGAATCATTCATCATAATAATTCCTTATTTAATCTAAATTAGATTTCAGGATATATCCTCGTGAAAACTTGCAAATTTTAATAGTAACTGTCAAATCTAATAATGTTTAATGCATATTATAAATTTTTCATTTATTAAAAATGAAAAAATTTTCATTTATTAAAAATGAAAAGTGTTAAGCGTGTCACAGTCTTTTAATACAACAGTGTTCTCATTTACTTTTATAGTGCGGGCTAACAAGCCTGCATAAGTGACAGAAGATGAGGAAGGTGAAGTGAAATTGTAGACAATTTAACTTCTTATCGTTTTAAAATGCGATTTTTGAATTAACTGCGCTGTCACTGACAGCGGTGGTTATGAAGGATTAGAGAAGGCTTCCACAAAAATATTACATCTGTATAATTAATTTTCCTAACATTTCACAAAAGGCATTTCAAATTGCTAGATCATCTCTCGGGTTTGGAGAGTGTGACAAAAACAAATTAGGCCACAGTCTTGTTAACTGTGGGCTCATAGAATAAAGAGGTGAATAACTCTGCAGTCACTGACAAGCATGCCTTTTGATTTGAAAACAGCCTGACTCAAAGTCTTGCTTCAGGATGAGTGCGACAGTAACAAGGGGCTCCTCTTCAGCTCACAATGTCACAAGTCATTGAGCTCTGCCTCCTTGCTGCAGATGTCCCTGATATCCTTCTGAAACTGCTTCCTGTCAAGGTGGGATTTAATGTCTCCTATCTGCCTCAGGGACTCAATGGCATCACGCACAGACAGGAACCCTGTCCAAAAGAGACACGGGATGGGCAGAGGGTTACCAGGTATAATGCACTTGAGGTGAAAATTATTCTCCGAATATTGCTGACGATTGAGGTGTTATACTGGTACTGATATGGGCTTTGGTGTCTGCCTCTTGAGTGATTAAAATAATCTAAAATGTGAGCTTTGTGACAGTTTGCTTTAGCTCTAACCATGTGTCATTTGGTGTTACAGAAACAGTTGCAAAACTGGTGCGTTTCTATTAAAATTCAATTAATTTATTGATCTTTGGATGCGTTTTGCTCTCTCTATATTACCCTGTTTCTTATCACTGGATAAAATTGTCTTTGGTCCTAATCATCGGTTATTATGACTTCACTGGATAGTTACTGCCTAAAGTGGAAATGTGTTTCAGTATTGCTTGTACTTCAGTACGGATTCAGTGACTTGTGGAGTGTGAGAGGAAGGGATAAACTTTCTTAGACAGTGCTGGGATATTAAATCTCTCCTCTCTCTGCCCGTCTTGTGACGAATATCTACGACTCTCATCATTTATGCATTGCTTTTCTCCCCTCCATAACCATCTCCCTTCATCTTTTCATCCTATACTTAAAATAGAGTCATGGATGGATGGCTCTCTCGAAACGGGATCGGTGGCTGGGAGGTGATTCATGGAGCATTTTACCGGCAGCTTTTATTTACTGAGGGAGGCTTTGCCTCTCTTCTATTTGTTGACACTGTAATAAAGGCTGGAGACTGAGCAGGGTTGACAGGAAGTGGGGAATGTTTGAGATCTTGTGCCATGGCTCCTGGGAAATGAGCATCCAATTGGCACAGGAGTGAGATGGAGATGGATGTTAACAGCACCCTGACGCACAGCTCAGCTGCTGTACTGGGTTGCCTGGATGGCTATGCATTCCTGTGGCTCGTCTTATGACTTACGAGCTTTGAGGCGCCTATAACTCACATCCATCTCATTTATTTTGGTTAAAAACCCTGATGTATTTGCATTTTGGAGGTCATGGTAAACAGTGTGTGTGGTTTTTCAATTAGAAAACACCAGAGAGAGAGAGACAGATTTGCCCTGCCGTATTGATAAGGTATATGTTTCAGACAAGAGGCTTATCTGGAAACCTTGTCTGCAGTCTGTTTCCAGCTGTAAGACTCTGATTCTGACCAGCCTTAAAGATTAGAGGACAATGCTCTGTCTCTGATCAGGTTACATGTTCCTCTCCTGTCAAAGTGAGCTCTGCTGCCCTTAATATCAGCAAATATACCTCACTTGTCATGCTTAATTTAAGATGTTTTCCCCAAGTGCTTGACCATTTTCATTAAATGGGATACCAGGCATCTCATTTTGCGGGCGAAAGAAATGAGCCACATTTGCCAAGTAGCCAGGTCGCTTTAATTTATGACTAATCACAAACATTCTGTTGTTTTTTCCCTGTCAATTTTTCTCTCCCGTGAAGCTTTTTTGTATGTGCATTTTTTTCCTTGACGTGTATGGTAAAGTCCACATAGGATGTGTGAGTTTGCTCACTGATGACAGCAGGTTACAAGCGGTGATCACCCACCTTTGTGGTATTCCTGTTTGAGCAGCTGCAGCTCCTGATGAAGGCTGCTCTCCACTGAGGTCGTTCTCTTACTGAGTTTGGTTTCAGTGCATTTCAGCTGATCTGCCTGACTGCGTCCGACCTGCTCCAACCGAGTTTCAAAGTGCTCCACACGCGACTGCAGAGCACGTAGCTGGTCAGCCAGTCTGGAAACTGACCCTAACTGTGCACAGAACACACACACACACACACACACACACACACCCACACTATGATTTCAAACTTACAGTACAGCACAACATTTTCTTAATCCTCACATATGGTGCTGCTTGTTTGGAGCTTTACAAATTCACACCCACTGCCTCTTTATCTGGCAATGTCACCACAGAGAAATCTTGCAGCACATTTTACTGTTTTTCTGTGGCATGAAATAGGAAGAGGGTGGTTGGTAGATGAGTTAAAGTTTCACATTTTTCTGCAGCGACAGAGAGCGAAATCACAAAAAGTTATGTTTTTATATTACTTTACTGACATGAGAGGGAAAACAATGCATAATACACATAACAAATAAAACTGGGGAAGGGGCGAGAGGCAACAGCCTCTTAAGCTGATGATGATCGTCATTTTTCAAAGTTATGTCGTTTTTCTGCTGAGTCATGTGTGCTTCTTTCTGCTGAGACATAGCACAAAGTGTGACCAAACCACACTGGAAACTGTGAAAAAGATTGTTTGGCTTTGAAAAAGCCCAAGGAGACAAATGTATGAATATACCACATTCTGATTGAGGCCTGCATTGCATTTTGTTATTGTAGAAATCGCTGCACAAACTGTGGGTCAAGTTGACAACTATGATACCATTTTGTCCTGCTGTTGTGTGCAGCGCTGGACTGAGCTGATGATCTCCTGTTCTGTCCACTTCCTCAGCGAATCTGTCTGCTCCTTGGCTTCCTTCAGTTCACCCGACATCCTGTGAAGTCATCATCGAGGCAGAAAGAAGAGAAATGCAGCCACAGAAACAGTTAAGTAATGAAACTGCGTTTTCTTTGCCTTCCTTTTTCAAACTAGGCACACAAAACACCATTAGAAGATTAGATTAGATTATAGATGTCTTAAGAATGCCTGCAGACTGACTAATACCTGGAAACCCGAGCAAAACTTGCTGTAAATTTAGGCCCATTAAATACAGCTCCTACTTGGCACTACTTGGTGCTTGGCATTCACATGAGAATTTGTGTGTTTCCATAACCAATACTTTTCTGGCACCTCCTTGTCTTTGCACTGAGTAAAACGTCTGTGGTGTGAAAACGGAGTGTCAGTCACAAATCAATAACTGATGTTCTGTCACTTTTAAAATCAAGATGCTTTATGCTCTGCTGGTTGAAGCAGTTTGATAGTCAGTGTTCAGGATGGCAGTTTCTCTCTGGTAATTAGAGGTGAGACTTCCTCAGCAAGAGTGCTGCTTTTAACAGGAACACAGTTACTCTGTGGTGGGGTGGGGTGCTGCTACTTTAAGTGAACAGAGACAAACACACACAACAATAAGGCTGAATGCACATCTGCACACATAAGCACACACACATACATGTTTAGAAATACACATTTGGAGATTCTTTCAACAGCCATATTGAAGTATTGCTTTCCTTTTCAAATTTTGTTGGTATATATTATTATAATTTTTAAAAACAGGCAGATTACTTTGCCTTGTGTTTTTTTAAAAAAAAAAAAAAAAAAGTCAGCTCATAAATGTGGTGAGACTAATTAAAGAGAAAAACGTGGTGAGATGATGCTTCATGAGCAGGTGAAGAAATGCTTAATGCTCATCTTAACAGGTTGCCATTTATGTAACTGTGTGTGTGGTTCACATTACTCACCCACCACACTGGGTCAGAATTTGTCTCAGATGAAAGCTGCAACTGTGCACATGCTGAGTGTATTGTATTGTGTGGGCTGCATTGATGTATAGCACGCAATGCGTTTTGGCTCACAGTTTCGATTGTGACACATATCAGCACTTCAGTTCAGTTCCACTAATTCCTCCAATCCAAGGGGTTCTTCTTAAATGAGAAAATCAATTTGTGTGTGTGTGTGTGTGTTTGCAACATAATTCAGACTCCTGCTACAAATGAATTGAGCCCTACATGTCTGCTGCTATAGAAACACCTCATCAATAACAGCATTCTGGCTTTCTATTCTGACTAATGTAATGACAGTTGTTAGGCCTGACATGCACCAGACAACAGGACGGCTAATTTTTTAAATAATTCTTGCAAAAAGGGTCCGTGTGCCTCCATTTAATAACTGCCTGTGTGTGCTTGAGGTGATCTGAGACTTATTATCAAATGTCGCACAAAATATTTTTTGGTAATTAAAGACAGGACAATCTAATTAAAATGTTTATAGATGTTATACAGGAAGCTCATAGAGAATATATGAAGAGAAAAGGGTGTAAATCTATTGCTGTATTGAACAAAGCAAAGAACACTTTAGTTTGGCTTAAATTTCAAGAACTTGTATGCACGTACCGCATTAAGTCAGAGGTGTATTTCATTATATGGAGCGATTCTGTGAAGTTTTCTTGACTTGACTCAAAGCGTGGCTCAAACATCGTTCAATTTGAAAGAATTTGTAAATAAAACATGATGGGAGGTTGTGAACTTGCTGAGTAACATCTATGTTAGGATGACTGTTATTGATTGCATTGAGTGTGTGTTGTTGAATTTTTATATGATCTGTCAAAACAAAAAAGGTGAACAAAGAAAGGGCATGGCCATCTGTATCTACAGTATGTTGTGTTATTATTAACAACGAGGTCGGGTTGAGTTTATGCTTTTTCTTCTCCCCACTCCTCTTAGTTTGGGTTAATGTGTTTTATTTGTAAAATTGGTTTTGGATATACCCAAACTGTCAGTGACATGACAGTGACATCAATATGCTGGATTTGAAATAAGGGGGCTTAAATGGTTGTAGGTGTTAAATATTAACCAAAAGGCCTTGATTGGTGAATGTCTTGTTGCGGGTTTTGAGGTCCTAACTAATGTAGCTAAACTGCCTCTGCAGAGAGTGACCTGAGAGCAGCTGGGACCTTGTGTATCTTTGAAATCAGGTGGTCAGAGCTGAAAGGGTTTTGAATAACCAGGAGAGTGCAAGATCCACTGAGGTCCCCCTGAGGTCCCCCTGAGGTCCCCCTGAGGTCCCCCTGAGGTCCCCCTGAGGTCCCCCTGAGGACCGAAGCGGAATGAAATAAAAATGTAGAGTGTGAATAAACAAGGAGCAAACATCACTAACAAGTTTGGAGGGACGATACATCAGTGATCAAGCCTGGAAGATATAATATTTGGTTTTTGTTCTTGTCATTATTCTTCCTGTGTCAGAAACACAGAGAGTGTTGGTTTTCATCTATCTTTATCTGTTGTTCTTTTGGTTCTAACATGATGAGTGACCTGGTTTCCAATACGGATCTATGAGATGACTACATTCATCATTCATGTCTCTCTGTCTCTGAATCCCCTATGGTTAGATCACGTGATTCATTTTCGGATGTTGCTGCCAACTGAGATTATTTATCAGATGGATTAGTAAATTAATTTAACTAGCAGCTTCTCTGGGCCTCTGGCATCAATGTTGTGAGATGGCTCTGAAACAGCTGTAGAGAGAGAGGGTGAGGACAGGGGATATTAATTGTTAGGCAAATTGGTAACTCATAGATTATTCCTTATGAGGGTTTGGACAGAATGAAAAAGGGAACATAAAAAACAAATCACCCAAAGATCTCTGGTGAAAGGCAAATTAACCAAAAAAATGTCCATATGTCCTAATCACAAGCCCAGCTGATACAACGTCTTCAAGAAATTCAAGTATGGAATTAAAAAAAACAAAAAAAAAACAACCAGTGTTCATGTCACGACATGTTAAATTAAAAGTCACGTCCACAGATGTTTCTAACATACATACATATTTTGTTTTGACAGATTAAGATTTCATTTCCGGTGGTAATGACCATCCCCCTGTAGAAACTGATATTCTCATAAAACTCTGCAGTGGCTGCATGTTTAGCTGCAGCCCAATTTCCCCCATAAGTCTGATTATCAAAGCAATCCCTGGATATGTTGTTGACATTTTTGGTGTCTTTACTTGCTTTTTTTTAACTCCTGATCAATACTAACTATCTTATGTGTTTGGGTTGTGCTTGCGCTTTAACCAATGGCCTTACCTGGCTTCTAGTAGTTTAACTTGTGCATGCAGATCAGACAGGCACTTCCTTTGGCCCTGGGAATGTTCTGACAATGAGGCCTCCAGTCTTTCCAGGTCATAATGAAGCTGTAAAAATTAAAAAAATAAATAAGTAAATAAACAAAACAACAACAAATATGTGACACTGGAGCATCCTTGAGGCGCAGGCTCTGTGATGTCACCTTTACCTTTCTCGTTTTCTGCTGAGTTGAGCCGACTGAGCCGCTGCACCACTCCTGTGGCCAGTCGGGACTGGTAGCAACAGCAGCGACCCGCTTTGTCTGCATTTTCAATTATCTTTATGGTACATGCTTGACCACTGCTCCACAGCTAATGTGCTGTCATCACCATGATTGACCACCAAACAGAAGTGAGCGCAGGCTGAATCAGTGTGAGTGCATGTGCTGAGGGCAGCTGTAATTGGCTTTAGATTTAGTAAAGTGATGGAGGACATTATAACATGTCACATATGTGTCCTAATCCAGGGTTGTTTTTTTTTTTTTTAAAAAAAAAAATATATTTATTGGTGTTATGAAGAAATTTGACTCCAAGGGCAGTAAAAGCTGTTAATGGAGAGATCTTATGAATTTCACTTCTCATGCTGTGGTTGCGGTTGAGCCTGTGAGTTTGCTCGATAAAGACGTTCTCACTCAGCAGCACTAAGCTGTCAGCCATTCAGTCTCGGATAAGCCAAATACAACCCATACATCAGCATTTAAATGAATGTAATCCTGCATTTTTGCCTAATGAACACTTTTCCATTTAATACTGGAATATTCAAATGAATGCAAGGCATTACTGTGAGTGTGTGTGTGTGTGTATGTGTGTGTGTGTGTGTGTGTGTGTAAAGACAGTGGAGGAGAAGGAGGGCGAGGGATTAGGTTAGGGTTGTAAATGTTGCTACTTAGTGTGATATGGCATAATTTAAGAAATCTAAGAACAAGAACATGAGTCTACAGTCATGCTAAAGCCAGCATGCTAACATGCTCACAGTTTAGTAACAAAATGTTGATGCTAACAGGGACAATGTGGTCATCAGTTGCTAAGAAGCATGAAAGACAAGGTGTCCGTTGACATTAGTTTTGCAGGTATGTGATCATGCACCAAAGTACTGGGCAGTTGTTTGAGGAGTTTGACCTGATGGTGCTCCAGATGAGAAGTAAAGAATTAAAATCAGGCCAAAATGTAATGGAAATCCAGAAACTGTTGTTAAGGCATTTGTCTTGACAAATCTTGTGGCTATTTATCAGTGGATGCTGAGGTATGTCATAGGATGTAAGAAAACTCTGACCTGCTGGTGGTACTGGATGTGGGGGCAGCCGTGGCCTAGAGGTTGGAGAAGCGGCTTGTGAACGGAGGGTCACCGGTTCAATTCCCCCACCGGACGGGCAGGAAAAATTTGGGTGTGGTGGAGTGATTAATGCGAAAAATGCCCGCCCCCCCCTCCATTAGCCAGCTGATGTGCCCTTGAGCAATGCACTTAACCCCCCCAATATGCTCCCTGGGCGCCTTTGGTAAAAAGCCCCCTAAAAATCTGCTGATGGCATGAGGGGAAAAGTCAGGGAGGAATCGCCAAAGTCATCCGATTCATCTGATGGCCATGAATGTCTGAGCAAATCCATTAAATCGTTGCTGAGACATTTACCCTCTGAACCAAAGTGGTGGGTCGGCCAAATGACATACATTATGGTTCCCTAGAGCCTAACATGCATCATAAAAATATACAGTGTGTTCTCCTAGATTTACGTTATTACAGATTTAAGATTCAGTGTCACAGAGTAGTATGTAAGTATGTATCAGAGGACTGACTTTTAAAGATTCTCTGTTTGGCCAATGGCATTTATCTGCTTTGTACTTAGTATGTACTTAAGCTTACATTTTGCATGCCAAACCCTTTGTCAGCACACCTGTACCATCTCGTACCTTGACTTCCAGCTCCTGGATCCGTCGATCGACAGCTGACCTGAGCTCTGCCACCTCCTGCTGCAGTCTAATCAGCTGCCGCTCCCCAGAGCTCGCATCGGCGCTGAGCTTGGCGATGCAGGCGTCACACCTGAGATAATAGGTGGAGAGGCAGAGAAGGACCACTGAATAAAGGTGTGAAAACAGGGAGGAAGTGGTTTACTGAAGCATCCCACAGTTCAGACAGGAGACAAACAGCCAGATTGATGGGGGGAGGAAATCAGACAGCTGCCCTTATCAATTCTTTCCAAGGTAAACTAATGGAAGGCAAAAGGAGGCTCTGCTGAATCCAAAGCAGTGATAGTTTATCCTTTGAATGCTGAACAAAGACAATTGAATATTCCAGATACATTTTTGAATCCGTTGATGAATTACTGATAAACACACAGACGAAACATGTAAACCAGCCAAACCAGTTTAACAGATTTATTTCCAAACACAATCAGCATATGGTGGAAATACACTTAACAGAAGCTCACACGCAGCGTCTTGTTTCTAACATGCTGTCTGTCCAGTTTTTGTAGTAAGAATGAACTGTGCTGACTCTTGTTATGAGAGCTGCCAGGTGGCTTTCTTCCCTCATGCTTAATTTAAGATTCCATCACTAAGCCTGCAAACACACACTCTCTCTCTATCAGGTCTAATGTGTGTGTATGTCAATAAAACGTTGGTGATGGAGTACAATGTAGGCTCAACAATCAATTCAAACAGCTAATTATGGAGATGCACAGTGTGAAATCTCCTCCAAAGACCACTACAGGCCTTCCATTAACGACTTCGCAGAACAGTACAGCTTATCAAAAACTGCCGGCTCTCATCTTGCTTGATTATTTATGACTAACATACAAGAGGTCATCAGACTGAGTAGGTAAGGTTTGAATGCAGCCTTCATTCCACTATATATCAGGTTGTTTGTTGAGATATCCCTCCTCTCCCTCTGACCTCTTAAGTAACAAGGAGGAGACAGGCCTGCTGTGAAACAAGATGTCCACAGATTTTATCTTTGATCTAGTTTCTGGTGATACACCTGACAGCCCCCCTTCAGCAATCCAACTGAGTAAGTTCAATCTGCACCAACACAAAATAATGAGCATGTGTTAATCAGCATCCTGACTGTGTTCGAACCTGGAAACTTCACTCGGTTGAGAACAAAATAATCAATGTGTGTGTGTAAAGGTGACAGAGGCGAAGTTACAGGGGATTGAAAGTTGTGAGACTCTGAAAAGCTGCCAGACAAGACGCAGCCTATACTATTTCACTTCATTAGATGGAGAAAAAAACAAGCAGGATATCAATAAGGAAAGTTCATCAGGCCTGGGCTTAAATGATGGCACAAGCCCTCCAATTAAAGAAGGAAGGGAAGGGAAGCTAGCTGCTAGCTAACACTCTGTACATCAGCGTTTGCATACATAAATTGTCCCAGGCCTGGTGTGCACACCTGGCTATTCTTCCTCGCAGGTCTCCAATTCCAGCCATGTTCTTCTGGTCCAGGCTCTGAACAGCCATTGTGGTGCCACAGGTGACAGAGTCCCGCTGGGCGATCCCTCTCTCCAGAGCCTGTTCAGACCAAAAAGAGCACATTTATCTATTTTGAATTAAAGGAACGGTCATTTCTTCTGCAGAGGAGAGGCCATTCACATGTGTGCAGTTTATCTCTGATAAACCAGCATCAAAGACCCGACCCTCTGGCTTGCTGTTGGAACAAATAGTGAGTGTGTGATGTTCCTGTCATTTGATTTATCAGCGTCTTCACGTCTCCGCTTATTACTTCTTCATGTGCAGAATTAATGAGCTCTTGGGCGTTCATGTAATAGTTCAGATAATGACAGCCGCTAATGGCCCGCTTCGTATGCACTAATGAAGTTATGTATTTCATTTTTGTGCTCTGTTTCTGTCGTCAAAATGTGACTTAATGTTCTGACGACTTCCAATTCTTCCAAATGCTGTTTCTCAGAGGTTAGTGCATAACTTGGCAGTAGGTATCTAAGCACACACTCGCTTGTTTTTTGCTTATAGAGCCAAAATGTCCACAAGCTGATGAGGAGTCAGGCAGGCTTTGCTCAGGCGCTGCACCATTCTATCAGGTGTAATCAAATCAGCTGTGAGTTTGTGGCCAGGAGTTTGTGTGTGCCTGGGTGTGTGCTGTGTGTCAAACAAGGAGAAAAGAGGGAAGCCCCTGAAAGAATGAGGAAGAAAAGAAGACCAAACAGAAATCTGCACAGATGCACCACCTGAGACATTTCAGATATTTCTGATAAAAATGCAGGCAACAGGACTGAACAACACCCTCCCCTCTAATGTCCACCGTCTACTCACTTGTATACCTGTATGTCTGTGCTAAGCTGCTTGACAATGCGGGTGATTGTCAGTATGTGATTTTCCAGCAGCTTGCGGGAAAGTGCCTCCACTTGCACAGAGCCCTGGGTGGACCGCAGACTCGCTGCCACCTCCTCTTTGATCCTAAAAGCCTGATCCAGCAGCACAGCCAGCGTCCCGTCCTGAGTGCTCACACGACCCTCCAGGACATCAGGCCTCAATAAGCAACAAAACAAAGCTTTGAGTCATTAAAATTCAGAAGCTTGTTGTTATTGATTTTGCTTACTGAAGGTTAAAAAGAAAACATGGAAAGTCAAGTTTTCCTGCCACATTAATGAATACTTTTAGAGAGTATAATGTAACGAGGTGCTGCTGGTTTTCATATCCTCAGGTCATCCTCAAACCACATCTCTCACTGAGTTCACGTCTGTGTGTGTGCTGTGTCACCCTGCCTGATGCTACTGGGGATTAAGGATTTATTTGATCAGTGTGATTCACAACAGTGTAAGAAAAGATCACTGGTTGTTCCCAGTCATATTTCCATCCCATCTGTGGAGGAATGCAGAACTTATCTACACAGGTTGATTTTAGAATTAAATTAATGACCCATAGGAGCTAAGGAGGTTGATAAATATCAAGGTGCTCCAATAGTTTTTGAGGGTTAACATGAATAGAAATATATAGAATAGTAATTTGAAACAAAGATACCTGGTGTGAGCCTGACAGGACTCTAACTTTGACTTGTGTGACATTCTTCTTGTCTGGAAAAGAAAAATACATATTACATATTTTGATGTTATGTACAGTAGTTTTTATTTTAAAGTGTTTTTAATCTGCTCTGTTAAATGGATTATCATTTTATTTTACAAACAGACAAACGATTTGAAGTCTGCCCTAGTATGACAAGACCCATATAACATTATATAATATGTTCCCTTTTCTAAACAACAACAACAATATATTTGTCAGTGATTGTCCTTTCTGACATTACAGAGTACTCACAGTCTTTTGGTTTTCTTCAGCGGGCTTTTGAGTTCATGTGTTTGTGTTGTCACTTGGTAACTGTGGTCTCCCTGAGTGGGGTGTGCCTGCCTGCCAGAGTGAATTTGTCAGCACAGTAATGCGAGAATGATGCATTGTGTTGTTGGTGAAGCAGCTTAACTCAGCAAAGCAGAACGCGGTGTGTGAACCGACCTACTGACCAGTCCACAAAATAACTAATTCTCAGTCAAATGGCGGCTGCACTTGTCAAAAAGAAAAAAAAGGCAGCCAGAGATCCCAGCTGTCTTCAGATCGACTTGGATAGTTGATGACTGTATAGATACAGAAATCCAAAAACAGTTTTGTAATGTAACAGCGGCTTAAGCTAACTCTCCATTTCGCTAGCATCACTGTTCTCTGATTCCTAAGATGTTAAATAATCTTTTCCTCCAACATCTGGGTTTTATTTAGGCTCTATTTGTAATTAGGATTCACTTGAGTTATTTTAATCCTGATACAAATAAATACCACAATCATTAATAGTTTAAATTATTAATTAATCAATTAAGTACAACAATCAAGCCCTGATGAGGTTGTTCTTATAATGCGGGCGAATGTGGTTAATTACAAACTGCAAACAAAGTGATTATTTGAGTAGCATTTGAGTAGCATTCAGCTGCTGAATTTTGTGTGAACATTTTAAAGCACTTTCAAATCAATACCAAACTAGAACAAAGCAAAACGGCTTGCCTTTATCTGTCCTCCTCTGTATGACCAAAGCTAGCCGGAGTTTTGCATTGATACACTTAATATCATTAGGAATTTCTAGCTGGAAAAAATAAAGGAAAGTCCGTAAAAATTGAATGTGTCTGAATCAAGCGTTAAGTGTTAAATTACCTCACTAGCAGCTGTATACTAACCCCCCTTTGAAGCTCCAGTTCTGGCAGAAAGGCACAATTTCCCAAATCATTTCAAGCCTCAGCTCCGTATCCCGTTCCTCTGCTGTCCCATTGCACACAATATAACTGACTGGCCATTGAACATTGAGCTTTTCTCTGACTGAATGAATTGTGAGAGGCATGATTCAACACCATGTAATGTTTTATTCAGCCAAGACCTGTGAGTCAAGTAGTGGAGAGCCACTGAATTACATGTGATTGCAGTCAGTGGAGGAACATGATTCTGACTTTTTTGTGCAAACACACACACACACACACACACACACACACACACACACAGGACAAGGACCATTAAGAAGAAAGGCTTGCCCACTGCAGACTCATCAGTTATCCATGCTAGCCCAATAAAAAAGCCGATGCCATAGGTGAAAGCGATTGTTTGGCTCACGGGCTCACATCTCCATCTACTTAACTGGAAGAGGGCTTCAGGGCACTTCACTGTGGTGCTGCCAGTGTCCTGCTGGTTGTAATTAAAGTGTTTCATTTCGTAGGGTGGATGAAATATCAAGCAAAGTGATCCCAAGCTACATCAAACTCATTATTGACTTCTCATCCAGTGTTTGACATACGTCCAGATTAAACAACAACAACAACAAAGAAAATAGATTAGAAGTCAGCATCATAAAGGCTAAGGCCAATAACTCTCAGGAGAAGGCTTTGTTATCCTCATCATCTTCATCATCACTCCTACGAGTGACACCAAGGTCATATCTCGCATTAATAAATGTCCGTGCAAGCAGCGTACGAGACCTCAGACTCTCACCTTCCCTTTGTGTCGTGGGATGAAGTTCATCCACTTATAACAAGCCCCTTTGTAATTTACTTGCTCAAAGTCAAAAATTCACCGACCTTTTTTGCAGATAAAAGGTCATTTTGTGACCTCTTCTGCATAGGTGAGTGTGTGTGTGTGTGTATGCGAGTTAGATGGAGAGGGTTACTCATTCTTGTAATTATTGTCTCTGTGTGTTTGTTTATGTTGAAGTGGGCACAGTGTTCACCGGGGGGACGGAACAGGCCAGCACTGAAACAAGGGCCAGAGGGGAAGATGTAATGAGTTATCATACACACCGCATGGCATCTAAAAACAGAAGAGGCTGCTCAGGGCTGCCTGCTTGCTTGCTGCATGTGGGGTGATAACATTCACTGAAGTCTGACCCATTTGATGGGGAGAACAAATCCAGACGTGGTTACAGTGCATCAGCCTCCACATGGCACAAAAGAAAACAAGTTTTTAAATCCTCTAAGGATTCAGACTCTCTGTCAGCTCTGGATTTGCAAAGGTCACAGCTTTGGGAGAGTGAATAGAATAGCTGAAACAAACAACAAATATTAAACTGAAAAGAGACTAACTCAGATGGGCGCGATAGGAGATCCACGTCTGAATTATAAACATCTCCACGAGGCACTGTCGGGTTGCGTTACGCAATCACCAGCATGCAGATTATCCAGTCCAGTGACATGGCTGGCCAGAGGGAGGCGCGGTGCAGCGTTCCTCCTTTATTTGAATAAAACAATTAATGGGTAAGTTTGACTAGATCCTGGCGAAGCACGGTGGACAGAGCAGGGACGCAAAGTCAAGATCCAAACGCAGAATTTACCAAACATTTTCAGGTGATCTTGCTGACGTGACTGCACATGTGCTCCAACCTCACCACTGAGGTAAAATAAATCTTAAATCTACGACATTATTGCCTGGCGCCTAACAATCGTGCTGCATGGTGTGTGACATAAATTTACTGACTGCCTGCGTAGGCATTCTGCAAGGTTCATTGGGAGACTAAAGCCCCTTTCATCATTACACTGTGCGTCTCCTTCTTGGCGCTCTAAACAGATCATCAGTGGAAGTGCCCCCGAGCTGCAGCAGCCCAACTGTGACATCCTTCCACTATTCAGAGTGTGCTCAGGCTGGCTGGCTGCTGCACAGGCACCATGGAGCAAAAATCTCCCAAGCATGAGAGCACCGCAAAGGGGCAAGAGTCTCTGTCCTACCAGCGGAGGATGTGGAAGAATTTTCAGGAGAAAACCAAGCCTTGGCTCAGTCCTAAACTGGGATCAGAACGTCGTGGTGGCGGGGGCGCGGAGGGCAGCAAAAAGGAATCGGGGCTGTGGATGTTTAAGAAGAAAAAGAAACAGTTGGACCGGGTGTTTTCGTCGTCTCAGCCGAATCTGTGCAGCCCTACCCCGGCGCCTTTTGAAGGGGATAAGTCCCTCGGAAGCGACGCTGTCCCCGGCACCAGCAGCGACGGGCAGCCTCTGCTACAGCCCCTTGGTGCAGCTTCTGGAGCCACAGGGAGCAAACCCGAGCTGACGGCGCATGGAAGCCCCAAACTCCCCGTATCCCAGCTGATCATGTACCAGCAGAAGAGCTCCTCTCTCGGCTCTGCTTGCTTCGAGAAACTCGTGATGGACCCGGCCGCGGTGATGGGAGAGGAGGAGCAGCTGCGTAAAAACGCAAGTGATTCTGTGAGTACCGAGCATGTGGCAAAACACGCATCTGATAGAATATCCCTTACCATCAAGCAAGCCTGTTATAAAAATTTGAGTCCCTAATGGAGCAGACTGGGCTACAATGTCCTGGGCGTTAAATAAAGGAGACAAGTTTCATGATAGTGGTGCTCACCACTCGGATCATGTGACGTGCTCATCGGTACGCCAGTTCACTGCTTTCTTTACTCTGTCCTGTAGCTTGTAGGATTGCAGGGACCAGATGACTACAGTCAATACCAGTATAGGCCTATGTTACCATCACAACCAACAAACTTAACATCATTGCTTATTTGGTACCATATCACCATAATCTTGGCAGTGTGAGGTTATATTAATCAAAGACTCCCTAATAAGATTTCTACAGGCCACATGCGTGTATGTCACTAACAGCCTCCTTTTTTGCCAGCTCACTTCCCTTTCTTCCTGCATAGGGATTGTCCCCTTGCTTCACAGTCCATCTGTCACAGTGTCCTTGCCTGTAGACAGAGGCTGCAATGGGCCCATGCATGCTCAAAGGGTTCATCAAGCCTTTCCTTTTCATTAAAAGTGGTCGGTTGGCAAATGGTTATCAGGCACACCACCAGCAGTGTTGGAGATTGATGGCAATTATATTCCCACACAACTCAACATGCTGAGTCAGGGTGCCCCAGGAAAAGCTGAATTAAAGGGATATGTCAGCTAGAATAGGCTTGTTGCGCAGCCCTACAGGTCTGAGTAGTGAAACCATATGGAGACATTCTCTGATGAGAGTAATAGTAGAAGTCCTTAAGGTCCACGCCTTGTCTCCTGATAGTACTCATCCTATTCACTCATCCTTCAGTGGGTTATGCCATTTCAGACGTGATGTTCTGATGTTTAACAGTACTGCTGAGAGAAATAAAACTGAAGAGTCACTAAGAGTGAATGCCCGTCAGCACATTCTGCATTTATTGCAGGGCTTTTCATCTCACCACTCTTGAAGTGTTCCAGACTTGCAGCTGAGCATCATCCAGGTCCCTGTCTAAATGTGATTTAGCATTTAAGTACACTTCTCTCCCCACTGAGGTTGGGGCCTAACATCTCTTACCCATTAAATCTCTAGGAGAAGCATCGTTCACTCAGCAGAAGAGGTAAAAGAATAGCAAATATTCATAACTTCACTGAAATTGATCTTGCAGCTTCATCACAACACTTACCAGGTCAGTTACATAATACAGAGAGATCTCACTTTGCCAAATAAAGTTGTAGCATTCAGCGTGTGCCATTGGCTGCCTCCTGTTGTTGCCGTGTTTATACAAGCTTCTGTTGTTCGTTTGTTGGATTTTCCATATAGCCGGAAAGAGGAGAGTGACAGGTTGAACCTCTCAGGTTGTAGTACAGGTAGTTATTTGTTGTTAGCTTGGTTGCATGTTCAATCATAGATGCAGAGATATACAACTTAATCTATTATGTACTGAGGTGCATAATAGATTAAGAATTTATGTAGAGATATTATGTGGAAGAGGAAAAATAAATAAGAAAATATGAGATGATTGGTGATGACAGGAAATAAAGGTGATGAAGAAAGACCAGATGGGGTTAGGGGTGATAAGATGAGAGATGATGGCGTGGTGTGATAAGAGCAGATTAAGGTTGGAGGAGAAGAAGTGGAGAGAGGAGATTATAGTAGATGAGATGAGATTAGGCATTCTTTATTAATATCTGGAGGGAAGGGAAAGGGTCATATGACAAAGAAATCAGCAAATAAACTGGACATCAAAACACACAGGCAGATAATCAAGCTAAAAATTTATGCTTGATGCACTTGCATGTGCATTTTTGTGCATGCATGTCAACTGCATTCACTTGCATACTGATGATGCACTAACAGTATGTGCTGCCTAAACAAGGATTCTAACTGAAAGTCGCACACTTTTACAGTCATCCACAAATCCAGCATTAGGTGAGTGTCGACACATTCTCATTACTGAAATGAGAGCATAAAGCTCCAAGCGACAATTTCATAAATGAAATAAGAATATATGATACCTAACAAGCAAAATGCCTTTCATATTTTGAGCTGGAACGTAAGTGATGGGAGGGATTAATGCCAAGTTCTGGAAGTAATTTCATTATTGACTCAATAGAGGAAAGAAATAAGGGCTTAATTATTTCATGGGGAGAAAAACTGAATTCCTCCCAAGGGAATAAACAACCCCTAAATTGGTTTTATTGGCTCTATAGACGCTTTACTAAATGTATATAATGCATCACATTGATGGAACAGATTGTCAGATGAGCTAAGTTCTTTTGACCTTCTTTGGTGTGGTTAGCTCTTTAACCTTCAGTGTCAAGCAGTGCTGCCCATTTATCATTACCTGACTGATGCGCTAGAAGCCCAGTGTCACGTACAATATAACTTTAAACTACTGACTGGGGTTTAAAGGGGGTCTTATTTTTGGTTTAGATGCTTTACTCTGTCCTGATCTTGCAACAGCAGCAAAGAAACTGTAAATACAGGTCTTAGACTGCTGACATAATTGCTGGCGAACAGGCTAAAGTGTGTGTGTGTGTGTGTGGGTGTGTGTCAGAGACCCATAGATGCAACAATGCAGAGCGGTTTCATTTTCCTTCATTTTCCTTTTGTGGTTTCTTTGGGTTAGTATGTGTGGTTTAGGCGCTGCAAGAAGACAATAAAATGATTAACATTAGATCAAATCTCCACAGAATCTGTGTGCAATAAGAAATCATTAAATAAAGAATTGAACTTACAGAACACACACGTCATGACTGGAGTCAGACGAAAGAACAAAGAGAGGAAGGCAGTGTATATGTAACAATAAGTGATGGCACCTGAGGAGGCATGTCCTCCTGTTTTTGCTGTCGTTCCTGTCTCAGGTCAGATCATGCCACCTCCTGATTTGGATTTCTGATAAATGATTCTGAAAATGAATGAATACACATGCATTCATCTAGGCCTGCAGTATCTAAAATCTCACGTCAACTGATTGGGGAAGCAATTTAAATCATCTGTAAATAACTTTTCCTCTAAACTGCCTTTGGGCTGCTCTAAGAGTACTTTTTCTGTGGCACTGAAACTAAGCCAGTGGGCGAACTGGAGCTGTGCTTGCATTTATTTCTTTCCACTCAGGCTGTCGTGTTTGGTGTGATGGAGGTTTTTGCTCCTCAATGGGATTCCTGATGGCCGTTTTTCTTTCTTTAGGCTATTGAGACTTAAATGGGTTTGGCCACATTAACTAAACTGTTATTTTATCAGCCTGTAAGCCATCCTCAGTTTCACTTTCAATCAGTCAATTTGCTACTTTGTGTAGTCTACACTGGCATCTGAACACATTATCTGTTTAGGGTACCATTCAATATATCTGAAAGAAGATCACCCTTTGACAGACAAACAAATAAATAAATAAAGCTAACCAAAACTACATTTTGATGCTGATTTTGAGTCACCGAGTCACATTAGCCTACATGAAAAACATCCTGTTTTTCATAAAAAAATTCTATAAAATTGAAGAAGCACTTAGTAGGAGGAGGTGACTCATAATTGGCCAGTGTAAAAATGCTTTTTCATATTCATGTTGAGTCACTGGGTCACATCACATTGAAGCAGCTGCCGAATGTCATATAAAAGTACACATTATTAATCAAAATAAGTGTAATACATCAGTTAGCATTAAACTAGTAGCCCGTGCATTTTTAATCGAAAATTTCAAGAACACGTCAAAGTACAGAAAAAAAACAACATCGTTAATGTGTCATTTAAACTGTTAATTATTCATATTTTATTTATGGTTGCAGGTAAGTCAGGCCATAGACTTATAGGCTGTATGAGCTAACTGCACTTCTCCAGCAATCATCACCGTGAGCAGGAAGTAGACTCGAACTACGCACAAAATAGAAAACGTTTTCTCGTGTTTACAGTCGCAATCCTGAACCGGTCCTGCAGCCCACTTTGTACCTGAGTAGGATCAGTATGTTTAGGTTGTATCTTTGTCTGCACGGAAGAGACTCAAAGTGTGTTTGTACTTGCCCTTTGAATATGCAATTAATTTTAGTAAGCAGAGCATGCAGCATTGTTTTTATTACCGTTTTTATAGTTATACTTTATCTCAACAGAACAGGCTATCATAGACAAAAAAATCTCAGTCTCTGTATTTTGTGCTGTTAACCCTGAAACTCTCATTCTAGTTATCAGTGTATTTTCTTTCTTCCTCATGCTCAGATGGAGTAGTTTAAAATATTTAACACATACTTACCAGGGAAGTAGGTTTTTGTGTCACACAGCCTATACACTCACAACCTAATGCTAAATACATGTAAATGTTATGTAGAACATGTGGTAGGTATTTTCATTTGTGGAAGTGTCTCACAGACGAGCTGAATGGCAATGTTTGGAGGTAATACACCTGTTTTTGGATGAGCGTGATCTGGACAAGTGCTTTATCCTTTTAAACGACAGAGTTGAGTTCTCAAATACTGCAAGATGTACAGTGTTAAATAATAAATGATACACAACTCAGAATTCTAGAGTGACTAAATGTACCTTCAGTGCCTTATGTTAAAAACTGTTAAGAATGTTTGCTGGTTGCTCCATCAGTTTTCAGTGAATGTTTGTTGACTAAAATCAAAATAATCTTGTTAGATGTTTGTGAGCAAGGCCAGACATTTAATTCAATAACTGAAATGATATCAGACCCATGAAACAGAGCTTTTAGATCTCAGTTTATGTTGCATATCAGATACTTGTGATGATTTTAGGTCTTGTCCTCTTTGGAGAATGAAGTGACTGTGAAATGAGCCACACACTGATATCCTGTAGGAATCTGTGTTTGGCGCGGCTGTTGTCTGAGTTGTGTTGTGAGAACAGAATCATGGCCACTTGGAATCAGCCTGTGACATCTGGATGTGTCCTGATGGCAGCTTAAATTAGGATTTATTACAGCTCGGGGAACCTTCAGCTGTAACACACACTGACAGACACATGATTGATGCTGACCTCTAAGCTGTCGGGGATTGTGAAGTTGGAGAAAAAAAAAACATTTTCGCACTGGTGAAAGTATGACTGACACCATTTGGAGATGTTGATGGGTTTTAGCTCTCACTTTGTGATTAAGTGTCTTGTAGTGCCTGGTGTGTGACTCCCACACATGCGAGAATGCCTGTTTCTCTGCCACGGAAGTCTTTGAAAGTACCTGTAATAGAAGACTAGAGTGCTTTCACCTGTAGAAAAGTGCAATTGAGAGCAGCAAATTTATATTTGATAAACATACGCACAGCCGTAAGAGGTAGCGCGATGGATCAGTTTGTTCCCAGTGTTTTATAAAAGCACTTTCCTTCAGCTCCGTCTGTGTTTGCAGGGGCTGGCAGCATTTTAAGATATGGAAGCTGTATGAATGTGTTTTATCTATCTGTTAGCCATGTTATGAAATCGTTACCTGACAGCACCAACGTATCCTTGCTTTCTGTTTATTATTTCCCCAGAAAAAGCTTCAAGAATAAATAACATAGGCTTTTTTCAGTCTTGAAATATTTGCCTCTGGATACTTCACTGTCTTACCAGATTCTTTCTATAGTTTCCTTTTAAAAATTGTATTTGATCCTTTATGTAGTTCTTCATAGTTTTAGAAGAACTTGAGTTATTCAAATACTCTTCCTCAGCCCTTTGTTTGATGGACGTTAATCAAGAATTTATTGTATCACTGCAAGAGCTGAAAGAGGAGGAAAGAGAAAGGGGGAAATGTAAAAAGACGGAACAGACTGATTAGACAAATACACAGTAAACTTTCAAAACTTAGGGAGCAGTTCACTCCCAAAGTTGATGTGCTGCTTCAGCAGCCTCAGCTGGAGATTTAGGACTGGATTATCTCATCAATAAATTACAAAATGTAAGAATCAGACTGTGAGTGAACCTTTGTTTTGTCTGAGCAAGACATTCAGTTTAGATTAAAATACAGAAAAACTGCAAGTCCTCACTCTGTAGAGGCTGGAATCGACGTTTTGTTTATTAGACTTGTTAATTTTCAGCTGTCGGCTAAGCCTTTGAGTACTAAATTCAACAGCCAGATAAGACGTCACTTGATCAAAAGCAACCCTTTAAATGAGGTTGATCAGTCTCCTCTATGCCTCTGTACCTTGATTGAATTATCCTACTGCAAGGTCACAAACCTGGTGTATTTGTCAGCCATTGCCCTCAGTGATCCAAAAAAAGCTTGTTCCCTCTTTCCTTCCACAGTTTGTCCTTGAGAGATAACCTTACCTACATTGTCTCTTTCTGACTGATCTGAGATCTGGCTTTCTGTGATTGTCCTGGCGTCTCTAACAACGACACTCTTTCCTCACAAGAGCTTTCTGAGGACAAATCAAAAATATATCTCAGGCCTGTCAGAAGAACAGTCTGCGTACTGCAAGATGGGGCCTCTGGACTGTGACATTGTTTTACCCTCTAGCGTTGTTTCCAGTCTCAGCTAGGTCCATTACATAGTCTCATACACACACACACAAACCCGCACGCACACTATAAAGCACATGAAAATAAGGTATACATGTGCCATAGACTCACTCGTCTAAATGAGGTAAAGCAGGACAGTGTGCACCGTTAAATGACTCACAAGTCTGACATGCCTTTACGAATGGCAGCACAAAGAGAGAAAAGAGATCTGGGACTCTGGTATTATTCTCTGAACAGATTAAGACATCCACTCCCTCCTGCTTCTCTTGTACAGCAATAATAAGCTTGCACTATACATATATTTAACAAAGGCCAAAAGCAGTGGCAGACATAATAATTAGTTAGTGTAGAGCAGGTAGAGATGGGCCACCATTTAAATCAATAGATGGAGCCATGGATTTAGCTTTCGATCTTTGAAAGCTGCCCTCCCACATAGATTAATCATCACTAAGTAAAGTCAGACCACAGCTGTAGCTTGGTGGATAAGGTTGTGTGCAGGGAGGTTGTATATATGGGTAAGCAGCTTGGTCAAATTACGGATGACATCCAACAATAGCCTTCTTTCTGATATTTGTTGATTATTAGCAAACAGTTACGGGTTTGTATTATTTAAGTGAAAGGTAGTAGACTGAGTGTAATTTTCTTGTTTACGATTCCTGTGTCTGCCACTTATCCTTCTCCAACCTTCAGCCTGGACGCTCTCGAAATTTAACAACCTAGCAGCTGAGCTATGACAGCTTTTATAATAGGGTCACATGCATGAGATCAAAGCAGGGACAAACCTAGTCTGAGACAGACAGACAGACAAATATAATACAGCAGTGGCCGTTCTTTTCAGACAAAACAACACATGGTGACCAAAGGCTGTGGGATATTTTCCCCTGCGCCTCATGCTAATCAAGTATAGATCATTTGCAACTCAATGTAGACCCCACTTCCTCAGTGGTGAGTGGATATTGAATATTTGCAAATGAGTTTCCCTTGTAGCATAGATGAAGCTGTCCCAATAGTCTCTGAGTCATAAGTGTTCCTGCAGCCCATTAAGATCAATATGGGAGCATGGCTGTACATTCTGATGTACCGCATACTAACAAATATACATGGGAGCTTCTTATTATTCCAGTTTGTGACTGGAGTGTTGTTTCCTGTGCAATGTGTGCTGCACCTGTGACATGAGTATTAACCATTGTGGCTGAAAGCCCACCCCAAGGCTCCTTTAATGAGTTTATTTACTTATTGTCACATTGATACCTGATTTTGGTTTCACATTAGCTAAGTTAGCACACATTTGCCAGACTTGAACCATTACAAAAGACAATATCCCGACCGCGGACTGCAGCTCTGTACTGACTATAGAGGTGTTTGTCCTCTCTGGAGCTTAGATTTCACCTGAATAATAGCATCATGCTGAATTAAACAAGTGGTGCGCTGCCTAATGTCACCTTTGTCCTGCTTCCTAAAATAATTTTGTCAGATCTGCTGTTATTTTTTGCCACCAAGCAGATGATATGAACCTAGTTGCACAAACTGTGGTTAAGTGCACATGCTATGGCTTTTCTTGATTCTTATGCTTAATTTAACTGAAAGTGCTTCATTATTTCGGGACACTTGTGTTCGTGTTAACAAATCATTGATGTTTGTTCTTAACAGTTTGATTAGTGTTTTCCAGAACCGGTGCCGTGCTTGATTGGTGGGGAATGACAGGAGAAGTGTTTGGGACACCCCCATTTACTTAGCAAACGACTGAGCTGAGTGCTTCTCCTCCCTTTGATATTGAAGTTAGTATCTCTGGCTGTGTAGAGAGTTTTTAATACTGGAGCAGAATGCAAGTTGGAGAAATGCTTACAAGGATTAGTCGTTTATTTAAGCACCCATTGCATGTGTTTTCCATTGGACTTCTTTTCAGTAAAATGCAGCAATCAGTGAATTTGGTGGTTACAGAAGAGACTGGACCTTAGCAGCTGTAGGACTGATTTAGAGAGTGGAACTTGACTGCCAAAATTTACTGCAGCTCCACTTGTGAAAAACTGGCCACTAGAAATGTTCCAGTACAAATGGGCATCTTAAAATGTGCCTGTACTGATCTTCATTTTCTTGGAGTGTTCTTTAACATGAATTTACTTATTGGTGTAACAGCATCTTACAAGCTTGGCCTAAGTGTTTGTTTAATGGATGAAAGCAAAAGGACAGCATTTGTTGGGTTATTTTTTCAATTTCTCTTTCAGTTTTGTTTTTCTCTGAATATTCATAGTGACCATCTGTGAGTCAGAGGTTAAATCAAGGAGTGTGGTTTTTCAGCTTAGGGTTTGTGTGTCCAGTCATAACGTGGCTTTTGATTAGCTTTAACTGTTGTCTTGCATGTCTTGTGTCTCTGGGTGCTCTTGAGTCAACAGACTGTGAGATATTCATAAATTCACATGCAGTGAGGTTCTGTTTGCTGGAGGCAAACTTTACAGTCAGAGGCTGGAATAAAGCTGAGGGACTGCTAATTTTATAGACTATACTTGAGTAAAAAGAGTTTGCATTGTGATGATTCACAGTGCGTACATTTTAAACTCTTAATGGAGGCTTCAAGCAACTTATAGTAAATATAGTAAAACTTTATATTAAGGGGAGATTCCAATATTCCTAACATGTCATGCAGCAAATAATATGGAGTGCCGAGGTCAGGATCAAACAAATGTAATTCATTCTTAATGTATCGAAATAGGCCAATGCCATGTGAAGAAAAATAAGAGAGAAGAGATTTTTGCACACAGGAAAATATGGTGGGGCAGGACAGTATTGCTAGGAGGGCAGGAGACTTCAACAATGTTCAAGATCATCCTGTTTTTAAAGTAATATTGACGTGACACATACAAGACCCAACGGTTGAGATAATGTGGCAAATTCAGTTTTCTTACAAAGGTAATAAAAGAGATTCAGACTTACTTATCTATCAGATTGCCTATCGGCTTGCCATCCCAGCATGGAGCAGACAGCCAGACTGCAGGCACGACTGCTGCTGTGCTGATACATTGGTGTGGAAGGGTGCACCTGATCATGGCTGAGCAGAGCTGGATAAAGAGAATTTTTCACACAAAAGCATGTTTTGTTTATTTAATCATCCTGCATGTCGGACATTATAAAAATAACAGTGGCGACAGAGCGCTGTCTTCACAGCTGAATGATAACGGATTGCTTTTTCTTTTAGTGGCTTGTCACAAAGCCTAAGGAGAAGGTGTTGGTGTGGGGTCACTTTGGGCTCAGTGCCCAATGATCTAGCCAGCCAATGTCACTTGAGCCTTTGTCTTGTCTCTTTCAGAATCCTTTGCCTTTTTGTCTTTGTGGCGAGTTTTAAAGGAAATCAAAGAATATGAAGACATCGGAAATAAGTTCGGCACAGCAGGTCAATAGATAAGCATTTAGTCATCTCATGTGAAGGCTTTTTTACAAAAATTAGCGAGGTCTGGAAGCATCTGGATGCATCTTTATCTAGCTGTTTCTTTCAAACTGGTGCTTCAGTGAGAGAAGACTGGTGTGTTTTGTGGCTGGTTGTGATGTGGGCGTCAGGGTTTTTTTACTCTCCTCGCCCACCGGACTCGTTATGAGAGGGTGGGTGCACCGCCTGACCCATAAAAATGTTTGTGCTAATCAACACTTGAATCGTCAGGACTGAGGACTGCTGCTAGGGTCAGCACTGAACGCACTGTGTCTCATTTAGGCTTTTTAGGTATAAACCGATGAATTGTTAAAAATTGTGTTCTTAATGGCCGAGTTCACGTAAAGAAGTGACAGTGATGGTGGAAGGTGAACTACTGCACATACTGTTTCTGTAAGTTATGAAGGCATACATAAAAAATGTCTAACGTGTGTCTGCCAAATTCCACCTGCTGCTTCATTAAAAAAAAATCCAGAGTATATAAATATGCAAGTCGGTTTTATTTCACAAGTTTAATTGCTGGTCACAGGTTGTTGTTCACTGTATAAAGTCCATTCTCAGTCCATGTCCACCGGAGGCTCCACCTTTAAACATCACACTTACTTCACAATGCATGCTGATTATTGGACCAAGATTGGCTTCCAAACTATTTGTGATGTCCAGCCCCTTAAAATGTGTTTTTCAAAGAGCAATGTGAAAACAACTTTATCGGGTCATACAGAACATACATCATCAATTAAAGCATTCAACCTGGAGGAAGCACTTTAATAGTTTACATGCAGTGCTGCTTTTTCACTCACAGACCTGCTCACCTGAACTTGTATTTTCATGTACGCTGACCTGACCCTGCACAAAACACGTCTAATGGGTTGACCTGTGGCTCATCAGTGGTCAGTGACCGTGTAGTACGTCACAAGGCTTTAATGTTATGTTCCATCCAATATCTGTCTTTTTGCTCCCAATAATCGCTTTAGAGTTGACTTTTTAGAATTGCAATGTTGTATAAGATTTAGGAATAAACTCTGCTGCCATATGTGCTTACTCAGTGTGAGGTTTTGCCCTGGGACCTGTTTCTCTCTGATTCTCTTCTTTTTTGTTGATGTTTACACCCCTGTAAAATGTCTTGAGATAACTGTGTTATGAATTGGCACTTTAAAGAAAATTGAATTGAATTGAATACGTCTTTTTTAACTGCGTTTAACTTTAAATGCATTTGTATTTACATGGAAAAGCTATTCAATAACGGCAATGTCAACTGTGTGCCCTGCAGTTTGTTTTTTCTCTCCATGCCTGCATAATTAACTTAATAGGACTTCTGAATTCATTGAATTAGATAAATTGCAGCTTGATGTACGTCTTTAGTCATTCAGAGCCTGGAAGCCCATCAGCTCATAAGCATTGTCCCAGTGGGTGTCTCTGTGAAGCTGTCAGCTTTCCGGGGGTATGGGTTTGTTCAGGGCTCTGACTGTGAGAGAAACATAATTTTGGCACATGATCATCACATTAGCAACGTGTTATCCACAGTAGAGAAAATAACAGACAGCAACATCACACATCACAGTAGTTCTGTGCTTTTGTTCTGTCTACTGCGTGCAGATGAGGGATCAGTTGATGGTCAGCTGAGCTTGACAGCATGAAATCAGTGTCTGTTGGAGAGAGAACTGATGGTTTATATGAACATGAACTGGATTTTGCTGGCACTGGTGATCCTGCTGCTGAGTTTGGCTGGAGCTTGGAAGGGACTTAGTGCCACCTGCTGGTCGAAGCTGATGTAGCTCTCTGGAGTGGAAACTGGCAGGAAATGATCAGAGAGCCTCTTGGCTGACTGACTGGATGGATGTGATGCTTAGGCTTCTATTAATATCAAATCAAGGCCACTTTTTGCATACTCTGTCACGATTTCTACGCAGTCTGGTCTTTCCCTGTGAGATTAAAATTGCAGTGGCCCAATAGCACTAAAAAGTTAGACACCATTTCTGCTTCAATTGTAGTCTGTCTTCACAGGTATGGTTAAGAATTAAATTGAATATGAATATATGACTACACTTTGTATTCTTTTGCCCCTGAAATGTGTAAGCAACCTCATAACCTATTTTACTACACCAGCATGCAGTCAAATGGGCTGTAAGGTGAGGAGTTAAAAAAAGTATACTTCTGTTAGTGAAACGTCTTCAAGAACTCTAACAAGTCCAGATGCCCAAAAATTTACTACACAGACCATGACCTGGATGACTGAGAACCTTCACCGACACTTCTGTTAGTGTTTGTGCATGAGGGGAATGGTAGAAATAGTAAAAGTGTTTTTTGTGAGCTTGTGTTTCTGTGTTGTTTTGCTCCTTTTGAGGACTCTTAAAAAAAAATAAACTAGGTCAGTTTCTCATGTTATCTTCACCTCCTTTTGGTAGTTCATTCATCCTTTCTTCTTCACTGATTCGTTACATAGAACAGTCCTCATCCTTATGATTTGTAATTTATGACTTATGACAGATACGATGGTGAATGAAGAAGAAGAAAATGGTGCACAATCAACAGAGGCTGTTGCAGATTTTCTAGTTTTAAACTGAAATCTCCAGTGCTTGTTTTTTATGTTCACATGTCAAGCAGGTTGTATTTGTGTACTGTTGCTGGTTACAAAGAAGGTTATGTGTATGACTGCTAAAATAAATGAGTGCTCTTTTTCACATCAGAACCCAGTCTTAGTGTTGTACTGGGCTTGAGCTCATATCTTGGATCGGATCCTGAGTACTACAGTCGCCAGGCTCAGGCAGCTTTACAGCCTCTCCGCGATTAAGAGCCCGTGTGATTAGCTTGCCTGTTGTTGTGTTTGTTATCCTCAGAGCATCCATCAGAAAATTATTCATCTTAAGAAGGAATTTAAAATCATTTTTAACAGATGATTAAAGTCACCTCAGGTTAAATTAATTCTGTTGTTTCCACTGAGAGTCAATGCATCACAGAATAATGTCGAATCAAAATGTCAGCGTCTTAAGATTGAATTTTTCTGGAGTTTTGATGAAGTGGGAATGTTTTCAGATGGATGCGTGTTCAGATTATTTGTCCCTGATAGATGAATGTTAATGTAGGCGTCTGGAAATATTTGATCTGCATCTCTGGCATACATTTTTGGCAGCAGAGGAGTTCTTCCTTGTGAGCTCATGACTCTATCTCACAACTTAAGATTTCGTTTTGAAGAACAAAACCCCTTAGTGTGCTCAGTATTTTTCAGGTGGGAGTATTGGATGAGGAGGTAATTTGGGAAAAGACAGATTTTTCTGGTTCACGGTAGGATACCGGAAAGCTCTATTATCGTTTTCCTCCACTGACCCCAACTCATACATCACAGTGATACACACTGCAGCACCAACGCTTCGCAGAGAGGGAGAGATGGCTTTTTCACACTATTAAAAGTGGAGCTGTCCTCGTTATGCACAATGCTTTATTTACTGAATATAGCAATTCAAATGCTCATTCTTGGATGTTTGATGAAGCACTGCGGACACACAAAAAATGTTTTGTTGAGATGAGTGTGTCAGTCCTCTTCTTCTAATCGCACCCATTTATCAGATGAATGAGGATTAAAAAGGCCACTGATGTATGTCTTCATTTTCTTCACTGTGCCCACACCTTTTGGGTTTTGCTCCTTTTTTTCCCCCTTTGATGCAGGAGCTGCAGCCTCTTCCTGTTTTTCAGTATTCAGTTGGTCAATTGGCTTTACTTTGATATTCACTTTTTTTTCACTCACTTCCTGTTTGTCCATCCATTCTATCCATTGCCTCTCCATCACTAAATCCTCCTCCTCTTTTGTTCTGTCCAGTTGGGCTTTTTCTCCACATTCCCCATTCATGAAGCTGTGGTCCCCGTGAAAGGAGCTCCTTGAACTTTCACCCTCCTCTGATTCCTTCTTCTGCTGGCTGGCGACATTGGCAACATCTGTTGGAATTCGTCGGTTTTTGCGTTGCTGATGTTTAGCTGGTTGTGAGCTGGTTTCAGCATCATTGCAGACATCACTGGTGTTACCACCACTTGTGTCACCGTCATTCGTATCAGTATGATTGGAGACATCTGACAAAATCTTTAAGTGGTCCTCAACCTCACACTTGGATGTTTTTGTCATTGAGGAGGAACTGCTATCTAAGGATTTTTCAGAAAAGGTGAAGCTTAATGACCCCAGGTTCAGCGATTGTGCTTCATCTTGTTCGTCTTCTCCAGTTTTCTTCTTGTATTCATCCTCCATTGTTGTTAGCCATCTTAATGTCATCCACTGCTGGTCCACCTTGGCACGATGTAGGGCTCTCTCTCTTGCTTTTTCTGCAACCAGCTCTCTTATTTCCTGAAGCACAGCCGCCATCTCCTCTCTCAGGTCCTGAAACATGAGAAGGAATTCTGAACGCAGCTCTCCCATTTGCTTCTCCACTTGCTTTTTCACCATCCTGTTGATCCATATGATGCAGAGCCTTCTGTTGTTTGCTGCCTTTTGTGTCCTCCTGTGCAGTGCAAATACGCAAAACTTTGAACGCTGATTTTCATTAATCATATGTTTCAGAAGCAGTTCATTGGATTGTGTGCATAATATGTACTGTGAATTAAACAGAGGTTAGAAACCAACACGACATGACACGAATACGTGTAGCCTTTGCTGTGCCAGAAGAAATGTACCTGAAAGGGGACAAACTGATGTGTTTCTTTCTGCTGGGTTTGGACATCCTCTTCTTTCAGGTTCTGTATGGAAAAACAAAAGCAGAATGACTTACTTACATTTGTTTTTCTCTCTCAAAACCTGTCAGGAATTATTAATTATTTTTTTTGACAAAGCTACGCCAGTGGTATGAAATGCTACACACTTCCTGTCCTATAAGTGGGCGTGTTTGCCTCTCCCTTCATCCTCACTGGGAATTTTTAACACCAACACGTCACTGAGAGCCATTTCTTGCCCATATCAAAACAATGCAACACTAGATACAGTCAAATTTTTGGATGTTTATGCCTTATTTTGCTGCAGAAACTGACAGATTTTCAGATCTCATGAAAGTGTGTTGCTGAGTCAGAGGTGGATCATGCAAAGTTAATTCTCTCCTAATTTGTCAGTTTGAAAAATGCCATTTTAGTATCAGAATGTTTGGAGGATATGGGACTTGTGAAAAATAGGTCCAATATTAACTGTGGGGCGAAAGAATTGGTCATCATCTGTGCTCAGGCTCACTTCTCCCTTTGGGATGAATAGACTCAGCACCCGCTGATCATCTCCTAATGGCAGCAGTGTAAGACATGTGACTCAGATACAGGAAGATACAGGACTCTTCTGAACTGTCTTTACCTTCTGTCTCAGTTTGATAAGCTCCTTTCTGTTTAAATGTTGCTAGCAACTGAAGAGAGGAGAAACTGCATTTAATGTGTAGTTAAATGTTTAAAACTGTAATGTGAGATTGAAATTGCTGTAGATATGACCAATATTTTTAGTTTGCTTGTATGAACATTTCGGTCATAGCATAAATATTATGATACACTCCAAGTTTGTACATTCAGTACTTGTAGTGGATGATACAAAACACCAAACAATACAAATACCAAATCAGCAAAAATAGTAGCTGTATAAACATTTATCTTTTTGTTTTGTTTTCCATTTTTACTTTAATGTAATAAAGCTTATAGTCTGTTCTTTACTACTGATTAATACCATCTAAAAAGATAGATTAGACATTTAGTTTGCTTAAATCCTTGGAGGCTCATGTCTTATTGAATGTCATTGTATTATTTCTGTTCACTAAACTGTTGAATAATATAATTTTTCTTCCATTGACTAATATTGCCATAAAAGGACTTACCTCAGCAAGTGAAATTTCTTCTTGATGCAGCTGCACCAACTAGGCTGGTGTTTTTCTCTTTTTGTATACGTTTGAAATTCATAGAGTTTACAGAAATGTGTTGCCGTGTAACTTCTCATGCATTTAAATTATGATTAAGTTTTAGACAAACAAAGATTTAAAAGTAAGCATTTGTTTGATAACTTATTTCGAATATTCTGTAGATGTTTTATTTGTGATTCTTGTCTAATGTGATGTTATGTCATCGTATATGCAAATTGAATATACTATGTATGCAGTTTGCATTAGTATATGCATTGCTG
Source organism: Scatophagus argus (assembly GCF_020382885.2). Lineage (NCBI taxonomy): Eukaryota > Metazoa > Chordata > Actinopteri > Scatophagidae > Scatophagus > Scatophagus argus. The sequence goes on along the minus strand of NC_058496.1, from coordinate 5,691,650 downwards.
TTTTTCTATGTTTCTATGTCATGGTTTGTCATGGGATTTTAAATCATTGTTTCATGGATCTGGGAAATTTTTCCAGATTTTTTATATTTTGGGTAGACACCCCAATTTTTTCCTTAATTCTCACACTTTAACACCCATATTTTGAAAAATTAAAATTACTGTCTGAGCTTCGTCTCAGTGATTTTTCTGAGTAACCTTGGAGCTTATAGGTGTGTACTGTTGCGATATGAATAACAATGATGAGGTCTACCTATTTCTAATCTTAACACACTGAAGAATGTATATAATCATCTGTGACAATGTGATGGAGTGTGTAAGTAATGCTTGTTTTAGAGTCCCATCAGAGGCCTGCCAGCCGCTCAGTGTTGTGGCGAAGTCTCCACCTCCAACAGGTGGCTGCTATTTCCAAGTCCTGATTATGACCACAGGCCATAGACTCTATAAAAAGGCTTGTCACTTCACAACATTAATTTTCATTTCACTTTATTTCATTGTTTGCTGCCTGTCACTTTCATTCTTTTCTCCTATCTGTCTTTCTGTCTTAATGCCATTTCTCAGTGAGGAGAGTCATATTCCTGTCCACCCTGGCAGGCAATCAGTGGGACACATCCATACACATATGTGTGGATTCACTGGTCAGACATTAGAGTGCTGAAACCAATATTCAAATGGCCACAAGGCTGTTTAAAACAGGAAGGTGTCTGTTTGGTTTTCTTATGTTGACCACATCTGGCATTATTTTCTTATTTTTCACTGAAGCAGTTTTATGACTTAGATGCTAAAAAAATGCTAAAATAATGATTTCACTGTCATTTCTTCAAAGGCAGATTTGCTTTAAAAATCAAATCAGTGTTATCAAAAAGCTTCTTGTTCTTGTACAACAGGTCCCCATGGACGTATCTCTACCAAAGTCATATTCAGTATGCATATATTTTGGCTGGTAGAAAATAATCTTGTTCAATGGAATTTTTTTTTTTTAATTCACCAGTCAGCGTAGCTGGTGAGTCAAAAAGTTTACCCCTGAAGCTGTGAGCTGAGGCGAGAATTCCTGTTCTCGTTGGTGTGCCTGTCTGCTGTTGGCGCACCAGCTGACATATTACTCTGGGACACACATATTGTCCATTGACTGTGTGTCCTTCTCAGTCCTCTGACTGTATTATGTTGCCGTGAGGGACTCTGCACTGTCTGTACTGTCATCCATGAGCTTCATGGAATCAGGGGTGAGTTTCAATCTGTGATTTATTACAAGGCTAGTTAACAGCATTAGCACTATTGATGCTACATGTAGTGGGTTTTGAATATCCATCACTTAGAAAGGATTCAGTTTGTATTCACCTTCGTGGTTACCAGTTATACGCCTGAGAGCCTTCCAAACGAGAATAGAATTTCTGTCATGTATTTGTTATTACTGGGCTTTACTTGACATAGCAACAACTCACCACACAGGAAACGGGACACCCCCCACCCTGCTCAGGGGTCTTTTCATGTCCATGTGTAAAGTCATGCACCCTTACATCTCAGAAAATACAGACATTAAAATTTATGGATGTCACACAACTCGAATGGAGCTATTTATTTATGAATGTAACAAATTATAATGTTTATGCAGATGATATAGTAAGTTCTGCCTGACTGAAGACTCTGTGTGTGTATTCATATAAAAGAGACAATTCAACCACATAGAGTGATCAAAATGGTGCCCATAAATGCCTGAACCAGACATTAGACATTAATGTGACTGAAATTTGTCATCATTTAGTGTCTGTCAAGAGAGAGGGAGTGAGAACCTTCACTTAGTTTTCTTTATATTGCTTAACAGTGGCCTTGAAGTGTCAGTCATCGCCTGGAAGCTTTAAATGTTGCTTTCTGTCAGCCATCTGCTCATCTCTGTCTTTCTGTCTCTCCATCTTCTTTAATCATAGAATCTCTCCTGCTGTTCATTCTCATTTATTCTCTTAGGACACACACAGTCTAGTTTTCCCATTAGGAGAGATCAGTTTCATCTTATTTTTGAATACATGTTACAGTGCGACACTGTCATACATGTCAGCTTTTCATTATTATGTTAGAATTGTGTGATGATATTAAGTGGTCCTCTGGTTTCATGGTAATAGCTTCCTGGACTGCACCAGTGCCTCTTTCAATACTGTAATACTTTTGACTGTTCTCACCTTGAGACATTTTATTCATTAATACTGATGAGAAGTTAAAAGATCACATTGACTGACCTATTGAGAGGAGCAATCCTGTCTTGTAGTGTCAATGTAAAATGTGTCTTAGATGAGATGAGAAAGGAAGTCCTAGTCATTAAACTTTAAAAACCTGGAGCAAGGACAGTTTTGATAACGAAGGCTTACTAGGGCTTTTTTTTTTTCTTAAATATTGAAGAATTCACGAGGGTGAGTTTTAAGGAACCAATGAGATTTCAGTGGCTTTCAGAGAACCATGTTGAGGTATGACTGCACATGTGGGTGTTGTTCTAATGAAAGAGGATGAATCACTGGGTGAAACTTGTAAGGTTCGCTACTACAGTCGCTCGGTTCTGAAGTGTGGGCTTCTTTCCAGGTCTGGAGTGTAGGCTGCTGTGATGACACATTGTGTGGGGGAAGAATCCCGGGGTTGTTCATGGAAAAGCCTATCTAAACAACTTCTAAAGTAGCTATTGTGATATATTCTGTGTTTCTGCGCTTGTATTTGTGTGACAGTGTTTATTTCTGGTTTTGTGGATGATGTGCAAATGTGTGTATTTTGGTGTTGCTGCAAATATAGGTAATGTGAGGTCACGCCAAGCTATTTCAGCGCATCTACAGTGTTTTATAGCAGAAAGCATTGGTAAACATCACAGTCGGGGGTCGGAATGAGTAGGGTTTCATTCTTGGCTCACGGTCATTCAAAATTCACACAAGGAGAAATCATCTAAAGGAAGACAGAGATACCGGCCTCTCCAATGACTGGAGACCAGTGGACAATAATAACATTACTCCCACCCACAGCAAAGTGGGTGGTCTCAAGTGTCGTCTCATAAATTATTTTTGTCGTTGTGAATTCTTAAGTGATTGTGTCACATAGCTCAACACAAGCCATAAGCCAGAAATGACTGGTCACTGCAGGGAGGTTAGTTTATCATAGTGAGGCTTTATTAACAAAATTATATAGTCTGAAACTGGAAAGGAAGATTCAGTATTTGATTTCAGTTATTTATTGAGGTGGTGTGTTTATGCCTGTAACAAGGGGGTTGTGAGCCAGCATGGCTTTGTGTTCAGGGGATGTGAACCTGATATAGGAGACCAGCAGCCCTTTGGGGTAGTCGAAGGCTGGCAGGATCCAGACAGTCTCTGACTTCAGATAAAACATGTCATTCAGTGAAGATAAGGCTAATGTGTTTGAGCTGCTCCTGCATATTGAAGTGTTGTTGCACTGGAAAAGCATGTAGTGTTGAATATAACTGGATGAGTGAGAAGATATCAGTCTTGGTCACTGTCACATCCTGGGTTTCTGTCGCTTGGTTTTTGAGTCCATGTGTCATGTTTCATGTGTGTCTTGTGTTTCCATGTGTTATGTTCCAGGTTTTTGTCATGTCCTGTTTTATTTTGAAAGCGTCACTTCCCCTGTGTGTCTCTGTTTCATGTAGCTTTGCTTTTGTTTATCCTGATTGCTTTCTCCCTCCTAATGTGTTTCACCTGTGTCACGAAGCGGCGGCGGTGTCGCTGACGCAGGGAAAGCTGAACCCCGATGCAGAGTCAAAAGCAGGGATGCGAGGCAGAGGTCCGAACAATAGTCTTTTATTATTTAAAGCAAAACTCAAAAAAGCACGCACTCACTGTGGCAGGGGATCAAAGAAAAACTGTGGCAAAAACTCCTGGCGTAGCATGGCAAGGCGAGACAGAACAAAAGATATCCTGGCATGAAAACGGGAGACAATGTAATGCACTGACAAAGAGTGACTGGGAAGACAAGGACTAAATAGACAAGACAAGGAGACACAGGTGAAACACGGGGGAAGGGGAGCAGGGAGAAAGCAATCAGGATAACAAAAGCAAAGCTACATGAAACAGAGACACACAGGAGAAGTGCTGCGTTCAAAATAAGACATTACATGACAAAAACCTGGAACATAACACATGGAAACACAAGACACACATGAAACATGACACATGGACTCAAAAACCAAATGACAGAAACCCAGGACGTGACAGTCACGTGGCAGCTGCAGCAACTTGATAGAATTTAATCCTGGTGAGCAGAGCGTTATGCCGAGTACAACAAGGACAAAAATCCAGTTAAACATTAAATTGGTAATTTACTTTGAACTTACTTCATGGACTACCCAATTTAAATTTTAGACGATTCGGCTCCCATCATTGTGTTAAATTATTTATTTTTTTAACTGAGTGTATGCTATGGAGCCTTTGAAACCACAACCACATTCACAACCACAAGACAGCTCAGAATTAGTTTTGTTTTAAAGAAGTCATGTTGCCCATTGCCTCTGCTCAAATTATAGAGACCTGCAAATCAGAAACATGCAAACAGAAAAGATGTGGTTTAAGTTTCAGTTTCAACTTCAGTTTATTTACTGTTCCGTTCACACAAAACTATATGTTTAATACTGTATTTTGTGTGTATATTCAGCAACCCAGACTCAAATTACTCAAGGAAATTCACAGTGACGAATACACGTTCTACCAATTTTCTAGAGGTTTTCCTCCACTCATGTCCTCTGATTTGGGTGACCGATTACTTTTAGTTTGTCTTCACATTTGTCTTTGAGGTACTGAGTGCTAATTGGCAGTCTGACAGAAACAGAAGCTGTCCAAGGATACTGACAGCTCAAAAGGAAAAGGAGACAAAGGGGAGACAGTGGGGTTGGCACCTAATTGACAAAGTCAGGAGGGTGGCAGTAGCACAAGAAGCAAATGATGAAGTGATGAAGCCAGCAAAGTCAAGGAGGCATAGAGGATGGGAAAGAGTGAAAGACAAAGGTAAACAGAGGAGTGCCATGAATCCATCTTATGGATCCAGGGGAAGCAGTGATTCTCTCAGGAGGGTATGCTGTGTCTGGCCTGGCTCCCAGTGTGTGCCTTCTCTGCTGGCAGCCACTGGAGCTGTCGGGCTTTTAACTAGACTATGCCCTTTGTACATCACAGCATCCCTTTCCCTTCTTCTGCTCTGGCCTAAACCACTCATCTCTCTCTCTCTGCTGTGGTTCACTTGCTTTGTTTTCTGCCTCCTCTGGATTTAATTTTTGTCCTGTTTTGTTTGACTCCCCCCCCCGCAGTCATCTCGCTCTGCATTAGTACTGAATATGCTTGACTCTATTGGCACTGGCAGTTACTATCGGGCCTCACTATCAAGGCTGATCTGCTGTGCTAGTTGTGGCTTATTTCATCACAGCTGTCACAAGCTAATTGTCAGGAACACAAGGAACAAATATCGATATCATAAAGAGAATTAAAACCCTAACTGTATTAGTTGAAATGACAGTTCAACGATCACATCACTCAACTGCAACCAGTGAAACTAATGAGTATTTTAATGAGTATGTTGATTATCAGTTAAAAACTAAGAGCTAAACAAAAGCGAGCAATCTGATCCCCTGGATTGGCTGACACTATTACTGACCTATTAAGCGAATTGAGTATCAGCCATGGTGTGGTAGCACTGCAAACTTCAACAACTTCAACAGGTCATTTACAGTTATCTAATATTTCAACTTTGTACACGGATCTAAAGATGAACAGTGAATATTTGGGTGACCATTCAGAGCACTCGAGGCAGTATCTCTCTGACACACACTCACAAAGCAAATAAGATAAATCCAACTTTGATACTTCTGTGGTCCGCAGAGCCAGTAAGCAGAGACCTCAGACACATAAAAGAAATGAGAGAAAATACAGGAAATATTTTTCCTACCGGTTAAAATAAAGAAGAGAAAGACAGTAAGCAATAGAAGAAAAAAGGAATTGATGAGGAGTGAGGGTGGCAACAGGAATAATAATCATAATAAGGGCAGAAGTTGGCTTGAGCAGCATCATCTGTGTGCCACCTGTACCAATGGACTTGTGGTGAGCTCCTCTGTTTCCTGCTGGGATAGAGATTAGTTGATCCCTGTAATGGTATGCAGAGCCCACTCCCAGTGGCTGCTACATTTGTTTAATTGATTATTGATTTAAATTCTGAGTAAATGCCATGAGCTTGCTACGGGGTATGGGGTATGAAAGTAAATAAAACAACATCTTTGTGTCTGTGCTGGCCTGCCTGCCTGTCTTTGTGTTCCATTCCACTCCCTGTCCATCTGTCTGCCTGCTCATTGAGTCCACCATGTTACTTCCTGCACAGATAAAGCCTGTACCTCTTCTTGTTTTCTTTCACTGAAAACACTGCAGTAGTAAAAGAATTATGGGAGAGGAGTTGCTTGCTGAGATTTTGAAGAGCTCCTGTCACTTCCACTGTCAGTCATGTCATGCAGAATTCACGGCTGAAATGTGAAGTGTGTGTATATATGTGTTTTTACTGATATTATGCTGCACATGCCTGTTTGTGTGTGTGTGTGTGTCTGTATGCATATGCTCTGTGATGTGTGGTGAGTAATGAGCAGGCAGATGGTGCACACTCCAGGGTTCGGTGGTGCAGACGTGCCAAAACAGGAGATTCAGCATGGAGGCATTGCACGGGTGTGTTTGTTTATTGCATGCATGTGTGCTTACAAGAGCATGAGTGTGTGTAGAAAGGAAACAGCCGCACACATTTTTATAACGCATGCACACTGTGCCTTTCTGTGTGTAAAAGACACATTTTTGTTTGTTGCCTCAAGTGCAATGCTGGGAGGTTTTGGTGTTTACACAAGCCCGAAGCTGCACAGACTATAGCCTCAGTCACCACATGTTCTCTAAATATACACGAATATCATCAACTGTAAGTGCACATGCACGTGCACACATATTGCACATGTACATGCAGTTACCAGTAACCTGCTGGTATATATTATGTCATTTCTAAGCCTGTCAGAGTTTCTCTGGCTTGAGGAAAATCTGCGTTATTATGGAGTGTACCGAAGCATCTTCAGCTATTCTGTTGTTGTTGTTGCTTCTGGGTTGATATATATATATATTTCGTTTTAAACGTCATGTACTCCTTCAGGCCTTGAGAATGAGGTGTATTACTGTGCTAGATTGAACTCGGCAACTGAAGTTTATAAGACCTGCTGACAGACACTGAACAAGCCTCATGCAGCAGCACACATGAAAGGGACAGCTGTCGTGTGCTGGCGTCTGACCCTGTTGTAATATAAGAATACACACACACACACACATACACACACTGCTCCCTCTCTTTACCGTGCTTCGACAGAGTTTTGTCGTGACTCTGCAGAGCTGTCGGTGCCAGGAAGCAGAGTGGCACCTCCCTGCTGTCATGCCCCCTGTCTGGCCTGGCAATCACCCTGCCTTGCTTCCTAAATGCAAAGAGATCAAAAAAGAGGAAATATATACATATATACACATATATATATACATATATATATACTTATACATATATATATATATACATACATATATACACACATATATATATACATATATATATATATGTGTATATATGTATATATATATATCTGTTATATCTGTTGTGAGGGCCTCCCAGCATTTCCCTCCTTTTCTTTGTGTTTCTTTTTTATATTTTAATGTACCATTCTGGTCCTTCTTGCAGCTTTTTTTTCATATGAGTTTATTATTACTCCCTTTGCTGCTGTCAAAATGTTTTCCCATCTGATACACCCTATATCTAACATGCTAAAATCTCCCTCCTCCTTTTCTTCTTCTTTCCCCTTCTAGTTCACCTGGTTTAGTCATCTACACTGCTGTACATTTTCTATTTTATAGGGTCTTTTTTTATGCTCCACCTTACAAAAACTCATGTTTTTTCTGACTCATGAAACAAACCTTTCCAGAGTTCCTTCCAGAATAAGGCTCTTTTTCCCTTGGACTGATAGCTTCTGGTGTGGAGCACCCTTCACATGAGTGATATGAATAGCTGGCAGGCAGACTATCATGGAGGACAGGACTGATAGAGAGAGAGAGAGAGAGTAGATGAAAGCGAGAGACTGTGTTTTACATTATTTACAGCTTACACATGTATACTCAAGACGACTTTTGACATTACTGCTGAACAGTGCAGCCTCATTAAAGTCACATTTTCCCACACACACACTGTTCAATTCATTGTCTCTTAAACTTTGACTGGACACCTAAGTGAAAAAACCTGAAAAAACTATCTCGGCATGGTTACCTAAAGGAGAAGTGCCCACTCAGCTGTGACTCCATTGGTGGTAACTTGTTTCAGAGGGGATTTTTTAGGTCTTCTGTTGTTCACCAGTAAAGAAATGATTGTTACAATTTCCTACAAGTTTTATGGACATACCTGCTATGGCGTGTAAAGCGATTCCACACCGCCAGAGGTAGAGCTAATTGCTTATTCAACATTTCACTTTTAAGAGACAGCCGCAGGAATGGAGAACAAATTGGGTTTTACGCCTTTAATGTGATAACCGGGGCCTGAGGCCTTATATTTTTGTCTTGTTGGTCCATCCATCTGTCTCTGCCTGTATGTCCTGTTCTGGTGAATGCAGTACCTCAGGAACAACTTAAAAAAAGGAACAAACGTGCTCTTGGAATCAAAGATGTGCCAACAAGTCACAGAAATCATGGTCCCATCATCTGCTAACTTGGAGGGGGAGGTGTGTATAAGCTATACTGCAGCCTGCCACCAGGAGGCGATGAAGATATTTTGGCTTCACTCATGAGGAGTTTTCTTGTCCTCCATTTTTACACTTAATTCCAATGAAATTATTCATTGGAATCATACATGTCAGCAGGGTGATAACTTCCATTTTGCCAAGAACTATGAGTAAAACCTTTCTGTTAAATTCATTCCAAGTCTTCATTACTCTTGAGTCTGAACACACATGGATGTAAAGTGCAACTTCAGTGTTGCTCAGAATCATACAACAGGGAGGTGGTAATTCTAGTTTAACAATGGTATGAAGGATAATTGTACACTGTAGTGTTTTGTGTACAACACAAATATAGGAAAAATTGTGGAATGTTATGTGGTGACAGTATTTTGTGTGGTATCAACAATGTCTGACAATGGCTAATCCAGCCCTGCACACCCACACAGGTGTTTTACCACTCTGGTTGGCTAAGCCTCTAGTCTGATTGAAGTCGGTGTAATGCTGTGAAATAGAAAATGTCACTAAAGTGTGTACTAGTCTGCTAGTCCAATGCAACATACTAATTTCCCTCCTGTTGTTCAGACCTTTAATTACTAGCAGCTCAGTTGGAACGAAGGCGATTCCGCTGACACAACAACAACACTAACGTAAGTGGACTGTGTGTGTGTGTGTGTGTGTGTGTGGAGACTTTAAAAAAGTTGCACTGCCAAAACAGAGTAAATAAATAAGGGCTGCTGGTTTGATACGTGGTTCAGATATCCCAGGGCAAGACACTGAACCTCAGTTGTCCCAATGGCCAGCTGCAGCATCAGTCTTATGTATGCTGGCGAATGAGAGACCCTATGTAAAGCACCCTGTTAAAAATAAACTGCTATCTAATTGCAGTTCCTGCTTGTAGCTTCCCTATTATCACAACTACTGATAACTGCTGTACTTTATTTCTTTCTTTTTCTTTGTAATTCATCCCCCTCTTCACTTTATTTTCTTGCTGTCCCACTCTCTCTCTCTATCCTTAGTGCTTTTTAGTCATTGTCTCTTTGTTGTATCGCTCAATAAAAGCGGATATGTAATCTTTATCAAATGTCCAGTTGAGAGGATTGAGGGGGGATAAAGCCAGCTCTCTCTGTGAGTAAACATCTGCAGACATCTGAGACTGCAGCCAGTAGTGAGTCCTGGTTGTTCCCCTATTACTGTATTTTTTTTTTTTTTTTTTGATATTGTTCCATCCCGACAGATTAGTCAATGGACACTGAGCCTCTCCGCACAGTTGTGTGTGTCTATGTGAGAGAGAGAGAGAGAGCAGTCTGCAGAGTTGTGATGCTGACTGACTGCTTGCAGGGTATGCGAGAAGCTCACAGCTGGTTGCCCTTTGCTGTGTGTGTGCGTGTATGTGTGTGAGCAAGGTACAGAGCGAGCCGGTGTGTGTGTGTGAGTGTCGCTCATACCGGAGAGTAAGCCAGCAGCAGCAGCAGCAGCAGCAGTAGTACAGTGGAGCGTGTTCAGTGTCTGGATGTTTGCGCTGCCTCTCTCAGCTGCGGGACGAAACCTTACTGTAGGTATACACACACTGTATGAGAATGTACACAATGATGTTTTGTGTTTCTGCTGTTTTCCTTTGTGGATTGCTCATTTCTGGATACGGATGTTTTCTGCTTCTTATTGGCGTATTGAATGTAAAGGCAAAGAGTGGCTATACATGAGTGTTCCTTTCCTCCAAGAGTATTTCAGTCCAGAGGATTTGAGACAGTTGAGTGAGGGATTAAAATGTGCCATTCACCAGCACAGTCTTTCCATCACTTCAGCACGTTCACACATTTGCATGCAGAACAGATTTTCATACAGTATTTCCATATATCTGAGTATCTGCTTTGTTTATGTGGTGATTTGCGCCCAGTGTTGCCAAAAGAAGGTACTGGCCGTGTTTATTCTACATGCAGATGTTTCTGAGTGTGTGTGTTTGTGTGTGTGGTGGAGGAAGGTGGAGTGGAGGTGCAGTGGGTGTGCCGTGTCCAGTTTCCGATAGAGTGGAACCCGAGCAGGCTGCTAGTATGACATGACATGGGACTATTAGTCAAGCTCTGAGGAAAGATGGAAAAAGAGAGAGAGAGAGAGAGAGATTCAGACAAATATCAGTGTGAGAAAAGAGAGGAAGAGTGAAATACAGAAATGTATGGATTGATACGTTTGAAGAACGATATCTTCCTGTTTTGTCCATCTTGACTAGAAAATTGGTGATAAAGGGAGAACAGATTGGTCAGTTTCTTGGGGTGAATTCCCATGTCCCCCTGCCCCACCCACAACACATCCCTGGTCCACACCTTTCTGCCTGTGTCTCCAGCTGCAGTCTTGCTCCCTTAATTCCTGTTTCAAGGGCTGAACGTGCTCAGAATGAGAGCAAAATAGCCATGACTCGGGGAGAAGGGAAGAAAAGACATTGAGGAGAAAAATGAGAGAGAAAAGACTACAGTAGGTGAAAGTGGAGGGGGAAAGCCTGAGGAGGATGAAGAGGGAAATTTCTGATCAGGAGATGTGAATGACTCTCCAGTGATGTTCCTCAGACAATGCTGGATATGCTGCTGGGATACTTCAGGCAGAGCTTTGGTTGTTTGAGAATTGATTATCATCAATTTTCAAGATCTAAAAGAGACGATTAAGCATATGAGAAAATCCAGTCATTGTCACATCATTCATCAAAATGCCAGTTTTAATTTTCGTCCCCTTTCAACACGTGATGGCAAGAAAAGTGGCAACTTGTGCCTGAGTTGCGTATCCAGTACAGCACAGGCATAATGCACACCATGAGGTTCTCCTTGGAGAGACTAATGTGTTTTTAAAAGTAAGTGCACCATCTGCAACAGACCTCTTATGTAAAATGTTTAATTTTGAGAGCTTTATCTTTGATGCATAAATTATTTCAGTCCACATAATAGCCATTAACAGCAGCTGGGAAGCAAACCACGTTTATACTGCGAGATCCCAACGTTCATCAGCCACTTGCGGCGTTTTGGCTGCCAAATTGAGTTTCAAAATTTTAAAAGAAGTTTTTCCAAGTATGACTGATTACCTGTCAGGGTGCCTAGTGGAGTTCAGCAACAGCCAACATTTGCAGCATTTGGATGGTGTAAATGCCCCAGCGAGGCAGACCTGGAGAAGAAGAGGCTTATGCTTTGCTGATGTGATAGATTACTTACTGAAAAAGCCAGAACTCCTGCTACATTTAAGATAGCACATCGTCTGTGAATTCAGCCTTGTGAAGAATGCTGTCTTCTTGGATTTTTTTTTTTCTCTTTCTTGATCATTGTCATGATCACTATTGTCTTTGGGGCAAATAATAGCAAGAACCCCTTCCTCTCTATCCAAATAGAGTTACATGGAAAATTCATATGCAAGTAGATATTGCTCAGGAGCTTTGTGGCTCCTGGGTTATTCCCCACATTTCTCAGATGAAGCTTGCTCATTGCAATGAACTGCCACTCTGATTAAACATGTCTCCCAGCCTGTGTACTGTATGAATTGGATAAAATGACTCAGTTTCTCCATCTTGCCTTCTGCTTCTCTGTTTTTCACAATTTATGTTTCCTTGTGTCTCTTTTCATCTATTGGCACATCCATCATCTGCTCATTGCCACACCATCCACTCCTACAGTTCTCCTGACCTTTCAGTCCTAGCATTTTTTGCAGAGATGGTGGTGTAAAAGGCACACACTTTTGTCATCCAGCCAGTTGGTTTGTTTGCCAGTGTGGAGGTGGTACCACAGGCTTTGATCAGCACCGTTCTCACGTAGAGCAGGAATGGCACTCGTTGGCACAGAGGGAAACTGCTTTATATTGTGAAAATCAAGATTTATTGGACTGGATATTCAATTTGCCTGCATAGGCTTATTTATGTATACCTTTATCGCTGGATTATTTGTCACAAAGAAAGCATTTTGTGTGCTTAGGTTCATCAGTGTATAAAGAAATATTTTCTGTATATCTTCGGTAGTGAAATAGATGTCCAGAGTGATGCCATCTGGTTAGTATGCCTAACATTTTGCAGAGCAAGTGGTGCTGGATTGTACACAAAAGGTACAGCATTGTTCAATGTCCTGAATACTGCAGTTCCCACTGACTGTGATTCTGTATATTGGATCAGCTTGCCGTTATATCAGCATCATGTTAAGTCTAAATAAATGCATTTATGTGATGTACCGAGCCGTGCCTGAAAAGATGCTGTTGAGTCCAGCTGTAAAATCAAGCATCACGACTCAGACGGCGAGGGAAGCGCTGCTGCTTAGGGAGTCAGTACTGATGAGAGGCCATGCCTTGTCACACGTACTCAATCTCATAGCACACAGCAGCCTACAATGTCCATAGTTCAACAGAGGAAACTCCACATTGTTAAGAGAAAGGGGGGAGGGAAACTCCCTCAAAGGTAAGAAAGTAGAAAAATAATGGACAGAATCATGTTTCTATCTCATTAGTATGTAGGGGGGAGAAGGAAAAGCATACAGCAAAATAAAAAATGCTAATATCGCTACTGGCTTTTCAGGGCTTTTTCATTATAGTAGGAGTTTAAATGTTTCACAGGGGGACTGGCACACACAGGAGAGCTTTTAAAATGAGAAGATAAAGCCTTTTTATTTTTGCCCCTCTTTGAGTTCACATTTGGAAAAAGAAATATGAGAAATATGAAGCAGTAGTGAAGTTAAGTGTAGGGAGCTACAGAGAAATGGCTGGTATTAGACATTCTGGCACTGGTCCTTCTTTTCACAACGTGAAGTGTACAATATGTTCATGACAGCACCCTCATTAAAACAGTTAATTTTCTTTGAATATTTTGTTATTTGTCATTCTTTAATATGCTAGAAGTGGCACATAAGCAAGTGTTATTTATCAAACAGACCAGACCAGGCTGCAACAGGGTGAATCACAGGGGCATCCGCATAAGCAAAATAAATGAGATTTCAGCAAGATGAATAAACTAAAAACTGTTTGCGTGTGCATATTTGGCTTTAAAGCACAAGATGGATTTCATAAAACAACGCTGCATTGGAATACATCGAACAGGGTTCAGTTCAGTCAAATCAATTTTGATTGCTCCATGCTATGATTAAAGCCTTCCTGTTGTACACTCGAGCAGTGGCTTTTTCAACTATGGCACTGATATGAGCCTTTATAACAACTGGATGTGTAGTTCAGCATCATCATGATATATACCTGAATGTAGTTTATTCAATTACATGTACACAAAAATGTTGCTGTTGCAGCAGTTGTGAAGGGACCACAATAGATTTTAGGGTTGTTACTTAAAAATGGATTTCCTTAATTAAAAGCACAAAGGCGGCACCTGCTGGGCCAACTTCTTGTACCACAAATAGTTCTTCATTCCACATGGACTGCTTCTTGTACATCAATAGAGTAATATGTTTAACTGAATAGTACTTCTGCTGCCGAATAGCTTGGGTAACAATGTTTATACACTAGTTGACTAACCGTAGATTTTAGAACTCTAGTGAATTTTAGTCGTCTGTGTCAACGATCAAATTTCCCCCAGTGGTCTGATCTTTGACATGTGTGCATTATTAAAGAGAATCCCCTAACTGCCATAGTAATCCATTAAGTGTGATACTTTCTGAAAGGAAACTAAAATATAAAGCTTCTATTTGTGGATCCCTGCAGTGTGTGGAGGACGGCGATGCCTCCAAAAAGCACATCAGCAGTCTTTTTGGGCTGGTTCTGTTCTGCTGTGAAATTGCTGAGCCGGCAAAAGGAAGCCTGGACCAACATGTTCCTGACGGATGTGTTCTGCTGCCCTGTTGTCTGCTTGTGAGGCATGTCAGCGTGATCTCAGACAGGCATCGACTCGTTTCGGGTCGGTTGACAGGTTTGGTTGGCAGCAGGGCGACCAGCTTGGCTGTCTGCGATGTCAGCAGCACTTGACGCTCTCTCGGCTCACTTTGTCACCACACCAAACTCATTGCTGACAAACACATGGGAAAAACCTGCTAAGGCATTGCAGTATGCTGATATGTTTGTTGTGTGACAGATCTGACCTGTTTTCTCATTAAATTTGTTTGTCTGTGTACCCAAATAACTTATTTTCTGTCTGTTCTTGTGTCTACTTTCATTCTACGTTTCATTCTCCCTCCTGCATAACTGCCACTCATGTTTCCATCGTTCATACTGTCATGACCTTTCTGTCTAGTCCTCTACATACCTCTTTTCAACTGTCTGCTGTTTTCTGTTCATGATTGTACACCTCTTTTCTCTGTGAATGCTCTTTACCATGCACTTTACCAACCCCCCCCCCCCCTTTTGCTCTTGGTTCCCCTCCTCCGCCTCCGTCTTCCTCAGTGGAAGATCTTTCCTCTTCATTATTTATGGAAAGTGACTGTGTTGTATAGCCAGCAGATGCAGCAGACAAGAGTGCCATTTCTTTAGTATTAACCTGTCCTGAAATTCATGTTTTATACTTTCCGAAAGCAAACTCGTCCTTGTAAAAGTGCCTATGAATGTCATTTGTTGCTTTCGTTGCGTGTTCCCTCTCAGCAGAATGTATTGTATAGGTGCTGTTGCAATAGGATGTGCTATTAACACTTTTAGCACGTTTAACCACAGCTAACACGATTCATGTAGACGTGTTGAAAATGTAATTTTCTTTTCACCGGATATGCCTGACAGGTACGAGCCATCTCTATAGTAGGGCAGTGAGATATTAAAGTGTTAGCCATGACTGATCAGCACTGACAGTGTTAACAGTTGCCTTATTTAGACATTACTGTTGTCACACCCTGTCATTTTTTCATGAAGGCCAGAGTAAATGTACAAATTTACAGACAAACTGCTCCTCTGCTACACTTATCAGGCTGTGTGAAATTGGTCCTTTTTTTTTACCACACTAGAAAACCATGTTCTTATAATCTAAAAGAATATGGACGTCAGAAGCTGTCGTGCTCTTGCTGCCTGAGCCTTTTCCTCACCATCTAATTATTCATTAATAAACCCAGTGTTTTTAATTGAATTAAAGTAGTGTACAAGTGTGGTGACATAAATCCATAGACTGGACTACTGATTGATAAATCACTAGCCGGGTGTGACAGTTTATGAGAAGACATGTAAACAATGACAACTTTAAAAGCATAAAACGGTCTTTAGGTATGGCCTCATTAAGTTCAAACAAAAATGTAACATTTTCTGTCAGTTTGCAAGCTGCTCAAGTCAAATGAAACAAGAACTTATCGTGGATTGTGTGAGGTAGTCGACAGATATGCTGTTTGTATGCACACAAGTTTGTGCACTGCAGCCGTCTTTGTTAGGACTTCGACTTAATCTTGCTCATCATGGGTTCCTCTTGTATATCACACTGTGCTTATCCACGAGCCACCCGTGTTACCATAAAGCAAAGTGGGCCAAACTGTGTAGCTCAGCCATGACATCTGCTGCAACTGGGAGGGAGATTCTTAACACAGCTGGCAGAAACGATGGGAACTGGGTTACTATCCTGGTATGGAGGTCAGAGCTATAGATTAAAGTCGCACACTGTTGGCAGCTGGGGTAGTGGAGTGACCATGATGAGTGGGATGATGATGATCTCTCAGCTGTTAGAGAGGGCCGATGATCATTATGAGGTGCTGCTCTTTGTGGTGACTTACTGTGGTGCACAAAATTTATTTTACTGTTGCTCTTCTTCTCTGGCCAGCCGTTTTTGATCCAAGAGCTAACATTTTTATTGGACGTGAACCAAGCTGTCAAGTATCACCACTATGTTCCCCAGTTCCCCATAGCATTGCTGTGATGTAGTTAGGATAAGACATTACATAATGGTATACACACACACACACACATGCACGCACCACTGCACTGACTGTCAGTACACTCAAGCTACTGGATGGATAATTTTAATGGATTCAGACAAGTTGTCAAGTGTGACAAAGTGATTGTGTCAGTCCATAATGATTTCCCTCTTCCTGTTTAAGCTCTTATGTGAATGTAACATACTGCAAATGTAAAACAAAACGATGCTGTATTTCACGGTATTGTTTTTATTACACTTAATTATGGACTATATTGCACACATTCCCTAACTACATCTATAAAGAGTTCCTTGTTTTCTCCACCAGCAGTAAGCTTGATCTTCGTCCTTGGGGCTTGGAAAGCTCTGGGTATATTCTAATCGCCTTTGACAGGAATGTATGCAGCATTCCTGCTGCTCTGCTCAGGATGTCAAAGGACACGTGTAGGGAACACAGTTCAACTCAGAGACTTCTGTCCTCAGTTGGTCCTCTGTCTTCACCCCCCCCAGATGCTCATGCTTGGACCCACTGATTACCACACAGTCCACTTATGCAGTTCACATTTAACTGCTTTTACGTGGTTATGGGCCACAGCTGCTTTCATCTATGGACTGATGAGAAACTGAACTGTGTTGTTCTTTACATCATGCGTCACTGCAGGATACCTTCAATAAGAGCAGGGAGCTGAAGAAGACTTTTCATTGTTGCTCACGATCACCAGTAAAAAGCTCTACAGAAAAAGAAATTAAAATGAATAAAACGTCTAGCAGAAATGCCCGCTGCTTGTTCTTAAAAAAAAAAAAAAAAAGGAGATTAATGTTTGGTGGTTTAATGACAAGCAGAGAAGAGCCATTATTTAATTAAGAGCCCTTCGGGTGTTCATTCATCTCCTTTTTATATCACTAATGTATAAAGAGCTATTGATAGTGGTCATGGATGAGTGCATGTTAATAACTGTAATAATCCTCTTGTGTCAGTTACCTGGGATTGGTTTTGTCAAGTCTCCTTCTTTGTGACATACACGCATTCACATGCTGGGGTGCATTCCTCAGTTATTTTACAAAAGGTTATCTTTGATTACTTAACTCCTGAAATAAGGGTTGGTACTTCAAGGCCTTTCTTTTATGGGTCTCTGTAATGAGAAATTGTAGAGGAGGTTTGGAGAGCTGAGCCAGTGGAGCAGGCAGAGTTAGTTGGACTGCCGAATGAAAGGCAGGCTGGCAGACATCGGATGGGTAATAAAGGTTCACACGGAGTCGAGCACGGAGCATGAATGAACGCCTGCATTGTCATCGCACAATGGCCAATGAATGTGACTGTCTTTGAGAAAGAAAGAAAAGATGAGAATAGTCACTAGCAAATATAAGCTAAAAGCACAAATAATGGTAAAGATATGCTGACTGAGAACCTGGCCATAACATTAATGCCACATTGTTGACCTGAACAATCCAGTGAAGACTGAAGTGTAGAGCCAGGGTATATATACTGGAGGAGCTTGATGAGGAAATGGCTCACAGGTGTGCAGATTGACTGGCAGGGAAATGGTGCGCCATGCTCAGACAGAGAGAAACAACAAACAGGGAACTGACAAGAACCTCAGGGGAGTGGTAAACAGCAGAAACACAAGGATTGAGGGAGAGGCACAGCTGGACCATGACGTTACTGGAGAAACATGGCGGTGCAAAATGGCAGACTCTCTGGAGGAGGACCTGCTCCATCTGTAGATATGAGGGGATCATTCAAAGGTAACAAGAACAAAACGATACTTAGTTTCAGGTGATTATACACTAATGAATGAAGGATTAGTAATAGAGGAGCTCATTTTCTGCCAGGAGATCCCCCTAAATCCTCCACACCCCAGACCTTTAAGAGTTCATTAAAATAATATCTAATGCTGTCTGTTCAGCTGGGATGACATTGAACAAATGAACTTCCTCTCATTAACAGTGTCACTGTACTTTTCCAGTCACTTCATTGCGCTCCAACTTCGTGACTGCCTCTGCCTCACAGGGTTTCTCTTTTGTGATCGTGAACACTTGATAGAATGTGATGCATTACTGTATGGGCTGCTAAGTAGGATAATAGGGTAGTGCGGATAGAGGGGAGAAATATGCTTTGACATCAGCATCGCTCTGAGAGAAAGCAGTGACATTCAGGGGCAAACGTGAGCAATAGTAAAAAGGATGCCTGCACTGCATGCATATGACTTACCCCACTGAAAGATGCAGTATTCAATATTATCAGTGTGAAGTCTGGCTGATATTAAATAGTAATCCAAGGTATTAGTGTAGTTTCTCAGTGTTGACTCCCCAGCTTGAGCCGGATTTAAACTGTCACCTAATCAAACACACAGGTGAGTGTTTCAGCTGCTAACAGCAGGACATTATACCTGCTGATTCAAGTGAGTCATTGTCCGAGGCTGAGACCAGCATCATCTGTGACGCTGTTAGAGAAAGTGAAGGAGCTTGCTCTTTGTGCAGTGCACTGCTAGACTGTTATTAAGAAAAGAACACACCAGAGAGACCTCATTATCTTGCCGAGTGGCTGTTGACTGTCTACCTGCTTGAGCCCTGCACTGGCTCTGTGTTCTGTCACATTACGCATTACCCAGCTACACATACTGAGGAGAGGAGTAATGGTAATGGCCCTGAGGTAGTGGTATTTAATGCAGCTGCTTATTTGGCTGGGAAAGTTTAATTGAGAACATTTTTCAAGGCTTTGTGACTGTCACTGTGTGATGACAAAGAGGAATATGTGCATATTTATCTGTCATCAGTTAATCTTTAGATTAGTATAACACTGAGTCCCAGACGGAGTCCGACTGATACTGATAAATTAACCCTAACGTATTGATCCGCATTATTGCTGTAAAATAATAATAAAAATAATAAAAAAAATAATAATGACAAAGTTTTCATATCAGACATCATATATGCCCACCAGTGGTTTGCTGTCAGAGCCAGCAAGGCCGTCTCTGCTGGCCTAAACACTATCAGAAGCACTGAGCTACATTTACAACCTAAATTCTAATATTTGTTCCCTGAAATTGGATTAATTTTTTCCCAACAGTTTATTCTCCTCATTTCGTAGCATTTCTCTCGGCTGCACCGCTTCCAGTACGTGTGGATGTTCGACTTTTTGTCCAATCAGATTTCAGCCTCCATGTGTTGATGAAGTGAGGACCTTATTGAGTTGCTGACAAACTGCTTATACCATCTGTGACTGAGGAATGCAGGGTAAAAATATGGCTCAGTCAGCACAGTGAGAGTTTTAAGTGCAACATTTATGTGTTCACTCTGTTAGATTTGTTTATTGATCTCAGACTTTTTAAAGTGACGTAGACTAATCAGAACAATTTAACAAGTTTTAGGCTAATTGATGTCTCAAGTTCAAGCACAGCTAATATAATATACAATGTACATATTAGTGTCTGTGTAGTATGTATGTGTATATTAGAGATAGAGAGATGACAATATATATATAACAACATTATAGGTTGTGAGGTGATGCTTGTATTTGTTCTACTTCTCTTTGTGGCTTTGACTTGTGGTGAGTTATTTCTTTTTCTAAATACACAAGAAAGAGAGGCTAACAGAACCTAACGTGGCCATGCGTCTTTCATAGTGGACATCAGCTTGTTACTGTGCTTCAGCAGAAACTTGACAAAAGGGTCTTGAGGGAGAAATGTACTGTGGTTTACTGTAACATACAGCTGGAAACAACCTCAGTCTGAATCTCCTTTTCTCCACCATTTACCTCCCCCATATGTCCTATATTTAGATCAAGTACATGAAAGATACATTTCTAGCAATTCAATAGGTCTCAGTGATGTACCTCAAGAGCCTTCCTACCCTCATGTGTCTGTGTGCTGCATGTGGGTTCATACATTTATGTCAGCGGGTATTTTGGAGGCTAAGATTAGACATAGCAAAGCACCACGGGGGGTAGACTGGATCGGTGCTGAGCTGGTGTTCATTACAAATTTTGTTTCATTTTTTCAATCAGTGTGATGGCATTAAAACTAATGGGTCCTGCCTAGTAGCTCTGTCCTATTTTGTGTGTGTGTTTCTATATGCAGATGCAAAATATTTGTGAGTGCACGTGTGTGTAGGTGGTTTTATATGAGTGTGATGCTGTGCTTGCATGCTTTTATCTTGGAAGCCTTGAGATATTTTTTTGATGGATGACTGCCTGTCCTGTGCAGTCGAAGCTCGTTAAGAGGTTCTGTGGCAGAAAATGAATCCATAAAGAGAAATAATGGTATTAGCCTGTGAAATATCACACCTCTGACTGGGAGCTGTTCGGACTCAATCCACTTTTAGGTTGCACTCACTATTTTTGCACACTTTAAACACTTTGTTGGGGGGTTCATCATGGAAATGTTTTACCCCAAACATAATTTTTTTGTGGTTGCGTAACAATGCTCGGTTAGCATCTTGTGTTTTTGCCCACACAAAACTTAGACCCACGCCCTCAAGGAAACAAACACTCAAAGAGTAGACAAGAGGAGCAGACGTCAGTAGTATGTGCCAGTTTTTCCTACTACCCCTGCTGTATGAAGTACTTTTCAATTGCTCCATGAAGTACACTTCAGTTCTTTTACTTTTATTATTAATTAATAATTTTCAGGGCTTTTTTGTTGGCAGGCTGTTGCACTCATTAAAGCACACTTAGGTTTCCATTCATGGATTTATGATGTTAAAATAGAAATTAATTCAACTCAGGGGCAGGAGGCATTAAAATACACACAGATTTTACTTTTAAATACATGATGGCCTGAGAGACAAAACTTTCATCATCCTGTCAGTGTGGCTCAGCAGCTCGATCTCGTAGTTTGCAAGACCATCCATCAACGAACACAACAGTTAACAACAGCTGCTTGTCAAGTATTTTATCCTTGAGTGAGACACAAGGCCATGCGCCGCTGCTGTAAGATCATTAGCTGATGATTAATACTACAAATTAATACACTTGCACAGGTTTTGGTTGGAGTTCTGAGTACTTAACAGGATGACTTTATATAATTAAGTGATTAGATTTTGTGTTATTGCCTATACTAATATTACACCAAGACTCTTAGCAGTGCTGTTGTACTGTTAACATCAAATATATGCAACATCCTTCACACAGTAGCTGAGCCTTTTTTTTGTCAGCCAGTGTGGTGAAACCTAACATTTATAATCCTAACTATCAGTAGCATTAGTAAGTTATTCCTCAGACGATTTTTAACCTCTAACAAGTAGTTAACAGTAAATAAAGCGAACTATGAAGATGACAAGGCTCTTGTGCAGAAAAATGACTGGTCAGAAAAGAATTTGTGTCTTAATCAAAGGGGAGACAAACAGTTTTCATGTTGGGTTGTGGGAGAACTGTCATAATGCTTGTGTTAATGAGCAAAGCTGGAACACATTATTGTTATGCAGGAACAGAGGTACAGGGCCTGGAAATTACCTGCCATCCCTCTGAGAAATGAGAGTCTGGCTCCACACGGAGCCCAGGGCTAAATTCAGGCTTCCTCCTCCGTAAAGGACCCGACTGTCATGACATATAACCAAGGATAAGAAATATATGACTCTGGTTGAGATCCCAGGAGGTAAGTTTTCTAGGCAGTTCTGTTCTTTACCAGTTTGCCCTTTCAATGTGAAATGTGAACCTTAAGAAACATGTCCCAGAAGGCCATTTTTCACTCAGTTCAAGCAGCAGTCAAGCTTAAACATCAGCCATTACCATCACCAGTAACTCAGGGCGCTAAAGGATGTTTGAACTACTGATAAGGGAAAAGTATTTTCTGCATCATGGTGGGCTTATTAACAGAAGGCAGCTAGAAGACTGATGTTCTAATGCTGCATGTGTGCCACATGTTTCTTGGACAGCACGTTTTGGAAATTTAGGCCTTTCCTCTTGAACGATGGTGAGTGTTTTCCCAATTCAGACTTTCGAAGTGGTGCTTTTCTCATGCTCAAAGATTGAGAGAACTCGTGGAGCACAGAAATTCAGACAGTGAAATCATACTAAATCCAGCAACATAGTGCTTCCTCCTTGTTTTTACAACATCATTAACTTTTTTCTGTAAATGGGTTTCAGTTGTGGACTAACATTTTATGTCTGTGCATTTTCACCCAGAGCCACCAGGGAGTGGAAAGTTATGGTGATAAAACGCTTGTGCAAGTTTACATTTTGAGCTGAAAAGAAATGGAACGTTATGAGATGCTGGATGACCAACCAAGTCTTTTGACTTTTGCCATATTGACACATTGACCTTGTGATGTGCGTCTCAGACTGCAGCTAAACACGGGAGATTTGGGAGCTCATCGTTGTAACCTAAAGGGCCAAAACTTAATCTGAGGTTAAAAGGTCATGGACTTTGTTTGAGTTTGCTTGTTTGCTACACAATTATGTTAGTGAAAGGATATCGAAGCTAATAATTTAATTAGCTCAAAACCTGCTGGTATTTTTTTTGTCATTTATTGAATTTCATTTTGTGCTTCAAAAACTGCAAAACTGGTCAAGCTTTGTTTTTATATGACTGTAGATGAATTTTGTTGTGCAGTGTAACATTAATTATGGCTCACAGAAGCCAGTGGAAGTGCAGCTGTTTGACTAAATGGTTTTTATGGCCTCATAACATGTCTCAGCGCTGAACTGATGCTTGTGCAGTATATCCAGATAATTTACTCCTAAGCCCCTTTTGCTCTTCCTCTTAGACTGTGAACAGCAGATAATATGCACTGTGTCTGCCCTGGAGTCAGCTGGGGTGGAATATCCTATTGACTATTTGCTCTCATATTTTTGGTGTGATACATTATCTGTCTTTTTTATTGATGAGGGATCATCTCCTTTCTGTCTGATTCATTTTTGATAACCCTACAAGTTCACACACAGAAACATGAAGGAACAGGCAGGAAAACATGCACACACACACACACACACACACACACACACACACACACACACACACACACACACACACACACACCACACAACACATATACATGTAAACAGCCCCCTGGAGATGATGAAAGAACACAAGGTTGCCATCAATATTTGCAATGCAATGTTGGACCTTGTTTATACCATCAAAGGAGGATTTACTTAATGGAAAAGGAAATTGGTATTGATTGATATTTGAATGGATTCAACTGGGATTCAGTCAGAAGGGTTTTCTGTGAAATGCTGATGACTTGTATCCAAATACCAGGAGCACTTTCCAGCGTGGTTCTCCAGGGATTATTAATGTAAATGCAAAGTGCTCTCATAGTTGAATCTCACGGGATTTGTGCAACATGCTACTGTAATGGACCCTTTCTGTCTTGTATTTACATTGTGCTGGTGAAAGCTACATGTTCAGACAGGTTTAGGATGAAATTTCAATCGCAACTTAAATGAGAATTGCTAGTGAAAATGTGCAAATGCAAAATCATGGAAACATGCCTTCAGTTTCACCATAACACATGCGATTTAAAAAAACATACATGTGACTGTACATTCATAAAATAGGAAATGAAAAACACAAGAAACACGTCTCTGCAATACACACTTGTACAAATACAACTCACAATACCCGAGTCTATAAATATACATAATTCACAAGTGTTCAAAAATTTGCAAATGCTGCATGTATCCTATTCTTAAGTGCAGATCTATGAAATCGTGCTCAGAAAGACTAAAATAAATTTCCTTGTCTTTGTGTATGCGTCATGTGTCACAGTAGTGTACGTAATTGCAAATGTATTTTCAGCCAAACAAGCACTGACATACACCCAGCCCGTTGATCCGTAAGGTCTCCCTCTGCCAGGATGTTTATTGCCCTGTGGAACTGGAGAGAGCCAGAAAATTGGGTTGTGGTAACTATTGTTTGGTTCTCTGTCAGCTTCAAGGAACCGTGATACAGAGCAGGTGGAGTGGGATGGATTTTGGCTTCCTTTCCTTTCCTTCTTCTCTTTTCCTCTTATTTCTTCCACTGTGAACGTGTGTGTTGTCTGTGTCTTTGTGTGGCTCTTGGCTCTGAGGCCTCAGTGTGCAGAAGTAAGGCCTGAAGGTCTACAGGACTCGGGACAGGATCTAGACGAATCCTTTCTGCCAGGTCTGTCCCAAAGGATGGACCAGGGTGATGGTTATTGAACAAAATGACTGCTGTGTTTATGTGTGTGAATATGTCAGCCAGTATTTAAACTTATTTTTGCTTCTAGTTTACTTTTCCTTAACTTTTTCATGATCTTGTGGCTGAGAATTGATTTATTTTACACAAACTTGCAAACTGTCTTGATACAGATCCTTTATTTTTTAGTTTATTTTGTTGTGTGACATTTTACACCTCAGAAATCAACTTGTCAGTGTTCTCTCTGGCAGGCCTCTACTTCAGACCTAGTTTGACATCCCTACACTACTTTCCCATTACTTAGGCTGTTGGCCTACACATGTTGATATCGGTACAAGTTAACACCTTGTCTACACAGGAGTCCTAGTGTGAACAGCTCTTTAGAAGAGCAGCAGTATAGCAGCTGGACTGCTCTGTCTAAATGTATACACGGGATGCGTTCAGGTACATAATGTAGTGTAGGTCAGGCACGGTTTGGCCCCTAGCCCAGAAAACAATTGCTGTACCTCTGCATGTGGAATGTAAAAAAATAGACTCGAAGATCTATTAGGTTTTGATTTAGATTTGCAATGGAAATATTGAGCTCAATCAAGAGCACCTCACTCGTCACCCGGCAAGATAAACTTTCATTTTTCATGAGTCTGTAACTTATCTGTAATTGCTTGCTTTGCTTCTGGTTGTTTTGTACATGTTGAAACTCGTCAGCCTGTTTTTCTATTTCATCTTTTTGCTTGTTAAAGCAAAGACTTCATTGATCCTATCATGTGTACTGCTGCTCACTCAAAGAGCTGCTTGGACTATCTGCAAATCCATTTTAAGTCCCGTGTTCCCTATTATGTTAGTGTGCATCTGTGTGTGATTTTTAACTTGAGTTGCCTGCATCTGATTGTGGTATGTATGGCATACACACAATGAATATATTCTGGAAAATACAATGTAATGAATATTTTATACGTATACAGAAGAGCACTGGTGAGAGACAGTTTTCTTAATCGCTGTGTGATGATGTGACCCGACTCTGGCATGTCTCTGGCATTGTTTGGTAGCCATGTTCATGGACAAAAAGGCTTAACGTTACATAGTCAGACCCCCACTGCAACAGCACACACACAGTTCAATTACAGTGACTTACATGCACTGTTGACCCCAAATTTATCCTACCCAAGCACAGCTTTGCTCTCTGTCTGTCCCTGGATATTCACATTAGATTTCTCCAGGTATTTGCGCTGCTGCACCTGTTTCTTGACAGATTACACTTTCTTTTTTTTTTTTTTAGATTTATTTTAGTTTGTCCCTTTTCCCGACAGATCAACTCTATTTCCCTTTCTCCTCGTTTGGACAGCAGGTGCCGTCAAACTAAAATTGTTTTTGGTTGACTTTTCCATGGAGATTTGTTCCAAGCTTTACACAGCACCACATGTATGACCTAGCTTATTGTGTGTGTGTGTGTGTGTGTGTCTGTGTGTGTGTACTTTGTACTGCGCCCTGCAGAGGTACATTTTCACATAATCGTGAACATGTAAAGTTGTCACTCGACTAGAAGTTTAAGCTTCACTGTAATACCAGTATACAAAAACGGTACTTAATACCTTGTTTGATACCACGCAAAAGATAGTTGATAGTTGATAGATAGACTTGATAAGACAAATGATAGTTAAGCATCTTATTCATCAAAAATTATTACAAGTGAGGGCAACACAAGACAATCACAGTGAGGCTACAAGAACCTCAGTGTAATACACTCACCATTATTAACCTGTAGCCTCAGTGCAGAGCTGTGTCTAAAGAATGGAAGAACAATGCTGCACCATCACATTCCACAAAATTTTCACTGTATTTTCCCTGCATATTCTATCAGCATGCAATATATGAACGTTTGTATGTAAATCAATAGTGTCATCACACAGAGAAATACAGAGGCCAGTTTACATTTTAGGGCAGTCAGATATTATACTGGGGGGAATCGGTGTTATTGACAATCACAGGAAACGTTATGACAGCCTCATTAAGAAGTGTGCACTTGATGTGACAGTTAATTGAGAGTGTTTTCATGGGTCTTCGTTCCTGTTTTCTCCATTTCCAACCAGGTTTTTAGCTGTTCGCAGATCTCTCAATTCTTCTATGCCTCTCTGGTGGGAGTTGCTCTTGTGCCAGGCTGGGCAGTCTCTTAGTGGCCTCCCAGTGGTCCCCTAGCATTTTCATGCTCTTATGTAGTTATTCTTAGCCTCATCTCAGAGTACGATAGTTGGGGAAACATGACAGGAATGCCCACGCACGGGTTGTCTAATGGGGAGGAGTGGGAAATAAGGCAAGGAGAATAAGATGGGCAAAATATAGAGGAAGAAAGTAAGCTGTAGCGGATCCCAGAGCATAGCCTGGTTCATCATGTGGCTTGCTAATGGCCCTCCTCCAAGGGGAGCTGTGATAAGAGCGGGGGTGGGGTGGGGTCAAAGTAGAGCACAGCACTGACCTCAGGGCTGCAGTGTGAGATGTGCCTGAAGTTTAATTTTCGTTGTTTCTAAATATAAATGATTCTGAGTCAGAGCCAACTGTCTAATCTAGACAAAATCCACTGTCTCAAATTTGCTTGCTGATTACACATATGGGATGTAAACATTGTTAAGTCAACTAATGCTACACCCTTGAAATAAAATTTTATGTTCATTAGTTTGTACAGATGTGACTGGCGTGCGTAGGTTCTCAAGTCTTTTATTTGTCTTTGTGTCCTCTTAAGAGTGGTAACTTTCTCTCTCTACAGGGCATCAACATAGGGGGCCCCAGTAATGCAGAACCTGCCCCTCAACCTCCTAGTCCAGCCATGTACCAGCTGGATATCGTCTTGAAGAAAGGGAACAACCTGGCCATCCGAGACAGGACAGGTAGGAGCTCTGTTTATTCTTCCTGTTCCCTCGACAGCACTGAGGTTTATGCAGAGAGACAGGGTGAACAGCTTTATCAAGCCTCTATTACCAAATGAAAGCTACCCTATCCTGGTCTCTGTCCAGCTTTCTCTATTGTTTAGTAACCAGCAACAGCAGTGCAGCACCCAGGATGTGTGAAGCTTCATTTTTTATTGTATCCTCTATTCATCTACGATCTTTTGGCGTCTAACATATATATACCCCCTCTTTTTGTCAATGTAATATTTCTCCTGGCACTGTGTATTCTCCCTCTTTCACCTCTATTTTGTTTTCTCACATTTTGCTCCCTCTTCTTCTCTCTCTTATCTCTCTTCTCATGTAGGGTTTTATTAAGTCACGCTTCTCATCCTCACACCTCACTCCATTTTCGATGTGTGAAGTGAGATGGAATTACTAGGAATGATGCAGCACATTTCCTGTGCATCTAGGCATGAGAAGACCTCCGCTTTGGCTTGAGCTAGAACATTGTCACATTTAGAGCCAAGACAGTTGATACTAGTCCTATCCCCTGGTACTTATGTGTAATATTTCTAAGGGATACTATAAGTAGGCATTGTTAAAAAGGGTTTTAGTTAAGATGAGGACTATACAGTGTTGTAATATGAGACATATACTCGATTAGATTTCTGCATTTTGTACTCAATATTTAATTTAGTAACTTTAATGGAACAAAATCAGGGACGAAAAATATTCCTGAATGGCATTTCATAATGGTTGGAAAAGTGATTGTGTTTTCAAAGGTCCAGTATGTAGTATAAAGTGCAGGAGCTGTACTTTGTTTATGCGGGTGATTATGTCTTACATAGTGGAAAGGCCAGCCAACCAAAACAAGGGGGGCCGAGATTTTCTTAGAAACTCATAACAGACAGCGTTTTAGGTAGTGACGGATGCTGGGGTCTCATTAGCTTAGCTGTAGCAGTCACCATGACGACAGATCCAAATGAGCTCTCTCCTGAAGATTTTTCCTGTCTGTCTGGGTAATGAGCAGTGAGGCGCAGAGCTCACCTGTCCTGTCCTAAGACCATAAGACGGCTCATTATAGAGAGAGAGAGAGAGAGACATGGTCAGATAACATAGAAATATACTGTAATGAATTTGAATAATGAGCAATAATGAATTATTAGCAGCCAGTTTTGAAATTCATGTTCTTTTTTCACACAATGCTCAGAAACCTCCTTCTAAACATTAATATATGCAGCAGTGGATGCCAAAACTTACCATGTAGTTCTGTCAGTGCGTGCAGCAGGCAAGGGATAAATCGCAGAAGACAGACGCAGGATTGGTGGGATTTTCCATGAACCAATCAGTCTCGGCTCACCTTTCAGGTGTGTAGACTGGAGAACAGCTGAGTGTTTACACAGATGAAGTTTTCTGGGAGAAAGAGAAGCAATTTAGCCTTGGTACCTATTGCTTCACTAAAATCTCCAACATGAATTATAAATGATGCAAATAGTTTCAGGTTTTGTCATGTGAGGCTTTTTGAGGCTTTCTTTTCAGAAATACCCTTGTAATATGCATTTTCTGATATTTGTTTCAAGTGAACCTGGAGGAGTAAGTAAAAATAACTGAGCTGAGAGTAACATCTCATCGCACAGACAGGCTAAACCCTTCATTACAGTACCTCATGAAACACATAAGGTGTGTTGCTTATTCAGTGGCCTGAAGCTTTATGAACAACTAAAACATTCACCTTTATTCACGATTATTTTGTGAATGGCAAACTTGATTAAGCGAATAATAATAATAAAAAAGCTTTGATATTTGTTGCTAAAAAAAATTGAGTGATCATTTGAACACAGGATGGCACCTTTATCGCATTGCCGTAGAATAATTGACGGGCTGATTTTTCAGTCAAAGTGCAGTGAGTCTGATAAACTGAAGAATCCTGGGATGTAAAGTCAAAATTTAAGGGAGATTTAACTGGCGCTTTATAATGGGCTAACGGAGGAACACAGGTAAAGGACATCAGTGTTGGTTCAGTCTCATCTGACACTGCAGCTCTGATCCATACAGCCGAGTGATGCATTCAGAGACAAGGTTGACTAGTCAGATACAAGGGATGGGAGGATGACTCTCAGTGACGAGGGGTGTCCAGTTCCACATTAGCGTATTGCTTTCCCTTTATGTCCCTTTTGTGAAGTTCCATATAATGAAAGGAACCTTTTCATGAGTCTTTGAATGAGGGAATAATACCAAAAGGCTCATCTGAAGTTGAAATGAAGCAGCCCTGACTGATAATTAAAGGATGTGTTGCTACAACAAATTTTCCTCAGGTTAAGCTGATGAAAGTTATGGACTCCTGCAAAATTCAACATAATTAATTTGCTTTAAACACACATAGAACAATAACTAATGGAAGCAAAACATTAACAGAGATGTGTGTATAGGGCTGACTGTCCAGGTAGTACCACACTCTGCTTATTATGGTTACGCTCATAAGACATACACAGCTTAGTGACACTCTTAAAATGTGAGAGTTTTTTTTTTTTTTTTGCAATTTTTTCATTAAGAGTGATTCTGCTGCTTGCAAGTAAAAAATGCAATAACAATCCAAATCATATCCATAAGGTTAAGTACTCTCATAAAGAGCAATGTTTTGGTGAGTAGGCATGTGGAGAATGGAGATGTGAGGTGTCAGAACCACAGAAAAGAGATGGCAAATTGGTTTGGAATTGAACACTTAAAATTCACTCGTGCTAATTAACGGGGCTCAGCAGGTGGATGTGTCACTCCACCAGAAACTTCTCTAAAAATATTTTTTTATCACATCTTAGTTCTGAAAGTAAATTGGTTAAAACTGATGCAGGAAAAAAAACAGTCACCAAAAAACCCTTCAAACATCAATACGATTTATTCTCCAGTCAGCACAAGCCTAGTTTAAACTTAAAGCACTCCAGCTAATTAAACTACATGTGAAATATAAGCTTCTTTTGACTGGCTGCAGAAAAGCTTCTGCTCTAGTTCTCGAGAACAGCCTCGTTCCTCATAAAGTATTATGAGCTCTTGCACCCTCTTGCACTAATGTATTTCCGCTGAGCATGCAGGTGCTGTCAGTTTAAGTCTGTGAGGGTTCAGTGCTTAGGGCAGAGGGTGGACGTATCGGCCAGGGAAGAAGTGCAGGCATTGACAAGATACAGTGCAATGAAATGAATCAGTACACAAATATTTTTGTCATCCGATGATTATATTATACTAGTCACAGTTGTGATGCATTTCTCAGATTTGTTTCTCAGAATCTTTGTTTTTCCTTGCTTCTGTAGAAATTAAACATGTTACCTTTGATTTAAAGTTGAAAGTACTCTGTGTAATGTACACATTCAAAGAATGTCTAGATGTGCGTGTACAGGTTGTATATGCACATATAGATGTAATTCAGGATGGGTGTATATGGTACTCGGAGGTTAGTTGTTATCTAGCTGAGTCCTCACAGCACATACACCTCCGAGGGATGATTTCCCTCATCCTCAGAACACAGTGCAAGGCTTCTTGAGAGGAGTAAGAAGGTTTCACCGGCTCACTTGTGTGGTGCTGAACAAACAGGAGACATTTGGGAGCCCAGACACGGGAACTTGCTGGCATCTTCATTAGTCTCTCTTTGGTCTGCATAGTCAAACCATGACGTGGCCTTACTGTATTATGACAAGATAACCTAATAAGCATTTGATAAGGGTGAATGTCAGCTGTTTTAACAAAGTACAGCTTGTACAGAAGAAGTGTCTACCCTGATTATGTAGGAAGAGAGAAATGAAAAGTAGTGAATAAAATTAATCACTGATGGCCACACGATGACAGCCATTTGTTTAAATTCGGAAGCAGCCTTTGAGTAACTAATTTTTGTTTCATCCCAGCAAATTCTACCTGTCAAATTACCTTGTTTTGCTTTTCACCTGGTTTTACACCGGGAAGAACCTGTTGTGTCCCAGGAGTCCTAACCCTGTCATAGCTGTCATATGTGGTGAGATACCGATGGGATGTTTTACAACTTTGTAGGTGACCTCAGATGAAAACACACTGTCCCGTGTATCTGCCCTTATGTCCCTGTGGGTGAGGTACAGCAAGGTGAAGCTTATCTTAAGTCCAAGACCTGAGATGGCTTTGGCAGCCTCTCCTCTCCATCTTGCAATACCTTTTGTGTGTGTGTGTGTGTGTCACAGAGGACATAGAGGAAGCATAATGGTTTTATCATTTTATGTCTTTTGTTGTGAACAACTGCACCATGTATGAGCTAAATCTTTAAACAAAACTGAAATGCCTTTTGTGCAAACAGGGAGTATAATTCACTTGTTGTCTACATTGATGGTGGAAGGTAATGCCCAGTAGTTCAGTCATGAGTCTGTGTATTTATCAGGAATGTAATGACTTCGACCTGGATTAAATTTACCAGCTCACTTTGTTGTTGCTGTGTTCAGCTTGTCAAGTGCAACGTTGTTTTTTTCTTTTCACTTATATCACAGCACATTTTTGGATTCAGTTTGTAAAACTAAAGAGTTACAGGTAGTCAATGATGATGTGTGATGACATTATCAAATGCATCTTTACTTCAGTACGCTTTTAAAACGAATGGCTGAATGGCTCCTGTGCTGATGCAGCAGAACTATTTCTGTTCCTCGGCTTGCATATAATGAAGGATAATCATGCAAATGCACCAGGTGCAAATTGCAATTCACAGTTCAGTGTACTACATTTAAGGAATGCATTAATTTTACTTGAATGCTGAATATTAACTTGTTGCTATTGGAAAATTGTTCTTAATAGAAAGCTTTTCTTTTAGCAGATACTATTAAACAAATAGAAATTAGCATTTGCCAGAGGTGCAGATCATTTTTATCATCATTATTATCAATTAAATTGTTTGTTGAATGTTATCTTTATTAATACTGTCTATTAGTTAGCTTCTCCTGCTGCTGTGTTGTAAATGTATATCTGTATTATAAATTAATTATGAATCTCTATGATTCTTTTATTTATTTAACTGTTTTATTACTTGTGACAAATAGCCCAAGTATAAAAATACTTTTCTCATTATTTCACTATTATATTCATTATGTAATCATCATCTCATTTCCATGTCACTGCAGTGTTATAATATTTGTGGTAATAATAATAATAATAATAATAATAATAATAATAATAAACACCCTATTTGCCAGATGCCTGACTATAAAAATAACAAGAAACAGATGAAGATTGGTTTAATGTTGCATTACCATAACAGAAACTACTTTTAACATGGGGGCAATAAAGTAACATTTCAGAAAGTGAAGTGTTAGTGTGGCTTTGGAAATAGCAAAATCACTTAAGCTGATATTGATTTCTTTGAGGTTTGCCTCCTTTTAGGAGGTTAAAATACGCTCTGCCGTTTTTCCGTCCATAGCAGTAAATTTATTGTTGTTAGCTTAATGGGGGACACGGTCTACTGAAAGTTTTGTTTTTGCTGTCTGCTTGTCTCTTTTTAGACCACGGCGTGTAAAATGACTCTTTTCAGACTCACTTATTCCTTTGACTGTGTCTCGTCTCTTCTGTGTGTGTATTGCCAAAGATTCGCTCTCCATCTGTGATCTCACACTAAGTTGAGTTGAGCCCTGAAGCTGTTGTCTCCGCTGCTGTACAAAGTGCTGTTCAGTTGATTAGTCAGAGTGTATTAATATTGAAAATGTCGCGTGTCTAAATTGCACCAAATTCAAAACTGCGTGTACTTTGGTCCCATTCAATGCACTTGCCAGGTGTGAAGTAGATCAGCTGAATAATTCTCAAGATATTCAGAGGACGGACGGGCAAACAAACGGGAATTCCTTGCTTTGTAGTTAGATCATTCAGCAGACATGTTGCGATCAGTATGATATCTGGTTCTTATTTTGATCAGACTGAGGTTTTTTCATGTTAAAATTGAACCTTTTTTTTCACTTTTCTGCCGGAAGCTGACACCACTTATTCATGTGTTTTTCTTCTGTTTTTTTGTTACCTGTGGGCTGTTGTTTCTCATCCGTTCCTCTTATGATACTGACTATTTGGTCTCTCTCTCTCTCTCTCTCTCTGGTGTTTTTCTTACTCTCTCTTCTTACTTTCATGCTGCCCATTCATTCATCTTTAGATTTGTTGTTTGATGTCATAAAATGCTACACATTCCTACTCGACGTACTGTATTTCGTCCCACTGAGACGAAGCAGTGACCAGCTATACTGTTGTAGTCGTTTTGTCAGCGCGTGCTGGCACATGTGTGTTCATTATAAAACATGTGTGTGCTGTGTGCATCTGTCTGCCGATGTGTTTGCCTATTTTAAGGACTAATCTTAGTGTGGCGGGTTACAGTGATTAGTTCCCACTTCATATAGTATGACTAAGAGCAACGGGATCACAGCAACCCTAATTATCTCGGCTGTGAAATCAGCGAGAGTGCCAGAGCTCGACAACACTAACGGCATGTTGTCTTTTGTTTTATTTCAAGTCCCCTTCATTGCTTTCTCACATGCCATGTTGTTCTGCCACATGCCGTGCAGTTGTCTGTTTTTATTTCAGTTTCTGCACAGTCAGCTCAGCTGTGTTCAGTAAGAGATCCTGCTGTTAACGGTATTTCACACTTTGCATGCAAGATCACGTCGCACGTTTGTGAAGGTTTAGTTTGGGTAAATGTCAGTGGATGACTGCAAGCTAAACTCCTGTCAGCATAAAGCAGCAAGAGGCAGACGCATGCATGTGTGTGATTGTGTGTAAATGTAATTAGCTGGGCTCTCAAGCCACCTGTCAGCATCCAGTGATGGAGTTCCTTATCTCTGCACCCTTATCCAATACAATCCTCTTGAGCAAATTGCATTCTGGGTAACGGGAAACCCCAGAGCTGCACCCATCCATCCTTTCACTGCACATACACTGGCAGTTTACACACACACACACACACACACACACACACTCAGCCTGAGCATGAGGCAGCTCCATGCTTGCAGCTTGAGCATGACAGAGGACTTAATGGGCAGCTTTACTACATTTTTCTCCTCACCTGTTCTCATATCTCATGACATGCATCAATGAGCGTCCTCCATGGTTTGGTTATGAATAACAGTGTTCACGACAGGCAGTGTGCTGCTTAACTCTGAATGGGCCCTTCTGTGCTGTATGTCAGAGAAGCAGGGAGTGCCAAGAGGGAGGAAATGTTTGCAATGGTCACTTGTTTTTAAGGTTATTACTAAGGTTGATTTGGTGCCATTTTTTATTGTCTTAGATTGAAATTCCGTTTCTTCTTTGAGGTGATGGTTGGGTTTCATCCTTCTCTCCTCCCTGGAGATGAAGGTGTCTCAGGGAGTGAAAATTGTTTGTATTTTAAAGGTTTATGCAGAATTGTTGGAACTTTGCTTGGTTACTAAATGTCTATGAGATCATAAGCAGCTCCTCACAGAAAATACACTGGATATATATAATCTCTAGAGTTTGATACGTGTTGAGAATTAGAAAGGTTTCTTAAACACACATCACAGTTTTGTAATAGATATTTTTCAGGGCAGACTTGACATTACAGGAACGGTTCATTTCCATTCAGGATGCATAACGGACCTTTCCTGTGATTCAGATTTATTAGACCCTGGAACTTGAATATGACATAGTAGTCGTTAGTAATGTTATTAATTAACCCTGTGCTTTTCCTACTCTGACTTGCCAAAGGTCTGCAGTGAAAGAGCTACATGATATGAATCTTCAGCCACATGATCTATATTTTATTACTTTCTGTGGCAGTCAATTTTCTCTCATAGAATCAACTTAATTTTGCCATACTGGAAAATCAAACAACTCGGATGGACTGTGATGGCTGCGACTTTACTCTGACATCATACATTATTGAGGGATTTCTAATGCCATCGGCAAGCAGTTTGTCGTTCATATTCATTGTGTTTTAATACTTAAAATGTTATCAGTAAATGTGATGTCTGCAATGCTTCGCTTCAGTTCGCTCCATATTTCACCAATAAGAAATTTTATTGTGTTTAATCTAATGCTTAGTCTGAGTCAGCGTACATTGAGTTGCTTGTTCTGTTTTTCACATTTTGATGCCTTCGAGATATGTTTCAGGGAAAGAGACAGGCTGTTTGTATTTTTGAAAATCTATTAGAGTAATTTGCAGGAACAAGCTGCTCAGAGTAAGTTTTACTAGCAGCAAGTTCATCTTTTTCTCTTTCCTAGAAGAAGTTTGAAAAAGTATGATACTTATTTTTAGAGCAGGATATCACAGTCCTCTGAAGAAATGTAATTACCTGCTCATATATTATCAGTTAATAATTCATGACCGTTTGTCTGCTCTTTGCGGACACAGAAAGCTATTGATCATGAATGTGTAATGAGTATCTAGACTGATGATGAAAATGGGTAAGTAGAATAATTAATTGTTCCTCACATCAGTGTAAAGCCATATGACAAAAAGAGTGTTTTAATATTAGAAATGTGCAGCTAATCACAACCCTACATCACCATTATTGTCTGTCACCCTGCAGTCACCAACAAGCACCTTTCATTAGCTTATTAAAAAACATCTTGACCCAAGACAGCGTGTCAGGTGGTTTAGACTGGTTTTGATGAGTCTGAACCTGACCTCATCCTCATATTATGTCATTTAAACTGTGACTGAAGCCTCTTTTCACCAGCATGCGTAACCCAGAGCTCCCTGCTTTCCCTCCTTACTGTCAGCAGACAGACTGGCATCTTCTTTTTCCTCCCATATTTTTTATAAGTTCAAGGCCTCATGCTTGACAAGCAAGTTTGTTTTGTTGCCCTGCGGCCTCCCATAACAAAGAGCTAGTCAGTTGTTTGGCTTTGCAATGTGTGAGGAAGTGGGTTTATAATGAAAAGCGAGACAAGTAGTGGTGCATTTTGTCAATGGACTGACCACTTCTGTGAGTGTATATAACACACACGCGAGCACAAAATGCTTCCCCGTATGTGTGAAATATATGAATCCTGCTGCTCAGCAGTTTGTCTGGGGCATTTGGAAGTATACTTGCATGCCCTTGGACTGTTGCTTAATCTCAGAGCTTCACAGGCATTTAAATCAAAGCTTTAGTCTTTGATTGCCTTTTCTGTATTTTCAGCCCACCCGTATAATGACTGTTACATCACAGCTTCAACTGCTGGAACTGAGAGTTTTGAAATCTTCTCACCCCTAAATGGACTTCTGCTTGACTTGACTTTGTATCCTTTACAAACTCTCCTGAAGAGCACAAGCTCAGAAGTCTTTGAAAAGTTGTCATGTTTGGCCTTAAATGAGGGAATTGTGCAAATAAAAAACAACAATATTTCACAAATAAAGTGAAGCAAAAGCTGTTAAAATGAAATAGAAGGTAAAACTGATGTAAAACATCCTGTATCACATCCTGCTATGCTACAGTACGACTGTATTAATCCATACAGTGGTTGGAGACACTGCGTTATACAGCATCTATCGTTTGTCAGGCCGTGGTCATTAACCATTGTTAAGAGGTGTCTAATTTCAGTGCTTTGGCAAATTAGGGGTCGTATTTAAATGATCTGTCATGTAAAGTCTAAAGTCTGTGGGGCAAATGCATTTAGGGCATGTTGAACTCCCTTGTGCTAATTTGACTGTGCATGATCTTGGTGCAAAGTAAGGTATGAGGCACCAAAGGGTTGTATTTAGTCTCACAATCAATCACAGGTGTGTTTTAGGCCTAACACAAACGACACCAGAGCGATAAGAGCAAATGCACCGATTTGTAACTGAGGATGAGAGCTGCTGCGTATATGCTGTGTATATGCTGTGTATATGTGTAATAGGCCTGGTGTTGCAGTCTGTGGTTTGCATCATAAAAATGATCATCCTGATGCAGTGGTTCAGGTGTAGGGAAATGTTCATGCAGGTGTGAATACTCTAAATCAGATGTCTTTCTCAACAGACTCACGGCAGCAAAGAAGTCAGCAGGAAGTTAGCGTGGTGAGGCGTAATAATGTAATCTAGACAGCAGGTTGAAGAGGAAAGAAAGAAAGACGTGGTGAGGTTACAGGAGAGCACAGGGTGGCAAAAATCAACTGACTCGACAATTGCAGCAAAGTGCAAGAGGAAGACTACAGAAAATGAATGCTTTTGAAGAGTAAACCACAATTGGATTTTGTATGCTGTATATCAATAAAAGTAAAAGCTTATGCAGATCAAAGCTAAACCTTGTTAGGAAATAAGTCAATACATGGAGTAGGAATGGCTTTTAGTCATGCATATCCCCTGAGTGTGTGTTTATGATGCCTATTCGCAGATACACACTGCCTCCCATTGGTAACAGATGGTTTGCTGTGAATGGGACATTCATTTTCAAGTTGTTTTACAGCAGTATTTTTAAATACTTCTTATTTTTACTTTGCAAAAAGTGAATTTCGCACATTACAACTACGTGTACAAATACACACACACAGTGTAACAATGCATGTGCACAAGAAGTTAACTGCAGGTTGTCCCATTGGGTGAGGTGAAAATGAGAAGCAACAGCACACTGTGAGCAAGAGGTGGAGATGAAGGCTCTCTCCACTTTATGTGGACTGTGAATGTGCACAGCGAGTCACTGGAAGTGGAGTTCTCATCGGCTTGTTTCGGCAACAGTCTTATATTCAACCTCTAAACTTAACCTTACTGTTAATCTTGCACTCCAGGTGGGGATTTGCATGCAACTGAAATCTGAAAATCTGTGTTTATTCATCAGTTATTCATCAGTCAGTTTGCCTAATTGCTAACGAATATCGTGTAATACTGTTGTATTGTTAAGTGACCATTTGAGAGCTGTTATAAGGTTTATGGGACTGGGTGCTTGTTTACATTTGGATTACTTTCTGCTTTTAAGTTTATTGTTCTGGCATTCCAGGGTGTCTGGCAGGGTAGCCTGACTTACTGCCAGACAGCGACATTGAGCAGTATTTTTATGGCTGCTGCCTATTAGGTGTTCAGTGGAGATAAATGTGTGGTGGATAATGTTTTCAACCGCCTGTCAGGAAGACAGAGAGCAGCTATCAAAAACAAGTCTATCAGGGGCTTTTAGATCTGCCTATGAGCCACACCCAAGGTAAATTTACCTGCTGAGTGCACCACTGGGTTCCCTCACAAACTCATTTATTTCTGCTCCCAGCTACTATTACAGTGTTTAGTGGCTGGTTTTAATAGCATCAAATAAGATGAATAGATTAACACCTTGATATGAACCACTCAGTTTCTCAACATTCACTCGCTCGCACACTCACTCGGCAGTCTGCGGACCCAAGAGGTTACTCCAGAAAGGAGGATTATTAAGATTCAGGCAAAATTAGGTCTGTTACCATGGAAACCTCTGCCCTGAAACTTACCTGGTATGTGACACATAAGCATAGCCCCTGGTGGTAAGATGACATCCGGTTAGTAGCTGAGCTATCAACCAGTTTTGCAGTCTTCCATCCTGGTCTTAGCGGTGCCTTTTCCTGATCCTACCCTCAGCTGGAAGTCTGTTTGAAGAAAAGTTGTATTTTATTGGATTTCACTGTTATTTCCTGTCCAGGCTGGTTAGGAGTGTTTTGACCTGCTTTTAATTTCAGTTTCAGCCTTTTTTCTTTTCTAGTACGCTGAAAAATGTTGAATTCTAGGAAAGTGTATTGAGTTCAAACATTATACTGCATGTGTTAACATTTAAATTTACAAAACCTTTGCAAATTTTCTTTTGTGAACTGGATTTTGCCTCATGCGTTTAGCCCACACGCCTCACAAGTAATGCCACTCAACACTAGAAAGACAGAAAATCGCTTTTTGCTCTCCTTGGCTGCACTTCAGTACCTACGGCTCCTCTGCCGGTTTATCTTCGGGTGACACATTGACTTCCTTATACCCAGTCTCTCCTTACCCAGCACTTTCATTTCACAGCCTTCTGCCGACAAGATGGACAAACATCCAGGGTGAACCAGTCCATCAAACCTAATGTCTTGAACCCCATCTGGCTGCAGGATTTCTTTTCAACCGTTGTAAATTCTTCTCAAACTTATTGATTTTATAATACTTATTGGTTATTGACCCATCCACCCGCCAGCATTTTGTGGAGCACGCCACAATTCTCTATTTGGATGTTTCCCAGCTGTGGAACATATTTTAGAAAAATATGGTATAAATGTCATAAATATGTCGATTTCCAAGAAAGTACCTCTGCGATTACTCCTCTGTGCTGTACCCACGCTCACTCATATTCAGCCGCCACCCACCTACAGCACCAACCTTTTCCATTTTGCCTGAGTGTGTTTATGGCACCATAAAGCTGGCACTGTGGGATGCAGAGACTCTGAGCCAGTGATGTGTGTCTGGGGAATATCGACCCAGCGGGACAGAGAAAGACAGGAAGACAGTTGCTGTTTTAGAGATTTATCGCTTTTGCCTCCATGATGTGGTATGGGATTACTTCTCTTTAGTGTCTTCAGCCCAAGTTAAAAATTTAAGCTAATTCACTTCATTAAAAAAGAGATTCCTTTTTATTTATTTAATGCTTGTATTTACGTAACTGCATTTACTGCAAAGAAATGCCACCCAAGATATTTCTGTCTCTTTTCCCCCCTTTTCTTCTTACACTGTCTTCTGCCTCGTCTTGCCGCAGCTCTCCTGCAGTGATATGTCAAGGGCAACAGTGTGTGAAAGCATGTGTGTGTGAGAATGTGCTTCTAGTATCTCTGCTGGCGGGCATAAGGTTGTCCGAGGTTGTTCAGATGCTCAGTGAAGTTTTCCCAGCGTGCAGGTGTTGGTGTATATTTTGGTGCTCTCACATCAAAGCTTGCTGGCAGCTGAGAATCGTGTCAGCAGGAGATCTGATGGTTTTTGTGTTTGCTGTGTTCTTAAAGATGCTCTTATGTCAGACCCAGGTGGCAGGTCATTGTTTGAATTCTGAACACAGTACAGTACTTCATAATTGCCCATATAAGTATCCTTCATCATCACTACTTTGTGTTTTTGCTCACATGACTTGTAATCACAAAATAACCAATGTCAGTCTTGACACTGGTCTCTTGGTCAAGTCTCTACTTCTAATAAGCACCAGTAACATCATTATGTGGGAGTCAGATATTCACTCTAGTTCTCTTGCGACTCCATCATGAACCGATGAGCCTTTTATCATCTTGTATCATTGCTGCCAACCTTGTCCATAACACAGCCTTGTCATGATGTACATAGAGTAAAATGTATAGTACTACGCTACAGTAGATACTATATGTTCGCTTCCATTCCTGTTGTATTAAAAACAGGAGGTGGCAGAAGGGTAAACTACAGGCACAGAGTGAGAATGGATGTTGATAACAGGATTCCCCTCCTTCTAGTGTGATTTGCTTCGTAATCACTTTGGTCACATTGGATGATAACATGACGCTGCTGTGAGGCACCCACAGCACAAACAAACAAATCAGTCCAGGGTTCCGTTTCACTGGAAGCTGTTGCTTGTCACTGCTTTGCTTTGTATCATTACTTGAGAGACTCAATTTTAAAGTGCTTAACGTACATGATGGACTGACAGCCATTTGCAAATGTGCAAGTACAACTTACTTGCAAGATACTTCCCTTGGTGTGATATTTAGTAATTAAGATTAATTCATTTTAAATCTGATTAAAACCTGACTAAACCTGATTATCTCCTGAACAAACAGGGCTTTGAATGCAAGCGCTGCACTATGGAGACATTCCCAGAGAAAACTGGAAGTTGTGTGTCTGGACTGAATGTTTTTTGTCATATTTCATTACATTTTTTTTTAAAATGCATGATCTCTATTATTTAAATTTTTGCTTTTAATATATGTTTCTGTCTGGTCACTTTATTCTGAGGTTTATGGTCCTTGGGGAATAGATAGATAGAATAATGCAGAAGTGCAGTGGGAGGGAGGACCAGTGCCCATTAACAGGATAATAAAATGTAGATTTATTATTTATATAAATCATATTTTTGGCTATTTGCTATCATGAGGAATAATAAATAAGCTGTAGGCCATCTAGTCTGTTTGTGTATGTCGCAAGGAATGATGTGTGTGTGCATTAAAGCCCAAAGTGCCTTTTTGTGTGGATATTTTTGTATAAAAGTTTTATTAGTTTGTGAGCTTGTTTAAGTTGATGTTGATGTGTTTACAAGTGTGCATGTCCTGCAAATGCTTATTATTACGAAAGAAAGAAAGACTAGTTTCACAGGTTAATTCTCAAACCCACCAAAATCATCTGACACTTTGGCAGAGTAATACAAATATAATACTTTGGCACCATCTAGTGGTCAAATAGAGCTACTGTACGGCATGTGTGTATCCAAGATCCCAGCTTCAACATTAAAGACTGGTAATCACATGACCAACAGTACAGGATGAGTCATGTGACACACAGTTTTATTCTGTCCTGAGGCCTTCAAAGCTCCAGACTCAAACTTGTTTGAAAATAACCTGAAAGAGGGAACGAAGGACATATTTTGGCACGACTGCTCCACAAACCTTAAATATGCGGAAACTGAAAAATGTTTGTGTATTTGAAAATGCAATCATTCTTTAAGATCTTGAAAAAATATAGCATGTCCTTGTTTTCCAAATTGTGCTTGATATTATTACACAATCAGCCACAGGCAATTTGAATGTTTCTGACACCAGTCTCATAAACTGTTTTACCACATTATTGACCCGTGACACAAGCTGAAGATGATGACGTGCTTACATGTTCAGTTTGAGCCTAATGCTTTTTCTTACAGATGGGTCATCCCTCTATTAACAGTACTTGTCTGTGTTTTCTTTCTCTTCCTCTAGGGACCAGTGACCCATATGTGAAGTTTAAGATTGCAGGGAAGGAGGTGTTCAGGAGTAAGACCATCCATAAAAACCTCAATCCGGTTTGGGATGAGAGAGTGAGCCTGTTGGTGGAAACCCTGAGGGACCCTCTGTATGTCAAGGTATAGCAGATAAGTCCTGGATTGTATTTTGAATGATTGTTAAGTCTCAGTGGACATGAGTTCGCTGTGCGTGCTTTCGTTTTTATGCCAAGAAAGACAAATCAATGTGAAAACAATAATAACCCTTGAGGGTCGCTTGCTGACAGTTGCTGTATATGCTGTCTGTCTCTTTGTAGGTTTTTGACTATGACTTTGGACTTCAGGATGATTTCATGGGTTCAGCATACCTCCACTTGGAGTCGCTGGAACATCAGAGGTTTCTGTGTTGCCTTTGACTTCTTCTTTTATTTCTTCTTTCTTCTCTCTTTGCTAACTGTGTACACACCCTCAATTTCTTGCCTTTTTGTTGACAAAACTGTGTCCTGTGCTCAATTTCTCCGTCGATGGTTTTTGAAGCACTGTCTTGGTACCTGAATACCATATGTAATGGCCAGGTTCAGAGTCCTCTCTTGAAAAACCTGTTTTCTTGACATGCACCCCTCTCACAAGCATCTTTGCTGTTGAATCTATCATTTTTATCTAATGTAATCTGTAGTCTCCCTCTAGTGGCAGATTTTGGTAATTCAACTCAGACCTCATGAAGTATAACAGGCACAGTATATTCACTATTTATTTTACGTAGGAGAATGTGAAGAGGAG
The DNA here is from genome assembly GCF_020382885.2 of Scatophagus argus. Taxonomy (NCBI): domain Eukaryota; kingdom Metazoa; phylum Chordata; class Actinopteri; family Scatophagidae; genus Scatophagus; species Scatophagus argus. The sequence continues at coordinate 5,648,592 of NC_058496.1, read as the reverse complement.
TATAATTACCTAAAGTCCATCATTTATTATCTGTTAAGTAGACATACTGTCATCACGCAGTCTCTTGTGTGTCATCAATTGCTTTGGAGTGGGTGGAGTGTGGAAAAAGCGAACAAAAAGGATTTTAAAGGCCCTGCACACCCACCTTTAGTCAGGCATATGTCAGGTGGAACAGTGCCGGGAAAAGGCCTCTTTCACTGCACACTTTTGGACTGATAATAGTTGGAAAAGCACACGTCATTAAGAACATCAACAATGGATCCAATCTATTCAAACGTCCCATTAAGTCATAAGTTTGAACAAAAAACAACATTGTTGTTGTTGCAAATGAAGCAAGAGAGAAAATTGCTAAAACCACTTGTGTAAATTTTGTAAATACCACTCTTGCATTCTTATTTGTACTGCTAATGTCCTGTTTATTTCTTACGTGGCAACTGTACACTGTGGAGCTCTTAAACTTTAAACTTGATCCAGCACATTTAAACATTACACTCATTCAGGTCTGACAACGTCCCATAACGAGGGTTATGAAGATTATTTGTGATGATTACCAGCCAACTAATTGTCACAAACATTGGTAGCAAAAAAAACAAGAATTAAAACATAATTCAGACTGGTCTATAGTTGCTGTGCCTTCATTGTTCTTTTAGTGTATGGATGATATGCTGTGCAAAATGTTAATATTACTTATTTTCTGCATCGCCAGCTGAATGCAAGCAGCCACAACATGAAGCCTAAGTTTGCACTTTTCTCCTGTAATTACACTGCTTCTTTTACTGACATTAATAACATACAGCTCAGCAAGTTTGCGTACAAGGTATCCCCTCAGCTAAGAATCGATGTTGCTCTTAGAGAATTTTGTGAGGAAAAGACATCACTGTTTATAGCCATTTTAATCCTAACTCACTGAAAGCAGTAAAAATGGCAGATAGAAAATAGAATATCAGTAGTCAGCTTGTGGGAGGCTAATCTCAGCACTCCACATTAGTTGAGTGAATATGTGTAATCCACTCTGTGTTACGGTGGTTGCATGCAGTGAATGCCTTCATTTGTATACACATGTGGAATCCATTTGCTGTGTGGATTATGTGTAAGCACTTACAGAATGAATGTGAACATGGTTTGCTGTGCTGCTTTGCAGGACACTGGATATAACACTGGACCTGAAGGACCCACAGTACCCTGAACATGACCTGGGCAGCCTGGATCTCGCTGTCACCTTGTCACCGAAGGAAGGAGACGTGAGGGATGCTGTAAGAAATTTATATGAACCTCTGTATGAATCAGAAAAGAATGATTTTTGCACGCACTGCATCTTTTCCTCATTGAGGGGAGATCATTCTTTCCTGTCTTACTTGAATATCAATGCGCTTCATCATGTCACACCACGATAAGGAATAACGCGCCTGATATACTGCAGCCGCATGTGGAGATCCTGTAGACTTAAGTTAAGCTTATCGGCATATTAAATCAATATAATACGTTTAGAATATTTATAATTGGAATTTAGCAACAGTGAACTGTTTCTCCAGTACATCATAAGTACAAGCACGTTGTATTGAGCTGCAATGTGCTGGCTCCAGTCAGCATCAGTTACTGGAAACTCTTCAACTCAGCAAATACATATACATAAACATAAGTGTAATTAATATGTTCTGTGGAAAAGTTCCATGTTCAAAGAGCACTGGATTCTCTTTCCTAATTATGTTGGCTCGCGCCTCTGCGGACGTGCTCGATGTTTCGCAGTTGCATTTATTTCTGTTCAATTATTTGTTTGGTTAATTGGACCCCTGCATGCTTGAGCCGGAACAAGGCAGAGTCATGAGGGAAATATTTTATTCCTTTTGATCTGATGTCTTAATTCTGCAGCTTATTTAGTACTGCAGTTCAGAGAGTCCACATTTGACAGAACAAATAAACTCTATTTAGGTTAAGCATCATTTTGGATTTCTCCAACTGTGGAGAAAATGAGTACAAGGTTATACGAGTACATTATGGACTGTTTCTGTTGCCATCTACTGGTATGGAACAGTAAATAAAAATACAGAACTTTACACTGCTTTTAAATTAATCCTGTATTGCTTTGCTAATAATCTGATTTTAGGAATCTTGCAGCATTAGTTGTGTACATGATGGTCTGTGTTACATTATGAGTGTTGGGCTGACAGGAGGGACTCGTGTGGGTTTTCTTAGTACACATGTATAGTAGTGTGTCCTCTGATTATTTTTGTATTTACATTACTTTTGCAGTAATAAGAACACTGAAGTTACTGAAGTTTGATACATGTTGCAAGATATTTTTGAGGACATATCTCTAATCCTCATTCCTTTCCATTATAAAAATGTTTTTACTCTTGTTTGTAGTGAAGTACAATGTTCAACTGTTTTTTTTTTTTATTATTGGACCCAAAGAAGTCAAACAAGGGAGCAGCTACCAGTTCCAGTTACTGCTCTTATCTGTTTCTAAGAATGAAAATGACATTTGTGAAAGTATCAAGTATAAAAATTATGGTTATACTCTATGAGAGGCATAAACTGCTCTTGTATCTAAACATATGTGTGTGTGTGTGAGAGAGAGAGAGAGAGAGAGCGAGCACGCATGTCTGCATATACTGCAAATACTTCATAACACCATATGACGAGTAAGAGCGCTTCTTTAGACACTTATGGCTTACTTAACCTGCATGAATGACAGCTGCCCTCCTCTCTTTGTCTAACCCCACCTGCACCAGGCCAGGGCTAACATCTGAACTTCATACACCTCATGCCCTTTAACCTCTGACCCTGCAGCTCTAAGGGGGAGACAGTGGGGGGCGCTCTGTGTAACAGCTTTGTCTCATTTACAGACCATGCTTTTGAGAAGGAACTGGAAGCGATCTAGTAAGGTAAACTAAAACAGCATGTAACCCCCCACCCACCCACCCACAAATTTCCGACTGTACTGTAACCCCACTACCGACCGCACTGCACCTCACCTTTCCTGCACTCTTCACTTGTGTCCTGGTACATGGATGGAGTCTCCCTGGCCCTCTCCCCTTCGTTTTTTTCCTCCTTCCACAGTTGTCTGAGCAGTTTTTCTTTCTTTATTTAGTTCTCATTGTCATTAGCTTATTTTCCACAAGCTGCAATATACCACCTGCTATTTACATCACTTTAGAGGATGTACGCTTTTATTTTGGAATGCAGGCAAGATTAAGTCTAGCAGTGGGCTGTATTTACACATGCGATGGCAAGTCATAAGTCATATAAATATACACCAAGGGTGGAAGTAATTAGATGTTTTAAAATATATTTTGAAGCCTATTTAGTATTAGAACAGGCTTCATTATATAATTTTCTCACTGTTGAAATAATCTATATTGAACTAAATTAAGCAGTGCTTCTGCTCAGCTTGGGCTGCAAATATATGCTCGAGCTTCTTCCACCTTTGATCTGCACAGTGTATTGCAGCTACTGTGTGAGAAAATAAAGCCGCTGATTTGTTTTTAGGGGTTTTAAAGAAGTCCTGTACAGCAAATCAAGGGTCAAATAAGAAAGTTCGATTGTGAATTTTCTGGATTGATTATAGGACACTCTTAGACCCTTTTACATCAAGACGTTGATGTTTACATGATTTTGAGTTCTCATCTTGCCTCTCATGCAAAAGAAACTGCTACCTTTTCTTTTTTTTAAAAATTATTTTTGTATTTTTTGGGTTTCATTATCCTTGTTGGCTGTCAGGTTGAACAGAAAGCATGCCTGTCGAAGTTCTGCTTCTTATTGGCTCATGCATGAAGTACTTACCGTGTTTTTCAGCCAAACACAAACACAGCAGTATCAGGGTCGATTCCGTGAACACGACTGGGTTTATTTGCAGCTTTATTTGCTCATGTGTCCGATGTGTTTACTTTAAATCTACTAAATTGTGCCCAGAGGCTCTAACTAACAGTGAAAAGTTTGGTATGCACCAGGAGACACATTTTAAGTGTGCTTGGTCGGAGCTGGGCAGACGTCCTGCTGCATCGTGCTTCCCCAAACCATGCCTTTGAAGCCTCCAAACTGGGCCACCCCGCCTGTGACTCGGGAATTAGCTCAAACACTAACTAACTAGCTACTGTGCTACCCCACCAAAAAAGGCACTGCTCCTGAGTGCCTCCCTGCCTCCGTGCTCGACAACATACAGTGCACGGTTATTTTTACACAACCACTTCTTTTTAATGAAGCATCAATGAATGTTGAACCCACAGTAGAAGAAGCAAACTATTCAGGAAGTAGTTTTAGATAATAATTATGAGTCAGAGGCATATAAAATCCAGGTCTTTCTAACTTCACCACTTGGCAAAATGCTTATCTTGGCACTTCAAACATGTTTTTTCTTCTTCCAAAGGGTTGGCAAAAGTTGAACCATATTCAAGGGTGTATTCATTTTATATTGAATATTAACATCTCTTATAAGACTTTCCTCCTCCGAACATCTCTGTGCATGATCCAGAGCACAGTGGGATGTGGACTCCCAATCCTGATAACCTATGGTTTTCTGTAACAAGAATTATCTAGCAACAAAAACAAGGCAACAATTAGGATTGTGCTTGAGGAGGACATAACAGTGACCTCTCATCATTAGCATACAGTATGTGTTAGCAGCAATTGAGCAGGAGAAATGAAAGATGTGGGAGTTGCTGTATTAGAAGTTGGCTATATTGCAGGGAGCCATTCGCATTGTTTAATGTCTGGAGAATGGAAATTAAGAGGCTCCATCTCCAGATCAAAGGCCTGCGCTTGTGAGGCAGGGTTTGTTCAGAGTTTAATGAAATTCACCCGCAAAACAAAAGCTATGCTAATAAATTCTCCCTAACGAGGAAGGAGGAGAGGAAAAGGCAGAAAGAAGGAGAGAGAGGAGAAAGAGAGGGGTGTATTTGTTTGACAAATAAACACCCTGCTCTTTGTTTTAGTGAAGGATACTGACATGATTCAAAGAGAGGTTAAATAGGCCTGTAAGTGCTGAGAAAACTGCAGGGGGGGAAAAAAATACTAAATATATGGAGAATCATCAATCTGAATTTGCAGTCCTGTCAGCTTACACTACAGCCGGAGGGTTTAAGAAATTTACAGAGTTAAACTGCAACAGCTTCTTAGTGGTCAACCTGTTTTGGATAAAGCAGTCTGCAAATTACTCTCCTCATATTATTTATTTTGTATTATTATATTAAGAATTTGTACAACAAAGACCAAGCTGATGCAGTCATGTATACATTCTTGTGCAGACCGTGAGCTGTGTTGTCTGCAGCAGATTCTTAGTAGACGCTCTGAAGGCGTGTTTTACAGTACTGTTGCTACCGACAATGAAGGCGTTTCAGGCTTTTCCAAGGAATTGTTCAAGGTTTTAGACTTAAGCTGACTGCATACTATGCTTGATAATACATTGATGTTCTATAAGGTGAGCTCACATCTCAGGGGTAAAATTGTTTTTTGTTATCTCATTTTATGTTAAGTGTTATCTTGTGTGTTTTGCCTGCTCTTCTCTGTGTTGTCTTGACGTGTTTTGTTTTGGTTATTTTCCTCTTGACAAAGCATACAAAAGCCATCGTGCTATCTTGGAGTTGATTAATGTATGTGTTTGTTTTATTTTGTGGGACATTCTTGCATATGTATAAATGTGTGTGTATGTGTGTGTGCGTGTGTAAATGTTTCTTTGAATGTGTGTGTGTGCGTGCAGTATCAGAGTATGCGTCTGTCAGATGTGCACAGGAAAGCCCAGCTGTGGCGAGGTATAGTCAGCATCAGTCTGATAGAAGGTCGTAACCTGCAGCCCATGGATGCCAACGGCCTCAGTGACCCCTATGTCAAATTCAGGATGGGGCACCAGAAGTACAAGAGCAAGGTGAACACACACCTGTGTGAAAATATTTTTAGGTTTGTCTGGTGGCACCAGGCATTCAGACTAAACTTCTTTATATGTGTATACAAGCACGTCTACTGTGTACGTCTTGGACCAATAGGAGCATTTGCTCCCTTGATGCTCTTTTTGCTAGAATAAATATATATTTCTAATCACTCACATAATAAATTTTCATAACTGCTTTTCTGCATTTGTGCAATCATCAGCCCTTTTCACTCTATCGTAAAGATGTGATGAGTTTTGGTTCACATAGACTGTCAATGGTTAATATTTTATTAGCTGCATCAGCTTATATGTACTGTACGTATCGTAGGTTTCTCATACAGAGAACAGCTGAGACAAACAATGTTTTTCCTTATGGTGTTTACTCAGACAATTCCCAAAACACTGAACCCCCAGTGGAGAGAGCAGTTTGACTTCCACCTGTATGAAGAGCAGGGAGGCTTTGTGGACATTACAGTCTGGGACAAAGATGCTGGCAAGAAGGATGACTTCATGGGAAGGTACAGTGGTTTTCATCAGTGTGCGTGCATCATTCAGGATATGTTGCTGTCTCAATATTTTTTAAATTATATAGGTAGAACAGGTGCAGCTTGACAAAATTAAAGCTATTTTGACTTTTAGTACAATTCCCAAAACAACAAGGGTAGGGCCCATCCAGTATCCATGAGCATATCCATAGCATCCCTCTGCAAATTTAAAGTTTAAAGGCAAATACTGGCTATTTTCCCATGGGTAAAGGCCGTATATCTAGCTTTTCATTAGAATGGAGGTGCTCGAGGAAGCCTTTGCTTTGAAATCTGTGACCCAAGTCCAATAATTACTATTGGCTTTCCTTGATATTAACTGGAGTTAGATTAGGTCCATGAAAGAAAATCGATTCTGTCAAGAGGAGATCCCTCAAGTGCTTACTAAAAGGGTTTAATTGTGTCATCTAGTAGTTTGCAGTTGCTTATATCCTGCATACGTGATATTTGCTATGTGCTGTTACTAAGCAGTTGCTGGTGCTGTGCTCCACACCAGCGTGCGATGTTCAAAAATTTGTGTTGATGAGATTATAAAACTCGGAGACGTCTGTATGAAGTGCCTCTTCATATACGTTTTGTGATAATAATTACATTATTACATTGCAGTTTTTCAGCAAACTTGAGCCCCAAAATGGCTACACTAGCATTTCTTTAAGTTTAGTCTTTATTTACTACTTAAGCCTTTCTTGTTTTTGTCTTTAATTGTGCGCCTGCGTTCAAGCGTAGTCAGCTTCCCCGCAAAATGTTCACTTCACTAATTCTGTAACTTTGTCTCGATTTCAATTTGTTTGTGCGTGTGTGGGCACTTCAGGTGTACCATTGACCTGTCGCTCCTCAGTAAAGAACACACACACAAGCTGGACCTGCCACTGGAAGAAGGTGAAGGCGTGCTGGTGCTGCTGGTTACACTCACCGCTTCCGCCGCCGTTTCCATCTCAGACCTGTCCGTCAACATGCTGGACGACCCGCATGAGAGACACCAGATCATGCAGAGATATGTGAGTTAGTTTCATTGTTTGTGTGTGTGGGTTTACGTTTTGGTTATTCTGTGTTAATACTTTTGTGAGAAAAATACCCAACGTATGAGGAGTCATCTAAAAGACCTAAACATCAGAAAGACCTTTCTATACACGCCCATCTTTACTGTGTTGTCGACTGCTCTTTGAAACACAAAATGCTATTAAAACATCGAACCTTAAGGAGATCGCGTGACTACAACCCCACAATAACCAGTATGCCAAAGTTCCCTTTCTCTTTAATCTTTAACTACTCAAAATCCACATGCTTCATATTTTCCTTTCATCAGTTCTTGACGCACAGCTCGAACAGATTTCATGCTGTGTTACTGATTGACCGTATATCTGATACCGTGCCTTCTTCCTTTGATTGAGCACTGTGTGATGCACGTCACTGTATCCGAGTCACAAAGACAAAGAAAAGTTTTGTTTCTTTTGTGTCATGAGTCACACTGATGCGTCAAACAACAACTCCCTCATGCATTTATCATCAGACTTCTGATTGTCATAAAGTCTCAGTTTATGAAGAATCTTGCTCATTCATCAAGAAGAATGCATCTTACTAAAGCAATTGTGCAGATATTTGAAATTAACTTCACCAAGATGCAGCTGTGGTTTGGAGTCAGAAGAGAGGAGAGCTGAAAGGGAAAGGAAGGAAGAAACACGATGGTTCAGAGGTCAGGGAAGAGAGATGACAAGTGTCTTAAAGGCACTACTGAGACAAGCTGGACCAACTGTTTGGAAAAGACGGAGGCTCACACGGCTGGTTTGTTTTTGTTGCTATGATTTGCACCACCAGTATTGTGCTGTATTTGCATCAGCATCCTGCAGTGAGTTGTGCATATATGATTAATGCATGCAAGCTCATTTATTTACATTTAAAATGTCTTTCTTGTTAGCCAGTCGTCACTGATATGAGTAGATATTGGAGGGCGAGAGAGCGAGTGAAAAAGAGAGACCCAAAGGCCCCATCTGCTCCAGAGGCCCTCCACTCAACACAATGGTTTCACTCTCTTTGTCTTAGCCTAGTTAACCCTTCACACCCTGTCATACTCACTCCTCGCTTACAAAGAGACACTCACACACATGCTCACACACTTTCAATACATTTCATTCGACAGCCTTGACGTGAGACATTTCTCCGCTCATCATCCAGAATGTTCTGTGATGTTATCACGCAGTGCTGCAGCCTTTTGCTTTCAGTCATGGCTTATTGTATTGGAAAATGTAAGATATTTGTTCATCTAATGTTTTTTAGTTTAATTTAGAAGTTAACAACACTAAATCTAGATTTGTTTTATCACCATTGCACAATTACATCTTAATTGTCTAGGAGAGTTACAGGAACATATTTTCCCATGGGCACCACTTAGTTACACGCTTTCATGTGTGTGTATACTGCTCATGTGTGTTCACATTAGTGCACAGTACAGTAAGAAGCTGTCTTTGTTCTAAATAAAGTTAACCATACTCTCCAGCTGGTGTGTGTGTGCGTGTGCGTCTTTCCGTGTGTGCATAGGCACCAGCGGCGAGGCTCCACAGGCCAAACACGGGTGCCACGACCTACATAACTGCGGCGGTGCCTTATTGGCTAGCCATGGGAGGTCGGTCACTCTGCTCCGCGCTGCAGCAACCACACAAGATCAGAGGGGGGAGCTCTAGGACTGAGACACACACACATGCTGTGCTTCTCCTCACAGCCACAAAATGAGGACGGGGCGCCTGAGTGTATGTGTGTGTGTGTTTGTGTGAGTATGTGTAATAGGGGGCGAGAGGTAAAGGATGAGGGTTGCACCGGGAAGGGAAGGCGTGTAAAATGAAAAGAAAAAGCTATTTCACCTTTCTCACAACTTGTGCAGACCCTGTTTTTCTGCTCGGTTGAAGGCGAGACATTTTCCTTCCTTCGCCCTCCTCTTTCCCTGCCTCCTCTCTCCTGCACTCCCCATCTCTGTTCCGCGCTCCCAGCAGCCTCGGCTCTTTGTCTGTCGCCACTGTGGCCCTCCCGTTAGATGAAGGGATGGAGAGATAGAGGGTGGAGGAAGGTGGGGTGGGGGGGGTTGCAGATGGAGGGGCACAGTGAGGTCGGGTTAGAAGACTTGAATGGTCTCTGCCTATTAACATATTCCTTTTCCCCAGACTGGCTGTCTTTCAGTAGGAAAATTTAATAAAGATGTACCTTATCAAAGAGCACTGATAAGACCAAGTACCACCACTAATGCATAACAGTGCTGCTCAAAGCCCACTAATCTGCCCAGTGTGTGTGCCTGTGTGAATGTGCAGGTGTAGGTTGTGCTGGGCACATTTTTTCTACTGACTGGTATTATCAGCTTGAAATCAGCTGTCCGGCACAACCCTGCGTAAAGCATCCACTACTGCTAATCACAAACAGGCACACACATACAGACACATGCAAAAACACTACCTTCCTGCGTAAGCTATCTTAAAAACACACTTACACGAGTACCGCATTGTCATCGTCACAGCTGTAAAGAGCAGATTCCTTCGCAAATCATGAGAATTAGGAAGAGATGACAGTCGAAATCCTTTTCTCAACCCAACCGTCAGCACCGTGGCCCACACTGCTCAAAAAACAAACAAACAGACACACACCTGTGACACACACTCAGTTTAATAACCTGAATCTAAGGGAATATATTACTGATTTTAAATCCTAGAACACACACACACACACACACACATCACACCTTATGTGGTCATGGTGAGGTCACTGTGCTGTGTTTGGCAGGTGTTTTTCCCTCATTCCAATCTGCGGCCATTGAAGAAGGCTGATAATAGGCACCTGAGTGCTGGGATCTGATGCTAGCGCAGAGCTCATTAATGTCTCTCTCATTCTAGCTGTTCTGCATTGTGATGGCTTTGTGTGTGTGTCTCTGCCAGCCTTGTGAGTGCCTCTGTACACTTTCATGTACCGTGTGCGTGCGTGTGAATGAGTACACATGATTTTCCACTGCAAACTCCTTTGAATGCAGCTGATGGCAGAGCTATATGCAACACGGTGCAATACACTTAGTGACAACTACCTTAGATGTACTACTGCTCGCCGTAACCTTTCCTTCATCCCTAATTACTATTTCCCAGAAGTAGAGAGGGAGTGAGGGAGAGAGGGGAAAGGAGAGGAAGAGATTTATGCATTATGACGGCAAAGGAGCACACACACTAATGGCTCTTAATGGGCCTAAGGTGGCCGCAAGATGGGTGGGTGAGAGAAGGAGGACATTGTGACCTCCGCTGAAGTGGTGGCACTTCACCAGCCACCCCTGCATGTACACACACACACACACACACACACACACACACACACACACACACACACACACACACACACACACACAGCTGCAGTACCTCTCCCACCCACTCTGGTGCACTGCTCTAAGGTGAAGAGAAAGGACACAACCTGAACAGGAAGTGAGACAAGGGTGCTGCAGTGTGGTGTAGGAGGTGCAGAGACTCACACTGATCTTGAGTTGATGAGCAGGAGTGGGAACTGGAGGAAGTTGTTAGCACTGGGATTGTGTTTGAGCATTTCACAGTCATTTGATTAAATGTCCCTTGAACTGAGCGGCTGCTGGGCAGATGCTTTCGTGTGTGAAATGTTACATGCAACGCTGATGAGAGGTGACACGATGCAAAGATGACAGCGTCAGTCATAAGCTCGATTCGTTTGTGCGTCTGTTGAGCGTGACAGAGACGGGAAGAAGATGTCACAGAGACAAGATGTCAATCACAGACAGAGGGGGTTTGTTTTATGAAAGCCAACTTCGTCCTTCCATTTTCCCATTCTCTCCTCTGTTCATCCCTCCTTTTCATCTCCTCCTTTTCCCCGTCATTCCACCTGCATGCTGATGAGGGGCTATGGGGAAACCTAAATGAAGGGGGCGGGGTTGGTCTTGGCCTCCCTTCATCTCTACCTGTCTGTTTGACGGTCTTCTCCATCTTTTGCTGTCTATCTTTCCGATGAGGATTTGAATCCTTGTGGAGGATGGGTGTGTTCTCACCAGCAATCATGGATTGAGGCTGAACCGTAAATGTCCCCTCAGGGAGGCTGTATGGTGGGAGGAAGGGATGGAGTGTGGATAATGGGTTGGGGGTGAAGAAATATCTCTGCATCCATACATTAAAGACATAATTTTGTAATTCATTTTCTTTGTTGCATCTCTGTGCCATTTGTTTGTCTGTGTATCAGTATGGATGCATATAAAAATAAAATCCATTTAACAAAAGAAGCCAAACTTCTCAAATGTGCAAACACGAGCAGCTGAACAGGAACTTTGCCTAAACAAAATACAGTCCAAGTCTAATTCCAATGCAAGCCTGTGAATATCTAATTAAATAATGAGTAAACAGGATTATCAGTGTGACGAGACATTGATTGCCAGCTTTTGGTGTAATTTTTGATACTTGTTGGTACAGATGCATTTTGGTCAGTATTAAAAAAGTATTCCTTTCAGTTCCCAGCTGGGCCGTCGGCATCATTACGTGTTCTGCACTAACATCCTAACTAGACAGCCATTGGTTTGCCCTTGACTCTTCCTCTGTTGCCTCCCCCGTGCCCTCTCCCTGACTCCCTGACTCCCTCTCTCCCTGCGCCTCTCTTCTTAGCTGCTCCCCAATAATCACAACAAGCCGCTGTATCTTCAGAGAAATCGTGCCTTAAAATTGAGAGTTGTCCCCTCTCTCCCTCTCTCTTTTTCCCTCTTTCACATCCTCTCTTTCCCCCTCTCTTTCTTTCACGCACTCTCCCCTCTCATCTCCTTTAGAGAGCTTTTGGACAATGATATCGCTGGAAACAGGCAGAGTCTGACAGAGTTGGTAATAATGAATTAAGTCTGTAGCCTGGCCCTGACTCTGAAATTTAAATTATAATTACTCCTGTGGGGATGGAAGGGGTTATTGCCAGAGAGAGAGAAATAAATTGAAGTGAAGTGCATTTCCACTCTGCTTTTAAGGCACGCCGACATGCTACTCAGTTTGGCCTCAGTGTAGGTTTTCTGTGTATGTGTTTATACCGGAGTATTTGGGGCATGACCGTATGATTGTGTGCGTGTGTGTCAGTGTGTGTCTCTGCCTCATGGCCCAGTTGTTGATCTCCACAGGTCTCACTTTATTCTGCAGATTTACAGACTAGTTTTTACACACTCATCATCCTTTCTCCTGGTTATTAAGAAATTGGTACATACAGTACTTGCCTTCTCATTTCCGACAATCACAGGGCCTCATGGCACCTCTTCACTTTGTTTGTAAGCGTAGGAGAGGGTACACGTGTGACTAAACTTGTGTGCTTCACTTTATTCACACTTGGTGTTTTTTTTCCAGTGTTGTTTGGCTGTTGTGTAAACTGGAAATTGTGTGTGAAGGTCAGCACTTGTGTTTGCCTTAACTATGATATCACTGCCAGTTACGCTTCACTGGATGTGTCTGCTCACCACAGTATTTTTCTGATTATGTTGTCAGCCTTAGACTGTTCTGTCTCTCTATTAAGCAAACAAAAACACAAACGGAAATGTAGACAGTTCACAACGAGCCCCTTACAGACACAGTAATATCAGTAAGATGCAAATTATTCTGTAATTTCTGACATGTTTTCCTCATAATCCTGTTGTATTACGCAGTATATTGAACATATACAGATTTGTGGTTGTTCCAGGACTTTCGCTGTTGTTTATATTGCATGTATTTCACTTTTGTCTCTCATCTTTCTCTGCTCCCACTCACACTCCCTCTTAACACCTCTTTTTTATCTTACACATAACAAAAAAGGAAATACCAGTCAGCATGGGGTTAAAAAAAACCAACAACAGACATTTCACAAAATGATACACATTGAAATGTGAAATTATATTACAATTTCTGCATTTTACTCATGTTAGGGATAGTGAGAGGGTGCTTGTATCGCATACAAACATTTTCTGCCACAACAGACTGACACTCCTCTTTCAGGAAGACCCAGCTGGAAACTCTTTTCAGTGTGAATAACTTTTTGAGGGTAACAATTAATGGAAAAGCACAAAACAGTGAATTGTGTACAGTTCATAAGACAGATTTGTTATGCATTCTGTGTCATTCTGCGTGGCTTTTCATCTCTACAAAAATCAGTGAAGTTTCACCTTTTCTAAAAAAGAAGGAAGTTAGGAAACATTTCAAACAGACGAGCACAGCTATTAAGTGAAATTAAATTTGGCCATTTATCCTCTGTTAGACTGGACTATAAATGCCAGCTCTGCATTTTCAAATAAGGACTGTTAAAGGACATGTTCTAGCCTTTCCTCTCTTAATGAAATGTCAGGCTATTGACCCGACTTTCTCTTCGGTGCTAATTTGACACCCTCTCTGACCTTTCACCCCTGTTCCTGTGATGTTTTAGAGCGCGTGGAGGTCCTTCCACAACCTGAAAGATGTCGGTGTGGTGCAGGTGAAGGTCATCAGGGCCGAGGGACTGATGGCAGCAGATGTCACAGGTAAGAACAGTGAACTTGTGTGCAAACAAAGGGGCTGTAACCTGTACACACTGTTAAAATGTAAACATTTTGTCTTATTTTTTCACTCTTGTGTTCATGGTCAGATGTTGACACTTTTAAAAAAATAATCTGACAAATAGGCCTCCATTTTTGTTGTTGTGTTACAATTTTGTTTGTACTTAACTATCAGAATGAACACTACCAAGAAGATGACAGGAAATATTATCCATTTCAAGAGCATTTTTTTTGCTTAAAATAACTCTAGACATTGAGCAATTTCTGTGGCACGTTTTCCTATGCCGGCAGTCTGCCATAAATCTACTCATATTTAAAGTCAGAGTGTAATTTTTGTTTAAGGGATGATCCTCTGCGAGACTCCTCAGAGAGAGTTAAAGTCTACTTTGTGCAGGACGCTAAATTTGTCTCTGCATTTTTAGCAAAGATGCAGGCTGCTCATTTGAATAATAGAGAAAAAGTACATATTTGAACCAACAAATCTCTCGCCCTCCTCCTCCCTCCTCCCGCTCTTTCTCTGCTTGCTCTCTCTGAATCCTCCATTCTCCATTAATTCTTACTTTTAATTAGGTCTACAGTGGACAGGCCTAGTTTTTCACTCTGTATTATCTAGTAGACAGAGAACGAAATGTGTGTGCGTGAATGTGTGTGAGAAAGAGACTGGAGTTTTTCTCCATTTGAAAGAGCCACAGTCCCATTAGCCAATGCGGAGTGGAGCTGGTTGATTTAGGTTATTGCGTGGAGCGACCGGAGCAGCTGGAGTGCAGGGCTAATGGCTCTCTGGCTCTTGTATTTCACTCGGAGCAGAAATTTGCTCTGTGACCTCATTGTAGAGCTCATCATTCAGTCTGAGCGTCATGCATCCTTATGGAAAAAAAAGAAGAGTAAACCTATGGAAATCTAGTGTTCATTGGCTGTTTGTTTGCCTTTGTCTTTGTCTTTGTCGGTTGGGCGTGGTCATAGAGAATGTGTGTGACTTCCAAGCGGTGCCTTTACACACTGTGGCGATTTTAAATTATTACCACAGGCTTATGCCACGGTGCAAGTGCAGCATGTGCTGTGGTGCTGTGCAGGGCTAAAATTTTACACAGAAAGCAATTATATTAAATATAAAACTGATGTCAAATGTCAGATTTGAAAACACACAACAAACATCCTTTTATAGAGTGTCTGACATCATGAAATGGGTCAGTTTTTAATCAAGAATAAGTTTTTTTTTGAAAGTTTTGATTTATGGGAGAAATGTTTTTTCCACATGTGCTGCCTGCCATGTGCACTTCACATGGAAAGCTTGGATTTCACATACTATAAGCAGAGTACAGCTGAAGATGTTTTCATATCTGTATGTATTCACACACACACAAATGGACTTTGGGGTCACATGTGGGTTTTCACACATAACTTTTTTGTTACAGTCAAATAGATCTGTATCTAGTATGTTTCTGTTGTTCAGCGGAAAATGTTTTCTTTCAGCGGGTGTACAAAGATGGATACAGTAGGTAAGCTGATACAGATAAGAGACAGGCGAAGGGTTATTTCTAGATGGCTTATTCCTGTTTTGAGTTTGATGCTCTCTGTGTGTGTGTGTGTGTGTGTGTGTCACTGGCAGAAACAATAGCTCCGTAAGAGCCACATAAGAGCTCTCACCACACGAACACCCTATTTTAACAGCTCAGACCAAGAGAGGGTCAAGAACAAGGTGAGAGAGAAACAGACGGACAGACAGACAGAGAGGAGGTCAGAGAAAGAGTTCAGTGTCTCTCTCCCATTCACGCTGCCTGTCTCCTGTCTTTTCCCCTCCTCCTCCTCCTCCTCCTCCTCCTCTCTCCTCTCTCCTCTCTGGCCATCTCTCTCTCTCTAATTGAAGTGTTTTTGTGGAGTAGCTGCTCTCCAGCCCGAGTAGGATAACTGAAAATAGTCTCTAAAACCAACAATCCCTTTTGTCTGCCAGCTCTTGTCCCTCTGAGTGGATGCTATACTGTTGGAACATTTCAATAGTAGCACACATGCACATGCAGCAGCAGTACCACAGCATATGTGGATGTCTTCTACTTGTTAGGTGCAGATTTTTCCCTTCATCACTTGATACTTGGAGGAATGCTGTAGATAATCATGTATAGCCTATAAAAAATGACGAAGAAATGGAAAATAAATGCAACAAAATTGCACGATTTCCATTTTAAAGCCTGAACCATAATTAATTGTGATTATACGTGAAAGCACGGGATCCTTCTCCGAATTCAAACTTCTCACTAACTCTAAGCTTCCTGAGAGGCAATTACAGCACGCTCCCTCGTCTGTGTACTGTATCCATCCTCCACACTTATCTCAGGGCACCCTGAAATGAGTTTGAGCCCGCTTCTTTCTGCAGACCTTCTTCCAGAGCTGCAGAGACGGGACCCAGAGGCGGGGGAGGAGCTTTGCTCGGACATTACCTGTGTGATCTCCGAGTGGTTCTCGAGCCTGAGCGTGTAATTGGTTAAGACAGCCGCCTCTGGTGCTGGCGGCCAATAAGGTGAAAGTTCATCACCAACGACAACTGGCTCTCTGCGGCAACACAGCCTGCCATGTCATTAAAACCAGAATATTAGAGCGAAAATGGGGGAGGGACGGGGTTCTGCAGAAATAATTTCCATCTCTTTAATTGGGTGATTGCAGTTAAATTTAATCTGACTTGATTTGTGAGGACAAAATCGTAATCGTTTATGCTATGGAAGCTGCAGGATAATTTCAGATACTCACTTCTGTAAAAATATTGAATGAAACTGCCAAGATGAAGTGTTTTTGCAATTTTAAAATAAGTTTTTGTCTGTATTTAGAATGGCTCCATTTGTGTTTTCATACAACAGTTTATATGCTATACAAGCAATTTATAATGCTAACAGTGTACAGCGACTTGCATTGAGAAATAGGCTCTTGGGTCCATTGTCTTTTGTCTATTTTAATGTATCTTATTTCCTGTCGTAGGAGTCGTAGCTGTCAATATCCACTTCAAACACTCTACATCAATAGAGCGCCACAAACAGATATGAAAGGCAACACCTACAGCTCAGCATTGATCACGGTGACATTTACTTTGCACACCCACTAAATGTCCTGCCCTTGTCACAACATTTGAAGAAAATCACACCAATCAATGACACTCAGACACACACAGATGGGCATACACAAGCACATGCACAAATACAGCAGGGGGCTTTGAACTCAATCCCAACTTTATTGAGTCTGATTATGCAACATCGCTGCTCTTTACTAATATTTCAGTATACTCAATATTTTCCACAGGAATTCGTGTGGGACGTTTTTTTTTTTTTAAACTTCCTGACCCAGCCTTTTCAAGTGATAAGCTTGAACAAACAGCACAACGGCTCCCAACAGTTTTAATAAAAAATAATGATCAAAGGCAGAATTAAGAGTTTTGTTGTTTTTAGTTCATTTTGAGGCAATCGAAGGGAGGTGGGCTGGCAGGCGTGGGGAGCTGGTCTCTCTCCTTTCTGTGTACAAAGAAATTGAAATGTGAGATGTTAGTAAACAAATGGAGAATATATAGGACATTACTGGTTTTGATTATTATAGTACACTATGCAATTCTCAGGAGGAGGAAATAACTCTGTGGTTATGTTTGTTCCTTCTCCGTCTCTCTCTACGCAGTTACATAACAGTAGTAAATTCTGAATTGAAAGTTTTGTTGGAATGAATTAGCATTAATGAATATGATTTACAGTGAACCATATATCATATCCATGTTTTATAACAGGGTCTTTAAAGTTCTCACATAGTGGATTAAAGTTTTATCATTTGGCAGCGACAAGCCACTCAAATTATTTCATATGTCATATGTGAGTTTTTCCAGTGATTTATAGTGTAAATCTACATTTTGGATAAGTGTCATTACTGTAAAATGTCACTTGTGTTTTATTGATCAAACTTGTTTTGCCACCAGTGTATGAAACACATTGTAATAAACACAGGAGTTAAATTTCAATTTTAATGGCTAAAAACCTCAGTATTTATTAATTTACATTGCTGTCAGTAGAACAAAGCAGAAAGGATGGAGAGGAAATGTTTCCTCTGTCAGTCTTTCGTCATTTTATTCTCATATTCCTCTAGCTTTCACTCTTTTTTTTTTTTTTTTTTCACTTCGCCGTTGCCGTCTCACCACTCGCTAGGACTCGCTAATCGTGGAGCTGCTGTGTTTCTCACACCCCTGCTCGGCTGTCTTTATCTTCTACTTTGAACTTCTCTGGCCTTCAGAGCCCCGTCGCCCTCTGTCTTCTCTGCACTATCCATTCTCTAAGTCTTCTCTCTCCCTTTTCACCCCCCCAGCCGCTGCTTGTGGCTGCCCAGGGCACGGTTGTCCTGGAGCTTATCTTCTAGTTGTCCATGTTCCCAAGGTGTTGATAGAAACGGCTTGCAGCACTTTAACTGATATACTGTTTAATGACATATACCGCATTGGGGCTAGAAATGAAAGATTCATATTACAGCTGTGATAAGTCCAGGGCGTTTGAGCTGTCCTGTGGTATAAGGATATGATGCCATACACCATCTGTCTGAATGATATGAGACAAAAGGAATTACTTAAGATTCTCACGTTCCTTGAAACCTCAAGCTAACCATAGTTTAGTATCTACTGTATATATGTCAGTCCGTTTTATCAGTTTTTGTTTTTATTGGTCCTGTGCAGGTAAAAGTGACCCATTCTGTGTGGTGGAGCTGAGTAACGATCGGCTGCAGACGCACACGGTCTACAAAAACCTCAACCCAGAGTGGAACAAGGTCTTCACTTTGTGAGTG
Organism: Scatophagus argus; assembly: GCF_020382885.2. NCBI lineage: Eukaryota > Metazoa > Chordata > Actinopteri > Scatophagidae > Scatophagus > Scatophagus argus. The sequence continues at coordinate 5,629,883 of NC_058496.1, read as the reverse complement.
GCTTTTACAATGCCAGTAAACAGACACATACAGTTTGTTTGCAATAATAAAAATAACAATTGATTTTCATTTTAACCAACATGAGTTACTGAATTAAACACTGGGGAAGTCAAAGTAACAGCCACATATAATATTAATCAAATAGATTTAAATTGATAACATTGTGTTTTTGTGATTTTAAAAATGAATTCTGCCAATTTGAACATGAAAAATATATATTAATCACAGTTTTTATTTAACTGTGAATGACTTTTGAATACAACTTTTTATTTAATAGCGTTTTAAAATATCTTGTATTCCTTAAAAAAAAAAAAATACATGAACACATTAACATAAGATAAAAAGAAATCTTATGACATTTTTCATTCTCTGAAAAATATTTTATTTAACGTATAGTTTTACCAGGGCTATTGTTAAATGTTAGTGTAGTTCTGACTCCACATAATTTCCTCTATATATGAGGCAATACATGTGAATTCAAACTTGTGAATTCCCAGGGATGGGACTGATTAATTTAGTCTTTCTTTGAGTGCACGTCTTTCTCATAGCCTCCTTTCTATACATAACATCAGCCATCTTCTTGCTAGCCTAGTTTTCAAAAGATGACACATCTGAGCTTCACACTTTAGTTCTCCTTAGCTCATGCAGTAATGTGGTAAAGATATAAAAAATGTTAATGGTGATTTTTAAACATTTATGTGCCTGTAATAAAGGGTATTTAAATATAATTCATTTGTTAGGAGTCACATAGCTTGTCAGATTCTAAGATGTGATAGCTTTCATACTGTTTGAGTGTGTAGCCCATATTTCATTGTGGCGTTTGTGTCATTGTCTTTGTGTGTGGTCCAGTAACGTGAAGGACATCCACTCGGTACTCGAGGTCACTGTTTACGATGAGGACCGAGACAGAAGTGCAGACTTTCTGGGAAAAGTGGCGATTCCTTTACTAAATGTGAGTCAAAGGCAGATTTCTGTGTGTATTTTTTTTCTTTTTCCCTTGGGGATAATAGAAAGAACATAGAGGAACGGAAAGAATGAAAATACGCAGTGGAAGATATAAAAAGCAGGGGTTATTTTTGCAACTACACAGATGAGACTGTTATTATTTCACAAAGAGAAAAGAGATGACAGGAAGGAGAAAAAGTGGAAGAGAGGCCGAGAAACAGAAGAGATTGATAGGTGAAAAGAAAGTGAGGGGATGAGAGACTCTATGAAAATGACACTGATCGAGAGATGGAATGATGCGATTTAGACAAGAAAAGAAGGACAGAAGAGTGTCTCTTATATTTGAAAAAAATATAGATAGCCCGCAAAAGAACTGTGTGTCTAATATATCTATGCTCTGCCGTAGAGTATGATTCCCCAGGATAGCTAATTTCTGTTTGACAGAGCCGAGCTGCAGTGGGTAATGAACAGGTACTTGTCAGAGTTGCCACAGTTGTTTTGGGTTCCCTGTCAGCGGCAGCAGCTGGGGTTCAAAGGTGGCCCGGGGAGCCGATTCAGCCGGGTATTGCCAGACAGACGCCTGTCATGTCCCTCTCCCACAGATCCAAAATGGAGAACGCAAAGCCTACGCCTTGAAAAGCAAGGAGCTGACAGGGCCAACAAAAGGGGTCATCTTTCTCGAAATAGACGTGATTTTTAATGCTGTAAGTCCTTTTTTGCTTTTTTTGATTCTCCTCCCTGATTTTTTTTTTTATTTTGCCCCCCCACCCCCCATTATTCTCTCCAGCAACCACCCCCCCACGCTGCTGTTGTCTTTATTCTGTTTGTCCCCCCCTCCCTCGCTTTCCATCTCATCCCTCGTCCCTTGTCCCTCGTCCTCGTTTTGGCTTTAATTATCCAAGACTCCCTCTCAACTGCCTTTGTTTGCCCATACACCACCGCTGTGTGTGTCCTATGGCGGCCATCTTACAGCTTTCACTCCCGCTCTCTTCAGCCCCTGACATGGGGCACGCTTTAAGCATGTGTTAGAAAAACCTTAAGAATAATCAAAATTCGCTGTCATCATCACCCCCGCGTTAATTTAAATCAGTGTCGCTTCACTCTCACCGTTTGCTGTTTATGATGCTGTGTGTGCTATAACTCCATCCTCCAGGTGAAGGCTGGTCTCAGGACGTTGATTCCCATCGAGCAGAAGTATATCGAGGAGGAACCCAGAGTGTCCAAACAGGTACATCAGTGGCAAGCGCTTATCTTCTACTCCTCTGCCTCATTTTTATCGATGTCCGACAGTACTTCACTGTCTTGAGCAAAACCAGCAAGCCTCGAGAGTGGCATCTTGTAAAGAATAACAACTGTGTGGGCAAGATACAACAGAATGATTGAAGGAAAAACAGCATTTTGTTTCTTTTTTTTTTCCCTCTTCTCTCCCTTCTCTCACCCCCTCCCCGTCCCTCACATCCACTCTGAGTGGTGAATAGAAATGTCAAGCCGTCAGCTCTGGGGTGCATAAGTAGATTGGCCATCCTTATAGTTGGCCTTCTTTGCCACTGCTGCTTTGCACTTCATTGTCACGCCGCTCAGTGTGGCGGCACCACAAAAGGCTGAAAAGTAGGGGCTGGCCTGCATCAGACATGTCATATGAGTGACCGTTTGGGCTCAGCAGACAGTGCTGCGCCACGCACAGCCGAGCACAGCCCTGCCCAGCGCACACACACACACCAGCTCCCATACCACCCTTTTGTCAGCCCTCCATCTATTCCCTTTCCTCGCTGTTTCTGCCTTCTCTGTTGCTCCCTGTCTCGGCCCACTTTACGCTTTTCTCCCAAGTGCAGAATCCTTTTTCATCTCCATTTCACCTCTGACTCGCAGAGATGACCCATGTCAGCGTCTCGCAATGATGATGTCACTGGCTGCTTTGGAGGGATTGCCCCGCGAGGGCTCTTTTGTGTGGTAGCAGCTCCCCTGCTGTTGCTTGCTGCTTAGTGTGCAGACACACACAGAAAAGAAAAGCAAAAACACATAAGCTGCCTGCCAAACAAAACCATATAAATGTAATTATGACATTTGACGGAATAAATGACTTTTCTAAATGTTTTCAAGGATTGACTCAAGGCCCTTGTTGAAATAATTCATGAAAAATTAAATATTCTTATCTAGGCAGTTATTGCAATAATGAGCCCAGAGGAGTATAGCATGTACATCGAGTACATGCGTTAAGAAACGTGGAAATGGATGATTCACAGTCTTGCTGTCCTTAGGGTCTGTGTGTCCCCAGCAGGACACCATACAGTCATCCTCAGTTTGGCAACAAAAAGCTTCACATAATTATACATAGAGGAGGAGGAGGAATCGTCCTCTCTGCTAGCATCAAAGCAGCCAAGCCAGCCCTAACCACATGCAAATCCACCCAGAAACACACATACATGCAGATAATGGACTTTACTGTAGTGTTACAAATACATGCTGTACGCTCATGCTATACACACATTCAAGCGCACACACACACTATTTCCCAAAGAGTAAAATAATGGCCTAGAATTTTTTAAACAGCGATCTGCAGAGACAGCTATTCCTTTGGGAGCACTTTCTCCTGGTGGTGACCTGATTGGGTGGTTGGCGTTCTGCACTGCTGTTACGCTATTCCCTGAATGGTTGGCAACCCAGGGGGAGGACAGCAGTTAGGCAGTTCTCTCGTGTCTGGCCAAATACATGGAGAGCCCTCAGGGAGGAGAATCCAGGGAGTGTGCTGGAAATTGTTATTATTTTACTTAACTTTATCACTGGGAGAGTTGTGTGAGTCAGCTCGTCACACTTAAAGTGGCTGTTTGCCCTATACGCTGATCCACATCTATATAGAGCAATCTAAAGAAAGGAAAGGCGCAGATGTCCTCATGGTGTCCTCAGTGCTGTAATGTTGTAATGTTCAAGCCAAAGTGAGGTCAAAGCTGCAGCTCTCCAGTTGCAAGAGTCTTTGCTCCAGTTAACTTTCCAAAGTGACGGCAGAACGAGAGACTGGCAGACTTACCGACAGCACGTCGTTTTAACTAACTAATTATACACTGTAGCATTTTCACTTACTAAATTATGATGAATTAACTAAACATAAGGGCGGGAAAACTGACCTCGAGATCAGAGATTTGCTGTAATGGCTGTGCTTATGTTTGTGGACAGCTAATTATTCTCCTATTTGCTGAACTCTTTCCAAAGAGTATGCATGTGCAGTTAATATGGGAAAGTGTTTTATTGTTTTTTGCAGTTATGCTCAGTTACATGACCTGTCACATCAGTCTCATTAGGCATCTGTAAATTCGCAGTACAGAATGTCCATGTTTATGTACTTTATCTACCACTGCACTAAACTGGAGTGATATGTCATGTGTATAACACCACGCTGTGTTCTTTACCTTCTTTTTAGCTGCTGTTGCGCAACTTCAACAGAGTTAGACGCTGCATCATGTTCCTGATCAACACAGGCTGCTACATCAACAGCTGCTTCGAGTGGGACTCTCCACAGAGGAGCATCTGTGCTTTTGTGGTACGTCAGAGTGTACTCGCAAATACAGTACCATAAATTGTGGCATATCGCATACAATTTTGCTCATTTACCAGACGTGAGGAACTGAAACTTATTATGTTGCCACAAAGATGATTGTGCTGTGTCATTATTATTATTAAATTGGTTAATCAAGAATTTTAGTTTTAGGTGAAAGACCATCTCAGAAATATACTTAAGTGTAGCTGGGCCTCACACCTTTTGAATGAAACTGAATGAACCCACTCACACTGAGGGGTCCAAATTACTACAAAAAGTATTTATTTATGTTACTTTAATACACAAATGTTTTACTGATCACACTATCTGTGCCAATTAGCATCTGCGCGTGTGCAGTACTGTGTTCACAGAGGCTGTAGGACCATTTCTGCTAACAAAGTATGGCTCCTCCACTGATAATTGCACACTCTAACAGGAGAGATTGTTGATGTCTCAAGATAAGTGCATTAACAACTGTGTAACCCCCACACTACACACTGTTACTCACACACTCTCATATCTCACATATCTTGATATGATAGTCTCGATGAATCCCCTTTCTGGCTTTGTATCAAATGTACAAGTGAATGTATTATATGCACAACATGTGCCTGTGTTGACACTCAGTTGCTGGGAATGAGTGGATACTTGGTAGTGCAGCTTAAGCACTTTTTACAAAACCCTCAGACATTGAAATAAAGAGGAAATGCAGCGACAGTCTATTGCAGAGTGACAAGCTGTTCCTGCAGACGCTGGAAATGGCAGCGTCTCTCTCTCTCTCTTCTTCATCCTCTCTCTCTCTCTCTCTCTCTCACTCTCTCCTTTCCCTCCTGTCATCTGTGTCTGGTATTAAAAGGTGAAGTGTAATTGGACAGCAGAGCTATCAGTAAAAGACATTCTCCCGCCGGGCGCTGAGTGGTTGCATGAAGGTTCCAACCCTGAAGATGACAGAGCAGGCATTTAATCCTGTCTGGTTTAGTGTCCTGACTTAAGTAGCTGCAGGACAGGTGGGCCCGCCCCACCCCAGCCCTTTACCATTGGGGCACAAAGTGTCTCCACAGCAGACAATAGACATTAGCCGTATTTGGCTGTCTGACACCACTTTCATCTCTGCCAAGGCTGTATTTGTGTGTGTGTGCTGGTACAGCAGGTCACAGTGTCATCACAAAACATGGGTCAGAGGAGACATGGTATTGATCAGTTAACATTTTCCCTCCTTGTGTGTGCGAGCGCACTCATGTGCGAGCCTGGCGTGTGTGTTTATGTATGCGTTTTCTCTCATGTAGGACCGAACTGGGTGTGCGAGCCCAGTCGTGTCTTATCTTTTAGAAATAAATGAAACTGTCATACGAAAAAAATGTCAAGGGATTCACAGAAAACAAGGTCACTTCCGAACTGGCAGTCTACATGGGTGAGTAGCGAGGGGAGGAAGTAGCCTTGGATAGTGCCGCCTCAGCACACACTTACCTTGTGTAGCTCTTCACCCTTTTTGAAAACAGTGTATAGTACATCCATTTCTGAGTAACAGTGCCAACTATTCATATTCTCATTGTACTCACTTAAATTTAAAGTATTCAGATGACGATAAAGGAGTATCTAGGCCAAGGACATTTTATAGTTTATACAAAGTCTGAAATTTAGGTGTCATTGTGCTTTTCTTCCCCCCTCCACCTTCTTTGGCTCTTTTGGGAGTCTGTTATCGTAGGAGTATGCACTTAGCTAAAAGCATCGGAGTATTTAAGGCCTCTGCTCTACACAGGTACTCCCTCCCTTCTCTTCCATTTCTTCATCCCTCTCTCATTTCTCCCTCACTTTGAGAGGCCTCTTAATCACTTCGCTCATCTCTTTAAGTGGGTTTTTATGGGGGGCCATCTGGCCAAGGTGGTGTGTTCGTGAAGGTGTACGGCTGTGTGCGATTACGGGCATGTGTGTCTGTTCACATGTGCACGTGTGTTTCTGTCTGGCTGTCTTTCTAGACAGATGTTACACTTAACTTTCCAACACAGCTGTAGCTACAGAGGTGGAGTTGTGGCCAGTGCAGTCTCTAAACTTACAAATGTGCACACTTCTTAACTGCTAAGTAGACCTTAGAGGGGAATTTAAGTGTGTTCATACGTTTGTGGGATTTTGAGAATGCTATAGTACTTGTCATTCAGCGTCACTTCACAACATTCCCTACATAAAACTGCTTGAAATTTTCTTTATGGTCGCTTACGCTTCTTCTGCTCAGTTCTGCAGCGCCTGCCTCATGTACACATCGCCCATTAGTGCCAGCTGTGATTAGTGTGTATGTTGTGTGTGTTTTTTTGTGCATGTGAGAGAAAGAGAGATATCACGTAGTCTCAAATGAAGCCTTTCTCTGTCTCTCACACCCACACGGCTGTCACACACCCATCCCGACAGTGAATCAGCCGCCGTGGCAGCTTTGCCTGAGGCGTTGGCACAATGGACGGGACTGGAGTTACCTCCTGTCCTGCATGATGGGTGGTGTCTGCATATGTATGTGTGAGTGTGTGTGTGTGTGTGTGTGAGTGTGTGTGTCTGTTTGTGTGGGTGGGCCTTGGTGTCTCCATCTCCCTATCTCAGGGTTAAGCGCTTGCTTCCTTTCTCCGCACCTGTAAGCCGAGTGTCTCTCCCTTCTATCCATCCATCCGTCCATCCATCCATCCATCCCTGTTCCTCTTTATCTCTCCCTCACCCCCTCCTCTTCCTTTGCTTTCCCTCCCGGAGAGCCGAGGCCATTGTGGGGCTGAGCGGTGTTGGGTTCTGTTCTCCTGCTGCTGCCAGCTCTCCCCACGGCCCCTGCAAGACAAGGCTGTTATTGCCCCAGGGACCGCAGGCCTCAGCAGCTCTTCCTCCAAACAAATTTGCTGTAACTTTATCTGCAATTGGGCCCTGAATTGGGAGCAAATAGAGGCAGCTTTGTGAAGCTCGGGGAAGGGCGAGGGCAGCGAGCTGGGGGTTGTTGGGGAGGCAGGGGAAATGATACCGGGCTCTTTTATGTCAGGCAAAGTAGGACTCTTATCAGGAAGAGAGCCCAGACAAGGGAGCTACTTCTAGAGGAAACTGGAGCACCTATCACCTGCTTTGCATTTAGATAAAAATTCACCCTGCTGAAATAAAAAAAAGGGAAAAAAGCAAAGACAGGTACAGAAGCAACTATTGGAGTGTGTGCGTGTTTGCACATGCCTTCCTGGCAGTTTGATACACACACACAGTGCAGAGACGCCATAGCAGGCAGTGGTACACACCACTCCAGGTCTCTTTAAATTGCTCCTTTGACTCCTCTTCAAAGAATTTGTCTAACTTTTAAAAGTTTTAAAGTCGGGAGTTCGTCTTTGCCCACAGCAAGGGACAGCTTTGAAAGATATACTTTCACATTTTACTGCTCTCCTGATTTGCAAAATGAATGATAGTTGAAATATAGTGGCATGACTACTAGAGAATACCAAGTCAGAGTTTAATCACCAGAGATTGAGACTCAATAGAAAATGTGTAAAGCCTTTTGTTGAGAAGTCAGAGATAGAGCATCCTTACTTCTTGTGAGTAACATCGTGCAGTCGCAGCACTGTGGCCTTAATGGTGGACGCTTTCTTTTAATTTTCCGTGTTTTTGCAAAATGACTGGCTTTGACACATCCGTTTTATTCACGTAGGCTGCTTTTCTATCGGTTGAACAGCATTAATTGCGTTGTAGATCTGTGTTCTGCAGGGATACAGCAGGGGGCAGTCTAGCACCACAGAAGGATGGTTGGGTCCGGTCACAAACAGGACACAGTCTCCCTCCCTCTCGTGTTCCCTTGAACTTAACAGGACTTTCTAGTTGCTATCTGGCAACACTTAGTGCCAGCATGGAAATTGATGTAAGAGAGATAAAGGGGAACTCTGAAATCCAAACTTCAGTTTCACTCCACTGAGACAGAGCAGGGAAAAAGTTAGCCTGGTGTGTGGTTAATGTAAGCCAAAGTACTGAATATTACCCTCCCACAGTGCCGCGGCTCTGAGCCGTAAGGACGCGGGTTGTGTTTTGAAACAAATAATGCAAGATACGACTCTCAACGTGTCACACTGAGTGCTTGAATAAATCATTTTGACTTGTCTGTTTTGTTAACATTTTTAATACGTCTCCTTGCGTTCAGGGGATTTCTTAATACTAAGAGAAAGCATCAAATATTATGACTGTAATTAAATCCAACTACAGAGACCTGTCAAAATAGTTTTGTTTACTGATTTTGTGTGTTGATATTTTAGCCAAAATATTACAAATTATACTGCCATGGATTTACTTTGTTCATGCTTGTGATTGTCTCTTTTAATTAAATATCTCATTTGAATTTCAGCTTGTGCTTAGATGTGAGGTTTGCCCAGTTCACATGTATTAAACTGTATTTGAAATGATTTAGCAGATTTGACAGTGGAAAAAATTATTTGACTTTGTTTTATGACAAGTGAATAGTTCTGGTCCTAGAAATTTCAGTGCATTTCACTAAAGACTTGTTGAAGCACAGATCATTTTAAAATAAAGGAGAATGAAGTTTTATGACAAAATAGATTTGCTGGGTGAAGGGAAAACTGCTGCCAGTCGTTTTGAAGGCAAAATAAACCAAACTAACTGGTTATAATAGTTTGGTTCATGCAACGTAGTATGAAAAGGAATGAAAGAGTACACGTCTCATTTTAGTGTTTGTAACAAATACAAAAACAAGTTACACATTTATTAACATGTTCTCATTACCAAATTAGAGAGTTTGCATTATTTGAATAATGTGAAAGGGAAAATATATAGAGAGAGACGATCACGTACAGGTAAGAATTCAGTGGCATTAAACAAAAGAAAGAGTGAAGCATGGTGAGCTTCCCTCTGTGTGTGTGTGTGTGTGTTCACATATTCACTGTGAACCGTCGCCGACCACTCCATAATGTGTGTGTGGCCACACAGAGTCATCTACAAATTGCTCCCATAGACTACATCTGGAGCTTCATTAAGTATTTCCCCCCGCTTTTTTTCCGCTTCGATCCAGCATGATTTCATCGTTGTTTTTGTTGTTTTGGGTTTTTTTTCTTTTTTTTTCTGTCCTGCTCCTTTCTCCGGTCACTGACATCCTCAGCAGGCTCCTTCCCGCTCCCTCTTCCCCAGGCGAAGAGCCTGCTATCTGGTGTAGCGAGCAGTGGGGGGTGGCTGTGATCGCCCAGTCCTGGTGAAAAGGTCCAGGCACTGCAGGGCCCCTATTACCCAGCCGGGAGGCATGGAGACGGGGCAGGGCTGGCCACTGCTGAGCCTGGGTGTCCGGTTCCTCTAGCTGCCAGTCAAAACTTCGCCCTCAGCTACTATCACCAAATGGAGGAGGAATGAAGGGGGACGACAGGTTATACGACCCCAGGCAAATGGAGAAGAAAGCAAGATTTCTTTAAAAAAAAAAAAAAGACATAAAAGAGGGTTTTAAGGTTTCATATAAACATCAGGACAGAGAGGAGCAATTAATTTGTCTGTTGTGTGATAAGGACAGCATGAGCGATTAGACAAACAGAACTAAATATCTTTACAGTACAATACGTGCCCGCTGTGCGGTATATTTATAGCAGAGTATTTGAAAGAAGCTCTGTGTGTGTCTGATGAAGATGTTTGTAAGTGTGCAGTTATTTATAGCATCTACAAGAATAGGTTTAAAACAAGTGAACTCCTTTGTTTGTTTGACTGAAGTCATGTGTCTGCACCTCCACCGCACGTTGTTTGGTTAGAGATTATTCCAGTTTGCTTATTAATGTTACAGATTATACAGGTTTGTAAATTGTAATAATTTGTAGGAAGATGGATAATTTTAGTGTGGTTACATTTCTTAGAGAAAATGTGTGTGAGCATGTGCTGTTGTGCTTGTCTGTATGCGCGTTTCCGTTGCTGAGCTTACACGTTCCTAACAGCTTTTCTGTGATGTATGAAGGGAAATGGTTGTGTTGCTTATTAGTATACAAATATGAATTATTGAATAGTTTTTCTCCAGTTCTCCCACACAGCTGAATCAGAGAAAGACTCTTTGTATATGAGAAAGTGAAGTTGAGCCTGAGAGAGACAGAGAAAGATTTTCCGATCCTTTTGGGAGGTTGCTGCACCAAGGCCATTCAGGTTTATTTTGCTGTGAGCGTTATGCAAATGCACTGGACATTTCTGATGTTTAATTTATGTCCCCATTTTTTATTTTTATTTATTTATTTATTTATTTTTTGCTTTGTATACTCAGTGTCTGTTAGTTCATTTTACATGAAGTTATAGTTCTGTCCGAAAGTTTGGGTGTGAGCCTTTCAAACTTTTCTTTGTGAGAAGTGGGAAAGTTGAGGAGATGTAATTGTTTGTCTGTGTTGCTATTATGAAGAGTTGTTTGCATTGATATTCAGATGCACGTGTTGGTGTGCGTGAAAAGGAAATGAAATACCGACGGCACAGCACGCAAGTGTGTGTGTGTGTGAGTGTGACTCCAGCAGACCTGCATACACACTCTTGAGGGGCTGTTGAACCTCATATTCACATTAACCTTCGACTGTAAACACAATGAAGAGCTTTATTTTCGCTCTCTCCTCTCTCCTTCGCACTCTCTCTCTCTCCCTTTCTCTTGCTCTTTCCCCACACACACACAGAAATTAAACTATTTGATTGTTGATTATTGAGCTTTCTCTCTCTTGTTGATGTTGTTCAGCCAAACAGGATATATCATAATTGGTGCACAGACCAATAAATTTGCTTTATGCAATAAAAGTCTCAGTTTTCAGCACTCTTAAAAGTTTCCCATCACAACTGATTATTAAGCACGGATGTATTTCCATGCAGAGCATAATTAATTTCAAAACTTCTTTGCTCTTATTTGAAATAATGGGTTTGTTTTACTTTTGAATTTGATAAACATGTTGGTAACACTTTCTATGAAGAACACATTTATAGTGCACTAAGAAGGCGTTCATATTGTCTTATAATACATTCATAATACTTTATGACTACACTCATAAACACACATTATGCTTTGTGATGCACTACATAAACAGTCATATAAATTATAAATGTGACTTATAATGAATTATATGCCAGATGCTTATGACTAGTTATAAACTCGAAGTTGACTGGCGGGGCTTATTTGAGTCCTTACTACAGGTGATTACTGAAGTTTGTAGTGGTAGTCATAAGGCATTATTAGCCCCATGAGTCAACCTCTTGTTGATACTAGCCAAGAGCATCCATAAGACTCTTGAAATTTCATGAATAGGTGAAAATCCATGATAGGTGACAACTCCTAAAGTCTTATGACTGTTCAGGTAGTGCATCAGAAATAATTTTTTGTGTTTATTAATATAGTTGTAAAGCAGTATGAATGCATTATAATTCACTATGAATGCCTGCAGATGCGGTCTTCATAGAAAGTGTTACCAATGTGTTTTGCTATAAAATATTAAGTGTTAGGCATAGGTTGCATTTTCACCATTTGTTATAATTGTTGCTGAGGTCTTAACAAGCATGGAAAATCTTTGGGTAATTATACATGAAATAAAGAGAAAAGATAAATCTTGTTTTGTTCTATTTGCTTCTGACAGATTTTATTCCCACCAGATATCCCCTTTCATCCAGTTAAACTTTTTGAAATAGTTGACACACAACATACTCACAATTGACACAATGCCTCTGAAAAAAGAAAACCCAAAACACAAGCTTCCATCATTAGCAATTTTACTTTCCCACATATAACTTCTCCCAGCCACCGCAGTAATCTGTTGTCAGGGGCTAAAGAGCCCTGCCAAAACCAGAATACGGGGTTTTAGGAAAGGTTAATTTTCAGATGGTACTTTTCTTGTTTAGGGATGAGAGGGGAGGTGTTGAGGTTATGGTTTTGGCAGATGGGTGCAGACAGGGTTAGAGATGGGGCATAAGAGTCTTTTGGGGTAGCAGAGAGGGTATTGGGGCTTGGAGTGACAGGGTTAGAGACTCGGGGTGTGGGGTGTGTGAGGTCAGATACCAGGGTGTGAGGGCTGAGTGTGGAAGGGTCAGCTTTGACGTGCTGTGGCTGAAAACGGTACATGACCTCAGCCTCTGTGATGATTGGCAAGGAGGAAAGGGGCTCTGACGGCTCATACTCATCCTCCTCATCGTCCTCTTCAGCTGAAGGCCCAGAGAGCCTTTAGGGTCAGGGTGTTGAACCTAGGCTCACTGACACCAGGCCTGTACCTTTGTTGAGATCCAGTCTTATTTTTTCTCTTTGTTCCATGGTGTTTATGATTCTGCATATGAATGCGTTTGAATGTGTGTCCATTCCAGTTGCACATATGGTCGGCGTACGTTCTCAGGAGTGTGCCTCATGCGGGTCAATATGGGGTCTTGAGTGTATACACTCTTAGCTCACACTGTTCACACTTTTTTTTTGTTCTCACTTTTCTTTTTGCTGACGGTTTTGTCTTTCTCTTCTGTTTTCAGCTTTTTGTGATTGTCGTTTGGAACTTTGAACTCTATATGATTCCCCTGGCTTTGCTGTTGCCTTTGGCCTGGAACTACATCCTCATCGCATCGGGGAAGGATACCAGGCAAGATGTGGTGAGTAGCCTCGTAGCTTCTTTCCACATACGTTGCAGAGTTAAATTAAGACAGCATTGTGTCATTTCAACATTGCACTTGTTTTATTTATTACATTAATCACATTTACATGCATTTCATGATTTAATATGAGACTAACTAACTTTGGCTTGAATTTCCCTCGGGATCAATAAAGTATCTATCTATCTATCTATCTATCTATCTATCTATCTATCTATCTATCTATCTATCTATCTACAAATGGTTTTTGCTGTAAAAAATGTCACATGTGATCAGTATAGAAGTACAGATGAGTTAGAATGCAACTAGATTAGCATAAGACAAACTCATTTCAAACAGACCTTTTGATTAAATTCCATTTGTAAACTTTGACCAAAATTAGAACACTCTGCAGAATATTTTTAAAATAAAAAACTGCCTCTGAGGAGCTGCATTTTCAGGGCAATCTCACATTTCTCACTTTGCCTCGTAACACCTTCTTTGAGGCGAAGAAAAGGGAGAAATAATAGGCTGTCACCTTGAGCTACGTTACGCCACTTACCTGGTAGTATATTTATTTAATTCATTTATTTTTATCTCTTATACCAATTAAACGATGTCAAAGCAATGTCATGGAGAAACAGACATGTTTTCATCATGGCCAGGCACATTTGGAGAGTGGAGAGTGAAAACGAGGGAGAGAGAGAGCTGGACTATGGAGTGAGCGTGAACAATGAAGTGATTAATTTTAATAAGTGCCTTTTTTTCCAAGACTCACTTGGAAATAACCAGTTAACAGACCACAGATTTTTTCTCGTGGTCTCTTGCTTTCTATATGTGTGTATTTATCTCTTCATAAGGATTCTTTGTGTTAGATTGGATTTGGAGGAGATATTAAATCCAGTCTCATAATGAACCAAATCTCATTGCTGTGTGTCATTGACATACTACACATAAAAATGGAATTAGATGTGAACTGTACAATAGTTACAACAGATCTTTGGTAAGTTTTTATTACTGAGCTGTGTCATTTACAAGCCTCTGTTTTAATATTTGTCAGGAGAAAAAGTTGACAATAAATCGTCAAAAAACAACTCCTTTTAGACAGATACATGTTTTCTATTACTTGACAATAACTTGGTTTTTACACAGTACTTTGTGCTACACACTAGACATGAAGATCTTTAAACTGGATATGGTCTGTCAAGTTAAGGTTTGCAAATGCAAGCAGACAGAATAAAACATTTTACTTGTGAGTGAGTTAAATTGCAGAGGATATTTCTGTTCACCTGTAGATGGCGACATTGCTTGACAAAAAAAAAAAATATGCACACATGCCTCAAGACAAAACCACGGCATGATGGTTTGTCCCCCCACCTGCTGCTTGTATTTATCCAGACTTAATGATATGCTTTTCCCATGCACTTCCTAATTAAAATGAGGCAACAGAGGTTACATATTTTAGTAATGTGCCACTCACTTCACATATGAGTAAGTACATGTAACTCCTACTTCATGCAAAATTGCTTTTCTCTACTCCTTGAAAGGAACTATTGTGTCTCAAGTACCTCAGGAATTGCCTGGAACATTAACACATGTTGATATTGCTGATACTCCTATGTGCCAAGTGCCAAGTGCCTTTTAGTACGACAATAATGTTCTGCTCAGTTCTGCAGTGTTGTCCTGTGCTCAGAGACGAGAGGCGATATGGACACTTATTACTGTGCTTACATGGGATGTCTTAGTTTCAGGTTTTTCGATATTCGACTGTGTCTTCGTAACACGACAACACTGTAGTTTTGATTTATTTGTACTTCCACATTTAGACTGGGAAGCTTCTTCGCATACAAGTTTAATTTGATGGAAGCAGTATCATTTATTGACAACTGTAACCAATAACATCTACTTTTTCATTTCTCTTTGAGTCCTCGTAACTCGTCTGGTCTGGTTTTTTGGCATAGTCCAAGTTAAAGGGGCTTTATTTCTTCTGAAAGTTGCTTCAGAACCACATCTTTAGAGTGCGGTTTGAGGGGTTGAATTCAAACAACGTATCTGCTTGGGACGTTGGGCTGAATAGAACACCAAGGCCACAGATGCCTGTTAGCTATTAGAGCAATGCTGCAAAATTTCATATCTGACCTTCTTTCAATTAAATGTCTCCACTCTCTAATATGAGTACAATCAGCAATGGCTTTGAGTGAGCATGTTCTGTGCTTCTCACAGTCTGACGGTCTTGATATGTGTGAATTGGAGTGGCAGTGCTGATACTGGCTACTGGATAGTTTGGGGCTCGTGGTGAGATAAGCAGAGGCAAATATGCAGTGCAAAAGAGAATGGGACAGCAGTCCAGTAAATGTAGTATAAATGAGTGTGCAGGTGTATGCATGATGCATGAATGTTGAATATTGTGTGTGTTATGATGGTGGTGTTCTGCCCCCCGATGTAGCCTGCTATGTTATCTTTTATTCCAAAGTTATGATTCATGCACGCACACACACACACACACACATACATTTGCATGTGTGAGTCACTGCAGGTGTGTGTATGCGTGGTACAGCTATGTGTGTGGTAAAAAATGCAATGAGTGCACATAGAGATAAAAGTTATGTCTGTGTCTGTAGGAGAAATTTGTGCATCTATGTTTATCTTCTGTGTTGGGTAAATATGCACACATGCACGTGCATATGCATGTGTGTGCAGACATTCTGAGCAACACTATAGCTGATGAACGTGGGATTAAATGTCAAAGATTAGCACCGTTAATGCAACCTTTCTTGCTGCTGTCACTGTCGTGCTGAACAGTACAGAGCAGCACAGCCGGCACAAAGAAGATCCTCTGACAATCATCGTCTCTCTTGTCTCGGCATTGCAATCTCACTGCTTCAAGATTGGTAAATGTGATGAACTTTGTTTCCTAGTTCCATTATCGACTCTCAGCCTCTTTCGGGTTGTGATTTTACTATCTTCTGTCAGTCATGAATACATGCAGTAAAGGTAAGGTTTGTTGGCACTTATTATTTTAAGGCATTTTTGTGCGCAAGTGCTGCACATGCCCATACTCTAACACACACATTTAGACGAGAGCATCCCCCGAGTCCTGTCCCTGTTTGTTTTCAGATCTGTGGTGCAGGGGGGAAGTGGGTACAGCGAGAGCGTACAGTATCTGTATTCTTTGCTTCCCCTCTCGGTCCCTTGGATTCCTCTTCCGAGTCTTTATCAAGCTGAAGTCATGGACCGACTCACTGTTTCCCTCTTGCACTTGGCAAAGAACAGAAAAAGAATAGAAAAGAAAACAAGGGAAAAAAGGCTTTCTAATTACTTTAAACAACACACCAAATTAAAGCATTGTGCTGAGCCGAGCAAGGGTCAGCATCCGGAGCGCTGCGGTTTTCCAGCAGTCTGGGGTGAGGGTAATGCCGAAGGAATCTCTGCTGAACTCACTCAGAAGAGTGAGAGAAAAAGGGTGAGGGGGGGTGGTGGTAGAAAATCAGAAAACACAAAAAGTATACCCTTGAGTACAGACTTCCTAATGAACTGAAGGTCCTTGCTTCACCTGATGGGTTCAATGTGAGGACCCTTCTGTGTTTTTACACCACAACCACAGTCCATAGCCCTGTCCGCAGCAAATAAACAAACACTGTTCTCTACACGCTGTAATTCACAACTCAGGGTCACTGAGTGTTGTGTGGTTACATGCTGCTTGGCAAACAGATCCCAGATCAGCGCTCCTTACCCTCGCCCCAACCTTGACCAGTACCTGCTAAGCAGTCGAAGCACCTCAGAGCAGTGATTAAAGGAGGCAGTGCACCAGCAAGGTCGACGACCTCCTCTCTTATCATGTAGCACTCTGACCTGTGAACCCTGACTCTTAGACACTGTTAGCTGACTTGTGTGTCATGCTGTAACACACCGAAGCAAACAAACCAAGTGGACCTTCTGTGCTTTTGAATATATGCAAAATATGATCCTGCTTTTACTTTGACATTCAAACCTGATCATGTTCTATCCAGGAAGACCCATCCTGTCTTTCTGCATTTGCGTGGATACTCCTATTGTGTAGGAGCACTTTAATGACCTCTCCATCTTTATCTTGTTTTGAAACCTGGAACAGTTTGGGCCTTAGATCCATCCCAAGCCTGTTGCAGAGGAAGCTGCCAGTAGGCTGGGCTCGGTCAACCAGAGGACAGGCAGCTCCACTGGAAGAGAAAAAGGCTGCGAGGCGCGTGTGCACACATGTGTATCTTTTCATAGTAGTGTATTCATGTGTCCGCCTGCTTGCATGAGTGTATATGATGGGCGTTGAGCTTTAGGAGCAGAACGCATCCCAACAGAAATCCCTCCTTGCTGTTCTGTGGGCCCAGAAAGGCTCTTACCAGATGTTATGAGGGTGTTAATTTCAGTGCAGGCTGTTGTAGAGGGCACATACAGAACATGGTGATGTCTCTTTCTGCAACAGGATGACGGGCAATTAGGCCTCGTGACACTGGAGAACCATCCTCTTTATCCCATGCTTCAGACCATTACATAGATTCACCCACTGGATCCGCCAGCCCATTAGAGAAGAGAAGACCTTATTGGCCTGAAAATACTTCACACTTACAGGCATGCCTCCAACAGCAAGCTACAGCTGATTACTTTCAACTCACTCTACATCCCGACTTAGTATTTTCACAGAAAGAATTTCAGAGTTTAACCTCCTTGATAGAGCTTAGTTATCCTTTAAAATAAAATTATCGTCTAAAATTTTCTACTCATTTTCTTATTTGTTTGTATCCATGTCGTTATACTTGTAGTAGTTTAATCTTTACTTTGCTGACTGTGAAGCCCTCAACGTGACAGCAGCGTATGGTTCATTAGTGTAAAAATAATCTGATTTTTCTCTAAGAAAGTAATAGTGTCTGATCTTAGTAGAACACTGGATCATTTCTGGAACAAGACTTCATTGCCGTTTTTATCTATTGTATTTTTCTCTGAGGTTTTGCATCTAAAAAAAACCCCCAAAACTTGTCTGCATCTCTAAACACACCGTGCCTTGACATCTGCCCTCATTAAGAGCCACGCACAACACAGGTAGAGAAGAGTAAATATTAAGAAAGCTGGAAGGAAAAGAGGAATCGCTGCCTATTATACCTCAACTCCTCCAGAAAGTCACAGCTCCACTTTTTCCCCATAAAACCGCAACTCTGGAAAGAAAAGGAGAACGTGAAAAGGAGATAGAGTGGGAGCGGGAGACAGAAAAAGACAGAGAGGCATTCAGAGAGACGGAGGCAGAGGAAAACATTGGTGGATGGCAGGCACTCCTCAGTGCGGAGTCAGACATGGCAGTTGGTGACAGGTGACAAAATCAAAAGGTCATGTCACTTTTAACTGGGAGCGCCTGTGCCCCACTGATTTCCCCCGTGCCGCCCCGGCATCACCGCACTCATCTCTGCTCCTCTCGCTGCCTCTCGCTGTCTCTGCTAAACTGGCAGATAGGATGGCAGGCTGGCAGCCAGAAAGACAGGCGACGGGCATAGTTTGAAGCGGGACGGGAGCATCGGGAGCATCAGGAATGCCACTGCAGAATCCTCCCAGCCTCCCTTTTCATCATGTTGTGTCTCTTTCTCTTCATTTCCCTCCATTTGTCTGACTCCCCTCATCACACTGAACCTTTGTAACTGTCTGTGCTCTTTGCTAACAATGTCAGCAGCTCAGAGTGTCTTCGTCTGTGCCTGTTGTTGTTGTTGTTGTTGTTGTTTCGTCTATACAGTGCTCCCACTGTAGCTGTTTGCATTTTTTCTTTAAACCTTGAGGTTAAGCCTACAGATGTGAGTATGTTGGTGTGCAATACATTACGCATCAAGTAAGTACCAACTGTAGCCCACTTTTCCACAACTCAGTATGAAAAACAGTAAGACAAGTCAGGATCGTCTGTCGGAGGACAAACGTCTTATCGCAAACAATCTCGACAATGCCAGTGGAGAGTATAAAGCTGTGATTTCCTCTGGATAGCTGCTGAATCTCTGACTAAATATACTTGCTGATTTGTCAGCAAATAAGCAATGAGAAATGCACAATGTGCTGGCGATGCTTGCATTATTATCCCACAGCTCAATCATTTTCAGTGCTCGCAGATTGGCATTGCTTTCATGAATATGGAGCCGCCCTCCTCACCCCCCACCCTCCAGCTCTGGTAGCACCCCAGTGTCTACCCTATCCAGCCCCCTGCTGGGTGAGCCCTGGCTGGGGCAGTGCAGATGGAAGGGCCCCCCTCTGAGGGCCATGGCTCTGACAGCTTGTGAAGGGCCCGTGTGGGTCAGCCAGGCTCAGCCAGCAGTCCTTATCAGACGCACAACCCTCCCCCAGTCTGCAGAAACTGTGGTGTAGGCAATATGCACACGCGCACACACGCACACACATACACATACACACACACGCTCATGGATAGTGCATACCAAGTAGGGCCTTGAGATCCCCCAACCAGCCAGTCGGCCAAACCTCAGCAGCTGGAGAGGTTAAAACCCCCTCACGTATCAAAGAGGAAGAGCAGCAGGAGGATGGAGGGAGGGAGGGATCGAGGAATGGACGAAAAAAGAAGGAGAAAGTATATCTTCATGTTCGCCGGGATGTCTGCCTCGGCGTCAATTCCCCCTGCGGCTGTCATTGGGAAGGTTAGGAGGGGAGAGAGTGGAACTCAGTCCGGCTAGGGAGAGAGAGGGGTGAGTATAGAGGCATTCCAGAGGAGGGGTGAAAGTGATGTAGCTACTACTTCAGTGAGTAAATGTCTACTTTTCTTCAGTGGGTGTGTGTGTGTGTGTGTGTGTGCACACATGAAAGTAGCAACCTGCCACTCAGAGTCATTTTTCTGTTCCTGACTTGTCAAGTTAGATTTTAAACTTCATCGTAACTTTAGCATCACATTGACCATAACACTGCTGAGACGTGAGACCATCCTCTAAGCATGAGGTCCCTCTATGTCTCTGGAAAGGCATTATGGGTGCCTCCCTGGGGAGGCAAAAGGAGGATCCACAAATTCTTCTTGGCAATTAATAAGGTATCAGAATTTTGCACTTGGTAACTTTTTTCCTGCTATCCCCTTTTATCACTCTTACAACTTTTCATTGCATCTCTGTCAATCAGTCTGTGCAGCAAAGGTTCACTTGCACAGGAAAACATCTGATCCCAACACTCGGCGGACGCTTTTTACCTGACGTTTTCAAATTCGGTCCAGCTAGCACCGTACACCTCAGCTGGCACAGAGCAACAGTAAATGTTAGAGAAAGATCTGCCTCTCTAAGCCTGAATGGTGCTGACATGTAGATTCAATACATGGGAGTGTCACAGTTTCAGCTCTGTAGCTGTGAAGCATCAGTCACCACGTAGAGTAAAGCACTAGTCGTACAAGGATAAGCTGAAGAATTCCAGACAGTGTTTGAGGTCATTCTGTGCTTAGCCTGGACATCTGTGGGTCATTTTAAATCAAGATTTATGTTTCTTTTTTTATGGACCCTGGCACCTGATTTACATCTAACTGTCTGAAGAATCAAAAAATTGAAATGTGCACTTGGAAAAACTATCCATCATTAAGTCTTTATTTCCAAAAGTTTGAATAAAGTCACATCATGGCTACCATTTTAAATATTACTGTTATTATACATAAGATAAAGTATTTGCATGACAAGCAATTTTTAATTTAATCAAGTTTTCTGTTTCATAAATAGATGTGAAGGATTTTAATTGCAGGCCAAATAGACCTCCTACTTACATTAAAAGGCCCGACTTCACTGTCACTAAACGACAGTAAAATGATTTTCTTTAAAGATACGAATCATATCACAAATCAAGATTAGGCAATTGTAACGATTATTAGTGCTACAAAGACTAAATTCTTATCTTTTCATATTTTTTGGAAAAATACAATAAGACTAAGTTGTTTATTGCCGTATGTTGTCACTGACAGTGTCATGTCACTCAGCGCTGACCGTCAGACCCTTTCACACTCCCACTCCTGCACATGCATGCACTCACACACACATACAAACTGGTAAAATGACCTGGCAATACCAATGATGAAGACAGCATAATGCTTTTTTCTACTTAATTTTAATGGACAGCCATTCATCCTTCTCAGACAGTGTTCTGCATTGATGGGAAGTGCATTAAGAGAGAAAGTGCTGTAGCAGAGCTTGTGTTGGGAGCCGAGCCAATGCAATAGAAACTTCTTTCTTGCAAATCAGCCTTAGTGGTGCAATTTGGTGCGGCCAAACAGATGTATTCACAGTTTCACAGCCATTTGAACTCTAAATGTCATTGTACTCACAACAATTCTTTGTGTGTATTTTATATTATCGCCATCTTTGTATGTATTTATGGGGCACAGTGTAATCTATAAGAGTAGCCCGCATCATCCCTGTATCATTTGAATAGGTCTGAATATGTTAATCCCCACCTCAGCAGATATTGAATTGACTGGAGCAGCTCTGCAGGCAATGTGAGCTCTACATGAGCCTGTCGACAGCAAGGCTTTGATGCTGCCGTGCTGTAATGATAGTGATTCAAACAACATGATAATGGGGGGATAAGCAGACAAATGATATCATACACCAAACAGGTCTTAGAAAGAGAGAAAGAATGAGACAAATAGAGAGAGTGGGGGAGAAAGGAAGAAAGATGTTTGGAATTCATTGGCTGCACTGAGGTAATTTATATCCTCCCTTACTGAGACAGTAGCTTCAGTGCACACATTTAGCCGTGGCAATCTTCAGGGCAGATGACACGTTCCATGTCTTTTTATTTATTAATTTTACACTGTGTCTCATTGCAGGAAACATGACTTCTCTCTGTAACCAGCGGCGATAGAGGAGAGAAAGCAGAGCGGAGAGCAGAGGGAGACAAACGACTCTATCATTCTCTCTGTCTCTCTAGGTCATGCTTCTGCAGCTAGCTCATGCTCATTGCTTTTGTTTAAAGTTCGGAGCGTGTGCCAGGCGTGCCCTAGTAAAGCCTCTGTGTGGAGCAATCCATTATGTTTGTATTTTGGCATGGGTGAAAGGATTTGGGAGGAACCATGATGACTTTATAAACAGTTATAGTTCATTTGTTTATGCCAGCAGGCTTTCATTTTACAGTATCATGTCTACATCTTCTGCATCGCCTGAGCACAAGAATTCCCTCTCTGGTTTCTTTTATTCTGTAGTAGTGAATGTGTTTCGTATCAGTAACGAGAGTGTGAACTGCGAGCAGTCAAGCTTATTTGTCTAGACGCTGATGGAGTCTCAGTGAACTGGGAATAACCAGTTGCTACACAGTCAGACAGTTAAAACAAGGAGTGCCATGCATACATGCACAACACTTTGCCCTAGTGACTCTGAGCTATTGATAGAACACTCACACACACACGCACACACACTATTGACTCTACCCTCTCAACTCTGCCGTTCTGAACTCCTCTTTGTTTGTGTGGGAAGCTGCATTTACATAAGAGGCTTATGTCAGCCGCCACATAGTTTCCCCCCTTATTCCAATGAAAAACAAAAAGGACAAAAGCTATTGTCTTGTTAAGTAATGATTTTTGGATTTCTCCAAACTAGTTCGCGCTGTTCTGGAGGTGGTTAGGGGGGTTGTGTTGATGTTGAGGCTGGGCGATTGGTTTGTTTTGGGGGGTTGGGGTTTGGTAACACAGTACAACAATGAGAGCAGATGAATGCTGAGGTTGACAGCTGTAGGGCTTATGATATGGTTGTTTGTTTATGTAAATTCAGAGCAACAATATGACCTTGTGGCTTTTTGATGTGTGAATGACAGAAAGAGGTTGGATG
This sequence comes from Scatophagus argus, assembly GCF_020382885.2. Classification (NCBI taxonomy): domain Eukaryota; kingdom Metazoa; phylum Chordata; class Actinopteri; family Scatophagidae; genus Scatophagus; species Scatophagus argus. The sequence goes on along the minus strand of NC_058496.1, from coordinate 5,607,065 downwards.
AGAGATGCAGCAGTGATCTGTGGTTTTCGCCTCAGTGGCGTCAGACTACACATGAGAACTTGTGCGTGCTCACAGAGACACACAACTCAAATACTATACATATATGCCAAAACATTGTTGCATTTGGTTGTTTTTCCCATTGAGGTCTGAGCTGAATGTGGAAGGCTGCATTTTCCATAGAGGTATTTTTCTATTACATTTCATTTGCTGAACAGGAAAAGCTACAATTTGCATGTACCATCGTTAGGTTGGACAGTATATGTACCCTTATATGTAGCCATGTGTGCACATTAGTGTGTCATTTTTTCTTGTGTTCTACAGTATGTATCTCGGTATCTTGGGGCTTCAGAGCTACACCAGCTCCGGTTCCATCGGTTGTGGACCAGTGAAGCACGTAGTTGCTGTTCTTTGTGACTTGCTCTCTGTGCTGCAGGCTTTCTTCTTTCCTTTCTCGTGGAACATCAGGCTGTGAGAGGATGCGAGATGATAGATAGATGAATGTGTAGTGAAGAGAGGTGAGAGACAAGTGCGAAGGTGAAAGAGGTCAGAAGAGACCAAGCTGAATCCTCAGAATAAGAAGAAGAGTTTTGATGTGTCGTCTTGCTAAATGGTATAAGATTTTGATGCATTTGTGCAATGCGATTGGACTGGATGAATGGAGTTTAATCCTCAGCCCGCTGAAATTCAAAGCCAGAGCATTTGCTTACATTTCCAGAAGTGTCAACACATTTGAACAACAGAATGTTTCTAAAATTAAATTCTAAATCATTCTGAGGCTCGTGACATATTAGCACACACCAATCTAATAGTTGTGCTATCTGCATGCTTTCCATACTCATTAACAAACTCTTGCCAGATGTTAAGCATAACCAATCAGCTTTAGCATGCCTCTTTCGCTGTTTTGATGATGTTAACCCTGTGCTATATAATGTTTATCAGTACTATAGCGGTTGCATTTTGTTTTTTTATTTATAATATTTTTTTTCTTTCCTCTCTTCCGGCTGTCAGCAAGCTGTGGAGGACCTGCTGGAGGACGAGGATGAGGATTTTGAGAAAGATGACAAGGTAATTATGTCTTGTATCCGGGATACACACACACACACACACACACACACACACACACACACACACACACACACACACACGTACACACTGCCTCAGGAGGGGTTGACACTTCTTCATATACCGGAAACACAAACAGACGAATGAAATGACTCCATCTTCCCCTCCCATCTCCTCCCCTGTTCCGTTATTCTCACTGCCTGAGGCGCAAACACATGTACAAAGATTGTACAACCTTTTAACCTTTTGAAAAGTTTCCTCTGTAGGTGTGCACACAGCACATTGCTAACCTTTCTTGTGGCTGGCTTTGCTTTGGTCTTTTACTGCAGTTTGGTGCACTATCCTTATTTTTCCCTTCATATAACACCATGTCAAATTTACGTTTCTAACGTCGTTCTTCAGTCCTGCTTCCTGAGAACATGCACCCATATAAAGTGCTTGCTTAGCTATTTAGGTCCATTCACTGCCCCTTTATGTCCCAGTAAAACAGCATCTGGGCTTGTCCAAACACTATCAGGTAACAACAGGTGGCTGCTTTACTACCTCCGCTCGTTTACACTGAAGGAACAGCTACTGAAACAAACACCACTGGCTAGGGTACAACACCACGTCAGTGTTTCACTATAGGCTGGTAATTGAAATGGTACCGATCTATCTATCCACTGTGCTGTCTGTTTTTTGGTGAGGCACACTTCAAATGAAAAGATTTTCTGTCTGATAATCCCCTCTGATGAGACTTATGCAGAGTTAAGGAAGGACAAAATTACAACTTGAAGCTTTAAAGTGAAGTCCAAACCGTTTACTGCGAAAACCGTGAACTGCCTTGACTGAACAGTCTGGAATCTGAAATTACTTGAGCTGATACTTGATGCCTTACAGCCACACTCCAGCAATATAAAGGTTAGTAGGCTAAAATGTGTAAATTGCATGGTCTGTTTTGGTAATCTTTTCGGAGGAAAGCTCTGGCTGTTTGCAAGGGTAATTGTAAAGGCCTTTGACCAGGCAATTTGATATTTGAAAATTATTTTGCCCGAGGAAAGTCTGTATGCTGAATTTACTTATCCAACTGCAACCTTGCTACAACCTCTTCCATTTTCGAAGAGTCCTAAGTGCAAACCCAACAACAGAGTTAAAAAAACACATGTATAGTGCAGATGGTCAAATAGTCATCCCACCAGTAAGTCAGACAATCAGTCAGCCGGGGAAGCCAGTTGTGCGATGAGCACACAAAGATACGTGAGCATTACATCCTCTCCCACAGTGATGCAGATGCAAAGTTTCATGGCTGTGAAGTTCCAAGGCTGAAATGTACAGGGGGGCCGCTGACTGAAGATATGCACCAGGCAACCTTGAACCTTTTTTTTTTTTTATACCCCGTCTTTACGTCTGTCCTCCATCATTGCATTTCCTACCTCCTCTCAGAGAAAAAAATAAAAATACAGGCATTTGAAAAAGCTGCAGATTATATGAAATACATTTTGGACTTTCATATTGAAATGAGGTGCAGCAGCAGCTTCTGCGGCCTCTGTCAGATTTGGTGCCAAACTGATTATTCCACATAAGAGGGCCTTGCTCTCTGTGCTCACACAGGGCTGGGATGCTGGATAGCACAGCCGCCACAAAGGCTACAATTTACCAACTCTGGCTTCATACATTTTGATCTATTGCTCCCCTCAACTGTTAGCATTTCATTTTTGAGCTGTAGGGAAGTTGAAAAGGGGGCATTTTTCTTTTTTCTTTGCCTCCATGTCTCTCCCCTCCTACTCTCCTTCTACCCTTCCCTCAGCCACCCGCCCCTTTCATTTTCTCTCTCTCTCTCTCTCTCTCTCTCTCTCTCTCTCTCTCTCTCTGTGTGTGTGTGTGTGTGTGTGTGTGTGTGTCTTCCCTTTGCTCTCCCTCCAATCTGGTTAAGTGCAGAACAAATGGAGTTTCAAAGTTTAACAAAATTGTCTTTTACATTGGATATGAGGTCTTTTACATTGAATATGAGGTACGGCTTCAGATTGTATGAGTAAGTATGAAGGATGGGTCAAAGGAGGCCTCTTTTTATGGCACAGGCGTATAGGGGAAGTAAGAAGAGAGAGAGAAACAGAGAGAGAGGAGAGGGAAAAAAGATTAATAAAAATGCCAAGGCCTCATTTTAATTGAACTTGAAGCATGTGTTGCAAGTATGTACAATCTGTCCCAGATGTTTACTCCGGCCATGTGCACAGCTCTTCCCAGTGCACCACAAGGCAGCTATTAGCTGGATAACCTTTGCTCCAGAGGCTAAATGGGGTATTACATGGCCAAAAAGTAGAGCACCTGTTTTTCATTGCATAGAAGACCCCTTGCAGGCTTTTTGCTTTGGATCACCACATGTGTTTTGACTTAACAGATTGTTGGGCAGACGTGAAAAGTGTCTTTCTTGTGAGCAAGCACTGATATTAGTCACTTAATCTCAATGAGAGTCCAGCATCTAGACTAATTGATGGGGACGGCTCAGTTCTTAAAGCCAAGCAGGCAGGCTCATGGGTGGAAGAATGTTAGACTAATTTTTTTTCTTCTCCTCCTCCTCCCGTGCTGACCTTCAACATGGAATGTTGCTTGATTCTTAATGCCCACACACACACACACACACACATAAAATATGTTAGCAATCTAACCACTCTTTCAGCTTTTAACCTCTGCTTTCAATAAATCTCATTTTAATGTGGTGGAATGTTTGAGATGCACCTTTTCCCTTTTAAAGTACATAAATGATCCAGTACATAGAAAATTATTGAAATTGTGTGCTTGAAAATAATGTACCTTACATATATTCTGCATGATGGGATGTCAGTGTCGTACAAAGAAGAACATTTATTGTATAAATAAGGTTTTCATGGATTCAAATAGTCCAAAAGAACCACAATGGCTTCATGCAGAGCCCTCTTCACTGAGAGTCTTCCATGTAAATGGTGAAAAGCTGTTTTTCATAATAAGAAATGAACTGAACTGAGGTCAAGTTGAAATCATCGGCCATTCAACTACTTCATTATTTATCTTTATCTTTAAAAATTTTACTGTAATATTATCAGAGATGTAGTTTCCAGTGAATTTTTGTTTTGTTTTGTTTTGGAAAATGATCTTTACAAAGAGAATTTTAAAGACTTTTGATTATTCATAGCCTATGTGCCATCACCGTTTTTAGTGTCAACCAGGTCATACATGGATCTGGAGAGCTTTTAAAACTAGGGGATGATGTCGACCTTGGCGAACATCTCTTGAGGTAAGCTCTTATTTTCAAGGCGAACATGAATTGTTACTCTTGTCATGTTTGGAGGTGACAATACGGCAATTTATATGCTCAGGCTAAAGTGAAACTTTCCTGTTAGTAAAGTTTGATAAAGGGATGATGATGGCAGCCATTGCTTTTGCAATGACAACCTTGCAATTACAACCTTCCGAATCATATTTACCGTTAAGTGAACTAGCTAGCATTAGCTCATTTCATGACGTTTCTCAGCTTAGTGGAAATTTACTAAGTACATTTACTCAAGTACTGTAGTTCAGTACAAATTCAAGGTACTCTGTAAGTACTCTGCTACAACTCTGAGGTATATGTTTTGTTACTCCTCAACATTTATGTGACAGTAGAAAAATATTCACATCCAAGTATCAATGACATTTCACAACCTTCCCCTACACCTTCGACACAAAGCATTATTCTCCTTCACCTCTTTAAAAAAAACAAACAAAAAGAAATGTGTCCTGTAGTGCTTTTACGGACCTTTTCACTACAGCTTGAGGTAACATCAGGAGACAATGTGAGATAGCAGAAACAGGCTACTTATTCCTTTATTTACAGCCTACTGGCTGCAGGTGCTTCAGTGTGCAATGTAGCCTGTGATGTCTCCTCTCACCTGTGGGCTCACTGTCCAGAGCTGGCATGAGTCCATCACCTTTAGGCTCTGCATGGGTATGAGTGTGAGCATAAATGTGTTTGTGTATTTGTGTGAGCGTCTCACTATTCTGCGTGTGTGTGCAGTGGCTCAGCTGCCTCCCAAAGGGGGGGCTTACTGGAAAAAGAGAGGGAGTGAGAGGGAGAGACAGACACACTGAAAGAGTGAGGAGATTACCCTCACACGGTTGACTGGTCACTGAAGCGCTCGTGCTCTGCTCAGCTAGGCTCCACTAGCCTCAGGAGGACCTGACACAGATAAGATACACACTGCAATCATGTCCTGCTCACGGGCTTACGGCTTGGTGCACCCCCCTCTCCTTCTCTCTTTCTGTCTATCTATCTATATCTCTCCCTCACACACACACACACACACACACACCACATGCACCTTCAAAAAAATCTCCTTCCCCTGGTTTCTCCTCCCCTCCCTCACATGCAAAGCTGATGGTAAATATAAAGCAGAATTTATTTATTAGGTTGAACACAATGATCTGTAAAATTTGAATTATACTGAAACGAGTCATCCCCTAAGCCATTCAACTAATAGTTAAATATGTTTTCATCTGAGACTGCGGTCAGTCACCTATTTATTGTTTTTTCATTATCTTTGACCTATAGGGGCACTAGACATTATGGTTATGCCTTATGGGATTGAAATATAATTTTGAATGATTTAGGACTGTATGACTCATGTGCACCTAGCTTGACACACAATAAACAGTCTTGCTCTCTTAGACATGTATGTCAAGCCCAACCAGTGGTCTCAAAAGGTTGGAAGTTGGAATGCATCTCTGATTTCATCAGTATTATGAGAGATGTATCATATTTTTTTTTTCCTCTTTTGGATGTCTTATCGATGCGTCCGCTGTGTACATGCGGCAGAGCATACATGAGCCTCTGTTTCTTCATCTCTCCTGCCACACAGCCATCTTCCTGCACCGCAGTATCTCTTTATCCTTCTCATCAGTAGTGCTGAGACAGCCATTCTACCCTCTGCTGCTTTCCCTGTGGGCATGACTCATGCACATACATGTACACACACACACACACACACACACAGACACACAGTTGTGCACATGTGTGTTTAGTAGTGGTTTTCTGGCAAGTGTATAACTCCTGGCGAATGGCTGGTTTCAGCGCACATATCCACTTCTTGTCCTCCAGGCCTCACAGTCGTTTTCAGCTTGTGATTTTAACATGCTCTCTCGCTGTTTCTCTTTTCTCCATCTCTTGTCTTTCTCTCCCCGTCTCCGTCTCAGCTACTGTCTCTTTGTCCTTGTATCATTAAGCAAGAGCCAAAGCTCTCTGCTCCTTGCAATGTTAAATAAGACACACACTTTGTCTTTTGTGCAGATACGGTTAAAAACAGCACAAGTTTTCTGACTTTTCTCCAGATAGCATACAGGGCTCTGCAGCACCTTACCAAACCCCGCCACTCCTCTCTCAGTCCCAGTCACGGCACTGTGCCGATCGCTCAGATAGCAACATGGCATAATGTAATTGGACTAAAGGGAGCACTGGGAATTGCATCAATGCTCTGGAATAAAAGTGTGACTGAAATGTTGTTCTGGGGAGGCTATTGAGCTTGCGATGCAGTGGGGTTGTCCTCAGGTATCAGGGGGTTTTATGGCTGCTGAGGAGAATAGGACAGAGAGAGGGAGTTGGGGAAAGAGAAAAAAGTTTGAATGTCTGTGTTCTTTTCTTCTTGCTGCCTGTGAAGGATGAAAAGCGTCACGCCATAAAAGATGCTTTTGACTTTTCCGCTTCATTTTTCTTCCCATCTCGCTGTCTTTTTTCCGTTGTTCAGCAGAGACGCTGCTAGGAACTGCATTTTAATCATGTTTTGCTAATAGAGGGAGGAATGAAAACAAAAAGGAGGATGAAAGAGGCATGGAGGGGTATTGTCTCTCTATGCAAAATACATTGCATTGTTTGTTTGTTTTTCTTCTTTGTCACACACATACATCAGGTGGATCTTATCTCACTATCTCTATTCCCCCCAGATACATATCTCTTGCTTTGTCTTCTGCTTTCTGTCATTTCTGATTCATTCTTTGACTCCCCCCATTCTCTTGACAGTTTTACTTTAATTCTCTCTACTTTAACTCTGACCTTTTGCAACTGAACTTTATTTATTTTTATTTGTTATTTTGCACTGTGGGTCTCACATCAGTCCAATTTTAAGCCAACCATCACCTGCAGTTATTTTTAAGTCTAAACAAAGGTGAGTTCTGAAAAGAAATCAATTATGACTCTTTTCTGCATTGCAAGGTTGAAGGTGTTTTCTAGTGCAGTGCTTATGTTTACAATCTCTGCAGTGTATTTGGTGAGAACAATGTTATCCTTATCTACAGGCTACAGCCTGGTTATATTGGCCAAGTATAAGACCCCAGTTGTAAAACATCCACATGTTTTCTTTAACCCTTTCACCTTAATTTCTCTGGGTTGTAAAAAGAAAATCTCACTGTAATTTATCCACAAGGACCCTAAGCCAGACCCCTGGGAGGACAGCCGTGATAAAAACCATATCCTTGAGGATATGTTGGCTTCCTGGCACTTTGAGTGGATACGAGCGATGGTGGTAAGTGGGCATGTGTGTGGCTCTGGCAATGGCTCCTGATGGTATGTGTCACTGTCTTCTGGTTTCCTATTTAGCTCATTGTCTGTCCGGCGGACTCTGTCTGCCGTCCTGTTGGGGTTTGTGTACAGTACCTGTCCTCTGTCCGCGTCTCAGTCAGCACCCACGCACTGCACGTTCAGCCCCCAACCCAACCCCACCTCGAGGCCTCTGCCTCTGCCTGCTCTTTAAGGTGATGGGGAAACAAATGAGACTCCAGCATGGAGGGCTGCTTCTGTCTTTTTGTGTGACTTACCTGTAACACAGTAGATGTGTCACCCTGCAAGGCAACACCTGTAGATTGTGGTGCACTTAGGTGTGGTGGGAGGTCTGGTGGGACTAAAGGGCTGTGGGGTACTGAAGCCTGACGAAAAAACACATTGACATTGACTCAACTGCATTCACACCTGTTTTGGATATAATTTGTGCAGTGAGGGGGGCCATCAGGGAATAGATCTTATTACTGGGGCTTCAGTGTATTATTTGTATTTTTCAGAAATACATTTTTAGATTCAGAATTTTTTTTGAATGCACTAATTACATCCCTCTCACAAATGTATGTTTGTTTTCACACCTTATGACCCTTAACTCGCTTGATAGGAAGTGCCTAACAAACTAATTTTCCAGTGAGCTTTAGAGAGCTGTGTGTGTCTGTATGAGTGTGCATGTGTGTGTGGTGATGGGGTGATTTGAATGCGCTTGTGAGCACTTTTTCTTAAAAGTTACTACAGAGACAGCAAAACTATTTCATATGCTGAAGCAAATCCCAATGCTCATTATGCCTAATGCAGCAATGTCGACTCCCCCAACTGTTATTGTTCTGAATCACATACACACAAGCGGCTGAACCAACTGAACTTTTTGACTGATGAACTATGCATCAAAGGATTACAATGAGCACTCGTTGCACTGTAGGTGAGGAGTTCTTGTGTGCTCTCATCCACCCAAAGTAACTCTCTTCGAGACTCTCACCAAATAGGATGCTGATGATGGCACACACTCAGCCCTCCCGGTCTCTCATTGGACAGAATGTGGAGCACAACACTTGACAGCGGTGTCGTCTGAATTTGAAAGTCAGACATGTTAGAAGGCAGCCGCCACCTTTTCTTTTAACAAGAGTCATAAATCTGTAATGAGCACAGAGAGGATGCATATTTTATTTACTTTTTTGAAGACGTGATCCCTTCACTTCATAGCGATGCACTCCCGCTTCCCTTCCAAAACAAAGTTTAAAACAGTGGCTGTTACAGCTGTTTCCATTGCCTGTGTGTCTCTGAACATGAATATGTAAATAAAGTTACGCCAAACTTAGGAAGATCAGGTTTTACACACAGTGGTGATGAATCAGATGTAATTTAACCTGAGTATTATTTAATGAATGAATGAAAAAGAAATAATATTGCACAGTGAAAATTTTTAATTACTTGAATAGAATAGACTCTTGTGGATACATACTCCATTTACAGAATCAAAAAGTCTGCAGTTCATGTCTTTTTTACTAATTACTTAATTTCTGTACCTCATCTAAAAAGATAAAAGCCCATTCGTCTTGGGTTAAGTCCAAAACCAATTAATCCAGAGTTTAGCTTGTGCAGTAGTAACATATGTTTCAGGCCCACCCAGACAGGGAGGCTGAGACAGACAGATAGGACAGACTGACAGACACACAGCCGGAGTGGGGGTGTGGGGTGGGGGGGTGGAGCAGTTAAACCAGGCCAACAGAGGAGAAGAGTAATGTTGTCCCATTCATCACACACTGCCTGGCTGGATCCTGGGAAGGACAGTGGAAGGAGAGTGCAAGAGCAGGGTAGCAGAGGTGAGGCAAAGTGGGGGAGAATTGGGCAGGCTGGGGGTGCACAGTGGGCGGGGGTCGGGTGGCATTCAGCAGGAGGTGAGGAAGGAGAAGTGATCAAGCATGGAAGTTGTGGGGTGGAAGTCATTTATGTGTGTGTGCGTGTGCACGTATGTGCACGCACAGACACGTGCACATACGTGCACCCGACCTTGAGTCTGATGGAGTGCCTGGTGTGGTGGAGGTGATGAGAGCCCCCAGGGGGAGATGGGTAAAGATGATCAGTGGCAAACAACCTCCTGCCACCCAGACACATTAGAGACACACACACTCATAACACCAGAAACCTTTCTCTTTAGGATAGGAAGCAGAGGTCAAACTGAAAATAAGTCACCACCACTGCCACCTCTTTCTTTTATTCCCTCTTTTTCTCCATCCCTCCATCCCTCTCTTTTACATATGTGTATATTTATCCTCGCTCTGGGACTGAAGAGACTAATTGGTGCTACAGTGCATTGTGTCTGCCTGGTCCACCTTCAGCTCACAATCTTAACTAGAGTTTGACTTTGGCTTTGTGGGAGCAACCAAGCACGCACAGATATTCTCAAAGAAAACTGTGTGTACAACCCATACACACAGACCTGCACATATACACACACTCCTCACATTCATCCATTTGGGCCTACGGGAGTGGGGCGCCCTTTCACATCTTAACGTGGAATTGGCGTGTGTGAAGCGCTTGATGAAGACCAGGAGGACGTGCAGCGCATCTCAACACCCTAGTTAAACAGATATTTATGTGTTTATGATAAAAGGAGAGGGAGGGAAATAGAGATGTATTCCCCACATTCGCTCACGGATTAGTTGTTGTATGGGATAAATTATTTATTAAAACCGCAGTCTACGAAAAAAAGGGAACATCTGCTTCTTTCATGTGGCGCTGGCGAGGTGCCAGGTTGCATGGTGGTATCTGAGGCCGGTCGCAGGGCCTTTGTCTCGCCTTGTTGTCATTTCCTGACGGAGGGGAGAGGAGATGTTCTTCTAGGCCACTGGGTTCCCAACTTTTTTCTCTCTTTTCCCTCAGGGGCTCCTCTTAACTCCCAGTGAGTAAAAACTGTGACTCATCGTTCCCCAGTGGAATTGGTAATACTTGGAATAGACACCACTGAAACATATTAGTTTTAATTTTAAGGGCAGTTACTGGCTTACATAATGTGCCTCTGTCTTAGGAGCTGACATGAGAGATAAAAAAGTTTCCCAATGAGGTGAAAAATTAAAAGAAATTATGACAGAGTGAACTCATGTAGACTTTTCAGAGCATTTTACTTGCTTCATTTTAGGGACAGGCCATCTGAACATTTTGAGTCAAAATTCTACACAGCCAAATATGTTCATTGGTCCAAAATGAGTATTTTTTTTTATGTTTTATTTTTCAGATTGCAACAAATAAAAGTTGCTAATTGTATGCAGGGTTTATTATTCTGTCACTCTTAAATCTTGCACAAGCTTTGGAAATTGAATTTGTGTCACCCCTGAAGCATCCCTCAACTTGCTCAACTTTTCATTGTTTTTTTTTCGCTCCCCTTTTTTCCTGGGGTTTAAATGGGAGCGATGCCGACTCCCTCTGCAGTTACAAAATCAACAGGAACGCTTTCAGATGCCCTCTGGGAGCCACATATTAGCATCCTGTCACGTTTTATATGACATTTCAATTTTTTACTGTGCTGCCAGACTGAGAGAGGCAAAAAGAAAAACAAAGAAAAACAGGTGCAATTTTAGCACGGCAGCCACGAGCAGCAGCCACTTGTGGTTCAGACTCATTTCGTGGTGTGGTGGGATATGTGCTGATACATTATAACGGTTAGGTTTATCATTTTTATGGCGTAACCCAGCAGGGAGAACAATGTGATCGGAGGTTAAAACAGTCTCAGATGGCTCTCTCTATTTCCATCCGGTGGATATAGGACAGATATTTGAGTCCATTGTAATAGGCTAAGTCCTCGGTGACCTCTCTCTTGTTTAGCTCTAGGCCTTGGGTCAGTGAAGAGCAAACTGTCTTTGCAAAGTTTACAAGTGCTCACTTTGCACTTTTTGCATTTAGATGCACTCTGCCATGATGCTTCTGCTCTCTGACAGAGAAATGGAGCAGTCGAGTACACAAAGGCATTGTGCATCTCTCCTTTGTTAAATATTTAATCAAGTGAGTTTACCACAAGTGTTTACCACAATTTACCAGCAAATGCAATGTGGTTAGCCTAACGTTGTGTTGCCATCTATCTCTCTGTGTGTGTGTGTGAGAGAGAGTGTGTGTCCCTGGGCTCTCTCTGGTGTCACTGAGGGTTGTGTCTCCTTAACACATGCAAACAGCTTGCATCACTTTAATGAGCCTTCCTGCCTCTGACTTCCCTGGTGGGAGCTCTCCCATGATGCAGCCTGCTCCGCACACTTGCTCACAGGATGGCTTAGTGTTGAACTGATTGGTGCTTGACTGAGATTTCATATTGCACTCCACACATCTAAACAATGATGCAAACCTTGGACATAACCACAGAAGATGCACTTGTTGTCTATAAAAAGCGTGCGTGCAATTAAAACAACTCTCTGCCAACAAAGACTCACAAAATATTTCTGCTACCAGCCAGATGAGAGTTAATTGATGTCAAAGAGTTTCTTCTGCACATGGAAACATTTCATTCACAGGATAAACGGAGCACCCCAGTGCAGTTTTTTTAATTTAGTGCACCAGAATATGCAGTTCTTTTGCCCTTAGCCTGAACTCACATTACACTCAGTGGTCGTGGCCCTTTACTGTACAATGGATAATAAAATAAATGATTTTTATAACTATAGATGGACCACAGAAAGGAAAGGACAAAGAGAATGAACAATAATGACAGAGAACTGTATAAAGGGATTCCTTTGTATTTAACTTAGATAAACACTCAGGAATATGCATCCCATAAATTACTGATGTTTTGCATTAGCAGAGAACTGATGGTCATGGGCACTCAAAAGAATTAATTAAAACAGTATGTATTCTCTTGTCTTATATATTGTGTCAATGCACAACTGGGGATGCTAATTTATATTCAGCATTTTGATATTCTTGCATATGATTTGTTTTCATTTAATGTTTCTGCTTCTATTGTATATGCAATCATTTTGCATCCCTTGCATGAAGCAGCTGTGGGAGAAGCTAAGACTTAGATCTTTAGTGGTATATGTACAGTACTGTACTTCATATACAGACAAACATGGTATGTATTTTTGACAGAAAAGTACACATCAGTATCTGGACCTGTCTTCCAGTAGATGAAATCAGCAAGAATGGATATCCTGTGATCAGTCTGAAATGATAATTTGTGATACATAACATAACATGTCGGTGTTACACATTGCAGATTAACCTACAGTCCCAACCTATTAAAATACATGATGCTAAACTTATGCAGACTCAGTGCACTATTTGTCTGAATGATTCTAGCCATGCAGCGTCATCCTTCACTACACTGCTGTCAGAAGTGCTGGGCTTTGTGGCAAAATTTGAGCATTAACATGACCTGCAGTTGTAGCCAAGTCTAAACAAGAGGCCTCTCATTTTATTAGCCTTGCCTTCAGGCCTCCAAACAAACCCACTTAGTCTCCCTGACAGACACAGGAAAAGACAGATGGAAATACAAACCCTGAGTCTCCTGTAAAGACCCCACTGCTCCTCCTGGCCAGGACCTGACAAAACCATGTTCTCGTCAGATCACATGTGAGGTAGTGCCTGACACTCAAACGCACACATTCCCCACAAAATCTTACAAAGCATTGCAGTCCTGGACTTAACTTATTATGCTAGTGATGGATCCACTCTTGAAGGAGTGTAAATGTGTCTTAGAGAGCTCACCTCCTAATTCAAATATCTCACCATTTTGTTAAATATCTAAGTTAACAGAAAGCTTCCTTTAACCTTGACTGCGATGTGTGAATGCCATGTCTCCCTCTTCATTTTTCTGTATCACTTCCCTCTCTATCAGTGATGACTCTGCCATCTAAAACAAATTTGCTCAGTAGAGAAAGAAACTGCTTTTAGAAGTCAAGGGCCCTCATCGTCTAATCTGAGTCGGGGTATAATATCGTTTGTAGAGTCACACAGCAAGACCAGGTGTGCAGATCAACCTTATCTAATAGCTGAAGTGTGTGTGTGTTTGTGTGCATATTAGGTTCCATTATAAGAACAGGTTGCCTGGCTCCATATGTGCGCAGTGTGCAGGGAAGCTGGGAAAACAAGGTTCTCCGTGGCCCTCTGTGTTATTGCTACCTCCCGCCTCCCTGAGCTGTGTTTGAAGACAGGAAATACGAGTCAGACTGCAGTTCGAGGGGCATGTGGCAATGGTTTATACTCTGATGACCTCTGACATATCCTCTCCACCCCCGTCCGCTCTCTCACACCACTCCCCTGGCCCTCAAACGCTCTCCCCTGAGCCCGGGCCCGAAAATAAAGCGGCCTGACCCGGCCCAGCCCGGCTCAGCTCAGCCTAACCCAGCCCAGCACAATAGACCCTGCGTTCTGAGATTTGTTTGAGCGAGCAATGAAAAACAGATGGACTCTGAGGAAAGGTCTGCGAAGAGGAGGAGAGGGAGGAAGAAAGAAAGGGAGTCTTGTAAAATATTTGCGAAGAAAAATAACCCACGGATGCTGTCTAATTATATCTATTTGTCTTGTGTGGTTTTACTGGGGAGGCCATGTGGTCTCCCTGGCTGCTCCATGGTTCATTTTTCACATTATCTGATCCTGGATGGAGAGTAAAAAGAAGAGGGTGGGTTTTGGTCTCAATGGGAGGGTTGTGGTGAGGTGGGGGGGAACTGGCCTCAAGGAGTGAAATGTGGTAAAGGCCTCTGGGGTCCGGGAGGCTTCATGTCTTTGACTGCCTCACTGTCTTCGTTGGGTATAATGATGAGGATTACTTCTCTAATCTGACTACGACCATGCATCTTCATCAATAACAGTCATTGCTATACTGTGCTGCTTCTCTGACAAAAGAAATATTTGGTGGCCATGCAGGCCATCTTTTGGTTTCTCTTTAAAAATGTTCTTGTCCATTTTGCATTTCATTAACTTACATTCAGCTGTGGAATATCCTTTTTTCCTTAGCTGTATAAAACCCAAATTCTTTCTTATCTGAACCATGAAGTGTTCTGGCATCTTCAGTTCACAAGTGTTCATTTTTTAACGAATACTCTGAGAAACAGGGTGAAAGAGCACATCAGTTCAAAACCAAAAATTATTAGGATTCTGTGAGCAAGAAAAATAATTTAGTTCCACTTGTCTGCATGCTGGTGTTCTAACATACTGGAATTGGATGAAAGTCTCTTCATGTGCCAGTTTGATCAGATTCCCCATATCGTAAACTGACCACCCATCAATGGTACCACTGGACACTCTTGTAACTTCCGTCTGATAACAGATAATTGTTATGCCCCCCTTTTTGTCTCCCAAGCATGCCCACAGATCACGTCCAGTCTCAACCAGTCTGCGTGTTGATGTCCTCACTCAGCCAGCAGCTCTCGATCACTCTCTGTCACCTCATTCTGTCCCGATCCATCCTGTCCCTGCCTGTCAGTCGGTCAGCAGGCAGCTCGTTGACTGTTGCATGACTTCTTGGATTCTTCAGTTTGTTTCAGTGAGAGGGGGACTGTAGATTTGAGACCGCCTGTCTAGTTTGTGGTTTCTCCCGACACAACTCACAACATTCTCAAGTTCTCAACCATCAAAAGTTGGAAAGGAAGAGCTCTTCATGGTGGGTGACGGCGTTAATAAGGATGATAATGATGTCATGGCTGGTGACATCATCACAGTGTGCCAGCCAGCAGAACAAAAGAGGGCTCTGCCCGGTCTTCCTGGCTGTCTTGGCAGCAGCAGAGAGAGAGAGAGAGAGAGAGAAAGAGCACCCAAAGATTGATGTATCCATTTGGCTTTCAGTTTAATTCTGCCTCTCTATTCACATATTCAAATTTTCCTGTGTGAGCTTTTGTAAGGAGGGAAACATTTTGATTTGTTCTGCCGACTTTATATCTCTATTACTGCCTGAAATGAAAGCACTCCGTCAGTTCATGCAGGATATCCGGTGATTTGGCTCCCCACTCCAAATCTTTGACGCTATTTAAAATGTATTGTTTTCACAAAGATGCCTGTGCCCAGCCTCTTTCTTCTCTCTCCTCCCTCTCTTCGATGTCTCTCTCTCTTCCTCTCTACCTCTTGCACCCTCGCTTCCTGTCTCCCTTGCCTACATCTCTATCTGTCCTCTTGCAGGACTCGGAGAGAAAGGGCTTCATGAACAAGCTTTATGCCATTCAGGACGTGTGCATCAGCGTGCAGAATGCACTGGATGAAGTGGCTTCCTATGGCGAGAGGATAAAGAAGTGAGTCGTAAGCCCGCTTCTCGGCACCCGGCCCGCTTCGCTCTGCTCTGCACGTCCCAGTGTGTTTTTCCGCAATGCCAGGTTGCCCCGCTTCCCTTGTCAGCCTAACTGAATATAATTCGATGCTGCTCTCAGGAAACGCTGCCGGAGTGACACCCAACCCTGAGAGCCAAACACACAGTCTGTCTGTCTTTATGTCCTTCACATCTCACGTAACCCGGCACGACCTCTTAACTGAATCATCTGTGTACTAGATTAAACACACATCAGTGCACATGCACATACAAAAACACTTATTTACTGTACACTGCTGCAGGTGCCCTTGATGCCACATACATGCATACATAAAAGCAAAGGGAATGGAAAGCTGGGAATTTTGTGCTGATTAACAGCTGCAGTACAAAAAGAGTCAGGCCACAGGTTCCTTCTTCATCTTCATTCATTCGGTACAACTAAAAACATTTGAAATCAAACTGATGCAGCTTTGACCTGTGTTTCTGTAATGTTTAGAGCATTTTACTGACTATGTAGTGTGCCTTGTATTGAGTCATAGCCCACTTTCACCCTGCAATGCTGACCTGTAAGACTTTGGGTTATTGCAGTTATTTCCTTCTGCAGAGTTCTATTGAGTGTGATGAATTTGTAGCGCAGTGGCATCCAGATTAGCCTGTTTGGCTTGGAAAGTATTAAAATGCCCTTGCTGACTCTCTGCTTATCTCTTTGCATGTTTGGCTGGACTGAGCTTTGCTGTGTCTCTTAGTGTTTACAGCCTCTTTCTCCTCCCTTTGCAGCACATTTAACTGGACTGTGCCTTTCTTAAGCTGGCTGGCCATCGTGGCTCTTGGAGTGGCCACCATCATCATCTACTTCATCCCTCTAAGATACATAGTGCTAGCCTGGGGTGAGCTAATGACAAAAATACATATAAGTAGTCAAATTTGGTATATGCTCAGTATCGGCTGATGTCCACCTCTCTTTTCCAATTCTTCCCTGCCTGCCCCCAACCATTTTTTCTCACTCTACAGGAGTGAATAAATTCACCAAGAAGCTGCGAGACCCTTACACCATTGATAACAACGAGCTGCTAGACTTCCTGTCCAGAGTGCCCTCAGATGTACAAGTGGTGGGTGAACTTTGTACTTTCATCGTTGTCTCATCTTTTATGTCTTTTTGACAACACATCTGTCAGTTCCAGACATGAGCAAGGGTTAAGGCCCCTTTTCTGATCTCCTCTGTCTCTAACTCTCTCTGTATTCTTTCTTTTTCCTCCTCTCAGTGGTTGGCTTCTCACTCTTGTACTTTTCATGTGAACTGACTGTCCGTTATTTTAGCCACGTACGACATCTAATCTAATTGTTTCAAAGTCATTTCTGTGTTTCCCTATTAATAGCTTCCTCGTCTAATTCAATTTCCACATACATAGCTGGAGCTGTGCAATAAGATAACAAGGTTAAGTGAGTTTAGTGCCCAGCATATAACTAGGTTGATTGACTCCATACACATGTGCTCACACACAATTACAGTTAGCTGTAGTTTCCCAGCTATGCTAGTAATTGGAACAGAGTGTAAACCAACAGTTAACCAGCCCCATGCGGTTTTGCTTCTACATTAACCGTGAGATCAGATTAACTTTGTGGCTGAAGACTACAGATGCTTCTTTAGGTGAAATATGGTTTGTAGATGTGTGTGTGTGTGTGTGTGTGTATGTTAACTGCAACGTGCTGTGCTGCTCGGGACAAAGTGCAGTTTAAACTGCAATTAAGCGGCAGCTTGTGAAAGTCGTTGTGTTATCCAGCACCGATGGTGTCCGCTGTGGCCGTTAAGCCCTGCTGTGCTGAGTTCAATACACACTCACATGAACGCACAGATAAACTCACATGCAGTCTGAGGCTGAACGACCCGGGGCCTCTGATACGACCAATCCCCTGCCACATCAGCACTGACACACTTCCTCTTTGATCGCCTGTTGCCCAGAACTTCTTTCATCTTTACAGGGTCATAATCCTTGCTCCCCTGCACACACCCCCCCCCCAATGTTCTCTCCCTTTTGGACCCCGTGCAGTTTTACAGTTTCTTAGTTTACTGGGGCCTGCTGCAGCAGTAGGCATCAGGCAGGTAGCCATAGGCATAAATGAGCCCAAGCTGTCCCCTCTGGTGAAGTGCAGCCACCTTACACACCTGGAGCCTAGAGGAATGGAGTGGTGAAGGGGCCCAGCCCCGTCAGGTATGAGGTCTTTACAAGACCCCTAATGAGGGCCTGCTGGCTTTGGAAGGTGGGGGGAGACGCGGTGCTCTGGTCTGGTGCCCGTGCTGCTGGGGTTGTGCCTGCTATATAAGTAATACTGTAAGTGCTACTGTAACAGTTATTGCTGCAGCTGTTGCAATGGTAATTGTTGCCAGGTTTCACTGACAGTTTGGAGGCTTTCCAAGTAATGAGGGTGAAAGACCATGGGAGAGGGTTAAGAATAGATTTCAGCTCAAGAACGATGAGGATGGAAATAGAGAAATGGCAGGAGGAATGAGGACAGAAAGTACAAGGAGAGTTGATTGATCAGATGAGATGATTATTATTTGATTATTTAGGACAGGCTAAGATAAAGCTATAAACGAATTAGATTCACTGCTTAGTCAGCTGATAAAGAACTGAGATGATCACATTCTCACTGAATCCGAAGGTCCATTTTCTACGAAGACACCCTGCACTGCTGTTGTTGGCTAAAAACAGACCAGAACGTTCTGCTCTGCGGAGCGTCCCGTTGCTGCCTGCGGTGGTGGGTTCACCTCATTGCGTGCACCCGCCCCCCCCATTACTGGGTCAAATCCGTCTGTGGGGATTAAGCCCTTTAGGCTCTGGGATGATGCACAGAGGTGTTGGGGTCCAAATGGAGCGTCCCCCTCGCAGGCACGTGTCCATGGCACCCACTGGCATTGGTTCATGGGCCCACCATGCCCGATACCCTGGATGACTAATGAAGTGCTATTTTAGGGCCCCAGTGTGACCTAACACACATATATAATCACACACACACGGTCTCTCAGCAGTAGTGCATGTGAGGTTGGGGGCGTTTCGGTGCAGTGTTCCGCATCATTTGGAGGTGCTTCAGTGCAGCCAGAACTGATGAGGTTCTAATGACTTTATACACAAAGGGCATCCACACTGGACCACAGTCCATCATAGCTTATGTAACATTACAGTAACTGTGAAACAGCTTTTGTATTCTCACAGTTGTTTAACCTTTCTCTTAATGTACAAGTACATAAAATAAACTTTTGCATTTAGCGGCAACAAGACTGTCATCAGTTGTACAGTTAAGGGAAAAAACTTTTGTCTTCCAAAGCAAACCCTTTAAATCAGTGGCACTGGGCCCCTAACAGCACTGTCAAACACCTTTTAAAAACTGAAACCCCAGTGGTGCATGGAAGCTGCAACAGACAGAGTCACCTTTTTACCACCTGAACAGTTTACTTAAATCATTATGTCCCCCTATGAGCAGTAATGCTAAAGGCTGGCATGGCTTTTAGTACACATTTATGTGTGTGTGTGTATTAAAGAGTCACTGACCCTCTCTGAGTTTCATGTATCTAGTTTTGATTTTTACCAGTGTAAGCTATCATTATGGTCTTCATCAGGGAATCCTTCATGTCCCTTAAACGAGGCCAAACTGAGCACCTCTATAGTGCTAAGTATTCCCTACCTGGCGCTTTGGAGGTGTCAGTGCACTAGTATGTTTTACGACACCATTAGCCATGCGAGCTAGGAGTGCATGGCCATTAGCATGCCAAGTGGCCTTTTATGATCGGTGTAAAGTATCTGGATCAAACCCCCAGTACAAAAATAAGCATGAATTCCAATTTAGCGCCTAATGAGCAGGGGGTAGTCGGGTTAATATTTTTAGACAACATTTATGTTGGGGATGAAACCTCAATGGACGCACACGGGTCAAAGGCAGGATATCTAGAGGTTGAAACTTTGACAGATGCCATCACTTAGATCTACCAGAGGTCTCTCTCTCCTTTCCTTTGTCCTTCTCCACTTTTGTGACAAATTTAAACATGTCACTGCAAGTGGCCAATTAGTCACTATTCAGCATGTGTCGTGCCACAGCAGCTAATAGGCAAAACTTTCCTTACTTTGTATTTTTTTTTTAATTTAAATTTTATTTTTTGCTCTCTGCTTTATGTCACCTTGACATGCTTTTTTCTTTCCCAGGAATAGACGTGAGTGCTGAATCCTCCGATCTGCAGATGTGTGAACTAAACACAATAGTGTTTCCCTGGAAACATTTAATAACCCTTATGCTCCATTAGGCGTCACATGAGATGAAACCTGCTGAGGTTTGTTCTCTCTGGAAAGGACGGGAAAACAGAATAACATAGAGTCATTAAAATGTTGCACCCTTGCCTTTCTTGACTTCATTTATTCACTCATCTATTTGCCTTTTCTTTTCTTTTCTCTTTTTTTTTAGCTCTCTGTCACCCCACCCTGATTTTGCCTTGTCTGTCTGCCCATAGTGGCATCATCAAAACACTGTCAAAGGTTCACTGTGTGTGTGTGAGAGAGAGGAGCAGGTCCCGGGATGCTTTGTGGGTAACACTGTTAAACGAAGCACGATGCACGGTACGCGGCGCCCCTTCAGCAGAGCACACTTCAAAGCCTGTTTTTGCACTTGTACTGTCAACATTTGGGAGAGGAGCGAGGGTGGAGCAGCCTTTGAGCAGCGCCGGGTCTTTACCCACTGCCTCTCTTGTCAATGTTCCCTTTAAGCTCCCCACTCGCGCTACCAAATTGCTTATGTGCTCACCGCATTACCACACTTTTTACTTTCACCCAATTCCGGTTTCTTTTATTTTGCTAACGTCCCACTTTCTCCTCGTCTCCTCTGCCTTTTCTTCTGTTTGTGACTTTAACTAGCTCTTGTTTTCTGTATCGGCTTGGTGACTGTGTTTGCTTCTTGTGTGTGTGTGTGTGAGGGATTTTAGGTGAGGTGAGCGGGGGAGCCCAGGGTATAGCATTAGGCAGGCCTGTCACCTGTAAGGTGGAATTGAACCTGTGATGCATGAGCCCCGTCCCTTTTGGCTGGCAGCTGTTCACAGAGAAAACTCCTGTTTGATTGAGATATATTTTTTTTCCTGCACCCTTTCTTTTTGTCGATCCCCTTTGCTACTCTTCATGAGAGACGAAACCCTACTTTTCTACTGACGTGCAAACTTTTCTTTGTTGTTGTTTGCGCTCACAAAGAGTTTTGTTTTGGACAGGAATGTCAACGCGCAGAATTAAATTGCCTGTTCCTTTTTGCTGCTGTAGGCGTTTGGCCGTATAATGGGACCACTAACAGCCAGTGATCCCGCACATTTTCTGTCCTACTTTTGGATTCATGTTAGCTTGCTTGAAGCTGGCAGCAAACAATGAATGACAACGAGTTGCATAGGGAGAACCATTTTGGTGAAGGTGGATTTTCTGTGTATTTTGTTGTAGTCATTGACATTAAGGGATTTATGTCCATGTCTGCTTCATGTAGATGCACTATTAAATTATTCAGCCTTTCACTCAGTTTTTCATTTGTGGATGCACCTCTGTCATTGATCGCAGTCAATGTGGGCAGTTTGCCAGGACTGTCATGGTCCCCTAACGAAACTGCCAGTACACACACACACACACACACACATACATATATACACACACACAGATAGGGCCATATAAAACCCCTCTCTGTCCCCTGGGTTTTTTGCTCCATTGTCTGCTTTAGTTGGCTGGGCTATAAAAGGATCCACACCCACATGATAACAGTATCTGTCATCACCCGAGTGTCCACAGATCTCCCTCTGTCTCACCCAGTCTCCTCTTAACTCTCATTGTTTTCTCTCCTGTTCCCTGTGTTGATTTGCCCCACTGTCTGCCCTTCCTCTCTTCATCTTTCCATCTATTTTTGTCCCTCCTTTCTTTCGCTTCCCATCATTCCTTTCCTCCCTTGTTTTCTGCACCTGGATTATTTCCTCGTCGCTTTCCATCTCTTCCCATCCTTCTCACTGTATTCAACAAACCAGTTGTATTTGTACAGCTGTTTGCTAGGATGTTAGTGGACAGTATCCAGATCTGAATCAGTGCAGTCTGGCTGGCTAGTGAGGCGTAGAGAGAAGCACATGTTGGCCTAACCACTCTGTAAGCACCGTGACAAGACATTGGTGACCACCACTGTGAGGCAGAGGAACTGAAATACCCCACTGCATGTGTGTGTGCACAGTGCATATGGGATTTTAATGATGCAAGAGTGTTCGCGTTTCTGCATGACATGTGAGGTGCGAGGGTGTGTGTTCTTCTTACTGGTGCTTGTGTGTGTCTTCATTGTTGAGCATCCACTCACGCCTCTTAGATTTGTACATTGCAGGCAGAGGATACTGGAAGGCGTCACTGAAGCGACAGGAACCAGTAAAAGATGATAAAGGCTCGTTCCCAGCCAGCGCCGAGAGACGCTGCTGTTCCCGTCCACAGCAGACAGACCCACCATGAGACAGAACAGAGAAACCATATTGACGTCAGTTTGTTGTCTGCCTGGAGAATCAGAGAGGGTGTCAGTCAGTCAGACAGGCAGAGTAGCCTACAGTACGTCAGACTAGGAAGGATCCCACAGACGCTACTGGCTCTTTGGTGCTGCGACTGTTAAGTCTCTGCCTTTTTTTTTCCTATTAGTATTCTGATTCAGTGGCTAGTGCTTGTCAGTGTCTTGAATCTGTCTAGGCTAGCGACTGTATTTGTGTGTGCACGCACAAGTGTGTGTACATCTGAAAGTGAAAGACTGCCAGAGTGACAGTCTCTGGTTGTCGACGCTCAGCCACTGTGATGCTGGTGCTTATAGAGTGTCCATCACTTAAGAGCAGTTCCTGTCTAAGCTCTGCTCACCATCTTCGCAAAGCGTCACATGAAGTCTGAATCGGTTCCCTTTGGGAGAAACAGGTGACTCTTCACCAATAAGTTTTTTGTGATGCAATGAAGACACAAAGTAGTCATGAGATATTTAATGTCTTGGTAAATTTTAGGATGGAAAGAACTCCAACTTCCAATAATTAACAGCAGTCTTACTGCTGTGAGATAGATGAGAATATGGGCATTAGTCTCATATGTCTATTGAAGTTACAGCCAATTGATGATTAGCTAAACTGTGTGTAAAGACTCCTCACAGGTAGAAACAGACAGCCAGGCTCTGTCCAAAGGTAACAAAGACCACCTACCGGCACCTCTAAAGCTCAGTAATTAACATGCTACATGTTATTTATTTAATCTGTGCAAAAACCATAAGTTGTGGATTTTGTGAGAGTTACATGCTAGATTAGTTTTTAGTCCGGTGCTGTAACGTACATAGGCTAATATGGGACCACAGAGTACGTAGTCCTGCAGCAAATCCAGGAGCTTTGGTCATCTTATACTCACATAACAGGTAGTCCACCTGTCTGCCAAGAGGCAGGAGTCTTCTCAGGGCAGGTCTGCCGTAGTGCGCACTCATCAGGAGTGAAGCCATGCATAGACGTAGATCTCTGATGACTGACTGAAGCTGGTCTTGTTTTTTGTGCCATGAATGACACAGACACAGTGGAAATCCCCGGTTTGTTTGGTCATCTCTCTGG
Source organism: Scatophagus argus (assembly GCF_020382885.2). Taxonomy (NCBI): domain Eukaryota; kingdom Metazoa; phylum Chordata; class Actinopteri; family Scatophagidae; genus Scatophagus; species Scatophagus argus. The sequence goes on along the minus strand of NC_058496.1, from coordinate 5,583,641 downwards.
CCAGTAGATAGTACTCATTTTCTCATGAGCTTCTCATGAGTACTGTGTTGAGTCTGTAGTAACTGAAACTACCAGCTAAGCACTTTGGTTTTGAAAGGGTTACAATGTGTTCTTGTTTTTTATTGGGTTTTTTTTTTTTTTTTTGACCTTCTGTTTCCTTCCCATCGCTCTGCCCTTTCTCTCCTCACCATCTTGCCATGCTGAGATGACTCTGTTGTCTCTCCAAGCTTTCCCATGAGGCCTTGCCCTGTTCTCCGTTTGTTTGTGTGATCCCTTCCCTTAGGCCACTGTCCCACATCTGTGGAAGTATGAGTGTACACTCATATTTGTGTGCAAGCACGTGTGTGTTTGGAGCTTTGAACAGTGTACATGGATTGTGTGTGTGTGTGTGTGTGTTGTAATCAGTGTGTAATCCCCTCCCCGAGGCCACTGTTCCACACAGCTGGACTCAGAGAGCCTCTGGAGGGTTTCTGTGCTATTCAAGCATCCTTTGCTCTTTCCACCTGACCGGGTGTGTGTGTGTGTATGTGTGTGTGTACATGTGTTTGTGTGCACGCATGCTGGTGTGTGTGTTGCTGTGTGTTTTAACAGGTGCAGTATCGAGAGCTGAAACTGGATCCCAATCCCAGTCCAAATAAAAGGAAGAAAAACAACCCCGGGTAGATGACTGTGTCCGCCCACCAACTCCTCTCTTCTCCACTTCTCTTCTCGTGTTCTTATTACTGGACACCGAGGAGCTGAGGAAGATGGCTCTGGACCAGCTCGGCTCAACTATCCTTTCTTTTTTTTTTCTTTCCTATTTTCTCCTCTCAATCCTTTTTTCCTGTCTTTAATTACTCATGATGTACAGTACAGTTTCCTGAAGTGTAATTTTTGTATGAGGGAAAAAATACACGAGTACAAAAGATCTCTTGAATTATTCTTATCACCGTTATGCTTTTGATTGATTTTAAAGGCGAGCGGTAAGTATGGATGGAATGACCTTTTCCTCAGCCGTGTGAGCCACTCTCCATCTCCTCTCTTCTCTCCATCACTCTGACAGCTCAGAGGACTCATTTGCTTGCCACAAGTGTCACACAATGAGTAAAACAAGTTTTAACATTTATACTCACCACCCCAAACAGACTTTCTCAGTGCATCCATGTTTAGCAAAGTACAAGCCTTATACTAACTTTCTGCATTATTGCTCTGCAATAGACTTTACTGTTTTTTTGGGGTTTTTTTAGCTTCTATTGTAGTTATAAGATGATTTTGGTAATATGTTGATATTTTCTAATTGTTTTTGTACTGAAGTGTTTTTATTTTTTCCCCTTCTTGGATGTTCTAATGATGTTATGTTCAGTGGTAGTAATTTGGATTGTACCACTTAACTCATCCAGCCAACTCGATGAGCAATTACGGTGGTAGCCTCCAGATTTATCCTTGTACACAAACACAAAGCTGGACCAGGAGGATTGTGCTGGTGGTAACATTCTGTGCTTTAACACCATAGCCAAAGCCCTTTTTTTCTTCAAATAGATAACTGACTCCAAAACAAAAAAACAATCAAACCACACTGGGCAGTGGTATTAGCACAGTGAATCTGATTTTTCCTAAAATAAATTGTGATTACATAATTATCATCAAATAACCCCAAGAGGAAAAAAAGAGCAACGCCGTTGAGTGTTATGCCCCAAACCGTTATCACTAACTAACTGTCCAGATAATTTAGCTGTAGCCTCATTTAGCCCCTTTAAAAGCATGTCACAATCCCCAGTCAGTCAGTCAGCGAGACACCTGCTCTGTCTGTCGCGAGGCACAGCAGACTGGGCCGTGTGCTGTCCTGGTGTTGATATAGATGTCACCGAGTCTATGCAGAGTGTCACCAGGCAGGCAGGCAGGCCTTTAGGCGGCAGCAGCTCTAATCTTGTTTGAAAGGCAGGTCTCCTTTTCCTCTCCCTGTGCGTTTGCCTCGACGGCCACACGCGAGAGCATTTGCACGCGCACACAAGCATTGCACGCGGACACGACGCGTAAACACACTACGTCTTTAGCAGATCTCACATACACGTACTGTACCTACGCGCTCACAGATGAAAGCTTAACATCCCATTTGAGCAGGCACATTCTCTCCCTCTCAAGCTCACGCACTCGCACAAACATGCTGTCTGTGATGCGGTGCCCCGGGCTGGCCGCCCTCTCCATCTGCCCCACCTCCTGTGCCCACAGCTCAACTTTGATCTGCCTTTCCAGAGACGCAGCCTCCTGTATGTGAGCCGTGCACGTAAGAGTGTTTGCGTATACACGTTTATACAATCAAAGACATGTTGCTTTTCTCAGTGTCGGCGCATTACAGTTGTGTCTCCCCTCCAGCTGTGGACTGATCCGTATTTTCATTTGTTGCGTGTGTGTGTGTGTGTGTGTGTGTGTGAAGCAGCAGAAGTGCCAGCTGTTATGTGGTGTGGAGTTTGCTGGTGCAGCTAGATGTGCAGCAAGTCACTGTGTGACAAGACAAGGCTCTGAGGGGACTTAGGCCTGAGATGTCAGGGACGGAGGGATGAGTGTGTGTGTGTGTGTGTGTTTATGCTGTTTCAGACGACTCTTCCCATCTCTGCGGTTCCCTCATTCGTCAGTGAGCCGGGTTGCGACCCTGTCTGAAGGGGACGGTCTCCTGGGCTCCTAGCTGAGCATCTGTTGAAAGATCACAGCTCAGGCTCCATTTGAGGAGGCCTCCTCTCATCCCTCTGATCCCTGCCTCCATCTTTTGCCCCCCCTTCTCCGTCTCTCCCACTTTGTCCGTCTATCTGTTTGTCTCACTGTCTGTCTTTATCACCCTAAGCCCGCCACAACTATAGCTCTCTTCTGCCATTTTGTCATAACCTCGCCCTGCCTGTCTGCCTGCCGTCGCCTCTGCCTGCTCCCTCCCTCTTCACCCATCCATCTCCACGCCTAAATATCAACAGGCTTGGATCTGTCACTCCAGAGGGCCATTGATTTTGTTTTGTTGCTTTGAGAAATCCACTTGAAAGACAATAACAGACTGTCCCCCAAGAGCAGCGTCGCAGACTGATTATAGCCTCCTCAGCAAACACACTCTGCGGCTCGTGAAGGATGGCTTTTTATAATGCCTGAAGGGACTGTTTGAATACCTGATATGTATGTGTCTACTACTGTATGTAGTTACTTTACAGCAAACCGTGATGAATATTGTGTGGTACTGCATCCAAATACTGTTTCTTTTTCTTTTTTTTTGTCATTTATTATTGGGTTGTGGAACTGTTTGCAAGCAAACCAAAGTGTTTTTATTTTGTACGATGTAGAGAAAATAAATTATATAAAGGAATGTATCAGATGGACAGCTGTAAAGGAAAAAAAAAGCACTTTTATTTGCACCGAGTTGAAATGAGACTATTTATTTTTTAAATAATACTGTACATAGCTACCTACTTATTAATTTATGTTTGTATTTTATACAGTATGCCTGTTGATGGTCTGGTGATGATATTGTAATGTACGTGTATGCCTGTCTCATTTTCTAAGATCTGTATTTTTTCCGCCTGCAATGTTGCCTGCCTGTGACATCAACTTCATGTGTCCACTTCTGACCAATAACATTTTAGGGCAGGAGTAAGGGGCTGAGACAGGACTGGTCAGGAGTGGTGGTGGAATATATGATGTATATTTTCTGGTTTGAGAAATTAAATGCATCTGATGTATGTTGCTTATTTTGAAAGAGAGAGGGAGAGAGAGAAAAAAAGGAAAAAAACAAATACAAGATTAAATATTTTTTATCATCTTCAAAAGTGTCTGGGTTATTGTAAAATTTGTTTTCTGCATCAAAAGTCTCATTTGTGAACCAACACTGGGAGAAGCGAAAGGAATATATAAGGCCATTTATCTCGATCTCTCATTTCAGGTTCAGACTCCCCCCACATCTCACCCACTCAACCCAACCCAGCAAGCCTCAGCCCCTTCCTTCATTCATGTTCAGCTCCAGGAAGTGGCTCATTCTTCACTGCTGTCTGAGTGGCTGACACGCTGAGTGCACACGAGCGCCTCAAACATCTCAGGACGACTTCTGTGAGAACTGGTTTTACTTTTTTTCCCCCCACTGTGGCCCTCACATGAAGCCACTCCATTTATCAGAGCATCTTTCAGCCTTGCATTCCAGCAGCCATTTCCTTGTGATTTATTGGTGTAAAACACATCATGCAAGTTTACCAGCCAGTTAAGTTAGTTTTGTTTATTATGATAGTTATTTACATGTGAAAAATATCTTTAAACATAAAAAAGTATCTGCAGAAAACAAAGACTTGAAGTAGTAAGTCTGTATGGAAATGTTAGTGTTACAATACAAACCCAGAACATTCAACTTAAATACATTTTTTGGAGACATTCTTCCATTTCAGAAATATAAAATAATTTAAACCAAAACAAGGTAGTAAAATGTATCCAAACCATGTTGTAATTAAATGTTTTCTCTATATAGGCAAAGGCCTTGTTATTTTGGTGGTGTAACATCCACAGAAGGCGAAGGTGTATGTGGTCACTTTAAGGCCTCGGAGTATTCTATGGTCATAGAGTTAACTGTTGTATACAACTGACAGATAACATTTCAATAAGTTGTGCGTTCAAGTCTTTTTGAGTGCATTGTCCACTGAACCTGTGTCACAGGTCAGCTGCTAGTGCTTCTCCACCAGACTTCAGATTCTGCACTATCTCCATTAAGAACAGTGTGTTCTCTCCTGTGCACTCTCTCACTGCCTGAGACACCTGCCCCAGGTAGCTCCCTCTGCCGAGCTCCAAGACCGTCTCGGCGTCCTTCACCAGCCTCACCGCCCGCTGGTCCGTCCAGCCCAGAGTCACTCTCTGGAGGGAGTGCGCTTGCAGAGCCCTGACCAGCTTGTAGCCCAGGCTGTAGGATCTGTCGCCGGGCTGCACGCAGCGAGACAGGCCCCTCTCTTGCTGGTAGGAGAAGATGAGATGGGCCAGCAGAGCCGATCCGGCCTCCAGGAGCGGTAGGTTCAAGACCTCAGTCACTATCCTGTTACTTAGGGCCAAGTCTCCGACCTGCGCGCTGCGGAGGAGCTCCTCCTTCTGACTTGTTGCAGAGACCAGATCCAGTGCAGTCCGCCCGTCCCCATCAGTCTGCTGAAGGAGAGCTGAGCCTGGGAGAGACAGAGGTATACAACATCAGACCACACAACCTTTACTGACTATGGCTTCAGTTACTTCTCTCACCTCTCACATTACAGTACATTATGCACACGACAGCTTAGCATTTCCACATTACTGCACTTATAAAGATGGTATGCATGGATCAAAATGCTGCAGCAAGAGGAAACAATCTGCACCAAGGCTGACTGAAATTGTTTGCCAGTTAAACTAAAATACTTTTTATACTGAGCCAGATTCTTGAGTGCATCTGAATTTCGTTGTATGTTCGGTACAATGACGATAAAGAATCTTATACTATCTAAACACTCAAAAGTTGACTAAAGTTTATTCTGATAGCATCAAAATACTTAATCAATAATGTACAAAGACAACAACAGAGTCTTTAGGAGGATCTGTAATTGGCTCTACTGAACTCAAGCAACTCTCAGTATGAAAGCGCAAGGACAAGGGCACGTATTCAGTTGTTGGAGTGCTTCAAAGTGTCACAACCTTCATACACTACAAATCTACATACAAACACCACTTCAACATGAATACTCTTTGACACCCCCACTGCTATTATTCTCCCCTGTCTAAAACTCATCTTCAAGCCTCCAAGATGTAAAGCAAAGAAGAATACGAGTGGCGTCACTTTAAAGTACTTGAAATTAGCACAGAAAACATTTAGTAATGATGTTTAACACCTGCCTGTGGATTTGAGAAGCTGTGATAGATTAGGACTTGATCAGAGTTTAAATATTTGATTTCAAAATGGCCGACTGCCCTGAGACCAGGAGGTTTATCAGTCCAATGTAAACATCCAGCTGAAACATCAGTGATAACATCATGACACAATGACAACCCAGCTACTGTAAGCTGCAGCATCATTATCAAATAATGCAGAAGACAAGGCTGCACGGGTCAACTGTGGGACATGGCAGCGGATATAAATAGTGCACAAACACACACACACACACGAATACTTATCCTGCACAGTACATGCCCGCAGTGAGGTGAGGAGTTAAAGCGAACAGCTGTTTTCCCATTGGGCCTCAGTGCCAGCCAGGGCTTTTAGCTCACTTCAGCACTAACTTCAGCTGACACCTTGTCTTAAGCGTGTGACTGGCGGGTCACTTTGTGTTTGTGTAAAAGGCGCAGAGTGTTAGTGACCTGATCGAGTCTCTGCTTTCCTGCTAGCTTTTTTGATGTTCGCTGTCATCAGTAACACTAACACAAAGAGCTACTGGGTGGGGGGGTATCAACGTCACAACAGGCCTCGGCTGTGATATCAGAAAATTACTGTGCTAAAAGTTCACTCTTCATAGAGATGTGAAAATGGGGTTTGTGAGGCGGACTTATAGCAGCAGATCCTGTCTTAGGCTTGCACTTTCAGTGAACATCTTTATTATAATTTAAACAAAACAGCAGATGAGGTACGTCGAATACGAATACAATTAATCCATCCAGATATCTACACATTCAGACATCTCCAGTAACCTTGATTTCACCCTTCCAGCCCTGCTTCAGTACATTCAAACTGGACATGACTGTCACAGCTGAATGTAACACCCCCACCAAACCCAACCCCACCCCACCCCACCCCACCCTCAGGAAAGTCATAACAGTGGCATTTACGGTCTACTCTCTCTACTCTTCTGCTTGGTCTGTTCAGACTGAAAGCCATTTTCTAGTGTCAGACAGGCCCTTGCGCACTTAGCCTACATGGAGCGGGTCGAGTCAAGTGTGAGCCCTTTGTTTGCTTTCAGATAGACCCATTTCTATGGCAAACTGCTCTTGATGGCCCTTGACTGTTCAACCTCGGCAATGCTGCTGCCACTCGCAAGTTTACGGCTCTGTGGAGGCTCGGCGTGACACACGGCTGCTTGATACCACTGCTGGCAGTTGTTTCTGTTTGACAGACTCGGCGGCGCTGAAGGAAGCATGATGTTTTAAAGGAGGGACAATTGTGTGTGTGTGTGTGTGTGTGTGTGTGTGTGAGAGAGAGAGAGACATGGTGACATAAACCATACTTACTAAGCCTACCAAATGCCATTTTGACAAAAAGACAACCTTGTTTTAAATGATGCCGTTAAAAAAAGGGTAAAAATGGAACGTTACAAATTCTGAAATTGCTCTCCATCTCTCTGTCTGCCACAGAACCAACACCATGTGCAGCAGTGAAGAGATAATCGGTGAGAGCTCACGTAGCTGTTAGCAGGGAAGGTCAGTGCTCATCTACCTTTTAGTGCTTCAAGCCTGAGTGGCAAAAACTGAATCTGCATAAATTGTGGCATTAATCTACATAAACTTTTACATAAGCGGGAAAATTTCAAATGCAGGGGTCAGGCATTGGGGGCAGCAGTCAAGGACGTAAGAGCACAGATTTGATCAAAGTGGCCACAAGAGAAAGGTGGAGGGGAGGCGGGGGGAAATGGAGCGACGTGGTGTGTGTGTGAGTGAGAGAGAGAGGGAGAGGGAGAGAGAGACAGAGAGAGAGAGAGAAAGAGAAAGAGAGAGAGGTTGTTCACAGCAGATCATAATCACCAGGTTTCTATAACAAACTGCCCTCGCTATTACACTCATCCAGTAAGAGTGGAATGTGTGCAGTCAACCATGGCGGACACATAGCAGGGAGGTTCAGGTCCACCAGAATGTGAATATTTGTATAAAAAAACAAAACAAAACACTACTTTAGTGCCCCATAGAGACACAGAGGAACACATGCAGAAAAATGGATCCATCATTTTCCCTTCCAGATGAGCTTAAAAGAGCTTTTGATGACCAAGGCCGTTTTTCTTCACATTGTGTCCTAATCTGTGCCTTCCTTTGAGAGGACCAGCCTTGGACTGAGGGGCCTACAAGGTGCTGCACAGTATTTGCATTTGGGCCACGAACCCAAGCGCTCTGAAGAGTGTTCTTAACTATACATTCAGAAAAGGAAAAAGGGAGCACAAGGTTTACTTCTCCCACTCCTACTTAATACTTCTTTCATAAGCAGCACTACTTGTCTTCAGCTGGCACAACAGAGCGACATTTAAAAATAATAGCGAGAAAAATGAGCACAGGGCAAAAATGAAAAAAATACTCAAACGTATGAACTACATTTAGAAATTACTTACAATATGCTAATGAATACTGAAATGCACGACTTCCATGCATCAGCTAAATAAAATGTTCATCCTTGTCTCCCTCTCATGGGAAACTGGCTTGTTGGAGCAGCAAAGCTAATAGAAACAGGGACAGTTTAAGCATAAAGAACCAGACCAAACAGCACTCGCACTACAAGTCAGATTTCCATTTCTACTGTCAAACAACAGAAATCTTCCCTTTTACTCTCTTGTAAAAGTCAGAAATGACAACAAAACTATCTGAAACATAAAATTCCACTCCGAAATAAAATAACAGGAGTCTGCTTTTAGTCCGATCCAACCTTTCTGTCAGCCACAGCTCTGCTCGCTCACATGTGAGATTCAAATCACCGGCAAGAGAAAACACAAGATAGGCGCTCCCCGACGTCGTGGTGTCAAACCTGTGTCTGACAGACAGTCTTCAACCAGAGGGTTGACACTGGTGTGGGGAGGAGAGGGGCCCCCGCAGCACGGCCCTGGGCTCGGTTTGCCTGAAAGCCTGTGCCGCTGACTGTACGGCTGCGTGTTTGATTGTGGATCTGTCTGCCTGAAAGCTGAGTGTATCTACCGGAGCGTGCTGTCTGCCGTTTGTCACATTTGCGTGTTTACCTGCTTGACTTTCTCCCTTTTTATTCCCATTAACCATCAGCTTGTGTCTCTCGCTTTTCCAGGATTTTAGTGCATTTGCCTCCCCGCCTGTACTGCAGGAGAATCAGCTGCCCCTCATTATCCATGCTTAATTCATGCTTAATACTTAAAACACCGGTAGTCGTAGCCAGTGCTGCATTACATATTTTCTAACAGCGGGCATGAAAACAGCATCAAGTGCTGTTTATGATGTAATATATACATACACACACACACATAGACATGCTGTTATGAGACAGGAGGTTGGGGCATGGTTGGTTTTGGTGCAGGGACAGTGACTGAAGTGAATCCAGACGTTGGCGCTGGGCGTCAGATATGCTGCAGTGGAGATAAATACAACACCTGGGGGATTACATGAGAGCACGGGGTAATTACACCTTCCTTTATGTGTGTGCATGTGTGTGTGTGTAAATGAATGTGAAATTGCAAGGCTAAGACCTGAGCTCTGAAGCTAGAGCATAAGGGAGGAAATGCACATGCCAAGCAAAAGCCTGATGCACCAGCCAGATGTAGCCAGACTGCCACACACACACACACACACATACACACACACACACAGCGCAAAGCCCTTTGGCCTTTAGAGGGCAGACGAAGACAAGAAATATAAAAGCGAGAGGGGAGGTGGGGGAAAACGGCCGCAAAAAGAGGGAGGGAGGGAGTGAGGGAAGGAAAGAAAGATGCAGTGCGCCCTCCCCCCCATGTCTCACTCTCTCTGTGTCTCTGGTCTGAGGCTGGGGCTGAGGCAGACAAGCTGGGAAGCAGGCAGCTCCACAGCATGGTAAACATCCTTTCTCTCTTTCTGTTTCCCCCCCTCGCTACCTGAATAAGAGAGGCAGGGCGAGTGTGTGAACTGCAGCCAGGGGCACAGCATCACAAATCCGTGGGGAGCTGCTAGCTAGCGACTAGAAACCACAGCAAAAACAACCGGGCCAACCAAGTGAGGCACCAAAGCAGCCAGCGGAGAGGCATCAGATGGAGGAAAAAGGAAAGACCAGCCAGACATGTGAATATGCTAAAACCCCTCTCTGCTTTAGCAACAGCGTCTGAGCACACAGTGATATTTTTCTCCTATTTCTACCCTGATATTCAGAGTACAAAAACATGGCCCAAGGAAGTTCAATCAGATGAAGCAGCCAGGTCAATATCTCTTACATACCAATGTTAGGGAGGGGGATACAGTACAATACTGCCTCTATGATATTTCCATTTTGTATACTGCTTAAATTCTACTAATGTTATTATAGCCAGAAACAGGCTTTCTCCTCTCACACAGGTTGTTTGCTTTGACTCAGATAAAGATGGATGATGTGACTCCACTTGCTCCTCAAAATATCCCAGATGTACTGTTTGCCATCTTGTGCTGTTGACCTTATTTAAAGCCGAGTCTGCGCAGTCGTGATTGGTGGTGGAGGCACATTATCAAGTTCCTGCCCATATGCTTGCATGATCCAATCACGCGCAGGCAAGACTCACTTGCCAATCACGATGTTTCTCCAGATTCTTATAGTTTCAGATAGCTAATAAAACCAAACTTATCCAGCCTGATAAAAACATAAAATTTAGTTTGTCCCCTGTTCCATGTGCTAACATGGAGGAGGCGATCAAGATGTTTTGGTTTCACTTTGTTGTCCATCTTTTACAGTCAATGGTTGCGTGTGATTGCCGTCTTCCTGAGCTCCTCACCCAAACACAGCCTGGTCAGGCACAGATTACAGCTGGATCATAGGCTTCAGGAGAAGGTGGGGCAGATAAGGTAGCATGTAAAAGCATGGACACCAACTGCTAGCTTTGTGTAATCCCCTGCCACTCTGACACCTCTAGTGAGAGGGGGCATCAGATATGCTCTGATTTACTGGATGGTGATCAGCGGTGTGCGTTAAGCATCTTAAATAATCAGAGAGGAGCCCTAAATGAACTCTTAACTGGTCTCTTGAATCAGAAAAGGCTAATCACTGACAACAGCTTTTAGCTCATGCGCTGAATCATCATGTGCAAGCAAATTAACACTTTCCTAAGATACCAGTAACATTCATTCACTCAAACTATTTGGAAGTTAATTTGAACAAAGCAGACTGAAATGTGCATACAAAAGACAGTATACCAAAGGTAAACCAAAACTCACTCCAAGCATACAGAAGACTGGAGTGAGATAAAGATACACAATCAGTAAACAGATAATTAAAGACTTTAGATTTTGCCTCCAAAGTTCTCATGGGCTCAACAATACAAGTTTAAATCATTGGACTTTATTTTCATGGCAGAGACTAGTACAGGAAGGACACGTTGGTATTTTCTTGTACTTAAAGTGCTGTTTTTTGTTCCTGAATTGTGCAAAGCTAAGAGCCAAGTACATGCTAGTCTTCTGCAGATGATGCAGCTGAAGAATAGGTGTTATTTTAGAAACAAGTTAAGAGTCTACAGCCATGCTAGTGGCTGTGTAGTGGCTACTTAGGGATAGTGATGCAGTTGAGTTCAACATTCATGTCAGCATGCTAATAATCTTAAAACGACAAAGCTAGCATACTGATGTTTAGCAGGTATAGTGTGTCATCGTCACGTTGTTAGTTTAGCGTGTCAACATTTGCTAATTTGTACTAAAAGTACAGCTGAAGTAAGAGGAAAGAGAAGATCGCATCTACAGACAGGGATACATTTTCTGGAAACTATGAATGTTTGCACAAAATGAAAGCTTTGACCTGCTGACAGATGAAAAGTCAGGGAGTTGCCAAAGACATCATTAGGATTCATCCTCTGGTGATCAAGAAAATTATATTAAGAAAAAAATGCATCTCTTGCCCAAAACAGTACCCTTGTACTTTCAATTATCAACAGAATTTCGTAGGGACTATTTCTTCAAGGTCTGTGGCTAGATACAACACGAAGTTAAACTTGTAATGTTAATATGAAACTTCCAACACACTTAACATTCATACTGAACAAATGACTGCTTCCACTGTCAGCACCATCCTCAACGCCGCTCCAAACTCTTTAAAAGTACAACACTTTTCATCCGCTGCAGGGTTTCACTTCTCATTGAAAGAATGATTTAAGCAAACACACAAAGTGCCATTGAATGTTTTCATTTACACTTCATTTTCACAATATGACCCACTCCAGCAGAGTTCAAACACCATTGTTGACTTTCAAGGCACAGTGCTGATGTCTCGTTAAGAAATTTCAAATAAGTAAAAAGTCTTCTCCTGTCTGTATTTTCTATCAACATTATTTTTTTCAATATATTGTTAAATTCCTTCCAGAGTTGATGAATAGGGGGTATGAGGGGGTGGTAGGGATATTTTATTCTTGTGGAGTACGTAATGGTTTAAGTTCAAGGTTGGAGGGTGCCGATACAGAAAGCAATCTTCATGGCTGATAACACAAAACCATCTTTGGCCTGTGACCACGTTTTTCTCTTAAATCAACCTGCAAGCGAACAAAAGAAACGAACTAAACCTTGAAACTCAGCTTTGTGTATGGAACAGCATGTTTTCGACACTTACAAATTCACCATTCTCAATTGGCACGTAGCCCTTACAAATAAATACACGACATTAAATTCCAACAGAACCTTGTTGGTGAAAGAGGACAGCAAAATAAATCAAAACGTTATAATGTTCCTTGGCCTCTGCGCTTTCCTTTTCACTGGAGCTACCCCCCTCCATGGCCTTCACGTTCACTAAGTGCTGCAGCTGCTTAAAAAGGGTAAAATATGTGCGTATGCATTTGTACACTGTAAAAAGGTGGTGCTGGGCATGAGTAGCCTGCAAGAAACCTTTGGTAGCAATCGCTCTTCCTTCTCTTGGAGCACGTTGAGAAACACCCGGGGAGACTTTTGGATAGAGCTCCAGACGTAATCCTGGCATCCACCCCAAAACATTGGGGGGGGGGGGGGCGAAAGACAGGCAGAAAGAGAGAGGGAAAAGCAGGAGGATCTTGTCAAAAATTCCCAGTGAGGGAAGTCCTTGAAATACAGCCTGCAGAAACCTACAGCTGAAGCCTCAACACACCCGAGTGAAGCCGAGGGCTCCAAAAAAACAGCCTCACCTCTAATAGTACGAGTGCTCAGCTCCTTGCAGTTGCCAGTTCAGGACCCACAGGGAAATAAGTGCAGAACACAATGAACTTTCTTTACTGGGTTGACAGTGAAGAGGCCCAAGTGTGCCTAAAAGCACTACCTGTTTGTGTATGTGTGTGTGTGTGTGTGTGTGTGTGTGTGTGTGTGAGTGAGACAAAGACAGACAAACAGACAGAGACAAACCATGACTGACTTCAGCGTTCCGAGGGGACCGCATGTTTCCTGTGCCACCGAGCAAATGACATCTTTCTGCTCCACAAACACTCGTTCAGTTTAAGATCTGCGGGGACTACGGGACGCTATGCATTAACCACATGCGTGCGTATAGTTGTGTGTGCGTACAAGAGAAGCACAAAGAAATGGAAGAGGCAACCTCTCTGAACTTGACTCAAGCCAAATGATTAGACAAAGGCGAAACAATAACAAACGCTTTTACACATACCTGTTTTTTCTGCTTCTACACTCTTTCACCTCCAAGCATCTAAATGAGTCTGTGTGTGTGTGTGTGTGTCTGTGTTTACAAGTTGAGGTGGACTGGCTGTGCTTACTAACATGGTGGGCTGTATTGAGAGGACGCCATCAGCGATTACACTCACAGGGCAGAGTGGTGACAGCTTAAAGGCTCTTTTCTTTATTTCTCCACCCTCTTTGCTCACTGACACGCCTCCACTCTCTCTCTCTCTCTCTCTCTTTCTCTCTCTCTCTCTCTCTCTCTCTGTGTGTGTGTAGGCTCCAGGTCATTTTCCATTCCAATCAGGGGTGCTGGCTGCCCTGGCCAACCTGCAAAATTTACACACTCCTACCAGCTGAGGAAGGGGCACAGGGAGCATCACAACACACACACACGCACACACATTTGCATTTTCTTAATTGCAAGCCAGCACACCAGCTCATTACAGTATTTGAAATTCAAGAAAATATTTGTGCATGCACACACATAGACCAACATCTATAGCCAAGGACACTTCAACTTCCTGTGTAAGAAAAAAAAAAAGCCAAGCACACATGCATGCAAAAACACACTTCTACACAGGGTCATGTGGGGCAGCCTTGAGCAATGGGAGGAGGAGGGGAAGAGAGCAGAGTCAGCCTTGCCCTCAGCCATGGCATCCTTTCCTTGCCAGTTCCATAAGCCTGGAGGGACCGAGGTAGAGGGGGTAGGGGATAGGGGGTGGGATACAGCCACCCCCCCCGCCACCCCTCCATTCACCCTGGAAAACACACACACACACACACACACAGAGCCCAGGCCTCCAAGCAGACAGGCTTACAAAAGGGTGAGATCACTCCCACCAAAAGCTTTGTTGGTGTGCCAGTGTCAGTGTTGCCCTCTCTGGCCTACCAAAACCTTGGCAGCTAGGTTCAGCCTGTGTGCTGGAAACGAGTATTACAGGAGGGCAAATGCCTCAATGAAAAATATAGTTTCAGGAGATGTAGCTGGTACTCCAAAGAATAAAACACAGCAATATGATAAAGAAAGACGAGATGCATCTGACCCACTAGCCTGTTTTCCTGTCCTGGGACTCTCAAAATTTAAAAAAGTAGTCTGATGTATGGCTGTTAGAAATGCAGCCACAAGCACAAAAGTCCTGCTTTAGTTTAGAGTAAAAACTGGATTGAACAACAACATAAAGATGGTTACAGTAACTAAACATGATGTAGCCCCAAAGCAAAAACTTTCCAGATTTAACAGCGTCTAAAAAAGAAGAACAGGAATGGAAAAAAAAAGGCAGGCCTGTCGATGGTGACCATGGCAACAAGATGGAGATCACAGATCACGGAAAGACAGTATAGCCTAGAGTCAAGAGGACCACCTCCTCACAAGCTCCCTGCTGTAGCCTTTAGACAACCCGCCATCAAGGTGTGGGGAAACAGCAAACAGTCAGGAAAGAGCGAGTGAGAAAAAGAAGTATAATGTACAAGCCTGCAGGTGTTTCAAATCGGGACTATTCTCTTTCCTGTTGCTGTGCTTGGTCCCTGTGAAGAGACCTGGCCTAGACAGCAGGCCAGACGTCTGCTGCTGCTGCACACACACACACGCACACGCACACATACACATATATACTCTCTCTCCTCCTATTCTAATTTTACAGATACAGATAGCTGCTTCTTCCTCTGACCTCTTTTAATTTGCTTTCCCTCCTGCTACTGAGGAAGGGAGGAAAAAAAAAAAAAAAAAAGGGAGCGCTCTCTTGTTTCCTCTCCGGGACTAAACAATCCCAGTCTAATTTATTTTTTGAGGACAGAATATGTACATGTGTTAATAGGAAAGTCGAATCAAATTAACTATAATTAGTCAAACTGAGAAGTGAGCAGAGGCAGAGGTATGTTACATGGGAGACTTGTTCAATGCTGGTAAATGACACCCCCACCCCCCAAAACACACACATTTCCTCTACCACCTGCTGCTGCTGCACCACCCTCTCCTGAGCTCCGACACCCATCACGCACACTTCAGTCCTCCTGAGCTCAGAGACTGTATGTGGCACGCAGAAGATGCAGACACGCAAGCTAGCTGTGTTGTGACACATTTCCACAAAAACCTGCATGTGAATTTCACAAGCGGAGGATCCTGACGCCTTTAACAGACATCTTATGAGGTGATGCTGTAATCTGTTTGGACAGAATCTGTAGTGCATGATTGCGAGAGGATTACGATGACAAGCAGTTGGGGCAGAGAGAGAGAGAGATGGTACAGATGATCTAAAACAATTATACAGCAAAGGGGCAAACAACTGCTAAGGCCAGTCTTGTCTGTCACTGTGTGTGCAAAACAGAATTCTTTAGGCACTATAGGTAACCATAAATATAATTTCTAACAGATTTGTCATTTCTTATCAGATTCTTCTCTCGCTCTGACCAAATGCACTTTAGATAGTCACAATAAAAATATGGGTGTGGTGATATAAACTGATATTTTCACTAACTTGTACTACACTTTGTTGTTTGGGATGTATTGTAATAGCGTCTGTGTTGTCTGTTTACAATCACTTGTTTCATTTTGTGCTGCTGCCTGTCTTGGCCAGAACTCCCTTGAAAAAGAGATTTAAGTTTAATCTCAATGGGAGCTGCCCCAGTTAAATAAAGGTTAAATTTAAAAAAGAAAAAACAAAAACAAAAGTACGACAATATACAAGCATTGTACACAACCTGAGTGTAAACATTAAAAGCCAGAGACAACCCTAACTTTTAGTCTGAAGTTTGGATCAAGCCCCAAAACCATTTCCCATAAAGCCAATTAATAGCATCTTTATCTATGTGCTAGATAAACTGCAAGAGATGTCTAAAATTGGTGGAGTGGCCCTTAAAAAGCCCCGCCATCAACAGGTCCTTTACATTACAAGGCTAGGAAGATAAAAACTGGCCCTGCTAATAAGGTCGAAAGCAGCATTCAATCTGTCAGTAAGCTCTGCTACATTTGTTACATTAAATAGAAAGCTTGTCTTGGCTACAGCAGCGGTGACATGCTGCCCACCACTGCAGTAAATCATTAGTTAAATGGCTAATTCTACAGATTAGCTCTCTTGGCAGCCAACTGGCTAGACAAGTTAAAGGTGTTTTATTTTAACATTATATGATTCCATCACTGTGACAAGGACCATTTGGTTTAATGAATTGTTTTGAGGAAGATGGATTATACAAAGACATATGAAAACAGTTGACTATATCCCATCCAATCAGGAAATACGTAAACATGTAACATACAGTTAGAGAGGCAATTTTTAATTGAACCTGCCTGAGTAATGGTACTGACAAAACAGCACAGAGATGAATATTAGTGTCACAGTTTCGACATACTATATTAGCAACCGTCTAAAAAGAAAACTTTTACTTTAATATGGTTGTACTGTAAAAAGAAAAAGAAAAAAAAAATCCAGCAGGAAATGTAGACCAACTGAAAACTCTTCATTTGCATTCACCCATCAATGCACTGTGCAGATTCGAAAAAATGACTCAGAATCACAGGTTAGTTTATGAATGTAAAGCTTCAGCCAGCTCCAAAGTGTGGATGTTGGAGTTTGTCACCTTGGGGGCAAACAACAACAAATACCAATGCTAAACACAAGCACTCACTTAAGTGCTGATGTGTCTTTTAGCAACTACTTTAAAGGCCAATATTACTTGGTAAAATAATACTATCTGAAGGTAATATTTGAATTAGCTCATTCTGAATTACATTAGCTCCATCTTACAACCCCTCCCCAATGATTTATGTCATGCTTTATGTCAGCTCTTGATCTGAAGTTCTGGGTGAATTGGTTTAGTTTCCCACCTGCATGCTCCAGTAGTATTCTGGCGATGTCCATGTGTCCATTTAGCAGGGCGTCGTGCAGTGGACTGACTCCGCCCACCTGGTTATCCAGCACGGGGGCAGGGTGGTGACGTAGCAATGCCTCCACACACGAAGTGCTGCCATGGTTGCATGCTTCATGCAGAGGCGTCCAGCCTGCATGGTCTACATGTTCAATAAACCAACCACACACAAACACACGTGTACGTAAAGTCAGAAGTTGAATAGTCCGGAGAAAACAAAAGTGATCTGGTTTCTTTTAAAGATCTTGTGGTGTGAGCAGGATAACCCACTCCGTTATGGCTAATTGATTGTTAGCTTTGGAAGCTAACAACTCAACTAGCAAATAAGCTAGCAGGGACTAATTGGAGAAACTCTGTACCAAAACTGGTGAAAAACTGACAAGAGTATATTTTGCAAGAGCGTTAGCTCTATATCAGTGACTTTTCCACTGGCATAAGCACATTAAATGAACTGAACTAAGGCTGCTAAAAAGCAGCTTGCGATTTATATAAGCGCCATTGAACTGTTTAAAATTCTTATTTTGGACACAGAACTAGGTTATAATTGCAATCCACATACGTCGTACACAATTATGCCAAAATCTGCATTTCCTCAAGACATTAAATTCTTCAGCCCATCATATTTTACAACTTTTGTTACTAAATTAACATGCCCGTCATAATGCAGATCTGTTTTGGAAGAGACTCCAAAAGACTGAAAATGTTGTGCATCTTCTGTTAACGCGGGCCTCATTTTGAGAACTGCAAAGTGCCAGCAATAATTTTACCATTTTACACACAGTTCTGCCTGATCACATTTTGGACATCACCTCTTTTCACAAGCGCCCTACTGAGATGCACGTTAAATTAGACGGCTATTAAAGGGTGACAAAATCGGAGAAACCTTTGAAACCAGCACAACATTTCCATGTAAGTAGGGCAAGTCATTATATTTGACCTAAAGGGAAAAAAGAAAGTCACTCTGAAATATCAAAAGGCATTCAATTCACTTAGCAAAGTCATCATAAAGCTAGAAATCTGAGCCACTAAACCCATCCCGCTCTTTCTAGACACACCCTTTACATTTTAGCTGAAGGTTAACCTCAATGATGACGCACACGCACTCCTATTTCTTCTCTCCTCTTTTTTTTTCTCCAATGTTAATCGCTCTTCGAAACCTCAGAGCAAACAGTAGGAGTGAACGGCGAGGCTGAGGTTACAGAGAAAAGGGGAAGCGAGAAACTCTTACCTTTAACGTTGATGTCCGTGCCAGGAAGCGCCAGGATCTGAAGCACTGTTTCCACTTGGTTCCTCTTGCAAGCTCTGTGGAGGAGGGTCTCTCCTTCGACCAGGACACACAACGGACAAACACACCCAAAAGAGAGAAGAGGCGGAAGAGAAGAGAGAAATCCAAAATTAGGGTGTGCCCGATGTTCTGCCCATTGTCCCCCTCCACATGGTGAACACACCAATAAAATACCACAGAAATGTCCCCAAACACCAAAAAAGAAAAAAAAAAGCCTGACCTAAAAAAAGTACGACCCGCCAATGAGGATGCGATTTAAGAAGAGTGATGAGAAAAGGGGGGGGAATCTTTCAAGGGGGGGGATGGGGGAAAAAAAATTAAAGATGGAGAGTGGGGCTAATTCGCCTTGCTCTTTTCCTCTTTTATAGACACAGAGATTTTCCACTTAAACCCAGAACCAAACAAAGTTATTATCGGTGCAGTCGGCGAGTGAATGAATGCAGTGGTGAGAAAGTAGTCTCGCTTCCTGTCCGCTCGTCCCTATATTGTTACTTGAGAGGAAGTTATGGTAGACAGCCCACGCACAAAGCCTCAAAAAGGATTCTTCACAGATCCAGGGTTCAAAAGCTCCGCTGGGCATTGCCAGTGTCATCACGTGATATCTAATCAACAAACTACCAGCGAACAGGCGAGGAAAAAAACTCTCAAGGATTCTATTTACATTTTTAAACACAATTTTCTTCTCCCCTCTTCTCCCTTTTTTACCCCCTCATCTTTACCCCGTCCCTCACTTTTTCCTGATACAATATTAAACCAGGAATATATTAGTGGGCCCGAGTCCCCTCTTTTCATGTATGGCTGAACTTCAGAGGAAGTTAAAGGCCAAGCATGAGTGGCTCTGTGCTTGCCAGTATAATACAGAACTGCAAAGCCCGTAATAAATGCTTTACTAGCTCTCCCCAGGACGCCACGCCTGTACAGGGGCTTCACTCCAGTGCGCACACAGCACAGGCTGGGGCAAAAGAGGTGGAGGAGGAAGGAAATGGGGGGGGGGAGAGAAGAAGCAGTGGAGAAGAGAGTGAAAGGGTCTGCTGAATTTCAAAGCATATAAGGGAAATATTGAAAGTGTTGGCTCTTATTCATTCTGAAGAATTCCTTTCTTCCAGGATGTGTCTTTGAGGATGCAGAAGATGCATTAAATGCCATCCACTGGTCGTAAAGAGGTTGAAGGGTAGGGAAAAAAAAGGAAAAAAAGGCTGGGAAATGGAAGGACTGTTTATCAAAAAGAAAATCTTTTATGTTCCTGTGATGTAAAACGTGACAAAACGGAAGTTAAATTATGTTTAAAGTTTTGAAAATGCACAAATTTTATATTATGTTCAATTTCATTATATTTCCTAACAGTTAGAAATGTCAGACCGCTACAAAAGACTTAAGATTAGATGGTTGGTGTAGTCCACACAACACCAAACTATTAAACAAAATTTTTTTTTAAATTTACAGTACTGTTATGTTACACCCTACAAACTTTGCAGATTTATTTAATAAGTTCAGTGGTGATTAAATTGGCTGTTGGGGTTTTTTAAAGTGTACTGAGTTAATGCTGGCAAGAAGCTAAACACCTTATTAGATAAAAAAAAATTACTTTTCCTTACTGTACAGGCTGGAGAAGCAACATGTACACAATTTCAACATGCAACTTCATAAATGATATTTTTACTAGTTTAATAACTTTACTGTGATTAAAACAGAGATAGCTTACATCAAACTGGAATTATCTGCCTGACAATTTGGTGCTAAATCGCTAAAAAATCTTTTTTACATTACAAACAAAACCTGCCACGAATCCTGTCACCTGAGCAGGGTCACTATCCAGTGCAATGACCCACTATTTTGTGGTGACTTTTGTTTATTTCACTCTAAATAACTTAATTAATTGTTTGTGAGCGTATCGTCAGAGACTGGACACTGTGGTGGCTGTACATTATCAGCATTTCCAACAATAAAGAGGTCAATAAATGAAGCAAACCAGTATTTCCAATCTGAAAACCAAACAAGACCCAAATAGATGGTGGAGGCCAGTCCAAACTGCAGTCCCTAATGAGTAAGCTGTACTGTGTGGCATGTCAGTGTTCTACATGGGCTGCTCTGCTATTACCGGGCTCTAAAACGCTGTGATTAAACATCCATTCCACTACACCCCATGTGTACACATCCTCGCAAATGCCAGGGCCAATCCATGCACTGTTAAATCACTTTAATGGTTCCAATTTGGACACAACGCCTCTATTATAGGGGTAATTGCATGCTCAGCATTTACAAGCACGGAAAGGATAAATCCGCCTGTCCTTTTCTATAAATCCCCCGTTTCACACTTTAATAGAAAAGTTAAATGTATGTGTTGCTCTTTATATCCCTCAGTCTGCTTGCTACACTCCTGTAAAGTGTCACTTGGCCTGCCATTCCCTGGACCAAAAACCTGCTGGAAGCCTGTAACAATGCTATTTGTGAGGAATGTGTCAGAAAGGTATTCTGTGCCAGTTACTGGATATATCTGAAACTAGTTGACTACTGCTGTTGCTGGCTATACAGTGAATGGCTGCACCTTAATGCTCCCACATCGAGATTACTGCAGCTTTCACTGTGTCTCAAAAGAACTTAATGTCATTAATGTAAAGTAACCATCATTCTAAAATTGCACTGCTGAAGATTTTAATGTAGGAAACCTCAGTTTAATGAAAAACAACAGTGGAAATCGCCATCCCTGATGCCTTGAAGACACAAACACATAGGGGCTCTTTAATAATAGTTAGAAAATCCTCAGTATAAATGCCTGATCCGAAGAGGTTTGGATGGATGTACAAGTGTGAATGGACATAATGTAAAAATCAGGCCCAGAAACATGATTTGCATCTGTCATCTATTTTGTATATTTCTATAATATTTTTCTTACTAATGCAAGAGGTGCAGCTGGAGTGTGATTGTGATTGATCAGGCACAGATCAGAATGAGTATTCACTACAAATTACCTGTTAGAAGAGCACAGATGAAAAGTCCTTAAAATATTGACAACAAGACTAATGTTGCTGCTTGAAAAGTTGAAAACTTCAGAACTAGAGAGAGCTACTAGTGGACCACGAGGTGAGATTTTATCCACATAGTCTAACTTTAAATTCTTGGTTAACTCAGAGGTAAGCTCATTGGAGGTAAATATATTTTGATAGAAAACAATTACACTTCGATCAGCTACCTGAGCACTGGCTTTTTTAAACAGTTAATTCTCACCACTGGATGAAGTAGCCTGGAGCAGCTTTGCATATCTGAGATCTTTGGCATTGAACTAAAGGACGCAAATGTTGACTTAAACGGTTTGCTTTAGGATGACAAGAAACTAAAAGCAAACATATTTTAAGCAATGAAAGTCAAACTGCAGTTCTCGCTTGACAGCCTACATGCAGCGTGTTCAGGATGATCTAGATTTGAATTTCTGCATCACGAGGCAAATATGGAAACTGAAAAAGAGAAGTTCACCCTCAAGTCCCTCAATCCCTCTCAGCTACTTTGACAAAGATCCTGAGGTTCCAGGAGCCAAGACAGATGCTCCAAAGTAAAAAAAAAAAAAGGAATAAAAAAAGTGCGGCATATGAGAAAGCAAGCTTACATATGTGGGTGAAAAAAAGCCTGGAAGAGAAAGTGAGAGTGAGAGAGAGAGAGCGTGAATAGGATGAGATGGGATGGGATGAGAGGGCGAGAGGGGAGGATGCTATGCCGATGGTTCATCAAAAATTAATGCCGACCGCATCGGTATAGAGATCACGTAGTGGAAAAACAACACATGCCAACAGCCTTGAGTCTCCTGCCTCAGCCTTCCCTGCCTCCCCCACTCCTTTACCCTCCACCCCTCCTTTGCACCGGCACAGGGCCTTTCTGATCAGGTGGAGGGGGGAGATATGAGCTCTGACACCTTCGAGAGTTCACACAGAGTGCCTTGCCTCTAATTGCAGGAAGTTCCACCAGTGCAGCCGCTGTGTATCTGCAGTGCTCCCCTAATTGCTGCATTTAATATCCCTAAAATGGAGATCTGAGGCACACTGTGTGTACTAATATGACGTGTTAGTGCTCTGTGTGAGAAAGCCATTATTTCTGCCCATGTTACTTAATTATTTATTTATGTGTTACTTTTTTTAAAAGGTGAATAAGACATGAGGAAAAAAGCAAACTAAAGAAGGCACTGTTGCATTTCAAAGTAGACAGAACAAATGGAGGAGGAGGCGGTTTGAAACAGAGGCGGTGATGCTGCCCAAACTCTGCGCCAAACACGCACGACGGGCTGAGTTATGCAGCTTAGTTGCCCTTACAGCTGACTAGAGAGAAGTGTGGTCTGATGCAAATCAATCACTCACTCCATGCATTATGAGCTCTTCATTAAACTGAAAGTGATGACAGAGCTATCATGTTCCCCCCTTTATGATGACCTAGTGCAGTGCATCAGTCCATTAAAAGTCTGCTCCTTGCAAATGTGCAGCTATGTGTGTGTGTGTGTGTGTGTGTGTGTGTGTATGTGTGTGTGTGTGTGTGTACCGTACCTGCTGCGTTCACTCTGTTCAAACCTCTGGGGATGTTCTCTTTCTCCGTGCTTGTTTCATTCACCAAAGAGCTCTGAGCACTGTATATAGATATGGAGAAGGGGTTATGAGAAAATATGTATGTCCTAAACCTAATTCAATAAAAGATTACCGGTGATTCAAATGAACAAGCCCAAAGTTTCATTGCTTGACCATTTCAGCACAGCAAGGAGACCGAGTGGTACAGAAAGTCGTATAGGCATTTCTGTACTGTGAAAAGTGCCATTAGCAAATGAATCCTAGTGGCACGGTATGATTTCATATGAAATCTGACAATATCTGTCAACTCCCTACTGTGTTGGCCACACACATACTTCACACACCCAACCCTCCGTTCCCGTCTCCAAAGCACTTTTCCTCCCACTTAGCGCCTCAAACGCACAGACGGAGAATTCGATGTGAGCAAGCACATTAGGAGGAATAACTAGTAAAAGAAAGTGAAGCCTCTTCAAAGTAGTGGCGTGCTAATAGCTGTGGGCTGTCACTAGTCCTGTGAGTGGGTATGGGAGATCTGCCTGCATGAAGCCTGACAGGTGTCTTGAGTGTATACGCCTGTGCACGTGCGTGCGTGCCACACTGAAGCGGAGTGCCATCCGTATTACAGGGAAGAGGCTTGTTCCCTGGTAATTGGCTTGTTCAGAAGCCAGGAAGGAGCTCCCAGCAGTGAGGAGGAAACACACGTCCTGTCACGTTGCTTGTTATTAGCAGGGACAAGGCTGAGAAGAGATGAGACAAGCTCTCTCTCTGTGTGTGTGTGTGTGCATGAGAGAGTCCACAAGAGTGTCTGGGACAAGGGTGTACCACTTCTCAAAACACTTCACCCAAGTGTCCCCTGTCCATATAATCTGGCAGCAGTAGAGGCTGACAGTACTTGGCTTGTATACACCCTGGCCTCCCCTTCCCTCATGGTCTTCTTTAGGAGGCCAGTATGCTGTCAGTGGCCCAGCTATCAGTTCTGGGCCTGGGGCAGCGTCTGCCCTTGGAGGCCGACTCACAAAAAATCAATGGGTAAGTGCATGATGATTGTCTCAGCAAGAGAAAGTCACATATTGCATCTTCTACTTGCTTTAATTCTATCAATAGCTAAGATTAGAATTAACACTTGTGTGCCTCTGCCAAACAGTCAAGTTGCAATTGTCCAGACTCATAATATGTGTAGTAGTCAGAGCGGTAGTGGAGTAGATAGACCTACTAGAAGGTAATTAATGCAGTTTATCTTTTCATCTTTATTTTATCTCATTTCATCTTTAAAATGCTCTGCTGACAATAGTCAGGCTCATCACCTGACCTTTGACCGCAAAATTTTGATCAGTTCATCATCAGATGGATGTTTTTTGCATAATTCTCTCCTGGCGTTCCTGAGATGTCGCGTTCACAAGAACTGGACTGACAGACCAACGCAAAGACATAAAAAAAAAAATAAAAAATCAGTAATGACATAGTCCAGCAACACACAGAACCTGATTAAGCCAGCAGGAGGAAACCTTAGTTTAATTACTGCTTCTCTTCTGCTAACAGCACTCACTGCCATGCCAGCCAGCAAGTCAAACCCTCTAAACAGTCCGTCAGTCAGCCGGCCTGTCAGCTTGGTATGGCCTGGACAGCTGCCCTCATGCCAGCCTGTCTGTTTGTGCAGAAGAAGCGCATTCGCCATCTCTCATACACAACTACAGCAGCTTGATGTCACAGAACAACGGCCGAATGCGTTCTAAAAGTCAGAAATGAAAGATAAAGGGGTCACGTGGCTCCTCTCAACCTTTATGACCTGATCTGACTCTTTTTTTTCATAATCCAGAAACAAACAACTTGCCAGGATTTTGTGTTTTTCTTGCGTTCTACTGACGGTTCGAAAAGGCAGCTAAAACAGAAATGAAACCTTTAAATGAAAACACATTTGGGCTATTTAAACCAGAGTACAATAAATGCAGCTGATATCTTCTAAGAAAATATTTAGATGATTTCCCATAGCAGCTCCAAAAACAGAGATTTGAACTGAAAATGCTTAGAGACTAAGGGAGCGCATCAGACTAAATATTGTTAATTGATTGAGAGTGTCAGCATCACTTAAAATAAGTATAACATCATGAATCCAACCCTGAAACACAAGGAAACAAGAGTTCCTTTTGGTTTCTTTCCCCAATTTGTTACAGTTTTTGTCATCTTGATGTCATTCTTTCTTTTAGGGTCAAATAATTTTACATGCCCTTTGGCATTTCTTTATCTCATCCTCACAGATTGGGTTCCTTGTGTTTTTCTTTCCTCCTCAGTTCTTCTTTTGTTTATGTCAAAATAAACCAAACCCCTAAAACTGTGAGGAAAGTAGAAAGAGAGCAGTGATGGGCAGAGGGGATCTGGTCAATGAACGAGCCAGTAGCCTTCACATGAACCTGCTCCCTGGTGACTTCTGGCCTTCTCCAGGCCAACTACCTGCTGGCAGAGCAGCAGATGTCTGATGTGAAGTATGGAGACTGTGTGTGTAATTGAATTCATGGAGGGATTTAGTATGCGAGGGCAGATCAAGAGAGATGGAGAAGGAGGGGTGAATGCTGAGAGCTGGTGGTC
This sequence comes from Scatophagus argus, assembly GCF_020382885.2. NCBI lineage: Eukaryota > Metazoa > Chordata > Actinopteri > Scatophagidae > Scatophagus > Scatophagus argus. The sequence goes on along the minus strand of NC_058496.1, from coordinate 5,557,928 downwards.
GTAAGGGAAGGCACAAAAGGCTGATAGGATATCCAAGTCTGTCTATCTGTCTCCATCCTGTCCAAATCAGACCCAGCGCTCCACGTGTGTGAGCGTGTGTGTGTGTATAGGGGTCTAACCTCCCTTTGCACCCCTCCTGTCAGCCAGCACACACTGATAGGATCAGACCTGGGCATGACCCATCACATGCCAACTCCTCACGCTCCATCTGACCTCCATTTGCCTCTCCAGCTTTCCCTCAGTCCCTCCATTCATGCATCTCTGCTCCTCAACTCCATCCACCAACACACACACACACGCACACTCATCCTCTCTCCAGGTGTTCCTTTGTTCCTTTTCATTCACATTTCTCTTCAGCTCTCTACATTTTCACCCGTTTTGCCTCATGCTGTCTCTATCCTCAAATCTATTGGAGGAAACTTGACAATCGAGGCAGAACAGACTGCTGGTTGAATAGTCACGATAATTTAGACACGTGCAAGCCAACAAAAAGACAGAAAACTAAATGGAAGACAGATGTAGCTAATTTGAGAAGATAACATACAGCGGAAGATTTTATTACGTGACCTCTGTGAAATCTAACCAGCAACATGTACTGGGGGGAACCAACAAACCACAATGATGAAGAAAGGAATGACCGGATTTGATGTTATCGAAAACAAGGTTTACTTATTGGGAATGTGCAAACACTCAATGGTTTTTCCTTCATTTTGAAACCTAAGGCCACCTGGGGAACAAGAGTGGAAACGGGAGAGAATAGCACTGCCATTTCAAGTTCCCAAGTCAATCATTAAGTGTATGTAAATGTACTTGAGGTTTGGCAGTTTTAAATGTCATCAAGACCCGGAAATTAGAAAGCACCTGCAGGGTCAAAAATATGTTCAGGTTAGTTTAAAATGTATTGAGAGTGTAAAACTAAACTGATGTTTTATGCTTCAGGTCCTTGTGATTGCGTACTTGACAGACTAACGGTGGGGTGGACAGACAGCTGTGTCCAACTGACCTGCAGCCGGTCTCCTGGTTGGCGCAGCTGTGGGAGGTGCGTCCAGTCTTGAGGTGAGTAGTGGTGGGACTGAGAGCCAAACTCCCCAAAGCAGGCAGGTAGGACAGCAACTGTCAGAAATCACACCGAAACACACACACGCACAATGTTATAGAGTGCATTTACACTGAAAGTGGACACCTGAGTGTCTTTAGGGGACTGAGAAGTGTGAGTGAAAAAGCCAGATGTTCTCCTACTCTGTAATATAATGGGTAGACCACACCAGCCATCTTTGCCTTTCTCTGTGTGCATGTGTCTAGTTTTATCAGAATTTTAAGATCACATGCTTATTTTGCCTTTCAAAACTAAAAGGATTTTTCCAGTACATTAATTTAAAATGGGGGCCAACTGGCCTCATGACTTACTAAACTAAGCAGCATACGGCCGTTTTGATTCACGCATGTAAGAGACGCACGACTCAAATCATGACAAAGCTTGTCATAAATTCAAGACCGATCAAAGCACTGTGGTTTCCTGTGGGTACGTAACAGGAAACTGAATGAAGACAAGAAACAAACGCACACACACCATTTTCTGGAGAGAGAGGGGTTCATCTCCAATTGTAACTCCATTTGTGCAGCACAGATTCCTGAAAATGGCGTCAGCAATCACCAACTTCAGTCTGGTGGAGCGAATCCTGACAACAAGCTCAGACAGAACCTGCGGAGACGCATCTACAGGAGGGAAAATACATCAGATTCCATCCTGCCAGTGATGAAATTATCAACTTAAAGTTAACTTCAATTTAAATTTTAAAATTACAAGGTTTAAAATAAAATTATATATAATGTTAATTATTTTGCCAAATACTGAATTACTTGTAAATAATGTATTTCACTGAATATAATGTTTTCTAATTTCTAGCATTTCTTGAAGTAGTCACAGCCAAAAAGTTTTACTTCTACAGTATCAGTTTTCTTGTGGTTGAAACACACAAACACACACACACACACACACACACACACACACACACACACAATGACAGCTATGAACCTGAGGCCAATATTGACAAAAACGACAGCAGAGCTGAGGAACTGAAAACAGATATTCTTCTGTTCAGCACTATTTCTGCTTTTTTGTTTTACATACCCTGACTGACAAGAGCAAAGTGCTCTGCTAGGTCCTTGAGACCCTTTTCCACCAGGTTCTGGTTCAGCTTGAAGTGCTGCTGACACCAGAACTCCACCAACACAGAAAGGAGGTCCAGCAGGGTGTCCGCCAAATGCAGCTTCTGCTTCTCACCCCTGTCAGCGTAGTCCTTCAGTGAATACAAACAAAAAGACAGTATGGAGTCAGCAAGCTCTTAGAGTAGGAGGAATTTTGTCTTTCTGTTCAATTTGTGGCAATTCTGCTGGGCGACGCTATGCACCATCCTATGAGAATAGCAATGCATAAGGCCCACAGTATTTACCTTGACAGCAGCCTGCATCAGGAATTGGGTTAGTCGTTTCACAGCTCGGGACAACAGCGTGGAACGCTCCCAAACAGTCCAGAACGTTCCGTACAGCAAAGATCCTGAAGCTGAAGCGTGAGAGACTCCTTTTCCCTCAGGCAGCACAAAATCCCTGAGCCAGAGAGAGGCAGGGGTGACTGAGGGGAATATCAGACCATCTAAAATGCTTTAAAAAATTCATTTACTTTCAGAAAAAAAATTACACTGATTAATTGTATATTACATGCAGTTCAGTAAATATTATTCAGTGAGGCTTTTAAATACACACAAGTTCAAACCAAGAAAAGTCTAGTTTCGTTCAAGTCTTGTTTGCATATCTTAAAAACAGACTCTAATCAGCAGCAGTGGAATGAGCCGCTCCTTTGTTAGGAGTCAAAATGAACGTGTTGCAACACTTCAGCACACATCAACTTTAATACAAAGATCTTTAAAGATTCCTGAAATAGATAAACTCATATCTGTGGGGAAACTCTACAACTCTAACAGAGAGGAGACTACACATTTAAAATAAACAAAAGAAGACTGCCCTATCTCCTATATCGCACGTATCTAAGATGTTACCAGGTGGTGACAGAGTGCAGTTCGCCCTGAAAGAGCTTGAGGACAAATCCCAGCAGGTCACTATGAAAATGCAACAGTGTTGGCAGTGCAGGTCCTGGTAGTGGGTGACAAGTGACCTCACTGGACAGGCAGTAACTGGAAGAATACGCACATATACAGAGAGGTAGTAAATATATTGGTGCTTTATTTTGCATATTAATACATTTCACTAACTCTCAAGAGGACTCATTAATTAAATAATTATATAGAGTGGTTACTTTTATTTTATTGTTTCCTAACATTTAAAGTGCAAATAAAAGAAGTAAAACTATCTGCAAGAATAATCTGAAAAGACATCTTTTGACTTGAGATTTACCTGATGGCTGTCTCCAGAAAAGGCCACAGGCCTGTCTTACAACGAGGGCACTGCAACACCTGGATATAATATCTTCTCACTGTGCTGGGAGTCAGCCAGGGAGGGTTTGTCACAAGCAGGTTATACATGACTTGCTGCAAATTTCTCAGAAAGACAGATGTGGCGTTTCCCTGAGACAAAATGAACAGACAACAAATGACATTTTCACTGGTTTGGGTATTTGGATGTGTAGTGAGAATGTTAAAATACAGTTTAATGATCCAACAAGATGTCAAAAAGGTAGCCATTATACATTTGGGATGCCCTTAAGGCTTACGCAGAAGCAGGTGGGAATTTCTACATTCTGGTAATTCTGGTCCTACCTGCTGTGCATACTCTAAGAGGGAGATCAGGTACGGTGCTGGTGGCAGCAGGCCTGGGAACACAGCACTTCTGATTGAGTCCAAGGCTTCAATGAAGAGCCCACACTCTATCATGCTACCAACATTACTAAAGTCTGTTTCTGTTGCCTGGAGGAATAAAAGAACAATGATGAAATGAGAAGTATGTGGAAAGCAGGAGAAAATGCTGCACTCAAAGAGATGGATGGGCGAAAGAGGAGAAAAATGCAAGGGCAGAAGGCTAATGGAAATAGGAAGTGAATGGGCAGAGAAAGTTACTAGGGGTCATGTCTGACTGTCTGTTACTGGAAAATAGCATATGGATTCAGAAAGTGCAGAATGAAAATACACGAGCACTTATAATAGCAATCTGATGGAGATCCACTTGGGTAAGGTATGGACAGGACAGCGGAGAGTATTGTTAATAGGCCTGCCAATCAAAACTCTGAGATCAGCTGACAGTGGTGGTTAAATTGGTGACCTGAATATGATGTGGCCTTGCACCAGATGTCACTTTCCATTGAAATGTATGACATAAAGGAAATTGAATGACCTGGTCTTCTTGATGAAACACATAGTTATTTTAGAGATGTACAGTAGTTATCAGGGGGCGTGTGTGGACGCATATCTACCTGGGACTGTGGACGGTGCGGGTCATGGTAACCCAGAAATTCAAAAAAGCGGAGTCTCGGTCGGCCCTATAGCAGAAAGATCCCATTAACATCATGCAGCACAGAAAAAGGTGATTCAAGTGAAGAGAATGTAGATCATCTAAAGGTACATTCCATTATGACCAGAAACCACACTTCAGTGCTTTTCACAAACACAAACACACACACACACCTCCTGTTTGATGACATAGTCACTGAGCTCTGCCTCCAGCTTAGCAAAGTCAACGTCAACAAAACTGGCCTTCTTCATATCAGCTGGGTGATCATCCTTTATGTTGAACTTCATATCCACACAGTTGCTCTGCCAAAAAACAAAAAAAAAAACTTTCAGACTTTTAAAACGCTATTTTTAAAGCCAATATTCCTACATTTAAAAGCTTTAAATTAAATTGTTCAAGTAAAAGGTTTCAACAACCAATCAGAAGCAAAATAAAACCCTTTAAGATTTGAGTAGTGACTACACATTTAACTGAAGAATGGCTGAATTCAGAATAATGTGTTATATTATGGTGTAAATTATAATTGGTGAGAGTAAAAGCTGCTTTAATCTTACAGCTGGGGAATGTGGAGCCAATTTTAATTGATTAAATAAATTTTATATACTACTTTACATACTGCTGGGTGGCGTATGAATTGAATGAATTTCCTCCTGGGGACCAATAAAGCCTTATTAATATAATAATATAACAATATATTTATTGATTATGCTTTGTATTGTTAATCTTCAAACTAAATCATGATTAAAGATGTCAGATTAAAGTGCAGTAATACTAAAATATTTTTATTTCAGTATCTTTTAAATAATTTCTGTTGTCTGACTTACCCCAAAAAGGTGCTGGACAATGTGGCTTACAGGGTAGCAAGGAGCATTGTGGGACTTTGAGTCCTCTGTGATGGGTTTAGCCATGACATGAGTGACTGAGGCATGAGAGGGAAGAGGGCAGCGGTAAACTTTGGCCCTGCCTGCCTTCAGGAGCCTGGGAATAATTTAAGTATGATTCATTTAGTAACAAACTTTGCACCATTTTATTCATAAAGGAGTATTGTGGTAAAGTATTTTTTGTGCGACTCCCCACCGTTTGAACATGGCCCTGCGGGTGGGCTCTTGGACCATGAGGAGCACCCTCCACCCCTGGAAGGCCCCTGTTATCCTTCCACTGGCCACCTTCTCCCTCCACTGCCTGACAGGGTAGAAAGTAGATGTGGTGCATGTGGAAAGGGCAACTTCATAGGGTCCTTCTGGGAGCCAGGAACCGTTCTTAATGCTGTCCAGCACATAGTCTGGAGTCACGACCCACTTCCCTGGTGGCGGAGAAGCAGTAGCAACAGGGTGTGATTCCACAAAAGACAAATGAAAGAGAGAGCAGAGGTATTGTGTCACTCGAGTGTTGGAAGCAGCTCAGTCGGATGATAATCAGGGTGATCAGGTGTGAAATATTATCTTTATCATCCATCATCATTTTATAATAATCATCATGACTGACCTGCAGCACAGGCTGCCAGAAACTTCTCGCTGGACAAAACCTGAGGGATTATGAGATGGGTGCTCTCGTGCTGATAGACCTGGAAGATGATCACTGCATCAGTCTGATGAACTTTAAGTGTATTAAGTGTATAAATAATATCAAATTGTCTGTCAGTCCCACCTGTGAGAATGAAATTGCAATTTAAGACTTTAACCACAACAGAGAAAAGGAAATTTAGCCTGAAAGTGAGACTAGATTTAGACTTTTCAAACGGTCTGTCTCACCGTGAACATCTCTGACGTGATGTCAGCCACAGGTAAATTTTTCTGTATGTTTACCAACAACACAAGGACCACAGTATTTTTCTCCTGAACTAATGCAGTTCAGCACCATTGCCTGATTTATTTATTCAAGACTTTTTCAAGAAATTTGAATGTCTCATGGTTTGAAACTACATTTTGGCACCGAGGCGGCCTATTAAAAAACAACCAGCCTGTGGCTTCATGTAGCACGCAGCCCAAATGCTTGACTGTAGCTGAACAAATCATTCATTCACTGGATTACTTCATCGCCCATGCGTTAAATGGATTCAGTTTTGATGAGTGATCAAGCATTTCAAGCGTTCAAAAAAACATTCCCTCATTCGCTGGCTCTTCAAAATGAAAAGATTTGCATTGCTTTCTTTGTCTTGATTTCTAGGTTTTGCTGGTGAGACACGACGGTGGGCTCTGGTTAAGATGTGAAGTGCATTTGTTCTGACATGTCTGAAAATTTCCCCACTGCAGGACTAATAAAGGCCTATGTTATGCTGTGGACCAAATAACCATATGATACATCAGAAGAAAAGAAATCGGTAAAAGGTTGCAGGCCTGTTTGTCATGATTACAGCCCAGGTTGAACATCTTTGCGGGATCTCCACTCACTGAGCCACCCATGTATTTTCCTCCCAGCTGCTGAATTCCCCGGACCAAAACTTTCTTCTTTTCACAGACCTTGATCCCAGAGATCTGGAAAATAGGTGTGCGGCTCGCCATCCTGCCATGGAAAATGAAGGAGAGACAAAGAGAGTAAGGTGGAGTTCAAGTCTATAAGTAAATTATACGTTGAGTGTCATTCCATTCACCTGACAAAATAATCCTGCAAGTCTAGCTTAACTGGATTACTACAGGATAACAGTACACTATGGAGAAAAAACATTTGTATTATGCGAAATACACAGAATGACACTTAATGTTATATTTGGGGATTTAGTTATGTTTTATACTAACTAACAAAACGATATGGAGATACCAAAACGTCCTGACGTGTAAATACATTTCAATAATCTTTCACCTGTACAGTTTTCAGAGTTGACTAAATTACAAAAAGCTGCGATGGTTCTTGTTCATTCACCAGTATTAATCAGAAGTAGGATGTGTATTTCACCCACTTCTCTTAAACACAGCTGACTGATCAGGTACCCTTCATACCACCGAGGAAGACTGTGTCCTCCCAGCTACATATCCTGCAGGCGCGCCAAAACTCTGACGCTGACACCGGTATCCAATAACATGAGCAGTGTTTCCAGTGTACCGATGTTTGTGTGCTTCTTCCAAAAATATGCTCAACTTCGCCGACGAACATTCATGGCGACTTTGTTAATTGCTTTAATAAGCTTATCGATATATGTTACATCCTTATGGAACTTCGCCGCCCTACTGCCATGTGCTGACAACTTCGCGGATAGCAAATGATTTCGAGTAGGGGAAAGTTGTCACATAACACTATGTTTTGTAACTATTTGAAACGTTTAAACGATTGCATCTTTGATTAAAAAGCACTTTGAAATTTACTGAAATTATATGACTTGTAAATTGAGTTCTATTATTGGAAATTTACGCATATATTTCTGTTACTATGGAGTGATTCCCACCCCCATTTGCTTTGTCAGTTGGAATATTCCATCAAGCGGAAGTTTTCATAGAGCTACTTCCAGGTTGTTGTCACGGACGCTTTGGGTCCCCGGAAATAACGAAGAGAACTGGATATTGGACAGCACTGATTGACAAACGGGGATACTTGATCGATTTATAACAATGATTTCTTACTGACAGAGTGGCTTCTTATGAAACTGCATGGCCGTTTACAAAAACTATCCAGTATACTGTTCGGTTAACGTTCAGTGACAGCATCAGTTTTCATTTATCAGTTTTCACTTCTATTACGTGGAGACATAAGTGCTGGTGAATGGTCTTGGTTTACCTTTTCATTAGTTACAATTAGCTTCCGTAGACAAATGTCAGCAATAATTGACTGCAAATGAGGCTGGTCATATTTCCCCATCCTCTAATGGATTAGCGTTGTTCGACAGACGAATATTAAAGACTTTGTACAAGGTAAGATACACAAACTAAACATATGCTGTCGTAACATTGAACTGAGTGTTGAGTGTTGATATCTGTATTACGTATGTTCCGTGTGGATCCACTACAGGAAACCTGTCGATGCAGGCAAGTACTGTGGCAATAATTTGTTATGTAGGGACCAGCTGCTGTGATCTCAAATATCTCTTTATGGTTAACGACAAAATATACCTGAAAAGACTAAGAATCAAGTATTATCAACTTATCAATGAGAAATGTGCTTTAGAGCAAAGGTGATTAGTTTGTAATTGGCAATCAATAAAAGTTTTGACAATAATTTACTCAATTGATAAATTATTTATTTATGTCATAAGTGATACAAAAACACCAAACATTACCTGGTTCCAGTTTCTCATTTGTAATGATTTGACACTTTTCTTACAGACTACAACAATTTCTTTTTTGACCCATATTAAGTTGAATGCAAAACAAAAAACAATACATTTAACACTGAAATTGATAAGCTTTGTTGTTGTTCCAAATATGCAGCCATTCTGAATCTGATGCCTGTGAAACTGCCATAATTTGCTGATAGTACCATGATTGCATAATGCAATAGGCATCCTCAAAAAACTCACAAGCAAAAATAGGGTAAGGTTCACTACTTTGTGAAATACAGAGTGAACAATAGCCCAACAGTTTAAGTACAAGTACACTTTAGACTGATGCAAAGCAGACAAGTGTGCTGTGGTCCAAATGAGTTCACAAATTCAAATTGTTTTTTGAAAATAATGGTTGTTGTGTCCTCAAAGGAAGAGAGAAAAATCACCATCCAGATCGTTACTGGCGCAAAGTTCAAAAGCCAACATCTGTGATGCAGTGGGGGTGTGTAAGTGCCTGGTTATGGGTGACTTTCACACATGTATAATTAATGCTGAATGGTACATACAGGTTTTGCGCAACATTGGCTGCCGTCCAGACAACGTTTTTAGGGATGTTGCTGCTTATTACTGATAGACGTTTTCAAGCCACATTGTGCACATGTTGCAACAGCAAGGCTTTGGAGTAACTGAAAGGGATTAGATTCACCTGCCTGCAGTCCAGACCTGTCCCATAGAAGGCATGTGGTGCATTATGAGGCGCAAGACAGGACGACAGTGACTGGACTGTTGAAACAAATGAAATCATATATCATTTATTAGTTTGAACATTAATTATCTCGTCTTTGTACTGTATTTTTAGTGAATACAGGTCAAACACGATTTGCATAGCATTGCATTTTGTTTTGATTTGGTTGTTTGGAAAAAACAAAACTTTCTAAAATATTAATTTGAGTTCTTTGAAATTTGATCCATCAACTGTTTTTTTACTTTTTCTGATGTTCTGTGGATGAAATTATTAATTAGTTAATTAACAATCAGATCTATATAAGGTGGCTAAAGGTGTGTCTCACTAAGTCAAGTCCCATGACCGAATGTCCCCACGAAAAGCAAGTAAAAGTCAACTCCTCAAGCCTTTCAGTGACACCTATCAAATAAAATGTTACAAAATGAAAATCAAATGAGGATAAAATGCATTTTAAGCCCTAGTGCTGATTAGTTGATAGTTGGTTGAGAGAATAAGCAGCACCAGTTTACTTAATCAGAATAATATTTGATAATCATTCTTTGATCTTAAAAGTCACTAAGAAAACATCTCAAACCTTCATTGGCTCCATCTTCTGAAATGTGATGAATTTCTGCTTCCTTCTATTTATACTTTCTTCCTGAACATTGAGTACCTTTGGACTGTAGACCACTGAGTGGACAAAACAAGAAGGATTTTATTCAACGGTGTGGCATGTTGGCATGAATATCTTTCACTATTACCTGACATTATCTTGCTTATAAGAGATTCCTTGAAAATTCAAATACTCGTTAGTTGTAGCCCTGTTTACAGTTTATGATGTGTTGATATATTTACTTTACTTGACAGATTTTGTGGTCACCTTTGCAGTTATGAAATCCTGTACATGCAGCCTTTATGTTTATGTGGTTGTTGTGTATGTCAGTTCTCCTACAGTAAATTTATGTGTAAGACAGCAGTATTTAACCTTACTGAAATCGTGACAGTTGGGATGCAATAAGCTACACAATATCAACTGCTTCAGTGTCACAATATTGTCTTGTTTTTCAATAGTTGTAACTGAACTCATTGCTCTGGGTATACTTTAATACTGGTGAATGATGATGATTATTCCACTAAACATTAAATCATGTATTATTCATTCCCTCAGTGTAGCCTAATCACATAGGTATTTGTTATGACAATGCCAAGTTGCTGCGTCGCAATTTCCCTATAGTGAATAAAGAAGTGACCAATATGTTTCAACAACATTAGTGCTTTCTAAACTGAGCAGAAATATCATTAGATCACATCTGACGAAATGAAAGGCCATCGCTTAGCAGACAGGACTTATTAAAGGAGAAGGTAAAAGAGAAAATCAGTCAGAAGTATTTCAGCAGGACCACATGGTGGCACAGAAACAGCGAAGCCATGTTCCCCCCAGGGCATGCATGAGATAGTTTTCATATTGTGATCATAGAATTTGCACCTATTTAATTTATTATGTTTCTTTTACAGCAGACTGTTAGGTAACCCCCCCCCACCACCTTTAAAATAATGTTGACTTTAACTTGACATGCTCTAAGTGGCTTGAAAGCGGCAGCCTGGGGGACATGCTGCTAAATATTTCAGGACAAACTCATTACTGTAAATGGCCCTGTGTGTTGGCTTAGCTGGAGTAGACAGGCAGCAGCAAGAGAGATAGGACAGTGATGTGTGTGTGTGTGTGTTTGTGTGTGAATGAATGTGTTCCTTCCCCTGTTATAATAGCTGTGGAATCAATGTCTCAGGCAGGCAGCGTCTCAGCGCCTGGCCCAGTTGTCCCTACTGCAACACTGTGAAACACACCAGGGCTCCTCCAACATCTGCTTTGTAAAGAGGTAATGACAAGACAATGGAGACCAGATGATTTAAAGTCTAGCACTAATGAGGCCCTTTGTGCTGCTTGGAGAATCCTGACACACTCACACTTATATGTACACACTCATGGTTAAGATAACAGATGATATGTTGGCAGACCAGGAGGTAGACACCCAGCAGACATACACATTCAGTCCTTCTGTCCATCTTTTTGTCTCATCTCGCCTTGTCTCTTTGTCTCTGTTTGTCTTTCATACACATAAAGAAGAGCATGGTGTTCAATGCACATACGAACAGACACCATTTTAAATCATATGCTCACACGCTGTCTGGCCCGTATAATTACAATGTTGAGTTCCTAATCCATGGATTTAAAATCTTCTTCCCTTTCAGCAATGGCTGCATGCGTAGACCCCTTCTCAGACAGTGGTGCAGAGGGAGCGTGATGATGAGGGGAAACAGTAAGAGAGAAGAAGAGAGGGAGAAATAATAAAGGACAAGCTTAACTGGCGAGGCTGTCAGCAGAGGAAAATAATATTTGTCCAGCTGGACAGGCCTCCCTTTGTGCAGGCTAAATGAATGTTGAGCTTCCTGTCTGCCCTGTCAGGGAGAGTGGCATAGACTGTATGCAGCAGTGGAGAAGCGGAGCGGAGTGCGGGGAGCTGTTTGCAGTTTGACAGGGATTATTAAAATCAGAGCCGATGACGAGGAAAGGGGCGAGAGGAGGAATGTGAGAAAGCCAAATTGACACAGACACTCTCCATTACCTTCCACTTGACTCGCGTTGATGACAATGTTGATATGAGACCCAGCAACGCTGCACCGGCGTGGGATTGGCTGTTAGCATGAGTGTTAAGCACCACAGGATGGGGGTGGGGGGGTGGCCCTCAGTTCTGCCAGAGACGTAAGGAGATGAGTTGTTTATTTAAAGCCTTGACTGAAGAGCATCTCACCTCATTGTTTATTTATTTGATTTTTTTTGTGGCTGTGTTAACTCACTGTAGTGTCAGCAGGTGGAAGTGGTTAGGGGCTGAGGCAATGCATTTTCATCAACCTCATCAAGAGGTCTTCCTTTTCCAAATGACTTTCTGAGGAAAGAGGAGAAGAACTGGAAGAAACTATTTTTGTTTATGATGAGCTTCCTTTTTTTTAGGTGTTTCAGGCGCAATTGATTTGTGCCTTCTAATAAGACCCCTGTTTCGGGGAATTTCAAATTATTATAAACCATGTGACGGTGATTGTGTGTGTGTGTGCGTGTGCGTGTGTGCGCACAGAGAGAGCCTTCACTATCTTGGCGGACAGCTTAGATAATACAATTCTTCAGATTATTTGGTGTCAGCCTAAATTGTTGATTTAATCCTGACACCAGTGTCTTTCTCGTTATCTTGTTTTATGAACTGGTACATGTCACATGTAGTGGTTCGGATTTTATATTAAAGTCACCTCTCTCGTTGTCTCTCTCTGGTTACTTTTCCCTACACAGGGATATGGAGTGGCCACAGGATCTGGATCTGCTGGTACCAGTGGTTTCCAGTGAGATGGACTTTGAGCAACCCCTCAGTGACACAGAGGAGAAACTCAGTCGCAACGCCAACAGGTCAGTCAGAATAGCATAAGCACTTATACTTGCTTTACTTGTTCACCATTCCAACTGACAAAACCATCCCAAATAAGAACACATGGACGTCACAGTAAAATGTTTAAATCAGGCGATTATTTTCTGGTGAAGCTTCCAAACTCCTTCTGTGGATCTCAGGTGAACCACAGGAATTTAGTTAAAGAACACTTGAACGCTTGTACAATGAAATCTATGTTAAACAAGTAAACGTAATAAAATTTTGTGAATTAAATCTTCATGTTGACTTTGATGGGTATATTAATGATCAGGAAATTCTGTGAAATTTCATGCTGTACAAACATTAAGGGCAAAAAATGTCTTCCTCTCAAGGTGACTGCAGACACCAGCAGGATAATTTTAAAGAGCGGAGAAACCTGCATGATTGACACACTTTTTAAAAATACACCCCAGTAATATTGTTTAGACTGGCAGAAATACAAGCAGTGTTCCAGAGGTAGAAAACCATAATTAAATAATGCATATTTTTGCTGTTTTTTCTGCTACTCTCTCCATCTCTCTCTGCTACACTCTTTTCTCCTGGTCACCCCAGAAAGTTCAATAACTTTGATGAATACTTAACTGAGAGAAAGCGTTCTTTTCAGCTGCAGTTTCAAGAAACCGATTAGGAGAAATGTAGTTACCTACCACCTAATTGCAGTGTTAGCAACTTAAGCTGATTTCTCTCAATAACCTGGTTTGTCTGTGTGTTCATGCTTGAGCTCAAGAGGCCTCGAGAGGCCATGATCAAACTAAGAAGAACCTTGCAATGTGTCCAACATGTGTGGTATTCGATAACAAACTGAGAGAAGAATCTTTCTTTGTGGTTCAATGTTATTAATTACTGGAAAAATCTTCTCATCATTTTCATTGAAAATGCAGTGGAGCAATTCAATTTTTTTTGTAGTGCACCGTCACTGAGGACTGAAATGTAGAAGTCTGTCAGTGATGGTAGATGGGGATAGTTGGAGAGCACAAATAGACTGATAAAGAGAGAGAGAGACATGGGGGGGTAAGGAAAAGAGAAATCTATATTTCAGGTCTTTTATCGTTTGTGGCGTGAGGCTGAGGGCAGATGATGAAGGACAGGCTAAATGTAGCAAGTGAACAAAGCCTCACTATGGCACCATTAGTGTCTGGGACTCATCCCTTCGTCACTCTCTCTTTCTCTCTCTGTCTCCCTCCCCTTCTCTCTCTTTCTTTCCTTCCTCCTTCTAAATGGGAACATAATAATTGAAGATTCCACATCTTGAAACGAAAACCCTTGGGTAGGTAATTCAAGGCTTATTACCGAAGGCCGGGCCATTTTTCTGCTTTCTAAGCATTAAAGGGTTATTTTGTGTTCCTGCAGATGGGAGAGGGATAACCATTATGAGAACAAAGCGTCCAGATAATGGAGAATGGGGCTAAAAATAAGGCAATCCTCCTCTCGCTGTGGGGGACCAGTGGTCAGTGTCTGTCAGGCTGCAGCTAAACTTCCTCCTAGACTACTTCAGGACAGCCCCTTTACTGCTGGGGCACATCCAGGCAAACAAAATCTTACACGGCCTTTCTTTCACCTCAGCTAGGGAGGCTGCAGGCGTATACATACACACACACACACACACACACACACACACACACACACACACACACACACATATACACACACAGCTCACTCACCTACCGCCTAATTGACTTATCAGTGTCTGGGACAAATTACGGAAGTGGAGGAGAGGAAAGGGAAGCCGAGAGATGGGGAACACAGAGCCGCCTGCACCCGTGAAGGACTTCAACCTGTTTATGGGTCAAAGTGACTGGCCTGCTCCCAGTTCTCAGATGTCAGGGATTTGCCTAAGAGCTGCTCCCTAATTGCAGGAGATTAAGATAGGCTGACAACAGAGCTGGCCCCCCAAATTGAAATGCTGTAATCCATCAGTTTTTATCAGTTGGGACAGTGGTGCAGTGCAGAGTTGAGTGGGGAGTGGTGGGCCACAAGGAAAAGACCTCTAATGAAGTGTAAGCGCAAGCCTGGAGACTGCAGACAGGCCTCTAGTTTCATGCTGGCAATGTAAATGGCTCTCACTAGTTGCCTGCCAATCTTGATCAGGGTACAATATCAATACTTTTTAATTTGAATTCGTGTATGTGTGAGTGTGTGTTTAAGCACTTCTGCCACAGTAAAATAGCATGCTAGGTTCCCTTTCAACAAAGGAAAATACTGATCTGTAGTCCTTGCAGTATGTAGTTGATTTTGTGTTTAGCTGTGCGTGACACGTGTGTTAAGTTAGTATATCAGCTGTACTGGGTCTCCAGTATCATTGGCTGGGCTGGGTGGCTCGGGGGCTGAGGGTTGAGGGCACTAAGTGGGCGACAGACTGGGCCAGGATGGGATCTGTTTTCAGCCTGTTCATTCAAGCCCATTCACTCCTTTTGCCCTCGCAGAATGGGGGCCTTTGATGGAGGAGATATTTAGTTCTCAGGCGGCTGTTTTGGCACTGACTGGAGCTGGGGCTTATTTGAAAAGGATCTTCCTGTCCCGGTTGCTTCCAACCCCCCACCTCCTGTAGGCGAGCAGAGGGGAGCGGAGCGCGACAGACAGACAGCCCCACAGCAGCCCACCCACACTAAATTAATTCTGACAAGGAACTTAAGATAACGTCAAAGCGCTGACTAATCGCAGGATTGGGTTTCTGTAAGTCAGGGAGCTGTGAAATGTGCCATCATATCTAATAAAAGACCTCCGGATGTTCCCTTTCTCTCTCAGCGGTGATGAAGGTTGGGGGGAGCACGGTTACGGTGTCGACTGTCAAACTAGACTGGTCTGAAAAACAATTAGATTTCACTTCAGCACTGAAAGTGCATGTGTGTGTGTGTGTGTCAGTTAGGGTAAGATGATTGACATGTTTGTCAAGAGGCCTAAAGAATCCCTTCCTCACAGTTTCCTCTGCCTCTTTTCTCATTCTCTGGGTCTTTTGTTGAGTTCTGCTTCAGCGTTTTTGCCATTACGGGTTTGTCCATTGTTGTCCTTACTCAGAAAGTTGAATGGTTTTATTTTCTGTGACTCCTCTGTTTTCTGCCCATTTTCACCTTCCTCTTCTCTCATTGTCTTTCTGTCTCTTTCCTCTGCGTCTGAGCTGCTCGCGCTGGAAGTCATCAGGTTCGGAGTTAATCCTGCCAAGTTGATTAGGCTGCAGGTAGCTTTTACACCAGCGGGCAAAAGGTCGCAACATTGTAGAGAGCTGGATGGACTTCTTGACACAGACCATCCACATTGACTTTATAACTTACAGCACCAGGCCCTAAGGAGGGGTAATTGAAAGGGGAGAGTAAAGAAAAGAAAATTAGGAAAGTAAGAGTTTTGAGGAGAGAGAAAAGAAAGAGGGGAAATGGGGAGAGAAAAGCTGTGCAGGCAAGGCTTGAAAATGTATCTGAAGGGGCCAGTAATGTTGCTGTAGCCATTAGAGAACATAGTTTTGTTGAGTGAAGGCAAGGGTGAGATGTTGGGGAGTGCAAATACAGTGTATGAAGACTGAAAACCATTTTCCTCCCTGTCGTAGTCTATGGCTTCATATGGGTTTCAAGTCAACAGTCTCTTTCTGTCATGTCCACATATTGCAAAATTGGATCGGAGACTTTCAGGCTATCAAGGTGCATGTCACAAGAAGCTTAATCCAACCTCAGGTCTGTTAACAAAACCAAGCAACAAGAGAAAAGCCACCTAGTTTATATCCACAGCGTAGTTCACTTACATTATCTGCTTTTAATGAACTTCAGAGAGTCGGTGAAAAGTGAGGTGCAGATGGAAGCCCATTTGAAACCTGCTGTCTTGTGGGAAGTCCTGGGGTGGAGCCCAGAATGAACATCCCTGTTTATGACGTACTATAAACACACATACAGTGCTCTGTGCAGCCATTTAATCTGCGGTGAGGTTTTATTGCAAGACATGGCAATGACATGACAGGAATCTATGCTAAAAACGTATTTTCCAAAATGTCTTACTTTTGCATTTATTCTTAAATATATGTTTACCCTGAGTATTTAAAGTGAAAGAAAGGGAAGGTGTTGTTACTTTAAGTACACTGCATCCAGAACTACATTTTCTCAGAAAGTCACTGCTCCATTCTCCTTAGAGAAGGCAAAGTCAGAGGTCGCACAAACAAACCAGCATCTGAACAGTCCTTTGTGTTGTTTAAAGTGGTGTCTATTAATTTTACACACAGTGCCGTCAGCAACCCTGAGCCGTGCTGGTTATGCTGTGACCTTGCTGGAGCTGTGTTTTATAGCAAGTGAGCTTTGGGCAAGCATAGTTAAAAGTTTCTGCACTTGCACAATCTGTCAAGTTAAGGCAATATCTTTCCTATACAGTGTTCAGCTCAGTTATACCGAAACACACACACACACACACACACTGGGGAAGGTGAAATAAAACCACATGATAAAGGCCTTCTTTAATGAAGCTTTATAGTTCTGTGTAACAAATGCTGCCTGGCATCCAAACACACAAAAATACACCCACTTTATAATCAAGGTTCCTGTCAGTCAGCAAGTTGGTGTCAAGAGAAGAAGTGAGATGCAGAGTCTGACCTGCCTAAAGAAGAAGGACAGCGTGAGAAGAGAAGTAGTTAAAGAGAGAGAGAGAGAGAGAGAGAGAATGATGGTGTTCAACCTAGAAGATAGCTGTTTGTAACAGTCTATAACATTTTATCCCCTCGCGTTTTTCCCCTCTGAAACGAAAGTGTGTCAGATTGAACGGTTATTTAATGTGTTGCCATAGTAAGACATCTGGATGCGTTCATGGCCCAGGAGCAGGCAGCAGGCAGTTTATAGACCTGCGGTATGGGGATGAGCTGTCTGATTGGGGAATAGCAGGTTGGCTCTGTACCATGCATGCTAACACACACACACACACACACACACACACACCATTGTCCTTAGAAAACAGATATATAGGTCTGCAACTAATTAATATTCTCATTAACTATTGTTTGTTTATTTGAATATTTTATATTTCTTTGATGGATTTCTAATGTGTTTTGTCTCCCCCTATTGGCAGTGAAAGTACTTACACAAACACTGTTGACGTAGTTAAGACGACACGGACTCCGCCATACTAGCTGCTCGTCTCAGACACACTTATCTAGTTCTGTTGACCACTCAAAGAGCTTTAGCCATACTTACTATTAAATTGTTATTTACTATTAAAAACATGTTACAGTGTTGGTCATCTGATTATAGATCGTGGTTTGATATTTGAACGCAAACAGTGATTTTTGCTTTTTAATTGATTTTTGTTAATCAACCAGCCAGTTGTCTGATAAATCATTTCAGCCCTGTTTCTACAGTGTGCGCTACTACACAACCTACACACATGTTCAGACAAAGAAACACACAGTCACACCTGAACACAATAACAGCATTCACAACAGCATGGCATGTTAAATCATGCAGTTATGTAGGTCTGTGTGCAAGCATACACACACACACACACACACACACACACTCCTACAAACTGCCTAACATGGCAACGTATATATATGCATCGATTTGCATGGAAATGACTAAATATGTCGAGCCCAAAGATGTCATTTCTAATCTGTCATATTAAAGGGGAAACAGAATAGCTGATGCGGTCTGTTAAAATCAAAAGACCTCCGTGTGTGTGTGTGTGTATGAGTGTGTGAGTGTGAGTGAAGGGGAAGAGTAAGACGTGAGACTCCAAGAAGCGTGTATCTCAGATGCCTGCCGATGCCTGTAACGGCACCTCACACCAGATGCTTAGCACACACTCACACACTGATATATCGATGTCTGTGTTCATTACTGTTGATGCTTCGGTATCTGTCTTCTCACGCCACGGACACTGAATGAGAGTGAGAGAACCAAACATTATCTGGTGTGAGTGCGGGCCCATGTGCATTTTCAGCACGGTGTCTGTGTGTTTGCATGACTGTAATGTGGCTGCTTTCCATGTATTGTCCCTGTGTATTTGCAGTGTCTTCATTTTGGGTGTGTTTGTACTTAATCTCTTGACAGTCTCCTGTCAAAATGAAAACACTGTCCCACCAGATCTTGACAGTTAAACAGTTTAGATTAACAGGAACAGCTGTATGCTGTAAATATGGCATGTAGGAGAATATCAGATGGACCAACTCTAATCCTAACCAATCCTAAAGTAAAAATGTTCCCTTGTAAAAAGAAATATTGTAAAGTTGAAACAATATTTGGTTTAGAATATCATCTCTTTTCATATTTTATTCTTTCTGTTGTTAACATTTTGGGGAGGATTTTCCATTCACGTTTCTAAGTTAACATTTATTTAGCTGAGTGCTATACTCTTGTACTCTAAGCTTGGTAATGCATGCTGCTTCATAGTCTTTCGCTCTCAGATTTACACAGTGTCATCTCCTTTTCTCTCAGCACTGAACAGCAGCAAAAGGAGCTCCAGGCCAAGATGGGTGGCTCCCGGATGGGGGAGCGTCCACGAAGCCCTTCAGAGTCCTTCCGGTGGTTCAACTTCAGAACGCCAAACAGTTTGAGGCCTGTTACCACAGGCCATCGAGAGCTTTTGGACTTCTTCAGAGCTTTGGTAATACATCAGAGTGATGATGATGATGACTGGTGATGATGATGATATTAACTGTATCATTCTTTTGTAAAATGAGAAATCTAAAAGACTGATGGTGGTTATATTAAATATATTTACTTTAGCAATCTGCACTGATACTGCAGAATATCCTCAGTTGCACATTCTGTTATTAACATTTCACTATCGGTTGACCCGCAGCCCTGTTTATTAACAAGCACAGGCCAATGGATTTGACTGCAAACTATTTTCAAAACTTTTGAACATTGGAAGACCATTCTTATTCTGACTTGTAGGGTTAGATCTGCCCGATCACACAGCATATTGTCCACAACTCATAACTTCGGGTAGTTTTCCTCTTCCATCTAGTGTTATTCACATTTTCATCCCCCTTCTGTTCCACTCAGCAACAGTACCTGAGGTCTGAAGAGGAGGGGAGAGAGGAGGCGACCCTTCAGCTCCTGCTGGATTTGTCTGCCCAGTGTGGTGTCTGGTTTCCTTGTACTCCTTCCTCTGCCTCCTGTCTTCATCCTCAACAGACTGTGCCCCCCCTCCACTTGGTACATTCAGTCAGTGATGATACTTCATTAGAGGTAGTATACTGTATCATTTTTAATTTAATTCATTTCACTGCAAAAAAATGACGTGTTGCTGTTGATTATCAGTATGTTGTTGCACTTAGCCTTTATTTTATTATTTGTTGAAGCTCCAGGAGGCATGGGATGATGTGCGACTCCAGCTCCGTCGCCATCTGCTGGACCGGATGTCTTGCCGCAGCCCAGAGCACCCAGGACCCAGACACATTTCCACTCTGTCCATCCCTGAACGTGTCCACTGTCTACAACAGCTGTTCTTTCTTTACCCTGAGTCAGAGGTGCTTGCATATTACCAGGTGTGGTAAAAGAGTGAAAATGCAATGAACTAGTAACAATATGACACAGGAGTCTACCAATTATTTTACAGTAACTTTGTTTTTATTATCCAGCGTCTGAGAAGCCAGTGTGTGCTGGATCTTCTCTCTGCCCTGAGCTCAAGCGCAGGAGGTGAGACTGGCTTTGACAGACTGGCTGTAGGCTTCCGTTCTGTGGTCCCAGCTCTGACCCAAGCTCTCACAGATGAGCTCTACGTCCTTTCGAGATTAGCAGAACCGCAGACCATTCTGGGTTTCCTTAATGCGGCCTACCTCAGCACTCTGGCCCAAGAGCTGGCCTCCCTGATGGAAAAAGAGTGTGAGACGGCCTTGAGGGACAACACCTCGCTCAGCAGCAAGATCAAGAAATATTCAGCCAGGTCCCGGGCAACTGTAGGTAAGTAACTCTTTTAAAATAGTTTTTAAATCTAATAGTTATTTTATTCTTTCTCTCCATTCAGTTTTCACTCTGTGCTCAATTGTGGTTAGTACTCCTCAAAGGATTATTGTATTTGTTTTTGTCCTCCATTTCTGCCTTCTGTCTTCTCACTTCTTATTGTTGCCTAATAAAGGTTAACAATTTTCACTCTCACATTTTTACTTTTTTACTTTTTCTTACTTTTCTGTTACTATCCAACTGTAGAGTGTAGTTATCCGAGCCCGAGCCAAGGCCTCCATAAGAGACTGTCACTAACTGCTGTTCCCATTGTAATTGCTTTCTGTTTACTGCGCTCTTTCTCTGCCTACCTCACTTTCCTCTTTACCTTCAAAAAGAGAAGAATAGTATTTCCAGAGCCAGAGCTTCTGGGAAACTACTTTTAAACACTATTTACCACATAGTTTTCCTATGACTGTGTTGGGCTCTGACTCAAAGAAATTCAACAAACGTCATATCAAAGGTCTGTTGTCTTTTTTGAGCAGTGAAACAGTGATGTTGTGAACAATGAGGGGTCAACTAACTCGACTAATAACTGAATTTTCTTTCGACCTTGTTACACAACGGTTTGGATAGAGTAAAAATATGTGAAAGTGTTGTTAATATTTGACATGAATGCAGAATGTGTCGCTGTGACGGACAGGCGGTGATGTTATACACTCAGACAAGAGAAGAGCACACAGCTTCACACACAGTGTCACTTTTGATACTTAATTCCCCCCATATTCTCTTTGTTTGTTTCATATTGGCCTATTTACAGCTTGCTGAGGGTAAATATTCACAATAAAAAAAAAATGCTGTTTGTGAGCCATTGTTTACTTTTTCAAAAACGGTGCACATGTCAGCTTCCCTGAGGAACAGGGAGAAGAGTGCTTTTACATCTGCCATTCTTCGATAAACACGCCACCAGCCTTGTGTCTTTTTCTCTCTCCCTCCATCTCTCCCTTTCCATCTCCCTCTCTGGTTTTTACTTTCCCTCTCCTTAAATGTGAGATGAGAGGAGGCAGCCAGGATAATTGGCCATGCGTCAGTTGGGTTGTTTGATCACGTAACGCGGCGGAGGCTACACACCTACGTGCCGCTCAACAAACCGTCAAATGTAGCACCGGAGGCAGAACACGGCTCCAAAGGGAGCGGGGGACCCGTGCTGTGTAATGATGGTAAAATGGAGCAGTTTTGCCCGTGCTGGTTTTACGTGTGTGTGTGCGGGTGTATGCATGCATGTGTGTGTGTTTGAATATCAGCTGCAACACAGCTTTGAGGGCTACAACTGGGATTACATTTTTGTGTTGTTCATGTTTTAAGTCAACCCCCCCCCCTTCCAGAAAAAAGGCATTGCCACCACCCAAATGCCTGTGGCTCCTTAAGAGCCAAAGCTTGAACATTAATGCATAATCTGCTTTCACACTTTACTGTCTATACTGTATGCTGCGCCCATAATTGTCATGACGATTATGACAAAGGTAAAGAAAAAAGTTCTTTTTTCATAAGCATCCAATGACTCCTTAGATCTCTCCCTCCTTCCCTGCTGTGTTATTGTTTATTTCTGCAGCAGAGGCAGGCGGTAGGTATATTTTGATAAGAGCCATGCCTGAGAGACTGTGCAGGCTCCCGAGGGAGCAACGCTGTCTGTAGCATCAGCCACTGTCAAACCACTGAACCATTTAACAGCGTTCACGGCGAGATCTGCCTCCTCTTTTAACCCCACCGACTCAAAGGCAGGCTCTGACATTGTACCTAGACAGATGTGAATGGTCTCAGCCCTCTCTTTTTCTCCCTCTTCTCCCCCCGTCCTTCTCCTTTATTCCATCTCTCCAGCATCCACTTCCTCCTTTTTTCTTTTCTTGTCTTTTCCCATTTTCCTGTAGTTTTCCAAGTGTAATGGGGTGAGCAGTGAGACTGGGGAGTGTGCTAGACAGGTTGGCTGGTCAGGAACAATGCAGGCTTTAAACCTTACTAACACACCTCACTGAGTCTGCAGGGGAGTGGGTGGGCCAAGCCTGCATGTGCTTGTCACTGTATGTGTGTGTGTGTGTGTGTGTGTGTCTACGCTATATTTTGCCAAAATAAAAAGGTGTAATTTACAGTTTTACAATTTGTGTGGTTGGACAAATGTTGCATTTTTTTAATACTTATGAGCAATTATCCAAATTCTTTAACTTTTCCAATAATTTCCCAAAATAAAAACTGCATAAGGAGAGACAGTTACACACTGTAGCTAGTTAACACTTGGTAATACAAATTCTAGTGACCACAATTTGCATACTGTTTATATAATTATTCCATGCTAAAAAAAAAAATGCACCCAACATCAGAACAGAAATGCTGCAAAAAATTACTATGGTGCAGTTTTACTGTTGGTACCTTTTACTTTCTGCTGTGATTTCTTTTGTGTATCTGACTATGGAGATCATATGCCACATGAACATGACTCCCAAGCTGTGTGTGCACACTAATTGCAGTCTTACTTAGAAAACCATGTGATCAACAGTCATTTAATACTTCTCCTTTAAAAATGCATCATTAAATTTCCATATGGTGTCAGTAATTTTCATATGTATGCATGGGAGATCCATGTTTTTGTAGGACTTCAAAAGCTTTCATTCCATCTTCTCTGCATGCGCTCATACAATTTATTCCACAACAATCGACCACAGGGGTGAAGCCGAGGTTGTGAAATTCTGTTCAAACACTGTGCAACCCTATTCTGATAGCAATGATTTGGATTCCACTTCCACTAATTTCCCCATATGACGATGTTAGTAGTTCCCTATAGATAAAAATGAATTGAGTTAGAACATGTATAGCAAGTGCATTCGCACTCACCGCTAACCGCCCCCCTCGCCCTTTCTGGCTCTTTGAACTCTTTTTTATAGAAAGCACAGCAGCCTATTCAGCCGGGAGAGAGGTTCTGTAGCGACGCGAGATAGCTAGGCTGCAGCTCTGACTGGCATTGGAAGTGCTTGTGGGGATTGAGGCTACTTGGGAATGGCATTTGTTAATATTTATTAAGAGCAGCTCCTCACTAGATCGTATCTCCTCCTGAGTTTATACACACTGTCAGCCAGGGATGTGCACCTGCATGCTGCCATGTAATTATGGACCAGGTAGGGGTGTGTGTGTGTGTGTGTGTGTGTGTGTGCGTGCGTGTGTGTGAGTGTACATGTGGACATGTGTGTTTGCGTGACGCTTACAGTTTGTTGGTGATCCTTTTTTTATGCTGCTCTTTTATTGTTCTGTCCTCGATGACAAGGCCTCATTTGAGAAACTTAGAGCAACTGGTTGTTTACTAATCTTAATGAGAAGAGCTGCTTTTTTTATACTCTCTGGTTGTGTTTATGTGTGAGTGTGTCTAAGTGTTCATTTTCTCTAAACCACGGCCCAAATGAAATCACAGAAGAATATGTTTCATGGCCCTTGAGAATGTGTATTATATTTGCCATTTATTTTTTTCCCCATTTCCTCCAAGTGGTCACAATGGCTTTTGTGTATCACTCTTGAAAAGCTCAAGGATATGAACATTTTCCTGGCACCTTCTATTGAGAAAGCACAGACAAAAATGGCTGGCTTATTGAGAGCAGCCAGCACTTCGTGATGAAGAGTCAGTGTGATTCGCCGAGGGCTTGAAAACAATAATGTGAACAAGGGCACTAAACAAGTGGGTTTTAATGAAATGCTCCCATCAAGACAATACATTCCTCTGTGTTCTTCATCCAGGCTGCTTGGTTCAAGTATGCGGAGGAAGCCAGAGAAATCTTAACCCCTATCTCACTGTCACTGCAATATTTACCACAAAGAGAGCCAGAAACAAAGACAGACACAGAGGAGGAAAACAGAGAAGAGAAAGGAGAAAAACAAACATGAAGCAGAGGAAAGTAGCCTTGCTTCTGTTACCACCAGAACACCATCATCACCACTGCAACTTCTTCCTCTTAAGGCAACTTAATTGAAACATCAAATAATGCTACTTTCCCCTTCTGTGAAGGGCAGGCGATCCCTGCTGTGGCCTGGTTGGACAGCACCCAGGTAAAAGGCCACAGGAGACCGAGGCTTGTGTATGGTTTGTGTCCATGTATGTGTGCGTGCATGTGTCAGAGTGAATCACAGCAGGAGGCCTCCCATAATAACGCTGTCTGAGTGAGCAGTGGGCCGCAACTGACGAAGAGGACCCCAGCTGTCACAGGGCCTGGCGGGCGGTCCGCAGCGGCTCATATCCTCCCCACGTAGACACACATACGGGCACAGACGTACCCTAAGGCCCCCACATGACCCTGCTTGACATCCTATGAACACACAAGAAGGCATGGATACTAGAAAACATAGGCACTAAAAGAAACACGTAAAAGTCCTCCACATCCTCCATGATAAGAATGGAGTGGTACACAACTACACACACACACAATACACAATTACTAAGCTTACAGCGTAATAAGAAAAGCACATACAGAGTAGTGGCCACTGCAGCAGAAACTTGTGTTGAGTCATCGAATCACTTTAAAAGATGCTGTGTGAGTGAATTGTTGAGTTTCATATGTAAGCTATCCTATAATGTTGTTTTCCAGCCAGGCCACAGTGTCATTTGGGGTTCCACAAGGGTCAGTATTTGGCCCTCTTCCATTCAGTGTTTATATGTTTCTGTTTATGGAATTCTTCTAATTTTACACATCAAAGTCAGTTTACAGGTCTTGAGGAATATTACTGCATATGTGAAATAAAGGAGCGTGAAAGGAGTTAGAAATAAATAGATTAACCAGAACTGTTTAGACTGCTTTTCATCTATGCTTTAAGCTAGCAGCTTTAGGCCACATTTACCAATATTAGCACTCAAAGGAATCCCAGACTGACTTGTCATTTAATTAGCATACCTATGCAGATCATAGCCAAATTCACTTAGCTTTTTTGTCTGGGGACTGTGGTCCCTTTACCCCACAGCATTAAACAAATTGGTAAACAGATGTGCCAGCATTGACTTCAACTAAATAAATACAAAACAAAAGTAATTGTTTTGAACACACAAAATAGTAGGAAGATATGAGACATGTTTCCCTGTCCTTTGAAGCATAGAGCAAATGAGCCATGAGTCATGCCGTGTCAGTTAGTCTTGTATGATCTGAAAAACTGAGTTAGGGAATTCATGTTTAGTCATCAAAAATGTGATCCATTCTTTTCTTTCCAAGTGACTACGTTAACAGTTTTCTTTTCAGGCGTAAAAGTACAGAAGCTGTAGTACAACTACAATTTGTCCAAAATGCAGCTTCTAATATCTTCATATCTTTGTCTTCTACCAAAGACAAAGATATGAAGAAATTACTTAAAAAAATTACATAAGCAGGTTGTATTCACATTGTTATAGACATAATAAAATTGCCTATTGCCCTCTGAAATTCCTCCCTGCTCATCTGTCTGGATGTGATGAAACCAAATGCTTACATCACCTGTAGAGGGTGTTGTGCAACATACATCTGCGCAAGCACAGAGGGCTCATCTTCATATATTGTGATTACATGATAAGAGACTGGAGGCCAGTCAGGAAGTGCGGTAAGAGAGAGACAGACCACCCCTCTGATGGTCTGATTTACACTACAGAGAGACAGAATGAGAGAAAGAGGGGAAAATGAGAGGCAGAGGATGAGAGAGGGAGAGATGCTGTGCTGGAGAGAAATTAAATCAGTGGCTAAATTATTGCATGATTGCCCATTCCCCAAAGACTTGGGCATCATTTGGTAGAAAGTGTCTAATAATTGGTTTTCGGCCATGTCAGACACATACAATTCCCCCTACTAATAGCTCTGTTTGGAAGAACTGGGCCTCCTGGGTCAGAGGAGGACAGAAAATAGCCAGACGGCAAAAAGTGCCCTACACCCTTCTGTTTTTTTTCTTCCCTCATATAAACGAGGGAATGAGAGATAAAAAGAGACACGAAGAAGGGGAGACATGGCAAGAAGGAGAGTGTGTATGTGAGCGAAGAGGAAATGAAGTGGCAATAAGTGCAGCCAAAGGGGAAATGCTCTTCACCGTGAGTTTAATACATCAGACTGGGGATTTGGCAGCCCGCCACACAGCAATTGTTTACCTTTTTGCTCACTGGCTGCATCTGTTCTGTTTTGTAAACGGCACTAAACTATTCGCCCGTAAACACCGGAATCAATAACAACTGCTAAGGGAATTCCCTTATCCCGCCCCTCCCTCTCTTTCCCTCCCTCTCTTCCCCGTGTTTTCATCCCTAACCACCACCCCTTTCCCTTCCCCTAGATCTCCTCCTTTCTCCCCTCACTCTCTCTCTTTCTGTTCCCTGCCAGTCAAGAGCAATATGTGTGTGTGTGTGTGTGTGTGTGTGTGTGCGTGAGACTGTGCTGTGGAACTGATGGTGAAACCCACAGGAGAGACAGACAAGGAAAAGACTGATGGCTCGCCAAAAATACCTGCTCAGTTTGTTTTTTCCTTTTGTGTTACATTGTTGTCATTGTTAAAAGCTACAAAGTGAAACTGGCCACTGTAGACTTTCAGAGTTTGGTATTTTCAGACATTTCTTTTTGTTTTTAACAATCTTTCCACTCCATGTGAAACATAAATCCCACCAACTCTTGTTTGCTTTGAGGGCTTCTGATAAGATGCATACTGCATTTATGGTTATCGTAGTAATATAGCTAGCCATTGATTTTCTTTTTGTTTAGAAGTACATCCTCCACACTGTAATGTCATGTGGAGGAGCTCTTATATAAACATATCATTTTCTGAGTGCTTTCAGTACCAGCTTTCAGCACCAGTCCTCCCTTATTGATTCTCAGTACATTGACCTTTGGTTGAACTCTCCTGCCTGCTAGTGCCCTTCCACATTCTACTCTATGAGACATGCTGTGCACTATGCTATATGACACACCTGGGTGCTTTTAAGCACACCCTCTCCATCAACCGGCTATGAGAGCCTCCATTTGGCCTCACTGTTGTGACAAAGGTATAATGAGGTTTAGATGGCTGTGTACTAGACCGCTATGGCTATAGGGCTATTTGGCTAGGGAGACAACTATAAATACCTATATAGGCTGGGCGGCAGAGCTCGATGAAAGGCTGAGGCAGAGCATTGCTAAACATCAAGGTCATGTGCGATGAATGCTTAGAGTGTGACTTAGTGAGCAGGTGTAACAGTTATAGGGTCAGATGGTGTGTGTGTGTGGGGGGGGGGGCTGGCACAGTGAATGGATAGGAATAAGAGAGACAGAGATCATGTCCTGGAAAAGGTGATGCTCCAGATGAAGTGGCGGTTAATGGGCGCAATGCTCACATGAATGACCAACAGGGTGGGATTGGGGAGAGGGGTGTTGTAGCGAAAGCTTTTTAGAGAATCAACTCTCTCTCTCTCTCTCTCTAATGTGTCCCTGTCTCATCTGGTTTAGATTGTTTACTCTTGAGTTGTTGACAGCTTCAGTTTGCCCCTGCGTTTAGGCACAGAAAGATCTGTTGATTTGCTGGTGACTTCAGAAATAGACATGATTGTTGATGCGTGCGTGAATGTGCAAGCTTGAGAACGAGGCTGGCACGTGGGTGTCAGCCAGGTCACGCATGTACACATGCAGTGGGAGGTACTCTCTCCGGCACAGACTCCCACTGGACCCCATTACAGAGGAGCTGCCGACCCATGCAGCTTAATTACGCATACACACAAATGCATGCACATACAAGTCAAACACACACCAGATAATTATGGAGCAATTCACATGTGATTTCATACACACATGCACACACATTTTCACATAAATACATGTATGCACTTGGACTTGTAAACACAAACAAACTTGAGTTCAGATTATATTCGATGGTGACCACAGTGTGTGGGTGCAGTGTGGCAATTATCCTGCAAGACTGACATGTGCAAATGTGTGTGAACGTGTCTTCTACAAATCAAGTTATTCACAATGGCCTGCATTACATGCACATAAACACACATACGCACATCCGGCAGACACAAACATGCAACTACTCATTGACTCTTGCTCATAAACACTCATGTGGACACACACACATGCCTACACACAGCGAGAGTCCATCCTCATGCATGATTAAACCCGGGATCCGTGGGGACAGTGTGTTGTCATTTTGTCAGATTTTGTTTAACTATATATCAAAATTGCATTAAGACCCAGACGCAATAATGTTACAATTATTAGAAAAGCCCCCCTTTTTCTTTCTTCCCTCTCAACACTCAATCATCTCCGTCCTTTCAGAGTCAAGGCTAATACTGAGCTCATCCATTCCCAAATGCCTTTGCAGTGGAGGAGCTCATTTAAGCGGACACACAAAAGTATTTGTGCATGTGTCTGGGAGTATGGCAACGCATCTCCCAGCCGCCCATTCTCCAGCTTAATGCGGAACATCCCCCGGGTGATGGCTTTGGCAGCCTCCAAAATGGGAAATCCATATTTGCCGAGGGGGTCATCGGCGGGTTAGGGGGAGAAAAGTTTTGTGCTGAGAGAGAGAGAGGGTTGTGCATGTGTGACTTCTCAGGGAGCAAAGTTTTGCATATATTTTAACTGTCTCTTTGTTCCTGGTGTGTTTTGGGAAAAACATGAATGGGTCGATATTTATAAGAGGCAAGACTTGAGGAGGGGTTGTTTTTCTGATGAGTGCATGTAGATTGAGAAGTTTGTTTGAAAACCTGTTTCCATGAAATAGTTTATTCCGTGTCAGTCATACATGCAAGCATGTACCTTGTTTATTTTTCTATCCCCCCCTCCTCTTTTACATTCTTTTTTTCCTTCTTTCTCAGCACCAAGGGAGCTTCCCATGAAAAACAGGAGCTTCAGTTTGACCTCCCACCAGCTGAGGGCGTTAACCCAGCTGTCCTACTCTCTGCTGGGGTTTGAGAGGACAGTGAAAGAGCTGGTCACCAATATGACCTTCACTGATTGCATAGGAGAGACTCCCTGTGTAAAAGGTACAACTTAATCCCCCCAAAATACACACACGTGAACAAGTACACACAAGTTGTGTAATTTAGGGTCCTATCTCAAGAGATCACCGAGATTCTCTTTAGTTGTTTTAGGACTTCTCAAAGTCTTAGTAACCCATTTAGTTTATATTTTATGATTTATAAAAAACACATGGCTGCCTTAATGTTCTCTAGACCAAATGTCCTTAAAATTCACCATTTATAGGCCAGAAAATAAATAAATACATTCAGCGTTTACAAGAGGCTTTGTCTGACAGTGCAAGCTGCATTTAGACCAACAAGTAGGAAGAATTTATGGAAAATGATCAAAAACATGATCTGAATAATCCCAATAATTAGAAAAATAAACTTTTTTGAGTGCTGTGGGGGTTACAGTGGAGGAAGTTATACTAATGATCACAGCATTTCCTACACTCTGGTTACAGCCCTGCATGTGTAACACTCCTCTAGTAAAAAAGAGCCCAGTTACACACACGCAAACACACACATGCACACATTGTTACATGTTCTAGCAGGAAGTCTAAGTTGTGTCTGACGAAATATTGTTTTAGTAGGGAATTATCTTGGGTGTTATATAAGGCTTTGGTATCATTTTCCTCTCTCCCCTTTGAACTGCCGCTACAGAGATGTTAAATGAAAGCTTTTGGTGCATGGAGTAATTTCCATAAAGGTTACATTTACAAAAACAAGACTTGCAGAAAGGCTCAATTTACAGAGAGGTAAACAGCCTTTAAAGGGCAGTTATCCAAATCATTAATTCCAGGCAATCAAACGGCTTAATTACCAGAAATTCATCAGATGGGCTTAAAGGTCAAAAAGTGATGCGCTTGCTGCTTCCTCCTTCTTCCATTCCATGTGGTCTTGTTCGGCTAAATTACCTCGCCTGGGGTCTCACTCTTCGCTTTCTGATTAGGAAACTGTGTCCTTGATGTTCACGCTTTTTAATTGCAACCCAACCCACGATCCTGTACGCTTGTCTTCACGCCACCCCCTCTACACTCCCCCGTCTCCCTACACATTCCCACTGTTTCCTCTCATGGAATTACCCCATATATGGTTGATGCTATCTGGGTTCAAAATCAGATCTAAGCCCCAAAGTTAGACTCTTAAAGCCATCTGCATTAGCATTTCCTACTTTTTTCTTCTTCCTCAGAGGCACATGCAGCTATGCTCTGGCCAAAGGGTGTCATTTTAGCTAGCGGGTGAAAGATGAGAGCAATGTGACCCACATCTGGCTCTGAGTTATATACAGTAGCTTTCAAGTCACTGTACTTCACATTCAGTCAGGCTTTCAACACATAATGTGATACAGTATATTATGAGTGATATGGAAATATTCATGCTAAATAATGCATAGATTTTAAAGAAGCTACAGACTATCACCACATAGCTTTTCATTTTTAATCGGAATACCTCATCTGTTTCTCTATCATTGTTGGTCCCTGGTGAAATTTCACTGATATGTTTTGGGAGCTTGACCAGGCACAGTTAGTGTTTAACGTCTTCTAAGATGTCTTACAAGATGTTTGCATTCAAAAGATTTATTTGTTGTTTAGGTAACTTGAAAAAGAGTGCAGAGGATTCTCACTTGACAGCAGATACCAAGAAATCCACAGCAGAAGTGCCTCTCTCCACACTAGAGGTGAGAACTTTGTTTGACCCCGTGAGGAAGTTTCCATTCTATTACAACTATTCACCGTCATTCTGGCTTTTAATCTTTTTCTGTAATTTCTGTAATAGCTGCAAGACAGTTTTCCTTTGAGTGAAGTACAACAGGGGAAATTTTCCCATCAGCATTCAGACATGAATTGACTGTTGGTTCATCTTCTATTTTGCAGCCACAGGCTTTGGAGTTTGACTGGAGGTCAGCATTTAGGGGGCTGGTCCCCCACATGGCACACTGCGTCAAGGTTGTGCTGGATGATGCTTGCGCCAAGAGTTTGCAGCAGGAAGAGGACTTGCATTCTTCAGGACACACCTCTGTCACCCTGAGTCGCACCACTGGACACACCACCGTCACTGCCGGCAACACACATCTTGTAGAAGACTCCTTTCAGACCCTCCTGGAGAGAGAGACACCCAAAATGATAGCCAAGGTAATTCCAGATTTAGGAAAGGATAGATGGACATTTTGGTTTGTAATATTTTGTTGACTGAGAGGTTCAGCTTCTGATAGTGAATTTATATTTTAAATCAAGCTCTTGAATGTAACATATCTTTACTTAATTTGTTAAAAATATGATAAGACTGAGCCATGTGGCAACCGTCTCTTAAAAGTCAGTGGATTCTCTTGTTCACAGTATATAGTTTTATTTTTTTTTTTTTTGTTATTATTTTCTCCCTTCCTGATTTAAGTTTAGTGATGTGTACTTAGTAGTTTCATGCAGTTGACAGTAAACTGGAGCTTTGAAGCTTCATCAAGTTGATTTCACATGCGCATCAGTTATCTCATTTTGGCCAGTAATCAAAGTAAGGAGTTACTTTGATTAATCTGGGTAATAAGAGGACTTTATGACTCATTGACTCATATTCTTTTCTTCACGGTATAGAGTGAAGCTTACTTAATTAAGAGGCCTCCTCTACATTATTTTACAGCAATACCTTTCATGCCTCAAATCCAATATTTCTCTCACATTGTTACCTTTTCACTTTCAGCGGCTATTGAAGCAGAACTGTGTTTTAAGCAGTTCTTGTCACAGTGCCCACACAGAGTACAGAATGGCCAAATACTTCACTAAAGAATGTCACACCACTCTGTAAATGACCACTAGCACAGCTGGAAGCACACAAAGTCTGTAGCCTGGAGAGCATTTATAAAGGATGAAACATGAAAGTTGACAGTGAAGTGTCTCACTCGAGCTGTGAGATATTAGAGCTGTGTTGTTAGATAAATTGAAGTCTAGAGGATAATGACAAAGCTTTTTACAGCAACTCTTGAATTGGAGTGCTTCATAGATCTTAATACAAATATGGTTACCACCTCATCCTGTAGAAAAAATGTTATGTGTTGGAGAAAATGGTTTTTGATAAAATATTTTAAAATATTTTAAAATATATATATATATATGTTATTTTGTTTTTTTCTTTCTGATTGTGCTGTTTAAAGTCAAAATATCTTCTTCCTGTTTTAACTGACACATGCACACACACACAAACACACACACACACACACACGCACCTAACATATTGTGTGTACAGTTAACCCACATATAAGACTCCAACCTGCCACTCCTCACCCTTTACATGAGTGCATTTCGCTGTACACACCTCTGTCCCTTTGCTCTCCAACCACCTTTATTACTACCTTGCTGAACAATGCAGGTCTACACACATCACCCAGACCCAGGGAGATTAATGGCTTTTGTAGCCCTAGCGGAAAAGCACCTTCTATAATAGAGAGCCCAAATGATTTGGGCCTGACACAGCTGACACTGTGGATCAGAAAGGGCCTTGGGAAGAGTCATCGGTATTACTTGAGGTGTGTGGGGGGCTCTAAGGACAAAAAAAAGACAGAAGGAAACCTAAAACCAGCATGACTGATATTAAGAGGGCTGGATGGTGTGTAGAAAAAGGAGTTGAATAGTGGAAAGTATAGGGTATACAGATGATAGAGGGATGTATTACAAAGGCAACAAGGCTAGGGTAGAGAGCAGGATAAAGAAAGGATACTGTGAGAGAAGGGATGAGAAGAGAGGGCCTGGGAAATGGCAGGGAGAGATGAAGTAGCCATCAGAGATTGACTTTTCTCAAGAGCAAGACCAGTGTCTGATGTGAGACCGGGCTTAACGTCAAATTCTACAAAGGTTCTCCAGTGCTGGAGTCTGGACTGCCACATACCTGCTTCCATTTTCTGTCTCTTCTCTTCTCGTTTTTTTTTTTGTTTGTTTTTTACCCATTTTATTATTGCTGATCAACTTTCCCTCCTGAAACTCCCTGAAACTTTCTCCGACTGACTTCCTCTGTCTTCCTAAAGCTCCTCTGCTACCCACTGCTGTCCTCTACACTGTGTACTGTGCAGACTCTTATCATTACTGCCCCACCAACCCCCCACCCTTCACTCCTTTTACACTGACAGTATTTGTGGCTCTCATTGCTAACGAGAGTCAGAATTTGTCTGTGCTCAGGACCTGTACAACATATTTATGTGTAGGTCAACGCTTCAAAGATGAGAGCCTTTCAACCCAAAGGTTATACATGCATGCATTTGCATTCAAAAATACCGAGCCAGACATCCAAGACAAGACCGTTATTATATATACATTTTTCCTCCCCTGTCCTTTTTTGACACATGCCCTAGTATTTGAGCAGAAAGCAAATTACTATACAAGACATAAGCATGAAATATGGTCGGTTCAAAGGCATTATGATGGATCAATATTTCACACATTTATATTCATATGTTCCTACCTCAGTCCTCACTTTTTTCATTTGAACCCACTTCACTGTCTGTATTACCATACATATGCAGACTGTGATGATACTGTTCATCCATCAGTACTTTAGATCGTGTACTTTTTTTTATTGGCAGCCAGTTGTGTGCTGAATGCCAAATACCCTTCATTCAACAGCTGGAGCTCGCCCTCCTGTCAGAACCTGGGATTGAGCTTTCCTTGTTTGGGTGGGCCCTTCTAACCTAAAAGCTAGGTCTCTATTATAGCAACAGAAGTGCCTTTTCTGTATTCAGACTTCACTGAAGCCTTCACCTGCATGTTCATTCTTCCACTTGTCTGTCTGCTCTCTCTGCACACACAAAAAGGGCCTGCCTAGCAGTTAAAAACTTTATACAATCTCTCTCACCTTGCTGCAGTAGTCCTGGTGGGATTCTGGGCTTTGATCTTAGCTAGTTAAGGCTTCAGTCTGACTTCAGTGTGGACGTGTATGTGTTTTTGTTTTTGTGTGAGTGTGCATGTCAGGATGACTGTCTTTTCTATCTCTATCTCTGTGTGTGTGCGCTTGTGCTAATACCGTATGTGTATGAGATTCTTCTCCAGGGCCTCTTCATCACCCTGGTAATGCTGAGTATTCTGTCTGCCTCTGCTTTCTCTCTCTTTCTCTCTAAGCTCCTAATGACTACTTGCAGTCAGGTATTGACTTAATTGTTCAAATGGCCATTGTTCCCAGGCCTTTTAACCCCACTGGAAGCTTTTAAAACTGTGTAGAAAGATTGTGAGACTGTCAATTGTGCACACATGCTGGAGCCCCTATGTGACAGAATGTCGAACTTCCCATTCAGCTCCTACAGTAAGTCAAGTAATAGAGTGTGTGACTCTATAAGGAAGTTATGCATGCTATGATCGATTGATTAAACAGGCTTAGAGGTTCCTGGGTGATGGTGATTTTTTTTCCCTGGCTTGGTAGCTGCAGGGAATATCCCATATCCCTTTTCTTTGTTTCAAGGCTTTTTAAAAATCTGCCTGACTCATAACTCACATGTATAGGTGTATACAGTTTTTAGGTGAACTCACACACATATGTGTCTGCTTTGCACCTGCCTGATCATCTTTCACTGTTCTCAATGTGATGTCAATAAGAAGCACATGAGGTAGCAGAGGCAGTGATGTCAAGGTGTGCGTGCATGTGTCTTGGACTGCATTTCGATCTCTGCAGGAATAAGTAGACCGTGCTTTATAAAGTGTCTGCCAAATACATATGAAACCATTACACAACCATCCTAGCACAGGCACACATACACACACACACACACACACACACACACACACACACACACACACACACACACACACACACACACACACACCCCTAATTGTTCCCTGTCATCAGCATCCAACAAATTCAAACTACAAATTGTCTAGTGCTGTGTATCACTAGAAGAAGAATGAATTATGATTGCACTGTGTCAATTAGCACAGTTGACACAATGCAGTCGTTGTATTTATTGAAAATACAAAAGTATTTCAGCTTTATATTAAGTAAAAGCAGCTTATTCTCAGATTGCCTATCTGTTTCTCAGCAAGCAAACACACACACACAAGGAGTATTTTAAAGCCCCTTGATCAGCCAGTCTCCCAGCCCCTGGAGAGGGAAAGGTGGAGGTAGCCCTGTCCCTATGGACCTTTCTCCAGAACGTATGTGGATAAATGAGATAAGTCTTGCTTGTTGCTCAGACAGTTTAGAGAATAATCTGTAGGTCTTTAACATCGCTGAAACAGCTCTCTCTCCCTCTCTCACCTTCGCCTGACCCTTTCTTTTTTTCCTCTCAGCACATCTCACTCCCCCATGTCTTCCTACTGTATGTACTGTAACATTTCTGTGTGAGTGTAGTTAACATGATGCATGCAGTTATAAGATTAGACAAGTGCTGATGTATCCTCTGAAGTAAAGGTTTTATTTGACCTGATACCAATTATGCATGTTCAGCAGCAAAGTTTGTGTGGAGGACATGCACTGATGTTTGCTTTTCAGCCTTCACGATGTTAAGGAAAAATGCATGTGTAATACTCACATGCTCAATCTTGAATTCTTTTCATTCTGATGACAAATGTTCCATTATTTATATCTAATGAGGTCTCTTTCTGGTGGTTTTTTTTCCTGTTTTTCCTCTTACTGACTGTTCTTACTGGTATTCCCTCCGGTTTTGAAATCATCTCGTCTTGTCTTTGCCTTCTTTCTCCCCTCAGTTCTGTGGAGCAATCATGACTGAGCTGGATGCTTTACTACCTTTGGCAGCAGCCTGCAGGGACAGTTCACTCCTGGAGGTGCGATCGAGCTTTGTGGAGGCGTGTGGCAGGGCAGCTTTTGCCATGTTGGGCCGTTTGCAGGAGAGGGCCCAGGAGGTGCCATCCTCTGCACCACTGAAGAACCTGCCTGCTCTGCTGGCCACTTGCATTTATGTGCACCAGCGATTGGAGCACTACCACACCAGGCTGAAAGATTCAAATGTTACTGCAGCTAAAGTGTAAGAAGAGGGTTTGTACATGGGTGTTGGTGGACGTTTTGGCGTGGGAGTGGAATAGTTTATTGGCTTCTATGCATTTATGTATTATGCGTGTTTAAATATATTGAAGTGTGTAAATCCATTGATCTGACATCCTTCCATTCCAGCATCCACTGGATAAAAGACATAAAATGTTTTTGCTTATTGATTTAATCTTGGCTGCAATAGGAAGGTCACGTTAACAATTGATCATTGTACTGTGTATGTTGCTGTACTTTGTTCTATGAAAATAGCAATACATACACAATGACAATAAAACGATG
Organism: Scatophagus argus; assembly: GCF_020382885.2. Taxonomy (NCBI): domain Eukaryota; kingdom Metazoa; phylum Chordata; class Actinopteri; family Scatophagidae; genus Scatophagus; species Scatophagus argus. The sequence goes on along the minus strand of NC_058496.1, from coordinate 5,521,003 downwards.
ATGTAAAGACCCGGTGATATAACTGTAGAAGGCCTCATGCTGTATATAAATGAACAGAAAGGCAACAAACTTTGGTAGCTAGCCATTTTTCAATTTTATTTATTCCACAGTTTGAATATAACTACAATTGGAAAGACAACAGCAAGCATCACAAATGTAATTTTGAAACTTGAAGCCTCTCACAGCTGCCAGGTCCTGTATCTGACACCCATAGGCTTAGCCCTGTTTCTAACATGACCCGTTGTCTCTCGTCGTTGTAATCATTCAAAAATGCTGTTAATTAATTAAAAATAACCTAATCAAGCAGCTAACAGTCTACTCAATAGATAATTACTGAATTGCTTTGCAAATAATTTTAAGTAAGTAAAGATTAAGCAAAGAGGAGGAAAGAAGAAATAGGCCAGAGAGATTCCTCCCTCAAAAATGTGTGAGATTTTAAATATTGGCAGAAAACTGTTTTAAAAAGGAAAACAGTACATTTGAGATAAACAGGAGGAGAGCAGAGAGTTACAAAGAAACCTAAAAGAGCAGAAATGATTGACAGGAGGTAATGACACCCATATTGTGTCTACATCTGGTGAGTTTTTATGCCCCGTAATACCCCCTTAACCCCTGCGCTCCACAGATCCCCTGTAAAGGCATTGCTGGTGCCCTCAGTGCTCCTGTTGTCCCACCTCTGGCCCCGTGCACCCCTCCACCTGCACTTGCACTATGCCCCCTCCGGTCATAAAGCACTTTCCTCCCTCTACACCATCCAGTCCCCCTGGTTTTAAACCTCCTGCACCCCTGTTAAACTCTTTCCTCTCTGGAAAGTATCAAGGCAGGCCGATTTAAAGGATATAAAATGTCACACCGAACTTTTAGAATAAATCAAACAGTTCTTTCATCTAATCATCTCACCTCATGTTTGTTTGATAGCTTTCCGAATATAACATAGTCAGTTATGCATTGGCTTGTAGGATTGTGCCCTCTCGGACTCTTCAACAGTTCCTTTCTTTTTTCTTAATATACCATATGTATTATACATGGTGTATTTTCTGTCATTGCCTTTAAATGTTTGTCTCCTTCCTCTATGCCTAGACCCCTGACCCTGCTGCCTATCCAGAAGTGCCAAGAAACAGTGGAGGCCTTGAAAGACCAACTGACCAGCTACTGTATCCAGGTTTGTTTCACCTGCATTCTTCAAGACGCCGAGAGTCACCACTGGGCTGACCCCAAACCCTTCTATGAGGTAAAGTGCCCTCACATCTTCCTGAAATCTGTTATTTAAAATTTCTTTCTCTCCCTACAACACCTTGAATAAACATGTATTTGTCTATCTCTGAGTTTTAATTTCTGCCAGTTCAGATAGATCAGTGATCAGACTATTTTTATTTATATTTGCCTTCAAATCAAAAAGACACTTATACATAAAACATCTCCAGTATTGCCTGGTGTTGATTTCACTGCTTTCATTGTAAAAGGTAGAAATTCTAATGCCACGTGTCTTAGTAGGCTTCTTTCAGTAGATTTTGAGAAACTCCAGGAATTATACTCTGGAGCTTTCTCGCGTCTTCTTTTCATTCCCACATTACGCCTTCACCTCCCACTCTCCCTCCTCTAACCGAGCCTTCTACTCTGAGCTCCCTGAGAACATCTGTGGCTTCCATGCTGCCCTGGGGGCTCCAGGGATTCAGCTGTCTGAAGTCTGCAGTCTACACTGGGACTGTCTGGAAACAGCATAGGGCCCCTGAAACTCCCCTACCTTTATGCCCTTAAACCAATCTAAACCTCACCTCCCTTTCTTACTTTACTCTGCTTTTGCCTTTTTTCCTCTTTGTTCCTCCCTCTTTCCCTGGGTCACTGGTGTCAGACAGACCTGCTGTGCGCAGGTGTGTGCTTTTGTTCAAGCATGCCTGTGTGCATCTGTACAGATGAATGCACGTGTGGGTGTGCAGCAGCATCTCCGGATGTGTGTTTCATTTGAAGTGTGTATCTATATTTTCATGTCTGTTGCATATGTGTAGTTGTATGCATTAGATTTCCATCTCCTGCATTCCCAGCCCTGTGTCTTGGCTCTTTCACAGCTCATTGCAGCTCCAAAGAAATCCTCTCCAGCTTGAGATTTTTTTTTCTTTACTGTTATTTTACATTGATATTGACACATGAATAGTTGCTGGCAGAGAAATATTTAATATTCTACAACAACCGCGCAAGAGGCCAGTTAAGGCTAAGTTTAGAGCATGACCTTGGCTAAATTTTTTGGTCAGGATTTAGCCTTCAGAGCCAAATTCATTTGAGGGCACAAAAAAAAAAAAAAAAATCCATTATGATTTTCCAAGTTTATTCGATCCTCAGTTCCCCATCCCAGATTCAGTCCTCACTGTTGCCAGGCTGTTATCCCTAATGGGAGTTTGTTCATAGTTGACCTAGCTGGTCAAATAAAGTTTGACTTGAATAAACGGATGAAACAGTCCAACCACACATGTAGCTGTAGCTGTTCTTGGTTTGGATCCAAGACCTGTGTCTGCTTTGCTCTGCTGAGTCCACAGGCAGAGGATGGCAGCTAATCCCGGACGTAGAGCTCCCCATCAACCACCGATCCTCAAATGACTGGCTTGGGGGAAGAAAGGAAGAGAGACAAACGAGAGAAGTAAAATGCTAGATAGATGAGGTGAACCGGGAAGAAAATGAGAAGAGATTGAGGGCCATGATGAGTTGAAGACGAGAGAAAGTTGGAGAGTCTGATCCAAACACACAGACACGTACCATCCACTGGAGCAGTTTAATGTTTGAGGTCAAAGATGAAGAGTGTGGCTGCGTGGAGGTAGAAGAAGGAGGTTTAATTAATGGAGGAATTAATGACTCTCTGTCTCTCTTTCTTCTCAGTCTCACTTGTCTTTGTTCACTTTATTCAGAGAAGTTCTTTCCCAGTCTCTCTTTCGCTGTCTGTATGTGTGAGCGTGTATGCGTGTGTGAAAGTGTGTGTGTGCCTGTTGTGATGTGTTCTCCAGTTCAGGACTTTAAAGCGGTCTAAAATCCCAGTGGGGGTAGAAACCCAGGTGCAGAGTGCAGGTGGCGTGACCACTGAGACATCCTGGTGTTGACAGACCTGCTTCTGTCTCTGTCTCTCTTTTTCTTCTCCTTCATGTTTTTTCTCCCGCTCTCTCTCTTCTTCTCACTCTATTTTTATCTCCTTCTCCTTTTGGTTTTCTCTGTTTTTGCTTCACTGTCAATATCCATATCACAATACATCTTCATCTGCAATTCCCCTCCCCCCCATCCCCCACTTTGTCCCGCAGGGTGAGCGCTTTTCCTTCTCGGTGCAGATGTGGTTCTACTTCCTGTGTGGGCTCCGTAGCGACCTGTGGGCGGTCCTTCCGGCGGACTTGGCCAAGGAGGTGCTCGGCCAGGTGCTGTCAGAGACTTTACAGATGCTGGTTCAAAGATATGCCAGCGCTCGTCCTTCATACAAGAGACACCTGCAAATCAGGTACTCTATCATGTACCATTCTGGCCTCAATTGTATTCACTTGAGAAATCTTGTCAGTCTTTGTAATGTAAATAAGGCCACAAAAGTACGCTTAAAGTATTAATGTAAGGAAGTTTAGTACTAGATGATGCAGAATTTTCAGCTTTAATATGTTTCTGTACAATTACAATTGTTGGCAACTATCTCTTTAATATATCAGGTTGTATATTGTCATTGTGAGCAGTGTTGCAGATCAGTTGCTGCTTAATTACATTTCCAAAATTTATGGGTTAATCTAAGGAAGTGCCTTCCTTCGTGGATGTCTAATTCACTGGCAGGCCAAACTGGGAATTTCAGTCTGGTTAATTCCATACTAACTAAATGGACTGATCCAGACTGCTCCCTTTAAGAGCTGTTATGTAGCTTTTGATCATATCACATGATCTTCACCAACAACTGAAGTTTGGCTACCGTTTTGCATTGTTTTCCCAAGCCCTTTAAACAATAGTCCTTCTGCATCCATGTTGGCTAAAAAACTGAGGATTTTTCGATTTCAAGAATAAACTTTGAACATCAGCTGTTAAGCAATACGAATGGGAAGTCCTAAAGGACCTTGTCGTGAATTTGAAATTGCTGTTTGCAGGTTCAGGAGTAAACTTTGAACCCCGAATGTTTTCCTGAAATGTTAATTAATGTTGATGTTATGTGTGTACCTTCTGTGGGTCATTTGACTTTTAAGTTTTAACTATAACTCCCTCATTTCTTCAGCTTACATGAAAGTAGAGTTTGGTATCAACAATATAATGAATATAGACTTACCTATGCGTAATGTTAGGCTAATTTACATCAGAACTCCAAGACAAAGCCCTAAATTGTTTCAACTCTCTTGCTGTTGGCCGAATTTCACTCATCCCCTTTGGGTCTGATGGTGGAGGTCTTAATGCAGCGTCAGCACTGCATCTGCACTCTCTCTGCACAGGCTCAGGGGTCATCCTCTCCATCCTCGTCTTTGCCTCCCAACAGCTGAGTGATGACAATGAACAGGTTAAACTGTGACACACGGTTAGATGATGAAAGAGTGACAAAGACAAAGTGCATTATACATGTGTAGCACCACATGATGTCAACACTAAGCCTGGTTTATATTGCTTGGAGATCCTTATGTTTCTGCAGGGAGGGACAGTTGAAATGTGTAAGGCTAGCTTAAACAGATGGCTTTTCAAAGCTTCTCCAAGTTTCCTTTGCGTGTAGCACTCACATGGGTGCTTTCATGCTACCTCACCTCTCCCGTATCAGTCCAGCCCTGTGTGTCCCTAATAACGATTTGGGCCATGGGAAGAGCGAGGATGAGGAGATGAGAGATGATGAGCAGCAATCCCCAACCAATTGAGGAAACAGATTTAGGGCTGTTTAAATGTAAAAGCAATGACTTTTATAGTGAAATCCAAAGCCTGAAGTACACTGAACTTTCCAGCAGTAAAATCACCAGGAGGTTCTGTTACACGACGGACTGCATGATGAGGCTATTACGTCATGTCATGGTGGATGTTCGCCTTTGAAAAGAGGGATGTTCTTTAACATGATATTGACTTTATCTCTTTCTCTCTTTTTTTGTGTTTTGTATTCCCTCACAACTCATCTTTTCTCTTTTCATCCATACATTCGCCATTTCTGTTTCCTTGCTCCTTGTCGAAGGTGCGACATTACAGCCGTGTTGCTGTATGTGGAGCAGCTTATGTGGAGTGTGTGCCAATGTCCTGAGGCGCTTGTGCACTCCCATCCTTATTCAGCAATTGCCATAATAGCGGGTGGATCAGACTGGCCATACCAAATCCACAGCCTGTGTGAGCAACTCCTGACAGTCCTCGTTATTGTCACAGCACCCCTTTCTTTGCTTTATAGGTTGGTATGTTTTTGTTATCCAACCTTAAGTAAAATGGCAGCATGCCATGCACACATGAGGATGCGCAGTTTATGGTATTGTGATATCACTACCTGAAGACGTATGACTATGAAACAATATGCTTTTTGGACACTGAGCATGTATTACTCAAAACTGTATCAAAATTACCATGCGCAATCTTATTTTTTTCCAGGATATTTATGATTGATTCTGCCAAAGAGTCAACACCACATCAGCCTGACAGCCCTGTTGTCCATTGGCTAAATGCTATCGACCCTGATCTCTTCACCGAGCAGGCCATACAGTATGTAAAATACACCCATCATACCATCCGCCAGCCGTCACACAGTAGGTACACATATGCATATTTGCAACAAACTTACATACACCCACATTCTGGTGTGCTAAGCCATCACACACACATCCATCCACTGTATAGAAAACCATATGTGTGTGCGTGTGTGCGTGCGCACGCTTGCGTATGTGTGGAGTTGCAGCCATATACTGTATGTGGATATATAACCAGACTTTCCTGTCGCTCAGGGCTTCAAGCCTGAGTTGCCGTGGTAATATAACACAGATGCAAGCTGAGAAAGAAAAAAAATAAAAAAATAAACTACCGTTGCTGCTGACACTGATTTTGTTTATGTTGATGGTTGCTGAGGGCTTTACACATGAGGCGTCAGTGCTGTGCACGGCGGTGTGCATGCGCTCGTGTATGTGTGGATGTGTACATACATACATGTGCGACCAGTTACTGTTGTGACCTCCACAGTGCAGTCAATCACCCTCGACTCCACCCTCCTCCCCTCTCATCTCCTTCACTGCCAGAGGTGATGTCATTGCGTGCTGATGGAGCACAAATCAAACTAACCCCTGCTTTCCTGCTCCTAAGTATTGGAGAGCTGAAATTAGTTTATTTTTATGACCTCTTTATTTCTTTGCTCCCACCTCCTGCTTGCATGTGAGGGCGCCAAGGGCCCTGCTAGTGGCCCGGGGCCAGATCCACAGTTCCTCATTCAGGATTTGGCCTCCGGGGCCAGATCTCTCCCCAGACCATTAAAATAAAACCCATTGTTATGGTTATTAAATACAACAATAATAAAATCACAAAGAACATAAATAAATCATCCAGCATTACAGGCTATAAAGAAAGCATTCAAAGCTATGTTTTCTGGCTTGATGTGTTTGCATGTGCTGCATTTTTCCACTTATTCCACAGGTATATCTGTGTATGTGTGTGTATGTGTGCGTGTGTGTGTGTGTGTGTATGTGTGTCTTGATTCTGTAAGCTGACCCTGGGCTGTAGCCGGGTAGATTTATCAGAGCAGTTAAAAGAGGATTTCTTCTGGATTTGCGGTCCTAGTGACATCATAAATTGCACTGTCAGATTGAGGCATAGTTTTCTTCAGTCAAGCAGCAGGGTGCACCCTGCTCTAGCTTTCTGGCTCAAATAGAATGGTTAATTTCTGGGCAGGCGCCCCCTGCACTCCCTCTTCAGACCAACTCTGTCCGTTCCTTCCATTAGATTTTATTGAGATGTATAAAGTAACATGCAGGCGCACACATGTCAGCATGCTCTCACACTTGCACACATACATAACCACGAGCATGGGCGCTGAAGGGTGTGCACACACATACTTATGTGCACACACACACACCAAGGATACGGCTCATTACCCACAGCTGGCTGCAGCCTCTTGGTTATACAAAAGATGTAGGAGGGGGGTACTGCTGTATATTCATGTATTTGGCTGTCTCCCAAATGTTAATTTGGTTTTAGCTGGCCAAGATTAGAACTAATTCTTTCCCGGTGCACACTATAAGTAAGCAAGAGTGAAGGCATTTGCAGACTAAGCTCATATCAGGAGTGAGTGACACTGAAGGAAGTTAACATTGTAGCATAAACACTATTTCCTCCCAGACTGTCAGCCAAGACAGCTGTGATTTCAGTCTTTGTCCTTCACTTGTGAAGCTTTTTTCCTCCTTTTTTGTCTCTTGCTAAATAGACTGCTATCTGTACACTCACCTGACACTGCAGAACTGTCAAGTCTGTTTTTCGTCTTTCCTCTCTCAGAGATGGCCTTATGGGCCAGACGGCCTCTGCGTGTCAGCTGAGGCTGCTGACCTCCGACCCCGGATGCAATCCCAGGTTGCTTCTGCGAATGCTGCTGTACAGAGACTGTCACCTGCCCAGAATACTCCTGGAAAACTCTTGTAAGTCTGTTTGGATTAGTCTGTGTTAATGGATACAATGTGTGTGTACATGTGCTGTGCATGCCTAGCTGTCAGTCTTTTAGGGGAAAATTGAAGCTGCTTTCGTTAGTTCTTTAATATTTCATTTTTCATACTACTGAGCCCACATGGTTGATTCCATGGGGACCATGTGTGGGAAGTTGTTTACCAGTGTCTTAATTATGGTGCTCTAAGATCCTAAACGAGTTATACAGACCGTAGATGAACTCCATCCATTTTATGAAGTTATCATCAACATCTTTGCTTTCATCATCATTTTCACCTTGGTCACCATCATCACTAAATCAATGGAGAGCAGTAATAAACACTCAACAGGCCCAGGCGGAGCACACACGCTGACCTTTAAAGATTTTCCCTTCCTTCTTCCCCGATCTGCACCGGCAACAGTCTAACCTTTAAAGACTGTTGTGCACTCGCACATTAATTCACATTATAGCGACCTCATTAATAACAACTCTCACTGTCTCATTCTCTCGCTTGTTCTGAGCCTCAGAGGCTCTGCAATGCTTCTCCCTCCATGCCTCCACACTGCCGTAAATCAACACTAGAAGCGCTGACGCTCGCGTGTTATCGCGGTGACGGGCTAATTAACCAGGAAGCAGACAGACAGAAGGAGCAGCTTGATTGAGCGCCTCCCATAAGCTACTGCACTTCCTTATACATGTATACAGTGGGATGCTTTCTTGGTTAAAATTAATTTGTAACTTACTCCTAGATAATAATAAGATTAGTAATAAACTACTTAAATGCAATTCAGTCTGGTGTGTAAAAGTAATTGTAAAAGTAGGACACTTCAATTTTTAAATCTGGCAGTGCATATTTTGTCAAATGCTAACGTTGTTTCATCGAATTGTTGCTTAGTGACACATTTTACGGTACAGTCTATATGCCTTATCGAAGCACACTAACTTGCTAGAGAGCTAGCTAGCAAATTAAATGAGCTAACCACTGTTTGATGTGTAAAACCAGATTCCAAAAAGTCCAAAAACTGCCAGTTCTGGTGCACAGAGACACACAGACTCACACACATACCCAGACAGCCTTTTTATTATCATCAGCATGTCTGCTTTCAATTACAGAGGTTTGCAGAGAGGACCCTTGTGACTGGTTGTCTGGTTGTCCGGAAGATAAACAGGTGTATGTATTGGCACATACGTATCATGGCTGGATAAGCTCAAAGACAGTATGAGAGGGGGAAAGACAGCGAGGAAAAAGAAATTGACATTGAAACACCAACACTTTGGAGTTATTGTGTGCTGCAGCTGTAGTGGAAACTCCACAGAGATGTGCCAGCACAGTGTCATCTGTTTTTCTGTAGTCGTCTGCTGCTCCATAATGGGATCATTATTAAAAGGCACCTAGTTAACCTATCATGCTCTCCAGCACCCCAAGTGGAAATTAATGTTAGTCAGCCTTATTCCTCTGAACCTCTGCAGTCACAGCAGTGATATCGAGATCACTCTCTCCTTAAGGACCAATTACCAGACAGGCAAGAACAAGATACTGGTATAACCCACATAATGCCGCCTAATAGACTGACTGTACTTTTGAGTGTATGTGTTAGATGTGTTATTGTGAGAGGAAAGGTTATTGTGAAAGAAAAGACAAGAGTGAGAGATGTACAGACTCAGAAACAGAGACAGGGAGATAAAGGAAATCAGTTCTCATCAGGACCTTGAGTGGTGGCAGTCTTTCCTACCTGCCTGTTATTAGAGCAGCTGATATTACTGACCCTGTAGTGCAGCAGCTAATTTAGCCCTGTCATTTTAAAATAGTTCAGCATTAGTCAGAAGGAAGCTGCACTGCCCTCCATCACAGTGCCCCCTCACTGACTGCTGCATTGCATACACTGTCCTATTCAAATAGCTGTCATTTCCCACACAGCAGACTGACAGACCACTGGATGTGTGCCACCTCTGGAGCAACGGGTCTTTCCTCTACAACCCCTGTCAACTGAACACACACACACACACACACACAGAAACACACACTTGTAAGGACACAAAACACACATATATAGACATCCATATGGGTTACACACGCACGCACCTCCGTCCTCAGCCCTGTGCTCAGACAGCAACCCCCACAAGGACACCCTGTCAAAACCTCTTCCTTTTCACTTCCTGTCTCCATGTGCTGTGGGGGCTTTGAAATCTGTTTCTCTTTCTGTGTTTTTTTTCCTCTGTTTTTTTTCCCAGCTAACACAGATGTGGGTTTTTCTTTCCCTTCTATTCCACAATGCCTTTTGTTCACCCTTTCTGTTAACATGTGTCAGGTTGGGCAGCCTTGACATTTTCCAATGTGTATTTGTGCAAAGAAATCAAGATGCTGTTTCATAGGATAGGGTTTTATATCTCTCACTACCTTCCTCCTTAAGTTTGATATTTTCTGAATCGTAATTCAAAAACCAGTCAGATTTTACATTCAACTACACACCCCCAACTGAACTTTCTTATGAGCGAGCCTTTTCATCTCATTTGTACATCTTGTTGTTTGTGTGTGTGTGTGTGTGTGTGTGTGTGTGTGTGTGTGTGTGATGTGCTACTGAATATCAAGATTTCATAAATTCATTAACATTTTGAATGCCCACACATTTATTTGTGTTGTGCACAGAAGTTTCTCACTGACTCAGTCTGACTCTATTTTCTTTTTCAGATCTTTGTCAGGAGAGCTGCTCAGAAATGTCTACAGAAAGCTGCAAGGCAGGAGATGACTTCATCGTCGCACTGTTCAGTCTTTTCAGTGGTTTAAACAATGTTCCTAAGGCCTTGACTCTGGTCCTTCAGCCATACCTGGAAAGGGCACAAATATGGGAACATCTATACACACTAGCAGGTAAAGTTGCATCTAGCTGCTGTGCGATGTTCCAGTTCAGGGGTCATTTCTGCTGAATGGCATTACTTTAATTATTGTGAGGTTCATGCATTACTAGAGGCTCCAGTGCTATTGTGTACTGGAACCATGCTGGGCCAAAAACGTGCTTTTGCTTCATGAGAACACCTTTTTCACAACACAGTGCTCATTAGCTTAGTGGTATACATATAGACAAAAATATCAAGACAGACCTCTTTATGGGGCTGTTTTACGGGGGTTGGGCTCGGCCCCTGGCTTCCAGTGAGAGGAAATTTTATTTCTTCAGCATACCAAGACATTTTGGACAATGCTATGCTTCCAACTTTGTGGCAACAGTTTGTTGAAGGCCCTGTTCTATTCCACCATGACTGTGCCCCCCAAAGCAAAGTCCATAAAGACATGGCTGGATGAGTTTGATATGGAAAAACATGACTGGCCTGCACAGAGTCCTGACCTCAACCCCATCCAACACCTTTGGGATGAACTGGGACAGAGACCACGAGCCAGTCCTTTTCGTCCAACATCAGTGCCTGACCTCACAAATGCTCTACTGCAGGAATGGGCAAAAATCCCCACAGAAACATCTTGTGGAAAGCCTTCCCAGAAGAGTGAGAGCTGTTGCACCTGCAAAGCTGTCTATGTGCGATGTCATGAATGTCCCTGTTGGGATAAGGGTCAAGTATCCCAATACTTTTGTCTATATGGCGTATTTAGATTATGCTGCAGGGTACCGTACTTTTTATCTTTCTTATCTGGAAATGTATTATATGTGTTTCAAAATATAAGAGTAAAGCTGCCAAGAAAGAATATCTCCATTTCTTCTTAAGGGCCAGTGCTGACAGTGCAAGCACATGAGCTTAAGCATGACTTTAATATGCTGAACAGATTCTGTAACCTACTCCCCAACTCTTTCTGTCTTCCTCCCTCTCTGGTTCAAGCTTTGATACAGAGCTTAATCAGAACTCCTGTGGAGAATGGAGCTCTTTTTGGTGGTGATTTTTATATCCTGGGTGAGTGGTAATTATTGTAGCATAAATTAGGGTGATTGGAGAAGAGTATTTGGATGGAGACGGAGCGAGGGAGGGTCGACAGAGGGAATGAACGAAAAAGAGATAGAGAGAGCCAGAGAGAAATTCTCAATGTCACCCAATCATCATTTATCCTCACAGGGTAATTAGTTTAATTATTGGACTGTGCCAAATCTTTGTATTATAATTTTGGTTACAGGATACCCCCAGTGCCCTCATTTCTATTTAAACTGTTCACCGAGTTAACTTTCATAGATTACATTGAGAGTTTCACTATTTCTCCACTCACGCTGATGTTTCATCACACTGTAGCAGGTTGTTTCGAATCAATACAGCAGTCAATACTGTAGCGGGTGGTATAAAGTCTGAGAACCAAGTGACTTTGAAAAATTGGTCCAGGTCTCACCTGCCACGGAGTGCTTCTCCTTCGAAAAGCTATATCATTTTCTGTTCCGCTCTCCTCTTTTTCTGTGGGTCTGAGGTCACACATTTGTTAGGCGTCCCTTGAGATTTGAGTGCACTGCCAGTGCCTTCACAGTGCTATATCTTTCTGTTGCAGCCCTTGGTTTTTACAGCTGATGCTGTAGGAAAGTTTATGGGTGCCATACAACTTCACACTGTAGCTGTTCTGTTATCAATATTAGTGGGATATGAAAGGGCAGAGCGAGACATAGTGCACCTGGAGAAGGCAGTAAGATTTCTATTGTCAGGCCACCTGGATTTGATCGAGAACATCTGAATTTAACTTGACATGACTGGCTTTTATTGTAGACATTTGACGGAATACCTAGGCCCTACCTGGATGAGCTATTCATGTCTCTGTATTGTCCAGTTGTTTGAAAAGGGGAGTCATTTCTGACACAGACAGAGAGTGCTGTAATGACTAAGGGGCTATTGCTTGTTTGAAAAGCCCAATAGCACAATACTCATAATATGAAATATAACCCACTCTAATTTCGTAGCAGTCATAAAATTTCATCCACAGTACATTTTTATGTCAGTACAGCATGTCTGTGAAAAGTCCAGACCTTTTCAGATTTAATGCCCAGTATAGCAATAAGGCGATATTTTAATAGAACAGTTTTAAATGTAGATATTAGAGAGCCTTAATTTTTTTATTGTGCATTGAGAGATTTTGCTGTACCTCATGTCTGCTTTTAAAAGAGGCGGTGTGTGTGCTCTTTAAATTCAGCTGGACATTATTTCCTTACCTGGTCGATTTCTAGTCACTCTGTGTGTTGGTGGTCTCAGGAATTTAAAAAAAAAACACATCACTGCATCACACTGAGTTTAGTTAAATTTGGAGGACGGAGTTGTAAATCTAAGTGAGTCAATTTAGTAATGGGATTTTGCAGCTTGTTATGAGGGTTCCTTCTTCTACTGGCTTCGTCCTCCTTATGGCACCACATTGGTCACAACTTAACAACCTTGTGCTTGTTCTTGTGCAGCACAATTTTATGCATTTATCTTTTATTTTCAAATTAAGTATTAAAATTGATGGATACCCTAAGTCTTTTTTCTTTTTTTTCAATCACCCTTCTTTACCTGCTGCATTCTTTTACCATTTTTGTCAGACACAAAGCAGACAGTCCCTGTAGTGATCAGCTGTGTCCGCGCGATAGTCACCAAGTCTACCAGGAGACTCTTGGCACACCTGGTTTCGATGGTGATGGGTTGGCAGGCCACAGAAGAGCCCAGCGGAGCCTTGTTGAAGCAGAATGTACCAGAGAACATCCTGGTGAAAATACCCAAGGAGTGGAACTACACACCAGTGGAAGCAAGGGGAAAGGAGACTTCCATTAAGAGTACGCACAGACTGGGTGTCACATGGTCATGTCAACTGAGATACAAGAAATTTCTTAGTTATTTTCTAAAAAGCCAACATTTCTGTTTTTTTTTCCTTTCTAGCGCTCATATCCTTAACTATTCAAGCCTTGTCCTTCGTTTTCACCAACCTCCCCTCGGCCGTAGCGTCCGTGCCTCTCTCCATTCGCTATCTCTTCCTAGTGGCAGAGAAACAGCTCTCCCAGCATTCCCGGCAGCTACGCTTAGTAGGCCTGTTACTCTGGGCCCTGCTCGGCTGTCTAATCCAGGGTCTGGAGGACCCACACACGCTAGAACAGATCAATGGTCTGGCGCTGGATCGTGGGGCAAAGGAGCCCCTGTCCCTGCTAGCTGATTGCCTACAGGCTGCCATGGGCATTCAACAGAAGGTAGGTGCTATGGTTAATATGATATCAGTAATATTAATGATAGTAAGCAGGGTGGTTGTTTCATATGTGTTTATGTATGTTTGAAAAATGTGAAACCATCATAACATCACATCTATGGTTAATGTGTACCATCAAATCAACCATTTTACCCCTTTACCTTGATGGTCTGCTGTTTGATCGACAGGGTGTTCCCAAACCCACAATGCACAAAGTGCTGCAGACTCTGGAGGAAAAAAGACCCAAGTGGACAAGCATGCAGCTGCAGAAGGCCCGCAAGCTCTGCTCGGACAGGTGAGAGGTCAACTTCAGGGATTTAGCAAGAGTTATTCATATAGTTGATATGATTGTTTTTGTGCATTAAGGAAAGTGCTAGTCCTGGCCAGTATCCATTATTCATGTGCATCTTAAAAAAATGAGCAAAAAAGCATAACTTTATTCTGATCATCTTGATCATAAAAAAACACTTTTTATAAAAAATTTTCAACACATAATTTTTGTGATTTATCAATGTTAAGATCGATTTTGAGGGCTGATAGTCTGATGAAGGTGGAGGTTCAAACTGACTGATGGTGTATTCAGCTGCCTGAAATTTAATATAGATGCTGGAGAAAACAATGAAAAAGAATGCCGCTCAGATGTGCTTTTTTTTAATTGAGCGTTCAAATTCTGATGTATCGTATCATCGAGATAATTTTTCATTTAAAAGCTTTATGAGTGAGATCAATGAATCTCAGATGTGTTTGTTGTGGTAAATGATGGACATGGCGCCTGACTGAGTGGACTGCAGGCTGGAGTGATGGGAAAACAGCTTTCACTTCGGACTGATCTGTGACCTTTGGCTCGACGTTTTCTAGCTCGTTCCCAGAAATTGTGCCTCTGGTCGCTCACTTCATCATTACAAACTCAGGATGCATCCATCCTCATAAAAAGGTGATTCAGTGCCGCAACATAACATGTACAATTAAAAGAAAAAAATGAAATAAATAGAAACACTGAGTAGATTATGGCCAGTTCTAGGAAATGCAGTCTGTTTCAGTGACAGGAAGACGGGACGAGACAGGAGGAGAAAAAAGAGAAGAGACAGGGCGGTGGAGGGGTGGTGAGGGGTTGAATGGAAAAGTGGAAGAAGAGTGATTATGTATCACCTGTCGGAGGCATTCAGTGGGATCATTACTATTCATTAAACTAACCTTCACAGGGAAGTGACGCCTGGCTTGTAAACAATCAGAATACAGTGTCAGAGGGAGAGAGAGACAGACAGAGAGAGAGAGAGAGAGAGAGAGAGAGAGAGAGAGACAGATAGAGGTGGATGCTTAACTCCAAAAACAACTGGTACTCCACTCACACACAAATGCATATGCACAATTACACACAAACACCCAAAAAAGAGCATTTGCCCCTTCCGAGCCCTCCCACCTTTGTGCCCTCATCCCACTTTCCTTCCTTCCTTCCCCAACTGTAACCCCCCCTTCCCACACCACCCACCTTGTCTTTGCAAAGTAATTTGTAGAGGAGAAGATTATTGTTCTCCATCATGGTGACCCTGGCTGGGCTGACGGGATGCATACACAGATGAAGATGAATGCAGTTATTCCTTGGCGGAGGTCTGCCTCTTTCAGGGCACATTGGCCCTAATGACATGATTGATAGGCTGTCCCAAATCCGGAGGGGCCCTCATTAATCACCCCGCTGACTGAATCCAATCATCTGCTTCACCTGCACAGTGATGGACAGGAAAGGATACAGCGCAGGTGCTGACACGGGTGCACAGCCACCATCGCCGACAACACCACTGTCGGGGCGCCAGGCAAAAGAATGAGGGGATGTACGTGGACGAGAGGGGACTCCTCTTCCTTTGCCACTCTCAATGTCAAGCAGCCAATGGCTGGCTGACAGGCGACACCGCTTCTGCCACCTTATAATTACAAAGGGGAAGAGAGAGAGAACGAGCGAGCGAGAGAACAATGACAGGAAGTGTATGTGAAGGAGAAGGTTTGATGGACGGCAGTGTGATATCCATCTATACAGGGAGGGCAGGAAAATGATGCAGGCGTCTGCCAGGGTTGGGGACTGTACATGCATGAGGACCTTGACACACAATTACACACACGCACATACACACTTAAGAACGCATACACCAGTCATTTTTAGTGCACCAGCAGCTTCGGTCAAACTGCCCCAGCATATCTCATGAATGGTAATGAAAACAGTGAAAATTGTTGTATTATCTAAACGCTCAATAATTTGTATTTTTTTACTCTTTTTGACCAGTGTTAGAGGCATAGTTTTCAGACAGTTTGGTGGAGCAAAGATATTTTCTTGCCAAGAATTTTTAGCTCATTTGCCCTCTGGAGTGAGCGATTTCTCTAAAAGCTTAAAAATATCATTAATTCTAAACTCCAGAGTCGTGTTTCGGTTAATTTTTTTTGCACTGAGCAAATTCCAAATTTCATTGCAAATTCTTCTCTAAACTAGAAAATACTTCCTCAGCCAGAGGTGGTATAGAGATACAAGCTGACACCCTCCCGTTTTCCTGTTTTCTCTCCTTTTCTTTTGCCCCCTCTCCATGTTTTTTCTCTTTGTGTTGTCTCTCCTATCTTCTCCTTTTCCCATTTCTGTTTTTCTCTCAGCATATTTGAGCGAGGAGGGGAGAGCGAAGTCGCTGCAGCTGAACTGACTGAGCAGAAAATAGGCCTGATGCTGCTGGAGGTCTGCCACAAAGCAGGTGGCAGCGACTACCTGAGGCAGATCTATCACATCATCCAAGGCAATGAGGTAGGGAAGCACTCCCTCTCCCCAGCAATTAGGTGGCTGCTGGCCTGAGGCTGCAGGCTGTTCAGGAGGGGGAGACGGAGGGAAGGCGGCTGCTGCTTGTGTGCAGTCTGCTTGTTCTTGATCTTCTGTTGTTCAGGTGACCTCAAGGGTGCAAACCTACAGTGATTTGCTGTGTTATACGCTCACCACATGTAGGGGAGAGGGAGCCACATGGTGTAACCACACTCACTACAGAACTCTTCGCAGGAGACCTGACTGAGAGAGGGCCGCCGTGATTCTTTCTTTTCCCCTAACTTAAGTGGAAGCTGCTTTAGCTAAATTCACTTCAGAGAATAAAAAAGTTTAACAGAATGAAAAGTAGTAGTAGTTCTCTTAATTGGAGTAAATAAATGTAGAATATATAAAGAGAGTTCAGTGAATTTCCCCTAAAGGTTAAATATATGATATTTTGAACATTAGTACACCCGCAAACAACTGTTGTGCAAAGATGTAATGGTGATGGGATCTTGAGACAGAATGATGCCTGGTGCCACACTGCCTCTGTGTATGTTGTAATCTGAGCTGTTATATATTATAGGTAAACAGTACATTAAAATGTGTTTCTGAAGGTATTTTAAGTGAGAACTGGGCTGTGTAGCACGAACATGCGCAGTCAGTATTCTGCAGAGAGGTAAAAATTTTAAGTTTGCACCATGGCTCCGCTCACATCAGGAGTATGTGAAAAAAAAAAAAAATCCTCAAATGCTTGATCAGCAATACTAATACAGAGAGGAGAAACTTCACTGATCATGACGGCACAGTGTATACACAGTGTATTCTGAAGGTATAAGCACAGTAGCAAAGTTGTCTAAACAGCTAAGAGAAGCTTCATTTGGCTGCTTCTTACTGACATGGTCCTCCTATAGGCTGTCTATTAGGACACAACGTGGAATAACACAAATATAAATGCTGTATTAAATTATGCTGCTGTTGAGCATGATGTCGAGCTGCTGAGTTCGTGAACAGCTATAACTCTGGGTGGCAATTTAACAGAATGTCAATGAGATTCCCAAGTAGGCTCTGAGTTACCTCCTGGCAGCTCGACTTCCTCTTCCCACCCAAGGTCGAGGCAAGAGCACACAGGTCAGGGACAGACTGGGCTGGTGGTGAGGTGGACAGATAGGAGGTCTGGAGGCCATGTCAAGCTGACGGATGGGAATGTAGAGAATTCACACCAGGATGCCCATGTACACACACATACTGTCCACGCAGAGACATACACAAGCTCATTACTGTATACTGTACATCTTGCAGGACACCTGCGCTACGACCACAGCAAAGGTTACAGAAACAAAAGCGGAAAGTGTACTGGTGTCCTGAAAACCCCTCTGTTTTTCACTGTATCTTTACACATCTTTATTTGCTCTGTGTTTTCATTACTCTTTTCTGAACAGCTATGATTAATTATACTTTTGTGAGGTTGATCAATTAAGAAATATGTGGATAAGGACCATTCTGCCCATCACTATGCTTGTCTGGGGAAAACGCAGTATAAAACCTGTCTGAACTTGATTAGTTTGTGCTTTTGTTGGGTTGGTTTAACTGTGCGTCAGGGTGAAACAGACTTTCAGAAGTTCATTATCATTATCACATGTGAAATGATGAATACTGCAATAGCAACGAAAATCATTACAAATGTCAGTGTGGTGTACTCTGAATGTATACACTGCTGCTGTGTCAGTGTGAGGAAGTTTGCTTATAAATAATTTCTCTCTGATGGTCTTAGTTTGTCGTAATATTTTTTTTCAATCTTCAACTATTTTTCTCTCTTGTGTTTCTGTCTTCTCTCTCTCTCTCTCTCCCCTTCCATCTCGGATACAGGAATTATTGATGTTTAAACTAAGAGGAAGCACAAACTCGCCCAGTACTCCTCATCACTTGGTGAACTTTGACCTTGGCTCTGAGAGTCATGACGACACTGCGGGCTTCAACCCTCTCCACCAGTTTGACCACATTGGCAAGAAAAAGCTGGACCAGGTTAGCAATTTTAGCTTATTGTCACAGTGTTAATTTGATAGCAAATTATTTATTTATGATTTATTTTAGCTCCGTGACATGTCATATTCTAGTGATTATTGGAGCTTCTTCATGTCTGCAGACTTTGTGCTGTGTGGGTTTACTTGTGATGTGCAGTTCAGTATCATTTTAACTTTCTCCCAAGGCCAGAAGCTTATTGTTGAAGGTTAGGAACTGTTTTAGTCTCTGGTGAACTGGATACTGCGGCAGTCTCTGAAGTTGTCAGGTCTTTCTGCTGCACGGCTTTCCTATTCTCCATAGGTCGCTGCCTTTTCCAAGCAGGAGTTAGGCTGGCAGGAAGAAAAGAACACTGAAAAGGTGGAAAGATGAGAGAAGTTTTCCATTTCCAAAAAAAAAAAAAAATTCAAGCACAGTCTTAAAGTGTACTTCTTTAGGGCTTTCAACAGTATACCCTTTTACCCCAATCTTATCCCCAGGAGTGCCACCCCAGTGTTCAGTTAATTGTCAGATTTTTTTTTTCTCCATGAAGGGAATGAATTGCTACAGGTAGTTTTAGCTCAGTGTGAGAGTTGTCAGCTTTCCTCCTCATTTCCCTCCTACTGCCAAGGGAAATACTGCTGATATCACACAAAACAATCAACAAAGGCTAGCATTTCCTCGAGACAAGGCTTGTGTGTGTCTTTTTAATTTTTAAAACGGATTAAATGTATTTATACATTTGTGATCCCTTGCACTGTAGCCGTGTTGCTGCTATTGTTTTTGGTACACGTTTTAATCCTAAGACCTGTTTTCGGCTTATCACAGGAGACTGCATAGCTTTGCATAGAAACACCCTATTAAGAGAATGATTAAAATGCCTTCTCCGCTTCAGGTGCCTTTGTTGTTTGTCAAATAAAATGGAGGGAGGAGGAGAAAAAGTTACATCCATCAATCACCTGTGAGGACGGAGTAAAGGGGGCAGGGTGGATGGTTGGGGGGAACGAGTGGAGTTCTCCTCCTTTTGTCAATAAAACTCAGCCTGGAGTTAAGAGTGACATTTTGGCAATCAAAGCAATCTGATTTTTATTTGCTTTCCCAATATGGTGCTGGTGCCAAGTGTGTTTGTGTGTGTGTGTGTGTGTGTGTCTATGTGTGTTTAAGAAAAAGAGGGAGCAAAAGATGGAGAGAGAGAGGGTGCGGGTGGAGTCGTGGGGGGTTGGCGGGGTGCCATTGAAGATGGTAAGAAAAAAAGCAGTGCAGTCAGAAGAGTAACGACTCCCTCCCAAAATTGATTTATCTTTCTATAAATGATGGCTACATCCCCCCAAATGGATTTATAAATTAATTGCTGTCTTATTGGAATAAAAACCTTCTTGTGCGGACATGATTGATCGCCTGGTGTCGGTAGCCTGCACTGGAGACCCCCCTCCTCCTTTGTTAGTGGGTCCCAGCTGGAGCGGTAATGCAATGATGGTATTAACCCTGATTAATAACTAACAATACGCTATCCTCATACATCAACAGAGTGCCGTGGTCGACTGGGCATGGGACTGGCCGAGGCTGCTGCCAGCATATCAGGGCATGAGTCAGGTCACCTTCAAAACTCTGCTGGCCAACAGGTAAAACAGCCATTTCACTTGTTACACATGTTCAGTGGCGGCGGCGGGAACGTGTTCGCATGCAAACACAAAGGTGTGTCTTTTTGTGTTTTCATGTTTTTGTTATGATCCTTGCAGATGTTGTGTTTTTTTTGTTTTTGAACAGTTTTTTCATGAAACTTAAAGGATACTGTAGTGCTATAATATTGCGGTGTGGTGTGCTGAATCATGCAGTCCTGCAGTCCTATCTTTGCTAATGTACCCTTGCATGTGTGACTGACAAGATGTTTGCAGATTTTGATAGCTGAGGTATACCTGGTATTTCTGATGTCTTGAAATGACCAGAAAAGTAGTCAGAAACAGAAAAAGAGTTGCTATCTCAGATCTCAGTGTCACCTGATTGAAGAGTTTTCGCCCAAGTCCGCCACTCCTGCCCCATCCTTCTCCACCCTCCTCCTCTCCTGTTCTGCTCTCCTACGGGCATAAATATTTATGCAGGTATGTGACACATATTAGATGGCAATACTTCAGGCTGTTCCCTGTTCTCCATTCACAGCTGTCACGCTGCCAGCTATCAGGGAGCCATGGGGCTACTGCACCTTGTCTCCACGCCTACGCCCAATCCATTCTAAATCACTGCCATTGTAACACACACACACCTTTCTAACAAAGGGCAAGCTCTGCATCTGCCAAGGACACAGGTCTAATAAGGGTGAAGTACGCAGCTCTGTGCTGCGCTGTGACGAGCTTTGTCACTTTCATGCCTCTACCCCCTCCTTCCACACACACACACACACACACACTCCATTCTTCTTCTTCTTATACGCTGCTTTGTTGCATGTTAAAACAGATACTGTCATCGCTTGACTGAGCCAAATTAGTGTTGGAGCACTCATGAATAGAAACTGAATGAAGCTGATATGAAGTCAGATAGGAAGAGAGGGAGAAATGGGAGAGCTTGGACTTGCAGTTTGAGATTGTGAGTGACATGGAGAAAGAGAGAGAGAAGAGTCAATACTGACAAGGCACCGAGATGCAAGAGGAAGGATGGGAATGGGAGGAGGAGGGGGTAAAGGTTATATAATTCACCCTAATCTCACAGTATCAAAGTGTCTGAGATTCTGCCATTTGCCTCATTAGCCTCTCTTTGTTGGGCCAGAGGAGCAGATTTCATGGAGGATTTGGAGAAGGGCTTTGGTTCTGCCTGAGACGCTCGCACAGAGCAGGAAGTTAGTTTCACGGCTGGCGACATGTAAGCTGTCAAAGTTTCCCTCAGATCCATCTCCGACTCAAAAATATCTCTCAAGCTGTAGAAGACCATTCACAGGATAAGCGCACTGATGTCGGATCCACTGATCCATTTGTTAGTGCAGATAAGGATAATGCTTTCTGCATAACCGCAGACTGAAGTGCCCTCGGCTGTTTTCACTGAGGCTTCACAACAATTACTCTTTTACTGACTCCAGTTGCTGGACAAACCACAGAACATAATCTTACACACATGATAATATTAATAGTAATGACACTTTCTTATACTGTACAAAAGCATCTATCATTATGACCTTGTGATATTCTGTGTTTTTTATCTTTCAAGTTTTAGTCTCCTTGAATGACTTTCCATGCCTGTACACAGCCAATATTTTATTTTTGCTCCCTGGACTGTGTGAGTTAGCAGTGTGGCCCATTGGCCTCCTATATATTGTTACAGTGGCAGGACAGTTATTGTGCCCAGGGTTTATATCACATTCTAATGGAGCAAGGCTATGAGTTAAGGGCGGTAGGCTTTTACACCAGCGCTGTTAAATCACTGTTCAGATGACTTCATTAGCAGAGCAGGACACATGCTGAGACGCTTGCGCCTGCACACACATAAATACACACACACACACACACGCTTTCACCCTGCTACCTTGACAGTGTAGCATCGGAGCCAGACAGGAGGGAGAGTGGATTTATACAGGTGTGTGTGTCCTTCTTTGTCACCTGTCACTTCAGTTCTCTCTGCACGAAGGCTCATCCATCATCTGCAGATTGAGCTTTTCAGCAGAAACCAGACTGATTAATACTACCCCAGGACCCCCAGGGTTGACTGGCTGACTGGTTGACCTGGCTTCCTGGCAGGCTGGAGGTTTGAGTGCATAGATGGATCACTTTTGGAAGGGCTAGCATTTTAGCCTGTATGTTTGCTAGATACATTTCTGACTAAGTGATCGACAGGCTTGCTTAGACACTGACTGGTTGGTGCAATGGATGTAGGAAGCAGTGATTACTGGAACAGTGGATTAATGACAGGCTGAATGGTATTTTGACTGAATGGATAGAAGGCTGACTAAGCTGTTGGTTTGTTGTGTCTGTATTTTTTTGTTAAATGACAAGTGTCAGAAATGGATTGATGGAAAGATGATGGACTGACTGACTGAGGGGATAAGGGGCTGATGTCTGCTGATGGCTTTGTTTTCATAACCGCGTCTTAAGACTTTCTTTATACCATCTCACTTTAAACCATGTCAGTTCGCCTACGCACTGTGATAAAAATGAATGTGTCACTGAATGAAAGAAGTATGCTGCAGAAAGACCACATTATGTGGTATTCAGTAATAACAGTTCAAGGGCAGACCTCAATAGGATCACAGTACATTTAAGATTTATATCAACCATCCTGATCTGTAT
Source organism: Scatophagus argus (assembly GCF_020382885.2). Lineage (NCBI taxonomy): Eukaryota > Metazoa > Chordata > Actinopteri > Scatophagidae > Scatophagus > Scatophagus argus. The sequence goes on along the minus strand of NC_058496.1, from coordinate 5,498,261 downwards.
TCACTCATTTCTCTTAATATGTAGACACTCATATTAAGAGAGTTTTAAAGTAAGGTTCCCTTTTTTGAAATACCAAAATCAATGACATTACATACCCAGGTTAAATACCCACTTGACGCTTCACCTTGAACAAATTGTTCACCAAGGGGTTGTGTTAATTGTCATGATCTACTGAAATGTGTCCACATCACCTCACTCTCTGACCTCAAGTTATGAGCCACCCTTTGTTGTGGAGGCATGGAGTCAAAGGTACTGAATGATTCAGCTGAGAGTTTCTCTTCACATAGTGTCAATGAAAAGATTTGTCCTTGGTCCATCTTTGAAATCCTCTTTTCTTCAGAGAACAACCCTGTCACAACATGCTTTTAGTTCAAAAGGAACTCAACCCCTGTGTAGGTTGGATTTAATGGAGGCAATGATGGCTCTTCTTTTTTTTATTTTAACTCTCATTGTGATACAAGGCCTGTATGTACTGCAGTCTTTTGTGACATTTTTGCTTTGAATCCAAGAAAAATAAAACAAATCTCTGAACAAAGTGTATATTGCCACGTACTAAAGTCACATTTTAACTGTCATCTGCCAAGGTGACTTTTTGAGACACTTTCCTTGTGTCTGTATGTCGGAGAAGGTCCTCTGACCTGCTTCATAAGAGGTAGCCAAGTATGAGAGATGAAGCTTCATGTGTCACAGGGCAGCTCCTCCACTCCATCATAAGGACCTAATATCATCCAAGGACAACTCTGGTCTGGGTACCTCTTCTCAAAATCAGCACGGGACAATGTAGACGTCATACACATGCCAACAGTAGATTTAAAGTTGCTGTGGCTTAAACTGCTTTCACAGGTAATCATCTGAGTAAGCACTCGTCCTCATGATTTTATTTCACAAACTGACAGCAAGACAGTACTAACAACATTGACCCACAGATTTAGCAGTTTAATATTGTAAGCCACACTGTAACTACTGAACGCTAAAGCATTTCCTCTGCATTGTCTCATTGTTGCTACTACCCCTCAGGTCCATAACAATAGCAGTTTGTGGAAAAATGCCAGTCTGTGGCATTCTCTTGCTTGAGCGGCTCCTTAAATTGCGGCGATAGACGCTTGTGCTTTCAGGAAGTGGGCAATTGCCATCTGTTCCCAGGCTCTGCCATATGGTGGGCCTTTTTCTCGGGGAATAAAATAAAAACAAATATGTCAGAATGTTCGTCTTCCTCCACGGACGCTGATCAACCTGGGGAGAAGCTGGATCTCTGTGTGTCTGGATTAATGGTCTTACTTTACGCTTCAGGGAACGAGGGAGTGTGTGCTTTTGGTTGGTGTGGCATTGTGCGTGTGTGTATGCGTGTGCATGATCTGTGTAGGTGGTGCACATACTAATGCACATTTATGTACCTGGAAGTATTTCTGCAATCATTTATCTGACTTAAAGGGTGGTATCCCCTTACCATTTTGAGCTGGTGGTTTAGCTCATCTTGGAAACATTAAACAACACTGGAGACAAGATCTTCAAGGTTAGCCAGAGTGACATTTCATGGCTGCTACCGCCAAAGAAACACTAAGAAACGCTCTCAAGCCAACATCAGACTCTTCGTCTTGCAAGGCCAGAAATTCAAAAGACTTGTCACTTTTGAAAATCAGGAGAGTGTGATGTGTCATTGAGGAAGGGCTTCTTTCTTCTCTCGTCGATCCCCTTGTGTGTGTCCTCTCTGCTGAGTGACAGCTAGGGATGGGAGTTTGTGTTGGTGGAGACAGAATACATCTTTTGTGTGCTTGGTTATACATGGTCTGTTTTGTCTTTGCTACCCCTGGACAGCACTGACACATTGAGGTTTTCATTAGCCGTAAGCAGGTGGCTGAGGAGAGGGATGAGATGAGCTTGTGCGCATGAGTCCGCTTCCACGCCTGTCTGTGCGCGTACGCATCTGCACTGCACCAACTTGAATACTGCGTGGATATCATGGAGGGCGTACATGTGTCTGCCTGCGTGTGTGTGAATGTTCAGTGTTATATTTCAGTGTGTGTGATATTTGGAGGTTTGCTCCAAAGGCGAATAAATCAGTGATGCTTGGGATAAGGCCGTGGCCCCTCCTCAAACTGCACAGACAAGCTGAGAGGCTCATTAATCAAACGGCCAGTCACAGATGTGATGGCTTCCACACAAACCGCCAGCAGACTGTGAAAGTCACATCCAACAGAGTCAACTGTCATCCAGGCAGGCAGGCAGGCCACACTTTTCCTCTCACCCTCTCCCTCTCTCCGTTTCCCCTCTGTTGTATTTATCTCTCAGTAACCCTTTACCTACTCTCACCTCCAAGCATGATGCCTCGGTGTGATACATCTGAAATATTTGTCTCATTCCTCTAAAAACGATCTGGAGGCTTGAGGAAAATCTATCTTCTGAGAGCGGTCATGGTCAAACCATTCTAGGAACATGAGACATCAGTCTACTGCACATCGCTCTGTGGTCTGTGGTTACAGCAGTACTTTGTGGTACAGTGCAGTTGAACAATATCTTTTTCTCCAGCCCATATTCTCTTCTCACCCAAATAGTCATTCGAGTTATGAATGTGGATAGAGTGGCAGTAATTCTGAAATTTACATGCAGATGCAGATCACAACAGGGACTTTCGTAACATCACATTCTAAATACACAGACAGCTTTGCAGCTTCAACTGCTTCCGCTCTTCTGGGAAGGATTTCCACAAGATTATGGATATCAGGGAAAATTTGTGCCTATTCATGCACTAGAGCATTATGAGATCAGACACAGATGTTGGACCAAAAGGTCTGGCTCACAATCTCCGTTCCAGTTCATCCCAAAGGTGTTGGATGGGGTTGAGGTCAGGACTCTGTGTGGGCCAGTCAAGTTCTTCCACACCAAACTCATCCAACCATGTCTTATGGAGCTTTGCTTTGTGCACTGGGGCACAGTCATGCTGGAATAGAAAAGGGCCTTCAACAAACTGTTGCCACAAAGTGGGAAGCACAGCATTAAGATTTCCCTTCACTGGTCAACCCCTGTGAAACAGCCCCATACCACAATTAAATTCAATAATAAAGAGATGAGTCTGAGTACTTTTGTCTATATAGTGTATATTCTTAACTGTGTCCAGTTGTGTATGCTAACACAGTAAGAACATGTTCTGGGGTGCACTCTGGAGGAAACTGTGGCTGCTTCCTTCATGGAAATACTGTCATGTGAAAATGAGTTTTCCTATCTCTTTCTGGATGGTTATACCATATTCTAACCATTTCTCTGCTTCACTCTCCGCTCCCCATGGGTTTGAATTAGTTACAGTTGTTAACAATAGTTGCAATAATATCACTATTCATTCACAGAATTGTCAGTGCGCAGTACCACGAGGCAAGCTTCTCAGCAGGATTATCTGATTATTCCTTATGTATTGCGAACTTTCTGCAGTTTCACCTGACCTCTTTTTCACAAATATTCAGATTTCATATAATTTTGTAACAAAAATAGCAACATCTGTGATTGTTCCATCTTCCAACCTTGGATGGATAAATAGTTGGAGAGGCTTGTAACACCAGAGCTAAGTGAAACTGCCACTTAATCTACTGCAAAGCTCTCGAGGATGGAGAAAAATGCTGGATGGAACGGGCAAAACAAAGCCACCCGTTACTGATTAAAAATAGCGAGTCTGAAGGATCTCCAAATACACTGGAGTATTTGGTGGTACAAATATAAAGACAGTGCTCCACAGAGCTATGCTTTTGTCCTTGTGGTGGAGGGAGAGGAATTTCTGTTGTTACAGAGCCAGAATTTTGTGGATGACACCAGTGCATTTGGAGCCTTACAAAATTGATAACTTTTTTGTGCACAGGCTATACGAGCAGTTACTTAAACCAGGTTTTTTTGTGAATATTAGATGAGCTATGATTCAGCAACTTTATGGCCTGTTTAACAATTTGTCTTCCGACGACAGCATTGTCTCTTTTTTCCAGTGTAAAAACTGGTAGCAGAAACTAATGATCGCCCTCCAATTGGCATGCTTGTTTAGTCATACGAAGGATGTTGATAGTAGAGTGAAGTGAATTGTGATCCCTGTCTGTCATCTTGTGTGCAGCCTCTTTAAAACTGAGCCTTGCCAAATTACATTGAGTGAAATTGTGGGTTGTCATTATGAGCCTTGTGCAGTAGAAATAATCTCAAAATTGTCTGAACATTCAGTACCACTGCTGTTTCACACTTGTTTATCATCAGGTATTTTATTACCACTCCTGACTTTTGCTTTTGCAAAAACTTTTGCTTAGAAATTCTAGTTATGTGCACTGGGTATTTGTTTTTTGTCAGCTCAGTCAGAAAAATAATTTCGTATTGTTGCCCCTGGAACCAGTTTTGTCAACCAGTTTAGATGGACTGGGACTCACTTAAAGACATGGTGGGCTGTTTGACGTTGTTGCCATGTTTCCTGCTGATTTGCCTGGTTCACTTTTTAGCTGACTGCAGAAGTCCATTGTCAAGAGCCAGACTGTGACCGTCTGTTCCAGTCCATCATTGTATTCTTCTTCTTTTTCTTACTATGCTCTGCCATGTGCCATCTTTATTCAAAGTCTCTGGAGGTGGCTCTGAGTTAGGCTTTTAGCTTGCAGAATATGTCTGATTATTTGATGAGTGTACTGAAGGATTATGCTGTAAAACTCAGTGCTGAACTGAAAAAGCTAATAATGATATTTTAGTTTACCGAGTCAATACTGCTGTCAAGAAGGGCTGTGCTGCATATACTCATATCATTCAAATGGTAATAGTGGTGGTTGATATTACTAATGGCTGAATTAGTGGTCTAACACATACAAACACACATTTATCTGAACATGTGTGTGTTGGAGCACTGCTGTATCATAGGGCTTGGAGAGGTGCACTCTCTAATCCCTGTGCTAAAACTGTAAGAAATGTGTTCAGATACGTTCAGGTATTTTTGCAATACTTTGAGTCTTTCATTTAGTGTAAGTCACTCTCAAGCAGGGCACCGGCTAAAAGCAACCTACACAATGTCTTTGTGGGTGCGCTCTTTTGTGAAGCTGCCTGACGGTGAAGGTTTGTTTTGGTGGTACATCATGAGGTTGTATCCTGTCGCCAGGCTCATTAGCCCGGCGGCGGCACCCAGGCTGCCCCAGCCAATCGCTGCTCTCCATGCGGCTCTGCCATTTGCATGTGGTCCAGGAAGAGATAATTAGAGGGATCTCTGCCTGTCACTGTTAATCTGGGACTTAGTGAAGGGCTGTGACGCCGACATGCTGATGGACTGACACACATGTCTACACACTCACACAGTGTGGTCGCATGCTCATGCACACACATTGGTATCCAATACACACATGCAAAGAGCAAGCAGAGTACCTGGACACACACATTCGCACACATACTGACACCATGCACAGGCAAACACACTTGAAAACATGCACAAACACTTTATTAACTCTCTCTTTTGACCTGAGAATAATACAGTTGTCTGTTTCTCATCTTTTTATCTTTAATTCTACAACATATCACACCAAACTATATCAGAGCTCCTTCTCTACAGCTATGTGAATGATAGCATGTTGACTCAGTGGCTGTTTACACCAGTCGTACTCTGCTGTTGACACAGGTTTTAGATCCCTGTTCAGATAGACTGTGAGCTTGTTGCTTCCCAAACAGGCAGAATGCTCGCTAAGCCTTTTTGAACAAGCCCAGCTGTCAGCCTTATATACTTTCACATGCGCATACACGCACATATACACACACACACACCCCGACAAACACGTACATGTGCTCAAATACTGGCACGTTACCAGCCACACACATGCTGAAAACACACAAACTCACTCACACATCGCTGATTGGCAGGCCCCCTGTTTTCCCATAATTCCGACTGATTTATCCAATCAATCTCACTTGGAGAGCTGCTAAAGCGTTGACTAATATTAAGAGTAGAACATGCGACAATTAAAACATCCTTCAGGTAATTACAGAGCTGGTTTAACAGCAAACAAGTGAGGCATTTTATATATTCAGCTTGTTTCCAGTGTGTTTTATTTGTACCTGTTTGATAGTTAATCGGAGGAAATGAGGTACATCTGTGAACGTTACTGCCTTTGGTGCAAGTCACATATTATGTAAAATAGCATATCATTAGATGAATATGTCTATGCAAATACCAACTCTGTTCATCTAACTGAATATCATAGACAGCACTTCCTATAGAAGGAAATCCAATGATAGAGGATGTTCTTGTCAGTGCAAAGCCTATTTTCCACCCAAATGACAGCTAGTCCTCTTTGTACACTGTGGGACTGTTTAATGGTGCATGTTGAGAGAGAGGGTGAGCACCTTTGCTGACCTCATCTGTCCTGCTCAGTGACCCTGTGTCACCACTGATGACACATAATAGTTGACACCTGACTTTAGGGGCTCTTTAAGTGCCAAGAGTGTCCAAGGCCCTGGATTCATATTCTAATGTGGTCATCTTTGTACTCTGCGCCTCCACCTTTTGTCCAGGAGCTCTCTCTACACTTGTTTCCACTTTTGCTTTGCCTTTCTTCATCACTCACTGTCTTTTTTTCTTTTGTCTTACAGATGAAAACACACATGGAATCACACACACACACACACACTAACACTTAGACCTACTCAGACACACTCTTGTTGAATTGAAATCGCCTGTTCCACCCCTTGCCCCTGTGCCATTACAGGTAAGCACAGAGGTGCACTTGGCTTGACAAATCTATAGACATCCTGAGCAGACACTCCAGCTGGAATCCAGCCTCTCCTCTCCTCTCCTCTCCTCTCCTCTCCTCTCCTCTCCTCTCCTCTCCTCTCCTCTCCTCTCCTCTTGTTGCTACTGGCTCTCCTCAGCGTCCTCTTTTTACCCTGACATGGACTTCATTTTCCTGCCTTCACACACCTTCACTAGCTAGTCCTCATAAATGTTGAGTATAACAGTTAGGGCTGGGTAGTGCTTAGATTTTAATGACTCTGACTCAGATTGCACTTATTGATTCCTCAGTTATAATTTGGCACACAGTATTATTCAGTTCAGCAAAAAATGTCCTTAAAGTAAAAGCTTACTTTTTTTTTTTTATCAGCCATTTGACATCATATAAATGACAAGGTATTTTGTGATTAAAAAAGCTATGCTCAAGGTAAGTGATGGCTACTTTACAGTTGGCTGAACTAGCATTAGGCCTGTAACTGGGGTATTAGAAACCATTGCATTCTTTCAACATGCTGCATCAAGTGATTTGGCTTGTCATACACTAGCCAAGTTAAACAAATGTGTTGCTGTGCGTGAAACCTGTGATGTCGATGGCAGCGTATTAGGTCCAAACTTCATTTTCAAGACTCAAGTAGCAAATTCTTGATAAATCTTTGGTAATTCTGAATTTAAATGCCTGTTCTGATTCAGAACAAGCTCTGATTGGCAAGACCAAGCAAGATCACCATATACCGTAAGGGTGGTGAGCAGGTAGTCTGCGAGTCAGTCAGTGGCAAGTGCTGTGTGCTTGCACTCTCTCTTCCCGTTGCCTTCCACTCTCTGTTTCCCCCACCTTTGCAGATTTTTACTCAGTTTTTCCTCATCTCTTTCTCCTCATACCTGCTCTGGCTCTCCCCTCTCTCCTGTCTTCTCAGGGAAACCATCATGGGTCATGTTTTTCTGAGTCTTTGATCACTGAGTAGTCTTTCAGCATGTTGACTACAAGGCCTCTCACCTCCCCAGTGGTTGTTGCAAAAGAGGGGGCACACTTATCTGGCTTCTATGATGTTAATGGTTGAAAGCATTTGCTGATGTTGAAAGCGTGTGTGTGTGTGTGTGTGTTTGTGTGTGTCCACTCAGACATGATGAAAGACTTTGTTATAGCAGTGGTTTGTGATCATGTTGCAGATATATTATAGCTACGTTCAGAGTTGGTTGATAGGAAAGGTATTCTTGCATATTGTATCTGTATGTATTGTATCTAAGTGATAACAATCATGTGACACCGCCATCATTAGGTACAAAAACATACAAACAAAAAATAAAACTTTAAACCCTCAAAATTCTTATATTGTTTTTAAAATAGCTTAAAAGGATGGAATTTAGATCTGCTGCTACCTCGAGCATTTCATCCACGTCTATTTGTTCAGTTATTGCATGAAACTTCCTTCACTGTGCTGTAATGGGTTTGTCCTCAGGGCACAAACTCTGGTTCAAATAGAAAAAGCCTTTTTTTCCCCCTCAGTCTTTACACCTCGTGTGTGTACACAGTAGTTGGGTGTCTGAGAGCTTTGCCGCTCCATCCAACTGCAGAATTCTCCCCTTTGTAAGATGCAGGGGATGGCCTTGATGTGACAGCTTGCGATGTTAGCCCAAGTTGTTTTTGACAGAAGACAAAGGAAAAGGGAAGGAGGGAAAGAAAAAAAAAAAACTGAAACATAAAGGCAAAGTTTTGGAATTTTTCCTCTGAGATGAATTGCCTTTGCAGGAATCAATTCTTTCTCTCATTTCTCATTTTCTCGAAAAAAAAAAAAAAATCTGTTTTCCTCTGCATCTTTGCTTTGTCATGACTGTTAGGAACAGTCTGTTTGATTGAATTTGCCACAGGAGACATTCATTGATCTTGATGGATTCTTTGGATGCAGGACCCAGGCTTGCTGGAAGCATCTTTTTTAGATGTTTCTTTTTTCCCCCCGTTATGACATTATGGAAACAGGTCTACCCTTTACAACAGACTGAACGGTGAGTGGTATTATTTGACATGTTGTACTGCTACATGCCAGTCTATAAGAATGCCAATGACAATCAAAGGAAAGGACATTTAGATTACTGTCGAGCCTCCCTGTCCTGTCTCTTCCTATCTGGCCTCCTATCACTCCGTCTGTTTTGCAATCTGTCTTCTCTTCATCTTGAGTTTGACTTGTAATGATGAAAAGGTGGTCAGAGGGGGATAGAGCGTTTGAGCATTCGATTGCACGTGTTAGCAGACAAGTTGGTGTTTCCGTATCAATGGGTGTGTCTTGTGAGCCCGGTATACGTTTGTGCATCCTTGTGTGTCTGGTATCTCTGCCCTCACTGAGTCAGAGTGTGACCCATGGGCTGTACCGTGCAATCAGTCAGCTTGCCTATCCCTCCTGTCTGAGTGTTCCTCCTCCAGCCCTTTAAAAGAGCCCTTCTTATCACTGTGTGGTAGACCTTTCCACTGCCCCTCACTGTTCTCAAGGTTAGCCTTACTCTGCGTTCTTTCTGTTTCCACTGTCCTTCATATGCACCTTACTTGGTGTCTCTCCATGCTCTGCTTTTTACACAGTCTCATAAAGGAGTCTGCTTGTTGGAGGTTTCAACTCTTTTCAACTCTTTTCCTCTCAAGGTGAGCCTCTCCCAGTGCTCTCCATGTAGCCTTCCTCCAGCACTCTATATCCAGTACTTGTACACATGTGACACATGAGGAGTGGAAGTTTAAAGGTGGCTTGGCACTGTCCTACTGTCTCATCCTTTCTTTCTCTGAAGGCTCTTACACTTTCTCTCATTTCTTAGATCCTTAGGAGGAAAATAAATCACTGTAAGTGAAACACAGGCTGCACTACAATCTCCTTTATTTTTCTCTTGTTCTGCCTTCCTACCTCATCTGTAGGGTCTGTGGTTTTGATGCCCACACGCCTGGTGGAGAGGTCAAAATGCCTGCGGTAATCTCGGAGCCTGCCAACAGTAAAGACATTTCAAGGAGGTTCTCTTATATGTACACTATGTACATGTATGGGCTACGATGCCCGAACTAAACATTTCAGAATGCTTGCCAAGAAAAACTGCAGCAGTAGATAAAAACATTCCTCCTTATTTTATGAATTTATGATGTAAGGTTTGCTTCTAAGTTAGTTTTTCTTCAATATGATGCCATTATTGCCATGTTGGATTTTGGGAATACAAAGCTGAATGTTTTTTGAATAACTGTGAAGATATCTGAAGCATTTATGGTAAGAACAATAAAAAAAACAGCATTATTTTGAAGGCACCAAAATCCAGATGCTCAATTGTAAATGAAAACGACTGGATTTTCAGAGAAAAAAAATGTACTGCTACTAAAATATACTGCTGCAGCAGAGAGGCACAGTTCAGACGTTTGCAGCAGGACAAATTGGGCTTGTTTCTTTCACATTAGAAAAGAAACATATCTCTGTGCTAAAGATATAGTCAGTCACTAGAGTCTCGTTCAACTCTGTCTCCTAGAAATCACTTTTATGTGCTACTAATTTGTTTTGCTCATTACATTTAAAGTGAAACATAATTGCTGCCTGAATTATGTTAATGGGGGAACATTTTTCCAGTGAAGGAAGTGATATGCTTTTGTACCACACACATCTTGTAGAGTGAAGGTTGTGCTTGATGGTGGGCATACAAAAGCACAGGAAACAAGACTTCTCATAATCAGTGTCGTGTGGTTAGGCAGCAAAATCACATCATCACCTGAACAGTTAGGGAAACATTGTAGTTATTGTTACATGTCAGTAAATTAAACATGTATGGCCTTGTGCTCCAAATCGCTGTCACTTCCACCACTTTCCATCATTTTTCCCAAGTGCTTTGAGTGTCTAAACATAACCATGAAGAAGTTTGATCATGCCTTAGGTGGTATGAGCAAGAATGGTTGTTGGAGAGAAAGGTAATTGAATTTGTAATGTAATTTAGTAGTATGTGAATATAACATCTAGGAGACAGCATTATCGTCTTGCAATACTGGTGTATTCACTGCACAGCTGCAGCTCAGGAGGTAGAGCAGTCGTCCACTAATCGGGAGGTAAGTGGTTCGGTCCCTGCAGTCTACAAGTTGAAGTGTCCTCGGGCAAGACACTGAGCCCCAAATTGATGGTTCTTCCACTGGTGTGTGAGTGTTCTTGTTAGTGATTATCGCTCCTGATGAGCAGGTGGCACCAGTGTGTGAATGGGTGAATGCTGGCTCATGTTGTAAAGAACTTTGAGTATTCGGTCACACTAGAAGAACGCAGTATTCACTATATAGACAGAAGTATTGGGACATACCTCTTTATTATTGAATTCAGGTGGGATATGGGGCTGTTTCACAGGGGTTGACCTTACTTACAGTGAAGGGAAATCTTAATGCTTCAGCACACAAAGACATTTTGGACAATGCTGTGCTTCCAACTTTGTGGCAACAGTTTGTTGAAGGCCCTTTTCTATTCCAGCATGACTGTGCCCCAGTGCACAAAGCAAAGCTCCATAAAGACATGGTTGGATGAGTTTGGTGTGGAAGAACTTGACTGGCCCGCACAGAGTCCTGACCTCAACCCCATCCAACACCTTTGGGATGAACTGGTACAGAGATTGTGAGCCAGAGCTTTTGGTCCAACATCAGTGCCTGAGCTCACAAATGCTCAACACAGCAGGCAAAAATTCCCCCAGAAACACTCCCAGATCTTGTGGAAATCCTTCCCAGAAGCGTGGAAGCTGTTATGCTTGCAAAGGGGGACCGACTCCATATGAATATCTATGTATTCTGGAATGCAGTGTTAAAATCCCTGTTTGTGTCCCAATACTTTGGTCAGTATAGTGTAAATACAGCCCATTTACCATTTATTTACCTGGCACTGCCTCTTGGCATATCTGTCACCTGTCATTGGCCAGAGGTAGTGGGCAAGTCATCATCTACTTAAAGCTAAATTTGGCAAGGACAATTTAGGGTGTGTGTGTGTCTATTATCAAATCCAAAAAGCCAATGCTTTAATTGTTACCCATTTACATTTTCAAAATGTACTTTGCTATAGGACACTCTTCTTTCACATGTGCGTGAAGATGACAAGATATATCTAAAGAAATTACTTAAGCAGTTTTTTCTTGAAAACACAAAACTTTTCTAATCTAAGTTCACAGCACTGGAATCTGTTGGCTCATCACTTCCTCTTGAGGTGGTTGTGTCCATGTAGTGGGAGGCCAGTGTGGAATGATATCTGTCTCTCTCCATCTGTATCACTGTGAGCAGATATGGCTGATATCTGTCATCTCAGCATCTCAGACTTGACAGCACCGATCATAATCAGCCCCCCTTCGGCTCCCCGTGCTGCTTGCTGTTTTTCTTTGCATCGCAACCTAACCCATATATTACAGCAGGTGTATCTGTGCCTCTTGTTTAGTGTTGCACCTTACTCTTCATATGTTAACAACACCTTTCTTTCTTAGTCTCTTCCACGCAGTAATGGTGCACTTTGGGAATATACACCATATGCAAAGGGAGTTAGTGTTGGGAGCGATTTTGCCGTTATTTCTGTACAAGGTTGTGTGTGCATGTGTGTGTCTTGGTGTGTTTTTGTATGTGTGTGTGTGGGTAGGTGGGTGTGTGTCAGAGAGCATTTACAAAGGGATCAGCCCTGGGGGTGTCGATGCATCGCTGCTTCGGAGGGAGACTAAAGGGGGGGTGGAGGCGAGTTAGCTCACAGAAGATGTTGCAAAGAGCCAACTAGCTTGAAAACCTCGCCTCAATTGGCTCTGCGCTGCTGCTGAGCTTCAGTATTTATTTATTTATTTGGGTTGGGGGGCAAATGTATGTTCAGTGGCGTTGGATATCAGTGACAGGAAGGATCAAAGAGCGACACCACAAATGAAGCTGTCAAAGTGGCCCGACAGCTCGGTCCCGAGGCGAACATCCCTCGCTCGCACATTTTATTATGATCGCAGTGAAACCTCACAGCAAGGAGGAAAGAGAGGAGGGAAAAGAGAAAATCATCATCTCCCCAACCAGAGAGAAAGAAAAAGAGACAAAACGAGTGCCGCTGTATCATCGCCATCCATGATGGAATGAATTATGAATGTGTGGAGGGGATTAGGAAACAATGGTTGAAGTCACTAGGATCCTCGCCTAGTTTCCTCTCCCTCAGCCCAGCAACTAATTAGCACTTTCAACACTAGTGTATGATCTCATTAATGTGATTTCTGCTTATGTAACATGCATGCAGTTGAACACACTTACATACAAACACACACACACACACACACACACACTGACTGCTGTATCATTACATGAAGCAAATGAACATGTGAGTGAAAATGTATTGTTTGTTGTTGAGCTGATACAGTTAGAGTGATGAATCAGATGTTTTTCTAATGTTGTGATTGCAGTAACTTTGTAGGTTTAGTTGACAGTGTTGTTCAGTGTTTAGGGCATTTATACCAGGCTTTCCCCTAATGTCATGCAATTATCTGAGCAATTTGATAATGTGTGATGAATATCATCAGTCATGGTATCACAGTGTTGACGGGTCCACAGCAAAGACAGTTGTGCCGCTGGATTATTTTAAAGTACCTCAGTAGGGAAAAGAAACATAATAAAGTTCATACTGGTGGTACAAATGTGTGATGTTTTAAAAGGCAGGAATGTCATTTTTTTCACATAATTGCACTGTCTATTTGTATAGTAGATACAATTCACATCAGCTAATTAGTATCCACACACTGAGATATAAGGAGAGGGAGAAAAAGAGAGGGGGGGGAGCAGAGAGAGGGTAAGGGTAGATAATTAGACAGAATTAAGCCATCTCTTTTAATCTAGCCCCTGAAAGAAAGAGAGGGAGAGAAAGAAAGAGAGATGGGGGGGTTTCTGGGGGTGAGGCCTACACATTCACCCCTCTGCTCTCTCCCTCTCTCCCTGTCTGGCAGAGGGTGTGAATGTGTGGGAAAAGAGGGGCCTGGTGCCTTAGCCTCAGCAGAATGGATCAGCTTGTGTTTCTGAGGCTCTAGAAGTGTCCCATTGTCATGATGTCACTGCAACTCAAGACAGCTGACCTCTGACCCCTATGGATTCATGGCGGCCCACCACAGCACCGCCACACCCCCACAACGCCAAAAGGGCCAGATTGCCGCTGGGCGCCCACTAGGGGGTACCCAAGCCTTTTACTGTGGAATTTGAGGTGCTTGCGGCTTTACGGCGAATAACTCATAGTATATTTGCCAATGAATCCGTCCGTCTATGTCCCCCTGATTAGGGGTCCTTTGCCTCGCTCTTTTTTTTTCTTGCTTTCCCTCAGTCTCTCTGCCATCTCAGCCAACCGTGGCTCTTTCTCTCTCCCCTCGCTCTCTCTCTCTCTCTCTCTCTCCCTCCTACACGCGTTGTATCTCGGTACCCATGAATATAGCAAGCGCCGCCAGATGTCGCAAATACATCATCTGAGGGATGCGGTGGTGATGGAAAAAAGTCAAGGCACGTACGAGTGGGGGATGTGAGCCGACTTCAGCTCTCTGAGCGTTTGTGTGTGTGTGTGTGTCTGTGTCACTGTATGCCAGCATTCATTTGTGTATGCGGGTGTGTGTGTATGTCTCTGTTTTTCACAGTGTGTGTGTGTATGTGTGTGTCTGCGTGCGCGAGGTTGAGTGTGTCCCTTCTGTGTGTGTATGCATGTGTGGAGGTCACAGCAGGTCAGCATATTGTCCCTCAGATGTTTGATATTTTATGTATAAGAGGGTGGCTAGAGCAAGAGGATAAGCACGTTCCTGACAGAGGCATCTCTCTGCCACAATACGCCACCTCAGCAATGTAGAGCCCAGAGTCAGATCAACAATGGAGGGGAGGTGCCTTATACCCAGAGAGGACTGATGGGAGGAAGAGAGAGAGAAAGAGAGGAAGGGAAAAAACCTAGAAAACCAGGACTGCTGCTGCTGCTGCTGCTGGGGCAGACGGCGGTGCAGCCTGACAGCTCTGTTGCAATAAAACGACTATGATTACACACAATCTTGTGTTTACATATTTAGTGTGCTGCATGCAGCAAGGCGCATCCTAAACATGCAGAAGCAATATACACACTTCCTCATTCATCTGCACGGACCAAACAAAATCAGTCATCATGCAGGCAAATATGCACAAGCCCTTTTGCTGTTGCAGGTGTGTGTGTTTGGGGGCAAGGAGGGGCAGTGGCATCCTCAGATCAGCCCTGTCGGGAAGGAGATTCCCCAGAGTGGAGCTATCCCAAACAGCACTCTTCTCTTTCTCCTTCAGGGGGAAAAGTTTACTGCCAGCTTGCTTTTGTAGTCGGCCTCAAAAGATTTGCGGCAGTCAGCATTAAAAGGCATGGATCTAAGGAGACGCCTCCAACTGAAATACCTACAGAGGAAGGAGAGGAGGAGGAAGAGGAGGAGGAGAACGAGAGGGGGCAAACTGATACAAACATTAAAGACAGACGTTAAACGCTTCTCTTTATATTGCCTTTGTACCCCAACAACAACTATAATAACAACAAAAATCCCAGCCATCATCTCATGGTGCTTTTTTCCTGCTAGCGCTTTGATTCCTTCCTCCTTTTTCGGCTTTGCCCTTTTTCACACTCTCCTATTTGTGTTCCGTTGTTGAAAGGTTGATTTCTTTATTCCCTTCTGCACACAAACACACGCACGTAGGCTGGTTACTAGGGTGATAATGTGGCGGATGACATCATGCCCTGACTGTGTTGTATGGTGGGTCGCTCTCTGGCAGGGTTCATGGGATGGTGGCGTGGGCTGGCACAGCTCTCCTCGCTGTGTTCCCTCCATCTTTGCCTCTGTTTCTCTCCCTCTCATTCTCTCCCTGGGTCTCTGTGGGCTTTCAGCATTGGCTTGTCCGATGCGCCTTGTGTTCCCTGGGAAAAAGATTAATTATTCAACACACAGCCTCAATTAAATTTAAATTCGTCAGTTCAAGTAACCTTTTAGCATGGCACATTTATTATTAAGTCAGATGCTTTGGCCCTGTTTAGATTTAGAGCTTATCGGATTCTTTCAGCCCCTTATCGCACAGGCAGTTTACTTGTGATGGCTGTGAGCCTTGGCCTTGGCTAGGTTGGAAATGCAGTGGGATGTATTTTCTCAAACAGCTTCTGGTAAACATTTCTCACTATAAATTTCCTTTGCTGAACATTTTTTCAGTATTAACTGCACTGCACAGCATACTAGTTTCACATATGACTCATGTAGAGAAAGTGTGAGGCGTTTGGCGAGCTGCTTTCACTCTACTTAGTTTCCAGTTTGGACTTTCACCATTTGAAGTGGCTATCAAACACAAGGCAGGATGTCATTTTGACTTGCATTTTCCAGTATAATGAATACTTGGAAACTTTGTAGCCTTCATCACTTGCAGATTCTTTTCTATCATGTTATTCTTTCATTTCCCAATTCCACTGCTGAATAGAGCAGAGTGGCAGGAGCAAAATGGGGACTTAATAGTAGCAGAAAAATCCAGGAGTAGACGTACAGAAAAAAAATTAATAAGGTTTCATTGTAGACCAGATACACACACTGTCTGCTGATATTTAACAAATTGTGCTCCATGACTGCAAATGCATTGCTGTCACCTGGTCACAAACACACCAAGACTGATACATGAAAGCACAAATGCTTACATTTACGCTTGCACACAAAAGCACAGCAGAATGCAACACGACAAGGAACGACAAGAAACAGCCTTGACGGTCCCTCTCAATGATCCCCCTCCCCCAGTTCCTGTCTCCCCATTTCTGTCTTCCTCTTTCGAAGGAGGTGGTGCCTTTGTCAGGCAGGAGCACGGAGACCTCACAAAGCGAGGGAAGATGTCACAACAAACAAAAACATCATAGTAACCCCCCGAAATCTAATCAGGAGCCATTGATTCATGCTCTGAATGGAGACTGAGTACCTTGAGAGTGGCTCATCCAAAAAGGCCCTAGACGGCATGACAGGGGCCTTCACAATCCAGCTGTATAGTTCCCTCATCATTCTGTTCTCACCTTTAGACTTGGCTCTATCAACCCCAAGATGATACAATCGCCACTCCACTCCAACATTTTAGGTTCTTTTTATTTCACTAATTCAGTTGTGTGCCTCAATCAGTGATTTTCTCTGTCTGATTTGATATATGAAATAGTTTCTTTTTTTTTTTGTCATAGTAGGCTTGTGGATGCAGAGACATATGGCTTTTTTTTGCCTTAGTTACTCTAGCTGTGCTTATGAGGGATGCTTCGATTAATTAAGCACAAGGTAAACCTTTACTTTGCAAGTTTGCCTTGATTTCCTTTTTTTTTTTCAGTCTCAAAACTTAAATTGGAAAATACGCATTTTCCTTAATGGCAATTTGTGTATAAATCTGCACATTATCATTACCGCAGCTTTGCCATTTGTTTTCTTTGTCATCACCACCCCCACAAAAAAAAAAAAAAAAAAAAAAATCAGCTTAACAATGTAACTCTATTAACTCATATGGGAATCTGTGACATTTCAAATGAAATTATTTAATCTATAATACTTGCATGCCCTTCTGAGTTCTTTTTTTTTTTAATGCTCAATCTAATGCAACAACTTTGTTCTTATTATTTGTAATGATACTTTGGCATTAGAGGGTAGAAGTATTGATTTTGGAACCCAAAGCATTTATTGTGGAGGTAAATGTTATTATTTTAATATTGGACTCATGCTAATTTAATAGAGCGTAACATACACGTCAGGGTGTGAGCCGCAGGGGTCTCTCTGTCTGTCTCTCTGTCTGTCTCTCTCTCTCTGTCTCTTTCTCTGTCTTGCTGTCTCTCTCTCTCTCTCTCTCTCTCTGTCTCTCTCTCTGTGACTGAGCATTGTACACTACACAATAAACAGGTAATTTCTGAGACCACTCATTTCTGCTGTCCACTTTTGATTTTAGTGAGCTTCAACAAGCAGAGTTGACTTTGAGTTTGGAAACATTTTTTTTGTATGCATTGTAATTTAGTTTTCATTATTAACAGACCGTGAGTTGTGGATCAGTGGAAGATCAATAAAATGATCTCTCATCTACCTCCCTTGTTTTGTGTCCCTCATACAAATGGCTCATTCATATTCTCCATCACCGTCCTTTACTTCCTCTACTCATCATCTCAGCGCAGTGCATTAATGTATTATTGACTATCGAAATATCTAAGTGCAGTGCATCAGTGATGGTACCTCTGCAGGTCACACCCTCTTTGCCATAAGTATCATACAAATTAACTGAAATTCATCAAGATCTTTTGAGTCTAAGACCTTACGTTATTGCTGTAAGATGAAATATGTTATTATCACAATTTGTGAGGTCCGGCTCTTGAAAAGAGCTCCCCAACTACAACTTTCATTCAAAGTTGTAGTCATAGAGATCGCATTTCTGTCACTGTTGGCATCTTCTCCTACTGGAGCAAGGAACAGAGCAGGTATGATAGTTTTATTATCCCTAGTATAGCAAAGGCTCGTCCTTTGACGAAACTAGGAGAAAAACATTTGGCTTGTAACTCACGGCTGAATTACCCATCCATTCCAACTCCCACCCCATGCAGACTTCCTGCACATATTTAATTTTGGGACACTTACTGAAACAAGTGATGCTGTCAATCTTTTAAGGACAAATATCTCAGTTTACTTTTTATTAAAGTTGGGGGGTGGAGGCACGACTTCCTGTATTTTTCTTAATACACGAGAAGATCCTTGGCCTCTCAGTTGTTGCCATGGCAACTGACCCATTTGCCTGCTGCATATGAAAGTGAGGGCAAAGGAGCTTGAGAGGAAGCGTGAGACAGGGTCAGACAGGCTGACGGACGGACAGGTATGGTTGTAAGAATGCAGGAAAGTCCTGCTCTGCTCTCGACTCTTCAGCAGAACGTCTCTTTCTGTCTCGCTGTCTCTGTGTCTGTCTCTGTCTCTCTTCCTCCTGACGTTATCTGATCAGCTGTATTAACACAGGAACGCTTGCTGAGTAGGGTTAAAAAGGCCATCCATTCACTCGGCACAGACACCCTTCACTGCTGTCTCTGTGCATTTGTCTGTGTGTGAATGTTAGTACTTGCACATTGTTGAGTGGGTGTGTATAAACTTATTAGAGTGGGACGTAGGTGTGTGTGCATGTCTATATATGTGTGCGTGTGCTTACCCATGCTTGGACAAAGAGGTGGGGCCTTTTTTTTTAACACTCTGTCAAAGGCGTTACCAGCAGAAAGGAGGATTTTTGGGGTGGCCTCCCCCCAACTCACAGATATGAAGCTGTCATGGGAAGAATAGCTGCATTCATTGAATGACACTTATTTTCTCCCACTTTACACAAGTGCAGCGAACAAAACAGACAGGGGAGCAGCTGAGGAAGACATTTTCTTCGCCTTCGTCGGCAATGACAGACATGCGGCAATTACTTTAAGTCTAAGCAGACACCAAGAAAACTGCCATTCCTGCTTAGCTTTGTTACTCCATTCTATCAAGCTGCCTCAGGCGTTTTTCTTTTTTTTTTATGTTTACTGAATGTGATGTGTGTGAGTGTGAGTGTGAGTGTGTGAGCACCTACGCTGAACCTCATGCGCTCTGTCTATACTTGTGGCCTGGTCTCTGTTTTTACAGTCCAAGGCCATTACCCCACTTACTACAGCCTCATGTTGGCTGTAGCTGTCACAGAATCTCCTCAGTCTTTCCTCATTCTTCCTTTTTGCTTTACACAAGTCAGAAAGGAGTGAGTGGTGCTTTTATGCAAAAGCAGCATTACAAGCAGCAATGAAAAAGAAACACATTTTATTGGCGAACAGCAATACGGTGTTTATATTCAAACAAAGTAAGTAATGGAGCTTGTGTTACTCTCCTCTGTAGAAACCAAAATACATTTTATTCTGTCGTGACACTCGAAAGATGTAATTTGAATATGAGAATCAATGCTCTTCCTGAATGTGTGAGTAATATGCATGATTTAGTTCGTGGTATGCAGACATAACACATTTCACAGACGTCTGTATAATCCTGTGGTGTGTAACTCCTCAACAAAATTATCAAGTTGTTTGCCCTGCTTTTTCAGATACAATCTGGCATTTCAGCATGCATTTCTTTCAAAAATCTTTCACTGGATTGTAACTAAAACCTAGTAGAGGAAATAGCTATCACGCCACAGTGTGCTCTGTATTCGCACCATCGTGTTGGATTCAGCACAGGTCAATACGACTGTGCCATGGTTGTTTTTGCGTCCTATGGTAAAAGCAAGTCCGTGTGTGTATGTGCATGTTCATACATCTATTTGTGTGTTGTCACTTTGCCCACTCAGGGTTATCCAATAGCTTGGCAGTAATGTATCTCTGCACCTATGCCATGTGCCTTGGTCTAATCTGACCGTAGCTAAATTAAAAGTCCTTTTGGTGCGGAAGTGGATGACAGTGTTTCCCTGTAGCTCACCTTGCCTCCCTCTTGCCACCCCCTGCCTCTCTCTCTCTCCCCCTACCCTCTTGCCCTGGTGGCCCACAGCCCATTTTCCCACTAAGACCAGGTGTCCGACCACACCAGAGAGGAGTGTGTCTTAATCAGTACCGCAGACGTGCACGTCACGCAATGCAGGACACGCACACATAAACACACACATTCACATGCACTCAACAAACGCACAACCGTGCATTCAGCCATGCAAAGTAAAATTAAGCACACACACACACACATACACACTGCAAGGGGCGCCCCACTGTCACCCTGCCTTATGTCTAGGAGTGACACTTGGATGACACCAGCAGCAGGATTATAAGAGCATATTTATTAGCCTTAGCAACGGCCGTGTGCAAGGCAGGGGCAAGAGTGCACACTCAGATACTAGTACATTGATTGAGGAAAGCCAGGAACAGAAACTAAATGGCAATTAAATCACATTAATTATGCAATGGCGAGACGCAGATAGTGGCAAATTTTCAGGTCCGGGTCAAATTCTTAAAATCTGCGCACCTTTATTGTATATTGCAATATTTTCTCAACAGCAGAGTTTTTACTTTTGTAGGACATGAAGTTTCAAATGAAATTTTATTATTGTGTTATATCTAAATAAGGTTTGTAGTCTTAACAGCCCTTACATAAAGCAATTGAACAATGCAGTTAAACGGCATACATGTAATGGCCGGTAAAAAGGAAACTCGCCATTAGTTTACATGAAAAGTACTCTCTGGCGAAATTGTATACATTATCTGTGCTGCATTGTGCTAGGAGACAGGTTTACCCTGCATAAACCTTGACACTGGAACACATTAAGACGTTTTTCATATTGAAATCTAGAGACAAGTCACAGATAAGGATGAAAGTGCTTTGGTATTTAAAGGAGAGAATTGTTAAAGAGAGGAAAAACAAAGACATGACTCACTGTTGCCATTTCCCTCCTCCCATGTCCTTATTATCCTGTTTTGATGCTTCAGGGAGACAAATGAACTTCAGGTACCTTGAATTCTCATAATGAACTCTCTCTTACCCCTCAGCCTGTCCTGCCTGCACTAAGCTGGCTCAGCAGCAGTTGCTTTATTTCCCTTTGGTGTATGAGTGGCTGCACAGATCCAGGCAGAAACACCCACTTAAGTGGAGGTCACACACTGAGTGGATTTTTTAGACAAGGTGTGCAGGCGCAGACACCTGCACATGGATACTAGTACATACCCATAGCACTGCCACTATTCAGCTACTGGATTAAGCATGCTGCACTTGAAACCAGACACGAATGCAGTGTGTGTCTGTTACAATAAACACACAAAGTATAACTTCATGTGTAGATGAAAGACTGTGCTGTTGCTTTTTTTATGTGTTTAAATCTCAACAGGCAGACACCATAAGAGCTTGTGTATTTTCCTACATCAAATAATCACTCTGTGATTATCTGATTCAATAGAAAGACAAGCACCAAACAAAAGCACGAGGCATCTCCTCCGCAAACAAGCCAAATAGATTTTCTGTTTAGCCGGATCCTTTCAGCTACTAAGGCCCATTTCAGCATCTTCCCTGCCTGCCTGGTTGCATCTGTTTTTATATACTCACTGCTCCAAAACGAAGCCAAATTAGCACAGTCTAAATTTACAAATGGGCTAGGTTGTGTTACTCCCTCTCATCTTTCTGTCCTAACTTTGTCCTTCTCTTGTTTGGTCAAAAACATGGCAATGCGACAACATGTCAAATGTGGTATCAAACTGGTAAGCATTTAAACCTAGAAGAGTGATGCCTTGATTCAAAATTAAACTTTTAATGACATGTAAGAGGCAGTTGAGCATTTCCAAAGTATATAGAAGAAAGGATTTGGGGAAGCCGTATCATTAGGACAAATGCAGACACAGGAAAGAGAGAGAATGAGAGAGCCGCCTCGACCGAGGAAGAGGAACAGGCAAATGAATAGTGACACAGACTTGAATAGAACATATGTTAGGCTCAGGCAGCACGGCTAGATTTCTAGCTTCCTTGAGCTCTTTTCACAGCCATGGATGTATATCGTGTTGGCCGGCTGGCTAGCTGGCTGGCGTTGTTGGCTGCTCAGCGGTCCTGAACCAGCCTATTTGAAAAGCCTGATGTGTTTTATTTGGACCTGCTTCACACTGTCATCTGCGCTTGGAGATGGACTGTAATTGAGAGTCAACTCTTATCTGCATGGAGGCAAGCTGGGAAAAGTCTGTGAGGTGAAGAATGAAAGGGTCCCTGAATTAAGACATGTGCAGTGGTGCTTTTATGTGAGCATGGATATTGTTGACCCAATCATTTGCATACTTTCCTCCTCTTTTCTTCTTCTGGTTGTGGTTGATGTCACAGTTCTCTGCTTTCCTCAGCTTTCCTGTTTGGTCTCCCTGGCTAAAACACACATCCATTTCTTACCAACTTTGCCTCACTGACAAAGGTGAAACTCAAGGTCGCAATTTTCATTTACCATTTTCATGCTCCCTTTTCATTTCCTCTTTCCTTTCACACGTTATCTTTCTTTGCCACGCTCGAATTTAAGCAGCACAACTACCTTTTGCATCTAGAAACATCCAGTAAAAAGTTTGCTGGGCAGGAGTGTTTGTGTGTGTCTTCTGGCAAAATGGCCACTCTGCATGTAACACTGGGAAGCAAGTAATAGCTGAGAGGAACGCTGTATTTGGGACTTTGCGTGTTTTTGAAGAGAGGTTTTGGAAGGGTCTGTATTTCTTTGTGTGTTGTCTGTATTGACAGACTACCAGTGAGGGTATAGAGATACAGTATGGCTCTGGGGTTAGTTAGGGAGCTGTACAGTATGTGCTGGGGGCAGGGAGCAACTCAGCAAGGCAAGGCCCTTCTGTCTCCTTGTCATCGCCTAGTGCCATTGGGGGTTGAGAGTGCCAGTGTGTGCGTGTGTGTGTGTGAGCGATGCAGTGATGCGGGCGGGCGCACAGCCGAACGGGCACTTGAACGGCGCTGTGGCACTTAGCTAGCGCGTAGCTGCTGGCTTGGCGGCGGTCCAGGTTAACTCGCCGTGCTGTGAGGTTTTTTGTATCCATGTGCGTTGGGTGATGTGGCACCAGATGCCACTCCATGTGCCCAAATCCTGTTGACATTTGGAGCGTGGGCAAGCAGGCACACAGGAAGGAAGCAGAAAAGAGGAGGGAAATTTAATTAAGATGAAACGGCAGCCTCAGCCATTGTTACAGTGTGATTTCGTTGTACTGTTTGCACACACAAGCACAAAGACGCAAGTAAAGTCGCCAAGAGTCACAAACACAAAAAAGGCATGTAAAGACACACATGTTTCTTGCCAGTTGGACTGCATCTCTCTCTCTCTATATATATATGTATGTATATATGTAGATGTTTGGTTTTTTTTGGTTTCTTTTTTTTACACTCTATGGGAAACTGGCAGATAAATAGAGCACAGGGTACAAGGTTTAGGAGAGCAGAAGATGGAGGGGCAGGAGGAGGGAGAGAGCCATAGAGGGAAGTTGATTGAGAAATGGGCTTGTGTGTGCATGGATGAGGGGGGTAATTTGATTAAGCAGGCTGACAGAAGGAGGAAGCCAGAATGGTGGGGTGACAGGTTGATGCCAACTCCTCCTGGCATGGCCTTCACCCTTATTCCTGACTGAGAGGAGATGGAGTTGTAGGGGAAGCTTACGGTATTTTGCCCGAGACAGCAGTAAAGCAGGATGAGAAATAGTCAGATATAAGAGGTGAGGAAGGACAGCAGGCGGGTGACGAGGGTCAGTAGGGACTATTGGAAGAAAGGGTGACAAGGAGAATCACACTGAGAATCAAAGAAAAGGATGTGAGATAGAAAGGTGGTGAGTAGGTGGTGATATGAGGGAACAGCAGGAGGTGAAAGAGAAGGAGGTGTAAGGGGCAAACTGTTGGCACCATGTTATAAAACCCCTTTTACAGTTTTTATTCAGCTTTCACACAGTCAGCTTCCAAATCTATTTTTATACCGATAAAGATAAAAAGATAAAAGAAATAACACCT
Organism: Scatophagus argus; assembly: GCF_020382885.2. Lineage (NCBI taxonomy): Eukaryota > Metazoa > Chordata > Actinopteri > Scatophagidae > Scatophagus > Scatophagus argus. Next base: position 5,474,113 of record NC_058496.1, on the reverse strand, counting down.
TTTAATCGCTATATTGTAGTGATAAAATTCTGGAAATTGTAAATTGTAAAAGCTGGCTGCACAGCAGATTCAGATTCGTGTAAAATTCTATTCTTATAATATTTCCACTTTCATTTTATATTTTGACAATAAATGTCACAACTTGAGCAGCCATCATTATCACTATGATTATCATCGACTTGTCTTTTGGTGTAAGACTGTGCTCGTCAAGTGTATATATGTATGTACATGTATTTCAAAATATCACACTCTTTCTTCTGGCTTAAAACATAACTGCAGCAGAGTTTCAGGAGGCTTTTAGGGCCTGTTTGTGCGATCCTCAACATAGTTTACAGTACCTAACGGTAAAATAGCGACAAACACACACACACACACACACACACACACACACACAAACTCATTTAGATGCAGGAGGCTGGGGCTGACGTCTAGCATCAGGTCTCACAATAATTATTTTAAATTGCTATGAGGAAAACAGGTCCTGGTGGGATATATTACCTCTACTCTAAGCAGAGATGAATTTCACCCTGCACATACATGCACTACAACCTGCTGGCTTTTATATATATATATATATGTATGTATGTATACATATTTATATAAATATATATCAGTGCATGTGCACAGGTGTGTCACAAACACACATGCATGCCTGCATGTTGGTGGGTGTTCTTTTTTCTTGGTGTCAGTGTAATGTATATATTTCAGGGGAGTCAAGCATTAATTTTTTACGTGTTGAGACAAGGTCATATGACTGCATCTGGATGCTTATATATATGTGTGTGTACAAACGGTGGAGATGCTGTGCTGAGTGTGTGTGCTGTGACTGCTCATCTATATAAGTGGTTATTTTGATCAGGTGCCCTGAGTGTGGATCACACTTATTCCCTGCAGACCTGAGCACCCACTACACACACACACACACACACACACACACACACATAAAGACACTGCCTGATATGATGTAGACTGTGTAGAGCATTGCCTCCATACACCTGTCTCCTTAGCCTGTTTGACAGGTCAGGTAAATTGTGCATGTGTGTATGAGGGGTTGGCTGATTGTTCTCAATAAACTGATTAATACACATTTGCAGTAAACATGAACATCTTGGTGTCAAAATTTAGAATAACCAGTTATATGAAATACAAAATACAATTTTGAGGTAGCTTTACTTTAGTTTGATATTTCCATCTTCTGCTACTTTATCCTTCCATTTCAGGCAAATATTATACTTTTTACTCATCTACATTTATTTGATAATTGTAGTTCCTAGTTGCAGATTCATATTAATACATAATATATAAAGCACTCTATGGTCCTGCTTTATAAAGTATTATTAATCATTATACATAGAGAATGTTGGGCAACCTCTCCTCATGGTTTGAATGAACAAGGAACATCTGGCTTCTAAAATCTCAGTCACACACTAAAATCAACAACCTCCAGCGGACTGATGTTTGAAATAATCCAGTTTGTGTGTGTATTCTTTCCATGTTTTATTCAAGCACCACTGGACATACTAGAAAATGCCATGTCAATTATCTGTAGCTAAAATTGAGGATTCTCATTGAGTATGCGAGCGACACCAGCATTCCTCATAATAAAGGTGGCATACTGTCATTGTATGACTCTGCTGGGCGGAGAGGGGGTAATGATGTGAGGCATATGCGGATTTAACAGTCATAGTCCATGTGAGCCAGGATGTACAGCTTCATAAAATCAACAGAAAGAGAAAGAGAAAATTACAGCTGGGGAGTGAGTGAGATGCATTCCTTCCTCATATCCTTGCATTTCCTCCTCTGTCCCTCTGTCCCTCTCTTTCTCTCCCTTCTTTAACCCACACCTGAACCTGTCAGCTGTGTATTGCAGTGAATTTTCCAGCAGCTCTTCGACATCTCACTCTCGCCCTGCCTGTCAAAGACCGCTGAGGGCATAGAGAGAGAGAGGGAGGGAGAGAGGGAGAGAGGGAGAGGGGATGTACTGATGAATCCTCTCACAGAGCAGAGAGTTCACCTCTCAGGTAATCCTATAAAAAGCCAAGGTGAGATGCTCCTCTGCCTCCCGCTCATTATAGCATCTTTACCCTGCACCGCTGCCACTGCTCTCCTCCTAGAGGTATATTGGGACAGTGGTGCGGGGGGCTGGGGAGCTGGGCAGGTGGGGGCAAAGAGAAGACCTTCTCGCTATGCATACAGTGCTCGCACGTTGCACCGCATGCGCCACATCTGTTAGACTTTTTTGTACCTCTCCTTCTTCTTCTCCTTCTTCTCTGTCTCTCTCCTTCTCTTTCTCTTTCTCTCTCTGTGTCTCTCCTTCCCTCCCTCCCTCCCTCCCTCCCTCCGCTCCACTCCCCTCTCAGTTCCTTTTTTAATCTTTTATTCATAGCTTAGCAGGTGATGAAAAATTTATGCCCTGAGTCTGGCATTGAAATAAATGCAAAACGAAAACAGAAGCAGTTTATACTGACAGTCTGAATATCTCTATCTAGAACAAGGCTGCTCGCTGCAAATCAGGAAGCCTGGTGCTCTCCTGTTAACTCCGCTGTGTAAATGATGCTTTGTGGCTTCCTGCGAAGCCAGAAGATTAGTGTGTTTTGTTTTTCCCTCTTCTCTCCTCTTTGTCATCTTACCAGAGGGGAGGGAAGTGGGCACTTTTTTTTTCTGGGCACCATATCCCAAATCTTTTCAGTAACTCCCCTCCCATATCCACTCACCCACCAGGCTCCCCCAGTCCGAATCTCTTACCACCCACCCTCCCAACTGCCTTGTTTGCGGGTAGCCGATCAAAGTGAGCGAAGTGTTAGATTTGTTGTTCTACATGGTGATTGTGTGTATTCTCAGGTGTATTCTCAAGTGTGTGTGTGAGTGACTGAGTGTAAACTTCACTTTAGCAGGAGCTCTAAAGTCCCCAGCCTGGTTTAAAAAATATCCACCCACACATGCATACACATACAGATACACACATACCAGTTGGCCCTTAAGGCTTGTAAGAGTGACTATCCCTCTCTTTGGAAGTGTTACACAGAGGCTAACTCTTCCTGCCAGTCCTGGCATATTGCTGCTGTTGATTTTGGAAGTGGCATCCCCCACCTCCCCCTCCTCCCCACTCCATTTTAAATCTGTGTTTTATGAAACTCGACCAAGCGATCTGTAAAAAACTATTTGTGCAATAAAAAAAACAGCTGTGTTAGTGGATATGCAACACGCAAAGAAAGTTGTTACAAGCTTTAGAGCACGATTGTTATTAAATGTGTCAAGACCTCATGCTTTGTAACAGTGGGTTTGCGTGTGCATATTTGTGTGTGAGAGTGATGGAGCGACTAAGAGTATGCACATAAACATGACTATGTTTGTGTGGATACGTTTATGTATGTGTGTGTGCGTGTGTGTACAGTGCGTTTTGAAGTCCTGCTGTCAGCTGTAATGATGTGTTGTGGTAGAGTGCTGAGAGCGGAGAGGCCGGCTTGGCCTCGGCCATGGATCTAACTACTGATCTGATACTCTCTGACAGCCAGGGGGAGAGTGAGAGAGAGAGAGAGAGAGAGAGAGAGAGAGAGAGATGGAGATGGAGAGAGAGATGGAGAAGGGAGGGAGAGTAGAGAGACCCGATTTAGGCCAGAGAGGAGGGATGGAAGGAAATTTTAGGGCCTAGAGAGGGGAAAGAGCATTCAGTGAGAAGAGCAAGATGAAGGACCAGTGCTAAAAGAAAGAGGAATCTGGCATTTCTCTTTACAGCTCCTGATGGTTATAGCTAATGCACAGTTTTGAGGTTGATATATGTTTTGGTGCGTACATATGCGATCTTGGTGGTTGATATCAAAGCAAAATAATAGTTACCTACTGTAAGACTTAAAATAGTCCAGCTACAGCATGGCATTTCCCTGTGGGAGTTATCATCAAGGAAATTCTTGCATAAGTGTGTGTGCGTGTGTGTGCATATGCATGGGTGTAATTGTGTGTGTGTCTCCTGGCCTGCCACAGTGCCAGTCGCTGGCAGAGCATGGCAGTGTGTAGTGAGGACGAGTCGCCCAGCAATTAAATAAAGATCTCTAATTGGCTGCTTCATATTAGGGTCAGCAGCTGGAAAGAGAAGAGAGGTTTGTCGCATGCACTTTCACACACCCACGATACGCATGTGTGTACACGCGTGTGTGCTCACACTCATATACTCGCATGCACAAACACGCACGGCTCCTGAACAAAATTCAATTATTAATGGACTGATTGCTCGAGTGGAGCTTCTCTGGGAATCTGAACCTGCCACACTGAATAAAATAAAACCACTGCTTTACATTTTCATTATACCAAACCGTGTTTTAAATTGCAAATGCGTCTCGGAAACCCACCGTTGCCCCTCCCTCCTTCCCTCCTTCTCCTTCCCTCTACTTCCCCCGTTTTCCTTGCTGTCTCACTACAGCAACCCTCTCCTCCTCCTTGTCCCCTTCCTCACCAGCTTCATGTATCTATGCTCATGCACACACACACACACACATGCAGATTTTACTGCTGTGGCATGTGTGTACGGCCACCATTAAGCAGTCTTATTAAAGGGAAAGACTGTGTGTGTTTGTGAGAGAGAGGAGTTGTGTGCATGAGGAAGTGCTTCTGGGCCACGGCGGAGCTCCTTTGCTTATTTGCAATCAGGTCAGACAGGCAGCACAGCCACATACACCACTGTCACCTCCCTCTAGACTCTCTCTCTCTCTTCTCTCCCCATCCCTCTCTTCTATCTCTTTTCCTCTTCTCCTCCTCCTCCTCCTCCCCTGCTTCTGTGTTTCTCCCAGCTCCGGTGAAATAGCACATTTTGTCAGGAGTTGGATATCTCAATTATCTCCTTCGCAATACTGAGGACATTCCTCTTTGTTTCGCCAGCTCTCCCTCTCTCTCTCTCTCTCTCTCTCTCTCTCTGTGTCTGTCTCCCATTCTCCCCCTCTCATTTCTTCCTCTGCCTCTCTCCTCTCCTATATTTCCATTTCTAATTTACCTCTGCATATTTCATCCTCACCTTGGTTGCCCTCATTCTGTTGCAGGTTAACTTAAAGCCAAAATACAGATTTCACAGTGGCCACTTGTTATCATGTGACAGGGTTTGTTTTCACATCTGCCTTCCTATGTGTGAGCGTGTTGAACTTATGTGCTTTTTTTGAACTCATTTTGAAACATCTGCTCACATGTGGTATTTTGTAGGAGATCCTTTAGCAGTAAAGTTGATAAAGTAAAAGTTTCCATTTGTGGCATTTTTTCTTGCTACAGTCATGCTGCAAATTCCAACCACCCATTTCCTCTAATGTTTATTCCAATCAAACTGCTGGTGCAGCTCCTGGAAATTTAAAATGCATGTCCTCCTGTGCACCAAACTGAGTTTTCTCATGAAAGACCAACCTGACAGCAGATGTTTACAACAGCAAAGGTGAAAGAAGTAACCACAAGCTGAATCACTCTTATGTTATATCAGTCTGGAGTAGGAAGTAGCAAGATGGAAAGGATTTACATGAAATTCTGCTTTGTAAAACATTCTTGTGCTTGCTGGAAGTAATGGTGATAAATGAGCACGAACAATTACTCCCCCGGTACACTTTGTATGTACGTGAACGGCTGGTATCCTGCTGTCTACAGGTAATCTCAGAACTGCATGTTTGTATGTGCTTGTGTGCTTCGCTGTATGTGCCTGCACTGAGGACTCACATCGGTATGTGTGTATGTGTGTGTGTGTGTGTGTGTGTGTGTGCTAGATTTTCATGCATACCTCTCTTCTGTGCTTCTGTTTCTCTGTGCTGCTTCTACTCCTTTTTTTCATTTGTGTATACTCTGGCTGTTCATTTGCCTGTATGCTTGTGTGTGTGTGTGAGAGAGAGAGAAAGAGAGGGAGAGAGCTAGACTGATAGTGGTTATGGAGGGGGCAGAGAGGCTCATGGGAGTTGTGCTAAGGGCCATAGTATCACTCCACTGTCTCTCAGGGCACATTGTTTATGCATGGGGCCACATATGCAGCAGGCACAGGCACTTACTGCATACTCCCAGAGACACAGTGAGGCTGTTTGTGTGTGAGAGCGTTCCTGTGTGCATATACAAGTGCATACAATATGTGTTTATGTACGCGTACATACTTGCTTATGGTTTCAGATGCGCGCACGTGTTTGATCTTGTATTGATATGTGTGTGTGTGTGTGTGTGTGTGTGTGTGCGTGCACATGCCATAGGCAGCACAGTGATCTCATCCTCTGGTCCCCGTCTCTGACGTGTCAGCACCCTGCCGGCCATGTTGTTCACCTTCACACTACATCTTGCTGCTCTCTGGGAACCCGTTCACATACCAAAATGTGCACACCTTTGCATATGTATGTGGTTGTATGCGCGTGTGTGTTTGTTAGAGTTTGATTTTGTGTGTGTAAGTTTGCCAGTCAGACAAGTGGAAGGTCAAGTACTTATGGCTGCCACCCCCCCTCCCTCCCTTCTGCCTTCTCCTAGAGAGAAAAAAGCTTGTGCCAGATGTCCTGTTAACAATCACCCCTCGGTCCTTCCTGACTTCTCCTCCATTTCGCTGTCTTTTCATCCTGCATTTCCTCATTTAATTAACTTCTGCATCCAGTAAAACGCTGTGACAAGGACCCTGCTGCCTGTATTCTGGTTTCCCACACATTAATGAACACATTGCTGATCCAGTGTACACTATGTTCCCTCCCTCCTCTCTGGGGCTTTATGGTGGTTAGTTTTGCCCATTAACACATCAGTGCACTTAACACCTGTACACATATCCTCTTAATCAGCAGTCTGTTTGTCTGTGACAGCCTTAGTGCACTGAGGCTTATAATGTCATACTCATGGCCAGACAGATTCAACTGTATAGTTTTACTGAAATGAAGTGCAGTTAAACTTTGACCACAAGTGATGGCTTTTCTTTCCTTCTCCAAGCTTTTCGGCTTAATTCATTACTGGAATCTAAAAATGAGCGTCGAGTTAACTTTTATTTTGCAAATATATTTTTTCAGTCATAGTTTTATAACCATACAAAACCATTTTATCATGCAGATGCCTCATTTACCCTACACATTGTTGTCTTTGTACATCACCTTCACCTAAATTAAGTTAGCAGTCTTACATTAGTCATGAACCATTCTCTGGCAAAGAGAACAGTTATTTCCCTTCATATAAAGAACATATATTTATTTATTTATTTACGTATATATATACATATATATTTTCTGTAAAATGAAAATTTTGTTCAAAAGTAGACAGTGCACCTGGCATAAGATGCCATGAGGTAATGGAGGTCACGTCTGAATGACTACACTCTTATAATCAGGGGGTAGATTATACTCCTTTTCATCTTAATAGGTACTGTAGAAACTATCTGCATATGCTGCATTGATGCTGAAATGCATTATGAAATGACTTTTCTCTTCTGTGAGTGGCTGTCACAAGTGGCTTTGAAGGAAATGTGTCATTGCAGCCTTGACAACAAGGTGGCACTCTGCACTAACGCAAATCCCCCCGAGGCCTTTCTATCCCCCAGAGGACACCTTCACCCAGTGAGAAAGTGAGGGAAACAGGGAGAGAGGGAGACACTGACAAACAGAGGAAGAGGAAGGTTGGCAGAGAGAGGGAGACCTGTGCTCTTCTGTGTCTGTATACGGAGTTTGAACGTGATGCTGCAGAGATCCTCTCTTTCCAAACACTGGTTGTGATTTGGCTTACGGACTTGAGGCTCTGCCCTAGCCTGTGTACATATGTTCATTGGTGTGCATGCGTGTGTGTATGAGGAGTATAATGAAATTAAGAGCATACAGTAACAATGAATGCCCTGTGCCGAAGGAATCTCAGATTTAACAGGCTCATCTCTCAAAGACATGCAAATTGACAAAATGCTTTCCTCTCACATGAGCTTTAAAGGTGTGCTCACCGAATGAGACACACTTACATTAAAGTGAAGAATTTTATTGTCTGAAATATAATCGCGTGAAGTGGAAAATGGCAAAACAATTGAGTCTGGCTGGAGACATACATGAAACAACTGAATTTTTATGAGTACAATCCTAATGATTTCCAGGAAAAAAAAAGAAGAAGAATTGTTAGGCTTTTTTTATTCTATGCTAAAAAGCACAGAATTGAGTTTGCTATGTGTTTTTGTGTGAGAGTCCCTGAAGGTGTATGCATGTGTGTGTGTGTGTGTGTATGTCATGTCCACCTATCCTCTAAAGGCAGTCCAGGTAGCAGTGTGTAATGGTGCTGTTCTCACTGGAAAGAGATCACTGGCAAGTACCCCCAAAGCCATCTGCACCAGACCTCAGACTGCAACATCTGTGATACTCAAACACACACACACACACACACACACACACACACACACACACACACACACACACACACACTCACTCACACACACAGGTTCTGTTACCATCCCATGAGGAGTATACACTTCTGTCACACTGCTGTGATGTAGCTGTCATATACTGAGCATATGGCACCAACAGCGCCGCCCCCCCCCCACCAAGAAAAACCTTGAGGTCCAGCGTCAGATGTGACAAGCTATGTAGAATTAGTCTCAATTCTTCTTCGTAATAAAGGATAGTTATTCACATTATGCTGAGGTCACTCTCATAACAACTGTCAAATTAGGGCGCATTTTGATTTGATTGCCCAACTACGTGCAGGGAGAGTAAATGATGAGTGATTTTCAGCCTGCAGTTCAATAAAGGCTGATTTGTAATGGCCATGTTGAGTTTAGTCGATGTTTGAGGTCATTCAAAAGTTGTTCTCCCTCACTCAGCGTTATTATTGTATATCAGAGCATGCACCTGATAACAGATGTGTGCAGTAATTTCTATCTCATTTAAAACTCAGTGACTGACATGTCTATACACTAAATAGAGCCACAGTATCTGGGCTGGTTGTATTGAATGGTATGAGATGAGAATCCAGTAATGCGTAATTTCCCGCATTGGTTGTATTTGGAGCTGTGCTTTTATTACAGTGTTTGCATTGTAGTGTTTGTTTCATTTTATAAATCTAAAATATACCATTTCTTCTGAGCATGATGAAAAATATACACAAGCCAAACTCTGGGGCCAACTCATATCAAGGTTTCAACTTCAGTCTGAGAACGTTTATTTCACCAAACATTTACAATGTAAGCTCTGTTGAACAGCTTAGTGAGAACCACAGCCTTATTCATTATTTCAATTACACTTGCATGTTGAACTTTATTTTTCTTTTGGTCGGTTTGCTATTGGCATGGGCCACCTGCAAGTATCAAAACCCTTCAGTCCATACCACTTTAAGATATAATGTATGTTTGAGTTGAGAGTGTGTGTGTGCGTGTGTGTTGGCCCAGATTGTACAGTAGACTATAAGACAGACACTAATCACGTCACTGTAGTGGTGACTGCATATTCGAGAGTTAATTTCTCTGTTGCTTCAAAGGCTGATTTGACTATTAGCAAGATCTATTGTTAGACTTTTCCACTATTTAACTGTGATCACTGTTATTAGGACATCAGCTGTTAATGAATAAAGAGGGTTTTGATTGTTCTCTTGACTCAAATGCGACTACAACTCCAGCAGCAGGAAACGTATTGTTGCCTTCTCAATATGTACTTTTACAAGCTCTAATTTGATTGGACAACTGTTTTCCCTGTTTGCCTGTTAGATTTTCTGCCTCTTTTTAATCTCCTGGTGGACTTTATTAGCTGTTAGAATTCAATAACTCTTCCATATCCATGTATTACATACTCAGAGCCCATATTTCATTAATTAGTTTTTTATTTAACTGGGAGAAATGTCTAATAAGGATGTCTGAGTCATGTTTTTGTTACTTATCTCAGTAAGAGTCATTTCATATAGAATATCTGCCAAGATCAACTCTGATATTTATATTTTAGGCAATACAGCTGTATGTGTTGCACAATTAAACATTTAAGTAGGGCTGCATTAAAATCAGTGTAGTAGTTGATTGATATGTTTGCCAGCTGAGTAGGTTGACATGAAGAAATTACAGACTGCATCAAAGCTTTTCTTTCTTTTTTGGGTTCCTTATGGTGCTTTATATGCAACCCATCCTCACCAGAAAAACTACAACACAGGTCGGTTGTTTAAGGGATTTGAAACTGCAGAGGCTTACACTGGCAGCAACTTCTGGCTATAGTAATTATGACGGGAATCAAGGACGAGGTCAGGCGATGTAGTATAAAGAGCAAGAAAGTCCATGTAGGGAGGAATTTGTGGTGGACAGATGGGTCAAACACAGGAACTCAACCCAGGAGACTACTGTTTGTGTCCCCTGTGAAACCAAAAGTCTATCTGACTTATTTTAAACTAAATTAACTTAATGTAACACACTTATTTTAAGACAAACCACCATCTCTTTAGTCATCTCGTTAGTGAGTAAACCTAACGTAAGTTGCAACCTTTTCACAACATGAACTACCTAACACACAACTTACATCATAATGTAGCGTCACAAACTCAACTAACTGTCAGTGCATATCATTCATTGAAATTCTTGGCAGCAGTTATGTGTATTTGACAGCTGGTGCACCTGGCAATAAAGGTTCATCAATTGATCCGCTTTGTGTAGATGATTTCAATAAATTAAAAATAAAATCCTTCATTGGCCCTGATACAAATCCTTGACATTCGCTCAAGAAATCTCTTGTCTCTGGTCCAAATTTTTGACTTTGCTTTTTTACCCACCTTACCGTCTGTGTGTTTGATGGTAAGCGTCCAATCCTGACTCAGTGTTTACAACTTCACCTCCCTTTTCCCTCCTTCTCCTCCTGCTCTTCACCTCCCCCTTCTTCGCCCCCATCCCCAGCCCCACTCCTTTAAAAGTGAAAGTGCTGATTGCTTTAAAAGACCATACAAACACGTTTGCAGCCATTATCTGTGGTTAGAGAGGACCAAGCAGAGAGCCAGGCCTTTTATCCCGACGACTCCACTCCCTCTCCCCCACCCCACCCCCGCTGGTCTGTGTATGTCAAAGCTGCGTAATTTGGTCCAACGTATGGCCCAGCGAGCCACAGTTAATGAGGGGCTGTTTGAGAGTTAAACGCACATGAATAATCATCAGGGAGCTGGAGCTACAGAGTAAAAGAGAGACAGAGAGATTTAGATATCAACACATGCAGAGCGAGTCACGGCACTGAGTGATCAGAGACGGCGTATAGACACTGTAATGGTAACTGTGCTATGGGCCGAGTTCAATTACCAGCGTGCATTTAAATATTTCTTTATGTTTCAGCATACAAACACTTTCCATGGACACATTAACGCAGTGGATGCATGTTCCTCTGCATGTGTGTGGGTGTACATGTTTAGAGAAAGTTACATTTCACAGATCTAATTCAATTTGTTCTTTGTCAGACTCAAGTTCCTCAAATAGAAAAATATGACATGCAGAAAGGGTATTAAATAATTCACACTGTTGATGGGGGGGACAATCAGTGCCAATGCTGCAGAATTAGCACTTTTGTCTCTCACAAAGGAAGAAGATTTCTGAGCAAGTTTGTTAAAAATGGACTTTCAGGGGAAAAAAATAATGTAAGCCTGATGTTTAGCAGAGCTGCCTCAGGATATCAGAGTCCTTAGTGATGCAATTAGCTGTATTGAATATCTGGCGTGGTGGCTTCAGCTGCTAAATGGCCTGTTGTTGACATGTTTGTGGGCTTGTCAGGTGTAGATGGATCTATAGGGACCCCAGGAGAATGTATGGTATGTTGTATAGTATGTATGTAAATTGACATGTGCTTTACTGTTTTTCGTCCTTAAGTTACTTTGATATGTTCAGAATATTGCCATTTCATTTGTGAGAATGTATGCTGACACATTATTTTTTTAATTTGAATTGCCTGCAAACTATAGCACATCAGATGAAGCAGAACTACAAAATCTAGAGTGGAGTACTGAATCCACATATTGTCCCGCTGCTGATTTAACACACTAATTAGACCATGGTGAAGGGGTTTAAACAGGCAGGGATCCCTTTGTTCCAATAAAGACTCGCTCTGCCCAGCACCAGCTATCAGGGAGAAGGAGTGTAATGGTAAAAGTCAAAACAGGGCCATTCATTTGCTCTTGTTGAGCTAAGTGCATTCTTGGCTCACAGTCGGGGGGCATCGCACCAGACTGCGTGGCTAAAGCCAGTGAGCCCATTTGTGGAGGCAAATGTCACCATGTCACACCGCCCTGCATCTCTGCATCTTTCTCTCTCTGGCTGGTACCCTGCCGTGCCCTTCAGCTGTAACTCTTTCTCTGTGTGTTTACATCTGTTTCTCCTTCTTTCCCTCTCTCGGTTTCAACATGTGTCTCACTCTTAAGCCCTTCATTAAGTCCACCTTTCTGTCTTTCAAAACAGTTGCTACTTAACCGCTGAAGTTCTCTCTTTCTCCACATTGTATCTGCCTCAACAGCCCTCCAAATATTACCCTCTCAGCTTGGCTAGCTCTGGGTCTACCTCTTTCCATTTTTCTTTCGGGCGCTGCCTTTTTCTTGCCAGTCATCATTCAGCCTCAGCTGAACTGTAAGAATGTTTTCTGCTTTGTTTTGTTTTTTTTAAACAACATTGCACTCCCTCTCACTCTTGGACTCCTCTGTCCTCCCTCCTTTTCTTTCTCACTCAGCCAGTGGACATTTTCTGGTGTGTTTATAACACAGAAGCCGAGGCTTAACTGAAGGCGAATGATCAAGGAAAAGATGGAGAGTGATCTTCTTTATCCCTCCCATCCCTCATTCCTTCCTTCTCTCCCTTGCTCTTCCTCCCTCCCTCCCTCATTCATGTGTCACAGACACTGTTTCATCTTTCCGGTGCCTGTTTGCATTGCAACCAGAGCGCGGCCCATGGTTTGCATGTTGCCTCTCTATCACAAAACCAAACAGTGAGTGTGTGCTCCCGGCCCAGCAAAATGTTTTATAAGGCAGTAACCGTGTGTGTGGAGCTGCCAAGATAATGAATAGGCGACGCAGCTCATGCATGCTAATGTTATGTTGTAAGCAGTTTTGTTGACAAGTGCTAATACTTCTTTCATACTATCATCAAAAGCAGCTAATACAACAGCCATTACTCCATAGCACTCCATGCAAGACATGATGGATTGTGACCTTAATATAGGTTAGCCGAGTTTTGAAAGTTAAACAACCTGCAATAAATCACAGAATTATTACAATGCGCTTTAATTGGTTAAGGACTGTTTATTTCCTAAAGAGGTAGGAAAAATTGGGTTTCTGCACTTTTTAATTTGCAAAGTGCATTTTCATTACAAATGGCAGTTTAATATTACCCTCCTTTGTCATGCAAAATACGCAACACACTGGCAATCTATTAATTGGACAAAAAATGCGGTGCCAGCGTAAATCCTCCTCCTCTCACACTCTGTCTCTCTGTCTCTCTCCCTCTCTCTCTCTCCACCTCTCGGGTGGTAAGAGCTGGTAGCATCTATCAGAACCAGAGACCAGGGAGACAAAGTTAAACACTCTCTCTCACTACATGCCAGTGCTTATCTGCTGATGAAAATACAGCAACAGAACAGAGTATAAATAAACGCAAAATAAAAATGACAGGCCATTGTCTGGTCTGTGCCAGCAGCTTATTAAGACATAGTAAATATGAGGGACATGCTTGGTAATTATGCCTGCCCCCTGTTGGTTTTAGATTTCATCTCTTCTTTACAGCAGCTACACATGATTCATAGAGAAGGAGGATGAAGCTGCTCCTTCATTGTTTTCCCCCTGGATTCAAAAAATGTATGAGTTATAAGCAGTTAACATACTGTAATTTTAATTGGGTGAGGGTATATCTCATGTGTTACACATTTTTTTCTTCTGTCCCTTATTATACATTTTATGGTACATTAAAAAATCTAGTGTGTTTTTTACTTTACTGTGCGTTTCAGGGCAACCTTTAGCCTCATTAAAACAGCTACTGCCTATATTACAAAACGGACAAAGATATGAAAGGTACTGAGATATGAAACTTCACTGATTTTTGTAAATATATGATTGTTGTAAAAATATGTCATTTGATGCCAACAGCATGTTTCAAACACAATGGGACAGGGGAATGTTTAAAAACTAAAACACCTGTTAGAAACTCTCCACAGGTAAACAGATTATTTGACGACAAAAAAACAAACAAAAAACCCTGCATGTGTATAACTCAACATTTGACAGTTGCAGTCCATAGTATCAGTTACATAGACATATAGATCCAGAAAACAGGAGAAATCTCGGCACATGAGGGGCAAGACTGGAGACCAACAGCAAATGCCTGTGACCTTCTTGTCTCACTACATTTAAAACCGTCTTGTCTCTTCACGTTTGTCTCTGCATCTACAAATGCAAGTTGAGAGTCTACCATTCACTCCGAGTGGAAACGGTTGTTATGGTCTGATGAGTTCACATTTTTTGGAAACCATGGACATTGTATTCTCTGAGCGAAAGAAGAACACAACGAGTGTTACCAGTGCCAAGCCAGAATCAACAGGGCTGTGTTGGTCACCATGATGTGGGTAACTTGCACATCTGTGACGGCACCACCTGAGTGGTACATACAGGTTTTGGAACAACATATGCTGCTATCCAGCAAGACAGCGTCAGGCCATTCACACATATATTCACACACAGATGGAGCTTCAGTGTCTTCCCCAAGGACACTTCGACATGTAGTCTGTAGAACTGACCTTTGCGATTAGCGGACGACCGACTGTACCTCTAGAGCTAAGTGTTGTTAAAAGAGAAGGTGATGTAACACAGAGTAAACATGCTCCTGAAAAACAATGAAGATTTTCAGTCTGAACATTAAATGTCTTGTTTCTGTACAATATCCAATTCAATATAAGCTGAAACGAATTTAGAAATCACTGCATTTGTTTGAACATTTAATCACCTTTTTTCAAGCCTGCTTTTTCATCAGCGTACATTCTGTTTTAACTTTTTTTCCTTTTTCCTGCTTGCTGCTGATTGAACCATCGTAATCACCGAGTTTGCTGTGGTTGTAATGTTGGTGGTCAGGGATTTTGAGCTCATTCCTGTGGTGCTCATTGGGAGTGATGTAAAGTGATGGATGACTTAAATTTAATGTGAACAACTTGAAGTCCATGAAAATTACAATCTGACATTAAAAGCACTGTTTATTCATTTTTGGTATGTACACGTTTGTTCTTGAGTTGTGTTGGTTATGGTATCTTCAGTCTAACAAATCACTATATAAAGAGTCATTTGTGGGTTAAAGCTGATCCTGTTATTTTTTTTCCTCTTTATTTGAGTTCACATGTGGGCTAAAATGATGTGAATCTTGAAAACTGAGGCTCGATTGCCGTATGACTCCCTAATGGCAGCATTACGACACACTGCCAGCTGGCTTTGACAGGGTGCCACCCAGACATGTCAATGTGCTGTCCTGTGTCTGTAACCCCAGCCAACACACAACTCACAGCTCACACACACTCTGTATCCCCATGAGGCCATCACTCAACCGTCATTCTCTGATGCCTTGTAGACCAATCAGGCGCCGTCTCATGAGACGCAGTGTCACACATTTAAGGATGCATGACAAAGTGCTCCTTGATTTCCCAGTGGCCGCTGTCTGCAGCATGCTCTCACTTCTAAACACGCACAAACGTACACTCGTGTGCTCGCACCCACAACGCACTTTCGTATGTGAGGACGCAAGTCAGAGGCCATTACGTCAGCAGTAGTCGAGATATTGCAGGCAGTGTTGAGAGGAGATTTCTCATTTAAACTACACTAATTTAAAGGACTTTAAGCTAAAACTATAACTTTAGAGAAACCTTTTGAGCCAGTGGAACAATAAGCACTTTTCTCCCACTGTGCATCTTGGTTTCAGTGTAATGGAGCAAACAAGGCCGACCACTAGGTAATAAAGGCATGTCACTTCAACTCACGTGAGATGTGAGGACGCAACCACTCAGTCACTGTTTTGTACTGCTCTTGGTTTGGCTTTAGACCCCGAGTCGTTCTGCAGCAGGGGAACATCTACGGCCCACCAGCACGCCTCCAACGATGGAGAGAAGGTTTTCTTTGAGGTTGACATTTTCAAACAAGGAAAATGCTCTGTGGTTGACCTGTGTTCTTGCTCTCACTCTCTCTCCCCCTGAGCTTTTCTCCCTGTGCTTCTCTCTCTTTCTCTTACTTTTCCTGTCTCTTGTCTGTGTATCGCATTGAGCCAGACTAAATGACGGGGCCTGTGAGGTACAGCTGAATGCTTTCGCTATTAGGATAGAGAGAGTGAGAATGGAATTAGTAATAGCAGTAGTCTGTTCAAGTTGTTCAGGTCTCGAAGTTGCCTCTATGCGACCCTCAAAAACAGTGATTTTGCTGAGGGAAAAGGCATTTTGGACCCATTACTCAAGCCACTGTGGTGGTGCACTCATATGAAACAAGGCGAAGAGGGTGGGGGTAAAGGCGAGGAAAGGTATAGCACCAAAGCTCAATTGCAAACATGGCTTTTATGCTGGATGAAAGCAGAACTTCAATTGGTGAGAGCTTTCAGGGTCCTGTGTATGGGTTACATTGAAGAAAAGCATACAGTAATGTTACAAAGCCATCTGTGCCACACTTCGCACAATTACAGCCTTTTCTCTAAAAATGTAATAGGTGACTGAGACAACAATTGCACCAGAGTAGCTTTGAAGCTGGGAGCTCTGTAGAGAGTCGGCACAATACACCAAACATGCAACAATGAAGAAGAGTATAATCTTCACAAACCAACAGCAAATCGCCATTTAACCGGCATTGTGTATACTGTGTATAATCATGAATAATACTGTATATGTGCGAATGATTTCTAAACCTTTGTATTTGTGCAGATGTGTTGGGGCTTGTGACTATTTACCTTTTTCAAAATAGGCAGAAAGTGCAGTGAGTCACAAGTTCGCCCTCCCTTCAAACTCCTCTATCAATCCCAGCTATTTAGCTTTTTCTGCAGTGACGGCGCCAAACACCAGCCTGATGTTCTGACATCAGCTACTGTGAATTCACCATCTTTTAGCCAGCTATATGAAACAGTAATTGTTTGTGGCGCAATGTCTGTGCTTATCCAAATACCAACACTGTCTAAGGCTTATGCGAGATAAATCAGTCATAAATCAATTTACCAAACCGTATATTCTGAGCTGGCTTTTCAGTCCGGGTCTGTTTTGGTAATGGAGTAATCCTTTTTAATAGAAAATACACACACCCACACTGTTCTTTTTATGGAGTTTGATGGATTAGCTTTTCTGCTGAATTCCATGGATGACATCCTGGAGTGGAAATCCAGGTGTGGTGATCCTTTTACTTTTTTTTTTTTCTTTTTTTCTTTTTTCAGGGAGCTGGAAATTGCAGACTGGGTGGGTGATATGCCATCACAATGATGACTGAGACAGAAATGGCAGTGCTTTTCATGGCAGTTAAGACATGTTCTTTACTGACATTTGTGAGATTTAAGTGTATAAATTGTCTTCCTTCCAGTGTTTTAGCTAAATCTAAATAAAAGGCACTACACTAACAACAATACAGTGCAACTCGCTGTGCCGTAGTTGTAGTGATCTCCTGCTATTTATTTATTTATCGCATTTATCCATGCTTCTTTTTCTGAATGAGCTCCTTTTACTCACCCAACAGCGAGTATACTCAATCATGTAAAATGCTATAATGTTGCCACTCTAACATGATTGATCCTCATTCTACCAATTAACCAGAGAGGTGAAAAGTTGAAATGGTTCAAGGCGACATCTTCCAGCGATAGGATTCATCACCTCTCTGCTATTTGTCTTCCGTACTTCCCTTTCTGCTTTGCTTCACCTAACCACTTCATCCTGTCTTTCATGCATCCACATCCATGGGTGGAGAAAGGGTTCAGGTGTAGCTCAGGTGCACTGCAGACAAAGGCAAAGTGAGTGTGAGTGAAGCTACTGTGACCACGTCTATTTATCTCCAGCCGCCTACGGCTAAAAAGCTGGCTGCGGCCATTCAGCAACTGCTGTTTTCTTTAACCAATCGCAAGGCGTGACTTTGGAAAGTAAAAGTACCTGCAGCCACGTTCCGCCCGACCTCATGTGTGACAGACAGGCCTGTCAGCAAGCGACATGATACACCTGGGTAGGAAGAACCGCCAGCCAAAACCGGGGTTGCTCACATGTTTTACTGCTGTCTGAATCAGTTATTTGTTGTTTTGTCTTTTCCCTGTGGATGAGGGCTAATAAAGAGAATCGGGATGGTTGAACTCCCTCAGTGGGTTCATGTTTTTCTGTGACACCTCCTGCATCCTGACGCCGACTTACAGCTCAGCCGCACGCAGCAGGGGTCTGTTCGCTCCCCTCTGTGTTTCAATAAAGTACCAGCAGATATACTTAAAAAACATTCAAACATGCATGTTCATTCGCACATATCAAGTGTGAGGGAGTCAAAATGCCTTACTTCTGTGGCACGCATATGTACAGACACCTTCTCACACACACCTAGAGAAGATGACTATCCTGAGGATTTATAGGTCTTAATAGACATTCCTTGCAGTGTCCTGGATTAGATGTCAGAATTGATGGCATGCAGACTTTTATTACCTGGTATGGTGTGTGTAATTAGGTTAAATAGATGGGGTTGGACACGCATGGTAAAGGCTACATTTCTCACCCCAACTGGATTTATTGGCCTCGCTCCACTCCGAGGTCTGCTCTAATGCACTCATTTGCATGGGGCCACATGTAGCTGATGTGTGTATTACTGTTACGTCAACTGCTAAGCACAATGACAAGGGCCAGCTTATGAATAGTTCGGTTCAGTGGCTGGCAACGGCCAGGCCCGCCAACTGCCTATTAGCTATGATATGAAAGCTGCCTGGCAAGTGTTAGATTGATACTTGACACTTCGAACAAAGCTCATTGTCATTGTAATTACTATACGTTGAGTCTTAATTTCATGGTCGTCCATATTGCCAGCGTGATAGGGCTGTCTGTTACTTACATCTTCAGTAACAGCTGTCTATTCAGCCAGTGTATCCATCCGCCTTTCATATGTTCAACAGTCTCAGAAATAACGACTTCATAATGACTATAATCACCTCAGATGTAATTATAATGCATAGCCATTGGTACAATTAAACTGTATTTTCTGAAGAAACATACCACTTTTTTTCTTCCTCCAGATGTCCAATCAAGTGTAAATCACACATAAACTAATAGCAGAGGACGATATGTGTTATGACCCGTTCACTGAATAGACTTTAAAAGGAATCACTTTATACTAGTTACTCTGTCATTTGCTGGAGGGTCCATCCCATCTGTCTGTTAAGGACAAGCTGATAATGAAGTGTATTTGATGAAGTAAGTTGATAATGAGAGCTAGCCGGCCAGCAGTAATGACAGTGGAGGAGCAGAGACAGTGGCAGTAGCCTGCAGTGGTGGATGTTACTGTTCAGACTTTTTTGACCTTCACAGATTCCAGTTTCCCCTCCAATACCCATCATCAGATTGAATCATTGAGGAGGCGTGTGTGCTCGTGCTTGTGCATTTGTAGTGAGTGTGTGTGTATGTGTGTACACGTGCAGATATGGCAGGATGATCTCATTCACCAAGGTCTCCTCCTCCTAGTTTGGGGGCGAACAAAAATAATCTTGCAAAGAGGGACGTTCACATTCACACGCATTCATGCACACAAGCCGCCTCTGACTCCAAGGCCAGGCAATTGGCTTGGAGCAGCTGAACCATGTTAGACTACACACACACATGCACAAACACACATACAGACTCAGACTCCAGTTTCCTTGGCCCTGGCTACTTGCCTGTACATCAGGACGAGCTCTGTAAGCCCTCCACAGGGAGGTGGGGTGCATAGCGAAGCAATTTGTCTAATATCTTCTTCCTCTCTCTCTTTCTGTCTATCTACCTGTCTTTATTTTCTTTCTCTTGCATGCACATGCACTATTTCACCCCTTCACCACTCCCCTGTTACACCCCCCCACCCCCACTCCCGGGCGAGGAGACACCATAGAGGGGTCTGCTGAAGACAGGGCCCATTGACAGGCTAGAGTGGCAGTAACTTATTGTCTATTGATGGAGTGTGACAAATCATGTGGGAACGCAGGGGTGCGTGGCAGTGAGAGCCAGGGTGTTGAGTACGTGAGCGTGCCTGCATGTGTGCTTGCATTTCAGATGTGTGTGAGTGTGTGTATGCCTGCCCGCATGTGTTTGCGCCTTTTTGTGTCTATGCCTGTGTGTGTTTGTGTCTAACGTCTTAGTGTGGGGCAGGCGGGCATAGCCGAGACCCTTCACAGCTCATTTAGCCCAAATGGGGCCACCTGGGTGGTGAGGGAGCTCAGCGGGGCGGCCCTGGCACTCCGGAGCCCTGCTGACAGCCCCCAAATATAGGGGCTCCGTCAGCCTATTAATCAACACAGCCACTCTGACAAATCACCACAACTATGACCTAATGAGAGGGGGAGAAAGGAATTAGGCAAAGGAAAGAGGTAGAGACATAATGGAAGAGGTGGAGGGGGTACAAGGAATATATGGACGAAGGTGGAGAGGCTATAAGCAAGAGGCTAAGAAGTGACAGAGAGAGCAGAGGCTTAATGAAAAGGAAATGAAAGAGGGAGTAGCCTGACATTGCGACTGGCAGTGCAGGCCATGGGGGTAAGCCATGAGGTAATGAGATGAGAACGCTAACACAGTTGTCATCCGAAGCTGATCCTCGGTTCTCTAGTCCTACTCACAACAAACCAATTGATTTGTTATGAAAGCCCAAATCATGCACTCCAAAATGTAACAGAGTGGATTAGCAAGCACCTGCTCAGCCCCACCAGTTCTCCATCGCTGGAAAATAAATTAGACTACAAATGCTTTCTCAGACACTTTTTTGCAGATGCTTCAGAGCAAATTAGAGGTGAGAAGACGTTTGAGTTTGAAAGCAAACAACATTGATGTATGTCTCCTTCTCTGTTTCCCACCCTGAGGTGAGCTAGCATCTAATCTTTCCACTACCAATCTCAGGTCCAAATCACATTAGCTGGGATCAGAGGTGAAACTGGAGCTTTTCAACAGCAGCCTGTTCTCACTAATGAACCCCCATGGCCATCCACTGCATATTACAGCCACACTGAGTGAGGGGGAGAAACTTTTGCAATAATCATTATGTAATTGCACAATGCCTGGGTTTCCATTGCCCTGACATTTTGAACGCTCGATAGCAATATCTTTATGCCTCTCTAAAGGGAATATGTTTGGAATGGCTCTACTGTAGATGATTGATGGTTTTCTGAGGCTAGGCAATCTGCTTTATTGTAATTATATAGTGCAGTGTCCATCTGAAGTTTATACTACACAATATTAGTTTATTTGCAATGAATCTTGTGTTCCGAAACCACATTGACATTGCTGACATTGATTGTGTTTGTGTAAGTGACCCAGCTGTTAAGTCACTCAATCAACTCCACCACCACTAACACACACACACACACACACAAAGCATCAAAGACAGAGCTCTACTTTTCTGTAGATAAATTAATATGCAGGCTGCCGCTGAACACTAGAGTGAATATTCAAAAGCAGCTCCTTCCTATTGACTTGCATCTGTCTGCTGTGCTGTCCACCTATGGGATCTATGTGATGAACTAAGCCCAGCCTGTCTGCTCCATCGACTAGCCCAGGATGGAAGGCCCGTAGAGAGGATGCACAACTGCATGCTCCTCCCATCCATTACCTAGTTATGGTAACACTGAAACAAGGGCTGAGTCTGTGGGACAGAAAGCCACATGAACATCTTGTTAGGTATGCACACACAATATGTTCACCGTTCACGCTGACTGAGGCTCATTGATGAACATGTTACAGGTTGCCTGTGTGGATCCATCACCAACTTATATGAAAGGCATCTCTGTGCCCAAGGTGACTAACCTAAACTACTTTCACAGTCACTCAGATCTATTTGTTCTGTGTATTTAATCAATTTTTCTTGCTTTCTTTATCAGTTGTTTGCGAAAATGATTCAGTTCCAGATGTTGTCTCTGCTTATTTAAACAAAAATTTTTACTTGTTGTATTTACTTGGATGATATAGACACTGATGAATCACAATCCACTGATTATAAGGATTGAATCTGGCTTCTGATCCACTGTACAGCCCGGCAATTTCTGTACCACCCCTCCAGCAGCTGCAGCTGTACACTACACTGTGTCCTCTAAATGCAAAGTGACAGAAATCGTGAATGTACAGCTAGATGTATACTCCACATGACTAACTGTATATGCTCTCTCACTTTGCAATGCATATTATCCACTGTTTTGCATTTGTCATGGATAGTCACTACACTGTTTGTCAGTGTAACTGATGTTTTAGTGACTCTAGTTCATCAGCATTTATTGCTTTATTTATTAGGTCAATAACACAGTTCTTATATCTTTTTTGTTTTGCATGAATTCTAATTCAGGCCTTTTTTTGAAGTTGTCTCACTGTCTTAACTGCCCACTGAATCTTGTGAGAAAATCTCCCTGAGTTGTGAGCAAGGTCACTGAGGACAGAATGCCAACTTTTTAACCATTTTCTCTCAAAAAAGAGAAAATGACTGATGTGATGTGACATTTAATGATGATGATGGCAGCCTCAGCCAGTAAAATAGCATATTAGAATCACCTCCCTTTAAGACCCACTGCGCACCAGTACATTAACGTCAATAATGTGCTTAGTTCTTTCTGGCACATTAGTGCTACAAAGAAATAAAAGTGTGCCCCTGTACAGCACACATACAATGCATGCATTACTTGCATTAGCTGTTTTTTTTTATCATATGTGTGTTTGCAAATCATGAATGATGATGTTTTCATCATTGAACCTCTTTTCATAGACTTTGACAATGTTTGTATTTTGCTTGTGCGAAATGCAACACTGCCAGAGGGCTGAGTGTGTGTGTGAGTGTGTGCATGTATGCTCTCCAGAGTTGACAATAGACCTTTACAGCATCAAATCCCTACAAGGTGAGACACAACTTAAAAACGTCTTTTCATCGCCTTCCTTATCTCTTTCACACTGCTGTTGGCAGCAAGAAAGAGGAAGAAAAACTGAGAGAGGGAGCATTATAATTTTATTATAAGGACAGAGGGGGTAAAATAGAGAACAAACGATAAGGATCTGGAGATTAGGATGGAGCAGAACAATAAATTATGCAAAGTGTTTGAAAACACATACAGCTATAATTAAGTGGCATTTGATTTTAAATGAGGTGACAGCGAGGATTTATTTATCTGCTTAACCCCCCAAAACTGCCATTAGCATGGTAGAAAATGAACTGTTTGAAATGGTAAGAGAACAAGGCCCTGATCTGATACACAATAACAGAGCACCTCCAACCAACCGACTGAGGCATACAAACACACACACACACACACACACACACACACACACACACACTCAGAGAGATGGAGAGAAAGCTGAGCTCAATGTCCGCATGGACTAATCAGTGCAATGCAGGCCCAGCAAAACCATGGGAGCCCAGTGCTAATAATGTCATTATGAATGGAGCTTTGACACTATTTACAGTATGGCCTTCAGTGAGGATTTCCCATCATGCCCTCGTACCTAAACAGTCGATTAGGTTGATTGTCAGTGACTGGCAGAACTATGTATACATATATATGACCACTGGAGTTTTTCAGGGGTCTTTCAGTCACAGTTTGGTTAGGATTAGGCAACAAAACTGCTTGGTTAATTAAAGAAAAAGTACTTCTGGTACTTCAGGTAAGTTGTCACTCTTGTACCACTTAATCTGACTTCTTTTACTGTTGCCATTTTATGGCCACTTGGCGTCACCGAACAATAATAAAATATGGGTGATGCTAAGCCACTTAAATGACCTATAGCGTCATTTTTCTGATGAGGACAGGTTAGGATTTCCACAACAACTGGAGTCAGTTAGTTGCCCAAATATTAACTGTCCTGTTGACAGGAAATTTTATAACTTCTCTAACTCACAAAATGAAAGAGTTGTATTGAATGATGTCAGAACTGTTCTTTGAAACTACAGTTGATGATTCAGGTACGATTCAGGTGATGATTCACGTAGGATTTGTGCTTCACAAACCAAACCCTTTCTCTTCTGACCTTCCACTACATGTGAAGTAGAAGAGACAGTCCACTAAAACACCACTCTATGGCAGTTATATTAATGTTATGTGTGAGTGGCTCCTACCTCAGCAGCTGATGCAAAGGTTTTCGCTAAGTAACTGCAATGATGAAGTTACATCTTCATGGTTTCTCCCTTTCTGATAGTTTTACAGTAATGTAACTGTATAAAAACCTGTTCTATCCATGAGGCAGCTAATGAAAAATGATTTGTCCCTGCATTTCTGTGCAGTTACATTTTAGCTTGCATAAATTAAATGCAAGTGATTACTCAGATACTTTTTTTGTAAATGAGTCACACTGGATTGCCTGCATTCCAGCAGGACACTGAATGTCGATACAGCACTTGATGAAGCTTAATTATGTGTGGAATCCAGGATTGCACTTACAATTAGCCTTGCTGTGGTCTTTGGTTTTGTGACAGGTTTCCAGTAACTTTTATTCCAACATATCTGCTGGTTTTTTCAGCTTAATCCCTCAGTATGAAATGAACCTTAGTGGCAACTTCCCCAACGAAGACTCCACACAATTCATAAAAAACATACAATATTCTGGAATATAAAATTAATTCATAGTGGCTATGGAAATGAAATATAGCTAGGTTTGAATAGAAGTTTTACTAGATCAATGTCTGAGAGCGAGGCCTTTGTCTGAGAGCAAGTCGCAGTTTCTCAACCCTCAGCGCTCCTTAGTAGATTTCACAGTTTATATATGCACAAATGACAAAGAGAAAGTACTGAATAAGTAATAGGCTTTTTCCTGGAAGCAGATTGAGGTGAAATCTTTTTTTCCCTCTGTATGCTGTTCAGATGGGAGATAGCATGAGTGAAATCTTGTTCTCAGTGTTTGCGCTTGTGCGTGTGGTGTGGAGAAAAATCTAAAGTTACTGACTGTTTTTCTGAATCATCTTTGTTCATTAATTCATGGGTGATATTGCATGCATTTGGGGACAAGGTTTAAAGGAGTAGACCCAAATGCAGACAGCAGACACGGAGGGAGATGGCATGTCATGAGATGCTCTAATGATGATGATATTGATATGATGTTCTCTTGTGGATGCTCGGGGGGCCTGCAGATCATGTGGTGGCGAAGAGGTTGGACTGGTGAGATGAAGGTTCAAGTGGATTGCAGAGGAAGGTTGTTGAAGGCAATGAGTAACATTGGCTGGAGACTGGTGAATGATGTAAGGTGGTGGGCAGCAGGTGAAGGCTTAGGATGGAAGGGAAAGTGGCCCTTTGGAGGCAACTGGTGGACCAAGGCTGACAAAAGCTTGCAGGTCACAATGATGCTCTCATATTATTCTGAAACAAATCATGGTGAGGTTGTCAAGGCTAACTAAACCTGATAAGGCAGTGAGTATAGGGCCTTAAATAGGAGGCAAACATTATAAAGAGCTGAGGAGTAGTCAGGGAAACAACTGCGACTAAAGCAGGGCTTTGTCTTCCTTAGTATCTTTTTAGCTTGTGTATGAGTTTTTTTCTTGGTACATTAAGTATGTGCACATTCATTTGCATTTGTGCTTTTTGTCATCGGGTGTTCATCTTTGTCCAACTTAAGAGCCCCTCCGTCCCTCTCTATTCTTCCTGCTGTTTTCCTCTCTCCGTCTTCTCTTTCTCTCTTTTTGGCTCATGCGGAAGACAGATTGCCATTGTGGAGATTTTTGATCTCGCACACCTGTAGGCACTCTGGAGCTGCTAAGAGTTACCTGCCTGCCAGGCTGAATGACTGACTTACTCACTGCCCGGCTAACTTAGCCTCCCCTCATTACCACAGAAACATACAAGAGGAAGATGACAGAAGGAGGGAGAGGGTGGTCATGGCATATCAGCTAAGTATGAGTAGGCTGTCATTCCCAGACGTATGTGCATCAATCTTCAGACACCATTTTATTCACGTGAGAGGGCAGTATGTAAATATGAATGTTGATCAGATGGAATAAGGATGCTGAGATTTATTTGGAGTGGCCTTCTAGTTTCTTTTGGAAATAATTGTTGTGCCCCGTGTGGTGGGAGTTTGAGAGGTGGTGTCAGACAGTCGTCAGGCATACGCAGGACACGGCAGAAAAGTGCCAAGATGGTTGGCTTCCTTAACAAAGGGCTTGCTGTAATGATTTACAGTAGCTCAAGTGAGAGAGGTCACACACACACCCGCACGCACACACACGCGCACACATGCTTGCATTTCTCTGTCACAACCTCCTCTTGGGTGCTGTTTCAGTGAAAGGTGCCAGCCTGCTCAGCCAAGCTCCTAACAAGAGCCAAAGAGTCGGGGGACTGAGCAGGGAGAAAAGAAAGGTGAGGTAAGGTGTGTGTGTGTGTGTGTGTGTGTGTGTGTGTGGAGGTGGTGGTGGGGGGTGTTGGGGGATGAAGAGGGGAGATAAGAGGAGCAGAGACCTGTCAACCTCCTGGGACATGTGCAGAGCTCAGCGTCTATGTGGAGCAGTCAGCTACTGCACTGCACTGACCAGCAGATGTTGGACGTGTACACTTGGCAGGTGTTTGGTTATTTGCTGTTGTCTGCATGTAATAATACATTCACAAACAGCAAGGATTCTAAATTGGACCTCACCTTGTCAAACACAAACAAGGCCCCTCACCCTTTTCTCCCCTGGAGCAAGATTTGATAGATCTTGCCCACAGAAGCACGGAGAGCCTGTTTGAGGAATGTACCAAACTGTGTCCAGTAGACTCACACTCTCGGTCACACTGTGGTGGACAAGCAGCCTAATGATGTCTGAAATACCAGCACAACTGATATGATATGCTGTGATAATTGCTACCCTCCTGTCCGCAGTACAAATAAATGTGGAATTGGTGGGCAAACACATTAATATGGAAATGTCTACATTAATTTCGGGCATGGTCTAAATTATTCAGTAATTAAGCCACTGCAAATTTACACAAACTTTCCCCTGGATGACTGGAGAGACTAGTGAGGAGCTAAAAACAGCCGTACAGAGGGATTTGAAATATGTCGTCACATGATGTGAATATATTCCTCCAAATAACAAAATAGTAGCTCGCAGTAAGTAGTCTGCAGAACACACTCAGTAATGCATAAAGGATCCTGCAAAACAAAAATGGTTGATCCCTGAGCATTTGTGGCACACGTAAGAGCCTTCACCAACTCCCCGCCAGCACCATAATCACCCCCAGCACTACAGAAAATAAAACCTCTGCATGGTGGAGGCAAAATCCAACAGGTGCGCAACTGGCATAGCTGCCCTTTTCCCTATGATGTATGTATTTTTATTTCAAATCAAACAGTAACCCACAAGAGCAGTTTAAATGATGTTTTTAATAGTTTGACATCTTATGGAAAATATGGATACCGAATGATTACCATCTGCTCAGACTTAAAGCCCACTAATAAACACATTATATCTCATTTGTTTGATTCATTCAAAAAACAGGTGTATAAAGACATTCTTATCGAACTCTCGGCAAGAAAAATGGTTTCACAAAATTTCGAGGTTAAGCAACATGCAAGGAGTGAAGCTAGAGCTTCTGCTATCTTGAAAGATAATCCAAATGACACCATCGCAAGATGCCTGGGAAAGGATCCCTGCCAGTCACATTTTAAAATTTTAAGACCTCACGTCATAACCTATTTTGTGTATTGCATTTAGAGGACTGACAGAAAAAGGACATTGGATGGCCTGACTGCATCTGTGTGTGTGTGTGTGTGTGTGTGTGTGTGTTTGAGGTAAAGGCCCTTTGTGCCGTCTGATGTGCTGGACTTATCATTGCTTGGATTCAGAGTTTAAAACCCAAGTGCGTTTGAAGTTTTGTGTTTGTATAGCCCTCTCTGAATGCCGTGTGTGTGTGTGTGTGCGTGTGTGTATGCATGCATGCCTCTGAAGCTGGGTGTGTGTGCGCGTCTGTGCCAAAGCACGTACGAGCGTGTCAACTTGTGTAACCGTGGATGTCCTTTCAAAGGGCCTTCACAGATCTGTCCGAGGCCCTTTGATCAGCCGTTCTATGACTCGCCTGCTCTCGACGGCCCTTGAGATTGGCGGGTGCGTGCCGGGTGGGAGACGAGGCTGGTTGGACATGGATGAGACTGTGGACTTGACCCACACATACACACGCACACACAGAACAAACGTGCATCCAAACATGATGCATCGTGACCCCAAAGTGAACTGCATTACTGGCCTATTCATATCTTTGTGCGGGAATGTGTGTGCGTCAGTGCCTGTGTTTGGGTGCGTCACTGTATTTTTCGATGCATGAAGTCAAAATGCCATCACAAGATTAGAAATTACTCCAAAGGATCAGCTTCTGTATGCGTCCCAGTTTCGAGTTAGTTAAATTAGAGAGGGTTAAGGTTAGTAGCTGCAAAGCTAATTTTGTCATCCTGTACTGTATTACAACAGTGCGTGTGTGTATGTGTTTGAATTTTTTTTTTTCTCAATTGAATACAGCAGTTGTAAGAGTAAGGCTACCTGTTCAGGTTTACTTTGAAGTAGATTTGCTTTGATATTGCATATTTTTTGTCCTTGTTGATTTAGTGTGTTTCTTGTAGCTTTTGAGTGGACATCAGTTTGGATTGAGATGGATCTCAGGTAGGGTCTAATACTGAGTGGCATCACCGCAACCTACCGACGTACTGTAGACCTGACACTGAGTTGATCTGACAATAGAATGGATCAGTGTAGCGGCTAGTGAGTCAGAAGGTAGAGCATAATCCTTTCTGTCAAGTCTCTGCCTCGTCAATATTCAAATCCAGCCGGCTGTCCAATGGCTGTCAGTTACAATCTCCCTCTGGCTCATAGCCTGGCACAGGCACATATCTAAATTGAATTGGATGTTTGCTTCTCAATGGAAATTGAGTGAAAGAGATGCCCCCCCCCCCCCCCCCCCCCCCATGCTTGTATTGTGAACTTGTCAGTTGTCCCAACTGGACTACATTTTGATGTACAATATCCATTTTCAACTAATAACTTATCTGTGGTCTTTTCTTCATTTTTTTTTTTTTTGAAAAATACAGTTTCTCATTTTTCTTTTGGTTTGTCATATGACTGCTACCTATCTCCCTCTACTCAGCATGAGTTTTAATTTTTTTTCTCTTAATTTCAATAAACACTGTTTATTGACATCAAAAAACAGGACATCTTTGTATCATAAAGCTAACCTGCTTCACTTCAAACCGTTAACAGGTCGTGAGCAATAAGCCCAAATGCTCTCTGTCACCTCTTACACTGAGTGCAACAAGCTTTGTGTCTGACAAAGAGGCGCTTTGTGTTCTCTGCTGTGGTTGATGCACATGCACTCGGCTTCTCAGAGATCTGTGTGCACTGCATTGCTATCACTGCAACAGCACCACCAAAGGCCAGGTGTATAATAGCATGACATGGTATGGATTCGACTTGGGTACACGACATCTGATGATACACACAGACGTACTGTACACGTCTTTCCACAGTATACACATCCTTCCACCAATTCCATTCATCCATTGACCTCAGCTTTACCCATCATCTTCAAACACCTGAACTAAGACTCTGAAGTCTGACATCAGCAAGAAGCATCTGCCTGAAAAGGTATTCTGGTATTCAGACTGAAAAGGTTCATCCATTGCTGGCGAGCCCACCCTTCCCAAAGAAGACCACTCACTCAGTGATGCTTAGAAGCCGCTTTTCTGAAATGACTCACAAGTTCTGATGCATTAATGTTCATGTCGTGCCTTTAGAGACAAGTGAAGGACTCTCTTGTTGCAAGCCTGTTTTGTGGTGTGAATTGCTGAGAGGGTATTTCACTTTCACTTTAAGCACAGGTTCTAACCCCAAATGAGATAGCTGAAGACATGATGACTAGTCAAAATGATGTTCATTCACTGAAGGTCTGAAACTGAAAGTGGTTCTCACAAGGGTGAAAATGATAGAGGACATTTAACCACAGTCCCTCTCTCTTTCTCTCTTGTTCAGTTCCTCGTTTCCTACTTCTCTGACACATGTCGCCCTGGCATGCATGGAAAGGTCTGACCTTTGGAAAGTTTAGCACTTTAAATATTTAGGCTTGGGTTATGATGGATCCTCCAGGCCCTGCGGCAATGTGCAAAGCCTCTGATTAGGGCTGCTGTCAGAGTCATTTAGCCGAGTGTCTGGCTGTCGGTGGCTCTTTCTGTTTGACAGGCGAGCCTTTTAAACAAACAACGGTCCCAGTGGCAGAGCAGGCAGGGCACCCAGCGCAGCACAAACACCCAACACTCTGAGAGAAACCACTCAGCCCACTGACAGCTGCAGAGGAAACCACTGGCCACTGTCTCTCATGATCCTTCGAGCACTTTGTCTTCCTGCTCGCTCACTTCCTTTCACGGTCTTTACGTGTACCTCTGTCTGTTTTATTTTGTTGCCGTTCTTTTCTTCTTTCTTTTCTTTTCCCCGCTCCAAGTCGATATTCTTTTTACGTCTCCTCCTTGTTATTCTCAGTCCACGGGAACCGCTGAAGTTGAACATCAAAGTTTCATCTTTGGTGTGTTATGAGTAAGATTTAGTAAGTTGATTGCCAGATGATCTCTGAGCAGGGCTTATGCTCTTAATTTGTCAAACATCACTACTCATTATCAGCTGAAAATCAGGATGGATGCTATCTGTCTTGTGCCTGCATCGTCCCATGATTAGGACAGCTTACATTGATGTTCACATTGAAATACATCTGAGCCAGCCTTTTCATCTCACTCTGAGACAATCTCCCGTGGCATCAATCCTGTAAATATATGAGTCTTAATATGTGTGTCCTATTCTGTATTCAGAGGAACAGCCAAGTCAGCAGCTCCAGTATTAATGCATGAGAAATGAGCAGAGCCCATAAGAATTAAAGGGTAAGACTCCCCTTATTAAGATGTAAATTTCGGGGGAAAACTTGCCGAAATGAGGATACAGTGAAGTTATTGTCAACTGTAGCCTACTTATGCATTTCTAAGAGGCATTGTTGATTTGAAGTTGTCGAAATTAGATGTACACAGCAAAGCACCTCTTTGTATTTTTTGGCTCTTTTTCAGCATGAGATCAACCAATCTCAACAAATATGCAACCTATACTTTATGGAACAATTTACACTTTTGGCAACATTATCCAGTGACAGTATACATGGCAACTACGGTTGTAATTTAATCTCTGTCTCTGTGTACTCCCTCCTCTTCTTCTTCCCTCTCTCTCTCTCTCTATACCTCTACCTCTCTCTCATTTCAAATTTGCACTTAACACCTTCCTGGGGAAAGGCTTCTCATTCATCAACGGTGTTTGTCCCGGTGACAAGCAGGGCGCCTCCTGCATATCAATATCAGCTAAGACAATGCTGAGCCTGTAACCTTCAGCTAAATGTCATTCTGCTTAATCCTATTTGAAAATTAAACATTGAAAAACCTTTAGCGTACGTTCCTGTCTTCCTTCCTTCCTTCCTCTCCGGCTCCCTCCTTTATTGGCTCTTCCTCCAGCTTTCTCTTCTCCCTCGCTCCTGCTCTTGTTTTGCACAGGGTGTGACATTTGTATTGTTTTATTTGTGTGAGTGTTTGTTTCCCATAATGGTTATTTAGTGGAACTGATTTTGATTTTGTGTCACTGAAAAAAAATAATACAGGGGCAATTTGTCTGCCCCTCATAGTCTTCTGCATTCTTCCAACAGAGAAGTCATCAAAGGCAGACTTAACTGCTTCTCCATTTGTTCTGTCTTTTTTGAGAGACAGTCCACTCTGTCATATAGATTGAAAGAAAGAGATTCAGACTGATACAAAAATTACCCAGAAAAGCAGAGAAACTGTTGACCAAAGTTGCATATGGAGAGAGAATGCAGGCACATGAGAGAAAACCTCTCTGTCAAAGCTGCCTATTTACATAAACAGATCCTCCCCATGCAGACGGTAATTATCGCACTGATGGTAGTTGGGAAGCAGAGAGAGGGAGAGGATGTCTGATTTGTCCACACTGTGACAGAGGCTGAAACTTCATCAAAGTGCTCTGCATTGAGAGGCCCGCTTCTTAGTATGCATGAAACACATGCATGATGCACTTGGTGTCTTACCCCCTCCTCTTCCTCTTTACACATATGTACACATATGCACGGAGCACAAATATATGGTACATGTTTGAAGATACAGTGAGGAATCTGAGGGGAGGGAGGGCAGGATAAAAGAAGACAGAGAGATTGCAATGAAAATGCAATCATTTGCAGTCAGACAGATATAATTCTCCTTTGGAGGCAATGCAATGCGGCAGCTCAAAGACAGCCTTCAGCCATTTCTCCATATGGATTTGATTGACCACAGTCACTCGTCAAGAGATTCCATTGAAATACTGAGAGTGAATTACAACGTGCCTACGCTTGATGTCTTCATATTGAAGCCCTTCCTCCACTCTAATGGAGAGACATACTGTGAAAGCGGTTAAACAGGACAGAGAAGCAAAAAAGATATGGGGAGCAGTTTCCCCTGTGCTACAAATTAGTCACCGGTACCATGACTTAGTCACTGTAACAGTCAGATTGACAGAAAAGGGAGAGACACATAGAGATCTACAGACAGCCAGAAGCATCTATTCTATTTTCTTTCATTTTTTCTAATTTGA
The DNA here is from genome assembly GCF_020382885.2 of Scatophagus argus. Lineage (NCBI taxonomy): Eukaryota > Metazoa > Chordata > Actinopteri > Scatophagidae > Scatophagus > Scatophagus argus. The sequence continues at coordinate 5,441,449 of NC_058496.1, read as the reverse complement.
TGTTCTCTCAAACAGCCCTGGAGTTTCTCAAACATCCCCTTTCTGTATGAAAAAGTCTTAGTGTGCTGTGAAACTGACCCACACGGCATGAAAAAAGAAAGACAAAGAGACTCCCATGTGAAGATTTTAAACAGTGAACGTGTGACATGTAGAACCTCTAAAGGTTTCAGTCTGCAGTGTGTGTGTGTGTGTGTATAAGATTGGATATTTTGAACAACAGGATCCTCGTTTTGTTGAATTTTGTTGTTGCAGGGAATGTGGTCCTTTTTCTGAGAGACAAATAAGGGTGAAACATGGGCACACTCAAACAGAGTTTTGTTGGTGTGATATTTGTATGGATTCTGTATGTTGGCCCAGTCTTCATACGGCAACATAACTTGTAGAAGACACAGTTAGCTCTGCTCTATGTGTGTTTTCATTTAATCCTGAGTGACAAATGTTTGTCGGTGTTAAAACAGCTGATGTTTTGTCTCTCTATGGTTGCCAGGTGGGAGATGCAGGAGGGTGCAGAACTGGAAGATGGAGAGAAATCTATGGTAGAAGAACTTCAGAAAGCCTATTTTGTTTGCTGCTGCAGCCCGGGACCGCAGGACCCTCCTGAAGCTGATGAGACACTGGCAAAGCAGACCCAGGGGGAAACGCAACCACCCGATAAGACTGCTGCCCAATAACAGTCCATGTAGTTGGAATTTTTTATCACATTGTAAATGTTTGCTTGTAATACTCACTTGCAGCTCTCAAGGTAGTAGTGAGTGTGTGTGTGTGTGTGTGTGTGTGTGAGTGTGCGCATGCAGGGGTGTGTAATTGAGTTTGTGCATGCACCGTATGTAGCAACTTTTCATGTGTGTGTGCGTGAAAACGTGAGTGAGACAGCGGACAAGGAACTGTGGAACAACAAAAAGAGTGAGGGAGACGGTGCCATCCTCTTTATGCACACGCCTCAGACAAACTCTCTGTGCTTTTCTATGCTGCATCAGACGCATTTCATCTTTTTTGGAGCACATCTCCAGAAAATCAGTTCTGGGAAATGGAGAGGCTGGATTTTGTTTGCCTGGGACAAGATGGGACTGTGTGATCACTGTCGGTAGTTGAAGTTTTTTTTTTTTTTTATTTGAGACAGTGAGTGTAAAGACATTGGTGGCAGCATACTTTCCTCCAGGTTCCTGAAAGTAAACATCAAATATTACACGGTTTGGAAACAAGATGATGTATGTTTTGATTACAGTCTGTCCCAAAAATCTGCCCCACTATGTAATATCAGTCAGTATTTTGTGCAAGCTAAGACAACATTTATTTTATGTGTAATACGATTGCTCAGTATATTTTTCCAAGTTTGTCCTTTTTTTGTTATTTATGAGATGGAATGTTTTAGAATTAAACCCGAAAATAAAATAATATTCTTCTATTGCCACTGAATATGTTTCTTCCTTCGTACGATCAGTTTGTGTGCAGATTGCCAAAACAGTTAGAGAATTTCTGATGATTTGTTACAATGAAGCAAGAATTGCATTTTTGAATCCATATGTTAGATGTTATTCCTTATTATATTAAATGTTCAAATAAGCATTTAATGAATCAAAGGATGCTCTTTTTATCAAGACGAATACATTTTCAGTTCACTGGGGCCACTGCACACCCTGTGCAATGCATTTGTGAAAGGAGGAAAGTATTTCCTGCTCCGGAGAGAGAGAGGGAGGGAGTGAGATGTTCCTTTCCTTAACTAGAACTTTAATGCAAATGTAGCAAGATTGTGATCACCAAACCACTTAGAGAATACAAAAGACAACAGAATATTCAGCCTGTGGCTCTGAATAAAGACTAAAAGGCAACAAAGCACCGTTAGTCTTTGCAAATCTATTGTATTAGACACAACTGGTGTTGCAGGAAAGAAAGTATTTGGTTTGCCAAACTGTTCTTGTACGATAACAGCTTTCTGTTAAATAAGAAAACCTTGATCTCCTTCTTTCTCCCTCGCTCTTTCTCCTGGAGTACGTACTTGTTGTCTTATCAATTTGTATTTCCATTAGGTGACAGGTTTGCAAGACAGCTGACAGTATAATTCTCCACAAATCATTACAAAGAATGATTCATCACAACGAATAAACTGAATATTCTATTATACACTAGTCATTCAGGGATTATCAAACCTACATAAACATTTCAGAATCCCAGAGCTCATCGTGACATATTTATGCGGGATAAACAGTCACAGCATTTTGACTTCTGGTGCATTATCCACAGCAAACTGCAGCACTGCAGAAACATGCTGGTTTTATTTGTATGTGCATCCACTGAGTGCAACAAGCTTTGTGTCTGCATGTAGCGAGCCAGCATGGTGGCAATACAAGAACATCGTCCTTCTACCAGAGCCCTGGTTTCTCTTCAAGTCCCAATTCCTTATGATTTAGCTTTCAGGTTCTGAGGAAGTCATAACGCATTTGTCACAAAATTTAACATCAAGTACACCAACAAAGTAATTTTAAGAAAGAACTGTGTCAGATTAGTGCATCAAAGTTGATACTGCTTTTCTAACTTATGGTAAAACATGATTATCCACAAGACACTGTGGTACCAAACAAAAGCAAATTTTTGGTGAATTTGACTGCCACCAAATGTGACAATAAATAATAAGTGCAGATATATCAGAAACGTATCTACACTAACTGTTAATTTCTTTGTCTAAGATCTCTTACTACATTGAGACCTGAAAACTTAGGCCATGAAATTACACTTTGTAGACTGGCAAAAATGTCTGCATTGCTGTGTGCCAGGAAAGATTTTTTTTTTTTTTTTTGAGAAGTGAATCGAGTATTTGGTTGTTTTTAATTTGTCAAGTCACTAAAATGTGACTTAAGTCCAAGTCATGTAACTCAGGTCCACACCTCTGCTCTGAGGTGCTGCAGTGAGTGAGCAAGAACAATCTCCTTTATCTTGTCAAACTCAGTTGATATCGATGCCACAATGTGTCATCACTGTTTCTTATTTGGGTCTCCCTTCACAGCATTGCCAGCATTTTGCTTGAGGAAACAGGGTAGCTCAGCTCCCCTGAGACAGCAGCTCTGGCTTCTAGAGGCTGTCCAGAAGTAGGCCATCCAGCTTTATTATAACCAGAGGGCTATTTCTGTGCATCAAAAAGCGCATGTCATAAAGTACAGGTGCAGGTACAAAATGCAGGTGAGCAGGGCGCGGCAGGCAGTTTTTGGTAAGTCACCTGTGGCCTTTAGCTTCATCCATAAAACTAATCAAGTGATCTTTCCCTCTCAAAGGGACTGGCTCTGATTAGTGTCACACTGACAGTTGTGTGAGGACAGTCCTGAGCATTTCCACCACAACAGCTACTGCCAAAAAGGAAGAGAAGGAGGCAGTATCCAACACCTTAAATGTGTGAAAAGTCTGTGAAACTTGTGGTTACTCATTTGCAAAGTTATCCTTTTATAAAGGTGGTACGTCACTTCAATGGCTTTAGACACAGAGCAGAACGGGATTGTTTGGATAAGTGAAAAGCAACCTATTAATCAAAAGTAACATCTGTAGAGGAAGCTGATGAGGTGCCATGAAACAGCTCTGTAGATGGCCTACATGACAATCATTAAGTCCTCTTGTTAGTCTGACCCAATCAAATTCATTTAGTCAAGTTCCACTTGCAGGTCTCCACAACATGGGTGAGAAAGGAGCCTGTGTTTACCCATCCTGACCGAATGGCCCATTCACCATATACCATATACCATACACACATGCACCACCACCTGAAACACTGAAACGGTTCAGACACACGTAAAACATATGGAGGCAGAAGTGTGATTGCATACACGCAATATGTGCACATAATCATATCTTTCATAATAACTGCATAATTTAGTGTTCAAATGCATAAATGAATGAATTAATAAATGAATTAATGAATGAATGTAATGATAAATATGGTGAACATGTTAAAAGTTAAAATACTACCAGATATCAAAACAGCAACAATTTACAATCTGTGTAACATTTATCATATATATATTCCTTGAATATTATTAACTATTGAAGTATTAGCATGTGATAAACATTTCAATGCTTTCAAGGGGAAACTGAATTAAACAGCTTTATTTAGTGTTGGTAGACTGACCTATAACAATGCATCATATATAATTTCATAATCATATATTTTACATCTAAAATCTTTGTTTATTAACTACGTTGTCTAACAGAATAAATGTAGTTAGTGCCTCAAAATTGTATAAACAAATACAAATAAGCCGAGTGGTCGAAATCATACAGAGGAGAAAACATGTGAATGACCAGAAGCAGCTGTCGTGCTACTGTCTCTTTAAATATCTCTTCCGGTCCGTTGCCCCGGTAACCCGGAAGCTTCATGCTCTCCATGCTCAGCACTCCTCAGAGTTCTTCCTGTTTTAGAAATTTCAAGGAAGCAGCAGCATCTGGACAGTCGCATACACTCATGGTGCGTGAGTCGAACAAAAGGCATGCATGTGTCTCCTGTAAAGAGCGGTTCCTCTCAGAAACTCCCGGTTTCGTCTGGTCGAAACGAGTGTAAAATAAAAGCACGAGTAGCCATTCTTACTGAACCTGCTCGCAGTGGCTCCATGCAGAGCGACCGCACACATTCCGGGAGTTGTTTTTAACACCACTAAACTTTAAACAGATATTGACTTGGTGAGAAAATGACTAAGCGTGTGGTGCTGGATGCTTTCACCGCCTGCAGCGTGCTTTTGTGGAAAGAATAACTTGACTGTATTTGCATAATTAATGCAGTTGTAACACGTGTGCAAAGTTGAGCGAACACAGTGCAGCAGCCGAGCTAACACTTACATGTTTCATAGCAATAATGTAGACAAATAACTGGCTGTTTAGGCATTGTGTTATTGCAGTGTAAATAATCACCGCTCCGTTTTATTCAGTAAGCTGTGAGCTCGTAGCCTGCATAGGAGAATCAGCAGTGTGATACGACAGTATGCACCTGTAAGGTGGCAGTGAGCCACCTTACAGGTGCAGCAGCCTATGAGAGGATTACCTTCATGGTCTTCAGTAGATAAAGAACAGAATTATTCTCTGATAGGCACAGGGATGTTAGAGCACGATATAACACAGTGTTCCAGCAATGCTGATTTCTGCTTAGTTTTCACCTTTTTCCATGCCCACATGTGACAGGACGCCTTTCTGTGATCTTTGGGAGGGGAGGACCCATGCTTGCCAACCTTTGTGCTGCCACACCAGCCTTGTATGTACTGTGGATCACAATGGCCCAGATAGCTGGCCAGGAGGACAGAGAGAAAACCACTGCACTGAAAGGTAAATATGATGCGAAGGAGACGAGGGAGCAATACTGAAAGAGGAGAAAACATCTTTGACATAAAATTATGAGCACGGCTGACATGGCCACATACACTTTCCTAAACGTGCTATATATATTTTTACTTTCGTTTTAATTTATTTTTGAGTTTAACTAAAAAGTCAAGATTTCATGTCACAACTAAAATAATGGATGGCAATGTGAAATAAAACAAAACTGGGAATAAGTCACTTTAAATGGGGCGGAAATATTAGCTTTCTCTCATATTGTTATAAAAGAATGTGATACAAGATAGGTTTATTTGTCACACACACAATCATACACGGTACAATGTGCAGTGAAATTCTTTATGTCCCTGCTACCAAAAAGTAGGTAAATAGAAAATTTAAATTTAAATTTAAGTATGTATGTGTATGTGGCCAATATGACTCTAAGAAGATTTTTTTTTTTTTTTTTTACATTTTTTGTCAGCTTTATTCACCAGTTCACATTCAGGCTTTTTGCTGGATCAGAACAGGAAATATTCCACTTAACCTTGAGTCAAACATGTTCACCAACCATTTTCGGCCCCCAATTGTATGATTTTTTTTCTACTCCACTGACAGAATCACAATGAAATTTTAATGGACACCTTAGTTTGGCTATTATTTGATGGGAATTTTCTTTTATTCAGCTACTATGCCACTTGAGGATAAATAGCTTTCAGTTTAAGCGAGTGGGAAGGACTTTTGCGTTAATTCAAAAGTTAAAAAATAAACGAAGAGACATTATTAAATTATAAAATAGGTGATTTTGCTGGTTAGCCTCAGGCTATGTTGTTGACTGAGATTATAACATGAAATCTTGACTTCGACATTCTTTGAACGATAGCATCTACAACTTTTGTCGCCACATTTTGTACCTTTGATCTTATCGTTTTTTTTATTTCCTTTCCTCTCAGATTTGCTCTCAAGAATAGACTTGGATGAACTGATGAAGAAAGATGAACCTCCATTCACATTCCCCAGAACACTGGAGGAGTTTGAATATGCCTTCAATGAATGTAAGTACATATTTCAGTCTTCAAAGCATAAAGCACTGTGAGCCTTCTGCTTTAACAAAAAACACCAAATCCCATGAACTCTAAATGAAACAACTCTGCTGGCAGTTCAGGCATCAGCTGAGGTGAATCAGATCTTGGCGGTGAAACTGTATGAGTTCTTGATAGAAACTGAAGGAAACACAAGATAAATCAGATTAATTATGTGACCAGTGGACGGTTCCTAATGGCAGGTTGGTCAACAGAGAACTGAGCAAATCATTTTGGCTTCCAGTGATGATAGAAAGAAGGTACCAGAGTTAAAATGATTATTGTGCTGCATTCTGTTTTGTAATGATGCTCCTGTTTATTCTCGTGTTATAAATCCAGCACACCTCTTTGCTGTCCAGCGGCGTCCTTACACCCGTCTCTAAAAGCCGGGACTCACTCTCGGCCGGGATATGCCATGTTTAGTTCAGCACACTGCAGTTCATTGTTTGTGAAAATGCCAGTGATTAATGTAGTTCCCATGCAAACACATCAGGGTCAGTGTCAGAAGAGCAGAGCAACTGCGCAACGTGATGCAGTTTATAAAGCCATAAAGTCCTGAGAGTGGCAGAGGTTAGAGTTGAGTGGCGGGACTGCACTTTGCATCCCGTGTCAAAGGAAATGCATGTCTTCACCTGAACCGAACCACCTAGTTTTTGTGCCTTAATGTAACCAGATTGACATTTCATGTTAAGCACATATTCAGGCTTTACATGTCTAAGCACTAAGGTGAAGAGGATACCTGACGCATCTGAAGAGACACACAAGGGGCGTGACAAAGAGTCGGTACAAGATGAGCTGGGATGAGCACATGTTGGATATTTTCAAAGCCCAGAGTAATCGTGAATAATCACGAACTCAATACTGACCGTAATCGTGATTATGATAATATGGTAGTTGAACAGTCCTTGGCGGGTTTTAAGATCATTGTGCAATTGCATTTGTGTTTGACTTATGTCACTCTTTTTTAAGTCATCACTTGTCCCTGCTGTCACCTGCGACATTTTGGGGGTAATTATGTACTGTTGGCGAGTGTGCATGTCTGTGTCAGTTATTACTGACAGGAAGGAGCACAGCTGGACCCAGAACGGTGCGGGTCCAGATAATATTAAAGTCTCTTTAGAATTCATTGGCTTGCTTTAATCAAACCAGGTGGAAAGAAGGAGGTTTGAAAGCGGATGGAGGTGGTGGTGACTCTTTGTATTCCCCTAGTCTCTCTCTCCCTCTCTCTCCCTCCCTCTCTATCTCTATCTCTCTTACCCCCTCTGTTCTCTGTCAGTGTCTCTCCTGGCTGTCTGGCTGGCTGAGTGGGGGACATGTTGTGTACTCTACGGCCCGTCAGTAACCTACTCAGCCTTGCCCTCCGCCTGACGGAGCATTTGCATAACCTCGCTGTGCCTAAAAACAGAGACACGGAGACTCACCCCCAGACCCCCACCCCCATCCGCTGCCGTGCCAACACTCGCCACCCAGCAGCCCCACCCTTAAGTACCAGCTCAGCCTCCCATGGAGGGAGAAACACATTCAGAGACTCTCAATCGCTTCTTCTTCACCCTTCTGTCTCTCCAGCCCTCTTATGTATCTCTCTATTGCTGCCACACACACACACACACACACTCACACACACACACACACACCAATCTTTATGTCTTGTCAATTTCCACTCAGGCCTGTTTTCGAAGGGTAGCATTTCACAGTTGCTCTGGCTTGCAGGCATTTCTATAGCTACACCCGGGCTACCTTTGCCCGAGACAGGTGGAACAAAAATGTTAATTTGACCATGTAATGATGTGAATACAGACGAGCCTGTGTACAATAGTTTGCAGGTATCTTAATCAACTGAAGATGATGGCTTCATCTTGCTAGCCCTCCAGTTTTCCATTACTGGAAATCCAAGGTTATGTACACCTAATTAAGCGGCCAAATTGAGAACAGAATGCTAATTATGACAGAAAAGAGGAGAAAAGTTGAGAAAACGTTATTCCTCTGAGAGGATGCGTTGGGGGAGGCAATGGAGCTGATCACCCCCCTAGCTCACACTCACACACATACACGCACTTCTTCTCTCCTTCTTTCATGCACGCACACACACACACACACACACACACACACACACCCCTTTTCTACAGTAGGATTTCATTATAGCTCCTCTCTTCCTTCTCTTAGGCAGTAGTGTTTAGATCCTCACCCCTCCATGAATGCATAATTGATTTTCTTCAAGGTACTTTTAGTGCACACGGCTTTATCCTAACTTCTCACTCGTCTCATGTGCTATCCTCTCAGGCACAAGTCTGCTTTTTAATGCAACATGATGACAAACTCAGATTCAGGATTACATGTTGTCTAACAACTAACCATGAAAGCAAGTGCCACAATACGCCGTGTATTAGCAATGTAAGATTTATCACGTTGATAGTGGGGTGAAAATTGTGGTAATTTAGAAGGAGATGAAAAAAATGCTTATGCATTCTTTTATCTTGCAAAGATATTTATTTATTTCTTAGAAGGGTTTCCTCACATTGTGCAATAATTGAGAAAGTATGAGAGCCCCCTGGCTGTTTGGGTTAAGTATGTGTACTTTTCAGTGGTTTAGCTTTTACAAATTCGGCAGTCATAAAGGTCAAAATTAAATTTAACACTCTTTAGAGTTTTATTGTGTTGTAGTGTCAACCACAGGATCGATGGGCTCATTGCTAAGGTAAATGTAGAGGTTCCACAGCCACACAAGGGTAATTGTTTATTAAGAAAAAAGTAGCATCATTTCTGAACAGTGTTTTCCGCTCTTATGACTGTTTTCTATCAAATAAAACCTGGATGTCTTAAAAACTCCTCTGCTTCCACCGAATTATAATAAATCACTTAAATGTTGTCCCAAAAAGCTTTTGTTTCTTCTCAGTCAATTTTTGTCTCTTGTAATGGCAACCTAGCTTCCAGCAATTTACAGAAACACACATACTTAAGCTTAGTGACACTTGTATGACCACCACACCTGGTCCTCCTGGCTGGAGCTGCTGGTGTGTGTGTGTGTGTGTGTGTGTGTGTGTGTGTGTGTGTGTGTGTGTAAGCTATGCTGGTTAGCGTGATTGGCTGATACCCAGACAGTATCCTCAAAGGAATTGCAAGGAACAGTTGTCGTCATGGTTAACGCGTGCCAGACCACCTTTCACTCTTCACACACACATGCACGCACACACGTGCACGTGCACATGCACACACACACACACAAACAAAAACGTTGAGAAGCTTTTCCCACACCTCTTTTAGTCTTTACTCTTGGAGATTTCAGGTGGAAAAGGCAGGGACATATCTGCGGCCTGGCCAGAGGAGTGAGGAAGGAGAGGGAGGGAGGGAAGGGAAAGAGGGAATTTCAATGTAAAAGAGGACGGGGAGAGGCTTTTAGACGGATGAAAAGAGTGAGAGAGGGAGAATTTTTGCCATACCAGCTGTCCAGCCCTGGCCTGCCAGACTAGCCAGAAGGCCGTTGGAGTCGCGACTGGACGAATGCTGCTGCATCCACAGGCCTTGAACCTGCCAGATGCGGGTGGCTGAGGGAGGGAGGGTAAGGAAGCCAAGGATCAACAGAGGAGCAGAGAGATAGAAAATAAAAATAAGCAATGAAAAAAGAAAAGAGTTCAAGTTTAGTTTGCTTAACTTTGAGGTACTTTTACGTGTCCAGTCAGAAGTAGTGGTCTGCCCACTTTACTCTCACACACATACACAGATATCCATTATGATTACACATGTGTTTTTCCTTCTTTCATTCTATCTCTCTCCAACAGATGGTCAGCTCAGACATATAAAAACAGGAGAGCCCTTTGTGTTCAATGCCAGAGAGGATCTCCACCGCTGGAACCAGAAGCGCTATGAAGCTCTCGGAGAGGTAACACATAATTCAGGCCAGCCATTTTCAGCTGCCTTTGCCTCAGCTACTGGGTCTATTAGGGTTTTCTGTCCTGGGCAGTTTCTGTGACATGACATTACAAGACACTGCAATGGTCTGTTGATTCTTAGGAGAGCGAACAGACTGGGCACATGGAACCTGAGACATGCTTTGTTGCTTCACATATAGATCTTCTGTTTTGCACACTCCAACAGCAAGAAAGTCCTAAACCAAACCTGAAGCCTCTGAAGCAACATTAAGAAGGTGTAGATATCTTGTGCTGCAAGGTCACTGGTTTAGTTACCCGCCCCAGCAGACTAAATCTTAGTGTGGAAAGTGAAAAAGCAGTGTTTCCCCCTCCCTCATTTCCACCTCTGAGGTGCTTCGACCGAAGCTCTTCACCCCAGCCTCTCCAGTGGAGCTGCCCAGCGGCCAGCACAGCAGAATGTGGCTGTACTAAGAAGCTTCAGGGTGTGAATGTTTGCAACTGTGTGATTGTGATGAGGGCTTTTCTGCAAAGGAGAGGCGTCCTTCCCTAAATAAATAAAGGTTAAAAAAAGAGAAGATTGAACAACCTGCCTCTGATTCCTGTCAGCCAAACGTCTTAAGATGGAGATGCCGAGAAACATTAGAGAACCTATGGCCTTTTTTGTTCTTTGCCACATATGTATGAAGTATATGACGAAAAGCATGGATCCTGAAAGGTACCAACAGCTTTAAAATCCTATCAACACTTATATCCAAACATACATCATCCTAAAGTCCACCTCTGATTCACTCCCACAGTACCACCACATGCAATATGCATTAAGATAATGAGACAAATGTTCTTTTGTAATCTGTTTTCTTTTTTTTTGTTTGCATCCCCTGCTATGCTGCTTTTAATTGTGTGCATTCTTTGAAGTTCAAAGCAAAGTGATAGACCCGTTTGTGGGATTACCTGGGTGTTTTTTATTATTATTTCTAATGCAGGTATACAGTAGCTCCTTTGAGAGCCAGTTTTCTGTGAAGGCTTTTTCCCTCCTATTTTCTTTTGCCTGCTCAGACACTATCTCCCAGCATCTAAAAAGGCTGGAGAAACAAACATTTGGTAGCATGCAAGCAGAGGCCCTGAGAGAACACACAGACATTTAAACTAACTGAACTCAGGCATCCGAGGGGGGCCAAACATTTGGAGGAAACAAATAATCATCAAGCAGGATGTATGCAAATTTGTCCTGTGATTAAAAAATTCAGAGAAGCATCATCTTTTGAGAAGGAAAAAGGGAACCGTGTCAATCGGTGTTGATACGAGCTTGTGTAATGAGAGCAGATACTGTATGAATTGTGCTGCTGGAGATTAACTGGCTTAGAAAAAAGAAACACTACCTGAATAAGCAGTATTATCTGTCTGTTGTTTTTAGGCCACAGATGATTCAAGAAAATGAATATTGTACCTCATACAGTTTTGCAAGTACAAATGCATTGTTTTTTGTTGTGAAGAAATATGCCCCATTATAAATAGACACAACTACTTTGGTTGTAAAAGTGGGTTATATGCTTAGTCAGCCTCTGTATGTGTGAGTTTAAAAGTGTGTGTCACACAGGCGTATCTGCGTTGTTATTTCTGTGTCCGTTCCTTCCCTCAACGACTTTGTTTGCTCCTCTGGTTGTTCCTCTCGTCCCTCTACTTCATTTCAGCATCAGACAGGATGAGAGATTTTGTCGGATGTCATGAATTTAAATGTGGAATACGTTTGTGTGCAGACAGTGGTGGTGGACCCATAGCAGGCTATGGGTCAACACCACAACACAACCCAGTGCCGTCTATCATCCTGCCACCAGGGACGGACTGAGAACTAGCCTAGCAAGTTCAGCCTGAGGGATTTGAGAGCTGGAAGGACGTGGGTGCATTTGTTTGCCCCTGGTGGTCTGAATGGAACCGCATCATCGTTGCCCCCTAATGTTCGCTCCTTCCCTTCTTCTGTCCCTCTGGTGGACTGATGGCTGCTTTGTGCTTCAGTGCATATGCTCTTCCTGCTTGCTCTTTGGTTACCTGTTATTTTTAATAGTTTTCCCCTGCTTATCTCAACCTACAAAACATTCAGGGAGATTATCTCTTGCAGCTAAATGAATGATTGCCTTATGATACCTACAATGCTAACAACACTGGTGAACCATTTTTGGCTCTGCCTGCAACACCAGACCTAAGATAATGCATCCAGACACAGAGCAGCCTTGGCTCCTCAAAGACAAAACACCACTGCCTCAGGACCAGTGCACTGATCCCCACTCGGGAATCAGTCTATTAATTTGTCTCTCAGTTTTTCCTCTGTTCACTCTCCACTGGAGTTTTAACGCACTGAGTGGTACAGGACCACAATATACGTCTGACCTGCTTCTCCATCATGAACCATCCAGACCTCTCAGATCTTCTGGGACAGGTGTGCGTACTTTTCCACAGAGTGGAAACTAAACACGGAGAAGCAATTTTCAGTATTAATGCGCCACATATCAGAAAGTAACTCCAAGGAAACCTGAGATCTGTGCCAACTTTTAAATAAGCACTTAGGCTCTCCTGTTTGCCACTTCATTTGATGAAGTGAAAATACGGACTATTGATTCATTCATGTTAATTCAACTGCCCTAGAACTTTTATTCTACTCTTTATCTGTCATATTAATCTTCTATTTTACTCAGTTTTAATCCTCTTAAATCTATTTATGTGTGTCTTTGGATATTATCTTTTTAAATTCCACTTTGTTTCTTTTGTATTTTGTGTTAATACCTTTACGTATTACATAAAGCACTTTGAATTGTCCTGTTGTTGAAAGGTGCTATACAAATAAATTTACCTTGCTTTTCTTCTGTCCATCTCTACCTCCCTCCATGCTTCCTTTCAGTGCCTTCTTTGGGCTTGTGGTCCTGTATTTTGTGTGGAGGACTCTCTGTGTGTGTGTGTGTGTGTGTTTGGGTTGGGGTTGGGGGGGGGGGTACGCCGATATTGTCACACACATCACAGCACCAGATGTCCAATTTGCACTTCAGCCTCATCTGAATGGAGGGACGGGTAGAAACTGGGAGAGCAAGGATGTTGGTGTGATGGCCTCTAAGCAAAAGAAAGAGCGAGAAAATTTGGGTTGAGCAGTGAGCAATGAATTTTTTTTTACTTCTATATAAAACAAATCCAAAATTTTTCTTTCTGTTATAGTTTTGGTATAATGTGGAGGGATTTTTACAGCCACACTTTTCGAGAAGCTGCAGTGATCCACTGTGTCTGACCTCTGTATAGGCCATATTCCTGTGTGTATATGTTGAAGCCATATTTGTGGCTGGGCACCTGGGCTACAGTTCAGAGAAGAAAACTGTCACCTATTAAGTTAGATCTAATTTGTAGACCTGTCTGTGTTAGTAAAGAAATACGAATCATTAAACAAATAGAAAATTAAACAGATATGAATGGTACAAGGTGAACAAAGCTTTTTTTTCTCCATTACTTTCTGAGTGCTTTCCAAGCACCTGTTGCAACAGCTACTTTCTCACTGCTATTCTGAATTTCTCTCCACTGTGTCACTCTTACCTTTTACTTTATTTAACTGTGAGGTGAAGAGTGGCTTATCTGCTAAAAGTTGAACTGAAAACTAAATGATAAAAAAAATATGTATTACACAAAATACACTGTTTACTGTTGAATCTGGGTACGGTGTACTGAGAACCTTGAGCTCTGGTGTGAGAACCTTTGAATGTCCTCTGGGAACACATTATTATTAACTATCTGAAATAAATCTGTTCAAGGGAAAGCTTTGTTATTTGGTTGATGGAGCTATTTTTCCTTTTTAGCCCGAGTCTGCCTACTCACTGATGCCTTTTTTATGTCTCTCGGTGTAGTCTGAAGACATGGCAATAGCACAAGAAAGGGCATGTATGGCTGTCTGTGTCTGGATAAGTAGGACAAATGAAAAGTCTGTGATTGAAATATCCCTTTATGTTCTGAGTGCACTCTATAAAGAGTTTAAGCACAGACGTAGAGGATCTTATTTCCCGTTATTCCCACTAACCCCAGTTTCAGTAATTGTTGTGTTATACTTTATCGTGTTCTTTTGTATCGTGTTTTGTCACATTCTTCCTAAAACATCACACAAATGACTTAAAAACCCACAGAGTGCTGGCGTAGTGACATTTTGGCTTCGACTGTTAACGTAATGACTTTACTACGGCTGTAATACAGTGCTCGCTGTCTGCGCAGTGTTGCTCAAGTGCAGCAGGGTCACCTCAGCCTGTGTAGGTGTCAGTTGTAGTCTAATTCCTGTGATTCGGTGATGAATCTCTCTGATAGAAGACAAGCATAGGGTCTGGCCCAGATGGAGCTCTATTAAGCTGTTAATAAATGAGGATTCTTCTCTGCTCTGCCTGCATCTGTGGAATGGAAGGCACTCACAAATTTGTAAACACACACGCACACACACACAGTCAGAATATTATAATGAAGTAAAGCTATCCAGATGGCTGCATTAGAAAGCCGTCTCTCCCTCTCTCTCTCGCTCTCGTGCTCTCTCTTTCTTCTTTTCTCTCTGTCTCTTCATCTCTCGCTCTGTTTCTTGCACTCTCTGCTGTCTCTCTGTTATGTTTTTTTTTTTTCTCTCTCTTCCTGTCTCCCTCTGTCTCCACGTTATGGATGCGGGGTGTAGTCACAGCAGTGACCAGCTGGCCAAGGTTTAAGGCCCTGCTGACGTGCCCTGGAGCAAAAACACTGAAGAGAATGGCAAGAATTTTCTTTGGTAATGAGTAATTATTTTATACTACACAAGACTATACTAAATTGAGTTTATGGTAGAAACTTGTGTTTTACCTCAACCATGTGCATAAATTACAATGTCTTCTGCATACATTTGGATGCTGGTCTCAGGACGAAAATATAAGCAGTAAAAGGGGAGGGATTTAATACAGACTGAGAGTCAGAGAGAAACAGAGAGGGTCCTTGATTGGTTGGTTGATGATGGTGTAGTACAGTTAGGCTGCTGTTCATTGAGCTGAAAACATGCTTTCCATGGTCACATTGTTGCATAGCAAATTTTGTCATCTGCCAGTGTGGTGCGATAGTCTTTGCGGACTATGCAGATGCAGGCCCAATAGGATCTATAGAGGGACTTTGCTTGTCAATTGCACACGTGTGAACATGTCTACCTGAGCAGACAGAGTAGCATAAACAGAGCCGTATACCTTGTTCATGCTGCTGTCGTGTCATGCGTTCATGTCACTTTCAGATTATCAAGCCATCTGAAGTTAAAGTGAAGGTATATAGTAAAGGTAGCCCAGCTCTATCAGAAAAGGCCATCAATGTTCCATTAGATGTTGTGTTTGCAGACACGTAATAGACTGTATCGCCCTTTAGAAAATCAGCATTAATCAACATGAATCTACTGAAAAGTCATGATGCAGCCATAAAGTGTTGCGTCAAGTGGGAACCCCGGAGACAGGCCTCCATACTGTACTTCAGGATGCGCCATACCAGTCGTGGGCCATTTTGTTGGGAAGCTAATGGGATCTCTCTAAAGAGGCCAGTAAATGACAGCTGTCTGCCCAGATTCGCTCACTGCCATCACGTCTCCATCCCCAAAACACTTAAACACTGCCGCTGCAGCTTCTGCTGAGAGCACAGAGGAGGAAGCAGATGCAGTCAGACAGAAATGGTTGCAGGTAGTGGGTGAGGTGGATTAGAGTTGATGAAAGAGAAGGGGAATTGGACAGGGGGTGGAGGTTTGGAGGGGGTGGTGGTGGGAGGGTGAGAAAAAAGGCAGGAGGGCTGGTAGTTACAGCGCTGGCATCTGTCGCTACCTCTGGCACCCACGGTGGCATACAGTACTTTACTTTGAATTAGACCTCCAGTGGCTTCTCAGTTAACACCTGAGGAGGTCATTACGATGCCATTAGGAGGAGTAGTGCAAGGAGGGCGGCGAGGAAGCGAGAGAGAGAGGGATATCTACGCTAAGGGTAAACAGTCTGTCTGTCAGTCTGTGTCTGAGAACTTTCTTTTCCCCTGGAGAGCCCTCTCTCCTCTGACAGAAGACTGACAGAGACCTCATGGGAATTACACCAGTCTCTCTCTCTCACTCTCTCTCTCACTTTGTTTCCCACGCGGACTGACAGATCACAAATTCACAACAATAGGCTCTATTTTAATACCACTTTCTGTTGGTACATGAGGCTGACTTAAAATAAACAACCTTTCTGTTGCCTCATGCTCTCTCATTTTCACAGCCTCTCTCTCTCTTTCTGAGTATGCTTTGCTGTTGTTGCCGCTGTTGTTGTGCTGCATTGTTCAGGGGGATTTTCTTCTTTTTTTTCTTCCTTTTTCTTCCTCTCCTCTATTCTCTGGAGAAGAAGCAATGCTTTCCTGGGTGCAGTCAGTGATACGGCATAGGACAGCTCTTTCAGTTTCATTATATAAACAGCTTTGATGCCTCTTCTTGCTCTATGGTTTCTATGGCTAAGTGGCTTTTTGAGGGTCTCTGGACTAGAGAGACAAGAGGTGTGTGTTTGTGTGTCTATACATGAGTTACTTGTGTAAGTGTGTGTACAGTGTGTGTTGCTGTCTTGAGTGCATCTGTGCACACTGAGGTAGTTTTTTTTTCCATATGAAACACTGAAGCTTCATTGATCCCAGTAAGAGCTTCAGATGGATTATTTTAAATTTAAAGAAGTGTATTTTCATTTAAATATTACATATTGATATTGCATACAGAATCTTTATCAATGTTTGATGCTTTTCATTTTGAAATTGATTGTACATTACACTACGACTGGCACTGAATTAGTCTTAAATGATAAACATCAGGGCCACAGTAAGTTCTCTTCCTCCCCTGTAATTACCTCGGTTTGTTTCTTCACTGCTGCCCTTCTTTTCTTTCCGTATTTACTTTACTCTCTGTCCCCTACCTCCTGTTTCTCATCTCCTTGTCTTTTCCACCTTTCTCTCTGTCCTTCTCTTTCTGTCCTGGTTCACTTCCTCCTCATGCTTATTTTGTGCATGTCCGGCAAAGATCATCTCCTTGTCGCCTTAGGTGCGGTCAGATAAACCAGGCATGACTGCTGTAATCAGAGCACACGCATACACACACACACATGCACACACATTAACTGATACGTGTGCTGACATAATGTGGGGGGTCTCTCTCTGTAGTGAGGAATTTAAAAACATATCATCTTGCAGCCACAGTGGTCTTCATTAAGACCTTGGCTTGGAGTGAGATTGAGAGTAATGAAGAGATTTTCATGGGGATGACTTGAGGTTTGCAAGGAGTTGATGTCAGAGCCCACCCACTTAAAGGCCTCATATGAAGGCTACGTACTGTACTGTTTTCTCTCTCCATCATCCCTCTTTCCGTTGCTGCAGCTCCTCTCAGCTGTTCACCGCAGTGGGAGCTGGCACCAACCTTTTGCTCCTGGGGATTACTTCTCCACATCTCCCTTCTTGTCTTCTTTCTTTCCTCCCACTGAGCCCTCCTCTAAGTCCCTTCCTTCCTCTCTGATCCTGCTCTTTTTGCTTCATCGCCACAATGCTTCCTCTACACAAACAAACCACAGACACAGAGGTGACCTCAGCCACAGAAGGTCTATTTCAAACTCTCTCACGGTCGCTCTCACAGCCACATAGAAAGCTCAGTGTGGTTTGAGGATACGTCATCATCCTGCTGTCCTAGCAGGCAACTGAAAGTTTATCCTTTTCTTGCCTTTTTTACCTTCAGTCCAGAGAGACAAAGTAAGCGAGGGTTACAATGCTTACAGAGGTTTCATTAAATGTCACTCATGTTCATTGCTCTGTGCCTTTGTAGGTGAAATTGTGCAATATGGGACTTATCCCCCCCATCACCACCCTTTTTATGATAGGCAGAGAGCATCTAAGCTTACATTGACATTTCCGATAATGTTACACCCATATCTTGTCCGCCTGAATGATATTACGTATTTGTTGCAGATAAGAAGGACCTTGTAAGCATGTTTATGGTCATGAAACCTATTGATCTGAATTGATTTAGGTCGCTTTTATCTCAGTCCTACTCTGTCTCACCCCACCTCCTTTACTTCTCTTTGTGTGTCTTAATATTGTTTGCCAAATCCACTCCTCATGCATCTCCTATCGTCCGATGCTGACAAAGCAGGCACTCAGCGTTGTTTCCTGCAGGCATTTCATTAAAGCACTAATAACACATTGGTAATTAGGTGACAAAGAGGCTTTTCTTGTTGGGCTGATCAGCTGCTGAGACATAGTCCTCAGAGGCCCACACAGAAGGAGGTTGGCTGTGTCTGTGTGCACGTCTCTGTGGATCAGGATATGTTTGTGAGTGTCTGAGTTGTATCCCATTTTTTTCTAAATATATATACATATATAGACAAAAGTATTGGGACCTCCTTATTATTGAATTCAGATGTGGTATGGGGCTGTTTTTCAGAGGTTGGGATTCTCAACTTTGAACTTGATTATGTTTACTGAAAAGGTTATGTGACTACAGTTTTCATAATGCATTAAGGCATACATATGACCACACCCCGTATACAAGCTTGGATGCTAGATTCTTATTTATGATCTACACTGTCAGTGGAAATGCATTCACACAGAGAAACTCTCACATCTTTTCAACCTTTTTTCCCTCTTCTCTTGTTCCCCATCACTCTCTCTCTCCTTATTCTGTATCAGATGGTTCTCGAGCCACCTGAGGCCCTGAACAAATAACGTAGTGCAAATGAAATATCCTGTGAGGCTTATTGATGTCATTAAACACTGGCATACAGAGGCCCGGAATCATTTTAGTCTTCATCAGACTGGCTGACATTTTAGTGAATTAGCTGTTGGAGGTTTGGTGGGTTGCAGTGAGGTGGGGTGGATTTAGCTCCTGTAGCTTTTTTCCCCTTCCTCCACAGGGTCAAATGGTAGAATCGATCATCTCATTGGTCCGTCTGCTACCCTTTGATTGGCTGTCATAAGGCTAATATGTGTCTGGTACATAATGATGTTCTTGCATATTGTTCTTAAAGCAGTAATCAAGTTAGCATTGAGTTTCTTTGAGGCATAAAGAGCATGGCAATATTGTGATTGTCATGAGAATTCACATTTGACTTAAAAGCAAAAGCACTTTCATTTTTTGGGTCTTAAGTTGCATTTGGCCTTTTGTTGTCCTTTCTTTTCTGTGTGAAAATGTCAATTCATGCCATTTAAAAAGTGTTTAGAGTTTATAAGATGTAATTTATGGATATGCGTCATTTCAGTGTCCTAAGATTGACCTTTCAGAACATGCTCTAAAGAAAACGCTTTGTTTTGTGTGTTCCAGAGGTTCTAAAAGCTGAGCAGTTCATGTCCCAGAAGAATCCCATCAGTTCTTTTTCATTTTAGTACATCTGGGTTATATGCTGTGACATACACTGTCGTGTAGCTGTGAGCTTCAGAGACCAAAACAGGGAATGATTTATTTAAACTCTTAAGTCCATCCATGAGTAACACAATTAGAGTATGGATGACTGTATTGGTTGACACTTTCTGTAATAAAACATCTAAAAGCAAAATTCTTATCAGATGGAAGACTCTGGGACTAAATGTTTTCAGTTTGGGGCAATTTATGTCAGTTTAGGGGTCCTTGATGTGAACAAGTGTGGGAACCACTGCACATGTACTTTTGTTTGAAAAGTGAACCAAAGTGAGACTTCAGAGCAGAGCTGCACAGCATGTTACTCTGCTCTCCCTGTGGTCCCTCCGCCATTCGCCCGTCACTGTGTTGTTGTGACATGCACAGGACAGGAAGTCTGTCATTACACGTGTTTGGGAAGCATCATCACAGCAACAACAGCTCCAGAAGTGCTGCCAGCGGTCGCGTGCCCTGTCATCTGTTATCACCTCTCCTCTGTCTTTGTCTCAGAAATGATAATAAAATCAAAATCTGTTCCACAAAGCACTTCTCTCTGTTCTCAGCTTAGCAGGATGTGAGGAGAAGAAAAGAAGGAGAGAAAAAAAATAAGGAAAATGGAAAAGAAAGTTGTTAATGTCACTGAACCATGAAAGTCTTGGCCCGAGGTTGGAATGATTCGGTATACAAGGTTCTTTAGTGCTGTGGCTGCAGGGATAAACATAACTTACATCAGCCCTTCGCTTGTACAGGAGATTTCCTCTCCTGGCACTTACAACCTCGACGCTCTAACTGCACTGTGATTCACAGACACACACCGCACACAGGACTATTCAGACCCTTTCAAGTAGCTCATGGATACACACACACACACCAGAGGGCAAACGAGGGTTTTTGAAGCATTTTTTTTATTCTGTTTGTGAGCATGACAGCGGTTGCTATTACTTGTTCACACATACACACAGAGTTTAGTTGGCTTTTGTTGGATGGGTTTGTATCAACAGCAGTATATAAATATTCATTGCATTAGACTGCATTATCGGTGTAACGTTTGACTGTGTGTCTGTTCTGTGTCTTTTTTTCTTTCCAGATCATCACTCAGTATGTTTATGAGCTGTTGGAGAAAAAGTGCAACATGACTAAAGCAATCCTCCCAGTAAGTACCAGAGTGAAAAGAGGCATTTTCCTCTGATTTATACCCTTGAAGATTAAAAGGGAGTATTAAATATGAAAATTGACGTAAATGCTTGGGCTTCAGAGTGTGATTATGATATTGAGTGTCCCGTTTAAAAAAATAAAGAAAAGGGGATTGTGAGGAGTCAGCTCTCCTCATTCTCTAACAGTCTTTGTCTTTCTATCTCACTCAGTTTCTCTCTTACTCCCTCTCTTTCTTTTACCACCTCCTCTGCACACATCCTTTGTGAGAAAGTGTCTCCTCGACAAATTAACCGTATTGTGACGTGTCATTTCAAAGGCGCAGAGGCGCAGCATGCTGATGCTTAATCTGTTCTGCATTCATTTGCACTGAAGGGGACTTTCTACTCTGCCATCACAGAGTTATTCTTTGCCCGGCTCATCCAGGCTCAGAGCACCGACTTGATCCCTTTTATTTGTTGTTGGAAGCATGTTTGTTTCTTTTTTGTTGCCCCCCCCCTCCCCACCCTTTTACACCTCCGTTCCTGCTCTTTTCCTGTTTATAAAAGTTGTGATCATTTTTCAGGCTGCGTTTATGGGGATGTTAGGCAGCGCTGTTGTTAAGAAGGATAGCAGAGTTAGCTGTAGTGCTAACAGTGTCCATAAATCACCTAGCCAGGGTCTCAGTGCCTTTCATTAGCCCCCGTACACTTTTACTGGTTTATCTGCCTGGCCTATTTATCTCATTATTTCTCTGGAAAATTGCTCTGTTCTGCTTTTCTGCTGCCCACCCGCCTGCGTGTATATGTCGTGTGTGTGTGTAAGCAAGTGTGTGTATCTGTGTGTTAGCGGTGGGTCCGTCCACCTGCGTGGCATTGAACTTGTGACCGCAGATTTTAAGAAGATTAACCGCAGCCAAGTATAGGGAGAGGGAATGAGGGAGCACAGGAGAATAAAGGGTAAGATTTTCTCCCCCACTCGGCTCTCTTTGTCTGCTGGGATTAAGTTCTTGCAGCTGCCACCCATGGCTTTTATGGACAGTGTTTGTCTCCTTAGAGATTCTTCCACGCATACTTGGGAAGGATGCAAAGACGCATGGGATGTGGACGGAGAGCATGCACACACAGAAACACTCACAAACTCACTTAGCCTCTTTTTATCTGTCTCTATTACTTTCTGCTTCAGTTTTAATCACGCAAAGGCTGCTTTCTAATCACGATTACTGATGATTAGTGTTATTTACTTTCCAAGGCCTTTTCTCCTTAAACTCATGCATGTTACGCTAGAAAATGTTAGTCACTATTTGATCGTCTTTTGCAATTTATTTTCAGCAACTTTAATGCCCCCCATGTTGAGCAGTTAAAAAATTCAGTGAACATCAGTTGTAAAGTGTACAAATCTTACTTAACTGCACGACTCCGATAGCCATGTTTGTCAGTGACACATGATAACTTTCTTCTTTCTTGAATGTGCAGGTGGATGCTACAGAAGGTGAACCTACCAGTTTTATCTACCTGAGCCCAGATGCCTTATCCAACCCGTCCAAGCTGCTGGTGCTGATCCAGGGCAGTGGCGTAGTGCGGGCCGGTCAGTGGGCCCGTAGACTCATCATCAATCAGGACCTGGACTCAGGCACTCAGATCCCCTTCATCACCAGAGCCATGGCGGTAGGGGGCACAACAAAAGAAGTTCAAGCTATTCTTGTTATATGCTAAATTGATTTTCTGATCTTTGATCCAAGATGTTCTGTTGTTCTGTTGCGCTAAGAGGGACACGTGGGCTGAGCTGAGGACTCTGCAGGCAAGGTGCTAGAACAGATTTAATATGCAGCCAGCTGTAAATGCAGCAAAATTGCATTTATAATCTCTGTTTTTCTACTTTTTAGAGATTTTTCCTTTGCCAATAGTATAAGCTGTGACACATCTTTGGTATGTAGAGTTTTGTGCATCTCTGAGGGTGTGCTCATATGTGGTTGGTGGTACCACCACTACGACAGTGGTTAGCCCGATGGCGTATCGGTGTGACAAGTGTAACCCGCTAGTTTATTTTGAAGGGCAGGCATGAATATTTGAGGCTGCAGAGGGCATCATGGCACAGTCAGAAGCAGAGTGTCCTGGTATTTTGTTTTCTCGTATTTGACCAGAGGTTTGAATGTGATTGCTGGTAATTTGTTTTTGGTGTGTGCTTTCAAAGCTTTGACTGTGCATGTACTGCATCGACCCAGTTCAGTTTAACTTCATTGTACAATTTGCACAAGTGTGTAGCAGTTGTCCTGAGGTCATATGAGAAATGATATTATGCTGAACAATTTCTGCACTCCACAGCGTCATGCAATCACAGTTGCAAATAATAACAAGCAGACATTCGTTAAGGTGTTTCCTGAGTAATACTAAAACTGTATAGTCCTAAACCCAGAACTGAGACTTATAAAATAACATTAAATGAGGCATATTCCTCAACATGATCATTATTACACAAGAAAACATTTATGCATTTGTGTGATGTGTGCGTGTATTCCTGTGTAGTCCTGGGTGTTCATGGGTGACTGAGCTGAGGGGGCGAAGAGATAATGTAATGTAAAATATAGATTAGTTTTTCTTTTTCTACTGTATGATCACATACAAGTGTATACATCTTTGTGTCAGCAAGCAAAA
Organism: Scatophagus argus; assembly: GCF_020382885.2. NCBI lineage: Eukaryota > Metazoa > Chordata > Actinopteri > Scatophagidae > Scatophagus > Scatophagus argus. The sequence continues at coordinate 5,418,045 of NC_058496.1, read as the reverse complement.
GGTGGCTCTGCCTGTCTCATAATTTTCATCCTCATCCATGTGTTCATTTATCAGCCTGGCCCTCACTACAGCACCTGTGTAATTTCATTTGTCTGCTGCTCAAACTGACTTAGGGGAGCTCCTGCTCTCCTTCTCCCCCTTGTTCCCTTGTTTCGTTCCTCTGAACGCCATAAAGACTTTCACTGCTGTGTAGAGCCCTTTCCTGCTGTGTACAACAACAGTAGCGTTTTGGGTTGCCTGCATGTGTGTCAGTGTGTCTGTCTGTGTGGGTACAGATGATTTGGCTACCCCGAGACTTTGAATTACAGTTACCCTGCCTGGTATTACAGTTGGAGAAGGTAGACTTGTGCTGCAGGAAGCCAAAGTGACAGCTTCGATATAGAGAACATGGTGTGTGTAGTGCGAGTGTTGCTCATTCATCATAGTAAACAAGAAATCGTGTTCTTACACCCTGACAAATCATCATCCAGGCATTTACCACACACAGGCCTTATACTCTGTGTGTGCACTTGAAAGACAGGCGCACACATTTACACTCAATTCATGCTGTCTGCATCTATTATGGGGCAGGCTTGTGGTTCATTATGTCATACCATGAAATTTGTGTGGATGTTCTTGTGGATTTACAGAAATTACAGCTTACAACTGTTCAGTCTGATGAAACAAGTTTAGTTACTGATTCAGTGAAGCTGCTTTTTGTTGATAAATATACATGTTATACCTTAATTCACATTCATGCAACAAACAAGCAATGAAACACATTTGATCTGTAGCTCACAAATGAGTGACAACTCAGAGTCGTTCAGAGTTTCCCATAAGTGTCAGCTATCAGCCTGATGGCCGGACATGCCTCCTGCTGCATGCAGTTATCCAAGTGGGCAAACTGGGCTCCTGCCAATCAGAGCCCACCAGCCCCCTCATCCCCAGCCCCCAGCTGGCTACTGTTTTCTCCCAGCACTAGTCAGAAAAGCAGTGCATTGTGGTGCTGGCAGGCAAGAGTTTGCTGGTTTTCCTCTCAACCCAACACGTCATCTGATTTCGATGATTAGTTCTCCTTCAAGCAGAGAGGGATGAGCTAATCAATGAAATAACCAGGACAACAATCAAAACTAGTGACACATTGCATACTCATCAGCAGTACCCAGTATAGTTATTCAGCATGGTGCTTTAAGTAGATAATTAGGATTGCAGTATACTCAAAATATATACGTGACTACTCAGCATTAAAACAAGGAAAATTAAAACAGTAAGTCAGCATAAAGTCAGCAATAAACACTAACATATCACTACAGTGTGTCTATAGGCAGTTTTTTTCACTATATTAGATCTGGTATTGACAACTCTGGCACCATGACAATTACTCAATATTTTTAGTTGCAAGTATTATGTGTCAAATGCAGTGCTGGGTCAAATGTTGACATTTTGACTATGCATTTTATTATTTATTGTTTAGTTTAGGCTCCGTGTTCCAAAAATGTTTTGTGGCAAGAATCTATTGCTTCGAGTGCAGCTCATGTGAGGTTACTCATGGGAAATTGATTGAAAATTCAAAGCCTGCAGCAAAGGGTCAAATGGAGTGCGTTTGACAAATATGGGGGGGGCTTGTGGCTCTGCAAAACACATGAGCTAGCACACACATGCACACACACACACACACACACACACACAGATAAAAGTTAATTTGACTCAGTGGTGTGTATGGGTTTGCACATTCTTATGTCAAAGCAGCACACTGAAATTCTTAGCCATGTTCCTTGGAAGTTCGAGTCAGCCTTTCCTCTCTTCCGATGGGAAAAATAGCTGATTGCAATTCAGACCCTTCACACTCTCACAGGGTGAATCTCAGGGCAGGCATTTACACCATTCATACACCATTTACACCCCATCGCCTGTCTCTGATTCCCCTACCCACCATGTTCATGTCAAACAGACATATCACAATATTTGTCATGCTGTTACATGATGATGACACATTAATAAGATGGTAGAATGTATATGTTGAAGTGGAAAATATGCACACACTGACGTGCACACACGATTGCGTGGTACTGGACAGAGGATTTAGTTGTGGCTCGGTGTGTACAGCGACGCAAGGCTCAGGAAAATCTTTGTGTTGTGTGTGCAGCACTCATGCATGTTGTCTTTATGTGCATGTGTGTGTGTGTGTGTGTGTGTGTGTGCACATGTAAGTGGTGCTATTCCCATAGCCTAGAGGTAAAATGACAGGTGAGAGGAGGATGCTCCTGCAACAACCAGAGTGTGGGGGGGAAGAGGTGGAAAAGAGGAATCTGAGATGGAGAGTGTTGGATAGTGCTTGTGTGTGTGTGTGTGTGTGTGTGTGTAGGTGTGTGTGTAGGTGTGTGGGTGGGGTGGGGGGGTACAGAGAGGGAGAAGGGTTATGATTGGTTGGAAGAGGACAGAAGAGGAAAGACGAAGAGGGGTACGAAAAGGATTGAAGCAGGAAGAGAGAAATGAGAGGAGGGTGAGGGAGTGACTGCAAATGGGGTGGGACTGGCAGAGGAGAGACGGGAGTATAGAAAGCGGGAGAGAGTAGGCAGAAGGCAGGCGTCTGACAGCTCCACTACTGGGAGAGGGCCTCTTAATGACAGCTTATTCCTTCATGATTTCAATTCCTGACAGTCGACAGGTCTGCTTGTTGCATCATGGCAGCTGTATCATTACCTTCTGGCCCTGTCACTGCTCTGCATCCTGAGACTGAGATGGTGGAGGGGGAGGGTGAGGTGGGTGCAGTGGGGTTTGGTGGGTATGGGGGATGGGGCAGGGGTAGATTGTGTGGGTACAGTCAGAATAATTGAGGAAGGAGAGAATATTGAAAAGTGGGATCGTTAGTCATAGTAGCTGTTGGAGTTCGGAGTAGGACGTCCAACTTGTGTAAGTTTGTGTCCAAAGTGGGAAAAAAAAACTCACAGAAAGAGGTAACAATCCAAAAATTTTCTTAACCTTTTTTCCTTAACTTCTCCTGAAAGTAGCCCTTACTAGTTTTCTAGGCTGTTAGTTAATTACTGCTATTTGAAAAATTCTCTTCAAAATGTGTGCATGTATACACACAAATATTCTGCACTTCATCAAGAATGACTTAATTTAGAAGTTGCTAATGCAGAACCCTAACCTCGCTTCTCTTCATCTTTGCCTCTCTCTCTCTCTCTCTCTCTCTGTCTCTCTCTCTTTCTCTTTCTCTTTCTATCTCTATCGATAGTGAGTCAGACTCGACACTGGAGACCCACTGGAAAGAAAAAGGGGGTGTGGTGTTTTCAAAAGTGTGTCAAAAGCCCAGGGCTTTGTATCTGCCCAGAATTTCAATGGGAGGCTGAAAGGGGTCAGCGAAGCAGACAAACTCTAACACAGAAATCCTCTTTTAATTTCTGTCATCCTGCCCGCCCTTTTTTTGGGGGGCTGGACGATGTCCTCTTCAACACTCTGGCATCTGCCTGTCTTGTGTCACGGCCCTGTGTGACGTGAGGATATGTCTCTCTCTCCTCGCTCTCTCCATTCAGCATCCTTCCTCCACCTCCTCCTTTCTCATTAGTTCCTCTAATTCCCCCCCGAGCAGTGAGTTAACCTGTGTGTGTGTGTGTGTACGTGTGCATGTATCTAAGTGATAACATTGTACATGCAATGTCTGTACAGCCTATCTTGGGGCATCAAGTGGCTACAGAGGCCAGACAGGTATCATTCTGGCAGCCGGCAAGGTTTAGCCAGAGGACAGTTGTGTGTGTGTGTGTGTGTGTGTGTCTAAGGGTCAAAAGAGGAGCTGCCTTGCCATGGCCTTGTAATAGCACCCCTGCAAGCAATGGACACACACTCACACACAGGTATACACACACCTCCAGGTGGGAAGGTCCCAGCACATCCCGCAGCTCAGATCAATGCACTTGACACCTTCAAAGGCGGGTGTGGGGCCTGGACTTGCTCTGGGGTTAAACCTCTTTTAAATAGCATCCCGCGGGAAGGCAGCTGTCAATAACCCACCATAATTACCGGGGCCAGGCCCGCCAAGGGCTCGGCTGCACAGGCCAAATTAAAAATTGATCAGAGGGAGAGAAAACATTATTTTGTGGTGGTATTCCCTGTCCTAACAGCACTGCTGCTACCGTATGCGGAATCTCATCAATTGAGGTCCAAGCTAGATATCTAGAGACCTATTTATCTATCTATCTGCCCCCCTGCCCCCTCCTTCGTCCAGATGGACAATGGAGTGCTGTCCCAGTTGTGAAAAAAAATTTGCATATTAAGTGTCTTTCAGAGTGCACGTCTGTGTGTACGTCTCTGTGTGTGTGTGTGTGTGTGTGTGTGTGCATACTGTATGAGCATCAGCTGATTGTTATTTGCTCCAGGTAATCATACATCATCCCCTATCTGTGTTGTGTGTGTGTGTGTGTGTGTGTGTGTGTGTGTGTGTATACATGCGTACACTGCACACCTTGTAGCAGAGTATTGATTGTGGTCTCATTGAGTTTCTCTTGGCAGGGAGCCTTTATTTGTCAGTCAGCGAACGATATGAAGAAGATATGTTCATCCTCAGGCTTCCTCTAGGAAAACACACGGGCTATTGTTTCACAAGACACTGATAAATGAGAACGACAGTTTCCAATGGAGGTGAAGTATTTTCCAAACACACAAAGGTTGTAGCATGCTTTTTTTTGTTTTTTTTACCACTTTTTCTGAACGTCAGTGCACCAGGACATGTTTTCCGTGTTCCGTATTAAACCTTATTTAAAATGGATTTTCTTTTGGGAGGTCCTGTCATTAGCGTAATTACTAGTGGCATCTGTAATTTTCATCCAGTGCAAATCTGCCAGATACATAATTTACACGTATGTAAGCGGGAGTGTGCATTATGACATTTCACATTTGAGCTCAGAGCAGAGATTCAAAGGAAAACACATCTCAAGTTTTGTGGCGTAAATAAGTGTTGATTGGTCTCTATAAACATAGCAAGTGTTAATTTCAACACTTTCAGAGTTAAAGTAAATTTAGTCTGGCAATTTTGCTGTGCAGATACTGTTTACCTTGTACAAAGTACCTCAGGATTTACACACACACACACAGCAAATGTAATAGCATTAGAGGATTCCTCCACTGAAAGTAATCCAATTTGAACAGTATGACTTTAAAGATGGTTCTTTAGATCAGTTGTTCCCAAAGTTCCTGCTGTGGAACCCCAGGGTGCCACAAAAACTGGCCAGAGATGTGGCAAGATTTGATTTATGACAATTTATCGCACATTTGTTACAGCAAACAGACCTAAAATAAATGCTGATAATAGATATTTACTACGACATGGTTTGTGTTTCACTGGGGTGCTATTGTTTAAAAAACGCTTGGGAACTATTGCAGTGGATTCAAACACTGAACGTGGTGAGGACAGATGTAACAGTTTAAGAAGTTTAAGGATTTTATTTACGGTCTTCGGGGAAAAAAATCTTTGGCTTTGTGGATGTACAGTGTGTGCACATGCGTTCAGATGTGTTATATACATACAGAAGCTGATGTTGTTCGGTGCTTCGGTTTTCGGGCTGCTCATGCCACCAAGTTGCTTGGGGGATGAGAGGATGGAAGAAACGAGAGGATGAAAAACAAAAGATGAGAGAGGAAGACTTTGATCTAATTGTGAGACATTATCTGGGAGTGTGCATGTTTTAGCCCACGTGTGATAATTGACTTTATTTTTTTTTTCTTGAAATTAACAAATTCTATTATCAAAAAGGCTTTGTCTCTGTGTGTGAGTGTGTGTGTGTGTGTGTGTGTGTGTGTGTGAGTGAGGTGGGTAGTAGGTCATTTGCTGCTGCAGGCTGTGTATGTGTGTCCCAATGGGAAGGTCTTGTTTAGTCTCTCTTCCAGAGGGCCCCAGGCAGTGTGTGGTGGATACCTCTTCACTCTCTCACTGGGAACACTCCTCTATGGCCAACGCACACATACCCACGCACACACACACACACACACACACACACACACACAGGCACGCAGAGGCACACACAGACACACATGCACAGAAAAATCTTCCAAAATCAACCTGTTCAAGCATGTTCACTATCTGACAGCTGAAACGTAACGGCTTTTACTTCTTTTTGGATACAGGTGGGTGTATGTGTTGTATGAGTTTGAGTCAGTTAATAATATATGCACACACACACACACACACACACACACACACACACACACACACACACACATGCAAAGGCTCTTTCATCCCCTTGTAAATTTTACATGTATCCTCCATCGCAGCAGGTTTGTAGAGGTTAAAAGTGCTTAGCTGTGGACATTCCAGGAGGAAATTGAGTTTTGTGAGGAGCTAGTGGTGTGCAGATAAGTGACCTACTGTGAATTTACACTACACTACACACACACACACAAACACAAATCAGCCACTGAGCATCTCTTAGGGTCAAAGTTGAAAACTGCTGTAAGCTCTTCGGTACCAGTGTCATGCTCCTGGACTGTGTGTGCCACACTTTGATCGATGAGCGGAAACTCAGTGCTTAAATAGGGGTTACCAGGGTCCTGGGGGGTACGCTGGGGTCAGAAGCAAACAACAACAAATCTTTCTGTTAATAGTTTTAGTGCCGACTCTGTGGTTGGAAATGAAAATAGATGCTGAAGGCCCACTTTAGTTTTCCTGTAGACATGTGGAAACCAGTTTTTCAGAGTTTTCTGGTGACAACATGGAGCTATAGAGGCATCTAAACCAGCTTTTCAATCATTCAGCCCACTGGATTATTTGTCATATACAAATGATTGGTAATTTTGGCCATACATTTATTTGAGGCTGCGGTTTTGTCTGTTTTGTCTAACCGTATGTGTTAGTGTCTTGTAGCTGTCTGCTTTTGTCATTTGGCTTTCTCTGTATGTGACCAGACATTGAAGATGGAATCTTTATTTGAAGGCTTATCTGTCTGTTGCGACTGATATTGCCCTGCATTCTCTGTGGATGTGAAATGTACATTGCGGTACATCAGATCATGGCAGTAATGGCGGCGTCACAACATTTCAAGATATGTGTGCTTTTGTGTCTGTGCAGAAGAAAGAGAGACAGACAATGAGGAGAGATGGCATCGGTGATCGGATTTGTCTGCAGCTGTTTTGTTTTCTGCAGCTCACTGGGTCAGTGTGTGCCAATGTTACAAGAGGCATCAACATGCATCTGGGGTTGAACTTGTGCACAAATAAATGCATGAAATGCGTGTGCGATGACATGAAAATGTGATTAATTTCCAGTCCATTCAAAGGAGCTCCTTAAGCAGAGATTTAAAAAAAGAGACAATGCACACACGCACACACGGAAGAAGAGGCATCAGACTTCTCTGTTTGTAGTTTAATTTTTAAAAATACGTTGTCAGGTTAATTGAGGATGAGGAACAAGCCTGATGAAGCCTTAACTCATTTTCAGTATAAATATTATGAAAGGAAGTTGATCCGTATCTTGGGAAAGGAAAGGGAGGACAAATTTCTGAGTCAGTACTAAAGAGGCACGTCAAAGCCACGGTGAACATAATCCAGCTAACCGAAATGTAAATCTTACACTGCAGTTCCTCTATTATGTAAATATTTAAATAAGATTCACAACACTCTAATATGTAGTTAAAAGCAGATGGAAGAACATTTTAAGTGTTCATTAATGTAAAATATTTGTCAACAAATACAGCTTGTACTATGAAGACATATTTTCACTTCATAGTGGCTGTGTTTTATTTCTGCTTACACACCAGACTCATGCTAATGTCATGTGTGAGACTCTCCTCTCTGCTGCAGTGTTTCTTTTTACATTTCTGCTTCATTAATGCTACAAAATACTGAGATCAGCACCTGAGCTTTTTCATGGCACAACAACTATGCAACACATGTTTAGATCCCTTCTAGCTTATCCATTACTTTGTAACTTGTCACCAGTTCCTTCAGAGTCAACACCAACCAACCTGTGTGTTTCCTGTGGTATTATGGTGTTCGTGATAGGTGTTATTATCCCACTGTATGCTGACAGCCTATCCCTTAACCCTCTTAGGAGCACACTATGCCACGCTTGGCTGACTTGTTTGCGCTGATGTCAAGTTTTAGCGGTTAGCAGGCGGTTACCATATGCCACTGTGCTGCTGTCGCCCCCGATGTCAGTCAAACGAATGTCAACCTGAGCTCAGAACACGGCGCACACACGGAAGCGTGGTGACAGTGACACGCGTACACCCATACTGTACGCGCAAATGAATTTGGCATAGAGCAACACTATGTATGAAAACAAAAGAGAATCTTGAGAGGGATGAGATGACAGTGTAGCCTGTCTCCAGGAAGGCTCCGACATGCTGCTCTTCATCAGCTGACTGAAGGATGCAGCAGCATCTGCAGTGGTAGTTAGAGAAGTCTCGTCTGTAAGACATGCACCTAAACCTGCCCTTAAATAAGCAGGAAATTGTGTTTGACCAACAGATAACTTGTCTCAGTTCATTGATTTAAACGGTTCTCTTTGTCAAGACTCTGATAACTGGGTTTTTCATCTAAAGCTGAAACGTCTTTAATTCTTTTCCCCTAACAGAACTTAATCATTCTAACATTAAGCAAATGTGATTTCTACCCTTAACAGAGCTACAATGAATGATTATTTTCATTATTGACCATTTTCTTTATTAATTGATCATCAAGGAAACTGCTAAGTAAACACTGGAGAAGACAAAATCTGAGAATTTAGGCATGTTTTCTTAAAAAAGGGCTCAAAATGGTCACTCCATTATCAAAATATTTGATAATTAATTTCAAAAAAGGAAGTTGAAGTGAGTATTGTCTGTCAGGAGCAGTTGTCAGTAATTGTTTCTTTGGTGTTGGCATCAAAATAGGAGAACACACATAAACACAGCAACACTTCCAGAAGCCACACGGGTAGGTGGACATTGCTGCTAATGCAAGCATGTGCAGACACAAGCACATCAAATGTAGATGTACATTTGCAGCCACATGCATACAAAAGCACACACACCTACTGCACTCATACAGTCATATTGGCCAGTATATAAAAGCTTGTTTATCATTCTCTGAAATGTTTTCATAGAGAAAATGATGTGTGCATGCGTTTGTGTGTGTGTGTGTGTGTGTGTGTGTGTGTGTGTGTGTGTGTGTGACTGCTCTTCACTTACCTGTTGAAGGTTTACCCCTTTGTTCCTCTCCTCTGTATCCATTTTAAGATGTTGGTGACTGTTTTCTCACGTTAAGTGCTGCTGTGTTTTGTTCACAGAGGCAATGTGGCCCTGCAGCTCTCTGTTCTTTTTGACCTTGTTAAAATTTGCCCATCCCTCTCCCTCTTGAGTTTTACTTCTTCTCTCCAATTCTGCCTCCCTTTCTTGGGTTCTTTTTTGCTGTTAATCTCTCGGGCTGCCTCTGTGGCTGTTTTGTCCAAAGTGGGGTGCAGGTGCCTTTGGAGTCATCGTCTTCTTGGCCTTTGACAGATCAGGGCGGCATGGGCTGTTTCTGCATTCCGCTTGGTGTCTCTGTCTCGTTTTCTGTCTCTGCCTCCTCTCGCTGCCTCTCTCTTCCCCCATTTCTCTCACTCTGTGTCTAAATTAAACATTAGTTAAACTGCTGAGCACCAGCTTCGATAGACAGTGATAAAAAAGTAACATTATAGTAACAGTAACATGACATGGTGCTGTACAACCCCAGGGAATGACAAGAGAGAAAGGCGCCATAATCCATTTTAATTTCACTGATATCATTGTCTTGAGAGGGAGAGAGAGAGAGAGAGGGAGAGGGAGGTTGGCAGAGCCAGAGGGAGAGGGGAGGAGAGGAGAGAGAAGGGAAAGGGAGAGAAGAGAGGTGTCTCAGACCAGAGACTGTGCTCTATCTGACTGCAGTGTCTTGTGGTGACCTAGTTGCAACCTCTTTGAAGTCCACAGGCTGATCTCTCTCTATAGGCAGCAGAGGAGATCTGCTGCATTCAGCTTTATTAGACTGGGATAGAAATAGAGAGAGAGAGAGAGAGAGAGAGAGAGAGAGAGAGGGGGGGGTGAATCAAATTCCTGGGGTCTTGAACCTGCCCTAAACCTCCTCTGCTACATGTAGATATGTGCATATTTACATGTGTGTGTCAGTTTATACTTACAAGTGTGTATCATGCGTTTGCAACGGTGCAGTTGTTAGCAGCTTTCTGTATGTGTGTGTGTGTGTGTGTGTGTGTGTGTGTGTGTCTTTTTATAGCAGGTATTCCTTTTGGAACACGTAGCTGTAATGTCAGGCCAAACACAGCCTTTATCCTTTAGCCCACCACATTAGGAGACAGTGGTGCATTGTCAGGAGAGCTGACCTAGAATAGTCCAATCACTCTACATCCAGCCCCCTGTCTGCCCTCTCCTGTGATCACCATGCTGCCAATGCCGCAGTCTATACTGTGTGTGTATATGTGTGTGTGTATGAGTGACCCAGTTCAGTTGCCGGTGTCGCCAGGCTTGCCCCTGGTGAGGGCATGCATGTTAGGGCACAAAACCCTCAGATGTGTGTGTGTACACAGCTGTATGTTTCTGATTAATCTGTCATTTGGAAATCTAGCAAAAATGACTTCTTCTCTCACTTTAAACGCCAAACTTTTCGGTCTCTGTGTAACTGGCTGCCACTGTTGTCTGTAGATTTTAATTAAGTTTCCATGACTAGAAAATGTGCGTTTAAAGTTCAGCATGTGTGTGTAAGAAGTAATACACTAATACACACAGGTGTGTGTTTGTGTGAAGTTCATGGCCACACACATACACACACACTTGCACAGAGTATGACGTGGCCGCTCAGTGAACTCTCTCAATTATATTGAGCCTTTCTCCTGTACCCCTCCGTCCCTCCATCTCTGCGTCTTTCCACCTGCTTCCCATTGAGACAGCCTGTGTGTGCAGACATACGCTGCTGGGGGCATGCTTAACCTTTTTCCTGCTGCACAACACAAGAAGACACAGACACACACGCTCCTCTTCAACTTGGGCTTCAATTAAAAAATCCACTTCCCTTTTTTTCCTCTGTCTATCTCCTTTTCCTCCTCTCTCTCATTCTCTTCCTTTGCCTTCTTTTTGAAGTTAGCCTGGGGCCTTGCAGAGCCTCATCAACCCTTTGCCTTGGCTAGATTGCATACAGGTACCCTCTGTGGCTATTTCAAATGACTTAATTAGCTTCTGAGTGCAGTGGGTAGGTAGAAACCCTTTCCCCTCTCTCTCTCTCTCTCTCTCTCTCTCTCTCTCCCTCTGTCTCCCCCCCCCCTCTCTCTGTCTCTGTCTTCAGAGAGAGGGAAAATGATTGAGCCCATGTGACACATTTAGTCCCTTGCCGTGTGGTTTCACTTTCTAGGTCATGCTCCGGCTGTGAAGCTGACTGCCTATTACCTCGTAGAATAAGACGACACAAACAGACATGAGACACAGAGAGACATTGTCAAGAAGTGTGTGCATGTGCATGTGTGCATCCATGCATGCGCAAACGCACATGCCTCATTCTATGTTTAGTTTGATTGTCACTCTGCAGTCTTTAGCTTTAGGCTACATCCACCCGCCATCATTTGTAGTTGATCTACTTTTCATTGATGCAATATTTATTAATTCCATAGCCAAACAGCATGTAAGCCAGACAAGAGGAAATTTGGTTGCTATTTGCTTAGCTAGTTTGGCGCATGTTTGTTTATTTGGAGGCTCTGACACAATCCGACACTGTTTTGTTGTGTTGAGTCCCCAGGCGTGAATTCCCATACACACTAGTGATCAAGGTGTGTGTTTGTGTTCAGACTGTTGCTGCGCCTGTGTTTTTATCAGTGACAACAACGTCAAGGGCATGCCCCACTGCAGTACAAAAATTCCACGTTGCCTTATCCATCTCAGCCTGGATGCCACACATGTACTGCACATACATTACACCTGGGTACTACACACAAACATATACACAAAGCAGCATGTCTTCTCAGCTCCCCTTCCAGGGGACACAGAGACAACAGAAACATGTTGGATGTTGCTATCTTTGTTGTTTGTGGCTTAAAAGCAGGCTCTGTCAGACTGTATACAGCAAGGCAAGTGGTAACAGTCTTCCAAAATGTCAGATTCGCGCACAATCACAAACCATGTCAGAAGTTTTGTCAATGACAGCTGTATGGTCCCTGTACCTCTTTTAGCATTGTCAACTGTCAAGGTCTTGAAAGTCAGAGGGGGAAAAAGTTTTTGCTCCATAAAGCTTTATTGTAATGAAGTGTCTGACGGAAAGATATGACCACAAGGATGTGATCAGTGATGGTCATCAATGAGTAAATGAGTTCACTCACCCCTCAGGGCGGAGGAAATCTCAGGAGGTTTAGGAGAGCAGTGTGCCTGTTAACGTCTGGCTCTCTGGTCCAGCTATAGCTTGCTGGCTAGCTTCAGGCCTGTGTTAAAAACCTGGGCCTACTAAATTAAGTTTGGCTGTGTGCACAGCCTGTGGCACCACACACATGCACACACACACACACACAAGAACAAGTGCACTTACAGCGGCTTGAAGTCAGGCATTCGCCCATACGAGTGTGCATGGAAACACACACACGCACACATTCACATTCACTCTCCCATTACCCAATCTTAATTGGCTACCTCCCCTCTTTCTCTCTTCCTCCCTATCTCTCTCTTGGACAGGCCTACAGGCCTGTCGCTGCGCTGGCACACAGCAGCACAGTTTGGGCGTGCGAGCAGGTCTGGGGGCATGAAAGAAATTGGAGAGAGACGGAGTACAGATGGGCATTAGGATGAGGTTGAGAGCACGATCAGGAGATGAAAGAAGGTAAATTGTAGCTATGCCTCAATGTCGAGTGATATTTTACTCTAACTATCCTGAATATATTAGTGTTACAGTATTCTCACTCCCACACTTTCGGGCCACTTGTTAAAGCCACAGTTAGAGGAGAAGAAGATGCCTTTCTCCTCTCCCACTAGCTGAGGAGTTGTCATGTGCTGTCAACCAGCTGTTCTCCATGTGCCTGTCAGTGTTCGGGATAGGAGCTCTGGGTCTCAGCATCGTGCCAATTGGTGAACTGTGTGTGATTGTGTTGGTGTGTGCGTATGCATGTGCGCATGTTGCCCTCGGAGCACTTTGTTGATTCTGCTCTGCAGTGTCAGTGACACATTGAGCGGGTTCGGTGGGAGTCCCCTGGTTTCCCTCATGCTGTGTTTACTCCATCTGTTTACTCCCCCAAAACACTCTAAAATCTATTACCCCTCTCTCTCTCTCTCTCTCTCTGTCTCTCTTTCCCTCTATTTTTCACTCTCTGTATAGCTCCCTTATTTACTCCTGACTTCTCTTGACTTGTCGTTTCAAATCAGTTGCTGTGTAGTAGTCAGGTGGTGTGTCTGTCGACAGCCAGTGCTCGTCTCCCCCTCAGCAGGAGGCGGGATTGAGTTTCTCTCTCAGCCATCCAGCCAGCCATCGTTTTGCTTGAAGACCCAGTACACCAGATGGATATTTTCACCTCTGTGTTCTTGATTAATAGAATAGTTGAATGGGAGACTGTGAGTCAAATAAAGTAATAATGAGAGGTGCTCAGTTGTAGAGCTGTCAGTGGTTATGTTCACTTAATAAATTAGTTGTTTATTCTATAGAAAATAAATATAAAAGATCATGTGTCGGAGTCCAAGGTGATATTTTCAGATTCCTTATTTTCCCACTGATTATTTGTAACGAATTTTCCTAATTGTTTCATCTATGAAATAGAAATCAGAACGATGTGAAAATTACTATTCCCGTTGCCCCCAAGGGCCACAGGTGCTGTTTTTTATTTTCTCTGACAGTAGATGATCAATTTCCTGTAGATGTTATCTGATCTATATGTTGTACCTTTGATGTTGAGTTCTGTCAGTATTCACATGCTGAAGCAGAAGTAAAGAAATCAGGGAGAGGACTGGACACTGTGCTGTTTATTTGAGCTGGACTGAAGCCTGCGACCAGTGGTGTCAGGTAAACTAGTGTGTTCTGTGTTGGAATTTCCTCTTCACATCTTTCTCTTAAACTGTGGTCGCAGGAAGTGGTCAGTGTGCAGGCTTGGATTCAGAGTAACTGAGTAACTGAACTGCTGAGTGAATATGATCAGATGGTGACATGAATAAAAGATTTGAAGAGAAATATTTATATGCTTTGCTTTCTTTTAAGGATACAACATCATCTCTAAAGGTTCTAACAGCTAACGCATTTAAATTCACTTGAAGCGAAGGAGGATTGTGGAATAATCATTGATTTTTCTTTTCCACACAGCATCACCTCTGAAACAACTTCATTAAGCTGTGTGCTCATTATGCAACCTGTGGTACGGGGTTTATAATGCCAGCCCCGAGTCTGTGTGTGATGGTATGAATTGATAGTTTACATACCCAATGCCAAGGGCACCACCAAGGGCTCATGAATGAGAGATGAAAAGAAGCAGAAGTGGAGCAGAAGAGGAAGAGAGAGAGATATCTCCTTTTTTTCCCCCCTCATACCTGCAACCGGCTAATTAGCCTGCTACACTACCAAGCCTCAGCTGCAGGGACAGGGTTCAATAGTTCACCTATCTACCACTGAGCTACAACGATGGTAAACCTGGATTACCTGCTCTACCTGCTACCAAACCCTAATATTACAAGTACCTTTCTTGTTCAGCAACCTGGAAATCAGATCAGTCCAAAGAGCCGGCCAGGTGGATTTACACAAAATCTGTTGTCCCGAGAAGAGACATAGCTGCTTACTCCATAATCTCTGTGTGTCACTGGCGGGAAAAAGTTTGATGGGCCTGGAGACTGAGGAGCTGGCATGTTGAGTAGTAGGAATAGTGACGGAATGAAAGACAACCAAAGATTTGTTAATGGGATCAGATTTATGACGACTGTCATTTACAATGGGGTGTTGTAAATGCTTTGTCCCAGATGTGTCAGCTGTGCCTGTAATTGATTAAAGGATATTGATGATATGGACCGTCAGTCAGTTTCTGTTGTGGCACACTGTATCATCAGAACTTTCATCTTGATATTTGGTATTTTAAAAATAAATCTTCAGTCTGTCAGATTTTAGATAAACTGATGATAAAATTAGTGAGCCTTATTAATATATTTGCTCAGTATTCATATATAAAACATTAAGCAGACTCACAGTTCTTGCTCTAAAACAACAGAGTAAAAAAATGGATGATTGGCACAATTGGTGTCCATTTAATTACGTCTGTTAGTTTGTTGCAAATTCCTTTACAACTTAATTAAATATCTAAATATATTACCACACCCATTTAAATGTGTGAGTGAGAACGAGAGAGACAGAGAGTGGAGACAGACTGATTGGCAGAGACAGAGATGCCTTTAATATATTAGAGTAGCCATATAATAGAGAGGACGGCGTATTAAAATTCCACTCATCTTTTTTCCTGATGTTCATTCCACCTCATTCATCAGATAAAAATATCATCACTTATTAGTCTGATAATAAAGGGATAGTATACCTCAGTGAATGCAACAGTAGGACACAAAAACATACAAAAATGTGAGCCTTTATGAATATTTACCCGTTCAGGAAAGGAATTACTGGACAAAGCAAATGTGTCATCTCCTTATTAACTCTTACCATCAACCAAACACATTTGTCTGCATGTGTGTTTTTCCTCTGTGATGTCTTTTTTTTTTCTTAGCACAGTACTTGATATGAAGAGAGCCTCCCCTACACCCCCTTCGTTGTGTGCCAGTTGCACCAGCGCTAGCTTCCTGTTGCTGGCAGCGCAGAGTATAACAGAGTAGACTTGGACGGCCGAATGGGGCTAATGAAGTTGTCAGAGGCGGGTAACATGGAGGCTGATGGGAGGGCCTGCCAGGCAGCCAATAGTGAGGCAGCGTCTGTGATCAGCCAAGCATGATGGGAGACCACCCTGCGCAGCGAGTACTGAGGCCCGGCGCAGCCCCCAGTTCAAAGCGCTGGCCCTCTCATACACCAGCAATTAGAAGGATGCTGCAGTCTAACGCTCACACACAGAAGCAGAAATTAGTGGGCACACACTCTTCGAGTAACACCTGGAAGCACGCAAACGTGAACAAATACAAGTGCACATACTCACAAATACAAACACTGAGGGGAAAGAAACCTGAGGATGAAGTGAAAATGTGAAAAAAACATCAGTTCTGTTCAGATATCTTTAGACTTTTATTCATCTCTTCAGCCCCTTTCTGCACTCTCTACCAGCAGTTCCTCTTCCTGATCCATGCCTCTCTCTTCTCTTCCTGCAGCTCCCCTCTTTCTCTTTGTTGCCCTCCTTTAGTTAAGATATCTCATTACTAACCACTTCTCTTGCCTGCCTCCTGTTAGCCTCCAGTGTTAGCTTGCTGCTCGTTCTCTCGCCCCGCCGCCTCTCCGTCTCTCCTGCCTTTCCTCTCCTCTGCTCTCTGCTCTGCTCTCTGCTCTGCCCAGGGTTCTTGTTTGAAATTCAAGAGTGGTGCAGTGAGACTGCAATAACCTACATACAGACATTTCTCTCTCTCTCTCTCTCTCTCTATCTTCTGTCTCTCTCTTTCTTTCTTTCTCTTATTCCCATTTCTTTCGATCCATCATGCTCTTTTCTCTCTCTCTCTCATTTATTCCAGCGTTAGTGCTTTTCATTTTGACTACTAATATCCTTTACTCCGTCACCCTCCAGTGTTTTTTTTGAACACAATATATATTATTAAATGTGTAATGTATGTACATATATAAGAACGCTAATGAATATCTTTATCCTTTTTTTTTTGCTTCACCTTTCTTTACAAACATCAATCCAAAAGGATGGTGCACTTTGTTCTTTTTTTTCTCACTGATACGGGAAGACATGAGGGGGTTCTTGATGTTTAATTG
Organism: Scatophagus argus; assembly: GCF_020382885.2. Classification (NCBI taxonomy): domain Eukaryota; kingdom Metazoa; phylum Chordata; class Actinopteri; family Scatophagidae; genus Scatophagus; species Scatophagus argus. The sequence goes on along the minus strand of NC_058496.1, from coordinate 5,401,218 downwards.
TTGTCTTTTTACCACTGGTTAATTTAAAATGCTGAAACGTCTTACCTCCACCTTGCCTTGTTCCTCATTCTGCACCATGCTGCTGTGTGTCCCTGTAGTTTTGCATGTTCATGTGTGTATGCGTGTGCGCAACTGTGTGACGCTGGAGGCGCAACTCCTGTGTGCCCCGCTGACTTTTTGGTGAACTCCTCTCCTGCAGATTAAAATAAAGACAAGAAGAGGAGGAGGAGGCCAGATGAGAAGAACAAAGTTTGTGTGTGTGTGTGTGTTGACTGGGTGGGGTGTTTGTGTGCATATTAGAGGGACTTGTGTGTTAACATGAACACATGTACAGTGTGTGTGTGTGTGTGCATTCAATATGTGTGTAGCTTGTGTGAAATTCCTTGAGCTTTTACTTGTGTATGAAAGTGGCATATGTTGGCAGTGGGTGGCAGTGCAGGAAAAGCAAGCTGGTTGGCTGGTGGGGGACCTGAGTCACAACAGTAAGGGGGAAAAAACCCTGTGCTTCTAATGCTGGAAGATGCTGACTTTCAGTGTTGAATACTTTTAAAAACATATGTTGACAGCGAAGCCGGTGTCCTTTAGTTTTTCTCTGGAAGGCTCACATTTTGCATCAGTTGATTATATGCCAACTTAAAGACAATATATACAACTGGAAGTTATGAGATTATCATTGTCCAACTATTATTTTAGGGGGCAATGCTGTGTGCTTTGCTAGTCATAAATGTTCGAGTGAACAAGAGTAAGTGAAAGACAGAAAGTGGAGAGTCATCATTTCTACACTGATCTAGTGGACATAAATATTGGATAACTCTGTCAGACAGCTGCTAACAAGCTGTGAAATATAAACTCCACTTAGTCGACTATCTGTTTCTGTGTGCGTTTGTGTGTGTCTGTGAGTATGCACACATGCTCTAACCTGATTAACCCAGATTAATCTATAGAGGGTGCCCTCCAGTATTACTTAGGGCAAAAGATGTCTATTCCCATGCTCATTTTTGTCCGTTTTATATCAAGGCATTAACAATACACAGAATACTTCGACAGATGTGCCAGATTTAAATATGCATGCTTAACTTTCGCAGCAAGATCCTCAAAGTTAGTCAAATTGAGTGGCTAAAGGTTCAGAGCTTAGGGCAGTGTACTTTTTTGTAGCTGGGGAGACATTGCACAATGAGAGCGTAAAGGCGAATGATTACTTGGCATGGATCTGCACACGGGGTCAGAACATGAGTTTAAATGCTGCAGCGCTAACTCTCTTTGGGAGTTTTGTGTGTGTATAAAAGAAAAAAAAAAGAGAGACAGGGAGGGAGGGAGAAGGGCAGATGTTATATTGATGGCATGCCACGCTTCTCTTCTCTGTCCTGAATAATCATGATCCTGAGCTGATGGGATGCTGCTTCAAAAAGATGAGAGTATGCGTGAACTGTGGATGAACTGGAACCTGCATATGAACCAGGACTGGTGGTAGCCCAGCCCAGCAGCCATCCCTGTTCCCCAGCCGGGGAATTCCTAAACCGGATTGATGCTGATGTGGACGAGAGTTGGGGTGGTGGTGGTGGGGTGTTAGAGCACTTTTATATCTTCTTAGATTCAAGCACATGTTATGAAATTGTTGGTTTGATGTTAATGAAATGAAAAATGATAATTTGCTTTTGTGTGCATTTGTGTGTGTGATGCAGATGAGAGACAGAAAGAGAGAGAGAGACAGAGAGAGATTTGGTCAGGCTGGACTGGCAGGTGAGCAGACGTTTGCTCCAGGCTTCTGTGCTACCTTTTGATTCAACAGGCTTTGTGGAACAGACATGATTTTTTCTTCTCCTCTCTCTTTCTCTCTGTCCTTTTCTCTTGAAAAAACTGTCACTGTCTGCATGTAATCTCTTTGGGGCTTTTATCATTTCCCTGCCTCAGATCTCGCCTTTCTTATGGTTGTGTTTTTTCCTGAATATATGAAACTTGAGCGACAGATCCTAGAACAGATCCTAGTTGTACCAGTTCAGACAGATGGGTGGCAGTATACTGTCAGGCTAGATCAACACTCTGCCTCAATCTCTCCCACTGTGCCCTCCTCTGACTTCATTGGGTCCCTTTTTGTTGCAGCTATCTATCTATCTATCTATCTATCTATCTATCTATCTATCTATCTATCTATCTATCTATCTATCTATCTATCTATCTATCTATCTATCTATCTATCTATCTATCTATCTATCTATCTATCTATCTATCTATCTATCTATCTATCTATCTGTGTGTCTATATTATCACATCAAGTCATGGGTTATACTGGTTTCTATCTTCATGGTCATCTTCAGCCCTCACTATCATACCTTTTTCATCATTCATCTTTTGTTTCATCCCTACAGTCAGCCTCCCTCCAGGCTATCTCTCCATTTCTACAAACTCATCCCTCATCTCCCCCTGCAGCTAGTGATTGCTTAAATGTTAAAATGCACTGATTTTAGCCCTTGTTAGTGCAGATGTGGCTATTCATTCCTCTGTGTTCGATATAGGATCTATAAGAGTGTATGGAGAAGAAATTGTAGCACTGAATGCCAGCTGTGACTCAGTACCATTAACATCCAGTGATATGAGCAGATAATGCATAAACACACACACACACACACACACACACAGTGTTTGCCCAGATCAAGGCCGTGGCTCTGAGGGACTAGAGGGAGATCAGGCAGAGAGAGCCTATGGAAATAGACGGCTTTGTCATCGAAACACCCACCACTCTTCCCCGGAGATGCACCACTGTGGTGGTGTCCTCAACTCACAGACTTTCTTCTGCTCCTTTTCCATTCTCTTGTTCAATAACCTCCATCTGACACACACACACACACACATACTACGTACTCCTCCTCCTTTATTGTCTACATTTTATTATGTCCTTAAGCTAAACAGCATTTACTCTGAGAAAGGAAGTGTTTTTTTATACCTGCTTGTGCTCTTCTGAGTTTGCCATCAGTTACTTTAAGTTAGACTGAACTTTGCAGTTTTCAATTGATGCTTTGTTTTGTTCTGTTTTTCACTGACTGGATGACATTTTACACTTGTCTATTAATGCCTGTTGAGCTTATATTCACTATTGTTAGGCAGTTAGTAGACGTTAATAGTCATTACATTGCAGACAATCTGGTTTATGATTTTACTTTCTTTCTTTTCCTCCTCGTTCCTCCTTTCTCTCCTCTTTTGCTCGGCATCATACTGTGGCGAGTACTCACAATCCCAGTATTGTCAATCTGCAGCAAAGGGAGGATTAATATCCAACTGTTTGCTGTGTCACTCACAGGAAGCACAAAAAATGTCCAAGATTGATTGCTACTTAGAGTAAACATCCTGACTAGCTTGCCATTGTATTTAATTTTCTACATGGCAGTTTAGAAAGGAACGTTTTTCTTCTGAGATTGTATGGTGTACGAGGTTGCATCATACAGTGAAAAAGAATCTCTTTCCATGTCTATTGACAGGTCAGGGTTCCCATCCCATGATATTTATCCATCCTGCAGCTGAATGAGCAAGAAAACAACAACAGCTCATCATTTTTTCCTATTTACTTGTCTTTACACACTACTTGCTTCCAACCTGTTTGTTTCATTCTCTAAATGCAATCTATTTGACAGTTATTTTCCCTCCCTGTCCACCCGGGCTTTATTTCTTCCTTGAAGCTCTGGAGCAAAGCCACTGTGTGAAATATTTAAGCCTCAGTGTGTGGTCGATGAAAATAAAACAAGTAAAGTAAAACAAAAAGTCATTGCTATTGTTTGACATGTGGAGACTCTCACACTCTCTTCCGCTCATGTCTCTATCTCACCCTGGTAATGTTAGCAAACCTCAGACATGTATCATAAGCAGATTATGAGTAATTGTAGGTGTTTATGTTTTTCGAAGGGGGTTGTTGCGAGGGTGAATTGAGTGCCCCCCCCCCCCGAGTGGCTTTGCCCTGCCTGTCTGTCGTCCCGCTGAGCCGGGCTTTGATTCTGACAGTGGTGGCTCTGTCACAGATCAAAATAGCTGTTCTCCCCCTACTGCATTCTGCTCCTCTGAGGAGTACCTGTGGGACTGAGTGGACAGGTCGTGTGCTTGCACACATGCTAGTAATTGTAACACGTATACATAAACACACAGCAGCTTCCTACCTTCCACTGAGTTAGAAAGCAAAGAGTAAGATACATATTTAAACTCAACGCAGCAGGAGGAGGTGTTGCAGCTGCCTTACGTCTTGCATTTGTGATAGGACAAATCTATTTAATTCAATATGAGTTAGGTGTCGAGCCCCGTGTCCTGTGTTTTTTCCTCATTTCTCTCCTTCTGTTTTTCCATCCACCCATTCCCACCCCACACCTGAGAGTTGAGGGTCTGTCGTGCCCAAGTTGACCACATGTTTGCAGGGTCAGCCAGAGTATCTGGGTGAGAGCCAGCCTGCTGAGAGCCAGAGCCAGGGAAGGCCAGCGTTTGGTGTGACCAGCAACGAGACCTGGAGTGTGTGCAGACTCAGATGGAGGTGGGGGCGGCACAGCAGCTCTTGTATCCTGCCGATTAGAGCAAGACAGCATCTATACAGACAGGATGGGCTTTTCAACATACCACACTACCCTGGCCGTGACTGCCTGAACTGAGGAAGTGTGTTTACCAAATGTGCAAGTGTGTGTGTGTGTGTGTGAGTGAGACAACGTCATAAAGCGGTACTTTTTTCTGATGGGTAATCGCAGCGTAAACTTTTCACCCCACTTTCTCATGTGATCTGACTAAAAGAGAATACCACTGAAAACGCATGCGCCTTGTACCTCTGTGAATGTGTGTGCATATGTGTGTGAAAGCTTGTGTGTGTTTCTGAGCTAATAGCAATAAGAGCGGTGGACTGTGGATTACCTCTAGTTCAGACAATTATCTTTCCACCAGTCAATTCAAGGTCAGTTTTAGAAACCCATTTACTTGCCAGCAAATGTGCTTCAATCAAGTGTGTTTGAACAAAGTGTTTTTTCAGACATATCAGATTATGACATGTTGTTATTTTCTTTCTTACTCCACTATGTTTTTTAATTTATGTATGCTGTTCTGTTGCTGTAGTGGCTTGTATCATGAATATTTTTCTGGAGAAGAGTAGTTGGTTGATTCTCAGTTTTTTGTATGCAAACCGCTGCAGTCACATGGGCTCCTTGTGTGTGTGTGTGTGTGTGTGTGTGTGTGTGTGTCTTCTTTGAGTTTGTTGCTCTGCCTAATAGCCCTGGCAAGTGAATGAGCCCTGATGTTTGGAGCTTATTTAATAGGCAGTGCGCGTGCATGTGTCTGTGCTTGTGTGTGCTCGGTCTTTAGCAGTGTGCCACGTCTCAAGCCCCTTATTCTTGGATAATTGTGCTGCAAGTCCTCAGCATCCCCTTTAGCCTGAAAACCAAGCTCATTGCGGCCCCCAAAGAGCCCCCTGACAAGGTAGCGAAAAAAAAATCCCAAGTTGTCCTTGTGCATAAAAGTAGATTCTACTCTCCAACACCTTTTCAAATTAATATTTGTGATGGGCGCCATTCTGCCAGCCCCAGTTTCTGTTCCCCGCCTTTGTTCCTGCGTTTGATGTAATGGAGGCAAGGACAAAGAGGAGAGCAGGCAGAGTGTGTGAAAATGGTAGTTAAGTGGGCTTAAGGGCTCCTTCAGTACCTTCTGAAAGGCCTGGACCCTGAATAGGACCCTCGCACTGCTAAGCTGTAGTGCAGTAAACAAGACAGGTCCAGCACAAAGGTGCGTCTCAAATGAGCACAGACACCCTCCTCCTCTTTTGCCTCACCCGGTCTCACCCCGACCTCCCACCCAAATCTGACATCTGGCCAATCCCAAGATGTGTCTGGGTCCTCGCTCATTCCCCTCCCCTTTGATTCCGCCTTCATTTTTTGCTCTCCTCCTTCATATCTTTTCTCTTGTTCCTTAGTGTTTCTCTGCACTCTCTTCTGGTGTGTGTGTGTGTGTTTGTGTTTTGTTGTCCTGGTCCCGGCTGGACGGCTTGCTCCCCCTAGCCAGCCTTGTCCCCAGTGCTTGGGCGGTTCGGCTCTTTTGTTTAGTTAATTGCAATGAGTATAATGTACTAGTCTCTCGGAGGTCCACGAAAGACAATTAGACAATCCCAAGAATTTAATGAGACACCAGCAGCCCCAATCCCCCATACTCTCCTTTGAGAAACACCCTGCTCTCCGTTGGCACCGAGTGTGATGTAGCGAGGAGGGGGTTGTGATGCAGGTCGCCTGTCTGTGTCTGTTTGTGTGTTTACCAGATTGTTGGTCTTCCCATCAGAGAAATCACACGAGAGAAAAGACCCAGAGAGATAAAACAAAAAGAAAAAAAAAAACCCAAACAAAATAAAATATTCTGTCTAGATTTTAATTTTACATGTTTATGGCACATTTCCAGGCCTGTTACACCACGGGGTTCTCATCTGAAGAATTACTCTTCCCGGACAGGACAGACTTCCCCGGAACGTCCGTGTAATTATTAAGAGCGTTTATCCTGTTCACCCAGTGAAGGGACGGAACACTTGACAGTGTCATCCCTGAAAGGAAGAGGGATGGCTGGGGGGCCTGGGTGATAGTCGAAACCCTGGGTGGCCCTTTAAGAACTTCACCCCACTCCTTTCTCTCACTCTCTCTCTGTCTTTTTTCCCTGTCTCTATTATTTCTCCCGTGGTGTTCTTTTTCTCCGTCTCTCTGTCTCTCTTTCTGTCATACATTCCATCGTCAACTCTTTCTAAGACCTCTCTCTGGATCATGCCAAGATAAAGCCAGCCTTTAAAAACAGAGGAAATATCCATAAGTGATTCATTATATCTCTCTTCACCTCATGTGGAGATTAATTAATAATATCACTTTGCCATTGTCAAGTGCCTGTAATTCACAACCTTAAAACCTACACTTGTACCATGTCATGAAGGGAAGAGTTTTTTTCCTTATATTCCTTTTGTTTTCCCTTTCTCTCCTCCTTTTCTGTCCTTCTTTCATTCTTGTGCTTTTTTCTCCCTGGCTAATCATGGTGTTACAACAAAAGACGGGGCTCCATTATTGCATGTGTGCGTCCCAGAAGAAAGGAAATGAGAACGGGACAGAGGGTGGCCGTGGCCTGACACTGCACTATTAATCTTCCAGTAAAGCCTTGTCAGGCAGAAACGGACACAAATGGATCACTCCCATTAACTGGGGGAGTGTAGGTAAGGGCTTTAACAAGCGTTTACCAGAGTCCATTTTCTCACTAATGAAGAGGGGGAATACGCGACCTCCCAGCCAAACCTGCCAGACCGCACTTTAAGGTCTGGATGGAGGAGAAAAGGAGGGAGGAAGAAGAGTCGAAGGAGGACAGAAGAAGAGAATTTGTGAGCACGGATAAAAAGCTCTGCTCTTAGTGCTGACGTGTTGTATCAGGCATGGTGAAAGGTTAAGGCTTGGGCCACCTTACTGTTCACACTCCAGTCCTAATGGCATGGAAAGGCCTCTGCAATGGGACAGCCGTATTCTTGTCTCCGAGACCTGTGAACCTCGGTCTACACAACCGTGGCAGCCCTCACCATGATGTGGGAAAATTAGAAAAACTAGATATCTCTTGCCTCTCTGAAAATCCTCTATTATCAAAAACCTCCCTGTTCACATGACTGCTTGCATGCCAAGATGTTAACCACACACAGTTTGTCCTGTATGCTTTTTTTTATCCAGTGTTTGTTATGGACATTCACGCACAAGGGTGCACAGTTGTTGAATTCTTTGACACTCCACTCTTTTGGGAGAAAGACCGGGGGCCTTCATGGTGGGTGTCATCTCATAAGGGGTTTGCATTTATGCGGTATGTTTTAAACATGTGTCTGTCATCTTCCCGAGCTGTCTCCCAAGCTGTCATGTCTGTGGCCAGAGTTCTGTCCACACAGTTCTGAAACCTGCTGGTACTGTGGCACGGCTCTCCGGGATGTCTCTGCAGCACAACCGCACTCCCAGAGGGGTGTGTGTGTGTGTGTGTGTGTGTGTGTGTTTGTATCTGTGAGTTAGCAGTGGAGACTTGGATGTTGAATATCCAATGCATCATGTCTTATGTCCCTTGACGCAAGCTGGATGGGCAAGTGATGGTTTTTGAAAAGCCGCATGATAATAAGAGATGTGCTGGAAACATATCAAGGAACAAGCTGTGGTGGCTTGGTGTAATTCATCACTGCCTTCTCCACATGTCAAAGTGCAGTTTAAGTCACTGAATGTGCAAACAGATCCTTAAATAACCGCAGAATTTCAGTTGCACCGTTGTTTTATTTACTCACAGCGGCTCCCTCCAAAATGATCTTCATGCATGTCGTGTACTAAATGACTGCCTTTCTGCTTTTTCTTCCTCTCCCAGCCGTGACAACCCTGTGTTGAACACCTTTGTATAGGTTAGTCGTGCATCAGATTCGTTGATAAGGCAGTAATATCACTATGTGGATGCATTTGGCTGTTGTTTTCCTCCGTGTCAAGCAGCTGTTAACAATGAGACCAGTTTCCTGACCGCGGCCAGATCAGTGGAGCTCGAGCCATTAGAGAGATAGCAGCACATGTTGACCCGAGTGATACCGAAGAGTGAGCAACAGAGGGAGAGGAAGGGAGGCGCAGCCCAGCCCGTTTGTCTGTTATCACTGCCTATGTGTTCCACAGGCTCCCAGGGGAAACTACGAGACGAGAGGAAGACTTCACCTTCCTCCACCCAGATACCTCCCCGCCATCACCACCCCTCGCTGCCTTTCGTAGCACTCCCGCTCCACAGCAGCACCCCCGTCCCCCCCCTCCCTCCCCCACGCCCCAAACATTTTTAATTATATCTTCTCCCAAGTAGTGCGGCTCAGTAACCAAGGAGCTGACATTGATGCATGTGCTGATAAATCCGCAAACACTGGAAACAAGATTAACAAAGATTTTGAGGAAAGGGTGACAGCTAATTTTGCGCAATGGTCGGCGCCTCATTCAAGAGTGATGTTTTTGATAGAGCGAGCCACGCCTGAGAATTCGGCGGGGGGGGCAACATAGCGCGAGGAGTTCCGCGGCATTTGCACTTTTTAAATTGTTCTTTTTTTCTAATCTTTTCCTCCCTCCGTCATTCCAGTCATCTGTCCCAGTCCTTCATCCCTCCTACTGAACATTTTGCTTCTTTCATTTTTTTCCCCATCTTGTTGATTGTGCATAACTTCATGTAACATATTCACATTCAACATAATGAGATAATTCACTTTTTTAAATGTCAACACATTTTGCCACACTACTTCATATCACTAAGTGAACCAGGAAGACCGAAAATAACGTACCTTTTATCAGCCCAATATTATAGTCTTAATCTTTTGATTTTTTTTTTCTGATTTAATGTCTCTGAAATAACTCGCCCAGTGATGGGCAGGGAAATAACCACGTGTATAGACAGCACGTTCATTCAGCTTTGTGCTTTCGTCTGTGAGCATTTATCTGTGTGTGTGTGTCAGTGTGTGTCAGTCAGTCTAATCAGTGTGATCTAATCAGCAGTATGTATTGTGGAGTCTGTGACATGCCACTCCAGGCCCGTGGTCCTGTCTCTGAACTGGCTCTCAACCCACAGAGACACCGATACACAGTCCTCTGAGAGAGATATCAGTCTGCCTCATCACCCACATCCACACAGACACACACATACACACACACACACCCACATACACACTCTCACACTCAGAGAGAGAACGAGATAACAATCATACTTTCACAGCTGATTCCCTATTTTCTCATCGAAGAAGCCACACCACCCTACCTCCTTCTTTTCTCTTTCTCCTCTCTGCAGCCAATTTCAGGTCTATACAGTAGAAACATCTTGTAGATTTCTTTTGTTCTTATTTCATGCCTCTTTCTTTTTTCCACCTCTTTATGTGATGTCTCCCTTCTCAGAATCGCCTCCTCTGTCTGTAGGCAGCTGACAGCTTCTTTCACTTTTCTTTGTCAATTTCTCCTTCTCCTTCTCTCTCTGTCTCTCCAGCTCTCTTTTTCATCTGCCCCCCCTCCTCCATCTGCTTTCGCTTTTGTTTGCCTGGCCCCTCTCCCATCCCAACTTGATAATGAGGAATGCGGTGTGACCCTGACCTCCATCGGCCCTGCAACCACCTCCGACCCCTCCAGGTGACCTCTGGTCCCTGTTTTGACAGCTTGATTAATTACAGAGTGTTATGATTTATGAGAAAAGCAGTATGTAAAAATAATAGACAACAGGTGGTCTTAAAAAGAAAAAGTTGTCGATTTGAAAGAGCTTCTAGTGAGGATTGTGGTGGCTGTGGGGTTGAGGGGAGTTGGTCTGTGTGTGCGTGTGTGTGTGTGTGTGAGCGAGAGAGGATGTGTTTTACAGCCGCTTTCCATGGTAAATTGCTTTCAACCATTTTTGAAGGCTACATTGGGTTAATAGGAAAATGTCTATTGCTCCATGCATGGTTTCCTTAGTGGCCACAGCATGGATTTCTCCACGTGCTTTTAGCCGTATGGCGAGAGGATGAAGGGGATTCCAATATACATGCGTAGCCCCATGTGTGTGCTATGATGCATAAACCCAGCCATGTGGTAATGACACTATGGAAAATGTACTGGAACACACAGACATACAGTGCATACATACACACAGAGAGATGCGAGGTTACATCCTGTGAAAATAAGCAGAGTAAATGGCAGGACAGAGCAGCCGTGGTGTTTACCCTTCACACTTCAAACACAGCTTGTGATTGGCTGTGGCGACCTCCCCTGACTCATGGACCTGTGGTGCAGCTCCACTTAGAGAGGGGTTAGACTCTTGGACTTCTGCAGTGTGTGTGTGTGTCTCATTGTGTTTGTGCGTCTGTGTGCTAATGCTGTGGCAGTCAGATTTATTGCCGGTTGCGCAGCTGTAGCCTTTCAAACTCACAGTGTTCGAAATGAATATTTTACACGTATAAGACAGCAAATTTCCTTTCATAGAATGTCACACCTAAGAAGAAATATCACGCACGCACCTCACATAGCACCAGTCAGTGACGTCAACAGGACCACCAGTTCTCTGTGTGGCTCTTGCGTCCAGGTCACAATAACAGGGCAGGGGTGAAGGGATACCTCCTTGAACTCTGACCCGTGGAGGTCACAGTGGTCCTGTGATGTTCAGTAAGATTAATACCCTGGCTGTAATAGCGCGGTCTCACTATTCACCAACACATTGCTGTTCACTTGTAGATGACACCCAGCATAGCACAGCACACCTGAAAAAAATACTGTGCTTTTATTGTATTGTTATGGTCATTGTTTGTAAAAAATAAAAGTGTCACATGCTACATATTATATATATACACACCTTATATATATTATAACTTACCATGGCACACACATGTACTTGTGTATTATTTTACCATTGTGATGGGCATGTGCCTAAGCCTGTGCATACACATGCATGCATACATGTGCTCATGTGTCCACAGTATTTAGATGTGTCCTGCCACTGACCCCGGCATATGGCTGTGCGTCTCACACCCACCATGTGTGTTCATGTGTGTTCATGTGAGTTAAGGCACTAACTACCTGTCCAGATGGTGAAGTAGAAACATTCATCGACGGCGCTCTTTAAGCATTCACATGGTGGTGGAATTTCTTTACTTCAGTCAAGATGAAAAGCACAATCACATTTTGGGCTCATTGATTTGTCATTGTTGGATATTTTACTGTCACCGCAGAGGTCATATTCCTTATTTTTGCCCAATCTTGTTCAGAAATGAGATTCTGAATAGCACCCGAATACTTCTTTATAACCATAATCATAATCATCTCCTCCTTTTAGCACCGTGCTCCTTCCTTCCTTCCTAGGCCAGTTGAGCTGACGATTTGTCTGCCTTTCATTCTTCTGTGCCTGGTTATTAGTGGCCTTCAGGACAGGGTTGCTTCTGGGATGCCCTATCTTCCCTTTTTTGTGGCTTTTCTGCCTCCCCCTCTCTTTTCACCTCTCTCCCTGATTTATACATTAAATAGTTAGGCAGGAGGGCAGGGAGGCACCTATCATTCCATGATCTATATCTCTCTGTGCCCTCATTAAAAATACATGTGTATGCTTAGGGGAGACAATATGGAATATATAAATCAAAATGCTAACGGCGTCAGAATGAGCCTCCTGTATTTATTTCCCCATAGCTTTCCCTCTGTTAGCTGAAGACTCTTCCTGCTTGCTGTATTTCCTACACTGTGTTTGTGGCAAGCATGTGTTTTATACTCTAATATTAAAGTACACTGGAAATATTATTTGTTATACTACATTGATTTGATAATCAGCTCTAAAAACACTGCCGGCTGAGACATGGCTTACTGTAATATTCCATTTATTTTAAAGGTTGTGTAGTTAACGATGTAATATAAAATAGATAGACTCTGAAACATTCAGTTGTCAGTTGAGTTGATTACACATCTGCTGAGGCAGCTCTCAAATATCACTTTTAGTGAGTTTACATTCATACGTACATACATACTTTGTGAATGACACAAAGTCTTCTGTTGCAAAAAAAAAAAAAATTGACAAATGACTTGTGTAACATTTACTTGCACAATCGATAGCTCTGACACTTTCCACCTGGACGGTGATTAATGCTACATCCACCCCCAAACGAGCACCCCTCCACCACACTCCCCCAGCCCCGCACCTCCCTCTGTGTGTGTCGTGCTGAGAGCAGATGAGGCAGGCCTCCTAACTCTCTCTGTGTGTGTGTGTCTGTGTGTGTGTCATTGTACATATGTGTGTTTTTACGTGGCAGCGTCTGTCCAGATGTTTGGATGCCTGGTCAACCACTGAACGTGGTTAGTGGCTGAACACATCCACCAATGCACAGGCATCGAGTACGGTAAATAATTAACACGTAAACTGGCTTTGGCTTTGCGCAGAGCGAGTTACTCAACAGAGTCTGTGCAAGTGTCTTTATGTCTATCCTTTCACCAAGGTGCTGAAAATAGACAGATCGGGAGGAGCGAGACAGGAAGAGAGAAATAGAAAGTGAAACAGGGAGAAAGAAATGTAAATGCGAGCATGAAAAGAAGCTGAGGCATCAGGGATCAGAAGCTGTGCTATTCTCTTCACTTCCTCCACCCTACTGCTCCACTTTGAACTCATTTATAAATATTCAGCTCTACATATAAACAATAACCAAATGAGCCGAGGCATCCATGCCAAGGTTAAAAATGCTGCTGCTTATTACAGACACAACTACTTGACTAGCTCAAAAGGTTAGCCTCTTATTCTGACCTAAACTATTTGTGCTCATTAAGATCAAGAAAAAGGCAATCATTACCACAGAGTCTTATTTACTTTGACCAAATTAGTGTACGACTACATTAGCGGAAGCAAACACCAAATACAGTCTTTGAACTTGAAGTGAAAAGTCGAATTTAGAGAAACTTAATTAAATGTGTACTCTTTATTAGAGGAGAAACCCATGTGGTGGGCGATTTGTTTAAAATTAACTCAGAGGGCAGACGGGGAGATGAAGCTCCAGTTTGTCTTACTTTTCCTATGTAAACATTTGTGTTGGCTGCTCAATTGAGTGCTCAAACATACAAGGATGTGGGGTTAAGCAGAGGATCACGAAAGGGAAGTTGAGCACATGTATGTCTGACGATTTATGCAACTTTATTTAGTTGAGCCGTGTCTTAACTTATGTTGTTATTTTGCCCAGTTATTATGTTATTTTCTTTATCACAATTTACATTTTTTACATCTTTTTTTTTTTTTAAACATAATAGTATTTAGTAACATTTAGGTCTTCTCTGCAAATACTGGAGTGGCCTCATGGATGTCGCTAGTTATCAAGAGGGTGATTGATTTTGTGCTGACAGGCTGATGACAATCCCGTCTCATCCCCTTTCACATCATCCCTAAGATCCACACATGTCTTTTCATAGCCCCAGTGGTACAGTAAGTACTCTCCCACCGTTCTGCTCTCAGAGAAACATAGCAGTGTATTTGGTGGGTATGGGGGGGTCCCAGACTGGTGCTGTGTTAAAATGAGAAAGGGGGCACCGTGACTTAATCTGACATTACTGTGCGATCTGTGTGGTATCTCAGCCTCAGGGAGAGGGGGAGTGGGAAAGAAAGCGAAAGAGAGAGAGAAAAGATGGGGATCGGATGGATAAAGGGGCCCTGCAAGCAAAAAAAAAAAAAAAAAAAAGCTCATGTAGAGACGGAGACAGACAAGGTCACGCAGAGCAGGGTGGCCCTGACAGAGAGGGAGAGCCACAGTGTACTTGTTATTAGTGTTTACCTTCCTTCTCAGCTGCTTCATACCTCCGTACAGTCTGTGTTTTTTCCGTCTTCCTCCTTCACGATTTTCACTTGCATCTGATGTCGCTTCAGCCACGAGTAACTGAAATGCAAACCAATTGTGACGCCAATGCTTTGCTCTCGCCTATTTTACAACTTAGCCTTTCTTCTCGGTCAGCCATTGTGCGTCGTTCAGACCTCAAACCAGACTGTAGCCTGCAGACATCCCTCCCCTCCTCCTCTTCTTATTGGGTATGCCATGCTTGGTGACCCTTTCCCCCTTGTCAGTCAAGCCTGAGTAGCAAATCGGGAGCTGTGTATTGCTGAAACAAGGAAGTAGAGCGAAAGCTGTTGAGAAAAGAGAGCGCCATTTGCCCTGATCTCAACAGCTCCCCGACAGAAAAACTAATAAAGCAAGCTGCCCAAGATCCAATTTCAATAGACGCCTATAGACTGCACGCTAATTCTTGAAATGTAAGATGCATGCTCGCAGATACATAAACACATTAAAATACAAGTGCAATGCAAAGAAGAGTATTTACATGCTCCTATTCAGCAAAGAGCCATGCATAAAACCTCAAATTTACACAACCATACCATTCACTTTCCTCACTGCATGCACCCGTGACCTCTATCAGCCATGCTTTGTACCTGTCAAGTGCTGTCCTTTTCCCTGTGCCCAAAGCCCTGCTCACTACATGAGAGCTCTCACATCAAAGCTTTGCTGAGCTCCACACGCACAGATGAAACACCCTCTCACTCCGGCCGCCTCACTCCCGCTTCTGCACATTAGACACATTTCATTTCATTACAACGCCACTGGAAAAAGTAGAGGTGCTGCTGTCTTAAAGGAACATCTTATTTACTCTCCCTCGCACTTGTGTACTCACTCACAAGGACACACACACACACGTGCGCGCGCTGTCTACTTTCTTTTCAAATAATGCGACTGGAAGGGAAAATAATGATCTGTTAGCATCAAAGTTCTAGTGGACAAGCGGCATCTAATTTGACCATAAAGAGGGCACATCATTGTCATCAAAGAGTATTAACAATAATGTTAGGACAGCACAGTGTGTGCCTCCAGATCTGTAATACTAAAGCGTGCTCATATAATAATTATGCTTAATATCATAATATTTACATTCCCTTTTATTTATTGTATTTTTTCAGTCAGCGTTCTCAATATACTGATGATGACAAGGAGCATTTGGGTTTTCAGCGGGATTCACGTTGCTGCATGAGGGGGGATCAGGCGATGACGAAGGAAGGGTTTCATGACGATGATGAGACAAGCCCTGGTTTCCGTAGCAGCGGCAGTCTTTGTTGTGCTATCTGGTGCGGGACAGGCCCACAAAGGAGCGCTAAGGAGCGTCCGGAGCAGGGTGATGGGGGTCGGGGTGCCCCCCCTTGGAGGGGTCGGGGCGACCCTCTTGACCGCTGGCCCCGGGGCAGGGACTCAGTGTGGTGGTGGCACAGGGGCACCCACAGGGCATGGGAAGAGACTTAGCCTGCATACTGCAGCAGAAAGACAAGACTGACCCAACGCTAGATGACTGTGTGTGTGTGTGTGTGTGTGTGTGTATAAGACAAAGGCGAAGTGACCCAATGTTAGCAATGTGTGTGAGAGAGATTTAGTTGTGTTAAAAGCAGCCTGTCCCAAGGTTTGCAGTGTGCGTTTGTGTAAGATTCACACTTTGACAGCACATCACAACACAAAGATCAGATTTAGCAGGTGCATTCAGCATGTGTGCATGTGGGAGAGACTCAGCAGTGAGCTAGAAACACAAAGACAGGATGACCTACCTTAAGAAGGGCGTATGTCGAGATTTAGCTGTCACAAACCAGCGCAGTGAGTAGGATGATTAACATGAGCTCTGTGGGAGAAAGTTTGGTGGCATTCGGGACAAAACATTGACTTTGTGCTGTTCAATTTGAATATTGTGCTCTTTTTTTCCCCCTCTAAAACAGAAATTTTTCCGTCACAGTAGTTTTTTGTATAAGAAAAAATAAATACAAGAATCACTTTATAAGTAAGCCCTATTTCAGTTTAAGTTGAAATTATTAAAAAATTTTAAGGAAAAAAAATTGTCCAGTTGGTTTGTTGTGCCCAGCATTAGACTGAGTGTCGTATATTTGGTTGATGGAGAGAAGAATAAGAGGAGGAAGTGTCTGGACAGGGAGAGCAGTGTTGTCCTGACACCAACACAGACCTCTCAGTGTTCAAATAAATGATGGTTTCCGACACAGAGGTGAACTCGGCGGCCCTGCTCCGCCAGACTAAGCACGCTGACGACACTGGTCGCCTTTACAGCGATGTCCTTCTGGGTGACTGGACGGCTGAAAGGGTTAGCACCGTTAGCTCAGTTAGGTGTGTTAGCCTCTCCAAAGGATACGCCGTAGGGGTTAGCATGAAGAAGCTAAAGGCTAGGAACTGAACCACTTGAGGTTACCAGTAGTATACTTAAGGCCAGCAAGGGTTATTGACCAGCAAGGTTTAGGGTAAGAGCATTGGAGACTAAACACGGTTGTAGGCCACTCAGGGTTAGCATCAGGACACGGGTAAACCATTAACTCTTGGCCTTGTGAACTGGGATTAGAGGAAAGGAGAAACGCACACAAAGTGTTCTGACACTGTTTAAGGGAAAGAAGCTTTTTTTTCCTGCTGTTGTCCTCCTGTTTGTGGGAAATATGTTGTCGTTGCAGTGTGGTCTTCATTTTGGGATCATTTAGCTTTTCATATGAAAAACTTATCAGTATTGAATTTATGTGTTCGTTGATCATAAATGTTTTCCTGTTTTTATGATGTTGCTGTCACAGGGCTGAACTGGTCTTGTCAGTTATTTTATCAGGCTGCCACCAGTGGGCAGTGGCACAAAGCTGGTGTGGATGCGGTTAGACTACATCTCTCTGTATCTCCTTTCTTCTCCATCTTTGTCTTATCATTTATGTATACATGTCTCCTTTCCGCTTCTCACAGTTTCTCCTCTTCTGTCTCTTGCACATTCTTCTTCCCTCACTCATTCCATTTTCTTTCGTCTTCCATAACCTCTCAAACTTCACTTTTCCTGCTTTACGTACACACACGTATATACTCACTCAGACTAGTAAAAGTCCTGGTTTGGAGAAACATCTACTTAGAATTTGCATAAAAACCATCTGTAGTTTTTTTTAAAATCATAAATCACTTGCTAAATTACCAATAGACTTGGTGCCTTGGAGTAAAATGCAAAACTTCACTTTATCACCTTGCAGGTGCCATTATGTAGCTAGAAATTGTTTAAAGCTTGAAATTAGAATTTCAAAACAAATTTGATTTCAAGTTTCAATGGTGTTTAGAAGTCAATGTAATACTGAAGTAATTTTACAGCATACTTTAAATGTAATCATGTCCGGTTTCACTTTATTAACTTGGAAATGTTTTCTTAGGTTTCTTATCTTTAGATTAATAAGTTTTACATTGCAAATATGTCCATTGAGGGAAGGATAGCCTTGTCTGAGGAGCGAGAATCGGACAAATTTTTTAATCTGAGTAAGTGAGAAAGTGACATTTTGCCGTTGTCAACACACGGCAGGTGCTAAGGGAAGGGGTGTGTGGCAGGTTTGATGTCGATGGGCACAGGAGGGACACATGCTCATGCTGCGTCAAAGGAAGACAGGCACATTGTGTTAACACTTATTAAGGAAGAGGAGACGTGCCGCCTTGAGAAGATAGTGTGTGTGATGGTGATTTGCAGAGGAAGCTGAGCGACACCGCCTCTCTTAACTCCCTCTCACATCTCCTAAAGGTCTTTTTGTCAGCACGAATGACTTGCGTACTCCTTAGAATGTGTGTGTGTGTGTGTGTGTGTGTACCCACAAGTTTGAGTCTTGGGGTGTGTATGTGTATTTAGCACAACCAAAGTGAAACAGGAATCCATCCATTTCCTGCTTTAGTCTCCGAGTGCTTTGGATAATAAACACAGTTAATTAAAATGGCTTCCAAGTTGACGAAGTCACTAAAGGCTACGAGAAAACTTCCTTCTCTTCACAATACGTTTCCTCTCTGTTATTATTTCGTATTATAGCCGTGTGGGTTTCCTCATTTTAACTCTTTCCAATGCTGGCATTTTGAAGTAGTGCAGTGATGATTTATTTAATATTAACTCCTGTAAACATTTCCACCTGTAAACATTTTCACTTTTTTTTTTTTTTTTGTAAATGTAGACTGTAGATCTGTAGTGCTGTGTGGAGAAGTTTGAAGTCACACACACGTACATGCATATACCAGATCCGTATGCATTTGCGGCTAACCCTTTGGTCGAGAGATGGTAGGATCGATTGTGTTTGATATTAAGTGACACATGGCCTTTGGAGTCACTAAATGCTACTCACCGACTGAGACCACCGTTGCTGAATTCCAATCCCCCAGTTACTTCTCAGGCTTGTCCCTCCAGTGACACTCGCTCCTCTGTCTCTCTCTCTCTGCCATTTCTTTCAGTCTGGATTTGCATCTTCCCCTCAGTCTTCTCACAGTCTGTGTCTTGTAAGTGTCGTTATGGTATTATGCGCTCATAGTTGTCCACTACTGAGCTGTCTCTGAAACACCGGACGTGTACTGAGCAGGAAAATTTCAGAACTTCAGTGTAGCAGAGATGGTTGTGTTTTATTGTAGCAACTTTCCTTAGTAGGTTTGGTATTTTCCTGTTCTGAAAATGATGAGATAAATTAATAAACAAACAAACTACAACCTAGCTTGTCTCATTATTGTGATGAAACCTTACTTACAAACCAGAAATATAAAAGCTGTTTAATAAAGTTCATATAGGAATTTTTAAAAGAAACAAAAAAATTAAACAATTAAAAAGATAACTTTGTACACATTTTTCTCTCACACGGACAGATCTATTGTTTCTCTCTACCCGAAGATACATTTGTATTATTAATAAATTTTTGACATTGTGTCCTCTCTCTGATAG
Source organism: Scatophagus argus (assembly GCF_020382885.2). Lineage (NCBI taxonomy): Eukaryota > Metazoa > Chordata > Actinopteri > Scatophagidae > Scatophagus > Scatophagus argus. Next base: position 5,382,007 of record NC_058496.1, on the reverse strand, counting down.
ACATTTTTCTACTCTTTTTTTTATCCCTTTTGTCTTCTCAGCCTGGTAAATTTTTATATTTTATTTTACTATATAAAGCAAAAGGTCTTTACAAATAGATTTTTTATACTACAAAGGGAAAGAAATCAGTGAATCTATAAAATATCACAATTGCTAAACACTTATGAAGAGCAATATCTAAGGTAGATAATGCTGATGCCATTGCTTTAATAAACACACTTGTGTTTCTTGTTTGTTTTAGGAGGGCTACGGTGTGATGGTGCTCAACCCCAACGAGAACTACCTGGAGGTGGAGAAGCCAGCCAAGTCCTCTCCCCTGCCCTCTCCGACCGAACCCTCGGATGAACCCGCTGAAAAGAGGGAACGCAAAGATGATAAAGAGGGCAAAAAGAAGAGAGAATTTTATGAGAAGTATCGTAACCCACAGAAGGAGACAGAGACCGAACGGATCCCTGTACGAGTAAGTCGGAGAAGAAGGGAGGGTGGGATGGACGAAGGGATGGATGGGGGGAGGAGAGACAGATAAGGAAGGCAGGGAAGAAGTGTTTGGAGAGCCAGAAGGATAGATGTTCATCAAAAGCAGACATGATGGGGGAGGTGGACAGAGTGACAGTTTAGGGTCGTGGGAGGAGGTAGGAGAAGAGACATAGGTGAGAAAATGGGAGGGAGGAATTTGGGCAAGTTTGGAAGAGACAAAAGAGGCAAGAAGGTGCGGGGGGGAGGAGGAAGGTGGGAGGTGGCTAACTGAGGAAGCTAGGGAAGGAAATGTTAGGTAACAAGGGATGAAAGGAGGATGGGAGGCAGAGGGAGAAAGAGAGGCTCTTGTGTGGTCAGCCTGTGTGTGAAGAGGTTGGCCGTGCTCCAGTCGCCTCTCAGTGAGCAAGTGTTAACCACATGGCTACCGCCCTCTCTCCCTCTTCCTCTCCCTCTTTCCCTCTCACTCTTTTTCTCTCTCAGATGGTGGGCTGGTCAGTGCAGCTCTGGCCCTTCACTCTTGTTGACCGCTGGGATTATTATCTCCATAACACACACTCTGCAAACACACGGCAACATTCTTATCATGCTACACTGACCGTACAACCGCCTAATCACACACCCATATATACATAATACACGCACGCACGCACACACACACACACACACATACACTACACTGACCGTACACCCGCCTAATCACACACCCATATATACATAATACACGCACGCACACACACACAGACGCACACACATACACTACACTGACCGTACACCCGCCTAATCACACACCCATATATACATAATACACGCATGCACGCACACACACACACACACACACACACACACACACACACACACACACACACACACACACACACACCATGCTCGAGGCACCTAGCTCAGCCAGTTTACCTTGTGGTCAAACAAAGGAAGTGCCCCTTTGCATAAAATAAATACAGCCAGCGTGATGAGAAATTAAAAAGGGATGTCCTCTTCATAGATGTCTTTTGTTTCACCCCTGACAACAAAATTTCAGAAATTGCGGCTTCAGTGCTCTTATTCATTAAGAATTTAACCATTAAGGGCACGACGAACTGTCCTCACCGTCCTTATCATCTGCATCTTACTTTGGTTGATGGCAGTAGCGTCATGGAAATGCGTGTACGTTTGTGCATGTGGGTGGGTGTTTGCGTATGTGTGTGTGTGTGTTTGTGTGTGTGTGTGTGTGTGTGTGTGTGTGAAATACGTCAGTCTCTGGTGTCTGACAAGAGTTAGGGCTGCTGTGGGACTAGTGGGTGGTGTGTGAGCTGTCAACGCAGGCTTTTCCCCCCTCATCAGTACCTTTACACACACTCTAATAAGAGATAATTAGCTGCAGTTCTATCTTACTCTATCACACTTCTTTACATGTGTGCCGGTTTCCCCATCATACAGCTGATGAACTAGCTTTACACTATCTGACATGAAGGTCTTAAATAATCCATCATGTCGTTCACAGGAATGTTGTCAAACTAACTTGCATCTGCTGCCACTTTTATATTTCATTTTAAACTGCACCAAATCAATATTTCAAATCCAATGGTTATTACGTGTGAGGGTGTTATATCATTTCGCATTTGTGTGTGTACATGCAGGACATGCATATGTCAATGCCATCCATATTTTCTTCGATGTGCATATATAGGAGTATTCATAATATGTTTTTCCTTTTTCCTCCATTTCTCTGTTTCTCCTTATATATATCTTCCGCACTTCCCGTACTCTTGCCTGAAATCTTTAACACTCAGTAACATCAGCAGTATAAGATCGTTACCACAGTCCCAACCAAGGTTTCCGTATCCTATGCGGAAGCACGCTGTGTTATTCACATCTCGATATTGGGCTCGACTTGCTTCTCCCATGCCTGCATAATGCATGCTGGATAGGGTCGGATGCATTGAGACAAGGGCGGCACGCAGCAGCGGTGTTTCTTTCTGAGACTGCAGTCTCAGTCTTGAAAATACTGTGCAGTTAAACTTTCTCGGCTTTTCACAGCTCCATGACACGGAAGTCAGGACAGACGGCATAGTGAGTAACTGAAGAAAATACCCCACCAGCCCAGTGCCATGTCAAGTCACTTTTAATATACCGAGTGGTAGCTTGATAATTGATTTAGCCGTCCGTAGTCGTGCAGCATTTAGTGTGGTGACATTTTAGAACAGAGAGACAGATAGAAAAATTATCTTTCTGTGTCTGCTTTTTCAGACCAACAGGCTAAATTATCCTCATTAGCCAGAGAAGTAGGGGGTCACGTAGAAGGTTTAGACTTTCCAGCCAAATACACTTGTCCTTAAATACAGGGATTGCAAGACTTGGGATAAAGATTAATGAGTGAGCAGGTCGGTCCTGTGTGGGTGCCCCTTGAATTTTGACCTTTGATCCAGAAGTCAGCAGGACTTTAGTCCGTATGACCTCGCCTCTATCGTCCACGCCTCCTCCTCCTCCTCCGCTGCTTTACTCTCCACTGCTCTGTCTGCATCCACCCCAGAGTAAGCTGTCACACACATCCACACATCCACACACACACATCCATGGACACACGCACATAAACACACACTCAAGCAGATATGCAAAGGCACACACATACCGGCAGACAAAAGAGTAAAGGAGGTGGAAAAAGAACTAAGGTTTTGACATTGGTGTGTGTGTGTGTGTGTGTGTGTATCTTTTTCCTTCACCTCTGTTAGTCAGGGTGGGTGGTGGATCAAATCAAACCTCTTTAGCAGGGCTGTTTTCATCTTTTTTTTTTCATAGCACCCACCCAAGACACGTGCACTGACATGCACACACAAACCTTTTTTAGTCACTACACCTCGCGCTCTAACTCCCACTGAGCTGCCAGACCACCTGCACACAGCTTTTCAGAAACACACACTCGAATATATACCTCTTCTTCTCGCGATACATTGAAATCCAAGATTACACAAAAAATATCACAAGTTTGCTCTGTGTTTAGAGCTGCAACTCATAAAATTACACTGTACAGTTTTTTTTTTTTTTTGACTGACAAATCTTTGACTCACAAAGACGGACCAGCACACACACCAGCTCCCTGATAGAGCTCAGTTGATTAATACGCTTCCTTACACACATTAATAAGCTCTTAACTGCTTTTAGGAATCTTACTTTTTAGCCTTGGGTTCACAGTGTGCAACCCCTCAACCTTATCTAATCCCTCTCCTCTCCTCTGCTCCAGATCACACACCACTGGGCCATGTTTAGGGGGATGTTGGTTGAGGAGGACGAGAGAAAGAGAGGACAGAGGGAGGGATGGAAGGATAGAAAGTCTGGTCGGAGGGATGCTGATGAGGATGAGGGGGGTGCTCTCTTAGCACTTTGCCATATAGAAGTTTGGGAGTTCACTTTACTTTGAATTTTAGCAGTAATCCAGTTAGCTATTTTCTGTCAGCCAAGCGGAGGAATGGCAGGAACAAAAGGCACATTCATGGGCTTAAGAAGCTTCCAAAGAGTTCACCCAAGGCTTTCTGGCTGGGATTAGGCCAGCAGGCCCTGGAAAGAAGAAGGGGAAAAAAAGAGCAAAGGGGACAAAAAAACAGAGCTTCGCCTTTCTTTGAGCACCACTTATTTTAATAAATGACTGGAATACTTTTCTCACTTTCCCTTTAAGGTTTTTATGCTTTTCCTTTTAGCGTCACACATTGTCACATATTTCTGAAATGTTCGACGAGCGAGATGTACAGAACAGCCCTCATTCCGGTAGCATTTTGAAGTAGCAGATTGAGACTGTTCCTTTTCTCCTTTTTCTCCATCTTTGTTCATCTTCAGTGCAGGAATGAGACACCTGTGTGACTGAGATCGGTGGACATCGAATTCCTTGGCGGTTCTCTACATGTATTGATTTGGCACAATCAGACCACAATGAATGAATAAAAAAAAAAAATCTAGTGTTTCCACTCACGGGAGTGTTTACGTCTCTTTTGTTAAGCCATTTTTGTGTTGAATTTCATACCTTTAGTTCTCCTGTCTTCTGTGCAGATTCAGGACAATTTGGAGTGCAGTGGTTTCCAATTTCTCAGTGATGATCGTGGCGCAGACAGGGAGGTCTTGTAGTATGACATGCTGATCTGACTGTTGTAGATTGTACAGTGTGTGTCTCCTAAAGGAAAGAACCATCCATTATTTAGACCCTGCCTCTCCAAGATCCATTATTCCCAGCTGCAGCTGTCCACAGGGACCGGCTGAGATCCTTGTCCTTCTTTAGCGGATGATGTCCTGTTTCCTCATGTTCGCACTGTACTGCAAAACGTCTTGAGGATTCACTGACATACACAGAAACACACACACACACACACCACAAGTTGATTATGAACATTAAGACATAGACACACAAGCACACACAGTAGTAATTGTATTCGACATGGTGCTGCAGTGTTTCTCTGTGGGGACTGGGTTTTTGCTCTTTGTCACCTTCACCCCTTTGCCCCAATCTGTGGCCCACAAGCAATTATACAGACAGGGTTTATTTGACCTTTGACTTGTGGTCGTGCCAAGAAGTAAGGCTCAGCATATCCAAGGACAGGTAGGGACTTGATTAACCTCTGAACTTGGTCAGAGAGAGGTCAATGAACAGGGCTAGAGGGCAGCTCACCTGCATGCTGCAGAGAGCAAATTGGCTAGATGCCATCTTTGTATTTGGATGTGTATTTCTGTGTGGGTGTAGAAGAGAAAAACTCTTGACCTGTGTGCATGTGTATCTATCTTTTTCATGTTTTCATGTTTAAGGCTATCGTACAAGCTCACTGCGGTGTGTGGCATGTTTTAACATCAGGGTCTATCTGCTTATGTTTGAATTTAGTGTCAAGGTGTGAAACCCTTAAAGGGGAATGAGTCTGCGGAGGTCTTGTTAGTGTGTTAGTGTGTGTGCGAGCATTTCTGAATATGTGTTACGTGTAGTATACAACATCTGTGTGCGTACACCCGTGTGTTTGTGTGTTCGCTCAAGGCAGAACCACTGTTGCTGGTCTCAGATCCCTGCTCCCAATCTTCTAGTCAGGTCAACCATCAAACACATCCATCCTGCCCTCCCTCACACCTCCCCACCCACTGAGCTCCCTCTCCCTCACCCTCTCCCTCTCTCCTCCTTCTTCTCCTCTCTCTGCACATAACCCTGTTGTGGATACAAGCTGACCCGAATAAAGACATACAGAGACTCACACTCACTCACACTCACTCACTCACACACACACACACACACACAAATGCAGCACCTCAGGGTCATCCTGGAACAAACACAGCCTTGTCTGCCTGCCCGCTCTCCTTTGCCTTATGTCAATTAATGGCTTGCAGTAATTTCACCTGACAATCCGGGCGGCAGCGCGAGGCTAGTCGAGATGTCACAGCGATGACCTTTCTGGCCCACAGCCGCTCTTTTCTAATAAAGAATCTCACAAACCCACAGCAACTTCCTTTGTACTTTGTTAATGAGTTATTGATTTGAAACAATGCCCTGGCAAATATTGTCAGAGCAGACTGACCCCACCAAGGTCATGCTATTTTATTGTATACAGTCTGAGCACACTAATCTGCACGTGGGATGACATGTACGTTATAGTTTTTCTCCTTTCCCTGGCTCCGGCTCTCTCTCTCTCTCTTTCTCTCTCACTTCACCTCTCCTTATATGGCATCCCTTCATTGCAAAGTCGAATAGCACACCTGCACATACATTTCTGTCCCTCACTCTCTTACTTGCACCCCCTCCACCGCACCCCCCACCCCCTTGTTAGTCTTGCACACGTTTTTCACCTCATTCTCCCTTTTCTCGGTCTCTTTCGCACATCATTATATTCCCAACTCTCCATAGGTACTATACCTGCTAATTACCCACAATGCCACAGTCATTATTTTCCCATCTCTACCGCTAATTTGCTCCATACCTTCCTTTCCCCCACTCTAGCAGACACATCAGCTCCCAGACAGCTTCTAGCCAACTTCAGCTCTCTGTCTATCTTAAAAGAAAATGAAGAAAGAAACAAAGATGGGAGGGGAAGGAAAAAAAGAGACGTCGAAGGAGTACACGCCCCAGACATTGATTAGAATGCAATTGCAAACAGGTGTCGTTGAGGTCCACGTTTTAATTGTGTGCACAGAGACCCGTACACAATCATGCAGACACACATACAAGTGCACACACAAACTAACTTACTCTAATAACCTCTAAAACCAAATGTAATTATGTACATTGTTTATTTAATATTTAGTCATTAGGCCAAATGAAAACAATCCTGTTCCATGCTGATCAGGACATATTAAAGAGTATAATGACTCGGGCTGCAGGTGGGTTTGCACAGTTTGTGGCCTGGGAGCAAGAGGGGACTGGGAGTTTGAGACAGATCACTCAGCCAATCAGAGTTAAGGACAGGATAGGATTCTTTGTCGGTTCCCAGAGGGGACGCAAGTTTGCCATCATAGACAGAGACATGCTGTACACAGTACGTTGGCAAAGACTGCAACAACAATAATAAGAGAGTCAGTAAAAACCAAGAATATAATCAGTAAGTTAGATCAAGAACAAAAACTTCAAAAAGTGCAAACATGCCAGTGTACCACCATATAAACATTATGCAGACAGCAGAAAAGTAACTGCTACATACAAGGAATTGAGAAATATCGGAAAAGGGCATTGCATCAAGAGTCAGTGAGAAAGTGTGCAAAAGTTCCTCATGTAAGCTGAGTAATTTGTTTCTGCTTTTTCTGATGCCGGAAGGAAATCTTGGAAAATATTGTGATGTTTGTCGTACTTAGTTTTACTTCGGCTCTCCCTGCAACACCTTGAAATACTTATTGACATTTTTGCAAGATTGAAACCAGCGCTGCCCAAGCAAAACAGTCCAAACTCAATAAAGTTGTTTAGGGATCCCGTGACACTGTCCTGACACTTCTGGCTCCCACTGAAAAGTTTCTGAGTGTAAAAAGTATAATGGCTCCTATCCACTGATTCCTTCCGGTCCACACTGCTCAGCATCTCCCAACTTGAAATTCTAGCTTCCTCAGAAGTTTTTTGAAGTCCTGTGTGCTTTAGATGACTGAGGAGGAGGAGCAGAAGGGAGGAGCAGGGAGGTCTGAAGTGGTTGTTTGTCAAAGTGTGTTGATGTTGTTAGATTTATTGTTTCCTGTGTTGGTCAGACACTGGGTTTGTGTTGGCGTTGGGGCTGTTATTCTGGCTGCAGTGCTCTCCTCCTCTATGCTCTCCTCTCCCTGCTTCTCATTATGACAAATAAACACAGGGCAAGTATTGCACTGGACAGCTTTTGTGTGTGTGTGTGTGTGTGTGTGTGTGTGTGTGTATCACCTCATGGAATCATTTGTGGCTTTGGAATGGAGTGTGAGTTGTTATTGTCTAAGTAATGGAAAGAGCTAAACTGAACAAATTCTTGAAAGTAGAATTGTAAGCCAAACACATTCAACAGAGCAGTAACAGTTGGAACTACTTACATACTAAAGGCGAAGTAGATGATCATGCACAATGTTGCATAGCAGGTTGTCCAGCAGGTTTAATGGTGACGTAAGTTATAACACATAATCAGAGTTGATTGGGTAGCTGGAATGTGGCTAAAGCCACATTTTGGTTAGTCAACACTGAAGACTTCGAGGTTTAAAAAAATGCATATACATACAAAACACGCTCACACACTCATATACATATGCATACATACATACATACTTTCTAGACAAAAATATTGGGACAGTTGACGGTTACACTGACAGGGACTTTAATGATAGACAGCTTTGCAGCCATAACAGCTTCCCCTCTTCTGGGAAGGCAATCCGCAAGATTTTAGAGTGTTTCTGTGGGAGTTTTTGCCCATTCATGCAGTAGAGCATTTGTGAGGTCAGACACTGATGTTGGACAAAAAAGCCTGGCCTGCAACCTCCATTTTACTTCATCCCAAAGGTGTTGGATGCGGTTTAGGTCAGGACTCTTGACTGCGGGCCAGTCAAGTACTTCCACACCAAACTCATCCAACCATGTCTTTATGGAGCTTTGCTTTGTGCACTGGGGCACAGTCATGCTGGAATAGAAAAGGGCCTTCAACAAACTGTTGCCACAAAGTTGGAAGCATAGCATTGTCCAAAATGTCTTGGTATGCTGAAGCATTAAGTATCCCTTCACTGGAAATAAGAGGCCGAGCCCAACCCCTGAGAAACAGCTCCATCCCAATTCTTTGTCTATATAGTGTATGTGTGTGCATATATGTATGCATGTATGTACACGTCTCAAAAATAGTGTATTTGGTCTTGCATTGTAGCGTTTGTCTTGTTGTAAAGGTCAGAGAAATGCGCTTTACTCGATGTAGTGCGTTATTGGATATATTGTCTGTTTATTTACAAGCTTTAATTTTACTGAAAGTCTGGAGTTCATGCTGACTGACAGTAAATGCGCATTAGTTCTGTTTGGACTCACATTGTTGTGTATCTGTGTGTGTGTGTCGGAGAGAAACTGTCAAACACTGCTGTCGGTTTCTGTTAGACACATACAGATTTACTGTATAACCTTCATAACGTCTCTCTCTCTCTCTCTCTCTCTCTCTCTCTCTCTCTCTCTCTCTATCCACCATTTTTATTTCTCTTTGACAATTGTTAGCTGTCAGCATCTGGAGACTGTCTGGTCCTGATACTTATATTCTCTGAGGGGACAGTATGGATCGCTATATATTTGGTATACACTCACAATCAGTACACACCCTGAAATGTCCCCTGACAGTCATGGCTGAAGGATGTTGGCAACAGGTGTGCGGTTGGGACGCTGCTCTGACAGCGTTGGCAGATGCACACACAAGCAAACACGCACAAACAGTGTGAGGAAACTGTGCAAAATTAATAAATAAATAAATAAGCTAAGATACTGTGTGAGAGCTGTGACAGGATGCCGGTCTCGCAGGGCGGTGTGCTCCACTGCAGCTAATTAACCCCAGGAAATAATTGCAACAATATGCAAATGCTGTTTAGATAATTCACTACACTGCCATGCCAGGTAGTCAGTCACTCTGTCGCCAGTCGCTGAGGGTGTAGGCAAAGAGTGTTTGCTGTTGTGTGTGCGTGGTTGGGTGATGGAGTCTGGAGCATATGGGGACTGATTTGACACCATAAAGAGATCAGCCGGGCAATGTGTCTGAAAATTCTTACATTATTTACTGCTATAATAGAAGTTATTATTATTATTATAATTTTGGAAGTTTTAATGTGAAGTAAATGTCACATATAGGAACATAAAGATGCCATGTGCAGAAGAAAACCCTCCCTAATGTGTGCATGTGAGGCATTGCCACTGAAAAGGCGAGTGGAGAGGTGGACAGAACAGGAGATGGAGAAGTGCGAAGAAAGTGAAACAGGTGGTATCAGCGGAGGAGAAAAATAAGATAGAAGAGAGGAAAGGAAGCGGGCTAAGTAAATGGGCTTCACAGATAAAGGGCGACGAGGCCGAGGAGAGAGGAGGGAGACTTCAAAAGACTTTAATGTCACAGCCTTTCGGGGAGACAACTTTGCCTCAGCCGTGCGCGTAGGATAACGCACACACATATGCACACAAGCACACGAGGCGCTCTGATGGCAGAAGGGCAGGGCAGAGAGGAGTTGCCTGCTCTTGCATCACACTCTGTGAATGGAGGTGGGTGCTGACACTACAACCCCCTCATGCTAATCTAGCAGTAAACACAAACACTCTGACAGGTTAATTTACCTCTAGACAAACACAGCAAACCAAAACACACATCAGCGCATCATCAAATAGTACAAGCACACACACACTCTTGCACACAAGTGAAAACATCAAATCACAGGCCGCCTTACTTTCTTTTAAAACTAAAGTTTAAACCATATTTTCTGCCACATGTATATGCGTTCTGTACACGTTGTCCTCAATTGCGTTATTTGTACTATCTGTGGTAATATACCGGCTTACTTTGTGAAATGCAAGCACATTTATGAAAACCATTATAGTCTCTTAAGAAACCTCTTCTGTCCTTTACCTCATATCACTAATTATTTGTTTTGGAGTCACATGGAACAGTCTGACTCTCAATTAACAGACGAAACTCCATTCTCTATAGGCTGTGTGTTTGTTTATTTCAAGATATTATTTTTTCTATACATCTGTATACTAATTAGGAGAACTGTATGTGTATGTGTGTGTGTGATATTATTGTTGGTTTAGTATTGTTGTTGGCGTGCTGTCACAAAAGACTACCGGATCACTTTGCATTTTTCTCAAGAGGAGCAACTACCAGCTACACAGGACAAAAGCGTGAGTTTATTCATTCATTTTGTCTATAATGGAGACATGAAAGCAGATAGAAATGGTGCCAGACTGCCAGCCTGACTGGATCGCCAGTCAGCCTTCATTTTCCCTCGAGATTTCGTGCCCAGTGGCAGACACATCGCAAATCGAGGTTTATAGGGAACCAGTCTAAACACTGATGGAATCATTATTCTGTAGCCATTACATTGTGCAATTAATAGTTACTTCATAACTATACATTAAAGCCAAAACAACGCGTCTGTTGGCGGTTTAAACATAGTGTGGTGTTGTGATGCAGGTGTTTGTAGTCCACAAAGGTCCGTGTGTAGTGCAACATCTTGCTGAAATGTGTTGTTGATTTCTGCTGTCAGCCGGACAGTTTGATAGGAAATCAAAGTCTAGAATCAATGTCACAAGTTCATTAACGGATGCCCTTTTCTCGCATGTACTTTTACTATTATTCTTTCCTGCCCTGGATAAACGCTTACATCTCTGGTTAATTAAACATGTCTTCTGCTCGTGTGTTTGTGTGTGTGTGTGTGTGTGTGTGTGTGTGTGTGTGTGTGTGTGTGTGTATACATGCATGCAGAGGAAAGAGAGAGAGAATCTATGTAAGGGTATTCATTTGCAATTGTGTGCATGGTTGCAAACCTCTCCCAGTTTGTTTATGTCACAGATATGTTTATATCTCCTCTCTGTGTTTTTTCCCTTTGACCTTCCCCTAGTGTCTTCCCATTATGTCTGTTCTGGTGTATAGATGAACCATCGATTCAGCAACAGGGTACAAATTAAGATTTAAACGTTACGTCACCCAGCCTATTGAGTTTTACATTTAGGGCATTTGCAATATGCAGGACTTATTGATCTACTGAAGTGTGGCTCTTTATAGAAATCACCTCGGGCCACCACCACTTTTTTTTGTTTTGTTTTTATACCTTTCTTGTTAGCTGTCCCCAGGGTTCAGGTTTTGATGCTGTAACATTAAATTTCTAGAAGTTTGATAACTCTATTGATGCTTCATTCTCATGGATGGTTGTGTAATTTAACTGCAGTTTGGTTTTGTTTATATATATAATATATAACATTAGAGTTGTTTTGTTGTGTGTGTGTTGCAGGAAAATGGTTCCTCCGAGGAACACGTGCTGTACGTGTGGGACCACTTTGTGTCCAAAGCCGCAGCCAAGAATGTCTTCATCATGGCCCACAGCTATGGAGGGCTGTCTTTTGTTGAGCTGGTGAGTGTTTTAGTTTTCCGTTTATCCTTCCTACCTCCCACTGACAGAAAGATGAGCTCGGACACACAGTGCGCTCGTGTCAGCGCGGTCATCCACATACATGGTCAGGTTGGAAAATCTACATATTTCAACATTAAATAAAACACAACGATGTTTTATCTCATAGTGTACATTGAAACGAACATGCAGAGCAGTACTGGCATCGGTCAGGCAGCAGAGTGATAGTGTGTGAAACATGGTGAAACGATTAAAAATAAGTAGCATTTTGTTTCTTCAAGAAAGTTCTTCTTCTGTAAACAATCTGGTTCATCCTTGTCCTTGGGCAATATCCACCACCTCTACACATCACGAACAGGAGGAAAGGTGGGGCACGGCTGGATAAATGTAGGGATGGCAGTGCAACAACAGCGGTACTGTTAAACCAGATCTGCTGCAGAGCATGCAGATCTCACAGCCATAAGAGAGACAGCGGATAGGTTGAAAGATGGTGGGAGGAAAGTGGATTTGAAGGAATTAATGGTGCACAGGGGAGGGTGAAAATAAAAGTTGGCTCAACTTGGCTTTATAACCGCACCCTTCAGCTAAATTGGCCTACAGTGTGTCTTTTGTGGGTTATATGAAAGCTTCTAAGGTTAATGTTTTATTTTCTACTCTTTGTCTTACTGTGATGTCCTAGTGGGATTCTGTATCACATATCGATCATCACTTTCTCTTCTGTTAGTGTTTTAATGACTTGAGTTACCTAATAATAAAGCTTCAGAGTGCAGGGTTCCAATACCGTTATAGTGAGTTATCCATACCAGGTTCCAGAGTACCACTTTGGTTGATGCTGGGGAAGGTTTTGTTGGTACCATTTTAGCTCGCTACTCACTACTTGATTTATCATCCACTTAAATGTCCTACTAGTGACAGCAATAAAAACTCAGGTGCTGTGTAGTTAATGTGCTTTGAGATGTAACAGTTTTGCACACATAAATTGCTTAGAGGTAATAAAGATACAGGTTAAGGGGATGCGATGTTTAAAGATGTACTATTCATATGTGTTTGATACCTAAATGACTTTTGTGCGGTTTAAGAGACTATAATCTAATGATTATTTTAATTCAGAACATTTTACCACAGCAAAGACAACAGCCACATGTCATATTTAGTCCAAGATTACTGAAGCCTGATAAGAAAAAGAAAAGCACAACCATAAATCTACTTTTTGGAGTTATTTCTGACCTAAAACTGTTGTTTTTGCAGCTTGTGAAGTTCCAACAACCACTTGCTTATAGCTTGCACGGCTCAGTTCCAGTCCTACTGCTAACATGCTGTGCTAGCTGGGTTAGCATTTAAAAAACTGTTAATGCAAAGGACAGCACTGTATTCAGCTTTGGTAGCTAACATACTGTGCTAGCTATGTTTGCAAGCCTCTCTATGATCTGAGAGCTGCGTTACATTGCCAGTCTGCTGGTCTCTTGATCTGAAGGATTTACTGCTAGACTCACCACATCCCATATTATTCAGGACATATCTCTCCTCTTTTCTTAGGAAAGGGAAAAGGAGGGAGGCGGCACAATGAGGATACGGCTAGTGGGGGATTAAAGATGGGCACTTGTCCAACTGGTGTTTTCAGGAATATTTTATTTTCTTTCTCTCTCTTTCACCTACTCTTTTTTTTGTTTAGTATTTTGTAATTTTAATTTGGCTGCTAAATATTCATGCAGTGTTTTGTCCGTGACAGCCTCACAATCTCCTGGGCTTTCTCGCTGTGTGACGAGGACTAGCTATTCTCTCTATTTGTCTCTTTCTGTCTCTCTGTGTTTCCTTCAGTCAGACTTTCTGTGTGTGTGTGTGTGTGTGTGTGTGTGTGTGTGTGTGTGTGTGTGTGTAAAGGCCTCGACAGTGTTCTAACTGCTTTCTTCTATGTGATGTCCTTGTCATGTGAAAACCCTGTTTAAAACCCTAATATACAATATGTGCATATATAAATACATATAGCAGATGCAGTGTGGGGAAGATAACATCAAAACTGAGACTTGAAAGATCTTTGTGTTCACTTTAAATGACAAGTTGGTCGAATGTGCCATTGTCAGTCTTCCCTCGAGGCCATCCCAGCTTGTGTTGTCTATCGGTGTTGAAAATCCTTCACCTTTTCCAACCTGACACACCAACCTGAACATATACATGGAGTCATAGTTTTTATGAGCTACTCTCAAATGTCTGCCTGTACCTATCAGCACCTTTGCCTGTTGAGGACAACGTGTCAATCATGCAGGTTTTGAAGAGATTTTTTTTTTTTTGTGTGCTACAGGTTTTATTTCGGTGATGTATTCTTCCCCTGGCAGTTTGGCTCTTTATCCAACCCCCCCCCCCCCCCCCGGCGCAGACACACAGTTTACAGGAGTTCCATATAAAGACACGCATGGGATTTAAAGCAGCCACCATACATTTCTTTCTTGTTATTGCATTATTTTTTTTCCTGTGCTCTCTCACATATGAGTCCGCACACACTCCCATACGTATAAACAAGCACACGCATACGCACGTACATGCATGCACACACCATCTACTTAATTGAGGAGAAAGTGGTCCAGCGGGACGGGGAGGGGAGGTGCATGCGCATGAGCGGGCGAGTGGAGAGTGGAGCCTTGCGGGATGAACCGTTTGACACATGAGAAGACCCAGAGAAAACAAGCTGTCTGTGGGTTAATTACTACTCCCCTTTGCAGTTAATAAATACATTTCTGATCAAGCACATCAAAAAGGCCCACCATTAATTTCTCTTGCTCGCTCCCCTTGCTCCGGAGCATGTTAGCCCCTGTTTGGAGCGCTCAAGTGTTTCATTGCGATTTGATTTCTTTTAAAACACTTCACAGTGTGTACTGACTAATTATAGATACATCAAAGAGTAGCTAACTGCCTTTGAATGAGAGTGTGAGAGAGAAAGAGAAGCTTGCGCTGCAGGGGGAAAGCTGCTCGCTCTGTCTCTGCTTTGGCCCCACTTTTTATTTTTTCACGATCTTTTCCCCTCTCTGTCATTCTTCAGCTATCGCAGAATCCATCCATCCATTGCCATTCACTGTTTTTCAGTTCCTCCTTTTTTCTGTCTCTCCCTCAGAGTCTCTAGTCTCCTCTGACATCTGCTTTCATGCTTGGCCAGCCTACCCCCCCTCGCTCCTCCTTTGCTGTCTGTTTGCCGTATAGTTTTTAAGGAAGATGGGTCATGTTCCCCCATCATGCGACTTTGTTTGGAACCCAGTTTTCCTGTATCCCCATCTTGAATTTCCCCTGGGATCAAAAAAGTATCTATCTATCTATCTATCTATCTATCTATCTATCTATCTATCTATCTATCTATCTATCTATCTATCTATCTATCTATCTATCTATCTATCTATCTATCTATCTATCTATCTATCTATCTATCTATCTATCTATTTAGCGTCTATATGATTTTGCGTGGCTGTACACTGTCTTTCTCTACACATCTCTCGGTCTCTAGGTTTCAGGTCTGCATTATCCTTTCTTCACCTGCTGACAAAATCTCACCCCCCCAAAAAATAAACAAACAAACAAAAAATAAACAACAACAACAACAGAGGACCTGGGGATAGAGCCATACATAAAGCTGCCTTCTCTCCCTCTGCTCAGCCTGTCTTTTCATCTTTCTCCATTGCCAGGAGTGTGGGGGGTTGGACATGTAAGTGTAAGTTGTAGTCGTGGTTGCGCTGAGGAAGGGTTGTCTAACCCGCACTAACCTTGCCGCTCACAGAATGAAAAAGGAGCACTCTTATTGGTTAGGACAGGGCAGCATTATATAAGGTCTTATGTAAGAATGCATCTGTCTCCCAGTACACAAATGTGTGGGTGCCAACCAGACAAGAAGCCAGTCGCCATAACAGCCCCTCAAAAACATGATTACAGATTTTAAGAGTCCCCTGCCACATACATCCAGTACATGCTTGCAGAATATCTTTCTGCACACTTTCTCTATAGTGCCATCTGTTTCAATCTATAATGAATATGGCTAGTTTTCTCTCTGCCGTCCTTGGTTTCATGTGTGTGTGTGTGTGTGTGTGTGTGTGTGTTTGTGTGTGTGTGTTGTGGCTAGGTGTCAGATGTGGGAAGAGATGCTTGAGGTGAGATATGGAGGATTTGTTCACTCCTTGTGGACTTCATCGCTATACCGGTGTGTGGAGGATGAGAAAGATGAAACACTGGCAGGTGAATCAGTCAGAGTCGGAGAAGTTAGTTTTACATCGCTCAGGGTTCAGAAAGTGATTGATTTTCTCTGCCCTGATACGGCATCCTCACACTGACTTGGTATGGGAAGATGCAAAATTTGACACTGCTTTGTTTGTGCCAAATCAGATTCATGTCAGGAAAAGTATGTACTTATATTTTCTGTGTCTGTTTGAGATTTGTTTTTTCATTTAGCACAAAAAGTTTCCTAAACCAGCTCATTGCCGTTGTCTTCAGATTTCTCACTCCTTAATCTTTATCCCTGTCCATACACAATATCCACCATTCCAAAATCCACTCTGCTTTAGGTCCTATTTTGTGTCCTCATTTTCTTCATCCTCCTAATTCCTTCTCTCCCAGTCGTGGTGACCCTCAGGGCAGTGGTGGTGCCAACTATGCCCTCTGTGCAGAACTCTTGGTCTGGCAGTGGTCTGTACAGCTCCATGACTGGCATGGTAACAGCCCACAGAACACATGGCGCTGTGCAAACACTTCTGTTTGCAGTGCTCACCCTTTTAACAGTGTGCTTCTGGAAACTCTGTAAAATGTACATTTGTAAATATTAGAAGAGATTATATTAAGTGTTCTTATTGTACCTGATTCTCATTATTACCTATACCACTTTAAGTATCTATGTTTAGTCTTTTTGAAAGTCATACACATGGAGAGCTCAGACACAGATTTACATTCATAGCTGCGTTCATGTTCTGTAACTGCTTACAGCTTTTTTCTTCATTGTCATGTACTGTTTGCTGTCAGCTTCAGTAGTTTGAAAGGGCTACTGTTGATATTTTAGGAAATATGCTAATTTGCTATTTTTTCCTTTTATGTTCGATATATTTAGAAATTAAGAAAACAAACGGACCAAATGGTTTAAGGAGCTATTTAATAACCAGCTGTTGGGAAATGTGACATGCAACCTTTTAGAAGTCCTGTCGTCTTAGTTAAGTCGCTGGCTCTCTGCACTTTCCTTACTGATTCTTGGATGGATTGGTGGCCACACACAGCTCAAAATGTAAGTACGACAAATTCTAAGTTGTCTCTTTTGCTGGAAGTTATCTTTTCCAGACCAGTCTACAAATGCTCAGTCATACAATTGGTATTAATGTTCTTACGATATCTAAATCCCACTCAGACAGCAAAAAAGTTTGTATTCTTTAAATGTTGGAGTATTCCTTTAAACAGAATTTCACATTTCTATCCATCTGAAATACTTTTCAAGGGCTAGTGCAACCTTCATCTGGGCTCATCACAACACAAGCAAAAAAAAAAAAAAAAAAACACTTCAATTTGTTGACAAAATCATCCCAGCTGTGAAGACGTCCATGTGCAGTCTCTGAAAATCCCCTCGTCTAATGTTGTATGCACATCTCGGCCGCCTTCGTAACTCTGAATGCTTGCCTGTCTATTGCTTCTGGAGGGGATGAAGAGAAGGTTTGTTTTTATCTCAAGGTTCTCCATAGCTGCCGGGCTTGCAAGCGATGTAGTAGTAGTGCAGTTTCCTGTGTGTATGACCGTCTGCGTGTGCTGATGTGCGTGTGTTTGTGTGTGCATGTCTGTCTATGTATGCAAGTGGGTGCTCACGTACTGTATGGGTCTGTGCGTCTGTGTGTGTCACCCTTTGCCTGGAGAAGCCAGTATCATCCTGAGCAGAACAGCTTGGTGGAGAGCAGCTATCAGAGCCACGTTAGGGGAGGAGAGGAAGAGAGGGTGAGAGGCGATGATAAATGGCTGGGGCACACTAGCAGAAATTAGTGGAGCCGTATGCAAAGCTGTGGCGTTTTGTTTGATGTGAAACAAAAGGACCACCATGACAAAAGTGCCTGCCAGCCTGCACAGCAGGACAGCAGCCCTCAGGACATACTGTATACCATCACCACTGAGAAAGAGTGTATGTGCGTTTTGCACGTGTGCATGTGTGTTGGTGTGCATTTGCGTGTGTGTACGTGGTAATGCATGCATATCATGAATAGCGCTGTTTTCAACTCCTGTCTATATTATGTATATTATCCCTCTGTGTTTTTGTGCTCTCCTCGTAATGACAGACAATGCCTATCCCTTTGTACACCATGAAAAGACATGGTTTCTTCCTCAGCACAGCTACAGCATATTTGCTCTATTAAGCAACTGAAATATAGACGTCTAATTTCTTTGTGAATGAACAGGCGCCTTAGAGAGCGGCTCTCCTCTTAACATAAGGATGTAAATTGAACTGTTTAAATGTCACGGCTAGCAAGCTGATTTGATTTGAATTGATTTGCTTGTTTCTGGAAAAAAAGAGACCTCCCTTACCAAACCTTAGCTGCGCTGGCTGCCACAAGATAGACCAAGGTCTTTCTTTGCACCTCAACAACACATTGTAGGGCTTCTGAATTCTTCTATCTGCTGTGATTATGTACAAATGGCCTTCATTTGCCATCCATTTCAAAGCTGTAGTGCTGCATTGTGACTAGAGGCAGATGACGCAGACCAAATTACAGCGGGTTTGCTGCCTGAAAAGGATACTCACACAATAGGCTTTGTGAAGTATTCCCTTCAATACGTCGCCATTATTCTCACCTTTGTTGGTGTTTCTCTCTATGTTTCAGGAGCTTCTTTGGGTTCTAGATTACATTTGTTGTGTTGTACAGGACTGGAAGGGGGGGGGGTGTCTGTCTTGTCTTCCCTTCAGCATCTAGAAAAATTGATTTTGTGTGAGATTTAAATTTTTTTTGATTACCTTCATGATTAATTTGACCTTGTTTTATTGTTGTACATTTGCAAGAGAGTCGAGGTCTCAGAAACTAAACACAGTGCGTTGATCTGTTTGTTTTATCTAGCATAAATGTTATTTGTCATAAATAAATATAGATTATACATATATTCCATTCATATTTTTAGTCAGTTTGTTTCAGGTTGAAGGGAAGCACCTTGAGTACACAGGATAAAATTATTTGTTTCTTATCAATGAGCTACAAAGACTACTGTAGCCATAGCCACCCACTAAGGGTAAGTCCATGCATCACTTTCATTTTTACACTGTTTAAAACCTTGCGCATATGCAGCATGTGTTTCATTTGATCACACTCTCCTCTGGTGTACTCAGCAGCCTGGAGGCAGGTGTGGAGTTGTTGCTCTCACATGAAGTTTTGACACTGGAACGGTCTATGTGCTTCAGGTTCATCATCAGTTCAGGAATCCCTCTTTCTCACTGTGTGTGTCCTTAACTTATCTTTCAGTATTTTTTCTCTGTTTCTCAGTTCTCAGTTGTAGTTCTCTCTTTCTCTGTGTCTTCTGTGTCATGACCAGTTCAGTGAGTTGAGGTCCATTATTTTCTGCTTACGGTGACAAAAGTTATCACTCACAGTTATCACCACGGTTACCTTGTACATAATAAAGTCATGCACTACTTCTAATTGGTCTGTGATAGCTTGAGTGATACCAGTTTCAGACTGTGGTAAATGAGGGCATCGCTAAATGTCAGCTGTTGGTTTTGAATAGTTGCTCTTATCCAGTCCTTGGGTCTGACCATCCATCCACTCTCTTCCTTCATTTTTCAAAACACACAGATGTTGCCATGGTGACATAATTGAAAATCATTACAAGTATTGTTGAGGTGACTATTCATAAGTCTGCCCTCACCTTTTTGTCTTCCTCTTTTTTTCCATTCCAAGTGAAAAGGAAGAGAAAAATCCATCTGTCCAAAGTGTGTCGTTGTGCAAATCTTTTTTTGTTTTTGTTTTTTTTCTTTTTTAAGTCTCTCTTGTCAAGTCCCACCCACCCCAAACCCCACCTCTTCAGCACGGGGTCTTTCTTGCCACTTTGTGATATAAGAAGCCAGGCTAGTTGAAGTTCATTTGAGTTCAGTTAAATCTTGAGGGATTCATCATTACATATTTACTGGCTGAGGCTGATCTTGCTGTAAGGTTCTACCCTCATCCCATTGATCTAGTGCGCATGTTCACTCCCGAGGTTACGGGACGTGCTTCCATTTGCATAAGGCCCTGGGCAAGGTTCTTTCCACCATTGATTGGCCTGTCCATGAGCGCCCCGTGCCTTCTCACATTGATCACTTTGTTTTTTTCCCGGAGACAGTGCTACACAGAGTTCAGCTGCAGCGCCGGCATATCAGACCTGCCGGAGGAAGAGAGAGAGAGAGAGAGGAGGAGAGGAAAAAGAAAAGAGTACAAGGGAGGTATGAGTAAGAGTCAGATGCTGAAGACAGAAAACTTGAGAGCCAATATCACAATAATTTTGAATACTTTTCTTTTGGATTTTGACACTTGAACTGAGAAAGTAGCAACCAGTTTTACCCTGCCACTCCTGTGGCTTGAGCTGTAAACACTATACAGTGATATACACTGCTTTTACGGGAGCAAACAAATGCATATATGCACTTCATCAAATGTGCACTGAAATACAAAGAACACTCTCAGACTGACATTAGCGCTTCTACCCGTCCTGTTCATCCTCACGCTCTGCCTCAGCCCTGGTCTGCTTGTATCAGTGTGCTGTTAAGAAAACTCTCCTCTCCCAGTGCTGTCTTTCACTTCAGTGTTTTTTTCTCCTCCTCTTGCCTGTTTCCATTCTCATACCAACACTGCCTGCATTGTAGCAGTTCGGACAGTCTTCCATCTCTCCACCTACTCACTTGGTCAGCGAGGATGCTGTCTTGATTTACTCAGGGTTTCCTTGTTCTTTGCCCTATTTTAGCAGCATGTTTTTATGCCATGTTGAAGTCAGTATTATAACCAAGTTTATAACAGACAGACAGACCTTAATCATATTCTGTATGGTCGTGATTTTTTTGCTTATTCATGTTCAGTTTTATGAAAGCAGAGGAGGCACAAGAGGCGTAAAAGTGATCTTGTTCTTCTTGACAGATTTAACGGCTCTTGCAAAAATAGCGGGGAACAGGTTCATTTTACTGCACGAAGGCCCGTGTTTTTGTGCCATTGTGTGTTTATCCAGCATGGCGTCAGTGGCGGCACAAGGCTCAGAATCCCAAGATGCACCTCTTCTCTTTGTTCTGCCGTGTGAGAGCAGTGTGCGGCTTTGTCTGCCTCTCTCGTTCCTCTCGGCTCGTTGCCTCAGAGGCAAGGTCTCGCTCCCTTCCCTTTCCTCTACTTCAGACCTCGCTCGCTCTTTCATTCACTCTGTAATACCCACTGGGCACTGCCGTCCACTCCTTTCGCTTTTCTCGCTGTCGTTTGTTGTCTTTTACCTTGCTTCTTAATTCGCAGCGAAACTACCCTTCACTTACTCAGTGTTTTTAAAAATGTCAAACCACTCCCCGTTGTTCTTTTGTGTGTGTGTGTGACTCTCACACTCTTTTGAGCTACTTTGGCCATAACCCTCCTACTGTCTGCCACTTAACTTAACCTCTTCTCGTTTTCTCCCTTTTATCTCGTACCCTGGTGTATATGGTCTTTCACCTTTTCTTTGCTCTTCCCTTTTGCTTTTGATTCAGTCACTTTGGTTTTCCCTTCTCTCTCTTAACCTCAACTTCACACCGGCCTTGCTTCTTCATCTTTTTGTCGTCTCACTCCGATCCTTCACTTGTGACTGACCTCACTTATGTCGGTCTTCTTCACACTGTTATACACTTTTTATTTTGTCTTTTTCAACAAATGTCTGTGTCCAAGGCCACCAGTTTCTCCCACTGCTTCATCCTTCTCATTTAAAATGGCAAATTATTTTTTTTTCTAACCTGAAAATGCAAGATTCTCTTCATATGTTTACTGCTTTGTTAGAAGATGTCACATTTCTTTTTCATTTCTTTCTTTTTCTTTTTGCTCTAACTGTTCTGACTGTTGTGTTTCATTGCCTTCACCTGCTGTGTCTGGGCTGGGTGTGTCAGCCGGTTACGACCCAGGTCACCTTCACCAGAGAGGGAATCCGAGCGCTTGACACGAGGCTTGAATGTGGCGAAGATGACATGTTGACAGCTCAAATGAATCGCTTGTCACATGTCATTTTTCCCCTCCCCCCCTTGTTAATTCTTCCATAAGAATGCATACAATATATGAGAGGACATACGGGGTTGCAAACTGTCACACAGACATCACTCGAATTCAACGCATTCAATTCACTTTGCTTTTCTGTGTGTTTTTTTTTTTTCTTTCTCTGCCCTCAAGACTGTGAATGGTCTCATTCTGCGGTGAATGTAGGAGGAAGAATAAGTCTCTGGAATTGAAAGGAGAGAAAGTGTCGTTTTTGAAAAGCTGCGAGGAACAGCTAGGCGGATCCTGGTGCAAATGTCAGTGAACTCAGTGACTCTTGAGGTTGAAGTTTAAACCCTCTCTCCCTCCTCTGTTCCCGTGTCTGTCATCCTCTCGCTCTCGTTTCTGCTTTTTCCTTCAAACTCTGCATCTCCATCCACGCTCACCTCCTTCACTCTCTGCTCTCTGTGTTTCACTGCTTTTAAAGTTCACTGAATGCAGTGTTGGTATTCTGTGGTGTTTTTGCCTTGCCGACTCCAAACCCTCAGCACCAGGGTCACAGCATTCTTTTGGAGTGTTTGTAAAGAATTTTTCAGTGTCGTCTGTAGACTATGCGGTGTATTTCCTGCACATATCTCCTGTGTTTAAATGGAAAACAGGCAATCCCACAGTTTCTTAAACGCCTCCTGTTTTCTGCACTTAAAGCTGGAAATACCCTATACTGGCTATTCAGCTGAGAATCTACATCCTCCTTTACTTATGGAAAGCTTAGTTTGAATCCTTTATGGCAATTTCTATCCATGGGTGTGTTTTAGTTATGTACCTGCAGTAAAACATATTTAATTTTTTAAGCCTGGAAAGCTGACAGTGAAAAGAGATGAACTGTTTTATGTGCCATTTTAAGGCTTTATGTGCTGTGAAATACGATGGGGGTTATGAAAGAGCAAAAGGAAGAGAGAGAGGGAGAGGAAAGGAGAAGGAGCGCGAGCGAGAGACTCCTGGTGTGGAGCAGCCTTTGATGTCTTAGCTGGCTTGGAGCTGAATGCACAACTCACTGAAGAGTAGGCCTTGTTTCATGGTGGGAATACGAAGCTGGATGTGTTGTCCGAGTTAAAAAAAAACAAAAACAGAAACAAACAAAAAACGTGCATTTGCACAGATTTTTCTTCAGCATTCGTGTTTGTGTACACGTTTGTGTTTTTCATCTTCAAGCATGAGTGTGCATTTTGCTCCAAAAAGGTTGTTTGTTGTCCCAGTAAGCTAGGTTTCATTTTTCTCCCTGTCGTGTCACTCATTGGTTTTGTGGTTAGCAGGCCACGTTGGGTGCCTCAGTAATTGTGTGTGTGCGTGTCTTCCTGTCTCGTATATATTCTGCTTTCTTATTAGATGGCTTCACACTCGACGATTCCTCTGGACTCTTCTGACATCAGCTTTCATGCATGGCCTGTCTGCCTCTCTCTCCCTTTTTCTCTGCTTCTCCCCCCTCACACTTTCTCGGCCTCAAACATTAAAAAACATCTTGGTCGTGTCAAGACATCCTTTAACCCTCTTCCTCCCCCACCAACCAGCTAACATGCACTGTACGCCCCCATCCCCCATGCTCGTTCCTCAACTTCCTCATCCCGAGATCCCTCCATCCCTCTCCTTCCTTCCCCCAGTGTCTTGCCCCCTCCACCTTAGTAACCCAGCCCCCACCCTTGTGCCTTCTGCGTGTGATGCCATTTCTGCTGTGAATCCAGCCAATCCCCCCCCCCACTCCCTCTTTTTGCTTTTCGCTTTTCGCTTTTCTCCTGTATCTGTTTTTGTGGCTTTGCTAAGGCTGATGGTAAGCTGATTTGGTCTGATTTCTCTTTGATGAAAACACTAGGGGGCACTGCCTGTCCTTTGTTACCCCTCTCTTTCCCTTGGTAGGTGCCGATGAATGTGTATTTTTGTATGCGTGTGTTTTGTCTGTGTCTGTGTACCCTTGCATGTGCTCCTGTTTGTGTTGGTATTTTGTTAAAACGCAGTCCCTTGTCTGTAATGGATGACACAGATCTGCATTCAGACAGACAGGCAGGCAGGCAGCAGGTCTCTGGTGGTCACCAGGGCTAGTGCTCTGCACCCGTCCACACCCCACATATCCCCACTTCCACCCCCCGTTCGTGTTTGGAAGAACTCAGGGGTGTAGGTTAATGAAAAGGGCCTGGACCACCGAGAACAGCGAGAGTCATCTCCCAGACACCTCTGTTCACCTCCGGCCCTCTGAGACCCTTCTCTGTGACAGGTCTGGTCCCCCCCCCCCCCCTTTGCTTTTCTCTCCCCACGTCGGCCCTCCTTCCCTCGGGTCACACCACATCGTCCGCCTGCCCGGTGGCCGCCAAACACAACTCACCCAGCGTGGCATCAAACAAAGGTGAGGAAACTAAAAGAGAGAGAGTGGGGCATATGTTAAGTGTACGAGAGTTTTTGTGCGTGAGGAAAAAGAGAGAGAGAGAGAGAGAGAGACGAGAGAGCGACTTCCCTCTTTATCCAACAGGCTGGGGATTTAGACATCAGTCGCTTTCAGGTTGGGTCAAGGAAGAGTCGGCCCCAAAATAAAGATCCGCTCCAGACAGTGGAGTGGAAAGGAGGAGACAGAGAGGATGCAGGCCTTTGTTTCTACTCTGCTGCTCGGGAGCCTGTTGTTACTTAATGTGGTCACCCCAGCAGTACTCCAGTTGTTTTCTGTGCATCTTTTCTATACACACAATCCGTACTGTCCAATTAGTGACCACACTGCCTCATGTGTCATCACGTCCACTGATGACTGTGATTGTTTTTGATAGAAAAAAACCTCTGAATTATTGATTTGTTTTGGGATTTTTTTTTTCTTTTTGTGGTAAGCAGACAGCTGATGAGGGGTGTTTGATAGTGCTAATTGGCAGCTCCCGTCCATGCAGTGTGTGGTTGGTGGTGGGTTGGGGCTGGGCGAAGTGAAGCGCTGCTATTGTTTAGAGGTGTCAAACCCAACACAGAACAAAGAGGACGGGAGAAATGTGCTGTGCTCGCCTATCAGTGTGCTGAAAGCAGCTAAAATACACGCATACACACACACACCCACACACACACATATATAAATATATAGTATATATGTGCATATGAGTGCACATGTGTATGTCCATCTACACGCGCACACACATCAGCACGTTATACCTAGAGTCATACACATCAGCGTTCAGTCACACTGACATACTCACACTCGTACACACAAACACCTAGTGGTGCACACATGCACACTCTTAGACAAACAGCCTGAAACTGACAAGATAATCACCACATTCAAACTTACCTTCAGCTCTGGGTAAATGCCTCTCTCTGAGATAAACTAATAAATATACTGTTTTCTTTTCAAATGTTCTCCACTGAAGGCCCTAATTACCATTTGCTGACAAAGACCTGACAGAGGTGTAATAGTTAAAAAGGTAATTTGACTACAAGTAGGAGTTTGGGTGGGGAAAAGGGTCAGTGTGCTTTCCCTCCAACCCCCCCATCCGCCTCTCTCTTTAATGGTTTATTCACGCTTTTCGAGGACTTTTTGCATGATTGACTGACAAGGTCTTTTTCCGAAATAGCATCTTCAGTAATGAGAAATAATTGACTCCCTAATCAAAAAAAAGGGTTCATGGAATCCACAAACCCATCTGTAATCTTCTGTGGCATTTCCAGCAGAATTGACAGTCCTCATAGCTTCAGGCTCTATACCACTTTGATTTAATTGCTTTTTTTTATAAGATTAATAATATACTTTATACTGAATTGTGTGTGTGTGTCTGTGTGTGTGTGTGTTTGTGTGTGTGTATGTGTGTGTACGTGCTGCTTACCCTTCTCTCAGGCTTTGTTTTTAATCAATAATATCACTTGAAAAGCACTTCA
This sequence comes from Scatophagus argus, assembly GCF_020382885.2. Lineage (NCBI taxonomy): Eukaryota > Metazoa > Chordata > Actinopteri > Scatophagidae > Scatophagus > Scatophagus argus. The sequence continues at coordinate 5,355,959 of NC_058496.1, read as the reverse complement.
ACCGGTGTACTACTTTTTGTAGATTTTACATTTAGTTCATTAAGGGAATCGCTGTGGTGATTTCATTATGAACTCAGAACTGCATTGCTGTGGTTGTTGGGTGTATTAATAAACCGCAGTATAAAACGAATAGAATAGAATAGCAAACATATTTTTTTATTCAAGAAATAGTATTTGATTTATGCATAATAACAATAATAAGAATAGAAATAAGAATAAGAATAGCTTTTAATGTCAGTGTATGGATATTATTTTATTCCTTTTTTTTTTTTTTACAGATTTTTTTCTTTTGTTGGAATAGAACCCAATTTTCTGTTTCTATTTTGACTAACTATTTATGCGTGTTAAATTTATATTTCAAGCTTGAAGGGAAAATGTTTTTGCTGTTAAGTCCCGTTGAACAGAGCATCCTGATATGATTCAGGTACTTGAAATGGATTTGGTTTTTTTTGGTTTTGCCCTGCCTGTTGAATTGGCAAATTGAATTGCTTTGTATTTTCTTATAAACCACATTGGTCTAATTTTTTTAGGTTTATGTCTTGATTAATTTGGACATAAAAATAATAATTTAGTTTGCTTTGAGAACTACAAAGTTTTTACATGATGGGCAAATTAACTTGTAACTTCCTCCAGCCTGTCCAATTTGTAATATGGCCTCAACCCGTTCTTCCGTTTTTTTCTTTTCTGACTCATCTTTCCTCTCGTTAAAAAAACTGTTTTAAATCATGGCTAGTGGCAATGAGAAGTTAATTTCAGATTGTTATATATTCCATTAATTTCGTTTGGCCTTCTGTAGTTTTCCCTCCCTCAGTCTCCCCTTCCACTGAATACAAGGGGATCACAGAGTCTGTTTTTCTTTTTTTCCTTTTTCCTGGTCGCTGTCTTTCCCCTTTGCCCCACAGCACAGGAGACGAGCAAATATGAAGTGTGTATGAAGTGGAGGGTGATACCTGAAGGAAGGAAGACTGTCTTTGTCACTTTCATTTGCGCCGCCGTAGACCTCTCCTCCCCTTTCCTTTTTTCCCCTAACTTTTCTTTTTCTTTTTTTTTTCTTGTTTTGTCCACGAGTGGCTTCTCACTCAGAGATGGGTCAGGTGGCCCTGGAAGTTTAAACAAAACACCTCCCCTGAGAATCTCCTGCAGCCCTGAAGGGACACACACACACACACACACACACACACCTGATTTGCCAGTAATGTGCTGAGCAGCAGGCGCCTCCAGATTTGTTGTTTTTGTTTCATTTTCTTTCTCTTCCTCCTCCTCCTCCTCCCCATTCACAGCTAAGGTGAAAAACGGTCCACCGAGATATTTGGTAGATTTTGCCATTAGCAGGCTCCACCTTTTCAAAACACTTCCTGTAGCTGGACTTCATGTGTTGATTTGTACAACATGAAAGTGGATTTGTATATAACAGTGATGCATAAAAAATAACAACAAAAGTGAAAAAAGTCACACGATTGTTATAATTTACCCTTCCCTAAACCTTATCACAACAAATTTAGAAGAGCTGAGTGAAAAATCCACATCATAAGTCGGTGAAATTTTCTCACTGCACCCCAATTTAGAAATTTTGGCTTGGATACCAACTGTGGGCTCAGTTAGTACAAGGAATCAGTGTTTATCGGCCCCTAAGGCTGTGTGTGTCTGTGTGTGTGTGTCTCAGAAATGGACAGCAGTACCCGATGGATATTTAACACATTAGCTTTGGCAGAGCTGAGAGTGGTGTGAAAACACACTGATTTCCTAAGTGGCAATCATATCAGCCTCGCCGTCAGAGAGGCAGCAGAGAGCAAACATCTGTGTGTGTGTGTGTGTGTGTGTGTCCGCACGCACTCCACAACACACACATGCGGAGTGTTTGCGCACCTCATTTAGACAATGATTCCTGTACTGCTTTAGATTCGTACAGTAAACTTTTTTGATTCACTAGAATTAAGTGGGCTCATTTAGCCTTTTAAAAATAAAGTGCCTCGTAATATCACTTTTATTTAATAGAATCTGTTTTATGTATCTCTCTGCATCTCTTTCTGTCTCTCATTCCACCTGTGTCTTTCTTTCTTTCTCCATCCAGTCTTTTACCTTTCCCAGCCCGAGTTTTCCGTCTCTCTGTCAGTTTCTCGGCCTCCGTTGCTGCGTTTGCCTCCTCTGCATGTGTGTGTCTCTCCCCGTCTGCCTGTGGTAAGCTGTCTCCTCCCCGCCAGGGTTCATGGAGCCCTTGGTTCTCCTCGATGTCAGTATCACCCTGAGTTATGGCACAAAGGTCTCAGCCTCCTCCTCCACCCACCCTTGTTAGGCCCTCTCGTTCACTCCCTCCCTCCGTCAATCCCGTTCTCCCTCACCCTATCCATCCTCGTCTCCAGCCGAGAGTCACCCATCCGAAACTATGTTAAAACAGGGTCATCCCCCGGTGTGCACTTAAAGGCTGTCCCTTTAACCTGCTCTGAAATACTTATGGCTATTATTATAGCTTATAAATCATTAAGAAAGTTTAATTATACGAAAATTTCATGGTGGAAATGTGCAAGCTGACACATGGGAAGGGGAATTTAATGGGCCAGCAAGTCCCAGCACCGTGAGGGAAAATATTGAGGTTAGGTTTCTATTTTACAGCATTGCCGGAGGGTTGGGAGACAGGGAGAAAGACAAGAAAGAAGCACTTTGGAAGTGAGAGGGAGGGAGAGAAAAGGCGAGTGGAAATGATGAGGCCTAGGCTTTATGCAGTGCGCAAAAGTAACTTTCTCATTTCGCTCTGTAGACCAAAGCTGTTAATATGGCCAGTTGATTTGGGAATGATGAAGACGTTGCCCACCGTACCTTGTGCTGGTTTTCTTAACTAAGATGTATTCTAATTAACACAAGACTTTAATTAGTCGCCATGCCGTAATTTGACTTCGTTAAGGAATGCTGCCTAATTAGAAATTACCATTCGGAGAATTTCTGTAATTGCTGTCGCTAAACAATACACGAACATCCTTAACTACTAATGTTACAAAACTTTGTCCACTTTCTTAATTGTGTCAATATCACTTCAATGTGAACATTATATGAATATTGTTGATACAGCTTGAGCAGCGACCAGCAGTCCTTTCATGGTGACAGAAATGTAAATTGATCAAACTGTTGGGACTTGATATCATTAACACTTACCACAGTGCAGATGTTAATTAGAAATTAATTGAATTCTGTTGTAGGAACTATGAAATGCGGCTACACATTTGAGCATCTGCTTGGCTCATTGGCTCTTGAATGCATTTCCACTGGCATGTAAAACTCATCAGTCAAGTGAAAAACCAACAGGAATTCAAGTGTTTCAGGTTTTTGTTGCGATTATGTGGATGTACAGTAATAACAGGAAGAAAAAGATTTATTTGGAAGGTAAATTCCGATTATGTTGGCAGTTCTGAGGAGACTCACTAACCTACACACAGTAGTTTGAAGAAGTAATAAAAAAACTGTACTTTATTGTAAAAATACGCGATCACACATACCATAATGCAAAAAAAACCTTCGTCATCTCACACGTTAAAGCTCTCACGCAACCTGATTTTACGGGAACTAAATTAATTTTTAAGTGAACAACAGTTGATGTTCACCAGGCTTCTATTGTTTTTGAGCGCTCCCTTACCCACAACCCCGTTTGTCCCTCCCTTCTTCCCTCCCTTCCTCCATCCTATCCTCCCTGCTCTCTCTCTCTCGCTCCTCCATCCTCACTTCCCGTCTTCCTCTTGTTTTCCATGCGGGCACAAGCGGGGCGCAGCGCCCGCAGCCGGCAGGTTTCCTGGCACGCCGCTCCTCATCCTCTGCCTTTTGTTTCCACCAGTGGACAACCATTCTCCACTTCTGCTGTGTCAGTAAATATTTATTGGCCTTCCTTTTCCTCACCGCCCCCACTGATGTTGGTGTGTTTCTCTCCCCTGTATACATGTGTGTGTGGTTTGCATGCTTATACACACATAGAGTCCTCCCCAACACGTACACAGACATACACCACCTCCTACTACCCTGCGTCCGGTGCTGTCAGTCACACAATTCAGCTATGCCCCCTCCTCACCCTTTTTTATATCCCACTCTGTCTCTCCAGCCACCATCCTCCCTGTCTCTCTCTCTTTCTCTCTCCGTCTGCCTAATCTTTCTCCATCATGCATGTGTCGAGCGGCCGTGAGAGGAAAGCGAGGAGGAAGTTATTGCAGTTTTCTCCTGCTCTCGCCCCCCCTCTGCACCCTCACCACGACCAGAGTTTGTACACTGGACACTCAGAGGGGAAAAACCCTGCAAGTAAATGCATGTGACCTCAGTGAACAAAACCACTGCACACTCCCACAGCACTGAAAGATGCACGCACACACACATACACATACAAACGCCCTCCCTCTCGCTCCCCAGGGCTCTGTGGCCTCGTGCTAGAGAGGGCTTCCTTCCTGCGGTTAAGACAAAGGAAGCTGGGGTCCGACAGGGGACCTGGGACCACTGCTTCAAAGTCACAGGAAGCGCTGGTGTTGTCTCTTCCTGTTGAGGGTGTCAGAGCGTAGGGGGCCAGCTGCCTGTGTTTTCACAGCCAGGGGTGAACAGGGATGAGCGTGTTTGTGTGTGTGTCGGACAAGGTAAGTAGAGTGGCTGAACACGTCACACTTCCACTCCAATTCACCCCTCTATGACCTGAGATCAGTTGCTATCAACGTGCCGTAATACACAGATAGGAATAACAGCGATGGCTCTCAAACATAGTCCCTGTTACGAATCCTCTAGTCATTAAAAGCCAAAACCAGCTGAGTGTCGTCAACTTAACCACTGTTTATCTATAAATCTATTGTCTCCATTGATTTATGATAGAAGAAAATCCCTGCCAAAGCATCAGTCAGCCTTTATGTTTGTTTTTCCAGCCCTTGCCACTGTCTTTGCAGACTCTACACATGCTTGCAATGTGTACATGTCTCTGTGTGTTTGTGTTTGTCCTCCTGTTCCAATGTTGGCGTGTAAGGATTTATGGGGGTGTATGTGTTAGTGTGTCTGTGCCATGTGTTTTCCAACCTTCGATGTGCACCCGCATACATGTTTGTTTGTTTTTTCTGTGTTCGCCCTGGCTTCTCTGACGCTCTCCTCTTACTCTCTGGCAGGAACAGGACAGTTAATCAATCAAATATTTAAGCAGTGCTTCAGTGCTCAGTGGGTAGTCCTAGATTATCTGTGGCTGTTGGCAGTGCATGGCGCAGCCACATTATAAGCCTCGTCTCTGACTGGCATCGTCACAGGGCGCTTCTTCCTCTCTCTCTCTCTCCCTCTTTCTCTCTCTCCTCCTTCCCCTTGGCCTCTGCTCAGCCTTTGCTCACTCACACTAACACTCTACATTTTGTCCTCTTTTTTCATGCTCTCTTATTTTCTGTCATACTCTCTCTATCTCTTGTTTTCCTTTCCCTTGTTCGCTGCTCTCTATCTGCACTCTCTCTCTCTGTATAATTGTGGCTTTTCACATTGACTGTCTGACAGTGAGCAAGGCCCCTTAAAGAGCTCTCATCTTTCTGTCTTTGCCTGTTTCTCTCTCTTCTCTCGCTCTGCATTCTTTCTAGGGATAAGTCTGCCTGTCTCCCCACGGGGATCTCCATTGTGGATTACCATTCAGTTTTCGCCCAATTATCTAGTGGCTTTCGCTGCCTTTGACACATAATTATCAAAGGCCTAAATAATTGTCTTTATTATTGCCGGTGTTTAGATGTAGCGTCAGCGGAGCAGTCGCAAGCAAGGAAGCGTCACAGGGAGAGGAGAGAAATGAAGTATTTATCTCGACCAGAGATTAGCTTAGCATGCTGTTAAATGATGTCTCGTCGCTTATTTCAACTCCTCGTTCAGATAAATAAACATGATTAATATGCCCCCCTCTTTCCTTTCTTCATGCACACACCCCACACGTACATAGGCACAGTCACCATTTCATATCATATTCTATGTCAGTGGTGAAAAAAAGATTATGCACAACAAAAGTCTGGCAATTAGCTGGCTTTGTAGCAGGAAGCAGCTTAAAGCGCTAAACACTGTACTTTGCTGAGGGCCATGTGAGAGGTCAGGTACAAGATACAGGGGTTAGAAAAAAGTCTCTGTGGGTGTGTCTGTGTGTGCGTGTGTTCGAGTGGCTCCAAATGTGTGGGGGTTGGCTATTTCATAGAGCTTGTGAAAAGCTGGATTTAGCAGAATTGTGCCAACTAGGGGGTCAGAAATCTGTGATGTTTGTGAGTCTCTATAGCAACCAGGCCCTCTGCAGAGAAATCAGAAATGGTTTATGAGGACGAAACGGAGAGCAGGGAGAAAGAGGGAGAAGGTTTTTAGTTCAACTAGAGTTTGAATGTGTGTGGGTCGGGGGTGAACTCAAGTCTGTGTCATCACTTGTGACTCAGCTTTGTTATCGCGTTATCGTGGTGTATTTGAGGTTAACTTAAGTCCAAATCACAGCGAGGGGGTGTGCTTAAAATCAGCTTGTCACACAAATGGGTTATGAAATTTATTTTACACCTTTTTTTTGGTGGCACACCAAATTAGGACGTCGAAATGGATTTGATAATTTGACCGATGTCGATTTTTCAGCCCGTAATGGTGCAGAAGTTGGATGAAGTGCATCTGACTGAACATTTTGTCAGTGTGCTGTAGTGAGGACAGATACCACCCTCCAAGCTGAGGACTCAGGTTCAGGCACTTCATTTCCACTTAAATTTAAGCTTCTGCTTATGTTTTACAGCGAAATCCCACTTGCTTCAGGGATGCTGTTCTGATGCTGACCCTGTGTTCTGTTCTTCCTGTGAAGTGGGCCAAGGGAAAAGAGAATTTTCCTCATGGGGACCAATAAAGCATTCATAAATATTCTTTGTTGTGCACATCTGCCTGTCTGTCTTTCATCTGTCTTCCTTCTTCTTGACATTCCTTCCTTTTTCTGCCAAGCGTACTACTTTTGATATCCATTAGTTTCTCCTTAAAACCTTCTGCCTTTTCTACTCCCTTTTCTTACAAGCTCCCCGTGTCCAACCCCCACCCGAACTTCGCTGTGCATATCCAGCTGCTTTAACGTTAAAGCAAAGGCCAGCAGAGAGGCGGCAAATGTCTCAACATCTGTGTGTTGGTTTTAGCTCAACAAGTATTTCCACATGTTTCTCTTCCATTTTCCCTGTTCGATACAAGACTGATCACAACAGCTGGCCTGTTTCCTTGTTAAAGCTGCAGTCTGTGGTCACATAGTGGATTAGCACATTTAACATTCTGGATGGAGATGGCTGACACTAACTCACAGGCTAACGTGAAGTAAAAATTCTAACATGAAGAGTCATATGATAAGACAGCTGAGACAAGATAAGACAACATCTCTGCCCACTTGGGAGCATGTGGCTTTATGGTTCCAACTGGTTTGTAAGTTAACCTCGGGTATCATGCACCTCGCAGAAGACACAGGCTTGCTTAGATTTGGCTTTCAACATGCAGCTAAACAGTTGTCATTGTGGCTTGTAAAACATGGGACTGAGTGGTGTCAAATCATTGTGGTTTAGGGCCACACTGCATGGAGCACTTTCTCCTGGAGTCATTATTTGTCAACCTATTACTCCAACTGTGACCACAGCCAACCATATGTTTATAAGCATTGCGGCAATGAGAGCTGTCACAAAGCGTGATTGATATAACCAGTATTGGTTGGTTTAGGCATCATCAAGAAAATAGGTTTTGTTTGGTGAGAATTCCTGATTTATTTCCCCCCTCATTTCAACAGATACACAACACTTTGTGAGTATTTATGAAAATCAATTCACAGAGAAACTTTTGCACAAAAGTTGGTTAGAGAATGGCAAAGCAGTTTTTCATTGTATTTCAAACCAGGAAAATAGGAAGAACTTGTTTTTATCTACCAGATAGCATACAGAGGTGCTGAATCTAATCAATTTGGATGGCTGCTTTCGGATTTCCGAAGGTCTCGTTTGCTTCTTTTTTAAAAACCATTCTCTCCAGTCATCTGTCGGCTTGATGAGACAGGCTGTCTATACAAGATTATTCATGTACTGTCTAAATACTGAAGTCCAGTATTTAAGTTCCAGACATATCCATCCAACAGTATCTACAACTCGGCTTTACTCCCACCTTACCAGCTGTGCTTTTTTGTCGCACATACTTTTATCTTTGACAAACCACTGTCAGTCATTCTCTGGCTTCACCAAAATGCCCCCTTTTGAGCAGTTCTCTCTCGAATCTGCTCAAATTTGTTCCTGCACACATATCCATAAAGCCATGCTTGTACAACATACACACACACACACACACACACTTCCTCTGGTTGTCTTTATTAGTATTATTGCTCTATGTCTTGCTTCCATCCATCTAGTAATCAAAAAGGTTTTACAAAAAGAAAGCCTGGAACAACCTGTCATGAACCTGGTTGCCTAGTTGGCAAATACGCATCGTTTACCTAATATATTATAGCATAGGTACCGTTTTAATATGCCAATGATATGCAGTGAACCTTAGCCATGTTAAGAACATTTTCCATCCAAAATAATAAAAAAAGGGGGGAGGGGGGCTTACAATAGGAGCAAGTAGAGACCTATTTATCCACTTGGAGGGTGGAAAAAAATGTTTAATGCTTGGAATGTTTTTGACTGGTTAGGAGTCATGTGCTTAGTGTTTTCCATGGACAGTCAGTCCACTGCCTCCTGTTTCCTGGCCTCTGTTAGCAGCCCCTATACTCAGGGACTGGCCCGTTTGGCCAGCGCCAGAAAACAGGACCTTGACTGACACTTCCAGTTTTAAAAGGTTGGCTTTGCTACTCCCACGGGTCCAGTTCTGCCATAGGAAAGCTTTTCAACCAAGCGTGGATGAGGGTGGAGTAGAGAGAGGAGGGTGTATCTCTGTGTGTGCTTATGTGATTGTATGAGGCAGCATGTGTGCGTGGTGTCTGTCCTCTTTTGTTGTCTGTCTTTACAGTTGTAGACTTTTTTATGCTTGTGGTTGTACCTCCTCTTAGTCTGCTCTATCCTCCACCCTGGTGAAGACGCTCCAGTGGAAGCCTTATCAGCCGTATGATGTATGAGTCCTTAGGGCCTTAATAGGTTCCATTTATCTCTATACACTCCCACTTTAATTTGGCTGGGCGAGGGAGGATGTATTCAAATGCCCACCGTCATTTTGATGTACAGCCAGCCAGACAGCCAGAGTTGGCTGGCTGTACATGACCAGTGTTATATGTCTGTGAATGTGTATACTGTAAGATGGGTGATTACTCCAGCCTTACCCTGAGTCTGTGTGTGTGTCAAATAGTAGCTTTAAAGCTTCAGCCCATGTTTATTTTTTTATTATTATTATACTTGTATAATTCCTCCTTCAGCTTTAATATGACCTAGATCCCCTTCTGAAGTGCTAGTCTTATTCTCAAGCACCAAGTCATAACCACCATCAACATTATCAGCTTAGCAGAAGTCCGCTGCTCTGCAAGTTTTTCATTCTGCTAGATGACACTTAAGATAAAGCTTCAATGTCATTAATAATTTGGTCCATTTGGTCTCTGTGCGCTATGCACAAATGACCAGGCAGTCACCATACATAGTGCTGTACTGCAGCGCCGTACCCATCCCCAGTCCACCAATCCGTTTCCCAGGTTCACTAAAGGTATACAGTAAGTGATTGTTAACCTATTCTTGCAAGTCCTGTTCCCCTTTCTTCCTGTTTTATCTTAAAGCAAAGCCTTGTTCCCAAGGCCTGACTGCAGTACTCCTTGGGGTGGGACCAGCGGTGTGGGAAGTCTATTGTAGTGCGGTAACAAGTTCTTTGTGTGACATTTTCCTTGGCGTTGACATTCAGAAGGGAATAGGAAGAAGGGTCTGTGGACGCCACATTCTCTGTGACATGTGAAGGGAAAGGGTATTAAGAATGGGGGTCGAGGTATTTGAACGTGCACAGGGAAGGACATTTGCTCAGAACGTGACAAGGACACGCTATGGTGGAGCAGGTCTTTCATATTTCACTTTATAACATTATGCTGTACACCAGGTTGAATCTGTATCTGCTGGTTACAAAGCTATCCACTGGGCCCGTGCTGTTATGGTCTGAGGAGTAGACCGACAGTATGTGTTGGACCGGGATAACATTTTTGTGAGTCAAGAATCTATTGACAGAATGTCATTTTTAAATAGTTCTATTCACATTCACTGCAATCAAAAAATATTGTTTGTTCTGAAGATGAGGATGCCATATCTCTTACGGCATGAGGTCTCTTAGTTGTTTTAATGTTGCCTGAAGCAAACAGTTTCCTCCTCAATAGTGACTGTGTCATTAACATAACGCAAAGGTTGACTAACATTTGATTCAACATTTTAATCCTTTTCTTGACAGATGAATCAGAGGGAGATGCAGGTGAAGAACAGAGTGTGCGCTGTGGCCCTGACTGACTCGGCTCACAACATCTGGCTACAGGAGACCAGCAAAGGCACGCAGGATTGGATGCAGCAGGTGAAATAAGCACACATGCTGAAGTACACAAACATGTACTGAAGACAAACAAAGAGACTGCAAACTGTACAGGAGTCCATGCCTGAGCTCCCATATTATCATGTAAATTCTCCCAGCGGTGAGCTGAGGTCTCTCTGATTTTGCTCCTCTGTAATTTCTCCTGCACAACCCTGCTGACCTACACAGCTACCTCTGACCAACAGCCAGCCTTAGAAGTCATGAAGAACCATTGTTTGCGTGTTTCCCTTCCCTTGTCGTCTTCTCCTTTTTTTTTTTCCAATCAGCCTCCACTTGTTCGTGCTTTGTGCATGCATGTCAATGGATAACTAAGACAGTTAACCCTGGATAGTGGTTGTGTATGCAGCTCGGTGCATATGTGCCTGCTTGCGTGTGTCTATATGTGCTTTTGGATAAGGGTGTGATGTACTCATGCACATGCGCATGTGCATTTGTGTTAGCTTCATTTTAGCACTTGCCCTTTCTGGTGTGACCTCTGTGCCATGTACAGCGCCTGGGCTCACTCAGTATGCACATACAGATGAGGACCATCCAAGACCAGAGCTGCTTGGGAGCCCACGATGCAAATGTCATGCATGCACGCACGCACACACACATACACACATACACACACACGCACATACACGCATACTCACACATGATACCTTTATTTGTATTACATCCGCTTTTATATCCCTTGCTTTTTGTTTTTGCTATTTCTGTCATCTCCCATTTCGCGGGTGTGTTTGTTTAGTGCACCCAAGTGTGTGTTAGTTGTATGTGAATGTGTATGTATGTTAGCTTTAGTGGTGGGGATTCAAGGTTGCACTGGCCCCCTTCTCGTTGTCTGGCTTTTCCTATTTTTGATTCATCTAAGGGATGTTTGGGACAGAGCATAATTGGAATGTTAAGTGATTTTCTATTTGTGATGATTACCCAGAACAATAAATCTGAAATAACCTTCTTTGTCCAACCGGAGGAAGGGGACAGGCAAGGATTCACTCTCTCTCGTACTCATTAACCCACGGTCCTTTTTTTGGCTAAAATTAAGAGAAGAGCTTGCCTAATTAAAGGGATTTTTTTTCTTGAGGGAAAAAAGTGACACTCCTGTGCTATGTTATGTCCTTCTCAATGATACAACAACAAAAAAAGCAAATTTGGAGGAAATGTGTCCATCATTTCCTTTCATTTTTAATTCTCACAGTTTTGGGCTCTGTTCTATAAGAGTACTCATTACTTGTTGCAAAAACAATGTTTATTGTTATTGTTTATATTGTCTATTTAATTCTCTCAGGAACCATTGAATTCATTATGTAAATCATTACATCAGTTTTATTTGACAACAACAAAAAAATGTGTTTTATCTTCTGAAACCCAAATTAACTTTAATTGAATTTTCAGGAAAACAAACGGTATTGAAGCCTATTGTTCTTACCATCTCACTGACAGAAAATGGGTCCTCGTTTAGGATATCATCTGATTGGTCGATGATATCTTATATTTCAAAACCGATAACTTCAATCATGTTACTCAAATACAGCATTTCATTATCACTCACTTCCGGGCATGGGTGGCAGTGCTAGTTAACAAGACCCTGGGTCAGCACGAGGATTGGGTGAATCCAAAATCGAATCTGTCCCAATCATTCACGTTAGAAACCAATGCTGTTTGTGTGCTGTGGTTCCACCAAAAGGTCAGACTCCCTTGTGTTCCACCCAATATGCTAATCCCGTGGTTTCTACCACTGGCTCAGTTTTGTGATGTTTGGCTTTAAATGATCACACAAGCTGCAAGTACATGCACTTGTTGGTGCTGTGCAAAACATACACACACAACCTGACAGTAGATGCATATAACGCTGCTTTTAAAGGACATCTGTATCAATAGGAAGAGCCAATATATCTGGATCTTGAATGTAAACAACACTTGCATTGCACACTAAGGACATGCACCACACACACACGGGGAGGGCAGCCCTCAAGGTGCTGCACATCACAGAGGAGAGCTAGCAGTGAACCTGAATAATGCCCTGGGTGGTGTATAAATATGGGTGCCCATATGAGTGGGTGCATGTGAGGTCGGTGCACCCCAGCAGTGCACTGCTCTGTTTTCCTCGGACAGAGATAATTCCCTCCCTCTGGGGTTCAAGAGGTCACTGGATGGTGGGATGGAGCGATGAGAAGAGGAGAGTAAAAGAGAGGAGATGGGATTTGGAGATCAACACCTGCTGGGCCAGGTTATATAGAGCAGATGGGTCAGGCAAGGGCCAACTGACGTCACTGCCGGGAGAAGTGAGACACAAGAGAAAAGGAGGGGAACAAACAGAAGCAGAGGTGGAAAGAGTCATCCATTGACTGAGACAGAAAAAGAAATAGACAAAGAAATAAAGTATGAGAAATGTTCAATTATTTAAATCCCGTTGACTGCCGCAGAGAAAGCACAGGGCAGGGCTGTGGAAAAGAAAAACAAAAAGACAGGTAGGATATGAATGAAGTGAATACAGATGGAGGTGTGGAGATGAAGAGATGTATGTGGAGATAGATGAGTAGCATAGTGAAGAGAAGTCAGTGAGAGAGAGAAATTCGAATGATGGTGTACAGCTGGCAGCCTGTCACAGTCTCCAAGGTGTCTCCTGTCACTGTGCTGGCCTGCTGTCACACTCTAGTGGCCTGCCCAGAGCACACACACACACACACACACACACACACAAATACGGAGTACACTATGGTCATGAATAAACCATCTTAATCCATAGAGATTATACAGCAACTGGAGGAGATGGGAGGGAGACAGACGCAGAGAGAGTGAGCAAGAATTGATACTCAGGACTACTTTCTGAGAAGTTAGGTTGCTGGCTGTCATGTGTGTTATGGTTTAGGGGACTTTTGTACACTTAGCTCAGAGTTTCTGTCGAGGGACTCTGTCCTGTGTGCTCTCTGAAAGTAGAGGTTGAAATACTGTTTTACTATTGAATGGAGCAAATATACACGCTACACCTTTTTTGTTTAATATTTGCATTCAGATCTATAAAATAATGTTAGCCTTAACAATTATTTTAATAGTCAGCCACCTTCATTATCAAGTTATTTGCTTGGTGATTATAAAAGTCTGTAATTATGTGTTAATGCAGGTTTTGGAAGGTAGGGAGACTTTATTCTTTTTTTAAAGGCACTGTGTGTTTGTGTGTGTGTGTGTGTGTAGTCCTACAACATTTACTGCATAGTGGATATGGACACCTATGACAGGCCTATTTGGTCGTCATGAAGGCTCCATTAGATCACCCTGCCATCAGCTGAGTGCAGTGATTTGTGTCCATTACTCTCCGGGTGTGTGTGCGTGTGCGCATGTGTGTGTTTTGGTTATGTGAAAGAAGCAGGCTGGCTTCCACTCTGACTCGTAGAAGGCAGCAGGTGGTGGATCACAGACACGCGCACACACACACACACACACATGCAGCAAAGAAGGCTTAAAAGCATCTCAGAGGCAGAGGAGTAGAACTGACACCTGCTTGTCATTTATACCCTCGGAGTACATTGTTAGCCTATGGGTTAGCTTTAGCACACGGTATTAGCCTCGAACTCACCACTTTAAAGGATTGTTTTTAAACTTTGTTTCTGCATGATGTTGTCGATTGGACTCAAGAGAAACAAAATGCACAGTGCAACAATGTGTCTTGCTGTGTGTGCACACATGGGCACATGTATGCGTGCATATCCAGCACAAATCCAAACACACACACAGAGACCCAAATGCACAGAGCAGCAGAGGTGGGGGAAGAGTCAAATCTGTTTACATGTTTGTTTCTCTGTCTGCCTTTAGTTCAATGGCATCATTGATCGGCAGACGAGCTGCTTGAAGTGATGATGCTATGCGTCGGAGGCAGCTGATGTGATGTGCCATCCTTTTGTCACGTCGCCCTTCTCTAATCCCAGCCAGCAGGCCTTGCCTTTATGTGACTGCTGTTATGCCTGCGGTCTCCCACAGCACTGGGACTGTGTGTGCGTGTGTGTGTGTGTGTGCGCGCATTTATACAAGAAGTTGTGTGCACATGTGTGTTGTTGCCTTGACAAATCTATTCAAACCCTGGCTTTCCTGCATCCATTGGTGGTGATGGTGGAGGTGAAGGGGGGAGGGAGCAGGGCCCTTTGAAACGCTCCCCTCCTTTCCCTCAATCCAGCCGCCTTCAGCCCACTGCTCCACAGCCCAGCTGACATCTTCCTTGAGACATACTGAATGAATTAAAGGAGATACAATGAGACACTTGATGTAGCAGTCAAGGAGCCCCACTGCTTCTCTGCTGCTCTACAGCGCTCTGCCCTCAAGCCCAGGCTCGGAGGAGAGCACATCTAGGGCAAAGCAAAGGATCTAAAAATACACAATATGCCACTGTTTACCAAGATGACTTGTCACACACACACCCCACCCCCCACCCCCTCCATCTTCCCGCCTTACCACATTTTTTGGACTCCTCTTGTGCTATACCCTTTTCTGACTGCCAGCACTTTTTTATCGACAGTGCTGAAGAAATTACATATAGAGGAAGAGAGTGAAAGGTCATTTGTGCTATTTAAGAGGCAGATTCAGTTTGCTTGACTTTTATTTCTTTTGACTGGATAGGATTAGGTCACTCATGAGCCAAACTTCATTCTAACAGATCATTTTGTGCACATTTCCCAACTGGATTTTGTGTATTTATTTGTTGATATTACGACTATTTGCTTGTTGATATTTGCTAAGGATTTGCGGACATGGGCCAGATGTTTCATCATGATCATCTCTTGCAGTGAGTTTATATATTTCTTTTTAAGCTTATGGTAAATGTAACACTGTGGGACACATTAATATGTAGTACATGTCAAGCAGAGAGAGAACAGAAGACATTTAACACAGCTGCAGAAACGTATGCAGACAAAAAGCAACAGCCAGGTGGGGCTCACGTAGGCATCAAGTGTATTCAGTGTCCCTGTGTATCTTTACATATTCATATGGAAAAAACATATCTGAGAGCTCGGTGTGTGTTTGTTTGTGTTACTTGAAGGATAACAGCAGTGTAGAAGTTTGACATGACCCTGGATTTATTTATATGCATGCATGCATGTAGTGTGTGTGTGTGTGTGTGTGTGTGTGTGTGTGTGTTTGGATGGGTTTAAATGGGAGTTTCATAGATTTGTCTCTCCAGTCCCTCATCTTTCAAGGCCTTGGGAGTCAGGGTCACCGAGGGCAAAAATGTGAAAGCACGCATTTGTGTTTTTGTGCGTATTTGAGTCTGAAGGGTTCACAGCGCTACACATCTTCGTGGGAGACCCCCTGCAATGCAGTCACACGCACACACACAAGTGTGCACAACACTGTAATGACTGTCAGGGGGCCAGGGTGAAAGTAAACAAGGGCAGATAAGCAGTGATTCAGAGGGACGCCAGCTGCACACTCTAATCTCTTTACATTTTCTCTTTCTTCTATTGAACTTTTATCTTATCTGTGGAACGTCTTCTCCAAGCATTCCTTCTCAGCCTCCCTCTGTCCCTGCCTCCCTTTTCCCTTGTTTGTGTACTAACCTTACAAGCAACAGCATAGCAATTCACATTGCACAGTCAAGAGGGAAAACACTCTTTGAAATGCTGTCATCTGCTGACCCAGAGAATGAAAAACCAAAACTATGTGAAAGTATGTTTTTTATATAGCATCAGTCAATTAACCAGGTTGAACTGTGCTATGTGTGACATAACTTAGGAGATAGAAAGAGAGAATGCCACACAGACAGGAAGATGAAGACAGAAAAAAACAGATAAAGAGGTCCTCTCCTCTTTCTGACAGTGGAGTTGTCAACCACAGGGGGTTTGAGAGGACTAGGGGTGTTTGCAGGGGGTTATGGGTCAGCAAGCTGGGCAGACACCCTCCCCCCAGGGCACCCACTGATCTACCGTGGTAGAAGGCCTCAGCTCTCCACCACAAACAAACGCCAAGCTGTCTGAGCAACATGTCACAGAGCTTTTAATTGCTTGTTCCTGTCTCTCTTTCTCCTCCCCCCACCTCGCTCAGCCATACACACACCTCTTGCTGGCTTACTGTCTCTCCTCCTTGTCCTTCGCACCTGTCCCCCCTTCTCTTTGTCTCCCTTTCCTCCATGTTTTCACTCCCTTCTCTATTTATTTCTCCAACTTTCTTATGTCTCTTTCAAATTCAGTTAAACTTGCTGCCATCAGGTAAAAATATATGCTTTTGAAGTATCAAGATAAAACATGCCCTTTCTATTTTTCCATATATTCTGTTTGTGTTTGAGGTAATAATAGTAAAGGATGCTGGTTGCCACATAATTATCTCCCATACACAGCCCTCCACGTCATAAGTAATCTGTGTGAAAGTCATTTGAATCATTTGCAGAGGAAACACAGAGAATCTCTGAATCCTCAGAATTTTCACTCCCTTTTTTCCTCTCCCCACAGCACTGTTTTAACTGGGTATCGAGTCCAGAGCCCCTGGACACACCACTGGAACCCATGCTGCCAGACTGCCCCCGAGTCTCTGCAGGTATCAAACTAACTGTCTTTAAACACACTCTGACAGTAAAACCATTATAACTCTCTATCTGCTTATTACTTACTGCTTATAAGTTTCCAAATATGACATTTACTGAAGGAACTTGAAGGACTTGATTAATCTCAAAGCTGTTGAACAATAGGTTATTAGTACACTCTTTGTACGTCAAAATTTAACAGAGCTTCACCAGCAGGCAGCTGGCAGGATATCAGTGTCAGCTGAGGCAAGTTTATATTCTGCAGTTGAAGGGGAAAATTAAATCTGGGTTGCGTTGGGATGTTGGTAGGTGCAGTTGGGAATAATGAGAAACTGGCACAGCCGTGAGGGTCACCACCAGTGATGTGGTAATGATTGTAATGGTGTGTTATGAATGACTGGTGATTTTCATAGTCATGGATGTACTGAAAAATAAATCAAATGCTCATTAACCAACCACCACAGGTTCCTTAAATGCAGCCTAAAAATGTGAATAATCTCTGTTCTGAAAGAGAAGAGAGGGCAAATCAAGTTTGGTTTTATGTGACACTATATCGCTGATCTAACACTGCAGGTGAGTCAAATGATTTTGCATCATTTCCCATAGATTCCTCAATGTTTGCGCACTGCGTATGTGTTCATCAGTGGCTTACAGCAGTGCGAATGTGAAGGTTATCAGGGTTCACTTTGTGTTGACAGTATTTGTTTCTGCGTGTGCATATGCGTGCACATGCTTCTGGTTGTTGGGTAGACTGGATGTCTTAGTAGGGCTGACTGAGAAGAATCATTGCCAGAGAAACTGAGAAACTGAAGCAGAGGCAGATTATCTTGAAGCACAAATACACACAGAAAGTCTCACAAATGCTGCAGAAATGTGCTGTTTGATTTTTGCTTCTATTTTCGTCTTCTTTGTCGCACCCTCTTTCTTTTTCATCATGTACTCTGTCTCCTATATTCATTAATCCTCTCCTGTGGTGTTTGGCTTCCTGTCCGTGTGCCCTCTCTGTGGCTGACTGGCCTTGATGATGTCACGGCCATCACGAGAATGTGTCCTCAATGTAGGATTAGGGATGAACGCTGTAATCCTCAACATGACCGTTGATAAGAGATGATGATTGCAGTGTTGTTTGAAGAGTGACACACATGCAGGCATGCGCACACACACACAGAAACAGGAAATAATACATCTGTCATAAGAACTGAATGCACCTGTTTTTGCCTCATGTGCATGTTTAAGGACCGATTGTTAGGTTACGTGTGCACACATGCAAACACATCTTTTGCTCATCGCTCATTTCCATCGTCACTCTGGAGGTCCGATTGTGTGATTGTATTCCTTTCAAACTCCCTCACTGACATCATGCTAAGTGTATAGGTCACTTTACACATGCTCCTCATGTCAGTGAATACATCTCTCACACTGCTATCTCATCTTGGCTACTAAAACACCATGTTCCACACGGAGCTGTGTGGGTGGGTGGCCTTAACATCTACCAGTGAATCATCTCCTTGAAATGTCATCTAACCTTCGATACAAAACCTGTAATGTATTTCATGTCCAAATGTCAGTTTTTTTTACCTTGATGTTTTATGTCTCCTCTCAGTGACTGCTGTCGGTCAAAAGACAGCAACATTTGAGCCAAGATATCCAGGTTTACTTTTTGAAGCTGCTGGCATGCCTGACATTGTCCTAACGCAGACCTGTTTGACACAGCGTCCATCTGTATGTATGCACTATTGACTTGTGCTCTATTGACTTTTGCTACTTTAACCGGCCTGAATAGATCGGAGTCTCTGGCCTGTTAACAGAGCTGCCAACTCTGCTTGTCTCTGGTCTTTTGGTGGCAGCTTCTGATGTCAAAGGTTGTCTTAGTCGTCTTTGTGTCCTTGGCAGCCTGGCAGGTTCACAGGCAGCAGCCATTGTGGAGAGAGTCACAGCAGAGCAACAGAGGTGACGAGGTTGAGAGAAGGTTGAGGGAAGGCTGTCAGGGCATCGTGGCCCAGCACTTCAATCAACACACATACAGCTCCCAAAAGTCACCTCTCCTGCTACCATGACTGCTGTTGTCTGGGTTGCTATGGTAGGAGTATGTTTGTGTATGTGAATGAGTGTGTGTGTGTGTGTGTGTGTGTGTGTGTGCGTGTGTGTGTATGTGTATAGGTGGGGGTAATCAGGGTTGACCATAAAGACAGAACAGACTGATGCATCTTTACTGCCATGCACACATGCACATATGTAGACACACACATCATAGAGTGAACCACTGCTCCTGTGTGGAGCCAGACTAAGGCAGGCCCAGGGCAACTCAGCTGCTGTGGAAAATGGCATGTGATCAGACACACACACACACACACACACATGCACGCAAACACACACACATACTAGGATGTCTGAGGGCTAACATAGTATTGGATACATGCTTGTATATGGGCACTGGGACTGGTCAGGTGGCATGATGAAGGAATGGGTTGAAGGACGGGTTTTGCAGTTGCTCTTTCGTGTCTCATTCTGTCTGTTTTTCTTTCCCTCCTCTGTTTCTGACTTTCTCTATACATCTCCCTTTCCCCTCGTCCGCTTGCGTTCTGCCTCTCTGTGTGGCGCACTGATGATATGATGATTGTGTTTTCCATGCCGGTAGACTCTTGGCAGAAGGAGGTAGGGAGAAGTGGGGGCTGAGCTTCTCTGTTATTCCTAATCATCTGTGAAGCAATGCCGGTACACCAGCACAGCACTCTGATGGGGCTGGAAGAACCCCGAGACGGAGGGAGAATAACGCGTAGCGGGGGTGTCTGCTAACATCTCCATTCCTTGTTTTAAATGTGATAAAACCTGGACCCATTCCCTTCGCATTTGACTGGCTAGCTGCCCTCACTTTCATTTTGTGTATTTATTTTTTTTGTCCTAATCTTTCTTCTTCTCCCTCCATTCTTTTTTTCCATCTTGCAAAAGGAATTTGTTCCACCAAGAAGGTCATTGGTCTGGCGTTTGGCAGTGGCCTGGCACACTAGCAGAATTTTATCAGTTAGGAGCACGCCAAACACAGGCTCAATATGCAGATAAAGTGGAACCAATCTCCTGCTGGAAAAGCTCCCTTTGTGTGTGTGTGTGTGTGTGTGTGTGTGTGTGTGTGTGTGTGTGTGTGTGTGGCACTGTGGCTATAAGGCTAACAGAAATAAGGGGAGTGAGCTGCTGAAGTGGAGTTGGTGAAGCTTTCCCAAGACATAATTATTACAAACTTCCACAGTCATTTAAATGCCAAGAGAAGGATAAACACGTCATAGGAGTGAATGTAGACATGATAAAAAAATAGATAAACAGAGCAAAAATCTATGTCTTAGAGTGATTTTTCTTGTAGGTGCTCCTCTGTTTTTCTTGCTTAGCTTATTGACTTTTTTTCTGGTGAGATGGATGATCGGTTGTTTGATCAGTAAAGATTTTGCTTCAAAGGTGGGAAAACCCCCTCTGCTCATAACAGACAAACATAAGCATGCACGCACACACATGTACACACAACTTCCTCTTGGGTGATTACTCATTGTCCAAGCTGATTATTAATTACAAAGGGAGAGCTCTCTGAAGGTAAACACTGATTAATGGCTAACAAAAGTAAGTTAATGTCTTACCTGTACTTTAATTACCAACCTTGCACTGTTACAAGCATCCCAACACAAGGCTGTAATTAACTCTAATGGACTGCAGAAAGAGACTCACTTTCATTTTCTTTCACAACATAAATACACTAGTGTATGTAAGCTTTTGAGGTGCCCACCTTTCTTGCTTGCCAACTAGGTTTTCCATAATTAAAAGTGAGGATTTTGCTGAAAGGATTTCTTGATTTTTGTATCTTGAATTAAAATAGCAGGGAGTCTGTTTGAAAAGTGATGCAATATTGTTACAGAAACGAGAAATAATTCCTGTGTAGTGCCATGGGAGGTCACTTTGCCTTTCTGCTTCATGACGAGGACGAGTACTTTTGTGGCTCAGTGTTATTTATGTACCAAGATACCACAAAGACACAAAAGAGCGCCTTAGAATAAAAGTAGACAGGCTGATACAAAGCACGCACACACACACACATACATATACACTTCCATGCTCTTATTGCAAATGTGTTCTGTCCTGCTTTAGGTTTGACTTGACTATAACCCTCACCTCTCTAATGCACGCACTGCTGACCGTGAAACACCTCTAGCACACACACATACACACTGTCTGATTGATGTTTGTGTGACTTAACTCTTTAAGAGGAAACTCAGGCCCACGCGAATTAACCTCACTCCCTCCTGCCACTGTTTTTTCAGCTTGGTAAGGTGGAAGTCCGGTGCTCCAGTGGAAGATCACATGAGCATGCGTATGTGTTTGTGCCTGTGTTTTCGCATACGTGTTTGAGTGTTTTCTTAGCCAGACTGGCACACGTTGCGCTAGTGTTGCAGGAAATAGACCAGTAAACTCTGCTGAACCGGACCCTAACCTCTGACCTGGATTCACTGAGGTTGCATTAGGCTATTGTCTGGGTCACATTTTTGACAGACCATATCATCGTGATGTGGAAAACGCTGACCGAGGATTTCTGATGTCTGGGATCGGTGTGCCTGTCAGAAACTAGTAATGAAGTGCTGATTTTTGAGATGGAATTACATTTTGGTTTGATTCATATTAAGGCAACTCTACTAGTCCTAAGAGGGGTGATTCATCTCAGCTTACACAATACCACAGAATATTAAAATGTCAAGCACTGTAATGTTTCCACTTAAGTGATATTTCCATTTGATACCCAGCCATCAAACAATGACAGCCTCTGACAAATTCTTTTTCTTTAGTGTCCAAGTAAATCTCACACAACATTTCACTTCCTGGTGATTGGCTAAGTGCACCAGTTTGTATTATTTATGTTTGAGAGACTTTGAAGGAGCAGGTTTTGTCACAGAAACTTTATGCCATTATTTGGAGAACTGAGTTGTCCGCAGTGTGTCTGTCTTTCAGAAAATATTCAGAATATTCAGAAAAAAAAACACATACACACACACACGCACGTATTTACAATGACCAACTTGACTTGGAGACTCAACAAGGTGTTTTGTCTTTGGATGCTCTGATTTTCTGGTTCTCCAAGACACCACAAAAGTGACAGTTTTAGTGTTACAACAAGATTTGTGCCATATTAGAGCTGGAATATAACTTGCACAGCTAAAGGTTTAAGCACACAGTGAGACTTGTTTGGCCACTGGTCGTATTCTGTACACCTGCCTGAAGGAATCAGAGCTGTTGACA
The DNA here is from genome assembly GCF_020382885.2 of Scatophagus argus. NCBI lineage: Eukaryota > Metazoa > Chordata > Actinopteri > Scatophagidae > Scatophagus > Scatophagus argus. Next base: position 5,333,710 of record NC_058496.1, on the reverse strand, counting down.
GGCTAATGAATATGTTTACAATTTAAAAACCATGGATTACTATCAGCCCCGTCCCATTGATTTTACCTGTGCTAAATAAGAAAAACGAAGACGATTGTTGAGTGCACAGCTGGTGTTTAGATGGAAGAGACTTTGGCATTTGTGTTGATCTTCCCAATTCTGATTTACGTTGCATTAAAAGATCCATTTTGAAACATTCATGGTATGTTGTAGCTGGGGAATAGGGAGTTTGTGCAATCCTGTTTGAATATTATCTCACAAAGACCTTCTGAAATTTGTACCTGCTTGTTAGACAGTAAGTTTGAACCTCCTAATTCCTTATGTTACTTTCTGTGGAAATGGCTGTCATGTCTTAATATGCCATCCACATGCTGGTCTGTACAACACCCCAAACTGCATATGCAATCCAAAACCCCAACTATACGTCACTGACCTGCTAGTTGGTGATTCATTACAAACACACCTCTTTTGTTTACACACTTACTCCAGCAGTCATGGAACATACTCATCCCTTCTTTGTTGAAGTCCGCATCCTGGACCTCCAGAAAGTGGTCCACAGGAGTGATAACTAGGGTGTGTCCACTTGCCAATCTTTTAGATACATTTTTAAGCATATACGCCACAAAAATTACAACCACAAGAAATCTCTCTGGTATTTTTTGCCAACACTCCTTGTAGGTTTGTAACTTTTATTTTTGTTTGAATGAATACAAACTGGCCTTTAAAACTTAACTTTTAAGTATTTTTTCCCTGAACCAAATGTAACCCCTCTCTCAATACCTTGAGTTAGTAAAAACCACAGAAAAAATAAGCGCATGGATTTGTCACCTTAAATTTGGGGCTTTTGCAGCACTCATCATCCTTCAAAATGTTAACCAACCTTCACACTTTGTGTCTCAGCTACAAACACTGCCCTGAGTCCATTGTCTGGGACAAGTATTGTTCCATGTTGACAGGCCAATCTGTCCCATCATGTACGTTGCCGTCTCTTGAGGATGTTTCCTTTGAATCAAAGACTTGACCACTTTGATTCAGTTCTAGAGGAGTGTCTATGTTTATTGATCTATTCCAGCACCTTGCTTTCTGTCAGACATTTATCTTCACCCAGATCAGAATCAAAGATATGCCGACATAGTCAATAGACAAGCCCTTGCTACATGTCCAAGACAAGGGTGTTGCCATTTGTTTGTCTGAACTGACAAACCGGAGGAAATGAAGTTGATCAATATGTTAAGCTAATAATTGTTCAAGCTTGTCAGAGTTAAACACTATATAATTCTTCAGCAGTGATTTGCAGGTCATGACATGTGGCATTAGTTTTCTAGTAGTAGTTAGTTTTCATCTTTACAACTTTGAGTCATGTGAAGATATTGCTCCTTTTGTAATTTAAGACAATGTAATGGCCAGATCAGTATCATCAGTAAAAATAATGGTAATAGTGTTTCTTAATAAACTATTAATATAAACAGTATTTGTAGTAGTATACAAAGATTGTACAGACTTTAATTTTCAGTAGCCTTTCAAAATCAGTTTAATTGTAATATGACAACAGTGACATTTAACATAAACAAATACAATCTACCTCAATAGTGTCATGTGATTTTTCATAACATTCATTATCTGTGATGGGTTACATCTAAGTGAAGGACGAGAAAACAAAAAGAGGAGTCTAGTTAGAGTGTAAAAAAAAACCTGAGGTCTTTTACAGAAAGAAAAAAGTCGTCTTTCAAATTTTTTTCTCTATCATCTTTAACAGCAAGTTTTTTTTGTTGTTGTTTCATGATATATATAATATTAATTTATAATATTAAAGGTTTTTCCAGGTTATCAACTTGGCTAACTGTTCAGTTCAGTTCAGGTTCTTCTGGTGTTGTTATTTGGACCACACTTCATATGTCATTGTTAAAATCAGTTCATTTGCTTCTACTGGAAAAATCTCAAAACATAGACTGAACAAAAAAGAAAAAAATACAGGTTTGTAAATGATGTTGCTGTCAGGTATATTCACTGCTGGCCATGTTTTATAAACATATATATTTATTATGTGATGAATGCATTCATGAAAGATGCTGTCAAGTGTGATTTAGAATTGCTCTATTACTTTAACGATTTAGGCTATTGTGATTATGCTAACTAGAAGCGTGTCTGGAAAATGCAGTCTGTGGTCTGCAGTTCACCCCTGCACTAGGTAAACTCCATCCAGGAGGCATTTTATCCTCTCCTCCTTTCTCATACTCTACCCATCATCCCGGGAAAAAGAAGAAGGGGGAGAGACAAAAAGGGAAAGAGCCTGGCATGCATAAATGAAAGTTCAACAAGGTTCACTGAAACACTTATACAATTTGCTGCAATATAGTGGGGTTTTATAATCTCATTATCATCTTAGTGCCAGATTTGCCCATGAGGGCCGTTCCGTATTCACTCTTATTAGCTCCTCTGATTTGTCCATTTGTCCTTCTGCTACCCGCCTTGCAGCCAATCACAGTATCTCTAATAAATACCCCTTCCTTCTTGTTTTATCTCCACTTTTATTTTTTTCCCTTGCCATACCTCCTACTGCTTTATTTATGATTTTATTTTAACTTTTACTTGCTTTGGGGCAAACTCCAAGCTTTGATTCAGTAGTCTACTAATAATTGTATATATTTATAGAAAGTATTTCCCCTTAAACCCATCTGTATGGTGAGTAAATAGTATCTAAGCTTTTATATTGTATGTGCTTTGATCTGAATCCTACTATGTGCGACTTTTTTCACTCACATAGAAATAGCAAGGTTCAGACATAATACTCTGCAAACACTATATAGACAAAAATATTAGCACACACCTCTTTATCATTGAATATAGGTGTGGTATGGAGCTGTCTCTCAGGGGTTTGGCTCGGCCCTTGACTTCAACTGAAGGGAACTCTAAATGATTCAGCATACCAAGACATTTTGAACAATGCTATGCTTCCAACTTTGTGGCAACAGTTTGGGGAAGGCCCTTTTCTATTCCAGCGTGACTGTGGTCCAGTGCACAAAGCAACGGCTCCATAAAGACATGGTTGGATGAGTTTGATGTGGGAGAACTTGACTGGCCCACACAGAGCCCTGACCTCAAACCCATCCAACATCTTTGGGATGAACTGGACCAGAGTTTGTGAGCCAGACCTTTTGGTCCAACATCAGTGTCTGACCTCCCAAATGTTCTACTGCATGAATGGGCAAAAATTTCCACAGAAACATTTTACAGTCTAGTAGAAAACCTTCCCAGAAGAGTGGAAGCTGTTATAGCTGCAAAGATGTCTGTGTGTTTAGAATGCAATGTCATAAAAGTCCCTGTTGCTGTAAGGGTCAGGTGTCCCAATACTTTTTTCCATATAATGCATTCAAAACACTGTGACCACATCATATTATGTATTGGTAATGTACATTTTGGATGAATGGCACCAATGCAGCTGCACAGTACTTTGTATTTGTTTGCCCTCATTGTGTTTTAATCATCTTTCATGTTCAGGGCAAGCTCTTTCATCTCTGAGTTTACAGGGTCAGATGGGGGAGCTAATGTACAGTGTACAGTAGAGCAGGCCACGGGATGCTTTCGAATCCCAAAGCCTCTGAGCCGCTGTGTTTAGTGTCCATCCCTGGTCACTCAGAGGGCATCCCCAGATTAGTGCTTCACGGAAATGGATCTCATTTGCCCATATGGCCTCTTCTCATTGACTCGATATAGGCTCTAATCCGCCTAGCATTTACCCCTGACCTCAATGTGCGGCAAACCACTTAGTAAAAAAGAACACAGAATCCATGCATATACCACATTTGATGGCTATAGAATCAACAGGATCAAGTGTAAAGATGTAGATTAGAAGTGGTGACCACTGTATTTTTCATCGTCAGTGGTTGTGTGGGATGTTAAATACTTTTCCCAAATGTAGGCTGTCATTTAGTTAAAAAGCAGGAAATACCATAATTACATGCTGTGTCCTTGTGGCCGTAGATTGGTTTTAGGTGCATTCCCTGGTGTAGGATTAATCCAGTAAACTCCAGTGGGTTACAGCAAATCCTAACCAGTGCTTGCATCATAACTCTTAGCAATCACCTTCATCCCACAGTCTTCGAGTCTCCGAAGTTACCACCCAACAAGTGTCAGAGCGATGTTTTCCGTGTTGCAACAACCCTCTGATTGATATTCATCATCATCATTATTGATGTTGACCTTGTCTGTGAGAGGAGGACAGAATAACTTAGCCAGCTAGGAAAAACTCACATCTTGACCTTCATTGCTGGGGGTTTTTACAAACATTTAATGATGCATGAACTACTCCTGAAATTCATGACACTATTGTAGTCGAGATATTATCAGTGTTTTGCCAGTAAATGTAGTCTGATAGGAAGACTCTGCTACTGGGTGAACTTAGTTGATGGGATAAAGTAGATTAGAGCAGGGAGAGGTTAATCTATTGAGTATTCATAATCACAAGAGTGTCACCATAAATCCCTATAAGTTCAAGCTGCTAGCAAATAAAAACATAGCTAATTCAATGCTTTTTATTCAAGATTAAGAGACTGTATAATATCACTTAAAATGACAGGAAAGGAAGACAAACCTGCAGATACCGATGCATGTAATATTTATCTGTGTTCATTTTTGTCAGTGTTACTTCATTTGCTGCAAAGATACAAGTTACATGGTTAAATCTGTTAACGCTTGCTTGATTTTTTTAACATTAGACAAACTACTAATTTTAATTTGTTTGCCTTTCAAAGAGACCAGTTGGAGTTTAGATGCCACCTAATCTTGATTTACCTTTATTCTGTTAAGCAATTTGTCAGTGACTCCAAATACAGATGTGGTCATTATATGGGGTGTAAATAGAATTTTACTTCTACATTTAATTAGATCATATAATCGTAGCGCCTAGAAGTGTATATTAACTGTAATGAGGGGCAAGTTAGATTTTTTTCTTATTCTACTGATTTTCTGCTGTGCTCTGTTGGGCTTGTTATATGTTTCTTTTTTAATGGTTACTGTCCCTGTTATGGGTTCACGAGGCCAGTTCATAAGGTTTAGCTGTTAATTGATACAAACAGACACACACATAAAGTATGCACAGCGACTGAATTGAAGAGCTCATGCTGGGATCCAGCATCTGCAACAGCAGTTTGTCTGTGTGCACTGAACGGTTTTATTAGTTTAAAGCCACTGCTCCTGTTTAGTTGAACCTTCCTGATATGTTGTGGCAGCAGTTTTACCACCTTACTTCTCTTCTGCACAATTAGGTTATAATTAAATGCACATTTCATATGATTGTTATGAAATACAAACATGGAAGCTGTGAGAATATATTTGGGATGCACATAATTGCCAAAGAGATGATTAGAAAATAAAGAAAAAAAATATCCTTGAAAGTCCTTGAGTTATAATCAGCCTCAAATTATAATGTTTATTTGTCTTTTTTGCTGAGAAAAGAAAATTACCTCTTATTTATGTAATTATGTAAACAAAAGTGATGGTAGATTCCACTACCAGGCAGGTTTTTAGTATACAGCAGTGACCTTGAATCCTCCCCTGTGCTCCATGTTGACAGATAAAAACTTTATTAACCAGCCATCTTCAGGACAGGAGACAAACCGCCCGTGAAACCGACGCACGCTACTATTAGAGAAATGTGGCAATTAGAGGATGATATTTTTTTCCAGTAAAGACACCAAGGAGTAGAAAGGGGTAATAAACACAGCTTGTTTGTAGCCTGGGAAGCAGCAATTATAAAGTGCTTGGAGAGTTGTTGTGCTTATAGTGCCTCAGAGTAATGAGATAGTCTGCACTGATCCCTCACTGATGCTGTATGGCTCCTAATCCCCAACCCTCTTCTGCTGCTTCTCTTGTTTATCCACCAACATCCTCTGACCGTCGCTGGCTTGTCACTGCTCTGGGCAGAGCCAGCGGACCTTTGACCTGCGTGTCAGCTGACTTTTGAGCTCTGGAAGTGGTCAAGTATTGAGTCAAAACTACAGGATTACAAATGTGTTGTAAATTTTGTGTATTTAGTTTTTCTCAGTGTGCAACTAAGTCTGTTTGTTTTACCACCAGAGTAGTTAGTCTTGAAACAATTGGCTTAATTTTTAAACGATCTAGTTTCCAGTTATGTTAGTCTCACTTGACTTACCATTTTCTCTACACGAATATGTCTAAAGTGATGTCTCAAATTGAGACAACTGACATTTCAAATCAAGATAGGGCACTTTGGGATCTTGGTGCAAATTTTCTGTCTATATTATGAGATTCTGGAGTTTAGGTGTCATCCATTGGTGTTTTCATATAATTTATACTTGTACACTATATGGACAAATGTATTGGGGCACAGCTTTTTATTAAGAAATTCAGGTGTGGTATTGGGCTGTTTTTCAGGGGTTGGGCTCGGCACCTTACCTCCAGTGACGCTTCAGCACCCAGCATTTTGGGCAGTGCTATGCTTTCAACTTTGTGGCAGCAGTTTGGGGAAAGGCCCTTTTCTATTCCAGCAAAGCTCCATAAAGACATAGTTGGGTGAGTTTGGTGTAGAAGAACTTGACTGACCCACACAGAGCCCTGACCTCAACCCCATCCAACACTTTTGAGATGAACTGGAACGGAGATTGTGAGCCAAAAGTTTTGGTCCAACAGCAGTGCCTGATCTCATAAATGCTCTTCTGCATGAATGGGCAAAAATTTCCACAGAAACAAAATCTTGTGGAAAACCTTCCCAGAAGAGTGGAAGCTGTTATAGCTGCAAAGTTGTCTATTTATTTAGAATCCCTTGCTGTTAAATCCCTGTTGGTGTAATGGCCAGGTGTCCCAATACTTTTTTTTCCGTACAGTACAACTTGTTTCACTTTTACTCTGAAACTTAAATCCCCCGAGGCCCCTCAACTGTGTCATCTGTGATTGGGAGATGTGATTTTGTTATACTTAGGTGAATGTATGTGTGCCTTCCTTCCTGCACACATGGATATCCACCTATGTTTGTGTGTACATCCTCCCAAGAAGAATGCTGTGTGTAGAGGCATGTTATCTGAGTGACCTAGAGACAGACTGGTTATCACTTCTGTGAGCCTCTCAGGGCCAGTATGTCCGCCTACTGCAGGGCTTACCTATCTAATCAACATAGACAGGCCACTTGTCCACATGCACACGCACACACACACAAACTGCATGTATGAATTCACATGGTCATGCTCAGAGATAGCCCTACACATGTAGACACAGTTAGTGGTGCACCCCAACGACACGTGCAGACACCGCACGTGCACACCGACATGCTGATAATCACAGACAAACCTGGGCCTTCTCTGTGTTCCCAGATTTGACTAGCTGTTGCAGTAAGATGTTGGAGTGACCCAGAAGGCACAGATGGGGGTCTAAGGCCAAGTGGTACACAACCAGATCAGGTAGTTGAGGACACCACAAGGTTGGACAGGGGAGCTTTAGGGCATAGAGGAAATAAACTGGGCCTCCTGACTCTAACAGAGCATCCCATCCCCTACCCTTGAGCCCAAGTCACCTGACCACTTAGTGACTCTGGCCCTCCTTCCAGCCACCTCCACCTTACCAAAGAATCCCCAGCCGCAGAGGAGACAGTTTGTCTTGCATCTACCCTTGAGATGCAAATGGGTGGGGTCAGTACTCTGAAGTGCAAATTCCAAATCCATCTTTGGCGCCATTTTAATCCCCTTTTGTTTGGCTTATGAAATGCTTTTTTTTTCTTTCAGAGTGCATGCCAGCTGACCTTCTGATGTTACATAGTGCAGCTCCCCTTTGCCCCCAGCCCTGCCCTCTGAACAACATGTGGCCAAATAACAAACCCTAAACAAAAGAGGTAGATTGCCAGAGCAGAAGAAAGGTGGGGGCGCCCACTTTGTGTCTGAAACACTTCGTGAGCATTAAGTGAGGTTGGCACCAGCTGTAGGAGCAGAGTCGAGGAGAATTGTGGGGGAAGTGAATTGCATTTGGCACCAGGCAGCTATCAGGCAGTAATTAGTATAGCTAACATCCCAGATGAAGGAGTCAAGTCTAGGTCAGGGTAAAAAACTTCAAGGGTCTTAACGGGTAAGGGTTGGAGGCCAGTGCCCCCTCCCCTCCATGGATATAAGCTCATGCCGTGCCTGCTCAGATTTGCTGAAATCTGTGTTGACCTTTCACCTTGAGGTGTCGCAGCCAGTCACATGTCAGGCTGGCTCCTGTGGACCACGCTCGATGTGTTCATATTAGATTGTCTCAGTAGTTCCTACTCAAGACCTGCCCAACCGGGCCCAGAGATGTAATCTTACACACGATGAGGCTTTTGACATAGATGTTGCTTTACAGCTTAAACCCATGCTTGGCATTCTTACCCCGCTCTGGCCCCAGGATCAACCTTTTGTTTTTGTCACACGGATAGGCCTTTGAACCAATCAACAGAGAAATGAATACATGTATGTATGAAAAAAATGGATGAGAGAGAAATTGATTGCAGTGTACTACAATTCTGAAAATCACATTTTAATCTCTTTCATATATGGTTAGGTGATGTGTGTATGGATGTTGATGGGGGTCACTGTGCATTCATTCCTGGTTCCTTAAAAGACCTCTAATCCTCTAATGCAACCGTAATCTCTTTTTAATACATTCAATATTAGTCGACAAAACACATGATAATAAAGTGATATGAAAATGTTTCTTCTGAATGATAAAATACACCAAGGATTTAACCGGATGGTCTAATCGTAGTTGACACTCAGTCCTTGTTATGTTGACCATGTCAAAAGGTTTATGTTCAATGTTGGCCTATAACCTTCGCACAGCAGGGGCTAAAAGCTCACCAACCATCAGAAATTACAGCTAACCCCTTGGAGACATAAAAACAGACTTAATTTATCTCAAAATAAAACCTCATAAAAACTATGTATGTTGTTCTTAGAGCATAAGCAATGTTGATACATTTGAGCTATAGAGTAAATTAGAATGTTAAATACACATACATATAAATTGTAATCAGGGATTTCTGTGTGTTTTATGTATCAAATACTTTCCTCTGAATAACTTTAGTCTCTGAGGAGTTAAGATAAACAAGGTCCTACTGCAAAAAAAGGTTTGAACTATGTGAACTTTGGTGCATTTCATTTATCTGGTGTGCTATTTGTGGTGCTTTTCATCTCTTGAATCCCGGCCTAGTTTCTATATCTTGTTTTCGGAAAATATGAGCTAAGCTTTGGTGCACAAACCAGACTGCCATTAGATCGCTGCACTGTAGGTCTGACCTCTGACCGGCTAAGCCCCTGCTCCACCCCCTGGTAAACCCCTCACCCAAGCCTGCCCCATGCCTTGCCCCATACCCGTCCCTTCTTGGAAATGATATTATGGTGTTTGGATCATCCTCCTCGTCTTCCTCCATACTGTAATCCTATTTGCTCTGTCATGTGTTGGTGTTCACAGATGGTGTGTGTGTGTGTGTGTGTGTGTGTGTGTGTGCGTGCGTGCGTACGTGTGCGTGTGTGTGTGCCTGTGTGGAGGTGGTATGACACCCAGCTCGATCACAGCTGTTTGGACTAGCTCACTGGCCCCATTGTCTCTCCCACACATCTCAGAGAGGGTGGTCCTGCACAAACACACACAAGCCCATAACCACCCAGTCACCCAGGAGGGTGTTGAAATATATATATATATATATATATGTGTGTAATAATTTGGACAACATTGCAGTCACAGTTCTGAAGTTCACCTCTCAGTCATTCATTTGCCCCGCCTTCAGTGATCTTCCTCCTTACTACCATCCCTATGCTTGCCATAATGAACATGTTAAGCCAAATGACAGAATGAGTGCGAAATGTGGTAGGGGGATGTAGTATGGGGGAGTTGGAGGAGGGCTGTAGGGTGGGAGGCAGTGAGTTCCCACTCATTGTTGAGTCTCGGGCAAAAAGAGAGAGAGAGAAAGCGCTGCAGGGTGAAAGGTCCTTGGCAGTGCTCCAGTAGTTGGCGTCTCAGCGTCCACGTTTAGTTCCAGCTGAGTGCCCACAGTGGGCATGGCCGCACTGCCTTCACTCTGACCTCTCAACCGAGGACCACTGCTTGACTGTTTCCACCACCCCTTTTGATTTATCCCTTTCTTCTCCTTGTGCCCCCCCCCCCTCCCTTTTGTATTTTAGAAATGGCTTCATAACAGCCAAAACAGAGATGTTTCAGAATTGATTTGTCAAAGCAATGGAATAGGTTTGTGATCAGACGGCCAGTAGGAAGCTTTTGGGACTTTTTTGTTTCTTAAATACAGTGCAACCAATCATTCACCTTTTGATCAAAACAAAACTCTGAAAGCAATTTTTCTGATGTTCAAAAACTATTACAGGTAGCATGTTAATTAATTTGTGTCTGTCAAATATCAGATAGTTGCTGTCAGGAGAAGAAAAGATTTGTTTTGTGCTCTCATATGAGTGGAAATCAGAGTTTTCTTGTTAGACCCTGCTGAGTGCCATGTGTACACTAAAGGAAAGTGGTGTTTAAAAAGATAATCAATGAGGCTACACTGATATGTACAACCCTAAGGAAGCTGACATGCTGTGTAAAATGTAAATAAAATCAGAAAGCAGTTATTTGCTGATGAACTGTGTTTACTGACAACAGATTTATGAAGTAGCTTGTGTAGTAATATCCTTTATACTGGAGTGTTTGACCCTGTCCCAACGTGGTTTGAAACAATTTGTTGCTGTCACTTTTCAAATAAGCATTTATTTACAACAATCTTACAGACAATTTAGTTTGATTGTATGCTGCAGCACAAGAATTTTTTTCAATTGTTTACGTTGGTTGTTTTAACGAAAACAATCTAATTTTATTTTGTTTTAATAGTTACAGTCACAGGTTTCAAATTGCAAGAGCAAGGAAGGCAGGGTTTCTCTTGTTTTATGACCTCTTTTCCCTGCACTTGAGGACTTTCTCTCAAGGTGATGCCCTTCACACTGACTCAGAGAAGGTTAGTGTTGGAGCAATAACACTGTCAAGTGTTGCAGTCTGTTGTGAAGGAAAGGACTTGCAGTGACAAGCTCGTATGAAGACAGACTGTCTGACTTGTTCTTTTCTTCAGCTCTTTACTGCCATCCCCATTTCTTCTGCACATGTCCAGTCTCCTGTTTAACCTTTTCTTATGTCTCTTTTCTCTACCTCCCTTATTTCTCATAATGTTTTTATTATTTTCCTCTATTAATCTCCAAATTATATTTTCAATGAAATGTTTTGTCATGTATAGTTTTATAAATGTCAAAAATATTGCTTAAAGCCTGTCACAACTAACACAACATTATTATATCAGCAGTAACAAAAGACAAATAAACTTCTCACATATGTGGGAATTTTTGACTGAATTTGTGTGATTGATAACTAATTGACAGTTATTAACTGGTTGATTGTAATTAACTATTACAGTTTTATGTTGTCCTGGAAGTTTCAGATTTTGCAAATTTCCCTGTATAATTTTAAAATGTTAGTTTGTGGATTGCTTGAAGTTGTACAGTTCTGAAAGTACTTTCACCTTTTTTACAACACAAATATTTTATTTAGAGATGATATCAGAGCCTATTTTTAATTGTTTCAAAGAATATTCTGATTTTTACTTCTAAAAAATTTAATTTCTGTTTCCAGAGCCTGTTGTGCTGCTGCACAAACATTTAGCAAGGTGGGCGGTGGGCCAAACCGGGAAGAGTCGATAGCTGTTCTACAGGCAAATGCTTGCAGACAAGCAGATTTTGGGAGGCCTAATGAATTGCACCTGTATTGATCTCCATGGGAAATGCTTGTGTGATACAGGAATAATTTAAAGAAAAAAACACTGGGTTGCAGGAGATGGAGGTGAGGTTGTTGGTGAGGTGGGGGGGGGCAGATGTGTTTGTGCAGACTTTGTCAGGATGCAGATAGTGGGATCAAGATTGGGTATTGATGAAAAAGGGGGCCGGGTGAGTGAGCCACAGAAGCTTGAAATAAACTGTCGGAGGCACCCGGCCAGTCATTATAGTGAAGCTGCCTGGCCCTGCTCAACCTTGAGCCAGTCGATAAGCTATTATAACCATGCAAATTGTGGCCAAATCAGAGACCTGACATATTGGTATTATATTCCTCTGCAGCCGCTGGGTTATGCATCATTATTGGGAGCCAACAACAATATGCATTATGCTCCCTTGTTGTTTAGTGTTGAGACTCATAAAGGGAAAGCATTGCCACAGACAGTAAGACAATAATGCTGTGTATAATGTTTGTGTGTGTGTTTTAGGGGCATTGAATGTTTTTTGTGTGGCCACAAATTGAACACCCTGATAAGTTTCTACATGCCCAACTCCTTTACGATTTCTTCTTCACATTTTTTATCAGGCTTTTTTTTAAAAATTTAATCAGAGTACACTCCCCTTGTTGTCTCTTTTGTTCCTTCTGTTTCTCCTCTTTCAGCGGGAAGGCAGCCTGCCAGGTCATTTACTCTCAGTGACAGTGTGATGCATCCAGTGGGCTAGAGTTTGGATGATGTAATTTAGGCTAAAGGCTGTGTAAACACTGCTGTGACCTTGGTTTTAGATTTGTCAATAGGGCTGGGTTGGAGAACAGAGAAGAGGATTGTGTGGGATTGAGAGCAATGTGCCCTGGCTATGATAGCTGGAAGTCTCTAGCTGACTGACTGATATGATAACCTGAGATACCTCAGCCTTACCTTTGACCCAAGCTACACTCCTTTAACCATGTTTCTGCTCTCTCTCACTGTCAAACCTCTCCACTTGCCTCTGCTCCACTCCTTTCTCTTTGATATTGGTGTATTTGCTTTCTCTTGAACACTTGTTATTACCCTCTCCTCATGTTCTCTCTACCCTTCTCTTTTCTCCTGTCTGACCCCCACTCCTTTCTTCTTTAGCAGTACCTCTGCCCGCAGCTTGTCCACTGTCTGCCCTCATCTTCTCTGCCATGATGCTTTTCTCTGTTTCTGCTGTCATCTATCCTATGCTGCTCTTCATGAGCTCCAGAGGTCAACACGAGTATACACTGGCCGACAGCCCAGACAACACAGAGCTATTGATCTGGTTTGGTGGGAAAGGTGATGGCTCTCCTGGTGGGTCTCGAGGAGGGTTACGACCTCCAGGTCTACACAACACCATCCTGGGTCCTTTGGCTTGGGGAGGTTTGGAAAAATTGAGTATCAAGCCAATAACAGTCAGTCGGTGTAGACTGAGGTTTTAACAGGGCTGCAAGTGTTTAGCTTGGTCCATGACAGGGTAAAGCTATGAGATGTGCATGATTTTATGTACGGCGATTTTGTTTGTGGAAACACTGTCTGTAACTCACAATTGTATCATTATTTTGATGTGATCTTCCACAATATGCAAATCAAGTGCTACAGTATTACAGCAGTGGTGATGTGTCCATCAGGTCGAACAGCTTATCTCAGCTGACGTTACCTTAGATTGACATGGGCATTAGGGGTAATTATGAGATGTACAATGGGCTTAATTCACAGGACTGCTGGTTGGCTCATTACTGTAGTGAGCAGGATTTTTAAATTTTTTTTCATGCCTGTCCTTTTTAGGGCTGCCCCGGATATGCTAAAAGCAGCTACTGGAATAGGCGCTGCTATTTTATCTTTGAATATAGGCAGGTGTTTACGTCAAGTTCTGACCTTAGAGACCTAGCACTCATCAGGTCACAGGTGATTACAGAGCCTACTTGGTTTAGAGATAGTGAGAGGTAGTGAGGAGGAGTTGGAGTTCGCTAGCTTTGTTAATATGTGACTAATATGTGACTATCAGCCCATTCTACTACACTGAGACTGTCTCCAAGTTCCATATTCTTCACTTGCTTCAGGCCTGGTACCTGTTAGTTAACCTTTGTACAGGACAGCCTCAGTCTTGAAGGTCCAGATGTTTTCATTAGTATATGATCACCATAAACTAAAAATTGTTCTCTTCCTCTCTCTCTCTTTCTCCCTATTTTCCTCTCCTTGTCCACTCTTTCCACTCAGACTTCAGTGTGTTTGACCAATAGCCATCCTTAGACCTCTCTCTCTCTCTCCATTGGCTGCTTTCTTCCAGATGTTTTGGATCTGGTTCAGCCCCTTCCTTTTGTGCATGTCTTGTCTATTTCTCCCTCCGTGTACTTTCTTCTGTCCTGCCTGTGGGAATGGTGTGCTTGAGCTTTGCCTGTCCTGTGTTTGTGTTGTCTGTACTCTTTCCAGCTCATATGTCTCTGGTCCTGTCTGTTTGGTGGTACTTGGAAGTTGCTTGGCGTCCATATTTGTCATATGTGTACAATCAATCTATAATTTTGTCATCTGTTGCACATCTATCACTTCTATTGCATGTCTGTCTGTCCTGGAAGATGCATCCCTCCTCTGCTGCTCTTCCAGCAGCTTCCTCCATGTTTTCCCTGTTAAAGGATTTTTTTTGTGAAATTCTTATCCTAATAGTCTAAGAATAGACGGTGTTGGAGAGTGTTATAGGGCTGTATGTATGTAGATAAAATTGGCTTGACTTGGATTTAAGGTTCAATAAAGGTTCAAAGCCTACAGGAATGGGACTAGTGTTTGTCAGTGTATATAATTAGGAATAAATTAGCAATAGGGTGATAGTTGTCCTTTGAGATATTATTTGTAATTTGGAGCATAATTTGGTAATTAAAAGCTGAAGACTACCAAAGGAATGGGAGGCTGTCTTTGTGCATCCTTTCTCTGGCCTTTATCTTCCAGTTTAGGAAGTGGGAGTTCTTCAATTTACATGATCCACAGCTTTTTCTGTTTACATCCTACATATAAAATACACACGCAGACCAATACACACGTTCTTCAACTACCTGTGTACTGTCAATGTGTTCACTAACATCTTCTCACAACATTTGTATAACATTGGGATGTGGTCTTTGAATCTTCAGTATGTACAGTCCCATGGGATCAAGGCATAAGTCAGATATCAGGGCCACACAGGGGACACTTTGCAATAGAAATGTAGTCAACAGCTCAGGGCGGTGCAGCTGATGTTTGAGAATACACAAATTTGTTCCACCAAGTTCCTCGTGCAATGGCTCGCAGATGGGCAACGATTAATCAGAGAGGTAACTGTGAAGTAGTTTGCAATTAGACTGGAAAGCTCTGAGGCATGCTAATTGAATCAGAAAATTAGCGACAGCGCTGTACCGAGCTGTAATAGGCTAGCTGCCGCTCGCAGCAGGTGCTAGCCCACTCAGCTGTGGAACAAGGTATTTAAGTCACATTAGCAGCAGTAAAAATATTCCTTGATATGGAACAGTTAGATTTTCTGCTCGTTTTCACCGCCCATGTCACCACGAAGAGCCCAACAGAAAGCCAGTCTGCTCAGCTGGTTTGTGGCACAGACACAACAGCCGCTACTTTAACAACATTTCAAAAAAGAATTTTAACGTTGAAAGATACATGAAAACATTTCAGGAGTGTGGAAGTGATCATAGGTAAAAGATACATGATAAATTCCTTTATTTGAACAGTGATAATATAGAAAACAATTTGTTCACATTGATCCGTTCTACTCTCTAGCTCTTGTTCCACGTTCTCCTCACCTGCACTCTCCTCATCTGCTACCTCCTCCTCCTCCTCATCTTCCTTCTTCTTCTAGCCTCCCCAGGGCTCCTGTTTGCTGACATCTTTCTCTGACACAACATGAAAAACTGGTGAGGAATTAAAAATTGATCACTTTTGAGCGTGGGGTTGCCGTCTCTTCCGCTTGTTGGCAACAGGAGGGAAAGAGAGAGAGACGGAGAGGGCGTCACTCTTGTGGGAAGGCTGTGCAAGTAAAAGTTGTTTTTTTTTCTGGGTTTCCATAGAGTCAGAGTGAGGGAGCAGAGATGCGAAGCTAAGAGAGACGTGCAAAGGAGGAGAGTGATGTTGAGGTAGAGAATTCCCCAGGCAGACAGTGTTGCGGCTCGTAGTTTTAGCTTTAAAGCGTGCTGCGTGCCACACATACAGTAGGAGCAGAGGCCATGACAGAGACTTGTGTGAGGATGCCTGTGCGCATGTGTGTGTGTGTGTGTGCCTGTGTGTGCGCACACTTCAGGCAGACAGCATCCTCTTTTCTGCCTGTTGAGCCCCCCAGTCCTCCTCAACATTCTGATCCTGCCCTGGCTGTGCTAACTCTGATATCTTCATCAGACATGTCTGTGTGCAAACATACACACACACACACACACACACACACACACACACACACAAAAGATCCATTACACCCACAAGCACAAAACGCATATATGCATGCTTTGACAAACGCACAGTCACACAAACATGCATACATACAAGCTAATGCACATGCTGCCTTGTGCACGTTCACAGACACATCTGTTTATAATGACTACATCTCTCTGACACAAACACACTCACGGACACACACAAAATAAAGCCTTTACACATTTTCAGCTGTGTTTGATGACACTCATAGGGATGAGTTGTACCTTCTGTATACACTGAGTGTATTGATTTGTGTGTTTTTGTGTCTGTGCTCTTATTTTTTTGGTGTCTGTGCTAAACCTGAAATGAGAGAGGATGGAATGAGGTCTTAGACTGATGAGAAGCCGTCTGCTATAAACCAGTGTCATGAATTGATTTTTCTGGTGATGAGTTCCAGAATGTCACCACGCACAGACGTGTCAAAACATGCACGTACGCTGCACGCACATGGCACAAGCACTCCTCTTTTCACAGAAACATACATAATAGATGTGTTGTTGTGTCTGAAATGTTTTTGGATGTTACAAAAATACAATGTGTTGCAGATCGGTTCATGTTCAGCACTTTTCAGCATGTCATAAGAACACCTTGTAAATGGTCATATTTGTAGAGCCGCACCACTTTGTTCAAATTTTAAAATCAGCTAATTCGATCTCTTTTTTTTTTATACAAAAGAGAAAGTATCTTTTCAGTCATTGTGGCTGTGTTAACTGGCCATATATATCATATCTCTAAAAGTGTTAGTTTCTAAATGGCTAATTACTGGCAATAACCGTCTCTTGTACCGAGCTATGGCATGCACCTCCAGTCCTTGTTAATATTTCCTGAAGGGGTGCATGTGCTTTGATTGCAAATCGTGTTCTGGCACAAATCCGAACTCTGTACTGTTCACCCCTCCAAAATTAGCCAGGAGAGCTTCTCTTTTTAAAGACCCTTTCTTTATCTCCACACCCCTCTCTCTCCTCTCCTCTACTTCTTTCTCCCTCCTGCTGAGAGGATAAGGGCACTCCCACTCTTAGTCAGCTGTAGAGCATTTACACTGAGGTAACTGTAAGGTTAGCTTGATCAGCTTGTAGTTAGGAAACTTTGGCACCTGCGGTGGAATAGGCCCTCAAGCACTTTGGCTGACTACAACAAAACTTTTACTTTCAGTGTTTACCTCACCTCCCTGGTCATTCTCTATGTGACTGAAACCTTTTTTAAATCAGTTATACAACAGAAAAGAGAATCACATCATATGGTTTGTCTGACTAGATTCATTTGAATTCCTCGCTTTGATACTCTGAAGATAATTTCCTCTGGCATAGGTCATGTGGTTCTTCAGGAATAAAATCAAAATGCACCATTCTATCAATTGTTATACTTTAGAGAGAAGAGAAATTCCTCCAAGCATGTTTCCTCCCTGTACAGCTGCAGTTCAGTCAGCTCCGCTCCCGGCAGCATATTCCAACACCAGCTTGTTAAACAATTTCAAATCTCAACGCCAACTTGAGCCTATTCATACAGTTACACCCCCCCAAGCCCTCCCTCCACCCCTCCATCCCTCCCTCTGTCCTTCCTCTGATCCCATTTCACAGTGGAACCATCAGGAGCTTATCCCAATCTCAGCCTTGGCCGGGGGCCCAAAGCAGTGCATGGCCTGCCTGAACTCAGCTGTGAACTCTCAACCTTTCCCTCTGTGCCCTTCCCTCTCTAGTTTGCTGGCTCTCCCTCTCCCTGACTCCATCTCTGCCTATTTTAGGAGGGTTTTGGATGAGGGCCTCAATATGCAGTGGATGCTCTTATGCACAGTTTACAGGGCACGTCTAAACACACTCAGGGTGTCGAGTAGAGCTCAACAATAACATAAACTCTCTGCTATTATCCAGACTGCAGCCAGCGCACCAACCAGCCACCCGGCTAGGCAGGCAGCCAGCCAGTCAGCTAGCTAGCCAGGGAGTCACACTGCTGCATGCTGTCAGTCAAACTACCATCATGGTAGTCGCCTAACCCATCAGCCAGCCAGCCGTCATGAATAGCACAAAGCTGGGCTTACTAAGACAGCTCTGAAAATGTGTCCCCTGAGCAGAGAAGGCAATTCGGGTAATTTCTCTTTTCTTACTTCGTTTTGAAAACCACCAAGTATGTCAACTGGCACTGGCTTGGGGCTAATGATGGAAGCCCCCGCCAAAAACTGCGAGTCTCTGTTTTAGTCATCACGGGCACAAACCAGCAGCTGTAGACTTAACATGACCTTTGCTTTCCATCTTGCCCTCAGCTTGCTTTCACTCTACTTTTTCTCTATCACTCAGATCCCCCTCCATTCACTATATTTCCTGAGTATCAAGAGTTACAAAAATGAGATTGGGGTTTAAAACAACTGAACTCATGGTAGTGTTTCATGCTAGTCCTTCGCTTACAGTCAGGGGTTATGAGGCCTGAATATTTGTTTGTCTAACAGGTTAGGTTATGCCAGAACTTGGGATTTAATGCGGTTATAAATGCAATTGCTTATAGCATATTTATTTTTTCGAACGACATGGACAATGGGGCTGAAAAGCTTGTCATGAAAAGTTTTCCTCTGTGGAATTATGCAGGTACAGAGATTATGGCTCTGGTTCTGTGTCCACAATGGGCAGTGCTGGTGATGCTGAGCCTGCTGCGCTGGTAACGTTAGATAACATGCCTGACCCTGTCTAGGAGCAGCATGCAGTCAAGGTGTTGACAGGACTGAGGTGCTCCATGGCTCTAAACCCTACCTTTGCCTGTGTCGCTGAATGTCAACCCAGCACAGGGAGCTAGAGCTTAAAGTGCCATCATATCAGCCCTCAACTGTGTTCACAGAGGGAGGGAAGAAGAGAAAGACAGATAGGAAGGTAGGAGGAGTCTGCTCCATGGGAAAGAACTGGCAAGAGGTTTGTGACACTCAGTTGGCTTTTCATATTTTTCTGTGAAGAGATTCGAACGTGTGTGCATGTGTGCACACACTCGTGTATGCTTGTGTGTCTCTGTGGGTATATGACTCTATCCTGTATGTGTGTGTGTGTGTGTGACACACATCCCCCTTATGAGAGGCACATCACACTACAGATGACCCTGCTGGATGGCGATGGCCCTTTTAACTACAGCACCCTGATGCAATCCGCTGTAAATACATTAAACCAAGCTGCAGAGGAGGAAGCTGCTTATCCATCCTCTGCTACTTTCTCTCTCTTTATCTCAGTGTCCCTCTCTCTGTCTCCCTCTCACTTGCTTTATATCTGTTTCATTTCATTCTCGTTTTTCTTTTATCCACTTTTTGGTTTCTCTCCCCTTGGCTTCTTCTATCTGAAAGTAATGCAGACGCTCTGCAGTCTCTAAGCTATACTGACTCTAAACCCTGCTGGTCTGGTTTACTCCCTCCTCTTAGCGTTACTGCCTGCTACCCACCTTTCCTACCAACCCTACTCCTTATTGCCCCCACTCCTGCTGGACATAAGTTTGAGACCAAATCTGCCTGGGGGTCACAGCGAGTGCCAAAGGTGCGATGAGTGACGTGGCACTCTGGCTGACCCCTGGCAGCTTGGCAGGGCTGCCTCCCTAATGAGATTAGCCGGGTAATGCCGACTCTGTGTCTGTTTCTCCTGCCGCCCAGCCCGGCCCACCCTGGGGCTCTTTATTTAGCCAGCAGCAGGACAGGGTGTGCCAGCATTCACAGGTCGAGGGCAGGACAGGACCCACAAGCCCACTGCCCTCCCTTGTCCCTTCCCTCCACTCAATCTATCTGAACTGCCCAGCCTGGGTTTGTAGTGTCACCGTTCTACCGCTGCATTGTTTTTGTCTCCTGTCGTGGCTGTGTGTCAAACTCCCTCATTATAACTCTGTCCCACCCTGTCTCTGAGACTTGGCCTATCTCACTCATGTTATATCTGTCCGTGTCTCCATCTGTCTGTCTCTCTCCACACATCTCTCATCATTGCTCATTAAGCACACAGGTAAAATGCCCTTCAGTGGCTGGACTGAACAATACTGGGCAATGATCAAACAATGCTCTGATCCCTTGAAACCCTCACACACACATAAACGCACACACACACACACACTATGCCCTGAGCCGGGAGACCAAGCAAGAAACCCGGGAACCTCGGCTTCCCATGCGTACGTGTGACTGGCTTTGATGATTGCTCATAGCAGCGTAAAGTGCAAAGCTGCTCATTGTACCGCCCTGCAAAGACACAAAGACTTACAGAGTATTACCAAAGCTGTGGCCACCAGCCTGGAAACTAGTTAGGTGGCCAGTCAACTAGTTCGTCCATACAAATATAAAATTTGCAGTAATCTTCATGCAGAACATGATGTTCATTTTACTTCATGTGTATCACTGTAACCCTCTTTGCCTCTTCAGCCTGTTTCGTCCCATTGTTTAGGCAGCTCTGAGAGATGTCATTAGTACTCTTGTTAGCAGTGAGCGAGATTAAGTGCCAATTAAACGCCTACAACTTTGTCACTCTGACAGAGTGTTTTTTTTGAGAGGGTCCTCGACAGACAGGGGGCCTCCCATGGCACAGGTGTGCCCCCCTCAGCTCTAGGGTCACTTTCATCCTGGAGTGTGTGACAGCTCCTGTGAGTCTGACAGTGCTGTGCAGCCCAGCCCAGGTGTCCAGGTGTTCTTACTTTCTGAATGTGATTTTGTGTGTGTGTGTGTGTGTGTGTTCACATCAACACCTGCTGAGCTGTGGCCGTGGGGCACAGACAGGTTCAAATTCCACCCAAACAAACATACTGTATCTCTCGCTCATTAGGTGTGTGTGCGTGTGTGCATGTGTGTGCGAGCATGTGTGTCTATGTGGATGTACATTTGTCTGTATATACCAGACAACAGTGTGTGTGTCCCACATACTTATGCTGCATGCCCTCTGTACTCATCATTTACACCGAGGTATTGTGTTACCCAGACATGTCAAAGTCTGCTTTTGTGCCGACATCACCTTGTGATTGCTCACACTTGATCACACTGGAATCAGGTTCTGACATTTTGTGTCCCAGCTCATCTCTGGCCATGTGAGAACACCATGTACCAATGTGCCATACTCAGCCAACAGTAATATTTGGAGAGATGAATTCACTTTAACCCGAATCCCATTCTCTGTGTTTCAGTTTAACACCTCTCTCTGCCACACAGACATGCCAGAACGTACACTGAAAAGCACTCTCTGCCTTTCCCCCTCTCTCTTTATCTATCACTTCAGCACAGACACATCACAAAATGCACGTTGAAAAGAACAGATATACATGCACACACACTCATGTGCGTGCACAAACACACGTACCGTCCCTCACCCCCATATCACATTGCTGATATGAACCTTTAGAAAAGAGAAAAGAAATCCTGTTGAATGAAATGAAATTGTGAGGTGGATTTAGAGGCCTCCATGTTAATCTCCAAAGAGAACTGCAAACATAATAGTCATGCAGCTGGATGTACAAGAAACTTAATTAACCGGAGACCTTGTCCATAGATGGCAGGTCAAGGGAACCTCACCCACACAGCATCTCATCTTTTCTAGTCAAGCCATCGCTCTGCATTCGTACACACTGAAGCTCTCCCTCAACCTTTAAAACTCTGTTTACATCTTTCTGCAGTACATACAGTATTTCACTGTATATGTATGTACTGGTATCATTATGTGAGTGTGTGAGTGTCTTGGCCAAGCTGTGTTCCCATCTGCAGCTTTCACTTTGGAGTTGCCAATTCCAAATTTCTAAGTGATGACATGCTTTCTTACAGGGTGATATGGGTAATAAGCAGCTTTAGACACAACACATTTTAATGGTGGTATGAGCCATTTCCCTCCCTCTCTATTTTACAGATAAGTAGTGGGTTTAATTTTATTGTGAAACTGTATTTCATGTAAATCCAGTTTCTTTTACTCATTTTCTTGTGTCTTCTCTTGTTCTTGTATGTCTATTTTTACCAAGGAAAAAGTAAAATATACTAAGACAGGCGATGTCTTACAATAAACATGTGCATACGATTAGCAAGTGTATCCAACAGGGAATTTCTTTTGAGCTGGAATTTAAGAAGTCATGTTTATACGCATTTCAGATATTTTCTATGATGTTAAAGGGAATGCACATAAGGGTCTGGCTCATTTCCTGTTGGTGGTCCTGTTTTGACAGAATGCTTAGTCTGGTTAGAGAGAAGGACGCCATTTATGTTAAACTCTCCATATTGTTTAGCTCAGTTTTTACACTAACTTTAGTACTTCCTTTAAATATAAAAACAGAAAGCCCCATGGCTCTGTGAAGCCCTCTTGTTAATGCACGTATGAACATCTGCAGTGTATGTTTCGGTTATCTTTCTGTACCACTTAGTGTGTGTCACAGGGCGTAGTGCCCAGTTCAGGTTCTGCAGGAGGTGGCCCATCATAGTGTGCTCCTACAGGAACACTGGAGCAGGACAGCCCTTAGCCATATGGCGGGGGTCCCTGGTCTGTTGGCTGGCCAGTCACTTGGACTGCAGCACACACACGCACACAACAGCCTCCTCCCTGGAGAGGGAAGACTGAGACTTTGTTCAGTATGGTAGCAGAAGAGGGTTTGTGGAGACTTGAAACTCCAGATTTTACTGGGCTGCAGGCCTCACACACCATTCTATTAGAAGAGTAAAGGAAGACCAAAACGTGTAATATTTAAAAAAAAAAAAAGAAATGGAGAGACTACAAGGTGGACAAGAGAGCTTGCAACCAGATATTCAGAAGATGTTTCTTGATGTTTCAGACCTCAGTTCATTTTGAAGGTTTATGTTTTTTGGCACAGTGTCTAGGATTTGCACTTGTCTGAGACCACATCGTTCAATCCCAAAAAAGAATACAGGAAAGTAAAGAACAGAAAAGTAAACAGGAAAAAGGAGTAAGTGTGTGAGTGTTGGTGTGGGTAGGGAGAAACAGAGAGAGTGCATGAAAGGTGGAAAGTGTCAGAGGGGTAAGAGTCAGATAAACAGATTAAGAAAGTAAGGGAGGGAGTAGAGGATAAAGTAATGAGAGGCAGGAAGGGAAATAAGGGCATGAACATCTTGTAGAAAAAGAGAGAAAAGAGCAGCCAGACAGAGAGAGAGAGAGGAAGATGGAGAGAGGATCCCTCTGGATGGAGAGATAGTAACATCACACTGTAGGGTCCCTTATGGGACAGCCACAGACGGAGCGCACTCCCTACTGCATGCAGGAAGAGAGAGCTTTGCCAGCATGGAAAACATACAAGAGAAGAACGGGAGACGAGTGGAGCAGAGAAAAACGCAGTTACCCCCAGAGACTAAGTGGGAATTTTCTGCTAGCACAAACACTATGCAGGCAGTTCGCTGAGAAAGAAGAGGGGAGGAGATGGCAGAGAATAAGTAAAAAGAGGGGAGCTGGAGGAAGGGAGAAGGGAGCAATATGATGTATAGATGAAATGGTGGGAAAGCAGAGGAGAAGAGTTCAGAGAAGAAAAGCAGAGGGGTTGTACTTTGCAGAAGTCAGATAAATTGATTCGTTGCATAATGGTGTAATGAGAATAGACCAAAGTTCGTAGTTTGATTCAGTGAGAATCCTCCCGCTTTATTGTATACAAGCCACAGTCATCATGCATGTGACTAAAAGTATGAGTTTTTTTTTTATTAATTTTGAAATTGTAATCCACATCATCATCACAAAGATACATTTTCACAAGCGTTTATTATTGCTTACGTCCACGTGGCCTATGGAAACTCACCAAAATTACCAATAGTAATTACTATTGGAATATTACAGATTAATGTTCATGCTCACCTTAAACTTTGTCATCTCCTCAGTACACCCCAGTTTTTGCCTTCATTGGTTTAATTTTTTA
Organism: Scatophagus argus; assembly: GCF_020382885.2. Classification (NCBI taxonomy): domain Eukaryota; kingdom Metazoa; phylum Chordata; class Actinopteri; family Scatophagidae; genus Scatophagus; species Scatophagus argus. The sequence continues at coordinate 5,309,676 of NC_058496.1, read as the reverse complement.
CCCTTGGTATCATCATGAACACTGTAGCAACCCATTAAGCCTTTATTAGGTGTTGTAATCGTTGACAAACACTTTGTGCCAAACGCCAAACATACCCAGAATGTCCTCCCAGCATACTGCAACCTCTGTGTATATGTATCTGTAATGTATGTGTATGCATGTGAGAGAGTGTGTGCACCGCATGGTAAGTAAGGATGAAAAGTGCCATTAAACCGGAGTAACCTAAGTGGAGTATTAGTGCAACTCAGTCGGAGCCATGGGGTCATCAGAGAGGCTCTGATCAGAGGTCAGAGCATGCTGCTGTGAAATGGGACATTACCGCTCGCCAACATAGCCATAAATACAGAAAGAAACTTTAACTGCTGTAAAATATGAGGCAGTCCTCTCTTTTTGCAGCATACGGGGCGTGCATGTCTGTGGGTGTGTGCATGCACACGCAAGAACGCATGTGTGTCAAAGACTGTGGTGTTGCTTAAGGGAGGAAAGAGGATGGGGTTAGGGAGGGGTTTAATATGCTACTTTAGCCCTCGGGGGGCTGTACAGTTGAAAGTCAGTGCATGAGGCGTGCAGAATCACACCAGCCTGCATTACAGAGGGACTGGGGGGGTGGAGGTGGATTGGATGGGTGGTGGGGGGCACTGCTATAAAAAGTGAAATCATATCACTTAGCAGCTGAGTGCAGATAAAGCTGTGTTTGAACTGGGAGGCATAAATTATACATTGTAAACAGAGCGTTGGGAGACTACGGCTCGTTTAAATTATGACAGAGGGTAGTTTTTCCTCCTCTTCTTTCTTCCTTCCCGCACTTCTTTTTCTCACTCCCAGTTTCCTCGCTTTTTCTCCTCCAATCCTGCTGACTTTTTTACCTTGTGTTTCACTCTTTCACTTTTCTCAATCACCTGCCTCAACAAGCAGCCACCTCCACACACTCAATCACACTCTTAAATTGTTTGCTGTTTGAAGGCTGAGCATAAGCAATTTTCACCTTCTGTGTCGGTTATCTCTTTTAAATGTTTTAATGTGCTACTCGGCTGTGGTAGCCCATTGTCGAAATGCAGTGACACCTCCTCCCAACGCCCGTCCTCTCTAAGCCCTCTCCCACAGTGTTATTGAGAAGTAGCGCTCCACGCATATCATGGATGGAGGACAAAACTGGTGAGCTCTGTGTGATTTTGATCAATTGCCCCCTCCTGCAGAGTTCAAGTTGGGCTACTGTGTTTTTTTAAAGGTGCCTTCGCCCCTCCTGACAAGTGTGAGGTTATTGATCAGTTTATTCAATTTGCCGTTGACCGCTCGGCACCATCTCTCTGCTCACAAGTCAATAGTGGAGGATTGAGAGGTGGAGCGCCTCCCCTGACCTCCTCTCCCTCAATCTCTGACTTGTCTGGTCCACCCCACTCCACATACTCACATACTCGTATAGAAAAGCACACACACACATGCACGAAAGGAGTGACTCCCTCTGCCCGTTGTACCCACACCTCTGATCCCAGCTACAATTTTGATTAGTCTTGAAGTGCTGCAAGGTCAGGGCAGCACTGTGTGTATCTGGTGTTAGCTGATGCTGTCAGATAAAGGTCTTAAGCTCTGTTGGGGTGGGTGCTTTGGGTCTTTTTTTTTTCTGTGTGTGTCTGTGTGCCAGGGTGGGTGTAGATTGTGTCTCCTCGAGAGGTGATCGTGGCCATTCTGAAACGGGGATCAATGACCTTGCCCTGTTTGGCGAGCACTGCCCAGCTTATATGTCTGTGTGCATACATGTTTGTTCTTGTACTAATCAGGAAAGTCTTCCAGAAAAAGAACTGCGTGGCCGCGTTCAGAACAACAACTAACCCTGCGTTAAAGAAATAGGGGCTCCACCGGTCTGAGTACAGATGGAATTCAAACCAAGAAGTCCAGTCAAGAGATGTCAGAAGCAAAGGCTCAACATGAGGGTTTATAGTTCTTTGAGGCAGAATCTTTCTACAAATGTGTCATGGTAGCAACAATGTGCTCTTCTGTCTCACCATGTGCAAGCTTAATTGGTAGAGCTAGCACCGTACTTTTCAGCACGATTGCACTTATTTGTTTGGCCTATACAGTTATTTTTTCATTTTTTTTTTGCCAGATGACCCTGATGGAGCCGTCTGAGACAACAACTTCACTGCACAAAATCAGTGATATTATTGAAATGAATGCAAAAGCTGTAATATTTGAAGCAGAGTCAGTCTGAATACGGCTCAATTAGGTTCCTTAGGTTACAAGTTAAAGATGTTAAGGATAAAGTTTTTAGTTGCATTGGGATCAGGTACTAATCTCAGTCGACTAGTCGTTTAAACGTTGCTACCCTCACTAGTCTTCACTGGAATTAATTTGGTTTTTCAATTGATATCATTCTATACCATGTTCTTCACTCGTGAGAGGAGACAAGAGCACAGTTTTTGTTTTTTTGCTATGCTAGGCGTGTGCCATGTTAATCAAATGTTTGCCTGTATGGATATTTATGGACATCGGTTCTGGATTCTCGCACCAAAATATCATATCTTCCTGGTCAAATATTGCTATGTAAAAACAAAAAAGCATTTGTTACTATTGTCAACAATGGCTTACAGTTTTGCGCCTATGATGTTATGATGTCATTTGGCACCTATAATATATGCAATATGTGCTATATATATATATATATATATATATATTTATATTGCATATGTCTATATGCAATATGTCTATATACACGTCAGGGTAATTAGTCAGGAACAACTCTAATTGGGATTTTAAAAAAAGCTGCAGTGGAGATTCTGGTAGTTCTTAACTGAATGGAACATCTTCACTCATCCAGCAATTCCAGTGTTTAGACTGCGTCTCAGTGTTTTTGCAATTGTGCTTAACAAGAAAAGCTCTAAATTTCCTTTATTTTTTTTTGTTAGGAATTAGCATTGGTCAGTTTCTCTCTCTGCTCATCAGCACTGCTTTATTTCAGGGCTTAGTTCATTTATGAAGACCGGACTGAGGGCTGCAACCCTTTGCCTCTGCATGGAGCGAGAGGAGATAATGATTCTCTTTCTGACTCACACATTTCGATGAAAAATGCATACAGCTGGGACTCCAAGCAGCTTATCAAAAGGTTAACTCTTCCCCACAGTTGTCTGTGCCTACAAAGGGGAGCATTTCCGACAACAGTGGCAGCGTCGGACCACTTTGTGTTTTCCTGCTGTTTTGTTTGGGTGTTTTCAACATTGTTGTGACCCGCCGCTGGCCCGATGTTTGTTTACCCAAAGTTAACTTTCAATCAAGAGACATGCCAGCTGTTGTTTGTTTTGTGTTCTGTACATCATTTTTTAAGCAGCCATCTGAGTGCAGATTTATAGTGAAGTGATTCTGCTGTGAATACATACATCTCCAGCATGCAATTATATTGTATTATCAACTTTCAGCTTTGTCTGTACAATTAAATACTACTGTCACATGAAAAACAAACATGCTAATCTGTTTTCATGCACGTAATTGCTGAGAGCCATCATGGAATCTGACTAAGCAGAACGTTTTTTTTCTGGCCATCATATAGCATGCAGTGTGCACGTGAACGCGTTCAATGAATGGTCGTTCACGAGCTCGTTCATATTTTAGGTGACCATGAACTGAACGTGCTGTATTTCCGCTTGAATAACGTTTTTGTGAATGCATTTATTCCGGCGTTTGTGAACGGCGCTCTCTCACAGTATAACTTCGTTCAAGAGCGCGCCAGATTTCCATAGAGCCTTCCAGGCGACAACCCACGCTAAACGCACTGTAAACAGCCCTTAATACGTAGCAGAAAAACCACCCAACCTGGCAACAGCTGTCATACCTGTCGCACTAACAAATACGTCATCAAAATATGGAGCCTGGGCGAAGACAGAGCTAGCTCAGACCGCTCAGACTCTACGGCGTTTGATACGAAGGTGAATCTGACACACAGTTTCAGTGTTAAAACTGATTAAATAATTGCTGTCTGTGGTTCTCTATGGGCAATAATTTTGACAAATAATAGCTCGCAGCAGCGTATTGAAGAAAAAAAGGAAAATTTGTGAACTGAACTTTGAACTAATTCACTTAGAAAGTGAACTTTCCCAACACTGATAGCATGTACCACATTCAGTATGCACATCATTGTGCTTGATAGCTCTTTAGATCATCTCATTGAGACTCGAAACTCTTTTGCCATTTTCACCTTCACGTACGCTGTATTCCCATATACACTACTGTCACTCATTCACACATGCGCACACACAAAGTTAACACACACGCACACACACTCGAGGCCTTATGTGGCACGAGTGCTGCCTGGGAAAGTGATAGCAAGAGAAAAGAAGCTCTGGAGAGTGAGTTATCTCTTTAGATGTCATTGAGGGGCGCCTCTTTTCTTTCCCTCTCTTTCCCTCTATCCTTTTCGTCTTTCTTCCCCTCTCCCTGTCTCCCTCTCTCTTGTTCCCACTTGCTCTCTCAAATCATGCTCGCCTCCAGTGCTATTCAGACAGTCCAAGGACAAAGTAGAGATATGCTGGGAGCAATGGACTGTCCGTCAGTGTGTTTGTGTACGTACGTGAGTGTGTGTGTGTGTGTGCAACAGAGAGAGGTTGATGTTGAGTCTTTGAAGCTGTTCTCCCCTTGTCCTGACAGATTGGAGTCTCGTCCCTCTCTGTTTAACCCCCTGATGCTACGCTGCATACTCGCATGCAAACAAAACACGCTTTTCAGGCTTCTGCCGACACATATAACAACACTGTGCACAGCTTGCTCTTGTCGAGGTCACGCCCTTGTGTTTAAGGACTGTTACATTTACTTCATTTGATATTTATTGACTCATCAAGGTGACTGTAATAATATTGAATAGCTCATTTCCATAAAGATGTAAGATATGTGTTGGGTTTTTTTTTTGATTATTCGCACATCTGAGCCTTGTATTTGCGGCACCAAGCCAACGGTCTCTATATTACTAAGTCATGCTGTGTGTCAATGTGGCCTTGGCTTGTCTGACTAAACCAGACTGAAGTAGATGGCCCCAGGGTCCGTGACCATGAGAGAGGCACACACCTACACACAAAACCAACCAGATGCCTGACCCCTCATGCCACACACATAAACACACATACGCACACACGAAATCCATCCTGGAGACAGACGTCTCCCTGTGTGTGTGTGTGTGTGTGTGTGTGTGTTTGTATGAGTGACGCGGCTGCTCTGCTCTCCCAGACAAACAGGGGAAATCCTCCTTGTCTTGCCTTGTCCATCACAAACCATCTCACTGTCCCAGTGCACGTGGGCTCCTGCAGACCCTTCCCCCCTGACCTCCCCATCCAGGCTCCAGACCTAAGAGATTTATCCAGCACACACACACACACACACAGGCCCCTTGGCTCCAGCCAGGTTCCCCTGACGCAGGGACACACGCAGGCAGGAAGTTTGAGGAGAGGTTTGTGTCAGTTTGCTTCTCTTAGAACACTTCAGGTCTGACCCTCTCTTGACCAGGCGGCTTCCTCCTCCTCCATCTCTCCGTAAACAACCACATCCCCGCGACTGAAGGCGTGCCGGCTCGCCAAGTGTAATAACATCACTCATGTTTTGATGTGAGGAGGGACATCTACGTGAGTTAGGGAGGCGGACTCACGTAGATATGTTTGTGTGTGTGTGTGTATGTATTTCCTTCTGGGTTTTCTCTGATTGCAGGGATGGCAGATCTTCGTCATGGAGGAAACCATGTTAACCTGTCACCTTAGCAGTCTTCTCCTCCCACTATTTATCCATTGTGTCCCCTTAAAACACACCCGCCCATGCACGCGCATGCAAACACGTACACGTGCACACACACATAAAGAGGGGCTGTCCGCTGATCTTGTTGAGTGTGTGTCAACTCCATTAGCACATTCCCAGATAGGGCCAGAGCCCTCTTATCTGTGGCGACCCATTAATTACACTTTGTTCCCTTAAGTGATCTATTTCAGACCTGCTCCACCCTCAACACCCACTCTCTGCTATCTCCACCCCTGGCCTGCTCCTCCCCCATCTGACCCCTCTTTTTTCCTCTCCTCTCCTCTCCTCTCCTCTATTCATCCCCCCAACTCACACACACTATCTCCCCTTCTCTGTGTTACAATGCATGGGATCACAAGGTCATGTGAGAAGTAGCTCTACACATCCATAGAGGTGTATGTATGTGCATCTGTTTGAAGCGAAAAGCTCAAACTGAGGCGTTTATAAAGCACCTGGTTGGTGGATTTTGATGTCCAATTTCCACTGCAGTTGACTCTCAATTCAAAATTTTTTGGAAATCATACAGTCCACATCGGGTCGCCAAAAATGCCCTTTGGAACCCACATTTCTTTTTTTCTCCCTGTGTGTCTGTGAATGTGAGCACTGTATGACTCCTCTGATCGCATAAACACTACTGTTTGTCTTTGTCTTACAGTATGTCCGCACATGGTTTCATATCTTGTTCGCCTGTTTGTATTGAATTGTTGAGATTGTGAGAATTGTTGAAAAATGTCATCTCACCAAAGAAAATCAGAACTGTATGTAAGTATGTCTGTGTGAGTATGTCTTTGTTCTTCTTTAGTTCAGTACAGTCTTAGGCCAAGCAGAAGAATTCAAGCAGATCCACTTGTTTTCCTTCTTGTGTCCTGTGGTCCGAAAGCAGCTGCTTTGTGCGACCAAACAGGTGTTTTCTAAGCTTTGTTGAAGACTGACATGGATGACATCGTTACACAGAATACCAGTCATTTGCGTCCACTGTTATGCTCTTGTTGTAGCTTGTTTTCTGAATGAGTGCTGGTCATGACTGCTGTTGCTATAAGGCTGTCAAATCTGATTCATGCTTTTTCTCAACAATAATAAGTTCTAGAATTGTGAAGAACATTCAACAAGGCATTTTTCCCACTGTAGAGTGAAAGTGGGAAGTGTAGTGTTGTACAGTCAATTCAAAAATATTGCTATGTATTAGACATTACTTTAACATACACTATATCAACAGAAATATCCAGACATAACTGTTTTTTTGGGGGCTGTTTTTCAGAGGTTGGGCTCAGCCCCTTACTTTCACTGAAGGGAAATTCTAATGCTTGAGCACACAAAGACATTTTGGACAATGCTATGCTTCCAACTTTGTGGCCAACAGTTTGTTGAAGGCCCTTTTCTATTCCAGCGTGACTGTGCCCCAGTGCACAAAGCAAAGCTCCATAAAGACATGGTTAGATGAGTTTGGTGTAGAAAAATTTGACTGTCCAGCACAGAGCTCTGACCTCAACCCCATCCAACCATCCAACACCGTTGGGATGAACTGGAGCTGATAGTGCGAGCCAGACCTTTTGGTCCAACCTCCCAAATGCTCTACTGTATGATTGGGTAAGAATTCTTACAGAAACACTTCAAACTCTTGTGGAAAGCCTTCACAGATGCGTGGAAGCTGTTGTAGGCGCAAAGCTGTCTATGTACTTGTGATGTCATTAAAGTCCGTTTTGGTGTCCGAATACTTTTGTCTATACAGTACACTTTGCGGTTATCCTTTACATTGTGCATAGCATGTGCTCGTGGTGTTAACGGCTGTGCTCTGCTCTTCTGTAAAACTTAGAGAACCTAGTTAGTGAAGAAAGGCTACACGTAAGGTGTGTTGCCATGGCCTTGTGTGTATGGGGGTTCTCACACTCAGAGCTGTCTATTCTGTGACCATTGATTTTCAATGCAGCCTGTCGTTCTTACAGGTGCAAGGGGCTCTCTCTTACCCCTCTCCTCCTCCACCATCTCTTTTGTGACTGAGCGATGTGTGTCTGATATTGTAGAAGTGTGTGAGTGTGTGTCTGACCATGTGTGTGTTTTTCTATGCCCGGCATTGTCCTGAAGGTGCTATCGAGGTGTGTGTGTGTGTGTTCATGTGTGTGTGCCAGACCTCATTGTGCTGAAGTGGAGCAGAGGTTGTGTGTTTGTGTGAGTGAGGAGTGAGCGTAGTGTAGTGAAGTGGTGTAGCAAGTGTGCAGTTTGGCTTGGATTGGTTATATAGACTCTGTGCTTGTGTGTGTGTGTGTGTGTGCATGTGTGTGTGGTATTTAGTGTGTGCATGGGCACACCCACATATGCACATGCGCCGTCTCCACCATTATCTTTGGCAAGGTTGTCTGTCCTGACCCTTGCCCAGGCATCACGATGTGCGTGTGTGTATGTGTGTGTGTCTTCCTGTGTCTATGTAAGTGCACGTACACACATGCATGCAGTGCCTCCACTAATGGACAGTCTTTGTGGGGGCCTCTCTTTTCAGCCATGCTGCTTTTGAGACACATTGTGCCTGGGCATAGAAACAGAAGCTCTCCATTGCCCCTCAATAGGCCAAAAACAAAACCGTGTCAGGCGAGCTAGCAGCCCCTGAGTGTTTGCCATTTAAGTCCTGACCAATGGTGGTGCAGATGGAACAAAAGGCCTGGACAGGGAAGGAGGCCTGCACTGTTTACAGTGCTAATGTCTGGGTGGCACTCCCAACAAGGCCCCTCCATACACATACATGTGTACGCACTCTCAGTCGCTCAGTCCCTCTCTTTCTGTGACCCTCTCTGTCACATACGTACACTGAATCAACAGGTACATGTGCAGACGTTGTGCATGTTTAGAACAAAAACTACCGGTCAATCTTGGAACACGGTGGGGTGAGCATTTGTTCACTATAATAATGGGGGATGAATATGTCACCAGAAGCAAGAAATGGAATGTTTTGTGCGTCTGATAATTGAAGTGGCTATGATTTGTTTTTCAAAGCTGCCATAAATTCTTTCCATTATAAATGCATTCCCCAGATTAACCGGATAACATATTTTCCATAATTTCGTAATTAATTCTAACCACATTTTTTCTTAAAATTTTCCATTTTCCCCTGTTTTTCGCCACATCTAAAATAGTTCCAAATGGCAGTGTCTTTTTTAATTCTAAATATATTTTTTTATGTTCACTGGGGGAGTTTTTTATTCATTTAACATATGAGACAATGTCTTAACAATTTATTTTCACATGCTGTAAATATACAGTGAATACTTGAATGAATTCTAGTGCACTTTTTGAATATATCTCTAATGTTGTTATTTAATGCGATTATTATTCCAGTCTAAGAAGTAAATGAGAAAAGGTACAGCTGATGTCTTTGTGAAATGCCACACACAGCTGTCTCTGCTCTCAATCCAAAGTGTCTCATCCCGTTTCAGTAGAGCAGAGTAAAGCAGCCGACGTCGAGAGGTACCGTCAGAGGCGAGGGCATGTTTGGGCTTTTGAATTTTACTGAGAGGAGAGGGGGGAGTCTGACACTGGTATCAAATAGCTTGCGCTGTCCTTGGACCGGGGTTATCTTGTAAATACTCCGCTCCAAGTCTATAAAAGCGAGGGTCCTTTATGACGGCCAAGGCCACTCATTCACGTTGAAATAAAAAAGCACTCAGTGCAGTCTCGGTGTCTGGGTAGGGAGGCGGCAAGTGGGGAAGGTAGATGAAGGGAGGGAACTGAAGGAGAGAGAAGTAGAAGAACAGTGCCGCACTTACTTTTGTGTTGAGTCCTTGTTGTCACAAGTTTTCCTTTTCCTGGAATTATTATATGGAATGTAAAGTAGCTTATGCTGGGTGACGATTTAAACAAGTTAATGTGATATTCTCCCTTCCCTGGGCTTTCACTCGATTTTGTTCCTCTATGTCTCTCTTCTGATTGTATTTTATTCTAAGTAAATACATAGTCCCCTCAGCGGCCCCTGTAGCTAGTGATTCAGGTTCCTCATCTCTGGATGTGTAATGAGTTTTGCCTTGTTTTTGTCTAACAACAACGCGCAATAATAAGCAAAGTAATTAAAAGCAGTGCGAGGGAGATGAGGAGGGGGAGAGCAGACCCAGCTTACTGACGAGCATTAAAAATGAATTGCATTCAAGGAGCAGCAGTGGTATGACTAGTTTTATGAAATGAGCTCTGTTTTGAGTAGTTTTCCTGTTTATTTTTTTCTTCCTTGTGTAATGTGTGTGTGTCTCTCTTGCTCCAGTGGATGTGTGAAGTCTTGGTACCGTGTTAATTTTATTAAAAATGAAGACACGTTGCATACCATAGCATAAATAAAAGTCTGATTATACCTGTTACACTGACATGGATGTTTTCACCCTGAGTGGAAAATGAGAGGCTGCTGAAGGGAGGGAGGGCGTAAATTTGGATTTAATTAGCATTTTGAGTGAGGACAACATCTCCACGTTTAGTTATACCAGACAGGGTTGCTCTGGCAGCGTGGCTGACCGGGTGTCACCTGCCTGGGCTCTCTTTGACCTCGTCTCCAGTGGCAACAGATCGTAACCCCTTCGACAGGCAGCCACGGGGGACAAAAATGACATTTGTGACCTTTATGCATGTCAGCAAGCAAGATGACAACACGCATAACTGACTGTATGTGCGTTTGTATCTCATATGGACAACCACCCACGCTGTGCACATACTCTATCACACACCACCACCAAAGATCATCTAATATCAGAGAGCGTCAGGGGCGGAAATCCGATCGTCTGACAACCAGGATACAGATAGCGATTCCCCACCGCTGATCCATGCAACAGATTGTTTCCACAAACAGCATGCCGGCTAAGGTTACAGCCAACCAGGGCCCGCACCACAATGCACTGCTCTGCCTCACATCGCGATAAAACAAAAGCTTAGGTTACCATCGATAGGAAATTGATAAGAAAATGCGCTGTTTGTGTTAGATTTTTGATGAAAACTTTGACAAGAGGAAATGAGAAAATGTTTGCTTCTGCTTGCAATAATATCACATGTATCAGTCCTGTTAGGTCTTCTGTTTTTGGAATTTTCGCTTCATGATTATATCATTGTTCATCTCCTTGTTTTAATTGAAGCTCATTAAATGTTTAACCCAAATGTCAGGATATTTGATTAAGCACTCATCATTGTTTAAAGAAATTCAGTTCACACAAAGAAAAGTATCATCACTTTACATTTCCCTTGCCTCAAAGTCCTCTTAATAATTTGAATATGTATTTATATTATAAATGAAGTAAAGAGATGCCCCCCTTCACATCAATGTAATTACGAATCACAAAAAAAGTTGGATTCAAATAAAATAGGCCATTTGTACACAAGCAATTAACTGGTGCGGCTTTAAATAATGTAGCCCAGATGGAACCTAATTATAGTCGGCATGCTTTGATTCAGGCTTTCTGTCGGAGTATCACTCGGGGCGTCACTTTGGCTTTTCAGTCACCTAGCGTTTGTTTTGAAATTTGTGACAATCAGAGACGATTACCATTTGTAACAGCATGCAGCGTTTGGTGTGGGGGGGAAGAAAGCATGGCCCATAGCTATGGAGGAGTTTTCTTGTTTCCTTTTTAACAGCTCAAAACTCTCCTCCCCTGTTGCCTTACCTCACTGCACACAAATGATAACAACCGTGTGTGTGAGTGTGTGTGTGTGTGGGCGCGTGTTGGCGCCTTGTACCGGTGTAGAGTCAGAGGGAGATCAAACAGTCAGTCAATTACCTTGAGAGGGCTCCAGTGGCTGTGACAGAGAGGAGGAGGCTAAATATCCAGGATCAAATACTCTCCTCTGCCTGTCACATAATGAGGCGGCCTCACCGGGCTCAGACAACACACACAGAATGCTGGAACACAGGCCACAGGTTAGACGCTGGCCTGAAACTTTGCCATGACCTGAGCAGAGAGCACGGAAGGGGAGCTTTCACCATAGACCTTCTGTCTAAACCTGCCCTTTCCTGCATAACAGTGAAATATCATCATGGAGGGATGTGTTTGCGTGTGTCTGTGTGTGTGTGTTGCCTCACCTCAAGGTTACAGCCGTCATCGTTCTACTGACTGAAACAATCTCTGTTAAGCTCGCCATTGCCTCACGTTAATTATAAACACATTGTGAAAGTAAAGAGATTTTTTTTCCAGTGTTTCCCATGACAATACCCAGCGTCATGGATCTCACAGTAACATCATTATTGCATTTACACTGAATGAGGACATTATTGCATTTATAGTAAACTTTATTAAATTAATGCAATTACAGTGATCTTGTTAAAATTAGCACATGCAACTTAATTGCTTTACAGTTAATGCAAGAAAGCACACACACACACAAAAATACACAGGGTACTTTATTTCCAAAGTCTGATCAATTAAACACAAGATACGAGTTATAATTACACTGATTAAAATGGACGAGCTCTTCGTCTGTTATATCTTGTTTAAACAATACATGAAATCAATTGCTCATAAAATAAAATCTGCTTATTAGTTGAAAAACTTTTTCAGCGAGAGACCAAAATTGCGGATAAAGAAGTACTCATTGGCTGCTGTTTATGGGTTCGCTTTACACACAAGACACAGCCAGATGACACCTTATCGATCGCCACATCTTTTAAAGATATTACTTTGATTTGTGGCATAGCTGAGGTAATTCCCTCTCTCTCTCTCTCTCTCTCTCTCTCTCTCGGTCTTTAGTGGCTAGTGAAGCCTGGTCATTGGGGTACCTCCTCTAAATCAGTGGTCACATCTCAGCTTTGACAACATCCATTAGGTTCGACACACTTTGGCTATTAAAGGAAGAGTGGACGTAAGCTCTTATAGGCCTATTTAAGCCAGTGTGAGAGCGGGTTTATGTCTCTGCGTGTGTGAATGTTGTCGAGGGGTGTGTAGGGAGTGTGTGTATGTGTGTGTTGGGGGGTCTGCTCTGCCATATAGAGGGGTGGAGCTTCACTTCACACCAGAGTCATTGGAGGGCCACAGGCTCATCTGCATATTGGCACAGAGACGCCCCCCTGGTGACCCCAAACTGCGATGGGATAGGGTGGAGAGGCTGGCGGCGTTCCGGAGGAGTTCACCGCCAGTTCAGGGTGAATGAGAGAGCGCTGCGGCATTGATCGCTTCTGCAGGAGAAAAAAAATGGACAAAACAGAAGTAAAAACACTAGTGAGGGAGAGACCGATGAGATGGGTAAAATGGAGGAGGTGGAGGTGGAAAAAAAAGATCATGGTGCCTCAAATTGGATATAAATGATAGATTAGAGGTGTGAGAGGGCTGTGTCTTTGTTTTCCAGGGATGGATGTTATGTTGAGCCCTACACAGGTAGCAGAGTCACTGAGAGTGCTGGGTTATTGACTCCCATGATTGCTGGGCCAGTAAATTTGACCCAAGGCACTAACTGCAGTCTGCTATATAGCGTGCAGCTCAGTCCCTTATCTCAGAGTGATCGAGAAGCCCCTTACATACTCGTACACACAAATTACTTACACACACACACACACACACACACACAACATACCAGCAGCAAACTGAACCCAAACCCACCCTCAGCCAAAGACCCCCCATTTACCCCCAGTCAAACAATCATACACACAAACAAATACACAAACACACACACCATCTCCATTAATGCATCCAGGCAGGGGTCAATCTAATAAACACGGGGTCAGTGCAGTGGTCATCGGAGGCCTGTCTATGGTGCGAGAGCCTTTAAGGCGCTACCTAATTGTATCCCCGCGGCCTTCTAGTCTAGCTTTTTATAGCCGATCACACGTACACAGACGAGAGGAGAGGAAGCAGGCAATGAAGGAAAGAGGAAGGCGCCAAGGAGAGGAGCAGAGGTGTTTTAAATGTACTGCTGATTTGACTCATCCGCAAGGGTTGTGGTTTTCAACCCTTTTCTGCTGGGAACAGTTGTTTTCATATTACCCTAACTGATTTCAGATTCTAAGCTTATCCTTTTTATTTTAATCCTCAGGAGAAAATTGTGGGGAGCCATTTTAATTTTCTTATCTTAAGAACGATTGCAGGCCCCAACAAGAACAAAAAAAGACTTCAGTGTGCAAATAAGGATTCAAAAAGAGAAAACTCATTACTTCGACGCTTCATCCCTCCGTCTGTAAACACATGTAAATTTCTCTTAGATCTATCTCTCAAGGGATGAAACTCTTAATATCATCTAGTGGCAAACCTATTCCCCCTCTGGGAAACGAGAGGGCACCTCAGTATGGCTTCTCAAGTCCAGTTACAGTTGTGTTGCTTAGCAGCTGAACAGCTAGCCAGCGGCAGCAGAAACAAGCCATTATCTGTTAGCGCTCTCACTGAATGGCTAGCGAGCAGGAGTGGAGACAAGTCGGGTACCAGCTGCAGCCACTGTCTGTCCTCATCATCGCTGCTCTGATGAAGAGCCGGGGTATTCTGCAGCAGGACTTGCTGTCTTAAAAGAAAAATAGAAACTTCCATCAAGTTTGCAAGCTATGCAACTAAAAGAGCTGACCAGTGACACCCTAACCTCTCAGGCAGACCGGAACCCGAGGCGCATGTACCAGATTTCAAGCTCCAGTGTGACCCTAACTTGGGAACTGGCTAACCTGGAGGAGGTCAGAGGGAAACCCAGCACTGCTGCCTCCCCACCACCACCAGACCACTTGATATGCTCACTGGTCTCTGCAGCTTCTATCTTGCCTATCCTCAATCAGCCCTTTAGAATGAATGACTACCGCTCCACTGGTTTTGCTTAGTGCACCCATTGTGTATGACTCTGGGTTTTGTTGGAAGGCCTGAGATGGAAGGAGGGACATGCAGTGGTGTTATCAGGTATCCACTTGGATAACATATTAAGGCTGTCCCGTTGGACTTACAGGTCATAGGCTGTCATGGCTCTCATGCATAAGACTTTAGGCCTGCATGGAGCGATGCATTGCATTGTGGGAGCGGACAGCCTTTCAAGCTTTTCATCTTTTCTCACGGTGCTCATTTGTTTTCACCTTTTGCGTTGCCACGTAGCATTGGAGACAAAGCTACATGTCTGATAATCCAAAAATATTAGCTGTAAACCTTGTTTGCTTGCAGTTTCATGGTAAGCAAATGTTTTGTGGACCCTGCTCATGTGTATGTTTGTGTCTGTGTGTCTTTCACATGTAGGCACAGAGAGACACGAGCTGACCTCCTGGATGAGTTTCGACTCAATCTTCAGGTTCTTCAGTGGGGTCCTACAGTTGAAGGAGGTTGGGCAAGCAGAGGAGACCTCCAACACTGTCACCACACGCAGCAGCTCCCTCAAAAGCAAACACCAAGATTTATAGAAGACAACAAGAATGACTTGGAACAAGAGGAGAAAGAACGAGATGGCAAAGGAACAGAGGGGGCAATGCAGAAAGGGCGGCTGAGGTTCCACATCCTCTCTGCAATTTCTTTCCCTTTTTTCTCCCTCTGCAACCTCTCTCCATCTTTCTTTCCTAACTCTTCTCCCTGAGTGTCATTTCTCCCTTCCAGCCTTCCCTGGCTCTGCACACACATAGCCTTGTTGTTGAAAGAGACAAGAGTACGGGGTCACCATGTATACATCACAATAACGTTTTGCATTACTTCTAGATGAGTGCAACTGTCAAAGCAATATGGGCCTGAGTGTTAGCTTTTCCCGTGGGCTGTGGCCTGGCTGCGGGTACGGGCCACGGCAGCAGAGATTAAGGCTGACAGGCGCTGTGCACAATGCACTGTGGTGCACCTCTAATTGTCCTGACATCAGCCTGAACTGAGCTAATGCCCCGCCTGCCCTCCAGTCTGCACTGCTCAGTCTCTCTCTCCCCTCCAGAGCCTGAGCTGCTTACCCTGAAATCAGCTCTTACTGTATGGCATCTTCTGCTGATATCATTTCATCCTGATTTGTGCCCATCTTAATTTTTTTAAGCCTTTACTTGCTGCTTTTTTTTTTTATTTTTTAAAGCAAGAGTGAACATTCGCTTTTAACTGGTGGCCATTTGTTTTGTTTTAACAAAGGGTGGTGTTTTTATGACCTCTTCATTCTCCAACTCCTCCGCAAATGCAGTCAGCTTTTAAACCAGACTTTTCTCATTCAGCTTTGTGTAAAGTGTGGTTCTAACCCATGCCATATATTTCTCGGATTGCAGTGCTTATAATAAGAGATAGCTTTTTTTTTTTAATTTCTCAACTTTGAGCTAAATTTGAATGCAATGTCTCGTACACACATTCACACTATTTGATTTTTAATATTAAGCCAGTGCTTCTCGGAGCTGTGTTTACTTTAGAATATCTCTAAAACTGTGGAGAGTCCATCTCTCTGTGTTTATTATAAATATCTTTTTTTTTTTTTTTCAATTTGATATCTTTGAAATTGATGCCTCTGTGTGATTGAATGTGATGAAACAAATAAAACAAACACAACCTGTGCTGAATATGGAAAATTCAGGACACTGAGCATATTTAAAATTACTTAAAGTCAAGCATCAGGATGGCTTTGAGGGATATTTCATTTTAACAGGAGCCAGAAGTCAGCTCACAACACTCATAAAGCCTCAATATATCGCCTTACACATGTCAGGAAATCCCAGATTTCAATATTATTCTAAGCCTGAATGATATTTCCTTAGATGTTGGAGAACTGTAACATATCTATTCTTCCCCCGCTTTTTCCCTCCACCAAAGTACTTTTCTTGTGTACTTAGAAGTGACAAAGTCAGCTCCCCGCTCAGCCGCACATAATCTGACTATGTGACACAAACATGATAACATTTTTTTTTTCCACAAGGCTGGTGTGTTTTATAAACCACTCAAGGCTTAATGGAATACGTTTCTAATGTGTCATGACTTAAGCAAAAACTCAAACCGGATAGTAAATCTTACGATACCTTAGACACATTCTCAAATATACACTTTTTTTAAACTCCAAATACTTACTATTGTTTAACTTCTACACTGTGAAATCCTGCCTCCCCTGCCGACTGTGTGTATGGTTTAAGGCTTTTGTGGATTATCTTTCTGCTGTAATGAGACAACTGTGGCTGATGGTTGCAGGCCTAATTTCCTTTTAATTTGATTCAGATCTCTCTAGGTTTCAGCAAAGAAGTTGGCTTATTATTTGATTTGATGAGTTTCGTTTCAAGATACCATTGCTCATCTTTCTGCTTTTCAGCTACAATCAGTTCATTTTTCACTCCGTAATTTGTATATTGTTGCCTTAGGAATAAACAAGACTCTGTTCACTGTTTTTAATATTATCCAGCAAGCCATATGTGAATGGAACTAAAGATGTAAGAGCAGCCTAAATCCAAAGCAAAGTCTGCAAATAAAAGGGGACTAATTTTGCCAATTGCTCTTGAAGACATTATTATTTTTTTTCCAGATGGTTTATATGTTGTATTGGTTTACGGAACACGCCTGTTTTGTTTTATCGCAGTATACGAAGCCTTTGGATTTTATGAAACCGCGAGTGTCTTGCCAGGTTACACATTCTTTACTTTATTCTCAACTGTTCCTCTCCTTCTCTTTCGATCCATTTTGGTTTAAACGCTGTCTTTAGAATATTTTAAACACAGTAACTACTGTACTTTTACATGAATGATTTTGTAATTAGCCTATTAAAGCTGTCGAAATCAAATAAAATCAACTTTTGCTTATTGATTTTTTTTAAGTGTACATATTTCTCTATTTCACGATTGATTTATACCGCATTTCCTTTTGGCTTTAATATTTATTGCACTTGCTGATCATCTGCAGTCGTCTGCTGTCCTGATGGCGGTACAGGATGGCGACATTAGGAAGGTGTTGAAAAATACAGCAACAATATTAGACCGCCAGGTGCGCAAAGAGCAAAGAGAACTGGAGATGTGCCCGACGGTGCAAACGGGGCAAAGCGGATGCAGAGGGACCGGAAAGACGAGCACCGAGTGAAAATGACCCGAGCTGTCATATCACATGACATCTGTGAAGCCCAACCGAGAAGGAAGAGTGTTAGCGTTAAGTTTCTAATCAGTTTAAACTTTATTTCAGTGTCGCCCTTTTTTTTTCAAGTTAAGCGATAAAAGTTTTAAGGTTTGAAAATTTAAGGTCAGACTGCTCTGAAAGAGAGCAAGATCTTTAAACTGATTACATCCTCGGTAAGCAGTGTGTCAGAGCACAAGGAAAACAAACTATAAACAGTAATTCGTTTCTTTTTGGTCATTAATTTTGGCAAAGTGACCCCCTCTCTCTCTCTCTCTCTCTCTCTCTCTCTCTCTCCCTCTCTCTCCCTCTCTCTCTCTCCCTCTCTCTCTCTCTCACTCTCTCTCTCCCTCTCCCTCTCTCCCTCTCTCGCCCTCTCTCTCTCTCCCAACTCAGCGACGTTTTACAGCATCATTTGTTTTCACACGGTGAAACCGATCAGGTCATTAAACGCCCCCTCAATAAATCTTTTGAAATCTTTTCCATTAACCCCTGAACAACAAGTGGAACCAGGCGAGTCCCCCTCACACCGTGTCAGGCCGCTGATTAAAGGGAGGCATTCAATCACACACACTCACACACACTGAATTAGACTCAACTTTCTGTCTTAAAAATGTGTTTAGAACTTCCTAAGGACAAGCCTGTCCGACTTCAATCTGCGGCGTTGAGGGAGAAGATCGCTCTCCTTGTAGAGAATTTCCTGAGTTTAATTAAATAACCTTCCTTCAGTCCACAGCAGTGATGTAGTCGCCCCATAAATTAAGACCTCCAGTCAGTGATCGTCAAAGGCAGACGACTAACACACGTCGAAATAAATTATAAATTCGGTCAGGGTTGATTTTACGCCTTGAGGCTTGTTCACTATCTGGTAAGTCTATTTTTTACAGATTGTATGGCAACATTAAAAGTTGTATAAAGTAACTTTGGGTATATAAACTTCAGTTTTCACCGCCGTTCCCAAACTTCTCCATCAAGGGTTTTTGAGTTTCGGCTGCATTTGGGCGTCTGTGATCCTGTTTCTTGGCGTTTGGCTAAATGGGAACTATATCCCCTTTATCCACAGTGATTCTGTGAAGTCGATTGATCACTGCATGCATCGCTTTGTGACATGTGGTTGTGTCCTGACTTCTAAAGGCAGCGATGATTCCTTCACGTCCACGGGGGCCAGTTTAGGCTCTCTCGACCCTGCGAGGAGGGACCCCCACACACCAGACCGCAAACAGTCTGACCCGTTTTGTCTTTTTGCTCGCATGTGAATGTATAGAAGGTATGGCTGCTTTGTTTCTTCTCTCCCGGCTGCTGTCGTGACTTCACGGTGCAGACAGCTACAGACGAGCTCCACACGGAATCATATCTTCAAGAGAAAATAACATCAGCTGCGGAGCTTGGGGGTGAAATCCTGCCAAACGGGTGGGGGTCTGTGCTGTGATGTCAGATTTCGAGTGGAGTGGGCAAGTTGGGTGGGGTCCTTGACGTGAAAAAGTTGGGGAACCCTTGTGCTGCCACGTCCTGATATTTCAATTTTTACTTTGAGAGAGTTGTTGTCACGCTTGCTTGATCCGGACCACTCTGATATGCACGCAGTCCCTGCAGAAGATGAACTCTTTCCAAAGGAACCAGGCATTAGGCAAAGTTGGAATGTCACCCGTCTGACAGCCCCCCTCCTCACACACACACACACACACACACACACACACTCCTTCAGCACTCCTCCAGCGGATCACTGTCAGATCACTATTTGCATAATTATATGCTCAGCTCAGAAGAGAAAACTAACCCCCAAATTTTACGGGTCAACTAACTGCAACAATCAATGTTTTATCGGGTATACTAAGGAAAAAATGTCTCCAACAATCATGGTGGAGGGACTCTCTTTCTCTCCCTCTCGCCCCTTCTCTATCAACTCAATTCAATTACTTTATTGGCATGACTGCTTATCAGAAACAATATTTCCATAGCAGTTTAAAAAATGTAAATTCGCCCCCCACCCTTGCCTCAAAAAAGACCCAACAAACCCCGCTCTCTCTCAGTCTCTCAGTGCGTGAGCAAATACTTTTTCATCTATTGACTGGGGGAGAATGTGTGGCTTAAGCTTGGCGCTGCATTCAAGATTGTATCCCTTCTTTCCTTCCCCTATTCTGCCCCTCTTTTCTCTGCCCGTCCCTATACTGTGTTTTTCCTCAGTAGAAGAGGTCTTTAATACGGGGCCTGTATACCAGAGCACAGAACTCGCTGGCCGGTTTCGTTAGACATCATTACATATTCATTGACTTGCAGAAAAACCATTTAATCCAGTGGAAACAACTCCTCTTCAATCGCCTCTCTCCTTCTCTATTCTAATAAGGAGGACTCGCAGACTGAGACGACACTTGGGGCCGCAGACATCGCGTTCAGGAGAGGGTGTGACTGGGCTTCATTCTGCAGGGCAGGGAAGGTGAAGCTCTGCTGAGAGATGCGGGTCTGGGCACAGGTGTCGCGCCAAGTGGGGTCTCAAAAGTGGGGCGCTGGGACTCTCAAGGCTTGTCAGAATCCCCACGGAAACATGCAAATATATACTTTAATTTTTAGCTGTCTAATGATGCGAGTCACTCGATGTGCAAGATATCACACGTCATATATTTGAGAATCTGCACAACCGCAGGAAAACACGATTATGGAGTTCCTGCCATTTGAAAAGGAAACAAAAAACTTGTGTAACGACACCTCAAGCTTCCTCTCTCCGAGCACACACACACACACACACATATGAGTCACATATAGGATGACCCGCTTTTCTGCTGCCTCTGCTTTCACCTGTCTCGTGGCTCCTATGAAAAAGGACCATCATAACCATAATGTGTGGAAATATGCAAAGCAAATCGGCCATCCCAGCGAAATTGCAATTCCCCAGGTTATTATAAGAAGAGCAAGGCTTGTAGAGAGGCGAAAAATGCCTTTAGAGACCAAACTCACCAAGAAACACGGCTTGGCTCAAGTCCCTGTAGGAATATAATACGAATATTAGGAGAATGATCTTATTCGTTGGTGTTTTCTTTTCTCGGCTTTGCTGTCTAAGTAGCCACTACATCAGCAGCATGGCCTAATGTGTGTGTGGTGCGTGCTCGAGGATCCTGGCATATAATACTCCGATTGTGGGACAGCTGTTGGCAGAGCCGTTTTACGGTGTTCAGTCCATTTGGCTTTAATAGCAGCTTTCAGGCGGACCGCTACTCTATCCCCTCACCGCCCCCTCAATTACACCTCCTCTGATACTCTGCTGGCCTAAAGACTCCTGCTGTAAAAAACACCCTCTGAAATGCAATACATTTGAAGAATGGGCTCTGACTTTTAAGATTTGGGGCTATACTCCGATGATTTCAGGGAAGCAATGTTAGGCGAGCAGTGATGAAGGAGGCAGGGGAGGAAGCACAGCGCAGCTCATTGGCCTGGTTTAACAGGCCACCGACGACTTACTGGGGAAAAATTGGTCATTTTGTCTTGATGAATGGCAGGCTGGATGAAGGGGCTCCAGGCAGGCCTATGATCGGGGCCTTTCTCAGGCTGTAAAATGCGACTGGATCCGAAAACTTAGGACATAAAATGTGTATTATTTAGCACTCTGTAATTTGTCAGCTTTCATACTGACAAATGCCAATTTTAATTACACACGCGTGGGTGTGTGTCTCTGTATGTTCTTGTTTCTTTTCTCAGACAAGTACACTTCATAGAAAAAAAAATAAATAAATTAAATAAAATCTTTTATTGTGCCGCGTAATAGCCCGAGTGTCTCCGAGTATTTCCTCATAACAAACACAGAAAAAGTTGAAGGGAACGTAAAGTTTGCTGCTCACAGATCCCATGCTCACTTCTAAATTACCCCCAGCTTTATTTGTTGTATTTATTCGTTGTTTTTCAGAGAGTTAACATTTTACCAACAAGGCCTTTGAAAAATTTCCATCGATTTAAATCCAAATGGTGTTAAAGTTGTGACAGAGGATCGTTGATCATGAATAATAAAATACGCAGGAACTTTTTTCCCCCATCAGCATAAACTCAAGTTGATCTTCCTACTTTCATTTCTGATACCGACCTAACACACCACCCTAAAATATTACAACAAATGATATTATAAAAATCTGCATTATAGATCTACAATCTATTTTTAAATATAAATGTACATTCTAAACTGCTGTGTGTTCTACATCTTTATAGGAGGTCAACTACGTTAATTTAATTAAAACGAAAAAAGAAACAAAAATACAAAATGTCTTTAATTCCCAAACCTCCTGGACTTTCTGTTCTCTTAAAGAATGCATGTGAACAATTTTAAATGAATACAATTTCAAAAAAGCAGTTATACAATAAAGTAATAAATATAAAAATTAGTGGATAAAGGAAGTGGTTGTATAGATAAAAGTATGCATAAAATAATCCTAAACGAAGCTATATATACAAATATTATATATTATATTATATATATATAATTAAAAGGTTTTCTCAGACTTTACTGAAAGTATGTCTGGAAAAAAAGACTCGGAAATTTAATTGGAAAGTGGCTTAAAGTCCATTTTGTAGGTAAAAAAATGGATCAATTCTCCTTATAACCCATTTTATTAGTACTAACAACAGCAGAAGTTTGTCATCCACGAGCAGATATTAAGTGCATAGTCTTATTTTAAGTGACCACAATAAATCGAAGGAGGTCGACTGTAAGTGAAACAATATTTTTCTTGCACTTAAAGCAACGAAATAATGAGGTGTTTCCACAGTTCCTTCAAGTCTAATCCTCCCTAAATCGATATCGCATCGGAGTTGGTGTGATATCGATTAGTTAGCGGTGAGAGAAAAGGCCTGGACACGCACTGCAAAACAATGTTGCCTTTTAACGAAACCATCCCCCATATATTTTCTTTTAAATAGGTTTTTTTTTCTTAAAAACTTGAAGTTTTTACACCTGACAGTGTCAAATGACTTTTCATTTCATTTCCAGTTTTTTTTTTTTATCTGATCACTAAATGATGTTTATTGGATATTTTTTCAAACACTGTAAACTAAGACAAGTACAGCAACATGAGAAAAATATGACTCGTTCAGATTTCTTTTTTTTAAAAGTTGCTCTGAAGTGAAATTATCTCCACTTTAAGATTGCTTTTACACACTCACAATATCAAACATTACAAAAAGAACTCAGTGTGGAGTGAAAAAAAAGATCTTTTTTTTGTTTGTTTTTGTTTTGTTTTGTTTTTTTTGCAGTGTAACTCAACCACACTATAACCCACCGTCTTCTCTCTTTTGGGTTTAAAATCTCCGGGAAACAAAAAAAAATGGAGCGCAACGCGATATTAAATCACACATTATAGATGAGTTTCATCATGTGGACGCAGCCCTCCGAGGATAAACACGGCAGTGCGTGAGATCCAAGTTATTATTACTGAGGGAGCGGCCTTTCACTGGCAGCACCCTGCATCCTCATTACATCCAGCCCAAAAAGAGATGAACGTCTAAATGAAGTTATTGCCATCCAATGAACTCAAATTAGCCGGGCCACACCATGACAGACAGCTCGGGTGGAGTGAGGTGTGTGTGTGTGTGTGTGTGAGGGGGGGGGGGGGGGTTGCCGGCTTGGAGGAAAATCGGTGCTGGGATTGGCAGGTGTATGTTTTGATGTGCATTTCATGGTTTGCGGGGCCCTTAAGTGAAGTTGGGTTCATTTTGAATCTCCGTGGTTAAGCGAGTTAATATACTTGTGTTATTAAAGGGCCTGCAGTCACCTTGCAGTCCGCTCTGTGATGCCTCACCCCTCCCTCCCTCACCCCTCCTCCCCCTCCCGTTCCGACGGCTTAGACTTTGTTCCCATCTATTTCACTTCTTTATCAGCCATTCAAATGTAACGCTCCTCTCTCTCTCTCTCTCTCTCTCTCTCTGTGTCTGTCTCTGTCGCCCGTCCACAATCTCTCCATCCGGTTGAATAGCTCTCTTTCTTGTCGCTAAGGTCCTCATTGTGTTCGCTACCTGAGTCAGCAGGGAGGATGAAAAGAGGAGAGTTTGACGGAGGAAGGACGGGGAGGAAGGGGTAGTTTGACATGCAGGGAGGGAGACGGAGGCGATGATAGGCGAGCGGGGCCCTGTGAGGAGCTCAGTGGATTTACCTGCTCCTCCGGTGGCGAGCTGTGTGTGTGTGTGTGTGTGTGTGTGTGTGACAGGGTGTGTGAAGTTAAGAGCACCGCGGCCAACTCTACTTTATTGCTGTTTATCCCTGAAGCAAAAGCTGTCAGGCGGTGACAGATTGGCAGCATCTCTAATCAGTGCCCTCTTCCCTCCTCTCTGAGATCCCCCCTCAACTCATCCACTTCTGATCTCTCACAAATGGATTGTTACTAATGGCGTTTACTCCTTGGCTGTTACATACAGAGCACGGATAAATAAAGTGAAACTTTTCATTGTTACGATTTGAAGAATGTCGAGATAGTTGTTAGGTTTCATTATTTAGTGCGCAAAGATGTGCGCTGGGTGTTTGAAAGTCTAAACATATTCTTAAAAATAAATCGAGTTGGATCACGTTGACACGAATTAAAATAAAAAAATCTATAATGTAGCGAACTTGCAGCAAAACGTATGAAATGCACACACAACGTGAATTGTTATTTTCTTTAGAAACGCTTAATTCAAACCCTAATAAATCTGAAATATTTTCTATATTTTGCAGAATCTGTAACAAATTGCAGCTCATTTCAGGCAACGGGACTACACAAAGAAATATATTCATAATAATATCGTATTTGAACTTTGTGTTTGAAAATTTCAAAGAAAAGTATAGTTTTTTTTTCAATTTTGTGGATCAAAAACATCCATAAAACATCATATTCTTTCATCTTCTCAGTATGAAAAGCTCATTGTTTGTGTCTCGGCTGCTGGCTGTGCAACCTTTATGTCCACAACTGCTGGTCCTTATTTAACAAAAATATTTCTAGCATTATAGCATTACAATCACACTTCAGTAAATTATCCCAAAAGCTACTCTCCTCACTAAACTTCCGTCCTTCCGACCAAAATGTGTGTGCGTGTGAGGGTTTTGATATTCCTCACATACAGAGAAATGAAGACCGTCAAATAAATCGGCCAACACAAGAACTTCAAGTGTTGGCGGGGGGGGGAAATCTTTACAAAAGCACGACATCCAACCTCAGCTGTCCGAGCCTCACGCAGGGCCCGCAGAATAACAGCGGACCTGCAGCCACATTTCACTTACAGCCTTCAATGGGATTGGTGCTTATCTCGCCAGCACAGCGCTGCTGACCTGTAGGCTGCTGCATCAGAGGTGTGTGTTTGTGTTGAGGTGTTGACCTGTCAGGGGGGACTTGTTAGGACTTTAACTCCGACTGCTGGCGGTCTCCAGACATCCGGGGGTGGCATCGATTTGAAACTTGTCCTGTCTAATTTGATGATAACATCCAGTGTGCCCCGCCGCAGCACCATGGACAGCGCACTGTCTTGACCTTGCCTTGCTATCAAATTACCCCCGTCTGGGCCACGGTGGGAGCCCCGGCACCAAGTTTACTATAGGCTCAGAGAGGGAGAGGGAGAGAGAGAGAGAGAGATGGAGAGAGGGAGGGAGAGGGATGCTTCTCTCACTTCTTCACCAAAGACAAATCTTCTCTGAATCCAATGCTTACACTCTGTAATACTGTGGTAAAGCGAGAGGAGCTTGGCGGTTTACTCGGGCTGTTACGCCAACCGCCTCATCAGTTACAATTACACATAGACTGTATTTGGTGTGCTTTTTTTTTTTTCAACTCACGCCTGCTGTGTGTCTTCGTTCAGGTTGACACCACCGGGTCAGCTTAAATTATGTTCGGTTAACTGGTCGTATTTAGCCTAATTTTATAAGAAGTGATGGTCACCTTATCTTAAAATAAACATTCCCCAGCAGAGAAGGAAAGTTTCAGATCTTTCACTTATACTGCAGTATGAAAACACATCAAAGATAAAAGCCCCGCAGTGAAAATGTCTCTTAAGGAAAAGTGCAAGTATTGTTAATTCATTTAAAGCATTAAAAGTGCTCATCTGTTACAATAATGTCCCCCTGTGAGCGATGCAATATGCTGCATAGTATGCATTAAGGAGTAAGTAGGATTTTACTCCTGTCTGGTTGAGGTGGAGCTCATTTTAACCATTCAGTTTACTG
Organism: Scatophagus argus; assembly: GCF_020382885.2. Taxonomy (NCBI): domain Eukaryota; kingdom Metazoa; phylum Chordata; class Actinopteri; family Scatophagidae; genus Scatophagus; species Scatophagus argus. The sequence goes on along the minus strand of NC_058496.1, from coordinate 5,283,804 downwards.
ATGGGTAGTCTAATCTGTATTTTTCTAAACCTGTTTCGTATCTTAGTGTGTTAAGCGGTGAACGTAGGTGAGTCAAAAGCACAATTTCCCTCAGTTGCATTCCACCAATGCCTTTGTTTTCCTAACACACTTAAAATGTGAGTTTCTAAAGCATGTTTAAAGAATATTCAGGACATGTTTTGCGGGTTAAATGTTCAAAATCCAACATTTGCGCAGCAGATTGAACGATTTCATACACTTTTAAAAAGCCATCTCTCTCTATCATCTCTCTCAGCTGCAGAGAAAGCAACAGTTCTTCATGCACCAGTCAGGCCTTGAACAGAATTCGTACAGTATGTGGACGTCTGGCGAATATACGTGCGCATCAGTGCATGTAAATAGATGCTGAGCAAAAAGAGAAAACAAGCAATTTATATTTTGTAAATCTTCTCGGAGTAGTTGCACACTATCAGCTGGCGCACATACTGCGGTAACAAGTTGATTTGGGAACCAGAATGTCTTAAAGTTTGAGAGAGAGCCCAAGGCGCTGACGGGAGGAGGATTTACTGGTGGAGAAAGAGAGGGAGAGGGAGAGAGAGAGAGAGAGAGAGAGAGAGAGGCTGTTTGATGGAGCTCTACAGCTTTGAGACAGCTTGTTAATTAAAACCCCAAGAGATGAGGCTCTGCAGCCACCGTCCATATCAGAGCACTGCTAACTATACTGACAGCAAGTTACTTAACAAGCGAGCGCCTCAATCCTGTACCGTTTTATCACAGGCAGGCAGTGAGATATTTTAATTCGTTAAAATCCCACTGTGGCGGTGAAATATCTTGTTTTCTACTTAAGAAATTATGACAAACCTTCGTATTCTCTGTCATTCCAGGGATAGAGCCCGAATGGCTGCTTATGCTTCAAAATCCACACACCAGCTTAAATGTGGCAAATTCGATTAAGGAAGGAAAGAAAGAAATGTCAAAAAAAGAGCAAATTAGTCTAGACATAGGTTGGCTGGTATTAAATTCTTAGCTTTATATTCAGACACTGGAATTATTTCCAAAATCAAAGTGGCTTGGATCTCAGGAAGGAGGAGAGGCCTCCGTGCGGACACAAAGAGGCAACATTAAGTCAAAACAAAGAGGCTACTGTGTGTGTTTTTTGGTGAATGCGTTTTCTGATCACTTTCAATAGAGGTCATCATACGGTTTGTATCCATGCATTATTCCACCTTAATTGAACCCGCAACCCGCCCTTTGCCTGCGGGATCTCTGAGCAATTTCAATTCTATATGCATGCGTGAGATGATGGCTTGTTAAGTCGAGGAAAACAAATACCAAGAGAGCCTTACTCAAACACTCAAAATGTATGACGGGCCCACGCCCATTGTTCAAAAAATAATTGAAATGCTGCTTCCTTCTCTCCCCCGCTCGCTAATAACGCGTTAGCCAAGTGTAGACCAACTCATGTAAATAGCAGTGAGAGAAGACGGGGGTTTGTGGGGGGTGGGGGGGTGGGGGGGTGGATGAGGTGAAGCCTGACTGGGTTTGTGTCTTCTGGGGAGGGGGGGCAGCAGGTGGAGAAGCCCTGCATCCAGTACAAGCGAACCTGCTGTGCCACACCACCCAGGATCCAAGGGGGGAGCAAGTGTGTGTGTGTGTGTAGAACAAATAGATAATACAACTCAATCATCAGTGCAGCATTGCCTGTGGTTAGATTTTCTTGTAAACTAGAAGGTCCAAGTAAGGTTCAAATCCTGCAACTTGTGTGTCCAAGAGTTTGTGGTTTGTTCCTGAAGCCCTCCGCTGTAACGGCCATAAAAGTTTCTGAGCACCTCGGACAGAATTTCAAAATGTATCATTCCTATAAATAGACCACTGGTGACTATTTACCCAAAAAAAATGAGCCTCCGTCAAGTTTTAATTCCCATCTGATATTTTGAAATACTGGAGATTACATTTGTATTTCAGATGTCTTCACATGAGGAACTGACGGAGCCACAGCCAGGAAGAAAAGCCAAAACCACCATTCACAGTGCACATGGGCTGCACTCGCGCTGTTTATCTCGAACCACGTAAGAGGAAGCTGATTTTCTGGATCTGACCAGTGATCTGCTGACAAATTAAAAGCTGGTTAAATACAAGATTTCTACTTCTACTGTCCAACATGAGCTAAAACCATTTCCACCTTCACAAAAGCTTAATCCTCACGCGTTTGTTTTTCTCAACAGTCCACATCTTCAAATAACTTCCAGGCTCATATTGTTTCAATTTACAACATAAAGACTTGAGTAAACGGAAAAGGTGAGTAAACTCGATCTGAGAGTGAATCGTTCGCAGAGTTCACTTTTCACAGCAGAAGTGGCCTTTTCCAAATGCGTGTAAAGTGCGTGTTTCTTTGTCACTGACTGCCGTATTAAGGCCCCTGCACCTGATCTGCTTGTGGCTGGTCTGGGGCCACGGCGCGTTTTAAGACAGCTGTAAAAGGCTCTCCAAGTCTCCAACACATTCATCAACGTCAGACACCGACAAGCTGCTATTTAGTGAAAGTGTAACTGCAGCAGTATATCTTAGAGCAGAGTGGGCCACTCAGCAAACAATACAATGGACTATTTCCCCTCTTGGTTGCAACCAATATAAAATAGATTTTACAGCCAAGACAGATGATCGCTGGATTGTTTTAAAAAATCACGGAAATTGCAAAAAAATCTTAAGATTTGTTTTGTAAATTTTACAAATATTTTTTACCTGAATAATACGCTTTATTTTGCGTCACTGCACCTACAGCAGCCTTCCCCAGAGAGCCCATACATAACAAATTCTGCAAAGCCAAAATGTGAAGTATTTCTGCTGTATGGATTTTGTGGTCGAACTTAATTCTCGGCTGCGTCGTCAGACTAAGTGTGCCTGTCTTTACAAAAATGAATAAGACATTATTTATTCGAAAACGGATAATTAAAGTCCTTTCATTCCTTTCAACGTGATTCAGAATTAAATCAGTGTATATGTTCTGCAACGTTACATTGCATAAACAAACAATTAATTATCTAAAGCTCAAATATTGCGCGATAGTCTTTGTTACTATCAGTTTACATTAAAATTAAATGCATTACTGATCGCTGGTTTTAATCGATGTGATTCCACGGCTTAACAAAACAAACAAAAATGTCAGTCAGCGGAGGATAATGCAATTATGGAACTCCCCCCACGATTCACAGCGGTGGAGTTGCATTAGAGTCGTTTGCAGCTGCTGAAATTCCTGTTTAAAAAATGGCTTTGGAGACGCTGCTGTGTGCTGCGCGGTGGACTGTGGGCTGAGAGCAGAGCTGAGGAGAGAGAGGGAGAGAGAGGGAGGGTATGAGGCGGTTCTTGTGTCAGAAGGGTCCCACAACGCAGAGCGCCATCTAGCAAACAAAGGTAGAAACAATAATAGCGCGGAGGGCTCTGAGACGGAGAGGCTGTCTTTACGCACGCAGCACACAGGGGCGCACAGGGACGCCACAACAAAGCGCCGCCGCTCAGCGCTCTCAAACTAAATACTTTGTGCACCATGTGTGCGATCCCAGCCCTGCCGTACCTGCTATGCAAGCTCACCAAGATTAATACGCGATCCAGCCCAGATCGATTAATTCCTGTTAGTGTAACGTCTGCTGTTTTCTCTTTCTGTGCTTTCTTTTTTCCCCCCTCCACCGGATCAAATTTTAATGAGCATCCGAGGAGGTCAAGACGGCAAAGCAGCTGATCAGTGGTCAAGCTGAAAATGGGAGAACTTTTAATGTCAAAGTGGGTGAGGGAGGAGACGACCAGCAGGTGACTCCCCCTCTTGACAAAATCAATCGATACTATCACTTTCAAGCTCCATCACAGCGTTTTACTGGAGATGTGTGTGTGTGTGTGTGTAACACAAACAATACATCTTCTGTCGAGTGCATAGCTGATTACACTCATTTTATATATACAGGGGTGTGTGTGTGTGATACTCTACTACTGCTGAGGGGTGTTAAGAGGTGCGTTTTGACCAAATATGAGAAAAAAGTGGAACCATGTGTGTAGAATGATCAGTAATATGCCTCCAACACTTCCATCCTCACGCACTCGCAGCAATCTTCCCTACTCACGGTCACCGCAGCCATTATTTCATGTAGGCTACACAGAACTGTAAGTCGCCTTCCATTTAACGTCAGTGCTTGTAATGATGGTACAATAACAGCAATAGTAGTTATACACACATTCAGTGTAAGCAGTAATAATGATAGCCAGTGGTAAAAGCTGGATCGCGAGCATGAGGGCACAAGCACTATTAGTGCAGCAATCAACGCAGAGCTATACATCTAAAATGTTCGAGCCTCACTGTGTGTCATTCAGCACGAGGGTTCCTCTTATTCCTGTTTATTTTATTTTATTTAAAAAAAAACAGGTTTGTGCATTTTACACATCAAGAGGTGCTGTAAACTGAAAAGCTTTTATAATTCTACATAATTGAATTAGTGCACACGCACAAGCCGAATTAGCAAATGCAAATAATATTTTTTGGGGAATATGGAATTAACATAAATCTAAATCTACAATTCTGACACGTCAATTAAACATGATACTGAAGTGCAATAATACCATGTGAGTGATTAGAAGGCTTTTGCAGTGATATATGAACCGAGGTGTCAGGGGCAAAAATTCTCATATTTGTTATCTTGTCATTCGCCTCCCCGACAACCAGCAATTTGTGACAATTTTCGCTCTGTTAAGGCGTCCAATAACCCCCACACAGCTTCCATGCTGAATGTAAAGTTTACACTGTATGGGCACACTTATATCTAGGCCACTAATATAGTTTTAGAAATAATTATAATGATATTGTGACTCCTTCCACCGCAATGTACCAAGTAATTTTATTATATATACATAATGATGAAGTGATAAATGTGTGTGTGTGTGTGTGTGTGTGTGTGTGTGTGGACGCGCACGATGGATGGTGACTGTGCCCTCGAAGTAAATTGTGGTATATGCATGGCAGGAGAGTGCATTAATTGATTAATTAATTAATGTGAAAATACATTTGCAGTTTTATTACGCGTTGCGCCACTTTATGCTGTTGTTTACATGATCTACTTTTCTGAGGTGGGGAAACTAAACACTAAATGTAATCAGAATCTGGTTATTGTGCATTTATTACTTCCAAAACAATGAAATGTATGTCAAATGAAACTATGAAATATGAAAATATAGGACAAACCTTTTAGATATTAACATGTGCTGGTTTTTTTTCTTTTTTTTTTACTTTCTAATAACACTGCATGGGGTTAAATGTGTCACTGAGCTGAGGTACACAGCACACATACCATTATATTCGTGCTTTTCGGTTTTGTCTTCTTTCCTTATTTTTCCCTCATATTTTTCTCATAAGTAAATCCATGACATTCTGCACTATTACCAAAATTGTAGTTTATAGCCTGTAGTAATCAAAATGATAGTCTTGCTCCATGGAAAAGCCCAATTTTGGTGCTATAAAAAATCCTTTCAGAAAGGTTCTCTATCTCCTCAACATTTTGGTGCAGTAAACAAACCCGCGAGAAGACATCAGCAGCGTAAAATGAACTTTCTGACGACCACACTGGCCTCCTTGTTTGAATTGATCCGGTATTTTATTTGCACAAAGATCAGAGGGGAGCACTATAGGAAAACCCTTCTTTTGTACACCTAAACCTCTGTGATCCACCTTCTTGTCCACAGGTTTTATTTCTGCTGCGTGTTGTGCAGGCCATGACAGCACTGAGACCCCACCTTCCTTATATACCCGCCGCGTGCACGGAAAGGAAAGAGTGAAGATGTGACGGGGCGTATTTGAAGTATGACGAGCTTTGTGGTCCACTCCTTTTCATTCTCTTGCCTCAAATATACGCCTGCTTTCAAATAAGCCTCTTTGGCAATCCCATGCCGACCCCCCCCAACACACACACCCCCTGCCACCTTGACATGAATGGGCGGCTGACCTTTAGGGCCGTGTCCACTCTGCGGTCCAGTTTTATCCAAATAAGCCTTCTTCCCCCACCCTGCCTCATACGGTGCCAGCAATTCTTTACTGATATCATCAGCGGATGCAAATGAATTTAGACGGGGTGGGGGTGCGGGAGTGGAGGGGGGGTGGTGTTGGTGGTGTAGTCATGGACAAAATACCACACTGGCTGCAGAATGCTGCATGTGGAGAGATGGGAATATTGAATACCCCACCACCAGAACCATCCCCGAATTCAATATGGCAGAAAAAAAAATACACATTCCTATTTCAGAAATATTGGCTGTGAAAGACCAAGAAAAAAAATCGCCATTCAAATGAGATGCGTTTATTTCAGCATGGCCTTTGAAGAGAGGAGAGGGGTCGTGTCACTCAAAAGAAGGAAAGGGCCACTCCGTTATACCCCCCCCACCCCCTCCTTTTTTGCTCTCCTTTTCTCCTACCCTTCCCTTCGTCTCGTCTCCAGCTCTAACCGACCCCCACTCACCCCCCCCCCCACACACACGCGCGCGCACACACACAAACACGCACGCACGCACGCACATTTTCACTATAGCGCGCTGGCTTTGGGGGCGACACAGAGGCTAGATTAGAGCTTTGCTCCTTTAACAAGGGAGAGGAGGCACTTCTATAATCACAGCGGCGGTATGTGGGGCCACAAAGAGTTTGCAGCCACAGGGCGACTGGTCTTCTGTAGAGTGGTCCAAGCCGTGGGCAAGCCAGAGAAACTCTCTATCCAACGTATTACCAGGATCAAAACACAGTGGTTATAGTGCGTGAAGAGGTTATTAACCCACAGAGCACAGCAAAAGACCACTTCTAAATCTCCACGCAGCATAAACCCAGCATCGCCTGACTTGAGACAGTTCACCACGTTAACATGACCAGAGCAGTGCGCCAATGCTCGAGTAATTATTTAGTATGTAGAGAGAGAGAGCAATACATCCCTTGTTGACGGTTTAGAGTGCAGTACGACCACCGGTGCCCCCCTTAAGCACAACAGTGTAACGTGGACATACAAATTTGATGGATGGTGCTGAGTATGATGGAAAAAAGACATGTATTTATCAACATGCCGCATGTCCTCTGAGGTGGCTGAGAGAGAGAGAGGGAAGGAGAGAGACAGACACGGAGACTAAAGGGAGTCAATGGGAAACCTCACCGCTGGTTCCCCGTGGCAGGGATGAAAAATACCCTTCAATGCATCGTTTCAGTCAATCATAATAGACATACAGCAGCAGCAGCAGCCTCTGTGAGCAGCCCAGGTAAACACAGAGAGCAACAACAGATGTAACTTTGACAGTAAGACAACCCGTCAGATAGATAGATAGATTGGTAGATAGATTGGTAGATAGATAGATCTTCGTCACGCCTTAGTTCGTGCAAACGGATGTACTAATCACATTTACTTATTATTCAGTTTTTTTTCTCTTATTTTCAGATAACAACTTTATGAAGTATCTGCGCAAACGCACTCAGAAAACGATCATTGTACCGCATACACAGAGACTCTGTCATGTCATAATAAAGCTGATATAGTAATAAAATATAAACGGAATTAGTCTATTAACCAAATCCTTGGCAAATGACATTCACATGTGTTTAGTGGAGAGGTTGGATACCTGCTGAAAAGCTTGCCCATCTATTGTCAGAGGATAATATAGCAAAGGGCTACAGAGGGTATGGGCTCAGTGGATTATATCTTTACAAGCATTATTCTGCCTGAGTGACTGGCTGAAAAAAAAGCGTACAGGCTGCAACAAAGACTGGTCAGGCATGAATGCGGCCTGTGTGTTTTGTCTTCATAACATATTAATCCATCACACCATGAAGTGGTTGAGCCCTATACTTTAATGAGATTCTTTTTCTTTTTTAAAAAAATTATTATTACTTTTTAACTTCAAGTAAACTTCAGAGGATTTGAAAAAAAAAGAAAACAGCAAATAAAGCAGAGCTTACTGTTGGCCAACATTTTTATATTCCTTTTTTATTTCTTTATTTTTTTTTTACATATAATGCAGCAAAATGGGTCAGCAATAAATTGTGTCTCAGCATTGATGTAATTGCAACAAAATGCTGCTGAGTAAAAACTGAGGAGCTCGCTGACTGCGGTGGCACAGTCACACACCATCTGGAGTGTATTAGAAAGAGAAGCCGTAAATATTGCTGAAAAGCCCAGGCGTTATCAGGTATGTAAGCCCGGGCCTTGCTGCGTGGCCTCCCATATGTTGACATAATCAGACTGTTGGGGATGTCTATTAAAACGTATCTGAATTTAATAAATGAACAAAGTAATTAAACTGTTTGTGCGGATCCTCCAACGATTCCCAGTGTTGGTCTGTTTACATTTTTGGAGAGAGTGGATTATTATGGGATGAAATGCTGCAGGGCTCACGGGATGTTATCACAGTATTGAGGCTGCTGTTACGGTTGGACCACAATCAACAGGTTAACCGGCTTCAACTCAAACTTTCCTCCCTACGTTTCGCCAGCTTTACAGCTGACTATTAGATGCGTTATTAAAACCTCGCTTTGTCTTCTGTAACTGCATCACTTTGGCGCTGAGAAACACACACAGACACACACGCACACACATCCTCTCAAACTTGACAGAATGAATTAGGAGTTCCTCTCGAGCTGCAAACGCTCTGTTACATCCGACTCACGCTTTTCCCCTTTAAAAACCAAGCATTTCCTCTCCGACCATCCGGGTTTCCTTTTTTCCTGGTAGGTAGTGTGATGTATCCCACACGGCATTTATAGATGCGCACGAGCGCGCGCGCACACGCAAGTAAACACCTCCATTCATGTGAACACTTCCACTTTGGAGTTTAATGCCACGTGCTGATTAATTTCTTGGTGATGACAAGGACACACACACACATGCATAGATACGGACACACACACAGACACACGTCCATCCTCTTTCACTTTTCACGTATATATCCCTCCTCCCCTTTCTCTCACACTTCTCTCTCTCTTTCTCGCACACTCCCCCTGGCTTTATCCGTTTCAATCTGAGGAACACACAAGAACACTGCAAAAGAGAGACACACACATACATAGAGGAAAGAGAGAGAGAGAGAGAGAGGAGAGATGGAAGGAGAGAGCGTCAAAATGAGCCTTACTTTTCTTCTTTTCCTGTCGTGAATCTTCATCCATCCGTCGCTGACAGAGCTTGACTTGATCCAGCCACTTCTTCCCCAGTGCTAACAAGTCTGTGCGCTTTAATTAATATATTTCTGGGCTGTGTCCCGAACCCAGAAGCTTTAGAGAGGGAAGAGGAGTGCAGATTGAGACATATTGAGCCCGCTTTAAAAGGATCATTTCATCATGTGGGAGGTTGGGACACACAAAGTTTGGACCCGTGACTGGCATTCCGGAGAGACATGCATATTTTAAAACAACAAAGCAAGACAGAGACCGGGGGCCCCGGGGTGGGAGGGGAGAAAACTTGGAAAGAAGTTACTATCAGAAGAACAGCTGTCATTGTTGGGCAAGACTCGAACGCATATTAAGATATAGTCATCTGAAAAAAAGAGTCTGTCCAAATAACGTCACTGGTAGTCCCTACACCGCTCATTCAGATCTTTCAAGTTTTTACATTTATTCACCCAAACAAATGTTGTACTTTTTAAAAATAGTATAATTGCAAAGTTTTAATATGTTAATATAAAAACAGTTTAAACTTGGTTGTTTTTTTTCTTTTTTTGTTTTTAGAGTTTACTATTTTCTGCTGCTTTGTCAAGTCTGTGACTGTCTTCCACAGAGCACGTTGAAGTCGTGAATAACAGTTCCAATAGAGAACTGCTGGACAAGTGTCTTTTAAGACAAAACTCCTTCTGCAACTGTGACACTAAACGGAACCAAGCCCCCAAAATAAAGTGGAAAAATATTGACCTACAATTGAACTGAAGATAAAATGATCATTTACCGTCTCATAATGAAGCACACAGGCTGTAGATGTTTTTCACCTCAGATATGTAAATAATAGCAGTTAAGGTAGCAATTTAAAACGTCTCCCACGTCTATTTTGTCAAGTCACACACAATTGTATCTCTCCCAAGTAAAGCCAGTGTGCTTAGCGCTGTCACTTCTGCACAGCTTTTACAACATCACCCCCCACCCCCTTTTTTTTCCTCCGCTTTACTGGACGGTTTTCTCTCTTGTTCATGGGGTCCATTCGGGCAAAAAAGAGTGGAGAAGGCATAAATAAAAATGTGTTGGCTGTGACGAGAGATCTGTCCGCTGGAAATGAAGGGCCAGGGGGAAGAAGACAAAGGGGGGAAAATGCATGCAGTGGTGTAGAGCTGGATATCTCTGTTAGTTGTCAGCGTTTAGTCCATGGCTGTGGAATGCTAATGAGTGAGGTCTCTCTCCCTTTTTTTCTCCCTCTCTTTCTCAACCCCCCCCCCTCTTCTCCTCCTCATGTCCACCCCCCTTTCCCTCCTCACCCCCCACCCCTCTCTGGGAGAAAAAAGCGGATCGATAGCTGACCCGATGGTTTTGGCCAATGCTTTATTTATCTGGCCAGGCAATGATATTATCAGCCTTGAACGTTATATACAGCAAACGTCTTCCTAAATCAACACAAAGGGATCCGCTTACACAGCGATCCGGGCTTTCTCACAACCACCTCTAGCTCTGTCTCGCTCTCTCTCTCTCTCTTCCTTTCCCTGTCTCTCGACCAGTAGCGCGCGCGCATATACGCGTACGCACGCTGGTAGGTACACGCTTTTACGCGCGGGCATGCAAAGAACGCGCCCGCACACATACATACAGACAGACCTCACACGTACATAAAAATCCTATCATTGCCAACACACAGCTTTGACAATCATTACAAACCTGCGTGCACATACACACACACACACACACACACATAGACACACACGACGTTGGCGTCCCCGGGAGGCGTCCCCTTACGTTAGATTCACAACTAGGGATATTTTATACCCCGTAGAGCTGGATTTGATCCATGGCTTAAAGGTTGCCTATGAGGTCTGCGGACAGATCTCAGAACAGCACACTGTAATCATAAGATACACCTCTCGCCATTGACTGTGTGCAGTCAATACAACAAGAAAATCGGGCTGTTTGCTGAGATGTAGCGCAAACATCTCACGGGAATCCATTTAATTCTGGACATTTGTCCTCACTGCGCCGTGCCCAGGCATTTTGCAAGCTTGTGTGAATGAGGTACGCGGTAGACACGGCGAAGCACTTGTTGTCCTGTGTTGTCATCATTTTTACGCACACGACAATATGAGAAATAAGCCGTGTCATACTTCAGAGGGCCCCCCATTCATACACGGAGCCGCTATTTGGAAATTGTTATTGTCTCAAACAACAGTATTTGTCAAATGTGACCGGGAAAACTAGGCTTCTATAAGTGAAATGAAGTGACGTGTAACGCCAATAGGACATTTCCACTGCTGCATAAAACCATTGGCTTGCATTGAGGGTTTTGTAGAAATAGGTTCGCTGACAACTTAGGATAATAAATGTTTCGCTTTCAGACAGATATCTCAAACGTGAAATCGCACCCAGCTGCTTGTGTAAAGCAAACAAATAGCCCCCCGTGTTAGGAGTCCTCCACTTGTGGTTTGATGAATGAAACCAGACAAAGGTAAATGGTTATTTAACTCATTTCGTAGTAACACTTTGGTAACCGGAGTTTCCGAAATTACAGAGACACAAATGGGGCCCATAGTGTGCCACATATCCATCTCCCTTACCCACCGCAGCTCTAGCACAATCTGACAGTGCGTTTACCTCTCTCTTTGTGCACTTTGGACATTCTCCTTTCTCTTTATTTAATTGAATACTAATAATGCTGTCATCGCAGCAGATGATAAGAAATTTGATGATAAACGTCTGTTTGAAAAATAATGAAAATATAGCTGATATTTGAAGCTCATAATTTCAATATTTGAAGTGTTGCGTAATATACTAATTTGAGCTTCTGTCGAAGTCAGAGTCCAAAATGGTCCACAGCCTAAATGCAAAATATTACTTTTCCTCCAGTCTTCATGTGTTTTGCTTGTATTGCTTATACAGAAACGTTAATTAGGAACACATGCCACCATTTCATCTGTTTCTGAACCATTGTTGTATATAGCCTGTAGTGTAACAATTGTATAACCGAATGCTCTCAGCAAGAGGATAAAAGATAGTTACTCTAAAGGGATTTAGAATACATTATGTTGAGACAACCAGCTGAAAGCTGCGTTTAATAACCCGGCAAACAATTTAGTCCAGAGCTTCATAAGACAAAAACGACCTGGACTGTTGTGATGGCCATGATGAAGAAACATTCATTCTCTTTGAAAAACAAACATTTACTCTCACATGCAACCTTTCCTCTCGGTCCAAGAAACGATCCTCGGGATTATTAATAGAAAAAAAGAAAGAGAGAGAGAGGGGAAAAAAACAGCAGTCAAAGGGGATCGCGCTAAATAATTCCAGTGCTTCAGTAATTAAATTAGTTTTTTAAAGGCTGCGTTTTAGATGTTGGTCGTGTGTGTGTGTCTACTGTTCATTTTTTGGGGCTAAATAAAGTATATTCTGCTTCCAGTATAAAGCAGAAAGGAAAGGCCCCATCAGCTCATTATTCTGCAACTTCCACCTGACCCAAAGCTCCGGGACAATCACGTCCACAATCAGGAAACAACGAGTCAACCTGAAGAAATATCACGTTTATGTTTATACAGCAGCCCGGGCAACAACAACAAGACGTCTGACAACTGACCCAGCGCTACAGACAGGTCGATTGGGAGCTAATAGGTACAATATGCCCGAACAGACATTAATCATGAGAATGAAAACTGTATCCTTGTGAGAGAGCATTTGAGGACAACCTAAAGAGCAACCTATAGCATCAATCCAGCATGAGCACAGACTAATTCATACCTTGATACCGGAGTATTTGATCGAGACAGGCAATACAAAAACAAATAAACCACTGGCACTGATACCCCTCCCCCAGTCCTATAAGGCAGATGACAAATATGGCGATTTGAAATTCAGACACTGCAACGTGCTACATGCAGTTCAGCTCCTGTCCTCCTGTCCCTCATCACTGCCAGTCAGCAGATGAAGATGTGGGCAATATGGCACACAAGCGACACATCTGATGATGAGGAGGAGGGGGCTAACAGGCAAATGTAATAATTGTCACACCAAAACCCCATTTTCTATCTTCACGACGCCTTCCAATTTATCACATTTTATCACTGTAGGTGTGAGTGCAACCCAGTAATGACAGTGAGTGTGGATCTACGTCCATAGCTGGGCTTCCTGTTTGCGGAGAAGACAAAAAAAAAGAGGGAACGCACACACAGATAGAGACCAACGCAAGGACAGAAACTCTATGAACCCATCTAACACATTGAGGACTTATCGATGTACTCATTACATTCTGAATGTATCATGCCAACCAAGGCCACATCTCTTTCTGTCTCCTTCACACACACACACACACACACACACACTTGCCTTCCTTCTCACACGTTTTCCCTCTCATTTGTCTCTGCGGTGGCTCCATAGTCTCTCTACCTCTTTCTCTCTCTCTCTCTCTCTCTCTTTCTTCCTCTGCCTCCCTCTCCTTCGCCTTCTCTATTCCCTCACAATGCATCACACTCGGTGTTCCTATCGACTGGCTTACATGCTGTAAAATACATTTTCCAGATTGATCACGCATATCACAGCAGCTTTGCAGCGGGGCCTAACCCTTTTGCCAAATGACGCCCACATCAATAGCGTGGTACGCACTGGAGTTTTTAAGAACTTGGGGGTGGGATATTGTTTGGTTTGTGAAGAATCACCTTGATTAAGCCACACGAGGCAGGATGGAGGTGGCTCTGTGTGGTGCGCAGGCTTTCCTTGCTGTCTGGGAAAAATATTAAACATTAATGCGCTCACAGGCTGGCAGGGAGCTCACTGCTGTAGTTCCTCACTTATAGCCTCCCTTCCTTTGTGCTCGCGTTGCCAGTTATGTCAGTGGGTCTGTTAAAATGTAAGGAATGCACCCATAGTGTAATTACCACACTTAATCCCGTGTATCACCTCGTTTTCACTGGTAGGTGTCGTATAGGCAGACAGTGTACTCACAATTGTACGTTTCAGTGTAAGGCAATGCAGGATAGTGACTCACAAACTGTAGGCTGCACTGGCGCTTTTTCTTATAGAAACCAGGAGCGCACAGAGACAACAGATCCCCTCGTATGGTTTCAAATAAGCCCGAGCATCTTGACATTTGCTTCCAGGAAAATGCTTGAGAATGAGACATCGTTGCCTATTTCTTTTTTTTTTAATAGTACAGTCACCATCACACAACTTCATCAACCGACCCTTCTGCAAAAAGCTGCATCATGGAGTAAGCAAATTGAAGGCAACAACCAATAAAATTCAAGAAACAATGAAAATTTTTCCAAGACGAAACAAACAAAACGTATTTGAAATGATATATTAAAAGTGCTTTTGATTTTCATGTCTCTCCTCTTTGACTGATGATCGACTCCACACGTACTCATGGCCCGGGGAAAGGCGCCCCAGACGTCCTCTCAGTAAAAATGTCCTGGAGGTCAGTTTGCTGCTGTTGCAGGTCCATCGTATCAATTGGGAAAAAAGTTCAACCATCAGTGGTGATATTGTCATAGCGATTAGACGGTTTCTTATTTGTCTAAATTTCTTTATTTTTCTGTTTTTAAATTCTCACTTCAATTTTAATTCTTGGAGAACATAGCTTCGACAACATATATCGCACTCATTATAAGAAGCAAAAGGTTATATCAAAAATTATTAGTATAGAATCACAGAAACCCTGGTTTAGAACCAGAAAAAATACAAAACAGAGAGGTACATAGACACAGGACAATTCTTATAATTGCTTGGAAACATTATTTTCCCGCTAAGTCTTGATTCTTTTTTTCTTACTGCGCATATGATGTTTTTCATTTTATTTGTATTTTTTACAAAAAAGGAAAATAAAGACTAGTATTTTACAAAATGAAGAGTATTGTTCTTGAAGATGATGGTGGATTTACACAGGTGTAAAGTCCAGTTCCAATATTTTTCTGTACATAATGTATTCCATATCAGTCCCAGAAGACAGAAAAAAAGTAATGTCTTCCAAGTTTCTCAGAAAAGGTCCTATATATAGTCTTCTTGAAGGAGGATGGGGTGAGGGGTGCTGAATTTTGGTCCTTTTTTCCCTCTCTTTTTTTCCACTTTCATATAAGGATCATTGGATGGACATGTAAGGCCAGTTGAAGCTGCTCCCGGATAATAGCATATCCCTGATGAGGGTTTCAATAGGAGTTTTACCTACCAAGCGGACGAAGAACAGCTGCTCGATTACCGACGATGAGACGGTGCGCAGAGAGGGCAGCCGCAGCAGGAGCTTCCCAAAGCGGCTGGGCTGGTTCGGGTACTGGCTCCTCACGTACTCCTCCAGGGCGCACTGGGATTTCTCCTGTAGGCTCTCGATGTGAGCAGCGTCCGACAGGCCGCAAGCGTCTGACAAACACACACCAAACACACTGTGGTTAGCCTCGCCCCGTCTCCAAAACCCCAAGGTACAACACGTTGTGGAAAAGTCGCTGAACCTGAGAGTATTTTGCTGCAAAACTCTGAACATTTCGAGGAGCAAGTGAAACAATATCTTGGGCTAAAAAATGTATTATTAAAATATCAGATTATTAAAACATATCGGGCTTGCAGAGAGGCACACTTACAGAAACGGTGACGTTACATGCAGATATTACAGTTTCATTACAATTATTTGAAATTACACAACTCAGATTACATTGCTGACAAGCACTCTTAGTATTTCCTGTGCAAATTGTCAACACAAAAACCACATGATCAATTTTAGCCTCACGTGGGCTTAGCTTTGGCAAGTGCATACCTTGCCATACCCAATTTGAGTCCTGCAGGAGCACTCTGGTTATCATTCAGCATCAGCCTTTACGTGTTATTGACAAAGTGGAATGAACAAACACACTGGCCAAACATGCTACATCACACTGAGCGAGTGGGACTGTCATAGCGAATAAACAGGGGGGTGGCTTGATGTTGGAGTAGGGGATGCACAACTCAGTGGAGGATATCTGTGCCTGCTCTTACAAACAATCAACAAGAATATTTGGGCTAAATGTCGTGAATACAGCGCAACAATGTGAACGTGTGGAGGAAGAAGTGAGGGGACAGTGGAGCAAAGGCGAAAGGTAGGCTGCAGGCCTAAAGGTCCCTGCTCCTCATGTCCGGACTCTGGGGATTCAAGTATAAGGAAACATAAACGGCACTGATGAATCTGAAATTACACTGGATGTAATGTGACCTAATTACTCTGCTGTAAGCTGTTAAGTCATTTCGCCGCTCTTCTCTCCATAGACCACTCTTGGCCTGTTTTTCGATGGAGCCTATAGGACAGGCCGCTGGAAGCAATCAAATTTATTAGAGGAGGTGAAGTCAATAGTCACGCAGAAGCGAGACAAAATGTCAGAAAATGAGCCCGTGCGACGACGCAGCCGCCTGCAGCCGACGTGTGTTTTGGTGCTCGCTGGTGGCTTGTGCAGCTCTGTGCAGCCACGCTTCAGACATGGACAAAAAGCATGCAAGGCTTGTTAGTGCACTGCGATGTTTTAGCCTGTTGTAAAGAGAACTGTTTTCCACACAACCCAAGCATGCGTGTTCTGCTGCTTATAAACTGCTGTAAAGGCAAGCAGCATAACCGCCGGCGTATATGGTCCCACATGGAGTCTAGACTGTCCTTAAAAGATTCTGTATTGAGCTGTGCTTTTGTAGAAACTACACGAGAAAGACACTTTTAGTTTTCTAGCACTAATGCATTAAACGTCGGCTTTTTTCTCAGCGCTATAACTCACTATGGGCAGACACAATAACCTTATGAACCCGGGGGCATCGCTCAGATCGCGGGGTGATTTACTGTGACCTTAGTCCGGCCGGTCAGAGCCCCATGTATGCAAATCCCTCTGGATTAACGCTGAGTGTCCCTTTTGAAATCTACAGCAATCAATAAGGTTGAAATGAATTACTTTTTCTTTTTCTTTTTTTTTTTTTGGTAAAATACAAATACTTGGCATGAATGTTTCAACGCAGCGATATTGGCTGTTCAATGCCTTGAATGGGCTGCAGTTGAACGTATGCGTCAAGAGAAAGCTGGTCAGAGACATCCCATAGTTCACCGTGAGGCCTGCCTGCCTGCCTGCCTGCAGCCCTGCACCCCACTACCTCAATAGAATGAGACATGGGAGCAGATCGCTTCCAGATTCGCAAACGACTATTTCTGTGGTAGGTTAGCAAAGGCACACACTGCAGCGAGTGCATGTGGATAAGGAGGTAATGTAAGAGAACGATCCCGAAGTGTGGTGAAATAGTTTAGCCCGGCCATCATTATTTATGCACCAAATACTGACAAGTCTGGTGTTATTAAAGGAAGCAAACGATCCACGCTGGTCTTGGCAAAGTGCCACATGATTCTGTTATAGCCAGCACCAGTTGTAGCCTATCAACCTAACTAAATAATCTGTTAGGAAACACGCTGGATGTTAGTGTGTATGAAGTTTCTCTGGGTAATCTAGGTTGATTTAGTGAAACGCCGTGTCATAGGAAAATATGGTCAAATATGCCAGTGCACACAGTGAAGCGAATCTAACAGGATGTCACATTACTTTGGTACGGTGACTGAGGCAGAATACGCATCTATTTGTGCCAAAACATATATTTACCTCTCAGTGTGCCTTCAAAATTTGGCGTGTCAAATTAAACAAGTTGCCAAACCCCAAAACTGAAAAGCAGTTATTATGGCTCCTGAAACTAAAATATATATGTATATATATATATAAAAAGAGAGAGCGAAAGTGAATGTGGTCATGTCGTATCCGCCTAAAAAAAAGGGGAAAAGTGAATGCTGAAGGTGGTTTTGTAGTTTGGAATACAATCTCTGAGTTCTTATTTTACAAGTTTGGAGAGCACTAAAAGTTAAGAGTTTTGATAATTCAGATCCTGATTATATACATCTTATTGTTACTTTACACTCATTGTGTGACATTTTAATAGAGTATCAACAACTGCAGCCAATATAATATAATATAATATAATATAATATAATATAATATAATATAATATAATATAATATAATATAATATAATATAAGAAGTTATCCATCCTTGTGACGTCAAGTAAATAATAAACAATAATTGCTGAAATATGCAAAAAAGCCAAGTGTGACCACTCAATATAAAATGGAGTCATGGTGCTTTCTAGGGATGTTGAAAGTGGGAATTATAAATATAATATAATATAAATCCAAATCTGAAAACCACAATAAAACCGAATATTTTATCACGAACGTGTCCAATTATAGGACGTGTACAACAACGTTACAGAATTTTAGAACGGGCCAAATATGAGACAATGAGGTCAAAACTTTGAGGTAAGTTCAGGAGTAGTTTGGGGCCTGTGAGTGAGTTTAAACTTTCCTTTTCCTGGCTATCATCATCGTCGTCGTCGTCTTCATCATCATCAGACTCCATATAACAGGCCTGATGGCACCAAGTGTACACAACCAACTCCAAAATAGCATCTAGATTAAGCCGAGCGCAAATGAGGACCTTTAGGACTTTGCCCCAGTCAGCCATCAATTAAGCTATCAACAATGTAGGTTACTTTTGAAAATTGCTGCTGATGACTTTTCAAAACGTGTGACTAGAGAAAGGCTCCCCTATATGAAAATTAATAGGTCAGCTAAGATTAATCTACAGACAGCCTATAGAGCCGTGCTGCCCTGTGGCTTACACAGGCGATGATATATCATATGAGTCAACTTCCATCATCTTTTTTGATCTCAGTCTGCTAAGGATTATTTCCTGCACCCCCCCACCCCCACCCCCACCCCAGACATGTGTTTGTACACGCAAAACAAGGATAAAAGCATGCACCGACACTCATAAACACATCAGCTGTCATATATCACCCGGTGATGGACTATTTCATCTTTACGCTCAATTATTTGACACCTGCTCCAAAATTTTATTGACGCGAACCTACGATTTTGGACGCGGCTCTGAAATGTGTTCAAAAGTTTAAACTCAGAAGTTATAAAATATTTACATGTGAGATTGTCAACTACCTCCAGTTTTTTTTTTTTAAATAAAAAATAAAAATCACCTGAACTACGTGTTACACTAACAAACTTGATGCGCTCACTCAATCTGGATTTGTTTACACGACCGATGCTGCGGCTACAACTGACATGGGAATGCATGTAAGCAGATATGTAGCAAGCTCTTGGCAAAATAGCTATTCCACCGGCAACACAAACGTCTCGTAAAGTCAGATTTGTGACCAGCTTACACTTGACAGCCATATTCTTGATGCCACAGTGTTTCGCCCTGCGAGCCTCGCTCGCGTTAACAATACTGCAGCTAGGCCCCATTTGATTACAGACATGTTCCTGTGTGACATGTCGGACACCCACCTGATGTGAAAAGCACGATGGCCTTGAGGCAACTGTACTCTGCCGAGTCTACGTGCAGGGTCTTAAGCTTCTCCACTTGCTCCTGGAAGATCCGGATGTGATCCATGAAAGCCACGACTCGGTCCGCGGACATCGGGGAGGCGTGGAGGCCCGCCGCGGCGAGCAGAGGGGCCACATGCAGAGGCATGGAGCACTGGGCTGCGTTAAGCACAAACAACTCGCTCCACGTCAGCCTGAGAAGGGACACCTGGTCGGTGATCTGCAGGTCGGGAAAGAAAGGGATGTTTCTCGCCCACTCCACGGCGCTGAAGAGCAAACGAGCCGCCAGCTCGCAGATGTTCTCGATGCCCATGATATTGTTGGGCTGCATGCACTGGCTCCCGTACCGGGACGTCGGATAAGGCTCGGCCCGCAGCAATAACGAGATGTATCCGGACAGATAGCAGTGGCCATTCAGAGGGTCCCCGTTCGTCAGCGCGTACTGGCCTGGGTTGGGCTGGGTTGGAGGCATTCGTCCTCGCTGAACCGCTGACAAAAAGAAAGAGAAAAAGAGGAAATGTGCATCCAGGACTGATAAACATTGTTCACGAGTAGCACAACCGTCAAGAAAGTTGCAGCTCTGTGTTTCCTCTGAGTGAATCGGCATGCACTGAAATCTAAATTCAGCACGCTTTTCAAGACATATTGACTAGTGAGTGCTGTTTGTAAGACTATAATATTCCAGAGATTACACTATCGACAACATAAACATCACTTCAAAACAGCTGTGCTGTGTCCCTCAGCCTTCACACTGTTTGTATTTGTATTTAAAGATGTACAATACATAAGCTGGATGTAAAATGGATCACGTTTACACTGCAAAAACACACATTTTCTGTTATACAAAAGTACATTTAACAAATCTACTATTCTGACTATTTCAGGGCTGATTTACACATTACATGGAGTTGCCTACTTTTATTACTTGACCATTATATTTATGTGGGGTTTTAGTTATATGAATAATTATTAATTGTGGCCAAACATATTACAAATGTGATTGATAATTACTGTCAAATGCAATCACATTTCCACATTTTACCCACATCAAAAGGTCAGCTTGGAATAAAAGGAATTCAGCAATTCTTTCACGTTAAAAAAATTAAATATTAATGTAACTCAGTGCTCATCGTACGTGGGCTTGCAGTGTGTGCTTAAAAATAGTGGATTTGAAAAGTGGGATGTTTGCATAAATTGGACTAAAACACTTGACACAGAAAGGAAAGTTACACGGCCTGTAATGCACCAGGCAAAACAATGAGCCATGAACAACTTCAGCGGCATAATTCAGTGTGTCTGAGCTGTCTAGTCAGCATAAGGAGCTGGAGAGAGACGTGGGTTTGTAGTGTGTTCATTCTACATTCACACACACACATCCTGTAAACCACCACTGTACAATTATAAATTAGTAAGCTGCACGTACTTATAGAAGGGACTATTAGCCTTGCACACTGTACACACACACACACACACACACACACACGGACACAGACAGACGTACAGACACACACACACATACACACAGCCCTTCTTCTGCTCTTAAACCTATACGTAAAATGGGCCTGTTGGACCGAATACCTTTGCTTGTTAATACTACAATTTACGCTACAAGAAAAACCAAATAAAAAAAGGTCAGCTAGACGAGCCGCTTTGTTCGGGCGACCTGCATTCACAAGCACAGTTGCTGTGGCTGCACTGGCCTTTTAGCCCTGTCTCACATAGGCAGAAGGGCGAAGCATTCATGCAAACATCCCTAAAAAACATGGATGGAGGCTGCAGTATGCCCAGCCATATAGCCCGTGACCTTAATGCAACATGGAAGCCCTGTTCGCCTGCTACTAGGATGAGTAATAATGAGTGGGCTTTAAAATATATATTCACCTTCCCGCCGCATTCCCACTTTTAAACACTTCTTCAGCCGGCAGTATTGGCATTGATTTCGGTGGTGCTGGTCAATGGGACAGTTCCTATTGGCACGACATGAGTACGTTAAGTTCCTCCGTACACTCCTCTTGAAGAAACTTTTGCATCCCTCGCAGGTGAACTGGCCATAGTGTTTGCCGCTCGATTTGTCTCCGCAAACCACACATTCAATATGCTGCTGACTCTGTCCAGAATTTTGACTCCCCTTGTCTCCGGCGGTCCCCGGTGTGGACGGGGGTCCCGGCTGGCTGGGGGTCTGCGGAGTGTGCGGCGCCGCCGACGCCGCCTGCTGCTGCTCCCTCGCCGGCTGCGCTGCTGGGTTGGGGCCGCTCGGAGGTCCTCCGGCCACGTCTTCCTGCGGATCTCGCCAGACGCTAACTACCATTGCCATATCTCGGCCCCGGAAAGTGCTATAGAGCGAAATGATCGCTGGTGTTTATGAAGCGTAGAGGAGGAAAAATGAGATCTCAAAAGACGGGGCAGTGCAAAGTCAAATCGGAGCACGCAATCTCATATGGGGTAAGAAGGGGAGTACAACGCGATCAATACATTCAAAATACAGGAGGGCGATTGAATAGGCACCCGATCAGGATATGCAAGTATCGGGAGGCCAATTCCAAGGTAAATTGCAGTCAGCCATTCAGGAATCCCTAATCTTGTAGGAAAACCCGAGTCCAGACGTAACAAATTGCAGTTTGATATAAAATAGCCACAAAGGAAAGGCAGGAGCGATTCACATGGACGCAGGAACGAGTAAAAAAACCTTTTGCTGGAAAGACACGCGATCCAAAGTGCTGCGGAGATAAATTCCTTTCTCTTTTCTTCCCCTTGCTCCTTTACACTCCCGTCTTCGCTGTACAGGAGGGGAGGAAAAACTGAAGAGCTGGATTTTTACATCTATATTCTTAAATAAAGCTCATCATCTCGCCCAGCAGCGAAAGGAAACCGCGTCGCCGAATGAAGTGCCCATGTATAGTTTCACCTCTCTCCAGCAGGAGGAATGGAAATACGAAGAGAAAAGATAAAAAAAAGAAGACCAACACCAACAACTAATAGAATATGCAAGAAGAAGGAGAGACCCAAAAATGAATGCGCTTAAACGAGAGGACCAGCAGAGCAATGTTTCCGAAACGGGGGATCTGCGCGAATGTCTGTATATAGTGAACTTTGACACTACTATTGAAACTGACACGTTTCTATGGAGATCGCTGCGCCTTATATGGTGCTCATGTCAAGGAGCCAAGAGAGGGGCTGCTGGAGACTGATAATCAAAGGCGACTGACTGGCCAGAGCCCTGCATAGAGGAGGAGGAGAGGAGGAGAGGGGGGAGAGAGGGAGAGAGAGAAAATGGGAGGCTAAGGTTATAGCCAAGCCCTCTCTTTCTCTCTATTGGTTAGAGTCCCCCTCCGTTCATTCACTGCAAAAAATGTCCATCCCGATAAGTCATTTGGGTCTCGTGTTCAAATCTTAAAATGTTATTTTATTCCGATAACGCCGTAGAAAAAACCTGCAAATGCGGTTTACAGAATTTCACTTGTTTCCAATCTCAGCCCGAGTCGTTTGCAGAATTTTAAGAGCAAATAGCTTGAAATGCGGCAGGTTATTCGGGGAGGTTTCCCGTGGAAATCAACAGTCGATGTAATAAGATATACAGAAAGGGTTCGACTGGTTTTTGAGAACAAGTGGAAACACATCGCCTCGATGCAAGATTTGGTCTCCTGTTTTGGTAAATCCACGATTTTCAGACCCAACCGTGAACTGACTTACATGTGGATATTTTTTGCAGTGTTGCCATCTACGGCTGGAGGGGCTGGGGGGCTCTGACAGGCACAATTTACATTGAGCTCGCCCCGCGCTGCTATTTACTTTGAAACCTGATTAGTATGGGCCGTCTATTGTCACCAAAAAGAGGAAGAAACCTTGAATAGAATAGCAGAAAAAGCGGGGTAAAGGCAAAGGAGGACAAAGCTTTTACGCACGACAAATAAACCAAAAACCGTGCGCAGCGGCGAAAGGGGACTCTGGCTCAGAAATTCCCCAAAGTTTCAAAATGGTTTGTCTCGGACTGGTATCTTTATCATAGAATTAACGGATGTCATTATTGGTTTGAAGCGGATTTGTATGTTCACACGTTGTTTTGTCTTTTGGCATGCGCATTGCGGTACATCCTCGTCTGTGAGCGGCATAGTGTCGCTGATTAAAACTTACAATTTAGTTAAAACGACCTTATAAAGGGAGTAAAATGTCAATGGGAAGAATGATGCATAAAAGACAGTGTGTTACACAAACGGAATGCCGTGCCAGCGGCCGAAAAATCTGTGCAATTACACCGAGCAATAAGCAATATTCAATAATTACCGAGGTCCTATAGTCTCCACAATCACTGAGTTGGTGTCACATTATGTCTTAATAATGACAGTAATTCAAAATCATGTGAAGTTGCTGGGAATTTGCATGGGGATTCCGGCTTTTTTGTATCAGGGTTTCTGCAGGCTTGCCACCTCTCCAACTCAAAAATGTCTGGATCGCGCTGCCATCTAGCGTACATTGTACAATTACAACCTGATATTAATGCATAAGTGCCCAAGCCATCAAACATTATTATTATTATTTTTTTTATTCTTCGACGTTGATTTTTTAAGATAAAGTACGCCGCAATTCGCATATTGTTTTCTCTCGTCTCTTTTGACTCTAAAAAGCACAATGTTGAGTTTGGATACCGAAGGCAAAAAAACAACAAAACAAAAAAACAACTTTCAAAGTACACCAATAAATTCAGGCTGTGTTACAACAAAATATAAATAGTCTAAAAAGTAGACCAGCATTTTGATTGCGTGTGATTTGGATGGAACAAGCAGTCAGAATGATGTGTGCAAATCATCTCCAAAAATATGGTAAAACACCACGTTGGGAAAGCAGAACCTTTCATAATACGTCAATTTATTATTTAATGAAAATAATCAAAGTCGTTTCAGATAGTTCTTCATGCACACGGACATATTAGCAGATATAGTGGAGCGTAAACATGCAAGTGCCCCCTTTGGAAACACATAGGAGGGATGGGTTGTTTTTTAAGTATTCAACAAGAGAGCTCTCTCTCCCGTCCCTGTCTCGGACACTCCACTGAAACTCCCCGGCCATATCTCCAGCTCTTTGAAAAGGTGAAACCAATAAGATTAAATCGGACAAAGAATTTTTTTTTTCTGTAAGTGTATCATTAAGATTTAACTCCACAGATTGGAGAGGGGGCTCCGCGGGAGAAGAGGAGAGCGGAGTGAGAGGGGCAGCGAATGGGAGCGGGGTAGGGGCTCTAATAGAAAGCTGGGAAAACGGCGTGAGAAAAAGGAGAACGTGGACAGCAGGACATTGAAAGAAGAAGCACCAGAGACGGCGGTTAGCAGCACAGAAGCAGCTTTCTACCTGGATAAAAGCAGCCGCCGCTAAAGGCAAGTACAATATTTATTTCTCACTTCTCCTACGCTACACACGCGAGACTAAATCCCGCGTGTCGCGCCACATGACCGTTAACTTCGAACCCTACAGCCGATCCGGGAACAGTCAGAGTCACAACTTTTTAACTCGTGAGCAGTCGTATCTATTCTCCACATCATCACCGATTATCGAGACTCGTCTCGCAGTTTTCCAGCTGTCCTCGCTGATTTGTACATCAGATAGCAGTGATGTTATTACAGGCTGCTTGTAGTACCGCTGGACATGGAAGCCTTTTTTTTTCTACACGTCCCGTGCAGCTCACCTGCAAGGCTATTTGTTGTTTGAACACATAATGAAAAGATCGATAGCAGGCTGTTTGTCTCAGCGATAGTGTCACCGGATTAAAAGGCTGATCAAGGAGACCAGCCGTACGGTGTCCATCTTTTACACTATTTTCCAAGTGCCGGTTCTGCCAGACGCAAATATTACAGACTGGCGCAAAATACATGATGTGTTAGAAAAGGCAGCAGTGAGGAGACGCACGATGTAACACGGTGTGATTTATCAAAGCAGCATTATTGATGTAAAGGGACTCTAATGAAAACTGATCTAAAATAAATTATGTAGCAATGTAGGCCAGGTTAACGGATTTCAGGGCAAACTGCACGTCAGTCAGCCTTTTAAAATAAGCATTCATAATAACATTTAACTTAATCCTCCTACGGGTGCATAAAGTTCGGGCTAATTAATATTTTTTATGAGTCAAGTAATTCATTTCCCATTCTTTCAGTATTCTGAAAGACTGACTTGAACGTCAAAACAAGCACGTCTTTATAATCTATTAAATGATTTGCAGCTGCAACATGTTCAAAATTACACGAGCACAATATTGTCTTTCAGGTAATGTGTGCATTTGCGCATAAGCAGCCGTCTTACGTAATTGTAATCCAAAGCTTTGCAACAGATAATTAATGATCCTGGACTATTTAAATTCAATCAGACTTTTTCCTGTTTTAACCAAACCCAAATAAAGCTCAGATAAATTATTTAGAACGGTTTGAAATCCCCTTGTGTGACAGTTTTGTCCAAAGACATTTATGAGGACAGAAAGCAACAGTTTTGCCCAAACTGTGATGATCAATAACTCATGCCCTTTTTGCACAGATACAGTAGGACGTTGTGAGGCTCACGAAACGCAGCTGAACAACAAGCTGCACAATCAATTGGGAAAACACTGAGGTCAGAAGTGCAAGCCCCCCCATCCCCACCCATAAAACAATAGATGACTACAAGAACCCGTTTAGAGCATTTTAAACGATGCAAACCGATATGGATTTACACATGGCCGTGGGTCTGTTTATTATTGATTGTGTGTGATCACATCAGAGTTATGAGCACAGCAGAAAGCCAAAAAGACGTTGTACCGGGGCTTTAGAGGTTGATTCGCTCTTCCAGGGGGCCCTCTGCTCAAAACGCCTCTTGTGTACACACTGAGTGATGCTTGTGGACGCGGGGCTGCAGGGCCACATACAGCTGATGCTGACCCCTGACACGGAAACGTCTGCCCGCAAAATTTAAAATAATTCACAACAGCCAAAAACAAATAAAGTGACGGACACCTTTCTGCGGGGAGCTACGAGCATCGTTACACATCTCCATGTTTGGGTCCTGGCTGTTCTCTCGCATTACTGACACTGATTCATGGAGCCTGTGGGGCAATAAGATGCAGCTCCAAACCCTGAAAATAACTTTACAGCTGTTGGGCTGCGCAGTATGGAGAAGTTTTTCACTAACGTCATTTTCATCAATAATTAAGCGACTTAAGATTTATTCAGCAAACACGTTTGCTCGGTGTTGATCAAAGCCTAACGTTTCACTGTTATTTAGTGGGAGTAGATAATTCTATATTGTTCAAAATATTTTCTGAAGAAAAAGAGCGTAGGGACATTGAGGCAACGTGTTTCACATTTGGTATAAAAACAGGATGTAGATATATGCTGTGTTACAGCAGAGATGTCACAGTGACAAATGAACACAATAATTAAGCTTAGTGTTCATCTCTCACCGATACGCTTTGAGTTTAGTTTGTTTTTGTAAACGGGCATCCCGGATTATTTGTTTTCTCCAGGTAAGCAGCAGCACTACAGCAAAGTGATTTATGTGGTTTCAGCTGGACAGTAAGGACAAATTCTTATTCCTTTTTTAATTAACCTGAAATCGGCAAATATATAACGACATTAAAAGCATCGACCTATTTGAAACAAAGACGACCTGGCTGACCTGGTTTTATAAGTGAGAAGCTACACGCTGCAGAGGAGTTAGTGGAACTTTCCTCCACACCTCTGTAGCCTATAAAAATGGAATTTGGTGAGGAAAAAAAGAGGAAAAGCGCTGAACACAGAACAAAGTCGAACACGGTCGTCTTTCTGCATGTTCTGATTGCAAAATAAAATTAAACTCGCTCTCATATTTGAATTGGAGGTTTTGCTGCTTTGAGGGGTTGTGTGTTGAAAAGGGAGGAGGGGGTTAGGGGTGTGTGTGTGTGTTTGGGGGCGGGTGGGGGTGGTGGTGGCTTCTTTTTTTGTCCAAATCTGATCCCCAAATTATTCTGGGGGCTCAGATTGGTGTGAAAGGGACGAGAAGGTCACTTGAAATCGCCTTTTATCCGCTGGCTTTTTTCTATGGATCAGCAACTTTCAATAGACATAATCTAATCGCTCTTAATGGAAAGGCCATTCGTGAGAAATAGTGGAAATATCATTGAGCCTATAGGCTGCAGCCATTTCAGACCGAAGCATTAAACAGGCAACAACAGGAGTTCACAAAACAGAATAGCTATTAATTGTTACTGGACACTGAAAAGCGTCCCCTCAATAGTTTGCATATCAGTTTAAGACCCAGAGGGCAGAATTGGGAGTGCAATTTATTCTGTTATTTCATTATATTATTGTGTGTGTATTTTTTTAAGATTTTTTCCCCCTGAAAACAACTTTCAACTGTAAAATTACATTACACCACAGTGTGAGTCAAACTAGTTTGTGTGTAGATGTGACTGTTTATTTCCTCATTATTTTTAATATGGCCTCGCATCTCCAGAGATTTGAGATCCTTCCGTTTTAGATGTGATGAATGAAAGTCTCTTTCCAGGGTTTTTGCATCCCAGACTATAATTGAGGACAATAACTGCAATGACTTTCCCAATTAGGCTTGAGGTTGGAGTTAAGTTAGAGGGGTTGTCAGTTTAAGCTATAGGCAATGGCTTTATTGCTCACTAACCATCATTTCTTTAGAGCCTATGTGCTAATTACTTTGGATGGTCCCAGAGACGGAGATTATAAATCCATTAGCACCCAAACCCTCGTGGTTCCACTGTGCAAACACTGTAATTTTGTAGTGCACCAAAAAACCCAAAGTTTAAGTACCAGAAGTTACATGAAGGGAAACAGATTTTCCAAGTGTGTGTGTGTGTGTGTGTGTGTGCGTGTGTGTTTGTACTTCTTAGGGATCCACTGTGAAAGGAAGCCACAGCGTATATCAATCAGCAGCTAAGCCAAAACACACAGAGCAAACTAAGCATAGCAGAATATTAACAGACAAGCGAAAATGTCTCATCAGAGGGCTTTTGACTATTAATGGCCGGTGGTTAGATTTAAAAACGACCTGTTTATATTATGTCAACTTAATGCGGCACAGGAATCATAGATGATCAGCACAACATGATTTTAATATTGTGGCTTCTGTTTTTATGCAAGTTTGGGAAATCGTTTATTCTTATCCCCCAAGAGGCTGTGAAATATCCAGGGAGCGACGCAGCCTTAAGGCACGAAGTGAATTAGACTTAATACCTGTTTGACTGCGTTTAAAGAAGCCAATCCAAAAAAAAAAAAAATAAAAAAATAAAAAATATCGGGACCCAAGCGGGGGTGCACGAAGGCATCTCACCCCTTAAGTAATTTATTTCAGGGAAACCGGAGGGCAAAGGTGGAATTCTTGAGAAATTCAACAAGGATAAGGGAGCTTTAGGAATTCTGCACGCAGATTACTTTTCATCCCATCCTCACATTATCCGACAACACGCAGGAGAAATATAGCTCAGCGACAAAAGAGCGAGATTACCCTCCGACACTGAAGAGTGCAAAACAATTTTTAAGAAGTATTGCGATTATTAAGGGAACAAACGAGGGGAGAGAGAGAGAGAGAGAGAAAGAGGGAGGAGAGAGGAAGAGGAGGAGGAGGAGGTGAGGGGGAAGGAGGGGGTGATTCACTGTGTACTTTCAGGAGGGTCCGGGGGGTTGGAGGGGGACAAAAAGATGACAGCTCACCGTTCATAATGTCCTGTCACTGTCATAAAGTGGTGTAGTGGCTGATAAACCCATAACACAAGAGTTTACTAACCTTTGCATGCTGACATTAATATATATGGTGTTTAAATTCATATAAAACGCAGAATAAAACTGATCAAAGGTCAAGATTGCTGACGATCAACTCATGAATTCTTTGTCTTTTGGTAACTTTTAACAGGCTGGTGTTGATGCCGTTGCTCATGATGCCTCGCCATGCTGCCTGACACTGGGGCAGAGTCAGCCAGCATGGCCCTTATGGTTTAACTTTTGGTTTCTAACTAAATGAGTGGCATCACATCAGTACTGCATTATTCTCTCCCCCCCAAAAACCAACACACAGCAGGGGCTTAATTAGAAATGTAGTGTAGCTGAACCATCAGCAAGCTGGAGCTGAGAGAGGCTGAGCACATTGCTGCAGTCTAGTTTACATCAGTACGGAGAAAACAGAAAATTATTTCCCCACAAACTCTCAGAAGCAAGTTGCACAGGAATTTATTTACATTTAGCAACCTTGAAAATATTTTGTGCTCTTGAACAACCGAGAAATATTACTGATTAGAATACTAAAATATAGCAGATTAGCCAAGACAACAATTGTGTGAAATATTTTTAAATATATTCAACATTTGTAATTGAAAGAACTATGAAGACACACACACACACACACACACACTAACAAACATGGACAAAACCCTCTTGAGATCGTGTGGATTTTCACTTGGAGAGTGTGCGTCTGGTGTTTGCATGTGTGGGCACATGTGTGTAAAAAGACAGTGAAGTGAAGGTGGCCTGTGTTTAGTGTCCAGACCTGGCAGATTGTGACCTTATCAATGTGAAACTCTTAAGATAAATTATTCATAGCACCTGTTTGATGTCTTCGGCCAAAGAATGACAAAGGTGTAAGATTTGAGATGCATCTCAAAGCCATGAGTATGACTTACTGTGCTGCTTCTCTGTATTAAAGAGCAGAAAAAAGAGGCTTTTTCCTAACAGTGGGGTGCAGAAGATAGCGACTAGGAAACAGCCATAGATAGTTAAGTGTAGGCTAATGCAGATACATTAATATAACCAAAGTGGAAGTGAGTGAACCATTTTCAGTGTGCAAGGAGTGGCTTCTGTCAGCCATTGTCTTAATGCCATGAGACTCACAGGTGTCCAGTGATTATGTCGGTCACTGAAGCAGGCCACCTGCATTGTCACTGCCTGCTTTGTCCTCACCTTAATTTGAAACCTGATGCAGAGGAGTTTGTGTGGGCGATTCAGCGGAGGTAACCTTGCCCTTTGTAACCGAGTTTGTGCTGTGTCTCCTCGCAGGCAGGGAGAGCGACATGGCGGCCGGGCGTTCAGAAACACAGCGGGACGTGTCGGTGTGGTGCAAGGACTGACACTGGGATGAGCTGTAATTTATGGCGAGTGCTGTTTGATTATAGGAGGGTGACGCTGACACCACTACTTAGTACGAGTGTTGGGGATTACTTGACATGACAGCCCTGCACTGACAAGCTTATTGTACTTAATCATACATGTGGTAAATAGAACATTAATGGTAAATTAATAGTCACTCTCAGAATAGATTTGAAGAGGCTGTCCTCTCTGAATTTTATTGCTCATTTCGGATTTAGTTTTTTTTCAGTAAGTACATTACTGGGATGTGTGTTTAACAAGTACTATTCAAAGCTTTTCCACATGAATCCAAGCATCCTGGAACTCAAATTCTTTCTCAATGATTTGTTTTGGAAAAAGACCATAGTATGATTTTTGGGAAACCGGCAGCTGAGCTTTTCAGAGCCAGAGGTCAACATAATGCTCAGTATTAATAAAACAAATAAGACTAGGATGGATATTAATGATGATATGTACAGATGTCCCGTGCATGAGTTTGAATTATGTGTGTGTGCTGAAGGAGAGCAAAGGAGAAACACTCTTACACGTTTGTGTATTTACTTGTGTGTGTGTGTGTGTGTGTGTGTGTGATAGCTGAGTCCGTTTCCCTTAGATGTTCTCTGTGACCTTTGACCCCACAGTTGGGGTCGAGCCCTGACAAATGAGATGGTCGAGTTCTGGCCAGAACTGCAAACATTCCACAACAATCTTCTGTCCTCCTCCTCCTCCCCTCCTCATATCCGTCATTCCTAACCCCTTCACTCCTCTCAGTGTGTCTCTTCCACATCTTCGAGAGAGTCAGAGAAAGTTCTCATTACAAACAAACATGTTTTATTGTATTTGCTGTGGGAATCGCACACACTCTCTCTCACACACACACACACACACACGCACATCCTTCAAATTAAGAATTACAACATCGGTTAGATTTAATATCCCCTGACATGTGCCTTGTTCACAGAAGGAAAGAAAACAAAAGAGTGTGATCTTAGAGAAGAAGCCGTGTTAAAGATTTGGATAATACAAGCCTGCACTCTGAAAGCACATCGTGTGTGTGTGTGTGTGTGTGTGTGTTTGGAAAGCTTGTCAGTGATGTCAAGGATGAGAAATGTTGCAGTGTGGTTTTTACACACGCTGCTGGCTCTAGCATTTCCGGCAACATTTCTCACTCTGCCTCCCTCACACCATCCGCTCTGCTGCAATATCCCCACATTTTTCCATCCTTTCACTTCTTCCCTTCCCTCCCTCCCTCCCTGTTTGCCTTCTCTCCGCTCTCTGACCACTCTTACCCTTCCTCTCTGCTGCACCACCCTGCCCAATCTCAGCCTCTCCCTCCCTCCTCTCTCTCCTCACAGCACATTCAACCCCCCCCCCCACACACACACTCTTTTTCCTCCACCCACTATTTTCTCAGATTTTCTAACATGCCGTTCCACAGAATGCTACCACCTGTGTCTTTACGGAGGAAAGGAGAGCTATTGGTATTCCTCTTCGGGGAAGCTGGTTAAGATAAGTGGCACCCTCTATTACAATGACACGGCAAATAACAGTTCTGCTGGTTGTGTTTCTGTATTACCTTCCTTTTTATTTTTTCTCATGGAATGACCCCAGCTTCCTGAGCACCACCACCCTCCATCAGAGTTCTGGCTACAAGTCGTGCTGTAAAAACACACGCACAGTCACTGTCGCTGAACGTCAACAGAGCAGCCACAGCGCCACAAAAGGAGCCTGGAGACCAACAAAGCCGGCTGATACAGTAACACTGAGCGGATCACGCTCTTGAACTTGCTTTCATAATGATGTAATATTAATAAAATGCAATGCAACACAGTAAAGATCTTAATAAAAACACATCAATCTCAGTGTGTGTATGTGGTTTTTTTTTTTTCTTCTCTTCACTCCCAGTTGAATTTGAAACCATTTGATGTCGGCTGTTATGTGATTCATCCGAGGGTACAGCTGCTTCTCATGGATCTTGGCCTGGACTGGACTGCTTCCTCACAGGGCAACTGATCACGTGACTCAATCACACGGATAGATCTGAACTCTAATTGGCCGCGCACTGGCGCATTACCCTGGTGAATCTGGGTGCACATATACAGCTCTCTGCTTTGGACAGTAAAATGGCGGACTGTGTTTTGCCTTCCTAGCCAAGAGGACATCGAGTTTTGCGTACATCTGTGGGTGGGCGCTCATAGATCACAGGCTGTTGTTATGATGATCTACAGTGCAAAAGAATATGTCATTCCTCGGGCGATGCAAATAGCTCTGCAAATGAAATGAAACAACGCAATGTCACGCAGTGAAGTTGAGTAGCTGAAACAGAAAGAAAAGAGGTTTCAGTATACAATTAGATTACTGCAGGACTCGAGTATCTTCCTGCTCCCTCTCTGTTTCTCCCTCCACCTCCTGGTCCCTTTTTTCCCCCCTTTCATTCACATCCAAGATGTGTCCACGCATTAATGACCAGTTGTATGGTCTGTATATTCAGTGTAAATAAATAATAAAGCTCTCCTATCACTGTCATCACCATCAGCCTTCAACTTGGTGGGGTTAAAGCAGGCAGCAAGGGCAACAGGCAACACGGAAAATATGCGTAGGCGTATGTGTGTAATCACGGCCACGTCCATGGTGCAGTTCAGCCGATTGTGTTTACGTCCGATTCCTCCTCCTCCTCCTGTGTCCACAGGCAGCTCAGGGATGTAAAGGAAGGGCTCAGAGCCATTTGATTCTCTGCCACCACCCACCGTTACCCCAGTGTTACAGAAGCGTGGATGTCTGTCTGTCCCCCAGAGCCACAGTCCCGCTCTCCCCCATCCCTCCTCAACCAGCACGCACCCACCAACCCAGCACCCCCTCCGACCCCCAATCCCTCCACCTCCCTGCCTCGCTCCCTGATTCAGTGTGTAAAAGCGCCCCCTGAATGATGGATTACTGTGTCACAGCAGCCTGCGAAGGATTAATTTGTTTCATTGATTTCTCTTTAGGCAGAATGCCAGCGTCTGCCGCTTCCCACCTTTTCCCCAAGACTCGCAGCTGTAATAGACGGTAATGGCCTAAGACAAATCAACCCGTTTCTTGTAAAAATAGCAGCAAATAACCCTCCCCACCTTCCAGCCTGCACTCTACTCGGGAGCACATCGGGGAGTGGTGGTGGTGGGTTATCGAGGGTGTTCGATTCATCCTCGTGCTCCATCTCTATCAGTCTGTCTGGTTATCCTTCCTTACCAGCATCCCTCCTTATCCTGTGCGGAGCCAGAGAGGACCATCCAGTCACTCTAACAAAGCCATAAGTCTGCCGTACTTACAGCTCCCTCTCAAGCCTCACAATGGATGGGTAATGACAGCGCTGTCTGGAGGGGGCTGTGGGAGTTGGGCCATTCTCTCCAGTAATGGAAGCAGTTACTGCCATTCCCTATACACCTGCAGGAACAGCTAACTGTTAACCGCTGTGATCTATGGCAAGGCCTTACCGCACTGGGCTAAGGTTGAGCAGTTGTACTGACACCACTGAATTAGGACATGTCTGCACAACACATCTTTTTTCCTTCTGTCTTTGCTATGGCGCTACATGGAGAGCTATGGAAAAGCATTGGGGTTATTTATAAACAAATGCGTGCCAATGAATCAGTGTTGGTTCAGCTCTTAGCACTGCAGACTGACAATCCGGCATTCCTGACATTCACTGATTTAATGCAGACATAAGATGCTGCCACATCTTTACTACCCTGTCACTGCTTTGAACGATGGGAAACCCAAACTGCCTGTAACATTAAGCGCACCACTACAGGCTGACTGTCCTCGAACGCTTTCCAATCCCACAGAGATTTACGAGCAGAACCACATCCATTAATCCATTGTTGATTTGCTGTGGCTGCCCTGCTGGGTTTTTAGGATCAGATATCATACAGTGCTGAAATTCACGCCACTGCGCAGCTGGGTAGACTGTAAGACTCTGACCGGTGCTAAACATGCTGCACGAAGAAAATTAAACAAAAGTGAATGTTTTTGAATTTTTAAATTCATAACACATTTGAAATTCCTGCAGGTCCATCATCGGGTCTTATTCACACACAACCTGACAGATAAATGAACTTTTGACAGAAAACGCTGTCACTTGCATTAAAATTTACAACATAAACGAGAGTGACAATCCATGCAGGGCTCAGTACGAGTGACTTAGAGCTGGTACACAATGTGATAATGACCCGGGCTGCAGGGAAATCTCATCAGCTCCCTGCAATCAATTTAACAGTGTTTACAAAGGCAGTGGCTGGGGTTTGTGCTTGGGGACAGAGCACTGGTCACCTGGTGCTCCACTAGATCCTCCTGCTAAGCTGGCCTCTCCTGGGTAAACCTCCACAAAGCCTCCTCATGTCTGACACCACCAGGTCCTTCAAAAACAGACAGCTCTCAGACAGAGGATTAGGTAATCTCACCATGATACTGTCTTTTTCTCTATTTCTATCAACGTTTCATCCTCAATGTCTCCCTTTCTCTACCCCTGCATTCTCATACCACAACCCCCCCACCCCCCCGTGGCCTGTTGAAGTTCTTGTACTACTCAGGGCACAGCTATCCTCAGGGGTCCTTACATTCTTAAGTGCCTCCAGAAAAGGTTAGCTGGCAGGTAATTGTACAGCTGTGGTCGGGCTTATCTTAATTGTGGGTGCTTCAGTGCAAGCTACACTTCCTTTGATGAAGAGACTTACAGTATACAGAATAAAGAGATAGGAGAGAGGGATGAGAAAAGGATTTACCATTCGTTAGTTGCTTGTATTTTGCACCGTAGCAGTATAACATGAAAAATGTCTTTTAATTCATTATAGATTTACCATTTGTAATTTGAAAATCAAAACCTTTTTTTCAGATATGTCATAATGCTATTTTTTTCTTGTCTTTATTGTCCATTTTTCTAAAATGTTCATTGTACGCATCAATGGAAAGCTTCTATTTCCAGCTCAGCACACGTTTTTCTACTTATCTGAGAGTGCACATTTTAGGATCCATGTGCATAGTGGAAAATGCAATGCTGACCTCGTAGTGTTAAAATCCTAATGACTAGGTCTTCAACCATTCCAAATCTATAC
This sequence comes from Scatophagus argus, assembly GCF_020382885.2. Lineage (NCBI taxonomy): Eukaryota > Metazoa > Chordata > Actinopteri > Scatophagidae > Scatophagus > Scatophagus argus. Next base: position 5,248,107 of record NC_058496.1, on the reverse strand, counting down.
CTCTATTAGCCATCTGATCATATACATACATATTATAAACATACACACACACATATGTCGATAGGAAGCTTTAGGGGAGTTAGTGTTTGCATTGCCCCAGTCAAAGGTCAAGACTGACCAATAAAATATTTCCAGAGCGCCATCAATAACTCCGACATGCAGACTAATACAGTATGGGATTGTGGGTAGGGGGAGGAAGCCTGCTGTGGTTGCTTCGAGCAGAATGGATGAACAGGAGGCCAAAAGGTTATTGGACAGACTTCAGGCCCCTGCCCCTGTACCCTCTCATATGTGCATTTGATAGTGACAGGGGCAATTATAAAGGTATACTTCAGACAGGTCAAATGGGAGAGGGCAAAGTGCAGAACCTTTAAAGCACTGGTCAGAGTCAAAGGTTAGGACAGACATAGGACATCATACCGAGCCGCTGGGCAAGGGGTAATGGAATCAGAGCTATAAAGACACAGACTGATGAGCAGGATAAAATGGAACATTTCTTCTCTTCATTTATGTTTCATAGACAGAAAATTACACGAGATGCTCATGAACAAAATGTTAAAATTATGGCAATAAATAGTGTTGGCTGGTCTACATTAACTGTTTTGTGTGTGATGTTCAAATACAGTATGATGTCAGAAGAGCTGTAAGGCTTCATGACTATTAAATATGAATAGCCCAAGGTCAGGGAAGGTCGTGGCACGCATTTAGCACCAGTGACCGACGCCAAATGTAAAGGTCAAAGAGGAATTGCCTGAGTCTGGGCAATACAACATTTGCTCGTCCACATTTATGCATCCCATTGGCAGTGATTTATGGAGGGAGATAAGCGTACAGATGGGAAGAAAACACTCTTTTTCTCCTATCCCGTCAGACTCGGTAAATACACTACTCACTCATATCAATCACCGTGTCACAGTGAATCGCCACTGTATGCTTCCTGCTCAGATTAAAAACTGCTTTTGTCTTGCTCTGCCTTCTCCCTCCAGCTCTGGGGAAAACACTGGCAGTATTGTTGCCATTTCACAAGCTCTATATTAGCATTTCAAACAGCTGTGGTACAAAAGTACTGAGTATGTTCATAGTCAGCGGTATGCTTTAGTTACATGCGATCTTCCATGGATAGAATCCATACTGTATCAATCATACACTATAGATGTAAGGTCCCTCAATTGATCTCAAAAATGCTGAGGAGAAAATGGTAAGCTTTTTTTTGTCTTTTAAAATAAAGCTGTTATGTTACAATATGATTTTTTTTTCTAATGTAATGCAATACACTGTCTATTTCTAGGTCCTGAGACTGCTGTTATTTTATTCTCATTCACTGAGCTTCCATGCATTTGGTTTACATTACAAAAAAACAGAAACTTCAACATTAGAGATGCAAGATATTGGATTTTTGCAGATATGCTGATATTTTGATATTTTCCAATTCATTTTGGTTGATTGCTGACCATATTCTTTTCCCACCTAATTGCAGAGATCATCAAGTCTGTCTTGTAATGTAGTCATGGTTGGATGAGTTTGGTGAGGAAGAACTTGACTGGCCCACACAGAGCCCTGACCTCAACTCCATCCAGCACCTTTGGGATGAACTGGAACACAGACTGTGAGCCAGGCCTTTCGGTCCAACATCAGTGTCTGGCCTCACAAATGCTCTACTGCATGAAAGGGGAAAAATTCTCACAGAAACACTCCAAAATCTTGTGGAAAGCCTTCTCAGAAGAGTGAAAGCTGTTACAGCTGCAAAGCTGTCCATGTATTTAGAACGCGATGTCACTGAAGTCCCATTTGCTGCAATGGTCGGGTGTCCCAATACTTTTGGCCATATAGTGTATTATCATGCCTGCTCTTATTTTGATGCTCCACTGCTGACACATTTAAAAACTAAATTGTCAACGGTTTGTGTTGCATGCACATAATTAGAGTGTCTCATCAGCCTGTATTATCGGCAGAAATGTTCATTGCAGGCCAGTGCTGATAATTTAAACCTTTATTTGCTGATACTGATGATGTGCTGATATTATTGTGCATCGCTACTCTACCCTGTTACATTCATCAGAGTACCAGGAATTTAAAATAGTTCATGTTGAAGCAGGTTTTATGCTTATAAAACACATAACTGCTGATTCCAATCAATTCCCCGTCCTCAGGGGGGGACTCTCTAGCCCAGCTTTAAAGAATTTTTTAGGCCTCTTCAATGTATTTGAATGTTCCCCATGTCCCTTTGGCTCCTTAAATGTAAAAACCAGCCTGTTACTGGTGCGCCATAGCTTTGGCAAACTACCCCCAAGTGGTTCAACCTCAAAAAAAACATGTTTTTGAACTGCTGGCCAAAGCGGAAACAAGGTCTAGTGAGTCGCTTTTCAAGCTGAGCCATAAAGACCAAATTTTCTTTTCCTCCAGTAGTAATAAATGTGTTATTTTCCTTTATTAAACATATTATGTTTTTTCATAGCAAGATCAGAAGGTAATAACATGCAACACCATAGGCACTAGTGCATATTAGCTGCCACCTTCTGTTTAGTGCTCTGTCAGTCTGGATTTCAGCCTGTATGCAACGTCAATATGACAAAAACCTCTTTAACATCAGGAAAAATGCAGTAGCCAAAGAATGTTGCTCCTCTGGAAATCATATAAGTTTCATTGCATTGACTGGAGAGGTCAGCTTTGGGGATCGGATTTTTACCATTATAATACCAGCGATGACATTTCCCTGCACGCCAGCCGTTACCCCATCTACTCCCCCACCCTCCCTGTGAGAACAACAGTCCTAAAGGCCGTTTATATATGGGACAAGTTCTGTACGTCCTGTCACATTCATCTCTATTTCCCCATTCACCATGGGGCATTTGAACCACATCAGAATCTATTACCACCATGCAGATTCAGCCCCTGCTGACAATACAAATCATGATAAGATGGAACAGTGACTCCATAAACACCCTCGCTTCGACATTACATCGTATGAGCTGGGCTGGATAGCAGATCCCACTTGTGATCTATGTGATCATCTATTTATACAGATGGACTAAAGATACGGTTATCATCGCATCTCCGTCTGTCTTAAACCTATATGTCTGTTATTACTCCCATTCAGAAGAAACGGTTATAAAAATTTGTGTGTGTGTGTGTGTTTTTAACTGTGGTAGCATCCATCAATCAGCTGAAGGAGTTCCAAATCAGCTGCTTGCGGGGAGAGATTTATGCTGTAATGCATCAAGTCAACAGACCTTTACAGTAAAATATGATTTTATCAATAGGCCTGATCAATAGTGCATGCAAGATGCTGTGTAATTATTACAGAGGTCCGTATCAATAAAACTGTCACGCACGACCTCTTGCCAAAGGCTATGGAGCAGGCAGTTGCAGACAGTTGAAGAAAGGCTTGTGTCGTGGCCCTGAGATGTTTGATTACCTGTACATAAGGTCACGTCTTTGATGCACCATAACTTATCAGGACATCTTAGCGGAGACGAGACTCAGGCTAGGAGATTTTCAACCGCAGTGCCTATGTGTGCTACTGCATCCGACACATTTAAGCCTATATGTATATGATGCATTTTACAGGTCAATTAATTCTGCCAGGTTGGTGAGCTGTGTTTCCTTGCACCTCTGCAGACGTAAGAGATAATAAATGATAGCGACGCGGACGACTGTCTTTACTGGAGTGAGGATCATTTGTCCTGAAGCAAGGCAATCCGAGAGTGGAAGAAAGACTGTCAAAAAGAGCTTTGTGTTACACTGTAACGGGAGGTTTCTGCATTGACACACTCTCATACACACACATACAGCACACCAGAGAGAGAGAGAGAGAGCGCGTGAGGCAGGGACCAATGAGGCAGTTTATATCGGGATTTTGTTTCACAGCCACGGCCTCCTGGGAGAGAGGGGTCTGCCAATAACACTTAAGAGACAGAGCAGGAAAAGTAAGTGCTTTTATTACAGCTCATCACTCATGTAATTTCTGGCAGCATTTGTGATTACAGATCAAGTGATTGACTAACTACACTTTCGGCAGCTGAGTTATGAACCGGGTGCCTACCATTCCAGCCCCGGCAGATTCTCCGTGTCAGCTGTAACTCATCCTCTCCTGGGGTGTTAAATCAAAGAGCACACTGCAGCCGGAAGAGTTAAATAATAACTTCAGCTTTATTGTAAATCTGTCAGAAATTAAACCTGCACGGACGTCGTCTTGGCCCCGATGTTGTACTGCATGGGGTGAAGAGGCTGGATGGAAGGGATCAATAGAGGCCCTGATGGAGGTATTGATGGATGACAGGTGAAGTGGGTGTGTGTGTGTTTGTGTATGGGTGTGTGTCTGTGTGGTGGGAGGGGTGGGATTGAATCACCCTGGGGTTGGGTAGAGAGCACGGCTCAGGGTGTTTAATCGACAGGTCTCACCTTGAATCGATCGGCAGGAGTCTCGCAGGGCAAAGACGTGATACACACAACCAACACTCACTCACACACACCAAAACAAACCATAGGGAGTGGAACAGATGATGGGGTGCGATGCCAGCGCATGTGTCAACGCCATTAGTACCGCATGTCTGTATGTAGTCAGTGCTGGGCTTGGTACTCAGAAGCTAAAACCTAATTTTTAATGTCTTACTCATCACTCTCCTCGTGCAGCACTTCCTTTAAAATACCTTTGCATAGTTTCACAACCCTACAATTACCTTCTTCAAGAAAAAGATAAGGTAATCAAGGTATCAAGGTAATTAGTAGCTTTGATGACCATTTGTATTGTTAGGCGAACTGAAATGACGACTACTGTTTTGAAAGCAAAACACGAATAACAACAAAATCATAATCAAAACAATTAATAACTTACAGGTGGTACAGTAACTGAAAACTTCATGCTATGATTTGTAAATTTAAAAGCAGTTCTGATAAAATATCAGTCATAACCAGATTATTAGTGGTATTATTAAGCAATATTAACATCAGCGAGAAACCATTTTATTGTCATTTAACATTTTGAGTGATGTGTGTCTAACACTGCTAACCTGTGACACAGTTACTGACAAAAGGTCCTTTTTGATAAAGGTAGATAATAGAAAAACATCACATTTATAATGACATCCCGACAAGAGCTATCACGAGGTACAACATCTCACTGAGAAACACAGACAAGTTCAGTTCCCTGTAATGATCCTATTTTAACCCCATCATATAATATTATGTCACACTAAAGGAGCCATAGCATCATGCGCATGTGTGACTCATACTGCAGAGATGGGCTGACACTGAAACTCTCCACTGTGAAATGTCTACAAGAGGCCAAGATCTGATGCGATGTTATGTCTTTAATAAACAACATACTGTAAGTATTACAATGAATGTGTCTCAGTAGTATATATACTAAAAAAAGGGGGAAAAAAGAAGAAGACGTAATGATTCAAGGACTGTACAGCTCCCACACGCAGCTTTGACTGTAAGACCAAAGTCTCTTGCTTTCAGATGAGGTCAAGGTTCATGAGTCTTGTTGACTGAAATGGTTTGTAAGAGGGGCAGATTTGCCAAATCACAGTGTGGGGTAAAGTGAAGGCCATTAATGCTGATCTGGAGTCTGTTTTGGAGAACTCTTGCAGAGCGAAAGAGGCTGTTTGCCAGTCACCTTTGAGCCAAAAAATGTAGTTTTATATGTGGTCTACAGAAAAGCATTATACAGTGGATAACAGAGTGCACATTCTAACTCTGTGGCCAGTCATTTCTGGGGACAGTTGGCTAAGAAACGCTTTGACCCTAATAACTTCTATGTATTGAGTTTAAATCATTCACACAACTAGACACAAAAGGATAAACATACATGTTTTAAACATTAAAACATCAGATAAATCATATACATTTTCTAGCACCACTGATGGAAAGGATCAGATCTGCAGATTCTTACAGATTCTTCCATGAAGCGTCAGAGGCAGAAACCACACTTTTGTGTTTTGGGCAGTACCTGAAGGGCTCAGAAGAGGAAGGAAAAGGAGGAGAGGGTTCAACTCGTGGTTCTGGGCGGAAGGAAGGTGAGGACATCTTAACCTGCTGACCAGGGCTCAGAAGGGGAAAAAGACTGTAGATTGGAGACTTAAGCCCAGTGTGTAGTCCAATTCCTGAGTGATGACAAGAGGATACCCTCTGTCCAGCAAGGCCTGAACTTCTTCCAGGGGGTGTGGGTTTGGGTCTGAGCCTGGGACTCTGCAAAATGCGGCAGTCACTTCCAGGTCTTTGGAACAAATCAGTCAGATGTGTAGACCTTTCCTGAAGAGGCAAAAACATAAGAAAAAACAAGCATAGATATAAAGGCTCTTTAACTTGATTGGTGACTGCTTCCTGTTTGTAAATTACTGTTCTTGCTGTGATCCAGTGCTAAAGTCACACTTCAAGCCCGCCAGCCAGTTGCTCTATACTTGCCCCTTTAATCTCAGCCAAAGTGATTCAATGCTGCCTGCAAGTACAAAACCACTTAGCTCTCTCAATCATGTAGAATGGACATTTATATAAGTATAACAAATAAGGAGTTTAGAGCCAGCAGCCTTTTGACGTCACCAGATCATCCCGATGTTTCCAATAACTCTCACTGTCAACTGAGTAATAAAAGCAAAAATGATGTTTGGTTTGTATGTACTGAGATAAAAGAGGTACAGAGAAAGAAATCAAACTTAATATTGCAAACCCAGATGTTTGTTTCTCTTTGAAGATATATGCACCCTGCTCATGGGAAACATAGTGACAAGCCATTTTGATTTGTTCTTTGTGATAACAACACTGTCACTCACCTTTCCAACCTCAGCTAAAACTGTGCTATGAACTTGTTGCCCTGTCAGCAGCCGGGGCAAAGAGCTGGCAGTGCGCCTGCATTGCTCTCCTGCTGATCTGGGTAAAAGATGCAAAGTGGTGAAGACTACGTCTCTGCTTCCTTTAATTCTGCATGGTTCTTTCCTCAGCCCCCACAGCCCCGCTGTCCAGCAGCCTTCCCTCACATCCCCCTGGTCGGATTTGATTGATGAGCAGCTATTTCCCCTCCTGTCCATTCGCTTTGCGGACCTGGCCACGGCAAATGCTGAATCGTGTAACGCTCCATCTCCCTCATCCTTGTTTGGTCTTTCTTCAAGTCTTTCTTCTTCCTCTGCCCTCTCACTCTCTTCATCTTTCTCCTGCTCCTCAGAGCCCTCTGGTCTCTCCAGTCCCTGAAGCAGCTTGTGATGAACCTGCCTGGAGTCCTGTCAGGAGGATACACAATATGTGTTTAGGTTGTCCCTATTTTAAGGTTTTCAAGGTGTACAGCAACATTTCAAAGTTATGTATTGTTCACTGTGACTTAGTCAGTGTGTATCCTCTGGGCAGAAGTTGCATACTACTGGCAAACATTAAAACTCACTAATAATTTTAAGTTATTTATTCATATTTAACGCTGATATATGATAACTTGGGCAACATGCGTAATTTACTTTAAACAGTGTGCGGAAGCTGAAGCAAAGAATGTCTTTCTAAACCGTCTCTAGCTGAAGCTAGCTATGAAAGCATTGGCCTACTGCAGTCACACAGGAAAATGTACCACTTCAAATGAAGGCCAGCTCACAGAAGTTCAGCCTCCCACACAGTTCAGCACTCATGCTGAGGAAGAATTTATCAGGAAGACGGATGCTTTACTCCAAACAATTTCATTGCATGAGTCTGGACTGTGTGACCTTTACAGAAGAACACAGAACACTAATTAACATTAGATCTTGACCAATCCTGTCAGTGTGTCAGGAGTTTTAAAAGATCAATAAAGTTAAGCTCTTGTGCGTAACTGCACACTTATCGCATGGGGAGACATTAAAGTGGCAGTTCTTTGATTTCCGTATAGCCTAATATTGCTTGTTGCACCTTCTGCATTGTCCATGAGATGTATGACCGTGATCCTCTCAATAGAGGATCAACAAGATAGTCATCTCTGGTAAAGGTAAATTGACCTCAGGATAAAAAAGCCCTGATCTGTGTGAAGTTCTAAGAAATTTGATTCTAAAAAAAAATACTCAAATTCAGGATCACAGTTGAATTTGGTTCCTTGAGTCGTATTTTATCAAGATGAAGACTTTCTTATTTGTAAATGTCAGCCTATCTGTTGGGTTGAGCCAGAGTTGGATAATGGCCACTGTTTTATGCAGAGGCATTATGATATCACAGGAAAGGTGACCTTTGACTTTTTCTGATATGAAATGCCATCACTTCCTCAGTTTACCTTATTAGACATTTGTGTGAAATTTTGCCTTAATTAGAATATGAATTCTTCAGTTATGGACAAAAATGGGTTCTGCGAGGTCACAGTGACCTTTGACCACTAAATTCTAATCAGTTCATGGTTGAGTCCAAGTGGATTTTTGTGCAAAGAGAAATTCTCTCTAAGCGCTTCTGAGATATGACACACGTAAATGGTTATGGATGGATGGAAGGACAACCCAAAAACATAATGTCTCTGGCGGTGGCTATCACCAGTGTCAAATAGGAAAAGACATTTGAGAGTGCAAATCTACTCCTAAAGATGAGATTCCAGCATGGTATAGCAGGTTGGAGAGTGAACAGTAGTTGAATGCACATATGTGTGTACTTGTACATGCATGTGTATGCGTGGAAGTGAGAGAACTGCCCTGGTAAGGTTGTCTTCATCAGTGCACAGTATAATTCTAATTGGCTTTATTAGGAGGCTTAAATCTAATACCAGCTCTGTGTGCTGCCTTAGGCTGTGTGTGTGTGTGTGTTTGTGTGTGTGTGTGTGCGTGCACCTCTGTTTGATGTTTACAAGTCAACAGATCTCTCACAGATTGTTTTTTTATGTAACATACATGAGTAGATGGACTAACACAACCCCATCACAGTAATAAAACTGCATTCCCTCCTGTGCCTCAGTCTGCTGCAGTGCATTTCTCCAGTCTGAGAGCAGAGCCCCAGTCAATGGGCAAGTAAGGCATTTAGAGGTTCAAGTCCAATGAGGCAGGAGCACTGTAGCAGCAGATGTAATGGTGCAGACTTAAGGCAAGAGAAAAGCTGCATGAAACTGCACCGCAACATTTGACCCCATTTAAAAACTTGATACCAATTAGAGAGTTCTGGTTGTAAATAATTTAAGAGATCTCTCTCTCTCTCTCCCTCTCTCTCTCACTGAACGCACACAAATAATTTTATGTATGTATGAATGTGCACGTGCGTCCACACAATCTCACATATTAACCTATGAACATGTATGCGCTTGCCTGTGCACACATGGACACGCACATGCACACACGCATATGCACACACGCATATTCCACCAAGCTCTGGAAACAGACTTCTTAATGAAGCATTCCCCTAGTGAAAGTAGAGCGGAAATACGTACTGGCCCATTTCTGCCTTCAGTTCACCATCCTCTCTCTCTCTCTCTCCCTTACCTTCTGCACATCATTTGTTTTATTCATGTTTCGTTGTCTTTCTCTGTTGTCTCAATGAGCTAAATCACAACCCCTAATTTATGGCTACAGGCAAAGACAATTCTACAAACAAACTGGCTGATGAGAGGGGATGACTGAAAACATACGCGCTGAGCGGCACGTGTAAATCTTAAAATGTCTGTTACCGTCTTTTTATCGATGGTTATTTACATAAGAAATGACAACATGCATAAAAGAATGGCTGTGATGCAAAACGAAAAAAGGCTGTGCACTGGAGGAGAGGGGAAGTGAGAGAGAGATAGAGAGGGGGAAGAGAGAGTAAATCCAGTGACACTGAGTGGGGAGCACTCAGGTGTGGTGAGAGGATTATACAAAACCCTGAGTATGAATGACAGTAAACACCTGAATGACAGAGAGACGGGGAGGGGCGGGAGCTTGTGTGTGTGTGTGTGTGTGTGTGTGTGGCTGTGGGTGACAGTTTGGTAGTTCTCACTGATATTTTGAGAGGTGAGTGAATACATTAACCACTTAATGTTTTGAGGGCTGTGCTGTTTACTTGAGCGCAACTTGTTATACTGTATCATTCATTACTGATGTGTTGTTGCAGCATGTATAAAGAAACTGAAACAATGAATGGAAGAGGATTTGAGAAGCAAACAATGGCTGCGTGGGAACGAGGATGTCAACAAGGCAGGCAGGGAGTGTGGAAGAGGAAGATATCAATCAGGAGTGATCCACTGCAAGAGTTACGAGACCTGTTGAGTTTGCACGACTTGCAGACTGAGCCGTACAGTATACAAGCCAGTCAATAAAAGGGCCATAGAGAAAGAAAGAGGAGGTATATTTATCTTACTTGCACTGTGTTTTCTTTCTCTGTGTGTTCCGTCAGTAGGGGATTGCCGGTGAGGTCTCTGAAGCAAGCTTCAGTTTCTGGGTGAGCACATTCTCTGTTCTCTCTGCTCCCTGAAACACAAACACACCTTTCAGCACCCATAATCAACACTTAAATGTCCTTTCTTGCCTTCTTTAATCTGGAGTTTTGCTCACAGTTCTTTATTTCATGACTTTTCAGTAGCCACGATGTTTTATTCAAACAGTGTCTTGATTTCTATTGCTGAAGGCATGTCAGCCTTCTTATGCAATAATCTTATCAATACGACCCTGTTGTTTTTCTCTTTTTTTTGTATAGTTAAGTTGGATAAAGAGCTCCTCTTTTTGCAAACCATTAGCAGGAGTGCCAACACATTCGCCCCCTCTTGTGGAATGCTCAAATGTCTTTTTAACCTTTGGCTCAAAGCTAAATTCAGAAGAGAGCAACGCATGTCGATTCCTAGATCCGCTCTTAGTGAAATCCCTCACCTCTCGAGCTATATCACTGTACAGCGCTGACTCTACATGAAGCGTGACCCCGTTTCCCCCACGGCGACCCCCTCCTTCCCCTCACAGCCTTGGAAGATAGAGGAGCACAGGGGAAAGGCATGCCAAGGCAGTAGACACTTTTAAGCAAAGATTAAAGGTTTTTCTTTTTAATCAGTCATTTGGCAGCAATGTTAGCATTTCACCCTGGTGCGGCTAAGGATCAATTTTTAATGCTGCTGTGCAGAGAGCAGACAGGGTGATTGGCAAGAAAGAAGCTATTTACAAAGGATCTATTTACAATTTTTTTTACAGAAATATGCAGAGGGCACAATTGACATCTCTTACAGAATTTTAAATGAGCCCTCTCCCTTTCTTCACTTCGTCATGAGGCACGACCCCTGTGAGCCCAATGATCACTGTTCTGAGAATGTGTATGTGTGTGTGTGTGTGTGTATGTGTATGAGTGCATGAGTGTGTGTGTTCACCCATGTGTGTCTCACAAGTAAAAATGATAAAGGAATCTACACCTCTCCCTTGTGCTGCATTGTGTTACAATTTCTCCATGTAGTGCTGCCAGGGGCTGGGTAACTAGGTCGATGAACCCTGGTGTAAACACATCATAAGAATCCACCAAGAACATGCTAATGACAATGACTCTTTTTAAATCTATCTCTCTCCACTGTTTTCCACTCTTCTGTGCCACAGTGTTATAGCTTTATCGTCTGACGCATTGACTAATTTAAGCTTGTGTATATCTAAGGAAAAATGTTAGGTAGCTACCAGCATATTGGATGTTTCTTTGAGTAGGGCAAGCATTAAATGAACTTAAACCTGCAGTAAATCTCAGTGAGTGTTGAACGGCGGTGACTTTTGAGAGGAGTGAGAGACAGACAGGACACAATCCCACATCAGAGAGGACAGACTGAAATATTCAGACCCATACAAGTTCATGTTTGGACTGACCAAACACTGCTGTCACCTCCATGCACCAGTCGTCACACCTGTCCATGAATCAATCCATTTATCCATCCATCCATTATCCAACTGTCCATTCATCTGTTATTCAACCATCCATTCATTCACGCAGTCAACCAGGCTTCCAGCCGACCAACCCACACACCATTGATCCAATGATTGACCCTGCACTGGGTGGATCAATACTCTCTTCAATGGCATCATTGTAAGCGCTTAGGCACAATGGCCAGGCGTTGTTTGTACAGTTCATTTCCAAGGTAGCAAGGCTGTGCAGAGCGCGGGACGTGGGTCAGCGTTCTTTTCTCCTACGCTTACATGATCACAGCACAGAGAAAAGAGGGAGCACTGAAGAAGGCGCTGAGCAGCAACCTGTACACATGCAACAAAAGGGACAGTGTGCCATTTAAAACTACTGGCAATCACTCATGACTGTTGCTTCAGATAAAGATGCCTGTGGGGGCTGCAGGTTTACACACACACAACCGCAGTGTTACACAGGCAAGTGGACAGAGAAGAGTAAGAGCACACATTCAAACATTGCTGTAAGATGTCGTGTGCGATTGTGCAGATCACATGCAAATTGAGAGTAAAGTTTAGCTAAACATATTTCACCTCTACCTCAGATACCTGTAATGTAACTCTGAGTAAGTAATGCAGTATTTTATAGAAAGAATTACTGCAGATGACTGGCTACTTACTTCCTCAGACAATATAAACCTGGAGGAGCAGCAGCAGTATGCAGTAGACTCATGTTCAGTGTACCACTGGGTAGCCTATTGTGGCTTGGTGTGCATACAGAAACCATGCTGGGTTAGCGGTGAGGCCGGGTCTTGGCATTAAATGACTGGGACTCTGACAAGTCTCAGAGTTCTGTCACTGCGGTTCACAGGTCTTGTTAGCCAAGGTGTCGGCATGGGTGGAAATGACTGTGTGTGAGCGTGTGTGTGTGTGTGCATGTGTGCGGGGTGAGCATTAGACAGCGCTCCTACCTCCACCTCCTCACCTGACACCAGCAATAAAACTAAACAGGCCAAGGTGCTATGCTGTGTGTGTGCGTGTGTGTGTGTGTGTGTGTGTGTGTGAATTTGCACAGGGGAAAAAAAAAAGGGGGCATGTGCACTGCAGGGCTGTTGCTGCTGTCACCAATTTGCTGGGGCCTTCAGACGGGAGTAGGAGCAAGGTGACGGAGCTGTGGCTTGATAAACACAGAAGCCCTGCTTCGATTTCCTATCCAGTCCACTTTGGAAACACATGGCTCTTCCTGGGCGTTGTTGGCCCAGGAAAAAAGAAGAAGAAGAAGAAGAAGAAGAAGAAGAAGAAGAAGAAGAAGGAGGAGGAGGAGGAGAGAAGAGGAGAGAAGGGGGGCAAAAGGGGAGGAGGAGAAAGAAGGAGAGCCACAAGAGAGACATAGTGATGAGTGTGCAGTGAGGGGAGATAACAGTCAGGACGGAAGGTTGAGAGAGGGAGCGATAGAGGGAAAACAGAAGAGGGTAGAAATAGGTGACATGCCTAATGGGATCAGGTGAATTGACTTCCAAAGCAATGACAGACTTCCCATATTTCCACAGGCTGACAAGAAAAAGAGAAAAAGGAAACAAGAAAGATTGTTTGGTTCTCTTCACAACTTGCAGTTTTTAAGAAAATGCTTTAAAGTTGAAAAGAGAGATGTACAATTTCTCAGACTCCTCTTCTTACCCCCCCATCTTTCTTTCTCCCACTCCCTCCATCTCCTTCTTTTTTGCTTGGAAACAACTTGCAGTGTTCCGCCTTTCAACTGACATCAAAAGTTTAAAGACCAGCTCCACTTGGAGGAGCAGAGGAGTGTCAGTGAAGGAGGTGAGGCACCAAACTCCCCTCTGCCCCCCTAGAGAGTTAAGGAGATCACATTTTTAACCCCCCCTCACCACCACCACCAAACCCCACCCTGCCATTCCTCTCCTCCATGCCTTAATACCAACATAAGAGGACAAGTGTGGGCTCTAAGCACCAGTGATCAAACACGAGCGGCTGCTGGGTGCGCTCGGCTCAGGACGGTTGGCCTAATAGGATTGGAAGCCCCCAGGTGAGCCAAAGGACACCTCCAATCAGTGTGATTAGCCAAGGGCTAAGCAGCATTTCTTGCTACAGCACTGAGTGATGTACAGTGCTAAAAGGATCACATGGGTTGTGGAGAATGCAAGCAAGCCATGGAGTGCGGTGCCACTGTTGATGGTGCATGTCAAAGTTTTGTGCAGGATTGATGGAGTTTAAAGTTTTAATATGTCAGAGTGATCTTGTTTTGCTAATCATTATTAAGTAAATGGAAGCATATGATGTGTGTATGATGTGTGGAGCTGTGGAATAATCTTGTCTTTCTTGCTGCATGTTGTATACAGCCTTAATGCAAGATAGCACATGCACAGACATTAATGTGAAGATCACATAGTGAAAGTCTCAGCATCCACATGCTCACTCACATGCATGCATGAAGAAACACACACTTATATAACACACTGAGACACACACTTAGACAGGCTTTTATAAACTCATCACATCCAAAAAACAATTACCAGAGACTGAGCTCATCACTGACTAAGCAAAAGTCATCCACCGTGTAAAACACACAATATAATTAGCACACATCAAGCTGCTGTGTCCTACTGTGCATTAATGATGCTTCCCTCTGAAGTGAATTATGGTTTGATGAGTGAGAGAGTGAGTGAGGAGGGGCTTTGAGTAACACATCATTTGGAGGAGGAGAAGGAGAGGAGCCAGTGTGGAGGGGAAACGATAAGATTCAAAACCTGAATTTGACTCACTCTCACTGGCCCAAAAACAGCTGACCGGAGAGATTTCAGATTACTCACTTGTTGTGAGGGCCATCATATGCCAGGTGCCGCAGGCCACATCACACACCTGCAAAAAATGAAAAGTGGTTCTAAGCTTAAAGTATTCTACAGGTAGCATAACAAACATGCCTCTTTTGCATCTTTAATTATTGGAGTGCTGTAATTCCTGTTGAAGGATGTTAGAGTGGTAAACAGCAGAGTGAGGAATCATTCTCAACTAAAAACCAAAAAAATTTGGAATGGAAAGATTGTTTGATTGCTTGAATGGGGCAGAGAGGTTGGATTGCTGAAAATCTGACGTGGGTTTACTGGTTGCTTACAGATTCACTGTTTCTCCAGGAAGTAAAGAAAACACTGCAAGAAGTTTCAATTTTGTGAGATCTTTCTCTCTCTCTTTTTTTTTTATTTCTAGCATATTGCATGGTGGCTAATACCCGATCTGTGACATTTTCATCAGCTGTAAAAGACTAAACACCTGCTGTGGCATCACTGATTGGAGTGTGTACAGGAGTGCTACATACTTTAAACTTTAAACCCACAGAAGGCAGTGCAGACCCAGCTTTGAGCCATATGTGATTCAGTGAGGAACATTTAAGAATTTATGCATATCCAGCTAAAACTCAGAAAATCCTGGGGCTTTCATCTACTCGAGACTTGAAGAGTCTGAAAACGTCATTTGTCCACTTTTTCACATGCACACCTTTCTGCCTGCCAGTGGAACAGGCTGGGGGGTCCAGAGCCTTTTGAGGCCTGGATGATCACTGACCCGGGACACACAAGGGATCTGACCCCAGAGAAGCAGCTCTCCACCTGCTGGAGACATAAACAAAAGTGCGAAATGTTCAGACAGATACAACAGAAGTACAAACAATGTCCCGTTGGCACATATTTTATGTCAAAACTTCACTCCACTATGGAAATGAAAAATGAGATACAAAGGATGCAGATGTGTTTGTGTCTCCTTTCATGTTTCTGACCTTCTACAATGCATCTCCACAATGTGATTGTAGTTCTGTGATCATATTTACATGGAACTTGTTTGGATGTTTAGAACAACTCACACATTTTGTTGAAACGCTGGACAGATAAGTGCCAGAAATGGTTCTCCCCACTCAGTGGCCCTGGGGCCAAGAGGAAGCCAGACCACAGTCTACCACAGATCAGCTTGCACCTGAACTTTACAACCCTGATTTCTGAGAATTACATCCTGTCAGTTTGGTTTAGGTTAAATGAAAGAGTTGATGTAAAGGAACTACAACAGAAATGGCAACCCCACCCACACACTCACCTGTCATCGAAGCGGGACAAGCAGACTGAGCGAATTCTCACTTGGCACTTAACAAAGACACACACCCAGACACGAACACAGTACATACTCACATACAGAAAACACTCAAGCAACCACTCACTCATGCTACCTCAGTCTGCCTATTTAAACCTGCCACTAATAAATTTATATTTACTGCCTGCATTGAGGACTTTTAAATTATGGCGTACAATAAACCTGGCACACACATCTCCAAAGCTCTTTCAGGGGATGTTAAAGCAATACAGCAAGCAATTTTCCAAAGTGGATTACAAATTTCACATCCAGGTTTTATTGCACATTACGATAACTTAACCACATCTAAATGTTCCGCATAAATGGGAAATATGTGCTGCTTAATATGCTATTTTTCATTTTTTAAGAAGCGCTTTGCA
Source organism: Scatophagus argus (assembly GCF_020382885.2). Taxonomy (NCBI): domain Eukaryota; kingdom Metazoa; phylum Chordata; class Actinopteri; family Scatophagidae; genus Scatophagus; species Scatophagus argus. The sequence continues at coordinate 5,231,840 of NC_058496.1, read as the reverse complement.
AACCCTGCCAAGCGAGGGAGCATGCTGGTTTGTGTGGTGGGGGAGTCAATAATCTTTATGAGGTGGATTTTAATTACAAGGAGATAACTGAGTATCCTCCTCACGGCAAGCCCCCATCAATCTCTATTCTGCATCAAGCTGTATGTAGCCTGGGTGCACGCACACACACACACACACACACACACACACACACACACACACACACACACACACACACAGATGCAGTTACCCTTTCAGAAATGATTGATCAATCAATCAGTAGTGTATTATTTTCATCTCAGTGAAGCAAACCTTCTAAAAGCATATGAGGCAGGCGTTGTTCAGTGTTGTTTTACCACATACACACATCTACACTAGTAACACATGCATGTTTACACACACACAGAGACTGACAGACGACACACACACACACACACACACGCAGAAGCTGGCAGGGTAATCCAGCTAAAAAAGGTTAAGGCTGATGTTTTCCCAAAGAACGACGGTCTGTGAAAGGTCAGATCAATCATGTGCTAAGCATGCCTCGTAAGCAATCCATAAAGAGCTTGTTTTAAATAATAACATTTTATAGATCACCTAAAGACATAAAGGTACCAGCGGCAGGTAGGGCCTCACTCTCCAAACAGTCCTCAGCACGACAAGAATTCAAATGGGACCAAACTTAATATGTTGACTGCAGTTAGTTTAATGAACCAGTGGCATTTCCAGCCAAACCATGCGTGCGGTGCCAGCAGACGTCTCTGTTCAACAATAGGCAATTCTTTTCACAGAATATTGCAGTACAGCAGTAAATGTGCCCTGTTCTTAAAACGAGCACAATGCCTTTTCTCTTTAAGTGGCTGATGTTACATTTGTAGTGTAACCACTTTAATTCCAGCTGTCTGGCAGAAGGCAAGCAGCAATTGAAGGAGAAGTAGCTGCCTCACACTTTCTAATGGTGTAAATGTATTAGAGCGGGTTTTTGTGACAGTTCAATGACTCTCTATGGTGCAGAGGGGAGATGAATCACATCGTGCAAGCTAGAGAATAAAACAAGAAAGGCAAAAATAAAAATAAAATAAAAAGGACTATCTGATTATCTGTTTTTAAATTTAGCGAGTTAAAAAGAGTTCCATGAGTTTGGCTTTTTAGGAATACCAGGAAAGACAGCAGGCCAGTGGAGAAGCTGATGTAAAGAGATGGCGTGCCTCCCTATCTCTCTGTCTTATTAATAACAAATTAGCTACAGGGATCGTCTGAAATCTTAGCAGGGTTTAGGGGATAGCTGGTCGAACAACAAATCAATTCGTTATGTACATCATCTATCACATAACACTACTGGGTGCAGTATTGCACAATTTTGCTTGGTTTAAGAGATATTGAGAGCTAATGAGGTTGAATTTGTGCTCCGAGTGATGTCATTCGAGGACACTGAATCCTTGTAGTGTTAATTAAAACTCAATGAAATGATGTAGATGAAAAATTTGCATGGCTGAAAGCCACAGTGAGGGATACTGCTGGGAAAATGAGGTTTTCAACTTAATAAGTTGTTATTATATTATGTGGAGTGAACACAACTTTTATTTTTTAAATATATAGATATTTATAGATAACTGCAGTGACAATTAGCCATTTGGAGGTTTGAGTTAAGATGTGTTAATTAACTGTACTAAACACTTTTAGGCCAAATTATCACGGCTGAGGGGAGGATGAAACCCGTCCACGGGTCACCACAGCAGGTTGGATGTGTGGCTCACCTGTAATGGCTGCACTGTAGCTTTCCCCTGCTTGAATCTGTGTGACCTCGGCTAGCTGAGAATAGCTCAGAAGACAGGGATTGGAGATGTGAACGCTGTCCTCACCAAGTCCAAGCTGTCCCTGCAAGAGGAATAATAATAACAATACAAACACAGGATTAAATAAATGTTTAATCCCAGCGATTACATTGCTCATACATGTCATGGTTAAATAAAGACACATGCCTAAGTGGTATTTCAGTTTTGGGGAAAAAAAACCCCAATTTTCTCATTTTGTGTGGCACCAGCAAGTGACTCAGATCCGGTCTATCTTTCATCTCATCTTAATTCATACTGTCATTCCTGAATGTAAACACAGATGTAAGGTTTGTCAAATAGGACTTGTATATCATCCCCAGAGTATCATCATTTAAGTGCATCTCTGTAAAGCCCTCTTATAATATCTGCTGTGTAAGGTTATATATGACACCGACAACTGGCAAATTCATCTTGTCCCAAAAGGCTGTCACTGAGAAGGAAATAGTGTTAAAAAAGGCACAATGCATATTTCTTTCAAAAGACAGAAGTCTAGCATGTTTCATGTTTCATTTACCATCACGTACGACTACCTGGCAAAGTAATCCCTCATCGACGAGTGGGTCTGTAAAAACTCACACACAAAGGTGTAATAACTGCAGAGTCTGGCGCAGTACAACAGAATGTGTTGTCCTCAATTTACATCTCTCTTTCTTTGTTTTACAAATGTTGAGGCTGCTCAGTTTGTCTTCTCTCAGCTGTCCTGCTCCCTTCTCTCCTGCTTGCTCCTGCAGAGATAAAGGGCTTTCTGCACTGTGCTCATGTGCACATCGGCATGCCCTGGCATATGTTTCAAAGAGAGCACAATATGTGTGAGTTTACATTTGAATGTGTGTGTGTGTGCTATGCAGTAATCTGGGTCTTTAATTGCTTATTCGTATGTGCGCTACTGTGAGGATTTGTAGATGCGTGGCAGCATATGTTCCTGCTGTGAGTGTGCATGTTTATGTTTTTATAGGTGTGACTGTTTGTGCTTTCATCACTGTGTGTGTGTGTGTAAGTTTACTTGCATTTAGGTACAGGTAAGAGAGCAGATGTGTCCATACCTGAACTGTGCACGTGTTTGTGTGTCTGCATGTGTTTCTACTTGTATATGTGTATTTTTGTGTGTGTCTGAGTGAATGAACACTGTCAGGTGCTGCTCCATGCTGTGCCAGCTGCATCTGGAGCCATCTGTGTTGGGGCTCAGTGGGAGGGGAGTGGATGACTTTAATGTACTTGAACCCCAGACAGACCTTTCCCAGACAGTCGTCAGTATGAAACCAAGACAACTGGGCCCAGTCAAGCTGAACCGGCTGATGTGGGTGGTGAGCAGGAGACAGACGCTTTGGTTACACTGTAACCCCCGGTCAGACTCACTAGGGAACCTCTGGCAGTCAGACACACAAACAACTGGAATCTGTTTGTTTCAATGATAGAAGAGCAGTGTTTTATATCAGAGGACAATCTCACCTTTTCTTAGCTGTCAGGATTCTGCTGCCTCCTTTGTGTGAGTGCAAATGTGTTGCAATAATTCTTTTAGGTGTTGAGAATATATCGTCTGATGACAGCATCAGTTTGTGCTGATTGGTTAGGAGTCTCCAGCTTACTCAGTTTCACACGATATTATAAAATGTAAACTACTAAATATTCTCGTCATGCTTACATTTGAATATAGTGCTCATTTTGATAAAGCATGAATTATGATTTCTTCAGGAACTTGAAATTCATTCTAGATTTTTTTCCTTTACTGACTTTGGTCTTGATTTTCAGGACTTACTTGTGACCTCCCTCCTTCTGTCATCCTCTCATTCTCCTCTCATGCACTATTATAAAATAGCAAGCTATCCTTTCGAAATGACAGCTCAACACTTCGCTCACAAGGCTAAGAACAGCACAGTATATCAACACACAATCCTCCACCACAAAGAGATCACAGAGGCCCAGTAATGATCTTGCAGCAACAATATGATTAGTGAAGCACAAAATCAATTAATGCAGCAGTAGAATCAATAGGTGTCTCTCAGCATATATGTCCTGCAGTTAATTAATAAACAAAAAGGACATTAAGCAGCAGAGCATCAGACTGTGGCAATGACTGTCATCAGTCACAATGTGTGTACTGATGGCATCAGCAGGAAGGAAAAGGGAAAACACAGACAGATATAAATGTGATCATGTCGTAATACTGAACACACCCACAGGCAAAGATGCCTTCACTGTAGCCACATACATTAGAGAGCATGAGCACGCATAGACACACGCTAATGTAAAAGTGTAGTCACGCACGTGCCCTTGCAGACATACGCAAAGACATGTTTTATCTTTCATGTTCTCTTCTTCTTTCACACAAAGGGAATCTCCATGGTGTCAATAATCCTCATTTTACTCTACTGCAGCAGCCCAGACCATATTACCATCAATTTGGAACAGACCCAGGGTTCGATGAGGCCTGAACTGTGTTGGAACTTGGCCCGGGGTTTCCGCCACCAACAGGCCAACTCACTTATTATTTACCATGCCTGATGAGCAACCCTCATCGTTACATTACAGACAGGATTGCAATTGACGGGCCGAATGACCACACGGATCTGAGGCTGTACCTCAGACTTACATAAACACATGCTATAACAATACATTTCACACAAGTGCGAAAAGCAACAATACCGGATATAACAAGGAAGTGTTTGGGTTTTAGCTCCATGTAATCAGCTCTTGATATTCCAAATTGATGTTAAAATGCCTTTTTTTTATGTGGTGTTATTAGACACGTTTGGGTCAACATATATAACAGCAGATCTTCCCTTTGCACTGATTTGTTGCTTTCACACTGCACAGTTTTAAATCTTAATGTTTCCAGGAAGAATTTTGTTTTGCAGTTTTGCAATTGTAATCTTTAACTCATTTCTGTACTACAGTCGTCTGCTTTGTACAAGACAGTAGTTTTCCTTCTTTGCTGTCCAACTCATTACATAGGCTGCTTAGAGCTCACATTAGAAGTCAATTGGATGTTATGTCAATTCAGGTCTCTGGCTGGTTGAACTCCACAACACGGCTTCAGCAGACGGATGACCCTGTTATCACACTGCTGTCATTAAGAATCGAGACATGACTCCAGACTACACATGTGCACTCTTTGTCTGTATTAAGTTTATGACATCAGTGACGCTGGCTTGCTGATTAATTCAATCACCCATGATGTTAAGTAATATTGATGACTACTTAGATATGAACGTTTTACATTCAGTCGTTGTTTACTGAAAAGGGTACATGTGATAAAACCGACTGTTTACTCCATGAAACACTACTTTTAGTTCTCTTGCTCCCTTTCGCACTAGCTACCCCATTATGCAGCTTCTGGATTGATTCTGGCCGAGACACTCGCTCTCTGACATCATTCAAATTCCTTCTCACCTCAATCATGTGATACAGAGCAGGCCGTCCGTCTTTTAGTCTCAAAAGGAGGAAAACAATGAGATTTCTATCTGTAATAGTATTACGAGCTGTAATAGGGTTAGAGCTGCCTGGGTTTACCTTGGTAAGGCAGTGGAAAACTTTATTAGGTTTAAGACCTTTTGCTTTTCTACTTTTTCTGCTGCTACTGATACATAAGAGCCTTTAAGCCCTAGAGAGAGGAAGATATCAGCTTAGTTAAAAAAAAAAAAAAAAGTTCAAGATGGCCCCTCGTCTCACTTCTCCTCCAGCGACAAACAAAGTGTTATCTTTCAGGAGGTGGAACCTTTCTTTATTTTTTTAGGTGTTGACGGGAGCAGTTTCGGTGTGGCACTATGTGGCTGATTACAGGAGGAGTCTTAATCAGGTGGTGCAGTCTGCTCGGGGCCCCTGGGGCCGGGAGCGTGCTACACCCTGTCAGACTGCACAGAGAAACAATCAATCATCAGACCGGCTTCAAGACAGAGGGGAGGGAAAGAGAGAGAGAGAGAGAGAGATAGATAGAGAGAGAGAGAGCAGGAAGATAGGAGAGATGGAGGAAGAGGAGAAAGAGAACATGATGAGGAGAGAGAGGAAAAAGAGACGTGCCCTTGCAGAGACTAACATCGAGTTACGTGGATGCGAGAACACCTATGAAAATCCAATGAGTCTACTTAGACTAGAAGCCACCCTGCGATGTAAGAGCGCAGTGTGGAAGCCAAGGCCACGTCAAAGCTCATAACAACTGATGTCTAACATTTTCATTGCTCCCCCTGTCTCTCTAACCTTCACCTACATGTTTGTTTCACTGCTCTGGCACAGCGTCATCCTCACTGTCACGTTGTAAAAGTGATCACATTTTGGCTGCGGTTTCAAACGACCTCACAGATAAACGCTAGAGATGGGAGGAAAAAGGAATCAGAGAGAGAGAAAGGGGAACAGAGGGATTGAGGCGGGCCTAGGTTTTACACTCTCTGGGCTCTGTCTGAAGGCTGTGTAATGATGCGGCTCTTTAAAGAACATCTTAAATGAAAGGCCAGAACAATCCTCTGTGACAGGTGGGATTCTTTATCTAACAGGAGGAGAGACAGGCCAGGGCCAACAAACACACACACTCACTCACACACAGTCTCACATACATACACTCACTTTTGGTTATACATGTTCAAAGGGCCATGCACTTGCATAAACTACAGTAGATTCTACAAAGAGGATTTCCTGCTCTGTCCATGTGAAGCAGAGGAGTAGAAATGGACAAACAGCAGATCCCATAAAGGTGATTTATAGAATTTAAAAAGATGTGCGTTCTTGGCGCACCATGAAGGATATTAAGTGCTTGAAGGGAGGGCTCGGACACAGATCCCTCCAAAACCTTTTAATCTCCACTCAGGAAGAAAAAAAAACATCTTCTCAAAATGTCTCAAAAATGGAAGAGAGACAGAAATTGAGAGAGAGAGAGAGAGAGAGAGAGAGAGAGAACACTTGTGTGGTAAGAAAAAAGGCTGGAGTCCAGTGTTGTTCTAAGTCTGCCTCTCCTGGCAGGGCCAAAAGTGGAAAAATGTTTGGCTCACCTCTTGCCCCATCCCCCAGGAGAAGACATTCCCACCATCTGAAAAATAGAAAGAAAGAAAGAGAGACAGGGAGAGAGAACACGGTAAACCAACAGTCTGCAAACAATTCAAGAAAGGCAACAAATAGAAGCGTGCGGTTAAAATAGAAAAGAAAAAGGAAAAAAACAAAAGCGGAGGGAGAAAAGGGAAATGTGCAGCTGACAAAAGTGGCTCAAGCATCATACATCAAGCACTTGTTACCTCTCCCAGCGCTTGTGATTGCACATGACTGCAAACAAGTCAGTGATAAAAATCTGAAGAAAGATGAGACCAATCGGGCTGGCTTTAAAGATCATCAATCACAGCCCTGTAAGCTCAGATATTATTAGTTCAAGTAAAGCTGCACTCTTCCATTTTATGGACATCATAAAAGACTTTGGGGGGGTGAAGGTGGAGTGGAGGAGATCCCCCAGTGTTTTAACTACGACTGGGATGGATGTGTTTGGAAAAGCAGACCGGATGGATGGACAGCTCTAATGTAGTAGCGCTAAATGAATCACTCACACTGCACCAGGTTCCCCAGGGGAAGGAATGTGGGATGGGAGTGTAAGGCCCCACTTACAATATGTTAGAGTAAGTCAAAGTGTACAGCGAAAAGGGACGTGCATGTTTGTGTGGTGCCATATGTGTGTGTGAGACCTCTTAGACATTTGGCAACAGTGTGGTCCTTCTGCATCATTAATACATAATCTCAACAGTGCGCGCATTCATAGTCCACTGCACGACTGGAAAATGAGGTGATTGTATGACATGCAACCAGAAAGACACATCCCTCACAAACAATTTGGGATCTCCAAAATCCATCAGCTATTGATCTGTCCCTGGGGAGATAAATCAGCTGGAATAAATATGATTCAAGATGGCAATAACAGGCGTGCACATTGTGCTCAGTTTTACCGTCAAATGTGACACTTTTATTTAACCCCTGAAGACTGCTTCTTTTACGGTAAAGAGTATCCTAACAAGAGTGATGACCAGTGAGAAGTGTGTTAAAATATTCACGTGGTCGTGGTGAAGTTGGTAAAAATATTCACAGGATGAACACACATAAAGAAGACTACAGTGGCATTAGATCCATGGCCATGCATTTTTTTTTTCAGTACATCAGCATCAAGATTTGTTGTCTGTACCAACAGGTTTTTGCCCCAAAACAAAAAAAGAAACCAAACTGGATTTATGACATTAACATGAGTTCCAAAAAGATGGTGAATGAGGATTTTTGCACTTAACACACTACTTCAGTCCATTCTTATGGGTAATGAACACATTGATTGGAAAGGATCTGAATATTACTTGTTTGCTCTGTATATGCTTTAAAATGTGCAAACCCCAACACATGATTTGTCTAAATGACATGTATCGTTTTACCTGACAAAGAGACACTGCCTTTTCCTGAACGCTACTTTTCACAGTCAGCCATAACACGCAATACAACAACGAATATAAAAAAAATACCTCAATCCATGAAACATGTCTAAGAATTCCTGTGGTCACTCTGATCAACTTAATTCCTACTTCTTAATCTAAAATCGTTGTTAGTCCATACCACCACTCCCTGAGCAATCTCTCTGTTTTCTATTTCACTTATTCCTCACAACTTTTTTTCCTTTCTCTCTCCACTTCTCTCGGCCTGCCAGTGAGGACATAAAGGCTAGCGTGAAGTCCATCACTGCCTGCTGAATAGCTGCCCTTTGTGCCTCAGAACTTAATTCACAGGCTGAAAGGACCCCAGCCCTGCCATAGCACCTCTGTGTGCTGCCTGATTTAAAAGGGCTTGCATGTCCACCGTGGTTGGTCTCAAAGCCTTCCGTTAGGTTAAACACGCCAGGCTTATTCAACTTTTGAGGATACTAAAAAATCAAGCAAAAAAATCAAGGAAAACAGCATTCCAGGCTGTAAATTTAGTTTACTTTTAAAATATGAAGCTTGGAATCTAAATAAGCCTGGTGTCAACCCTGATATCACAGTCACTGACGTCTGCCCTGCTGCAAAGAAAACGTGAATGTTTCTTTTCGCGTTTGACTTTACGCAGATACGCAGAGCAACATCATTTGATGATACAGACAGCTGATGGCAAGAATGTAACTTGGGGGCTGTCTGGTCCAAGTAAGTACCAAGAATTTCGAGTAACATAACTTTTCTTTTCTCCTGCCTTGGTTTTTGTGGTGGCAGAGGGGGCATCAATAACACACCAAGCTCCCTCCCTGTCTTTCTCCCTTCTTTCTCAGACACCCTTGCCGGCCTTGTTAGGCCTGACACTGGCACACTGGTGAACAAAAGGACTGCACGGCTTAGGGCTGCCCAGGAATGTCAGCGGGTTCACATTTCACATGCAGATGCGTGACCCCAGAGCCCTTTAGTGGGAAGGTGCGCCTTAACCTCACAGAGAAGCAAGAGGAGGGGAGAAGAGGGGGGGTAAGGGGCACCTTAAGGGGAATCAGGGATGGGGGGAAGGGTAAAAAATGAGAAAGTCTGAATGTTTGCACTGCTTGCATCTGCTCTTACGATGCTATATGTCTCTCTTTGTGTCTGTCTTCTCTCTCTCCCTTTCCCAAACCACTAATGCGCACTGTTAAACTCCACTGATATACCTTATAGAATATTATAATTGTCGATATTCTGAAAACTTGTCAGAGCCGTCTTCTTTATGTGTGATCTGCGATGCGCCCCCACTCTTCCCCCTACTTTGGAACACATGAAAGCATTAACTTTTAAAGTGCATACTTAAGATTTTTCCCCAAATAATTGAAAAAGCACAATGGGAGGGGTTATGTAAGGCAAAAGTACTGTGAGCTCTGCAAAAGAAACCAGAGCTACTGTCATCTGCTCTCTGTAGGCCCAGGCAGGCACAGTTTCAACTCAAGGGCTTCACACTTCTATAACTTGTTCTCCTTCCCTCGCTGCTCTCGCTATCCTAACTCTCTCTGTACCCGTTTGCCTCTCCCCCTCTCCTTTGCTCTCGATACTGGAAACTTCAAAGACAACAAGATCTTCTGCAAAAGCATGAAACTTCAAGCTTGTTGTTTGTTTTGACCCCAGAGCCCCCTGCTACAACCCTCTACCTCCAACTTGCAAGTCCTGCAAAATACATGAGCAAGAGAGACCAAACCACAACTGCTTTTTTTCCTCCTCTGCCTGCCTGCAACCCTCATTCTTCCATGCATTACTGCTGCGTAACTTTTGAAGAAAGCAGCTCTTGCATATGGCACTGCATCTACTACAATGACCTCACAAAACTGATGACAAAATGCAATAAGTTTCTTGTGAAGCAGAGGAGTATAAACTTTTCAAATGCTTTTTATATATTTCACTAAGAAAATGAAAATAAAAATCAATACCATGCACACACACACACACACACACACACAGTGAACACTTGCACACATTTATGCTTCCACCCTCACTCATCTGTCTTGGCCTCTGTAGCTGTCGGAGTTCAGAACTGGAGTTCTGATTTCGTTTTAAGAAGAACAAAAGGGCTTCATCTATTAGCAGGTTGCTGCATCCAGCCAGGCTCAGGTTTGTCAGAAAAGGGAAATAAAGACAATAAAACCTTACAGGCTTGTAATGTAAACAGTTACCTCAGATGACCATAAAAGGAAATCAAAATCATTCAAATGTATAATGATCTTTTGTCTTCTTGCAGAACAATGATGCTTGGATCAGTACAATGTGATTGACCTTGGAAGATGTGTTGCAATGTAAAACATGACCTGCATGCTTTCTCACACACAATTTCTCTCGCTGTCTTATCACTGCATAAAGAATCCAATGCAATGATCCAAGAGTCCAATGCAATGATGCTATTTAAAAACAAAAAAAGAAAAGAAGAAAAAATAAAACATAAAACCGCTCTTACAAATCACCGTAGCTATCTGTTTCATGATAGCCTGTCAATTCCAGTTCTTATCCAAACCAGAGATTCTCTTCTGTAAAAGTAATAATCAATATTCATGTTAGAGTTCTTAATTGTTTATCTGAGTAGTATACTGCATGTGTGTGCTCTGTGTTTAGCAGCTCTGCCCTCTAATAGTTGAGACATCTATAGCATCCACAGCAAGGCCAGAGGAGCAAGGGAGCAATCCATAGGCCTGCGTAGCCATGGCAACTAAACAAGGAATAGGCTAGATGTCAGGCGAGCATGGCTAAATTACCCATTAGAGAAAGCAGGAAAGGGAGAGAGGGAATACTGGTCAGGGCACAAGAGGCTAATGGGGAGATAAGATGGCCAACATATAGACTACACACATACACACACAGGGATGGGAAACAGACAGGGGTTGTCACATAATGGTCCTGGTGCTAGCACATGCTAAAATAAGAAAACACAATTAAATGTGCACAAACACCCACAAACAGACACACAAATGAGCACATGCATAAACACAGTGATACTGCTGATATTCTTGACACAGGCAACTACTGGCACACGCACGCACGTGCGCGCGCGCACACGCACACACACACACACACAGAGGCATACAAAGGGCACAAAGGGAAGACAAAATGGTTTTAATAAAGACGCCCTCTTGGAGAGGTTGCTTGTGAATGTGAGGGAGATGTATTTATAGGAATCCTCCTGTGAGAGATCCTCTCTGCTGAACTGCACATTTGTGTGCATGCTGGAGAGAGAAAGAAAGAGAGAGAGCGAGAGAGAGCGAAAGACAGAGAGGGAGATTGTGTTATTGTCTACGTCTTCATCCTAATCCTTGATGTATGGCCTACTGCTTGAGTCTATACTAATGAATAAAAGAATAAAGAAAGAATCAGTGTAAATATTTGAACCACTGCAGGAATGGAAAGGTTAAAGGGGATTGGCCGAGCGGTTCATCATTCCTGCTATGCACAGATGCATGCATGCACACACACCTTTGAGCATCCAAACAAGCTCACAGTATACAACATGGCCTATGTAATTACACATACACGTGCGCACTAACACACACAAAACACAGTCGCATGCACACGGTGACACAATACCCCTCCACACACACACACGCGCACACACAGTCAGGCAGGCAGGCTTCTCCTGACTTTAATGCTGCACATTCATTTGCATGCGCCATAATTAGCGTCAGGCACACAGAGGCTGGTCCTGGGGGAGCTCTGTGATAACCGCTTCCCCTTCTATTAGGGCTCTCATTCCAAGAGTGTCAGACATTGCACATCTTCATTGTGGGGCCTGCAGCACATTGGCTCAGTGGAACCTCTGCTACTGTAGCTACCGCTGGATCTGCATGCAGGAGGAGAGGCAAGACAGTGGGAGCGAGGGGGTTGGAGAAAAGGTGGAGGATGCTAGACTCGGTGGTGGGTAGAAGGAGAAGACTTAACAAGGACTGAGAAATGTAAAGAAAGAAAGGGAATGAGGTGATAAGTTTGGAAAACAAAGAGTAAGTGAGAAAGGGAGACAAAGAGAGGTAGCCCATGGCAATGGCGGTTGCACATTGTGCAGCAGACAGACAGAGAGACAGGCTGGACAGAGGTAATGAATGCAGTTATTAAATTGTTTCAGCTGCAAAGAGGTCTATTCTTATGCCATTATAAAGGGAACAATTTATCCCCACTGATCGGCCCTGTCTCCTTTCTCCTCGCTCACTTTGATCTGCCAGCATATTGCCTTGATGTGTCCTATTCAATAGCGAATCTGGGGCAATTTTAATGCTTTTGTACCTCGCCACCGCTCCACTTCTCCCTCCCTGTTTAAAAATAGCTGTTAATTATAAGTGCAGTTTAAATGTCTCTAGTGACCCAGAAATGCAGGTTGGAGTGAGAAGAAGGGATTGAGCATCTCCAAGTTTAAAAAGAGCGAGACACTATTTCTTTCCCTCTTTATCACGCTTTCTACAATCTTTTCTTTCTCCTCTCACCCCCCCACACTCCACCCCACACTTCTTTGTCTTCTCCATTCACCTCCCCTCCAATTCTGCTTCTCCATTCCTTTGGTGTTCCTCCACATTTCTTTTTCTCCATCTCTCGCTTTCTCTTTCTCCTCTGTGGTGTTTCTTCAGCTCGGTGGGAGTGAGCAGGGCTTGAGGATAGGGGATTCAGTTCTTTCTTTCCAACACACGAGAGAACTGCAGCGAGACATCGGAGACCATGGCTGTGAAACCGCTTCAGTCTGCAGATTGTATGTGCGTCACACCGAGTCTTTGTATCTCTCTCCTCAACTTCCTCTTCTTATGCAGCCGCAGGAGTGGGATGTTGAAAGGAAAGGCATGTGAAGGTGTGCTAGGTAGCGCAGTATGAGGCAGAGGCGCAGAGTATACCTGTGGGGAAGAGAAGGGGCTGTGCAGGGACCTGAGGTGTGCACCTGGGGGGTGCAGTGTTATAAATAAAGCATTAGCCTCTTGAAGGGAACAGAGATGTGAGGGGCTGTCTCTGCAGCTCTCTTTTCCCCACTAACTCTTACTAACAGTTAACCCGCAGGCATGTACATGTGCTCCTTTCATCGCTGAGGAGGTACATGTTACAGTACAAAAAAAGGACTAAGAGGTAAATTGTGGGACTCCTGTGTCAAAATCTGGACCCCTTTTTATTTAGGAGAGGTCAGGGATGAAGATCAATCACATCAGAAGCGGCTGACATGACTGACAGATGGACTGCTTCTCCTCCATGTACAAAATAAAGTTAAGTTGAAAAACTGACCAACATTAAAAGCTAACACTAAATTGTTTTAATGGTGATTCGTTACACAAACCATAATGTCACTATCATAATCTTAATGTGTGCAGCCAAAGTATCCTATAATTGTGGACTGAGGCATCATTTCTTTTTCCATAAAATATTAATATATCATGTGATAACATGACCAAACACAGCGTAAAAGTCTCAAAGACGTACATGCATGATACCATGTAGATTCTACTTTTAAAGCCATAGTGAGCGGTGAGTGGGGAGGAGATGACACTTCACACGGGCCACATTCAAATCCACAGTTTTGCAAGGATGTGATTTATGCACTTCACACTGAGCCCCACTGACACCGGCTGTTTCACACTGTTTTGAGTTTCATGGTACGTTCCACACTGTACGGCCCTGACACAGTATTCGTTTGTTGGTTTGTTTGGCTCCAACTCAGCAAAGGGTAGGAGCACTTCAGCCACGTAAGGGTCAATGGCAGATTTGTGATTATTGCGTTGTTTAAAGTAAATCAAATTGTGACAGTCAAAATAAATTATCTTGACAACATGCTACTCTGTTAGCATACATGCTGGTTGCAAATTAAAAGTAATGTGGTTCTAATAATCAGAAAATTCAGTTCCTGTTTGGTCTTATGTTGATCTTATGAGATTTATGTTCACTTTATTGTTCACACAAAATCTGGTGCAAACAATAGCAATAAACTGATTAGCAATACTTGGGGAGAGAAGATGAAAATAAAAAGAATATTGTGAAAACAGCTCTAAGCCAATTAAGTATTCTCCTCCTCACTAACACTCTTATCTCCCGTTCTTTTCTTCCCTTTCTCAAGGTGTACGTGCCTCAACCTGTCATTAAACATCTGAAATGCTGCACAGCTGTGCATCCTTTGACTGCAAAAAGTAACAAGGTAACTTCCTCTCTTTTGTATCAGAGGCTAATAGTAAGACCACAAGAACACCTGAGGGCTCCTTCCACTTCATGAGTGTCACTGTACTTTCAGAAAAGGGACAGCAAATTGACAAGTCAAATTGATTAAACACTGTTACCCTCATCAGCTAGTAAAAGTAATACTAGTTGGTTAAACTTATTATAGTATTAATGTAAAGATTTAAATTATATACTAACAATTTTCACTGAAGTGTCTTCTCAGTCATACATTGCTTCACAAAAATGTGCATCCATTACTCTTTCTAACTGTCCTTTTGCGTGTTAGATGCTACACAGCCCACTGCCATCAGGGTACCAGTGGCATTGAAAATATAATTTAGATATTGAAGAATGTTTTAAAATGCTCTTATTAGCAGTGTTTTTTTTTCCAGAAAATGTTTAACCCTAAAATTAATTGTGCTCAATTTTGATTTTTACATTTTGGCTGCTTAATTTTAGACTCATTAAGCAGCCAAAATGTAAACTTTAGGTGCTAGGAACATTACTATTTCAGACTGCTTTGGTTTTGTTTATGCATGCAGCTATTTCAATGGGACATGTGCTAACCAAAACACACTGCAACTCAAACTACTGGCTTTAACTAAATATTAACATGACCTGTGAGCCTCCACTGGCTGCCCAGCCAATGATATAATGTATGCCTCCATCAGTATCCATATTCTGACCTGAACTGGAAACATACACAAGAGATGACCAAGCAGTGCTGAAACAAGCATTCAATGTGGGTCCACTCATTCAAGGCGGGCGAACACTTGATAGATAAATAAAAACAATGTCTAGTTTGGTCCGCAGGCATGGCGACATTGACAGAACTCATAAAACAAAGTGTTAATACTGTCCTTGGTTTGGAAGGCATGACTGTAAATTAAATGTTATCTGGTAGCAGAATGTGATGCATCTTGAAACATTAGCATTGTCTGAGGAGAACACACCAGTGCTAGCTAGTGAAATCTGCTGTTAAATGCTCTTCAGATGATTCAAAGTAACAAGGCTGCCGCTGTAACATGAGCCAAAGGATTCTGTCATGCTGAAATACTAAACTATTAATCTCACAAAAAGTAGTCGCTGTGTTATTCTCATCGAAGACAAATTATAGTCACACAAACAGATGTGTTGTTTTATTTGTCAATAAACATGTCAAGAGTACAGCCCTCGTAACTCACGGGTCACCCGGATGCAAGAGTTTTTGATGATGTTAATTCTTCTATAAATGTCCGTGGAGCTTCAGTTGACAAGATTAACATGTCTGTTTTCCAAAACACAAGGGCAACAGCCAGTATCGGTTCCTAAAGGCTTGCTGCTGCATGGGAAGCTAATGAGTGTGATGTCTAACTAAATAAAGTTTTTATTGTATGTCTGTCATGAAAGCAGTCATTATTTGGATTGATGCTCATTCATTTTGACTGAGTTCATAGGATCATTCAATAATCCAATAACTGAAAGTCCTTACAGGCTAGTCTCACCACTCACAGCAGCAATCTTGGCAATGCTCCGGGGAAGCTGCTTCGGGCTAACCAGACCAGGCCCCTCCCGAAATGAAAGGAGAGAAAGCAACAACTTCACTTTTTAGAGGTCACTGAGACATAAAAACTTTGCTTTGTGATTTTGCCCCAAAATAAACCTCATCCTGAGAATTAGTGTAAAATACTCCTCTTAAATGCTTATTCAAAGTCAGTCTGCACCTGCTCCTGCCACCAAATCAGTTGAAACTGCCGTTAATCTCAGCTGTGCGCTCTCTTTGGTGCAGCAACAGGATTGACTGATGTTTCCTGGTTAGGTTGTTACAAAGCAGATGGCATGAAGGGGTGGGATGCGTGTCATCTCAACTGTCATCTCTCTACGGACTTTTCTTTTCTAAATGCTTTAAGTGGCGCATCTCCTCTCCTATAACATCTCTGGTTGAAATCCCTCTGAAATTACATATCTCCACACAATTTAAGAAACGAGATCCAGTCTTTTACCTCATAAACATTAAAAAAAAAAAAAAAAAAAATCAAGGCAAATAAGGGACAAGGGAAAAAAAAAATTAGATGAGCAAGGATGACAGTGTAGAGATGGGAGTAAGAGATGCGAGTTAATGACCTTGATAAGACCAGGGACACGGAGAGCCCGAGGAGAAGACGTGATGTGCTGCCGTGACAGCAGTGTAGTAATGCTGGTGACAAGAGGAGATGAGGAGGCTGCACTTCTTGGCTGGTGTTGCACATTAGTGTTGTTGTTAGCCAGGGGCATCGGAGGTGATTGCGTGCGCGTGAGTGTGTGCTTACAGAGCGAGGTACGAAGACATCCCGGTCGAGGCCTTGCATGGCGACAGAGGCTGATACCAATCTAATGAGATAAGAAACGTATGCAAATGAACCTGGCCACAGTTCACACTAATCAGCTTAACGCCCCGATAGATATCAGCTATCTGTCGCATCGTGTGCGCACACACGCAGACGTGCACACAGGCTCTCAGACGTTACAACAAACAGTGAGAGGATTTTAAATACGCAGATACGCACAAACAGGCCCAGTCAACACAGAGAGAAAAAGATTGCGAGTCCAAGTGTTTATTACACCTTTAAACTTGAAGGAATCCATAAGTGCACATCTAAAGAGTCGTGCAATTAACAGCTTGAATACACACCACGTGTGATCACAGATATGAAGACACATGCGCACATTGATTTATAACACAGGTACAGCAGAAACCAAATGGGTGAATGGATGCCACTGTGAATGGATCATTTAGATCTTAGGTCAGGTCTTTGACAAGCTAAGGACAAGGGGCCCCAGCAAAGGAATGCAAGATCCAAAATAGCTGAACATTTGACTAGAGCCTAATAGACAGTCTGAAATGACCTGTACATGACAGCTGTTTTAATTTTATGTCCTTGCAGAATTACCTCAGCACCAACAATCAGTCACGAACTAACAAACTTGTGAAATTTGTGAGTTTTTCATCACAGCATTTCAACTGTAAAAAAACACTCATCTTCTCAACCTATTCTATATGATATACCTGTGAAACAACAGCCTGATGCAGAGTGTCATTTTAAATGGTGTGTGTGGTCACCAGACAGAGGAGAAAACCTGTGCCCCAGCTGTACTCTTCAACACATCTCTCTGCAGCTATTATTATCTGTGGGAATCCAGGGCATCCTCCATGGTCTGGGGGCAAAATGGTGACTACCAGTAAAAGACTGACCCTGGAATAACACAGCCGCCTTTCATACAGCCTGTCCGCTGACCTTAGCTTATATATAAGGATACCTATTAGAAATCTGTGCTTTGAAATCTGTGCTAGAAATATGCAATTCTGGCATGCTGTTCATTGTTATTTTTCTCAAGAACACTTGACGCAGAAAGGACATTGGCTCTTACATAAATTGAAGATGTGGCTATCCTGCTAATTATTTAATGTGGACTACAAGGAGCATTATGTGTTTCAAATAGATGGAACTCCAGGTATCTGTTCATGAATGGTTGTTGACTGCAAGTGAATATGATATGGTCATGTCAGAAGCTGCAATTTAGCTCTGAACTTTGAATTTTTCATATTTCTGCACGCCACGTCTACCCACCTTTTCTCCTTTTCTCTCTTTTACTCATTCTGTATCTCTCCATGACTCTCTAGCTCTTGGATCTCTGACATTTACCACTAAGCTACCTATTTCAGTCAACCTATTCATAAGCAAAGCTGGGCCAAGACATCTTTATGGAAATCACTGCTCTGGGTGTGTTGATTTGCAAAGGGCATGGAAGCTGTTCAGGGTAGCCTTACCCTCTTCTCGGGTTATATAGAGAGAGACGGAGAAAGAGAGGCAGACACTGACTTCCATAAAGACAGACTGTGACGTAGAGGAAGTGAAATAGAGAGCACCTTGCTATAACTATATTGGTTGGCTCCGGTATGTTGGCGCCCATCTTATCTGGCTAGATTCCCACACAGCATTCATCTAATGAAAACCTGCCTGGTTGGCTGACTGACTGACTGACTGGCTGGCTGGCTGGCTGGCTGGCCGGCTGTCTGTCTCATCAAGGCCCATTGCCAAAGGTTTCTCTCCCCTGCATCAAAGTCACTCTGCTTTAATGCAGCTTTAATCAATGGCCAAGTAAAAGCAAATAACTTTTCTGAATATTTCAAAGAAACCATAAAAGGAAATCGAAAGCAGAGATGAAGGAAGACTAATAATTCTTTAGGGGCACTCAGGTGGACTTATTGTGGCAACAATCAAATCAGAGAAAGGATGTTTATTATATGTCTGAAATTATGCGTGCCCACATGCAGACATAAATACATGTGCTGTTTTTCACACACACTCAGGGACTCAAAGAAGAGTGAACGTACACTGAAGTGCAGACATACATATAAAAGACATTAACTACTGCATATAGTACATATGGTACAAGTATGCTACATAGCCGTGACGCTTTGAAAAATCCCCGAGTGTCACATTACAGTAGACTGCTAAAACTGTGTTGGCTGGTGATGGCTCAGAGACCACAGCCAGACTACAGTAGCAGCCAGTCCCCCAGTGGATGACTGGGCTCTGAATATGAGCTCAGACACTGTAACAAGTCCCACTTAGTCATTGGCTCTATCACGGGCTCTCTCTCCATAGACCCTCTGTGCAAACAGGCCACTTAAAAACACCATTACCGGGAGAATGGCAATAAGGCTCAAGCCTCAGAAAGCAGTTCTGAAGTGGTGTGTATGAGAGGACAAACACAGGTGTGACAAAATAAGAAAAAGAAAGAAAAATGGAGTAGGGGGATATGAAAGGTTTGCTGAGAAAAATACTGCAGGTTGTACTTCGAATAACTAAATTATTCTGCTGATTTTGCAAAGGTGAAAGGATACTGAGAAACAAAGGTTCCTATTTTGAGTCTTTCTTTGAGGACAGCTTTAAAAAATGAATATTTGGAGGGTATGTCAGTTACGCAACTTCAGCTTTTAGCTTTTGAAAGCTCATGTCTTTTGTTAAAGCATGACGAACAACGTGTTTTAGTTTAAACAATCAGACAACATGTCCCCCAACTCGAAATCCACTTAGAACTTCACTGTTTATGGGTTCATGAGAGAAAGACTAAAGATGAGTCACAAGCTGACCCATAATGTCCTTTCTTCACCCCCCCCTCCCCATCCTACCCTTCACCACCTCCCCCACCCATCTGTCTCTCATCCCTCTCTCACCCTCTCCCCATTTGTCCCATTCCTCTCTCACCCCTTTCCCATCTTTCTCTCATCTCTCTCTCGTCCAGGCTCTCATCACTTGTTCATAACTTCACAGCAGTCGTTAGGCAGTCACAGTTTCCATCAAAGAGACCAAGAATGGATATTTTTAGGCAGGAGCTTGCATTGAGAAGCCTTTCCACAGAGAATAAACCATGTCCAAACATTAATGCCATGTTATACAGAAAAGGGCATGAAGTAAGTCTCTCTCGCTCTCTCTTTCACTCCCTTCCTTTCTCTCTTTTTCTTTCTGGAGGGTTAGCTGCACCGTGACTGCACAGTAACTATATGGGTGTACCCCCCACCCCCCATCACCTTCACTGGCCCCTTGCTGTCCTCTGGATCTGTGTCAAATGAGGGAGCAGATTGGGAGTGGGCATGGGTGTATGCCAACATATTCTGGGAAGGGCTCCAAAGAACATATTTGTTGAGTGGGGAAGAGAGCGGAAATGGCCTGGTGTCTGAAGGGAGACATGGTTGAGAAGGCTGGGTGAAGCAAGGGTGAGAGACACAGAGTAAGGTGGGAAGTCGAGTTTCACTTGATACAACTGAGATGGATGAGAACATTGAGGTGGGGGTGGAGGGTGGATCTCTTGTGTGAGGACTGACTCATCACTTATGAAAGAATTCCGATTCAACTGATCTGAAAAACTTGACTCATCATACTTACGGTTGGGACCTTAACCAGTATGTATTGATGAGAAGAGGCTGATGAAGACTGACATATTGATTATAGATATCATTTACATTAACATTACAAAATCTGTGCTTTATCACCTCTACAACAATCTGGTTTGAACAAGCTGGGTTCAGGTACAAGTTTTAGGTCTGCGCGGAACTCTATGCACAGGCCTGCACGTGGCTTTGATGCTACAGGAAATCATAAAGGAAAAAAATGTACATACACAATTTAGCTATATCCAGTATTTACTACAAAAGATTTACACCAAAAGAGTTTCAACCAAAATGTGAGTGTAAATTTTTTAACCGCGTATAACGGAGAATATACAATGTTTCAGGTTTTCAGTGTGTCTGTGAACGTGACTCTCACACATCATGTGTACTATTCACAGTAGCCACCTGTTGATATGCTGCGAGAATGTGTGTGTGCTGTCCATGTTATAGGGCTGGCCTGTGACATGCCATACTTCAGTGCCAGGGGTTTTGTAGGGTCAGTGCTATTTCACACACCTCGTGGAAAATAAGTGACCCTGGAACAAAACATACCGCCTGTGGCAGTGTGTTATAAAGGGGAGGAAAGGCAGAGGTGGAGGGAGTGTCTTACACAGCCCACACGGTGACCCCTGAAGATGACAGTGAAATGGCTTACCTACTTGACAAATGCCATCATGTGAAAAGAATGTTTCAGGTCCATATTTCCTTACACTGGCTACAGCTAAACTCTGAACAGGATGTGTGTGCACACAACTCACAAGGTCAGAAAAGCAACATCAAACAGATTGTTGAGTCCTTGTGGGATCAGGCTTTCTTTGGCTGTCTTTTGTCTTCCTTTTGTCACATGCACACACTATGAAAGTGCTCAAACAGATGCACAAATATAAGACAGAGACACGCACAGACAAACATAGACAGAGACAGGAGTCATAAACACCCTCACACACAATTGAATGTATTAAAAAGTGGCACATGTACACATGTAATCCCCCCTCCAATCACACATACATAAACCCACATCACACACATGCACATATCATGTGCACTAGCTGGCATGTGGGGGTCATGCATAGCACATAAACTGGAAGCGGCACCTTCATGTAAATTCTTCCGTCTTGACAACTGAGCATTCCCATAAGCTTCGGTAGTCAGCTGTCTACTGCATTCTCCGAGGGGCAGGCATGACATTATGTTAATTTAGGGGGCCTCCTAGGTCTGTGTGAGTGACTTTGTGCAAGTGTGTGCTGGCGCTTAAATGCATTTGTGTCTTAAATGCAATGATGTGTGCCAATAAGCACTAAAAGAATGGTATGGGAAATGTAAAATACGACACACACTACCTGTGTGAATAATGCTGGAATACAATAGTGGACTCATAAGTATGTATCTGCTGTTCTCCTTCTGAAAATGAGGGCGTCTTCATCCATCTGTATCTGTGTAGTACCCACTATGTGGCTACAAATAGAAGCGCAAAGTGGCTCAATCCCTCTTGAATGTTTATCCAGGGAGGTGGATTATAGCAAATGGACATCTCCGTGCCACAGTGCAGGGCCTGATACCCCCATAAGCCTGGCATTTCCTGCCCTATGAGAGCCTTAATTAAGAGGGGTGCTGGACGGTATCAGAGCCTGAATCCCCTAGACCTTTACGTAGCTTTTGTTTAGCCACGACACAAGAGGCTATAGGAGGAGATAACAGTAACAACTCCATGACACTATGAGAAACACTCACACCGATGTGCACGTAGCTCATAAATGGTAGAAATTAAAAGGGAATTCTAGCACGTAACCGGCTTTGGGAATAAGTCGATGGACACGGCCCAGGGCGCACACAGACACACAAATCCTCAGAGTCAGCCTGACACAGCTCTGACCTTCTCTGTCCCTCCAACTCCACTTCTCGCCCTTTGCTTTGAACACTGATTCATACAGCGAGCCATACAGTGCCTTACAAGGAGCAGCACAGGGAGGGCAACAATTAGTCTGTTAGTAAACAAGTCCGTCAATTACAACCCCCCATCCCCGCCTCTGTGCTTAGATTGCCCCGCCCAACCCAGGAGGGGGTGCTTTGTGAGAGAAGGTGGAGAGTGTCAGACCACTTGAGCTCCACTTCAGAGCACAGAGAGAGGGAGAGACAGAGAGAGGGAGAGTAGTGGGAATCTGCTCCCTGAACTTGTAAGTGACCAGCAGTACTTCAGATCACACTGGATGATAAAAGAAAATTATGACATTGCACATTCTCAGATGTTTCACATGGAAAAAAAGCAAAATGTCTATGGCAGCAAAAGAACAGAGCTGATGTAAAATGGCACTGAGTCAACTTGAAGGTTAGATTTATGAGGAACTGAGCAGAAATATGTGTGATTCCTGAGAGTGTATTGCTGCCCTAGTGAAAAGTCGCAGGTGGAGAAGAAGAAGACACTCGGGAAGTGGACCGCTGTGTTTTTTCATTGGTCGTGTGTGCGTGTCTGTTGATGTGCATATATGTCTGTATATATGCGTAAATGTGTGTGTGTATGTGATGTGAGAGCATAGGGCAGTGAGGGCAGGGGGTTCAGGGCAGCGTAAGGTAATCCTTTAAGTGGGAGACTTCAACTCTTTCAGAAAGTAAACAGCCAAGCAGTTGAGGGAGTATTGTTGTTGGGTAGTGTTACAGAACTGCAAGTGCCCTGGGGCACTGTGTGTGAGTGACTTAGGGAAGCTATGTGTGCAGCAGGGAGGGGTAGTGTGTGTGTGTGTGTGTGTGTGTGTGTGTGTGAACCTCTCCAGCCATGTCTCACGCTGGCTGCAGCCTTGAACAGCTCTGCGGCGGGGAAAAAAGAGAGCAGATGCCTCTTCACTGGGGTGCATCGGGCCACCAAATCGGAAATATCAGCGATCATGTCCCAATTCAATTATAGGCCACCAACTGATGCATAACGAGGTCCGTTCGTGTGCGTATGCTTGGGTGTGTCCTTCAGTCTGTTTTTGTGTGTCTGAAAATGCGCGTGTGTTATGCGTGTGCGGGCATGCGTAGCTGGTGTGTTAGTGTTCCGGGGTTAAGGGGGAAGGAGGATGACCCCGCACAGCTGACGGTCAGTCATGCAGGACAGAACAACACAATAACACTCTTGTTAACCAGGAAATGGCATACCTCCCACCTGTTACCCCCAGACCCACACATAGGCAGACACATGCTTGCACATGAGCAGACGTACTTGAAAACACACACACACCCACGCATGAATGCACACACATATTCACTATTTTTTGTAATCATATACACCTTGAGAAAGTGTTTCAAACCCCACACTGTGTGCTTCCCTGCAATGGCTCATTTGAGGCCTCTCCTTCCTTCATTTAGCAGCGCATCCATTTATCTCAGGGCCTGTCGGGGAGGTTCTCATTGCTTAGCCCACTTCCTGTCTGTCTGTCTGCTAAATGGTGTAAACAGGCTTCTCAGACGAACATGTTTAGTCTGGACCTGGCCTGACTGGAGAGGAGAGAACTTGTGGAAAAACACACATACTAACACACTGGTGTATCTTGAGGGAAAAACAAACACAAACAGCAATTTGTTGCCCTGCCTGGCGTACAGAATACTATTACACACACACAAACACACACACACACATACACGCCGTTTTGTTAACATCTCAATCAAAGGTATTCAAAGAATATAAATGAAGTTTGGCTGTTGCTGGAGGCAGCAAATCCTGGGTTTTGTGTATTTCAGATGTGTAAGCACACAAATACCTCAAAATACATTTTTAACAAGGAGCGACAAAGACAGTGGTTTGTGTTTTACATGCATACAGTATAATGTGGCATACATTAATAATATGCTGATATTTAACAGTACTTCACTGCTTCAGGCAATTTTATTGTATTTACTTTTCCATAAACTTTTATGCCAATAAAGCTTATTGAATTTTTTGAAAATTGAATTTGTTTGCAAGCAAGTTAAAAAAAAAGAAGATAAATGGGATTTTTGTATGGAGAGTTTGTGTATTTGCATGTCTTGTTGGTGTTGCACGCTGCTCACCATACACAACATACCATTTGAAGGCTCTCAAGTTGTAACTCAGCAACTTTTGAAAAACAAAAATAAGCCCACTTTTCATGAGGGGCCACTTGTTTGTGCCCTAAGTGCATCACATTCATCATTCCACAATGTTATTACGGTATTTATGTGTTCTGTGTTACAGTATATTTAACTCCTCTCTTTGTTTAGACAGCTCAACCATGGGAAACACTGCAGACTAAATCTATACAAGATGGAGACTTTGGTGTGTGAGTTAGTTAGCAATAGAGTGGATGAGTGAGTCCTCCAGTGTGTCAGACATGGATCCTGATTAAATATGGGTTCAGTGCCTACCAATTAGCAACACAGAAAGAGACAAGAGCAGTCAGAGATGAGCTGAACTGATGAGATGAAGATATGGTCACTATGAGATGTGGGGTGGTGGTTACTGGAAACACTTTCACTGGTGAAGGAGTTAAGGCAACATAAAGTCTGACAGCAATACAATTTACAGAATATCTGCCAACTGCATATTGAACAGTCCTCCATCTACAGTCGCTTTGAAGCCTTTCTCAAAGCTTTGGTACATACAATATATTCTATGCTAAATCAGCCCGAACTTCAGGTTGCTATGGTTTGAAAGCTTTTTTTCCCCCAACAAAGCAATTTTTTGATATTTAACTTTCTTGCACTTGTATTTTGAAAGATTATTTCAGAACATTTGTGTCAATAAATCTCACTGAATTAAAAAAATGGAGCAGAGCAAAGAAATTAAGCTGGGGAGGGAAGCATCTAGGGGGGAGAAGTGTTTGTGTGTGGCGGGCTGGGGCAAAGGGGCGCGAAACGGGGAGCAAGCAGAAAACAAATTCACAATGCCAACCCAACTTCCAAAAGTGTGAAAATCTCTATAAACCCATCAGCTCCAATAACAGGCAAGACTGAATAGATGAGAAACAGAGGAGGCGGAGAGAGAGGCAGAGCAGAGCCACAGAATGAACTGGCCTCCCCCATTCACTTTTAAATTTCCTCCTCCACAGTTCCTTGCACACTGTTAATTACTGGCCAGGCATTCCCCTGCCACCTTTTCACACATAACAAGCGCCCCATCCAGACCCACCGCTGGAATATGCCTGCAGCCTAAGGATCAAGACCAATTATGGCCCTAAGCTGCACCTATTTCTGTTTAGCCCAAGGGGGGCACAGAGGGTGTCAAACGGGGAGGGGAGGGGGAGCAGAGGCTGTCGAGGTGTTATTTTTCCCACAACATAAATGTCTGTTTATTTCTGTGTTATTTCCTGATTTTACTGTGGACTTTAAAATAACAAAAAGTAAAAAATGATAAATTGACATAACTTGAAAAACATGAGAAGGGAAGAAGAAGAATTTCGATACAGCCTGGCTGAAGAGAAGATGGCGGGAGTCACGCGGTATCAGCGGTCATAATTGGTAGCTTTTTTCTTTGCTTTTCGAAAAATTCCAGAAAATATATTTTTTTTCATTTGTTAGCAAACTTTATGAACATAAAACATTTAAAACACAAGAATAAACATACTAACAATGACTGAAGATTTTTTTCTGCATATCCCACCAACTCTGGTTCAGTTTTAATCTTTATCTGAAACAGTAAAAGTAACTTTCTTGTAACACTAAAACCATGAGTTTTACCAAAAGAACACAAAGTATGTGGACCTGCTTTTGGTCAACACAGTGTAATCACACCATAACCAAACACTTTTGTAAGGATTCTGCTTGAACTAAACAAGCATATCTTGATTCTCTGTGGAGTGATGTAAAGATATCCTCATATAATTTTCACAAATCTCTCTCTCTCTTTTAATGTCTTACTCACATCTGCCTTTGTATTTTTAAGCCTCTAATCAGGTGAAGCTCTCGCAGGTCATTTAAAAAAAACACAATGCATTAATTAACACAAAGCCAAATACTTTATAATGTATTTAACATGGTGTACGCATGGTTAATAAGGCCACGCAGTTCATTGTATGAAGAGCTAGTCAGTGTCATCTCAAATCAGTATCGTGATTGTCACATTTACATCAGCGATGATTAATGAACAAGAATCAGAATTTCATGAATTATGACTCTGAGTAACATTTATCTTACATTCAGTCATTTTCAGTTAGTAAAGGACACTTGTCTCTATTTGCTAAATCAGGAAAATGAAAGTAAAACGGGCTCCACTTCAAGTCTCTTGACTATAAAAATAAGTTTGAATAGCATTTAATGACACTCCATCTGCCCACTGTTTAATGGAGTGACAGCATTTTAACATTACAATGACATTATTTTTCAAGCTTCTACAACAGACTGTTATGTCTTAAACAACTTATGTCACTGATCGCATTACCAGCACAGGAGAGCACGCTTTACATCTCCAGGGCATAGCTGTAGCTAGCTTCAGAGCTAACCCCCCATCATACAGGGACTGAGCCTTAGTAAACAAAAACAGTTTCACTCTCCAAAAAGCTGTAGCGTTTATTTGCTGGCCAACTGCATCTCAAACTGAACATTCACGGTCCACACAGACACACAGTCACCGTTTCTCACTCATTGCCACACACACAAAGCCACCACACTGTATGCTCCCACAGGAGCAATTTTACCCCATATTTACATTTAGCTTAGTTTTTTTTTTGTTCAATATAGTGCTGACTGGAGCCAAAGAGTGGCCACGCACGACCTTTCTTTCTGTTCCAGCTCTGTTGAATCTACATGGTTAGTTATATAAACCGTAGGCGCAGATGAACTAATGTTGACTCCACTTACATGCGCAGAGAGTAAATATAATATTTCTTGTACTGAATTTTATTTTCTTTTACTGAGTTCACACACAGACAATGCAAAACATTCCTGATGGCAGCAGTTTAAAGAAGTCATAGAGGACATGTATGGCTTGTCGTCCACCATCTTGTCTGCAGAAAGGTCTTTGTTGGACTGTGCTGACTTTAGCACAGAAAAAAGATATCTGCAAACTAAGACTCACGTTTGGTGTTTATCAAGCCCAGCTTGTAGTAGTGCTATAGTGATGATGGATAATCAATGAGCAACGTAGGTGTGAAAAATTGAGACATGTAGAGAGACAAAATGCAGGGAAAGACGAGTAGAAAGTGAAAAGTGAAGTGGAAGATTATATTGGACAAAAAAACAAGCATGAAAATCTTGATTTTCTGTCTGAAGATGGAGGATAGTACACACATACACACACACAACCACCCACCCAGACACACACAGATGCAAATCCATGGTGGATATACCAACATAAAATATATGGATGGGTGCACACAACACACACACACACACACGCACACACTTTAGAACTACAGCTCTGAGAAGCCATTAGTTTCCTATATAAGCAGACCTGCTGATGAAAGCTCATAAAGGCGGCTATGTAAATAAAACAAATGAAAAGCCAGTGCTCAGAGGTGAGGGGGAGAAGGAGAGAAAGGGACCATGGGGGATTTATTGTTTGTAAAAGGCGGCTCCATTTACTCTCGCCACTGGAGAAGTGAATGGTGCCATCACAGAGACATTACCAAGCATCTTCTAATGGCAGAAAAACACCACACCCAGCATCAGTCACACGGCTAAATGACTCGAAAAACGGTGAGAGGAAAGAAGATACGTGGCAGCCAAGTCGTGACCCTCTCACATGCTATGCACAGATGAGCAATAATACTTCAGCTAATATGTGTTTTATCCTGAGGATTTTCCACATGAGGACAAAAAGCCGAAAGACTGAGGCTTGTCCATGCTGTCCTCACAGTTTGGAGCGGTGGAACCATCACACAGCATTGAAGAGGTTGAGCCTAATACAGGAGAATATTACCTCCTTGTCCCACCGAATGCACAGTTGAAGAGCAGGTGTAACATGTCTTTCATTGTCGCTTTTCATTTAATTTTGCTCTCTCTAACATTCAACAATCTCTCATCCAAGGCAAAGAGCCATTTAAATATAATTTAGACTGTTCTTAGCAGTTGGTGTAATGTTTGGCCACAGATGCAGTGGTATGTTTTTGCTTTCAAGTGTGGGGAAATTGAAAGCCGATGACGAGATGATTTTGTAGGCACAAGGTCACTCAAATAAACTTTTTCTGCTTACCTTTACTGTGTAATGTACATTTTGTAATAGTTTATGGAAGTCATAATAAAGCGCAGGCATAAACAATTCTCAGTAAAGATTGATATGAATAAATTCAACTTCTAGTATTCATTTCCCTTCACATAAAGCTTCCAGCATCTTTCTCAGACATCATTCACAGTGTATGCTGAGTTAAGGGCATATGTCAAATGTGACGTGATCATGATCTAGTGTCCAACAGTGGACTTATTCTCTAAACTGCACTTTCATCATAAAAGGATGTCAGCAACACACACACACACACACACACACACACACACACACACACACACACACAAAACATAACATGAAATAAAGAACTGGACCAGTGTTTTTCTGTTGTTATGATGTTTTAGTGTCTAGTGTTACTGCCTTAAAGTCCATCAGTCACGTCTAAGTGGGTGCTGAGAGACCCAGCACCATGGGCTTCATGATTTCATGTTAGTAAAGGGGCCAAAGCAGGACTTAAACATGCTTTCATCTGTGAGTCAACTCATTTGTGCATACAGGGACTCAGAGTGGCTCAAAAATCACTACCTCAGTCGTACTTTGTACATCAAATGAGAGAAAATAAACAATGGAGTTGCATGTAATTGAATCAGTCAAAATAAAAAACACATGTATCGGTGGGCTAAATTATTGGGTAACTGGATCCACGAGGGTAAGTGAAAAGCAAAGCCAATAATCTGTTGACTATGTCTGACATGTGGATCCTGAGGTCTGACAGGTGAAAAGAACAGCCCCAGCAATTGGTGGGAGCAGCAGACAGTGAGAAAAATGGGTTTCTGTACTTCCTGTGACACGAGCGCGCTTCCCATGGTGTGGCATTTAGCATAAACAGATGAGCTAATCTGAGCTGTGGATAACGCACCTGCCTCATTCCACTAAATAAATAAGCCCTGTACCCCAATCCTCTTCCCCCTGTGCCTCTCTCTCTCTACACTTCCATCCCTCCATCCCCTGCTGCGCCACTGCTCTCCATTTATTTCCCCTCCTCTCCATCAGTCGGGTAGATGGAAAAAGGGAACGAGGGAGAGTAAAAGTGGAAAAAATAGAAAAGGGCTCATATCATCGGTGGGCCAAAGGTGAGTCGCCTGGGGAGGCAGCTGGAATGAAATTCTCCCAGTCCCATTTTACCAGCCATTCAAAGCACATTACTCTGGAGAAGGGGAAACTTATAAAGCCCCTGCACTTGAACACATTTCTGTGTGTTTACGGGAGACAGAGAAGGGCTGCTGTACCCATGCCTCAGTAATAGATTCCCAATTTAGGCTCACTTCTCCTCTCTCTCTCTCTCTCCCCCCCTTTTGTCTTTCTGTCTCTCTCTCTTTTGCTTTATTTCTCACCTCCTTCTATGTATTCCTACTCTCTCTCTCTTTCCATTTCTCGGCAGGCCTGCTGTTGCTGTCCTCCTCTCTAGCTGGGAGAGACCCTTGCAGTCTGACTGCTTGAGAAAGGAATATCAGGAAAACGGTTTGTTTGTGTCTGCCCCTGTAGACACTGCAAATTGTTTCACTGAGGATTGCTGATAGAGTTGATGATATAACTGTCATCTCCATAACTTGATGGCAGTCTATGATATCTGCACTGTAGCTGTAGCCAGTTGCTGGTGGAGCACATACTTTTCTGATGCAATAGTGTGCTGCAAAATGGGGCAGTTCATTAGAGGGGGGAGAATATAAGAAATTGAAATCGACTTCTTTACTTGAGCCTTAAAAAAGAAGACAAATAATGCAAAAGGTTACCTGTATAAGGATATTCTGCACATTTATACACTATTTAGAACTCATTAGTTTAACTGTGAGAGAATAAAGCAATTTTGTAGGTTACTGAATTTGCTGATGACAAAAGGTATGCTAATAACTGCATCACTCTGCAAGCACAACCTCTTGGGCTACAATAGTGTAACCACGTGGGACAATGTTGTCACTACAGTAATTACAGAAATACTGCCAAGGTGGAAGGGCATCCTGCTTATAATGGTTGCTAAATTAGCTTAATCTGTGAGTCATAATGTGATCAAACACCTTGTAGCAAGTAGTAGACCCTCATTATTGCAATGCCTTTTGTGTTCTTTTTTTGTACTAACCGGGACAGCACAGAACATGAATAAAGGATGTTTTGTCTGGTGTGATATATCGGATCAGGCCAAGGCGAGCTCTGTGCATATGCATGGCTGTATTTTTTATTGACACAGATAAGTTTGAGTAAAAGTGAACTAATTACGATATTATGGTTCCATTACATGAAGCTGCTCACAGGCTATGATTAACCTATGCACCTCTCCCAGTTTAACAACTAAACGGTCACTGGGTATTATATCAGCTGCTTTTAATTAGGTTACCATGTTACTCTTTTCTGGATTCCTATTGGGTGCTTGGGGATAAAAGTATACCATAAGTGCCTATTTTATGGCTATACATTACCCTTTGTGCTAATTTATATAATTGAGTTACAGGTGTCATGATGCTTTAGTGCACAGAGAATGAGTGGAAACACAGGTCAGCGTTAACTCTCACTCAGCTGGAGGTAAATGGAACATATGAATGTTCTATTTTGATTTTAATACAATTATTCTCATAGTCACAGTCTGTAATGTCTGCCGCTAGGGGTCTCACAGTTGAAAACAAAAGATGTAGTTTGATGATGTAGTGAAGTGGCATGTGATCATGTGAGTTGATTCATTGTTAAACAACCACCATTACCAGAGAAAATCTATCCAACCTGACTCAGGCAGAAAAGTTCCAAGATGAGGATGTTTTAAAGTTTAATTCATATATGCATATTTTGCATATATTTCCCTCACTCTCAGACTCTCTCCTGGAAGTTAAATAGTGACAGGCTACCAAATAGAATCACTGTTGCCAGGAATAAAATTCTGGATTTATCTGAATTTGAACATTGTTGGAAACATTTAGGATAATCTGTGAGTCTGTACACAACACAACTAAATGCATGATAAAGGCCTATTCATTTTTAGATATTTTAATGTAGAAACGTCACATTTAAAGTCTGAGCCAAATTCTACAACAGACAAAAAGAAGCGTGATCTGAGTGAGGAAATAAACATTTCAACATCTTGTCAGAAGCTGTTTCAGCCACAGGAGAATAGACATCAGCGAATGTCTTTGGAAGCCGGCCGTTTAGGCCGGACGGCAGGCTGCCCATCAGTGACAGGCCTCGGGCCAGTGTACAAACGTAGAGCCCGATAGGAGCTGGCAGGTGAGACCTGGCCTGGAGTCAGATCATACAAGTCCAGCTGGGGCTAACACATCAGCAGACAGCAGCACCTTGCAGGTGGCCTGACACAGACGTAAATGTGACCTGCCACTGATGGACTCTGACTGAATACGGCTCGATTCAAATCAGGTTTCATTTGCATTAAGATTCTTTTTGAAAATGCACAAGGGCCATGAAAGAAACTGCTGGACTTAATATTTGTAACAATAAAATAAAAAAAAAAAATTTTCTTCACTTAAACTGTGTGGTAATCAATTAAAAACTGCTCAGATAAATGAAATGAATATAATGGAAATTGAAATTTTATCTCACTTTTATCTACCAGGCTTTACAGAACACGAGCAGTGGGCCTTTTCCATAATCCCTTCAATCAGCTGATCTTCTATTTATTCCCTCATCTTTTCTCAATTTCCCTACTGTAGAGGGTACAAAAATGTCCCATTTTTTTTCTTGAGACCATAAGGGTGTATTTTAATCAACATCGTGTGCAAATGAAATGTCACGCCCTTTAATGTGAGAGCACTGTGGGAAATGTCGATAGAAATGTCAAGTGGTTGCAGGGATGTGGAACCAGAGGGGTTGATGTCATCCGTGGTACAGTAGAGCGAGGGGCCACTGGGCATTCCCAACCTTAACAGTGAGGACAGCAAAGCGAAATCACAATTGATTTGAGTAGATAAAAAATCAGTCAGTGGCCTCGTTTGCAAATTAACATCATAAACTTTTGTAAACAAATTTTAGGTTTGATGACAACTTACATTGGTGTCAAACTTAGTGGGTTACAAGGACGTTCACAGTTGAGATATTAGATAAAAGTGAGAAGGTAGAGCTACGTTATTATCTTAAAGGTACTGTTTCATTTATTCTACGAATGAGATGATGAACAGTAAAGGAGAAAGTGCTCTGAAACCTGTTCAGGTAGGCTTTCTGGTTTGTCGTCTGTTTTGCCACCTATAAACAACACACAAAAAACAAAAACAAACAAACAAAAAAGATTCTTGTCATACCACTGTTTGCATTGATTTCAAAATCAGGTAGATCTCTACATAATGAATGAATAGTAGTACTGATGCATTTATGCACATACGTATCCATGTGTATCCACAGTCAGGTTTGTCAAAAAGTATCCTCAAAATATTTGAAGGTAAACACTCATACTGTACGTACGCTTTGAAAAAAAGAAATGAGCTTTTAAATAACGTCTTTCATTAACCGATCAGAGCAGATTTAGGTAAGAGGCCTTTCTTCACTGCTCTTCTGCAATCACCAAGCAAAGGGTTCAAATTTGCTGGTTTTAAAGTAGAGAGGGATTATTTTCCCTCACAGATATAATGGTCCACCTGTCAGAGGGAGTTAGAGATGACGCCCTATCACTGACAGGTACACTATCACCCTGCCCAAAATTCAATATTTCTCAGTGGAAAATTAAACTATAGGGAAAATAAGGACATGGAGTGTGCACCTACCCTGAGAGACATGGCTGCTCATATCTTGCTTACGACATAATTCTACTGCCAGAGAGAGAGAGAGAGAGAGAAAGTGAGAGAGACAGAAATGGTGTCTGGGCATGTACCTACGCAGACAGATTGTGCTGTGTATAAGTATGGTGCGCTATAGTGGAAGGGACCTGGGCTCAGACTCAAATTAACTGTGTGGCAGACCGGACTGTCAACTGCAATTACCTGCCTTGCACTTCCTGGACCATACTGGTAATTTATTTCCTCTCCCCCCCACTCCCTCCAAGCCCTCTTCTCCTTCTCCCTGCTCTCTCTACGGTACCCCATTCCAAATATCACCGGCAAATGTAAACAGGCCTTGGCCACCTCCCTGTCAACTTGGAAGGCCTAATAATGGGAGCCTTGCCTTGCACATTTAGAGGCCATTTTCGGTGAGGAGATGGGCCCTGACCCTCTGCTCTCTGGCTCGCTCCCTCTCCCCCTTGCCCTCTCAACCACTTTACAGGACAATTATCTCAGTCTAGTCAGATAGGGCAAAAGGGTTAAGTTGAATAGCCATTGGTTGTGGCTGATTGCTTTTTTAGATTTATTAGATTACAAATTAACTTGGAGGAGCTGGCATGTGGTGCTGGAAGTTGGAAGCTCTTCTGTGTGAGGAAATATGTATGAGAAATAACTCATGTGTGGTTGTATCTATTTGTATCAGTTATTACAGGTGGGTTCACATATGCGTATGCCTGTGTGGTCCACGCTCAACCAGAGACGAGCCAGCTATGACAGACAAACTGAGTTTCTCATTAGACCTTATCAGTTTGTATGTGTGAGTGTGTGTGTGTCAGGAGGCTTAATGAGTTGCGATAAGGCAGAGAGTTGAATGTATAGATGCAGAGAAATACACACTGCTGGTCTTACACATTTTCACTGATATCTCAGGCACATACAGCAGAAGTAAACCTCAGAAATCATATCCGCATATAAAGTCATGTCATTGCACCTTTAGCCTGCATATCACATGGATGCATGCACGTTTGTGAGCACAAGACTGCACTTTCATGGCCATTTACAGTGTTTTACAATACAGTCATGTCTATGAATCCAGTAATGAAATATGTGCACGTATGGTAGGGGCAGTATGTGCATCTGCTGTTTATTCAAGCATATGTGTATGCACCATTGCATATTGTATACGATGCATGCCTGCATATGCATGCATGACCATTCACTGTAAACCTGTTTTGTGTACCGAGGTGATTTTAAGGCAAAGACACCCCTAAAGGCTCAAATCCACCTCGGTAACATAGCTATAGTTATGATCCCTTGATGCTAATGTCCCTGGGGGGAAAACAAACATTTAGCCATGATGAAAAATCATGTAAGAAAAACCCCTGCTTGGCTAAAGTGCATTTATGTGTATTCACACAGCCTTGCTCTGCTCTTTATCCGGTTGCATCATATCATCTCAGGGAGAGTGTGGCAGTCTCGGCAATCCAGCCATGCGGTCACACAGTTATTCAACTATGTGAATTAGCTCTGGGCTAGTGGCCAGATGTAACAGTCAGTCTAATCATCTTCATGTCTCTGCTACCCCTGTTACACTTTAGGTGCAGCAGTTGTGGACACTTGCTGGCACAGGGATGTTGTTTATTCATACAATCCACATATCGACTGTATCTCTTCCCTCCACTAGCACATTAACTTAAATTATAAGCAGATTCACTTATTATACAAGACCTGAGCTACCACTGAGTGGTACAGCATTGACGTTACTGATTCTCTCTGTATATTAACACCTGTCATCTTTATTTCTCATTTATGCATTACTCCCCCTCCCTCTTTGGCTCTCATTGTTTCTTAATCTTTCCTTTTCTGTCTCTCTGTCCCTTATTGAATTTCTATTGGCCTTAATGGATCCAAACCCTGAGAAAGGGTTGCGACGGATTATGTCCTTTCTTCTATGCCATTATGAAAATATAATTTGGGGAAAGCAAACCCGTACCTCGCAGGAAACTCTCTTGGCGATAAAAGTAAGTGAGGTGGGACAGTGGATCCATGGATTGAAGGAGAAAAAACATAGTAAAGAGTGGGGGAAAAGAATGAAAAAGAGACAGGGAGAGGAGAAGAGGGAGGGAGAAGAGGGAGAGAGAGGCACAGATAGGGGCATATTGCCGGTTCCACTCTATTTCCAGCCCGGTGTCAAAATGAATTTCACATCTTAATATGGGAAAAGTGCTTACTCTCTGAAATACCCCCCCAAAAAGTGTTGGTGGTGGCAGCAGTAAAGGAAAGGGAGGAGATGGGCTCAAGAAAGGGGATGAAGAGGGGGATAACAATGTGAGGGGTATAATGCTGACAGTAAAATAAAGAGATGTGAGAACTCAATTAAAGGCAGGGAGTTGACAGGGAGGGGGCTGGCCCTAAGGTGCATAGCAGGAGGGACGGATAGTAGGGGACTCTCCTGCCTTAATGAGCTTAGCCCCGGGGCCTGGCTCACCGGTTGACTGGCTAAAACTGAATGACCGAGTGGCTGCTCAGAAGGCTGTAACTCTGCCGCCGATGTGGCGAGTGGCACGGACCTCAATGAGCTGATAAGTGGAGATTAATTATGGCTGATTCCAACAATGTCATTTGTGAATTTATGCCTTGCCTGTGAAGTGCATCTGTGTGTGTGTGTGTGTGTGTGTGTTGCACATTCTTCTGTGTCTCTAAGGGATATAAAGACTATTCATAGTTTGTGTTTCCAGTAACATTAACGACTGTGCTGCTGCCTGCACTAACAATGACATCAGCACCAAATTACAGTGACCATGGAAAAAATGTCCCAGAATAGCAGGGTTACAGGGGAATAATAACACTACCTGTGCAGTGTGTTCTCAGCACACTTTCTTTTGTCTGTGTTGCTAAAAACAAATACCAAAACATTTCATAAAACTCGTTTTTTGTATTTACATTATTATTATTAATCCCCACTGGCTAGAGAGACTCCAAGTTATTTCCTCCTATTATTTCTACACCTGGATGGGAACCACTTACATATATATTTTTTTCCACAGTTTTTACTTGCCAACTCTGACTGGCTGTCACCCTTTTCCACTGACATTGTTCAGATGGAACATGAAGCACTTGATTTTACAAGTAAGGAAAAGCCTCTCTTCGTGATCCTGTATGTATTTTCTGTTCTCTTTATCACCACTTTAACAGCAGGAATAAAATGAGAGACAAGCAGAAAAAATTTTCCGAGACTGCCAAGTGGCAAAGTTGAGCTAAAGCTGGAGCGTGGAATCACATGAACTAAAGCCCCTCGAGGGAGAGAGTGAGAGTGAAAGAGAAAGGAGAGAAAAGGAGATAGAGGCAGTGTGATGGGCTGCTGCTGTTCAGTGTTGGGGATGATAAAACAGTGGGGGTGAATAAGGGCCTTGAGCTATGATAAACACATGCACACACAAACACACACACACACACACCACTGTGTCTCACCATCTAAAAGCACCTGCCTCTCTGTGGATGAGGTTGATTGCACAGCCCTGACTCATCCTAGGCTACATGTCGAACCCCGGGGAGCCTCCGATTGGCATGGAGATACTAATGGAGTGGAGCAGGAGAGCTGCTGGGAATGGCAAATCTCCGGCTGTGGGGATGCAGCGGAAGTCTATGTGGGATCAGGATCTCGCCCGTCAGCCCTGAGTTTTGATCTACAGTGAGGCACAGCTTTTGATGTCTTAATCATCTCCCTCAATCGGGCTCAGGGAGGTTGGGGAAAGGAGAGCAGAGGGGTGGGGAGAGGAGAGGCAAGAGGGTATGGAGGGAGGCATGAGGGCAAGCCCAAGGATGTGAGCCCTGTGTGGGTAGAGGATCCAAGAGGCAGCTTGTTTGTCTCTGGATGGCTAAGTCTCGGCTGGCTCTGAAGACTCTGAACCCGAGGTAAAGTCTGGTCATGTTGTAAACACATTCATATCAGCTGCCCTAATTTCATGTTCAAGACTGCCTATACTCTAACCCACTTCTGATTTGTGAAACAGCAAACTTTTACAGATAATTGATAAACTCGTCTCCACAGTGTACCTGGAAAGTACAGATGCTTTTCTGACAGATAGCAAAGTTCATACGACATTACAAAGCCGAACTTCACAGGAAGCCTGAGTCAAAGAGTCTCCGAGATGATCATAAGAGATGCAACAGAGAGCCAGAGTTCAGCACAATCCAATTAAATCAGCAACCACTGTCTTGAGCGAGGAGCAGAGGCCAGAAAAAGAGAGAAAGAGGTTCAGAGAGCGAGCAAACGAGAGATGGAGAAAGAAATAGAGAGAGTCGAGATTAAACAGTCAGATAAAAGAGGAGTGAGTCGGAGATGTATTCATTCATCAAAAGTTACAGACCCCCACCCACGGCTTCTCCTCAGGGCTAAGTGATCCACCGAGAAGCCTGATGAACTGATGAGCTGAGGGAGGAGTGTGAAGGAGGAGGAGAGAGAGAGACAGAAGGAGTGAAGAAGAAACTCTCCACCCACTGCAACCACTATCACCCTCTAAAGAGGATATCCCAGCATGCCGTGTCATCTCCACACTACTCAGTTAGAGAGAGACACAAGAAATTAATAAGTCAACAAAACCGGGACTTTTCAAATACCATGTCATGATGGCACACTCCACTGCAGGAGAACAAAAACCTCCACATGCCTTCAGATAAAGAAGAGAACCACTGCAGTATTCACTCTTCATGTCAAAACACAGTGGGGGCGAATGATCTAATAAGATATTTGAAGTTTAAACTAAGGACTCTAATACAACAAAATACTTAATTAAAATGTAACTGCCATGGTGGGGACGGCACCCGGCAGGGGTAATAAGCACCCGCAGGT
Organism: Scatophagus argus; assembly: GCF_020382885.2. NCBI lineage: Eukaryota > Metazoa > Chordata > Actinopteri > Scatophagidae > Scatophagus > Scatophagus argus. Next base: position 5,193,836 of record NC_058496.1, on the reverse strand, counting down.
TAACTAACTGCAACAAGTGATGAGTCTACAGGGAGATACAGTGGAGTGATACGAGCACTGATGTGAAAGCGACAGGATGGTTGCCAATAAAGCCATTTTGTGTGTTTCACATTTCATTTTATTTTTGGCTCAATTTTACACTAACCTGCTTTGACCTTGATTTGACTGATTGAATTCTTACAGTTAGTGTTGCTCTGAGAGGAAGAAGCTGAAAACTCTGAAAGTAAAGCCTATACCACTGCACAAAAAGACACAAGTTTATACAAGGGAGAATGGCTGCAAATAGACATATCATGAAAAGTCTAAGATCTGATAGCTCACAGTGCAAGTTGAGCTGTTTCTGTGTCTTACACCTGATTATATAGATTTATTATCTCTTCAAACAGGGTGAGCAGAGATGACAAACCTTTTCCATCTGTGTTTTTTTCCTACAAGTAGGTCGTCTCGGAAAGTTCTGAAAGTTTATCAGAAATGTTTTTACACAGGTTGGGATAAGAGGGAAAAAAAAACATGAACACACCCTGAAACTTTGTGTGCTGCAGACTACAATGTCCATTTATTGATTGTGATTGTTGAAAAAGACGCATCGGTGCGTCAATACACAGCAGAACAAAAGCATTCACATAGCCAGGCATTTAGGATCCGTGTATTACTAATCAGTGTATTAGACCGATGAATTTTAGTCTAATTTAAGAGAATAATCCGAGAAACAACGATGACATTACAGACCTTCTGATTTCAGGTAACATGCTGTTATGCTCTGATGTGACGGACACAATAGTCTGCAAATATCCTGAAAAAGTTCTACATTTTGATAACAAAAGTGATTTAGAGTAGATGTCTCGTGAATCCCATTTTAGCCTATTTCCTATCCTCCAAAAATGCTAAATGTGAGGTTCAAAGACTTTGAAGACGCTATCATCAAATGTGTGAAACAGGCAGACAATGGCATGTAAGCCATGTAAATGATGGTGACAGACTGAATGAGCACTGGGTGCAGTCATGAATCCACTTTCCTAATCCTGCATTCTGATTGGCTGGCTACCTGATTTATAGAGAGACTTTCAACAGGGAAATATAGTGAATTTCAGTAACTCTATTTGCCTTACAGTGAGAGGAGATCAGCTCCTGGACCTCAGCTATAAGCAGCTAGTGCAGCTCTAGGAAACAGGCATAAAGAATTTGTCTGGTCGGGGCTCAATAAAATAATATTACACTTATACTTATGACTTCAAAGGGGCCATGTGCACAAAAAAAAAAAAAAAAGAGCCGGAGCTCTACCCAGGCTAGCTTACACCCCTCATTTAGTCCTCAAGTAATTCTGCAGTCAATAAACAGATAGATAAACACCAGCAACAGAGACCTCGACTGCCACCCTTGAGACACCTAATACGAGCCCTGAAATGAGGTGTTCAAACATGACAGCGAAACACATTTCCCTGAATAAGGACCAAAAAATTTTATTGAGCTTTCTTTTTCCTAAATTATGGCGCACATTAACTCCAACCCCTTAGCCACTGAATTTAATCCATCAATTACCCAGAGAGCTGTTGCGAATTCGTCTCATCGACTGCAAATTGTGGCTTCTCTCTTGCACGCACACACACACACACACACACACACACACACAGTCTCACGGCAGATTTGCCGCTTGCTATATTTATCTGGTACCGATGCATATTTATTTCTAATTCTTACATGGCTGCAGGCTGTGCCGTGATTCGCCATCCTCAACCGGCATTAGTGGCCCTATAATAGGGCTTAGAATTACATGTGGAACCCTGTTGGAGTCTCATGGCTGGATTTAAGGTGGGATTTATCATGTTCGGAATTATTCACTGCTCAAGCGCCTTTCCAGGCTCTATGAAGAAAAGCGACTGGGTTGTGAGACCCAAAAAAGCCAATATGGAAAACGAGGAGGATGGGAAGGCGATAATAGAATGGGAAGGAATGAGGGGAGGAGTGGAAGTACAGGGAGAAGTAAAGCAGAACCGAGGAATGGCAGGAGAGAGGGGAAAATAAGGATTTTAGGAAAACTTAATTTTAGCTGAGCAGACAAAATATCTCGATGATGAAGAAGAGCCAAAGAGCCAAGAAGTGTGTTTCAAGACTACCTTAATATCACCCATTTCACTCCCTGGTGAAATTATATTCCATGCCCATTTAAATGCCAAGTGAAAAACCTGATTTAAAATTGGTCAAATGTTCTGTACACCTCAAAACTTTACTTCAACTACTGTCTTATAGCCAAACCATGCATTGACATACACTCATGCACACACATGCACACACACAACTGTGTTATTGAAAAACATGATAGAAAAATGAAAAGTCCTGCAGGCTAAAGTCTGTGTGTCTATACTGTTGACACACATCAGTCTTGAGAGTTCTTGGTTCACCTCTCAGGAGAATGAGGGCTGGAGATGAAACACACACACACACACTTCAGCGGTTAAAATAAGGACAATCAAACTGCAGACTGAAAATCAGTATCACAAATAATGTCAGAGACTGTAAAACAACTTGGTAAAACTAACACTCCACCTGTTTTATATAACAATGATCCCGGTCAGGCAAGAGGCAGGGTACACCTAATCAGCCTGTTGCAGCTTTAAACCAACACGGTTTAAAGTTAACATCTAAAAGTAATTTAACTTGGGTGGTTACCCACATTAAAAGAAATAGCTTTCACTGGGAAAACAGCTAAATGCAAAAATGATAAGACAATGATTAATGCAACGAAGGTCTATACCAAATCCTACTGGTAATGTTTTGCTTAAATGTTAAGTGCATAATAAAAGATTTATTAACTTTTATAAGATCTTGTTCTCAATTTAGATATCATGTTGCATTATATACATCACCCAAGAAAGAGTCATGGGACATAAAACGTCCAATCAGCGTGGCTATCTAGTTGGCTACATCACTAAATTTGTCCCAAAGACAACACTTTTCTCCTTCTGACATTAGATATTACCACTCACACAACTATTCTTGATGAAAATAAGCTACCTTATTTGGCATCACAACATAAATACTTTGCAGTCACATGACATGAAGAGCTGAATTAGGTCAAGCCACCGAACACTTTTGTGCTTCTGATCCATCGGGGTGAACATTTATTCTCTCTCTGAAGAAAGCAACTTTGGGGAATTTTTCCTTTGTCTTCTTTTTCCATAAAGTTAATAATTGATGACATACGCCTAATAATATCTTTTTTACTGCTCATTGTTTCACTTGGGACTTTCCTTATGACTAATTAGTTCCCCTAATTTTTAATCAGCAAAGCCATGTTTTGCTTTTCTTTTTTTTTTTCTTTGGCAGCAAACTGATAACGCCTTTATCTGAACACACCTGCTGTAAGGCTCAGTAAAATGATGTTATTTCTGAAAATAGCTATTAAGATTCAATTCAAACAACTTTGCACTGAAGAGAGTAAAGAAAGTATGAGGTTATACAAGCGAAACAAATATAATAAAGCGACTAAAAACAAGCTTAAAAATAGAAATAAACAACCATCTACCAGATGCAACTCACACTGCTGTTCCCACCTCCATCTGTAATAATAAAAGACGGGATTGCAGTGGAGAACAGAATACAACAGTGACTCTGAGGAAACAACAACAAAGAGCACAGAGCAGCTTGACCTTTGCCACCGTTGGCAGCAAACCAATCACTAGCACCCATATCTGAACATGTGCCCCAGGCCAAACTCACTCCTCACGCAGAGCAGGAGAAGAGAGGAGTGAAGGGATTTGGTTCAGCCACATGACGGTAGTGAGAATCAGCCTCCCCACCACTCAAAGCTCTCCTACCTCTCCCAGCCAGAGGGCTCTTTTTAACACCTCCACACTCATTCTCTGCCATCCATCCCTGTCTTTCTTCATCGTTTTGGAGAGAATCTAGACTTACCGCCTCATGGTTGTATGCCTCTGCTTACCAGTCAAGTGGTCTAGACTGATAGAGTAACGAAGACTTTGCGGGAATTTAACAAAAAGTATTAAGTGTATTTTTTTTTCTGTGAAATGGAAGTTATCACTACATCCTTAAATATGATTCCAGTGAGTAATTTCCAAAGAGGACGTCCGATGGATAGTGATAGAGAGCTTTGACAATCACCTGAAGCTCAGTATCAGCAAGGCCAGTGAGCCTGTGGTGGACTGCTGCTGTCTGTTTATTAGTGTGTAAGCTCATTAAGAGAAAACCAAGCTGATAAATCCTGACAGAATACAAAGAACCTACCAACTCAAAAATGTGGATGCTGCACGCACATCTTCAACCCAGCAGCACAGAAGGTTTACACAACCACCACCAGATTCAAGGTGGGCACCCAAGACCAAGTGGACAGACAAACAGACAGATGGACAGACAACCCGAAAACATAATGCAAATGAACACGGTGTCTCAGGAAGACACTGCATCTAACACAAAGGAGATTTTCAACCAAAGTCACTGTGAGCTCACCACACATTTTAGGCCATAACTCAACCATTCAGACCCGAATTCACACAAACGTCTAACAGGATAAAATAATGAACTGACAACATTTTATATCACCTTCACTGTGACATCAAAAACACTTTTCTGTCTGTTATTTAGCACCATAACTCAGGAACAGAAGGGGGAATTGAGACCTTATTTCACATTTGGTCCGATACTGAATTGGCGACACTAACCTACTCTGTACCACTCTGTAAAAACAGTCTTCATGTGCAGACAGTTGTTGCTCGATGGAAACTACTCACTGGAATCACACATGGCAATATAGTGATAACTTCCATCTTGCCAAGAACAACATTTAATACCTCTAATTAAATTCCTTCAAAGTCTTCAGTACATATATGAGTCTGAACAGACATGGATGGCTGTAATTTTTGTTCCTTATTATTGCTTATATCTACAGTAAGTAAGGGGGTATGTGCTTTTGTATGCATGTCTTTAGAAAAAATTTAAATCAGCTATAGTCCTTGGCCGGGACTCTGACTTGGCTGTGAAGTAGTAAGAGGGTAGTCGTGGTCTGGATCATGTTACTGAGCCAGCTGTCTCTCTGAAGTAGGAAACTCCAAGGGACAGATCAGAATAATAAGACCACAGCAAGTGTACTGCAACATGACCCTAATCTCATCCCTAATAAAATCAACTCCATCGTCACTGTGTCTGTTGATTCTCCCAAATGGACAGACATCAACACAATCCCAAGCATGCCTGTACACAGAGACAAGCGTGTACATGCTTAAACACGTGCACGAACAACAAAGCGGGCTGGCAGAAATATAAATACTGGAAGTGAATGTACATGCACTGCCACCACACGCAAGATCCAAAATATTATTTGGCTTTTTTCCACAATTTACTATGTGTGTGTCTAACAGATTGGCCAATTACCCTTGTGGAGAAAAAGGACAAGGGTCAAAGTAAGGTCACCATGGGGGGATGAAACATCATCAGCTTGCACGGACTCTGCCCAAATCATCTCCTACGGCATGTTAGCTTTTCCTGTGTGTGTATGATCCTGTGAGTGTTTTTCTTTGTGTTTTATTATCAGCCCCCTGGTGACAGATGGTGTGTTGGCTTTAAAGAATGGAAAAGGGATTCTCTCTTGGAGTAAAACACTCAGAAAGACATTGTTATCATTTTCATGTTGGGTTGGTGGGGAAGAGATTGACAAGTGGCCACAGACAATTGTGTATGAACGAGAGCCTTGGCTAAGGCAGCATTCAATCTGCACACTTTTTCAGCGGGTTGCAGGATTCAGGCATTGTCTGTGGTCTTTAATCATTTATAGTGCATGAGATGGACTATACATCTCTCTCTGTCTCTCTCTTACCTCTGTCACGGAAGTAATCAGTTTAGCTGTGACATTCTGTTTTTCTGTGGTTTCGCTGGATTCCTTGTCAATATTTAATTAATTTGCTAAACGCAGAGGGTAAAGATTAAAGAAATGTAAATTGGATTATCAAAGGCACAGAGGCAGGCAGACAGAGAGGTTGACTCACTGCAAAAATCCAACCAATTACAGTGGATTACTAGACTTGTTTGGCTCACACTATGATGCTACATCCCATGCAATTATCACATATATTACAGTCTGGTGGCTGTAAAGACACTTATGAAAAATAACATTAGAGAGCCTGGCATTGCCATATCTGGAAAATGTTTAATAGACTATGAGCGATGCTAATCCAACCAAATCCAGTCAAATGTGGAACAAAACAATAAATTCCTAAATAAATGACAGGGGGGAGACAGTGCACAAAAATATGCATAAATATGAAACACATGAAGGAATTGTGAGAAATATTAAATTCTTTTTTTTTTTTTTTTTTTTTTTTTTTACAGAACACACTAAAAGTAGCTTCATGTCCATCCTACTCTTTCTCACATTTTTACAGATTCAAACTTTCTGCAGTTTGCTCCCAACTTTACAGACATTTATTGATTCAGTGCACTTTTAGTTACTTCACACTTTCTTTACGCCCCCTCATTCCACCAATGTTCATTCACCTCTCGTCCACATCCTACTTCATGCTTTATTTCCCACTCACTCTCTGCATTTTTTTTCCCCCACACATGCATGGCAAACATACAGTCCACATGCACACATACACACAAATCTACACATGCAAAAGTACACAAAAGTCCGTCTGACCTAAACGTAATGTCACTGGGTACCCCAAGGTGAACCTGGACAGGATACTAAAACTAGGAGCAGGACTCTGCAAGCAGTGGAGGGGGTGGTGGTGGTGGTTATAGAACCAATTAATCGGACACTTTGACTCCACATCCGTCTCTTCCAATTTACCAAATCTCCCAGACAAACTATTAATGTGCACACTGCCAATGTGAAAACTTCTTTAACCCCCATTAAATTCAACCAAGGTCATAGCAAGTGTACGCTTATGCTGGCGCGGGATCAAACTAGCCCTATTAAATGTGATTTGAGGCAGGGAGGGGGGGCTGAGGCGGCAAGAGTGTGGCTGGTGTGGCAGGGAGCTTGTGTAAACAGCCTGCATAAGGGCATTATTTTCTAAAATCCCACTTACTGAGGGCTTAAAGGTAACATTGAACAGTATTACAGCAAAGCAGTATCGCTGTTTTTATGGGAGGGGTGCAAAAGTTCACAGTGAGGTCCTTCTGGCCAAATCCATGTTATACAGTGACAACACTCAGTAAACACATCAGGAGTCCAATAACCTTCCTTTGCTTGTAATTACAGTAGGAGGGATAGTGAGCAAACCTTAGTGTAGGCATGTGTGTTGCTGGTTTAGTGGATTTGTGTGCATATTTTAATCATGTGTGTGTTCTGTTAAATGGGAGAGTGTGCTTTGAAAGCAAGGAGGATTACTGTGGGATGAGGAAGACCTTGGCTGGGCAGAAAACGCTGGGACACTATCTGTTTCCTTACCTCTGAGGTCAGGGTTTGTTCACACATTCTGAACAAGAATGAACACACACCACACCAATGCACACACACTGGAATTTAGAAACGTGGAAGCGGAACAAGAACATAACTACAAGGAAATTAATAGATGTACACACAAACACAAGGGACAGAACTGACGCTCACGCTGACAACTACACACTGAGGCAATCTTCAGACACATGCAACACACACCAGCCTCTGATTAAAGATGATTAAGTACCACACACCAATCTGTAGCATTAGTGCGGTCTCATTTAGGTGTGACAGAATACTCAGCGAGCAGACATGCAGGATGCTTCATCAGCCATGCTGACTGCTTGAGACAATCAAGACCGGCCAGCAATGAGGGTCACTGGCAACTAATGAAAACACACTTCAAAAGGAAATGTAGTGATGCTCGTCACAGTTAAAACTTGCACATTGTTTCTGGTGATGCAAGAACGAATCTTTTCCTTGGACCTCTATGACTGTGTGAGAGCAAGTACAGTTGACCACAACCACTGAGAAATGATTCAGGCAAGAAAATGTGTGTAGTGGCCCACACGTAACCCCAATATGTCTGCGGTCAAAATAGAAGCAGAAATTAAAAATGTATTGTTAAGTAAATATTGTCTGGAAACATAGAAAGACCTCTGGTTGAGAACAGGGCAAGATATGTAAACTGTTCACTCTCATTGAGATCAGCTCAAGTGGATTATTGAAAGTGCTGTGTTTGGACAGTATCTATATTATACCCTTTTCCAGCTGCTGTGAGGAAAAGGAGGATTTATGCACCTCTCTCTTTTTTTCTGGCTGCTTCCACTCCCAGTTCCAAGCTTTCACTGCTCCAGAGTTGGCACAGCAGGGGCAACCGGAGAATCTAAAATTCCTCACACTCCTCCACCTTCGCTCTGTTTATCTCAACAGGGTTCTTCTATTTGTTTGTCATTGCAAGTTTGCCATCATGCTCAGCTTTATCCAACAGATAGCTGTAGACAGAAATACAGTTGTACATGGATGTTTAACATTCCCAACAAATGGAATCAGGATACTTCTTAATCACGTCATTTGTTAGCTTTCATTTGCAGAGACACAGGGTCAAAGCATGGAAAGAGTAGACAAAAGGGTGAGTGGAAGATACATGAACACATTGAGTCTCGGAAGACAAATTTAATTGCAAACTTCAACAAAAGTGGAAAAGTAAAAGCAAAACACGTTCTGCAATTTGTATGGAATCCACGGAGGGCACATCATTTTCCTGTTCATAGATAAGTGCCCTGACTGTCTGCCAATAAGAGCCAACTGTTAGGAATAAGGGGTCCAGTAACCCGGCACTGCTCTGAGTAGACAAACAACACTAATGGCTTCCCAGAGAAATCAGCAACTCACAACAGCAGCATCATCTGTGACTGCACGCACTCCCCTCCAATGACTGAGGGACAGCAAGAAGCAGTTCAAGAATGCGGCATAAAAAAGGCGCATTTTAAAACTGTGAATTAAAGCAGCTACTATGGAAACATGTTTATCAATTTAACATTTTGTTATTTGTTCACCATGGTTGTCTTTTGCATGTCTGTAGCTCATTTGAACAAATTGAGGAGCCCTGAAGGATGAAGGAATTCATAAGTGCGGATGGTACTGCGGCACAAATCAGGCTGACTTGTACGTAAGACGATTTGGTTTGCGTCCAAGTGGGATCATAGCTTTCTGACTGTGTGTGGGCTTTCTTTCTGGGCCACAGTCCACAGCTGTGGATGAACAATATAACTCTGGTCACAAGGCTACCCCTACACACAGCACAGCACAGCACAGCACCACACACAGTAAGAGAACGCTAACCTAGAAATACAACTAGATGACTGAAAACAGAAAACAGCAAGAAGCAAACCATTAAGGGAATTATAGCCTTAAATTACTATTATTATTATTATTATTTATTTATTTATTTTGTTAGGATGGTTTCAGTTATAGTTTGTAGGTTTTAAAGGTTTTAAATCTTGGTTTAATGCATGTCTGTCAGTGACCATTTAAATTGGTGCAGATTGGCTGCTGAGTTAATTGTACATTTAGGGCACTAAAAAAACATTGCACTGGTTTTTAGTTTGGTCTGGTTTCTGTGCTTAGATGTGATGATTACGGCCATTACTCTGACCCGTTCAGCTCTAGTTAACCAGATTAAGAACAGTGGGTCGTAGCCTCACTTCACTCAGTGACACTCCAGCATGAAATTATCACACACACACACACACTGTGACTCACAAACAAACAAACAAACACACACAGGCCAGATGGGCACCTGAGGACACCCTCTTAATCTCCCTGCTTCTGTCTGTCTCGTTTTCTCTCTGTCTCACACACGCACTCACACGGATAAACACAATCAAAAGCAAAAACCTCAAAAGCACTTTATGTTTCATACGTACTAACATTTTGATGCTGAACAGATGATGTATTGCCCTCCTCCCCTTACTTTAAATCCAAAATGAAAATCGCTTAAAGGAAGTCAAATGTTTAATGTTTATAAAAATATTGGGCTTCTTTGCATTTATGAGGACAGTTGTGTAACCCCAGGGATTTGAGCAGAGTGGCAACAATTGTTTGAGTAATCAACAGAAAATTAATCAGAAACAATTCTGATAATTGAATAATCTTTTAATGCGAAAAAGGCAAAAATTCACTGGTTTCATTTTCTCAACGAAGGATTTCCTGGTTTTTTACTTTTTATTCTCTTGGGTTTTGGAGCGTTAGTTGCACAAAACAACAGCCTGGACTTTAGGAAATTGTGATGGACATTTTCACAGTGTTGTGACATTTTAAAGACTAAATCTATTAATGGATTACTCAAGAAAATCACCAGTAGATTAATCCATAATGAGAATGACCGCTAGTTGCCTTGAGAAATCAAGCATCAAACACATCAACTATACAGAAACGAATGTTATCATGCAGATTACCAATTCATAATTTTACAAGATTACAATTTAATTCATTTTTTTGTTTTATCCGTATCTAAGTGGTTTGAATAGTTTGGATTTTTAGACATTTCCTTCTTGTTATTCTGTCCAAGTGTCAAATGTAATGTTCTGTGCTTTATAGTAGACACTGAAGCTATCACGAAGGCACACGCAGTCACTGGCAAACACATTTAAATCTATGACACACGGCTCTTTGTTTGGATTGTGTGAGCGAGAGAGGAGAACCTCTATTTGTTTCCTTAACCACTGTAACAAGTGAGGGAAGGAAACGCTCTGTTGTACATGCCATCACTTCCCATATTCGTCATACTGCTCAAACTTAGTGAAAGAATCCGATCCCTATGTGGACACATACACACACACACACACTGAGGTGCATAAACATACAGTATACCCACACAGAATGATACACTTGAAATCAATTTCACTTGCCCGTTGTCATGCCTGTCCAAATGATGGCCCGCCTTCTTTTGTGTGAAGAGCCAATCATGTTTATTGTTGTTGCCTTGAGCATGTGGCGAGGCAGTGGGTGAAGTGAGGTAAGTGTGGCAGTGAGAGAGGGAGAGAGGGAGGGAGACTGAGAGAGCTGTCAGCATTGAAAAATCTCAGCATCAGAATTCGATATGGTGTCTCACATTCAGTTTTACCCTATCATTACCACAGTGTATCAAGTCCACTTCAGCTCTGGAGTTATGCCAAAAAGTAGACTGTAGCTGTCTGGCTGTTTGAATGTGATTGTATGAGTTTATGTGGGTGCTTGTGTCCTTTCTGTCCAATGGCATATCTGTTGTTCTGCATTGCTGCATGACTCATGAGGTTCTAGCATTCAACAAAACAAATGCAGTAGGTTGCTGTTTTAATATGTGCACATAACACAAAAATATGTCTTGTTTAGATGAATCAGAAAAATGCAATATATATATGTTGTTTTTCAGCTACTGGAATGAGTCTGACCTGAAACATCAGCACATAAGGGAAGATTATAGAGCAAAGATGAAGAAGGGGGGGGGGAGGAACCCTTGGAAGAAACAAAAGGGAAAAGGAAGAGAATAGACATGATGGGAGAGTTACTCACCCGGCACAGGGAACCTTCTGGTTCAAGCCTGTCAATCAAACATGCCCCCCCCCCCAACACACACACACAAATACACGCACATGTCCTTCTGTATCCGAGTCCAGATGCACCTGGAGGAATCCAAGCAACCCCAAAAAGCACAGAATCCCAAAAGCATGAGTGTGTGTGTGTATGTGCATGTGTGTGTGTGAAAGAGAAAGAGAGAACCCAGATGTTTCCTTGCCCTTGCCTCTCTCTCTATCCCTACTCGCCTGGTGGGGTGTCTGAGGGCCGTGGACGTGTGCACTCTGTTGTGACTAGTACCAGATGTGCTCCATTGACCCAAATCACCTAGGCAGTAGACATGCCGCATAGGCCAGAATCTTCAAGACCCACCGCACAATCACACACACCTGTTTCCATTCATGAGCCATGCTAGGAGAGGTGCATCCTGGGAAACGCTGTCAGCTTTTTTTCATCTGTTGTTCATGTCTTTCTCATTGCTTTTCATTGTCTTGATTTTCTGATATTTTTTTTTTCTTTCTCTTGTCAGGCTCATCACTGAGATGTTTGCTCTGGGGGATAAGTAGGGCCTAGGAGAGATTTCAAGGTTTTGAGAAAACAGGCCTAATGACATGGTGGATAGATATTAATTTAATTTCCAAACACAGGGCTGGTACTTGGTAACCAGATATTCAGAGAGGAGGCCTGTTTGATTTGGGACTTTGTTTCATGTTACTGATTCTGAATTAGCTTAAGTAAATACACCTGCATGACCTCTGAGTACTCTAAAGGTCAAAGTCATTCAAACATTTAAAGAATGGTAATTAAATTACCCTTGGTGCTGAATAACTTTAATTTGGTAGCTACACAAATTGCTTCCAGCTTTTGTTTTCCACAAAGCTCCCCCTTCAGCTGTGCTTTAATATTTTATCAGGCAGGACTTGTGGCAACAAACAGCCACTCATTTTCTAAATCTTAAGTAATCAAAGCTAATTCTGACCATTTAAATGCGCTTCTGGTTTCTGTTGTTTTTGCTGTAGGTGAACAGCGTAGACAGACGTACCGACAGAAGGAACTTTACGACAGGGGTTAAAACTAACATAAGCTCTTCTACGCCAAATGAACTTCCTCGTCCTGCTGGCCTGATTTATGAAGTGAAATAAAAATGGGTCCCTGCGTGGTATTAGTGGGTTTTTCAGAGGGGGCGAAGTGGGACTTAGGGCCCATATTTCAGCAGCCTTGTGGGAAGGTTTTGGCCCAGGTGGGGCCCCATAATATGGTTTGACTAAGGTCCACGTGAAGTGCAGTCACAGCGCTCTACAATAACTCTTCATTTTGATCCTGGCCCGTTGCCAGCATATCTACTACCTGAGTCTCTTTGAAGAGCGACACATTGGCCTGGGTATTTAACCATGCTGTTTGAGGTCCTGGCGCTGGGAGCAGAGAGAAAGAGAGAAGGGGAGAGAGATAGAGAGATAGATGTAAAGAGGAGGGCAGAGAGTGAAAAAGACTGCAGTGGCAGAGGCAATAGAGGCTTGAACTCTGATGAAATAATCCAGTTTGTGAGCTGACAGAACAGACAGACAGAGAGATGAGCAGCAGCAACAGAACAGCAGCCCCCTGGCGACCTGAAGTTGTTTCATAACCGACCCCATCCTCCCCACTCTTTTGATTACAAAGTAAACCTCTCAAGCTCCTCATTTTTCAGCCTTGCCACTGATACTGTATTTTATGTATAAACACATCGTGCTTTGTAATTTTACATGCCTTGCCTAAAACTGCTGGATATTTACAGCCATGCAAATTAACAAATCAATGCTGCGAGACGAATAAACAAACAAAAAGATATGAAACATGATTGTGATTTGGTGCTCCACACAAAGAGAAAGCTTACAAGTTTAAGAATACAGTATTGTTATTATGGCAAAGAATCCCCCCCCCCCCCCAATCCTTATTTAAAAAGAATAAAATAACTTTATCAAGTATCATGTTGGCAGCTTCAGTGTGTTTATGCCAGACAGCTTGCTACAGAAGAGTAGTGAAAGGACCCTGCTGGATGGAGCTCTTGGCTTTGATATAGTTTCTGGGCTGGAACTTTGGCAGCATGTTAAATATTAATAGCGATTAACCCAGTTCAAGCTCTGCAGCAGAGAGTACAGACAGAGTTCAAAGAGCCTTCTGCTCTGTGCGGGCACTCTGTGCTCTCCAGCAGTTTAGCCCTGCTATCAGGAGGCTGCTGCTGCACTGCACCAGACTGGCCTTTCTCACATCAGTTCAAACAGACAGAGAGAGACACATGATAGAATACATACAACATGTGTGAATAGTGTGTACAGTGAAGTTCTCAGAGGCTTTAAATACATAATTAGCCAATAATGAAAAGGCAGCCTGGCTAAACTCTCTCTCTCGTCTCTATCTCTCACAAACTGCTAACCCCCCTTCTCCCCTCTTGTTCTCACTTGCTGAACTCCTGATAAACTCGGCCTTTCAGAGCTACAACATTCCTCAGCCTGGCACATTCCCCACTAAATAGGCCTGGACACCTCAGAGATCAAACACAATCTCCATTGTGCTGCAATTATCCAGACCTCTGTCTCAGTTCCCCTGCCCTTCACCCCCACCTAAGCGCTTGCTTCTCTCTCTGTCTAACTCTTTCCACCCACCCCTACATCTCTCCTCCATATCCCTCTTTCTCTCTGGAGATGATGGGTCTGACGCACTGGGCCTCAACAAAAGCAGGCTTTGTTTACAGAGAGAGTCTTAGGAGAGGAGTCCGGGGTAACCGAGGGCTGTCAGAGGGGAAGTGTTGGCTGGATGCTTCACAGAGCGCTGAGAACCAAGCATGTGTACATTCGTTAACACATGATCCTCTGACCCCTTCTGCTCAATTGCATCAATTTAGAACATGTTAACTATTTGCTGGGTGGGTCAAAGTGTCATACTTGTGTGAATGTCTCTTTTTTTTATATAATGTATTCATGGAGAATGTGCGGTCAACACATTGAGGTCTGGAGGGCTCCATTGTTATTTATATTTGCTAAATCTAAGCTGAATTCAAAACAGGGTCTCTAGATGTGGTTTTTAATTTGTAGCTGAAGACAGGGGATAGTTTTTCTCCTATTGACATTACCACAGTATACTGGCTCACAAAGCTGCTCTCATCCTCTTTGCTTCACAAGCTCATAAATCTTCAATGTTCAGAACAAAGTGTCCTTCAGTACTTTGGGCACTTTGACCATCAGTTACACAAACATTCTGTTTGTTGGTTTAGACAAAAGTGAAAGCATATGCTACAGGAACTATAACTCACTAAGATCCACACAAATCCCTGCAGAATAAACTAATGCTGAATAATGTTTTAGCTGTTCCAGTCCGGTGGGGTGACATCATTCCCAATGGCAGTTCATTACAAGGACCATTAATTGACAGAAAGTTAAAATTTCAAAATCAACAAGAAAAAAGATTAACGAAAATACAAAGACAACCGGCAAACTATGAGCATGTTACAATCAAGCGGACTCTACTGTGAGTAATCCCGGGGCAAAGGAGGGGTAAAATTCCTGGTGTCTGGCTCTTTCCGCCTGATGACTCTCAAGCGGTGAGAGCTGCGGTGGGAACGTGAGGTCACGCTGTCTGCGTTCCGTCCCCCATGATGCATCTGCCAGCAAGTGCGGCCCCACTGTTAGCCATTATGTATCTATTAGCCTTGATTATCTTCTGATAGCCGAGCACCAGTTGGTTTCACTCAGCCTGACAGTCACAGCACATTGTTTAACCTTTCAACTGCTGGGGAGGCCACCCCTCAGCCTCGTCCAACAGAAGAAATAATGAGGGCGAATGAAGCAAAGGACAGGGGTGGGCAATTTGAAAACAAAGACAACATGGAAGTGTTTAAGATCCTCAAGAGTACCACTCTAACCAACACCTTCTCAGTGATGTCAGTGGATGCTGTACTAAGCTTGTTGAAAGATGCAGCGTTCCTTTGCAACACTATCTTACAACAAATGTAAAGAAAAATGTAATTTAAAAAAAAAGAGGCGAGACACAAGCCACAAGTAGGATAATAAACCCCTCTTATCTTCCTCTACACATCCCTTTATGCATGTTGCCTGAGTGACACAACGTGGACACTTACAGTCTGCTTTTTCTCGCTAACATACCCCATGAGTCTTCACAGATCTGCCCGCCAGACATATTCAATTTGCAGCTCTTCCTGGTCCCCAGTCTGCAGACGTGAGGAGATATCTGAGACAGAATGGGAAGTGAGAGTAGAGACAGGGAGCGCGGCTGGGATAACATGGAGCCACGCAGAGCTCAGTTTCTCTGTCCCTGCTTTGTGTTAATCTCTCTGGAGAGACAGAGGTGGCCATGTTGGGTCAAAGCCTCTACATCAAGAGCCGCAGGCCTGGACAGCTGACCTTGGTCTGGGAGATGGGAGGTGACAAGAGAGGTGGGAGTTGGGAGTGTGTATGTTGGGTTACGAAGGGCAAGGGAAAGGGGAAATGTGTGTGTGTTTGTGTTGCAAAAAGATAGGGAAAGAATGTTTGTCAGTGTGCGTGTGTCTGTGTGTGTGTGTGTTCCAGTGTGTTTGTTCCTTGTCTTTTTGTAAACGCACACCGTGACATACTGGACCCCCTGTGGCACAGTCTGTACTTTCGAGCTGAGGAGTTATGCTAAGAAGTGTCCAGCTCGTGGTCACTGTGTGCATAAGGGTGTGTGCCCTTGCAGCACATTGACCTGTGGTAAGCCCAGTGGAGAGGGCTGGACCTCCACTCAGTGACAACCAGAGAGGGCAGGCGGAGGGCGGAGAGGGCCAATTCCACACCACCACTACCTTAACGGGCCCTGAGGTGATGAAGCTGGGGAAGAACAGGTGGACCAGAAGACAGAAACAGATTATTGTAGTGTCTTGATAACAATTTCAGTCAGCTGTATTTTATTCATAATCAAAGGGAAGATGGAAAATGGCAAAGTGTGCTCAAAAACTGTGTCTGGAGGCCAACCAATGTGTGACTGGTTGCTAGTCAACTAGAGAATTTCACAAATACTGAGCATTCATTTTTTTGTGTTTTGTTTTTTCCTACAAAATATCCACTAAATTACTGGATTTTCAGTGAACAGTCGATTGAATAGGACTGTAATTCTGTATAATATGTTTGACCAATATCCAGCCATGGGAAATTGCTGCAGTAGTTAGGTGAACAAGTGAAATTTAAACAATGGCAAAAGGTAAAATGACAGGTTAAAAATGCCTCTGTCTGCACCTTGCTTCAAATTTGGCAGCATAAAAGCCCAACCCATAATTGTACACAACCTCCTCACTTGAAGAGCACAACAGGTGTCAGCGTCACATCAACAACAGGAGGCCAAACAAAAATTGCACAAGGCCATTGTTCTTGGATTTGATTTTCACCGCTGCACCTGTTAACCTTTGTCTACCACTTTGCCCTCCTGAGCTGTACCTTCACCTACGCATCAGGAGCAGTCAGGGTCAGGGAAATAAGCATCTATTTTGGAGGAGAGCGCTGTGTGAGCACAGGTTTCTATTAATACCTCACCATCCGGATAATAGGAATCTCTAAATGGCCAACCAGCTGCTAGTGCTGCCCATCTCTGTTAATCCCTCTCTCTCTCCCTTTTACTCTCAGTTCCCTCATGTCCTCTCTTTAGGTTAAAAGGCAGTAAGTGTGTATGTGTGTTTTGAGATTGTGTGACCTGCAGGGACCTTTTGCTGTGACACAGACTGGGGTCATGAACTCTGGGCTTACTCAGCCCATCCTGCAAAGATTACCGCACCATTTATTTACAAGTTTTAGAACGTGATGTTCTCTCTCAAGCACTCACACACAGACCCAGACACACACACACACACGCATGCGGTAGACACACAAGGACATGAGCACGCACACACATTCACAGACATGCAGAAACACGTACTTGCACCCACCACACAGTCTCTCCAGCCTTTAATCCTTCTCGTTTAGTCAGCGGGGGAGTTTGTGTGCAAGGTCCCTGCCCTTTGTATTGATCACATTGAACATGAGGAGGACTTCCACGCAAGGGCCTGTCCTCTGAGAGGAGACATGTATGAGTGGAATGAAAGGTCAATGGGAGCAGGAAATAGATTGGCAGGACTCAGTGAAACAAGGAGAGGCAACAACAGAAAGCGAGTGGACTGCAGAAGTGCAGGACAATATGAACACAGAAAAATGGCAGCAACCACAGCCAATCCAGTTTCATTGTGTGTAAATGAATCAAACATTGTGGAGGTCAGAGTACTTCCACCTCACTAGGGACCTTGCTGATCTTTTGAATCAAATGAAATTGAGGACAGCCCACATGAACATCAGCATTAATCTGATAATCTATGATCACAAGGTGGCACAGGTGACAAGTGCCCTGACACGGCCTGTGAACTCATCTAGCATCACATTCACCTCATCACACAGTGTCAGGTGTATTAAGGAGAATAAGCCACAGACAGCACGGGCACAGTTCTTTCAAACAGCTTTTCCCTTTCTTTCATGGCACAGACAATGCACCCTTAGATGCTTTGTTTGAACAAAATTCATTATAGTGAACAAATTTGTCTCTGTCTCTCATTAGCTGGGGTTACGTCTCTTAACCCCCATTACAAAATCAAGTCAATTATTCTATTAGTCTTCACAATTACAGCAAACAACAAGATCGACCTGTCTTGTCTCTCAAATGGAAAAACTTGTGCAGTCTAGTGTGATGAGCTGTTACAATAGAGTTATGCTCTTGATTTCTGTTGACCATGTTCGAGATTGTTTTAGGTAATTCTTCCAGTGCACTCGACATGGGGAAGTTACAGCAATGTGGTCTACTGGCTTATACAGTATGAATTACCCCCATGTTAAGCTAAAACTAATAAAAATACAACCAGAGAGGAAACATTTACAATAAAACAAAGCCCAGAAGATTTGCTTGCCAAATAAAGTCTCGGAATTAGTTATTGGGACAGAAAAGATGAAAATTGCAGGACGGCGAAAGAGTCAGGAAGGCACGGAGGGGAAGAAACTCCTTTAGTATAGTTTGTTTTAATTAATCAGATTAAGTAATAAACCCTCAGCAACAACCCACTTTATGCTTTCGAGTGGCGACATCTTATAGGTCCCTGCATTCCGTTAAGCACTTAAGGCTGATCAGTGCCCCAGGAGGCCAATAAGCAGATTAGGCCTGATTAAAGTCGTATCAGTGGAATTTGAGCAGGGGACCTGCCAGGACAGACTCACTCAACAGTGTACCCCCACCACCCTCTCGCCCCCTCAACCCTAAATTCAACCCCCAACTTGTTTATGACTCAACCTGGAACCTACCCAGATGCCGTTAGGAGAACTTAATCACTTACTTCACCACTATACATTACTACACACATATGCACTCTGTGACACATTACTGCAAATGCACACAGCTGTGACATGTGTGCACAGTGAGCGCGTGCTTTGACCTCGAGGATTAGTACAACTCAACTGTTGTCGCTTATGCGTCACCAGTGTAAAACAAAGCAAAACAAGACAGTCAGTTTTCTCAGAAGGGTGCTGTGCCTCAGGGACTTATTACACCCACTCTGTGTATACATGCATTTATTCACATGACAGCCTCTTTCTGAAGACCTAAGACTTTCACTTTTTAGCTAAGAGATCAATAAGAGAGACACAGAGAGAGTGAGTGTGTGCGTATGGAGGGGTGGTAAAAGGGTCTGCGAGAGAGGAGGAACAGCATCCCGAACGACGGCAATAAACCAATTAGTAAATGCTGATTTGTGGATTTGTGCCCTTTTTTGTCCCATTTAGAGTAAAAAGGTGGCTGGCTGAACGAGAGGTGACAGCAGGTTTCTTTTCACTGCACACACGACAGTAAATCACCATCCTCTGACTGACTGATTGCCTGACAGGCTGACTAGCACATGAAAACTGAAGTCTCATTAGCATGTTACACAACCTCAGAGCCGGTAAGACAAAATGTATTAAAGTCCTGACTTAAAAGTAATGAAAAGCTTAAACTGACATTTTGTGAATCTTGTCGTGCAAAATGTACTGTTTAATGTGCATTAGCATCTTCAGCTTCCTCAGCTGGTAGGCTGCGTCCTGTCATAAAAGAGGGCATGCCTAGTTGTCTTGTCTTTTACTAGGGGTGGAGTCATCTCATTGTGCCAGGCCATGAGAGCTCTAGGAGGATGCTGTTCCCATATCTAAACCACATGCTCCTTGTGCTGTGACAGTCCTCCATACAACAGAGCAGTAAAACCCTGGGGGTGAATTCTTAAGTACTGCTGGACCATCTGTGGAGGTGGGCTCAGAGCCGTAGACTGACAGAGTTTGGCCACTGGGGTTGTCACTGACAGCCATATTAGCACAATTCTGCTTTTCTGTGTATCACTGGCTCTGTGTGGGCTGGAAATAGGTTAAGACTAGACCACAACCAAGCCAGATCAGGCTAGAGTGGGCCAGATCTGACAGAAACCACCATAATTTCCTGGAAGTATAAATAGCCCTCCTCTGTGTTTGTGTAACCTCCACAGTCCCCCTCTGACAGGCTAGTCACACACATTATACACACTGAAACATATATTCCAAATGCAGCTAAGCAGACAGCGATGCACTCACACACAGACACACACATACACCACAGTCTCCGGTCCATTTCTCATCCAGTGTGTTAGCCCTGCAGCCTGTTATCCTGACCCCAGGAGAGAACAGGTCAGGTTTGGGGCCAGAGAAGGTGTTTCTGATGAACTGGGTGCTTGGCTTGTACAGACAGTGTGAGTGATGTTCACATGTTGGCCTCAAGAAGGATGATGGTTGGGGAAATTAAGGGGAGGTGAAAAGGAAAAGCTCTCGATAGTTTCTCACTCGCTGCTTGTATTTAATATCTCTTTGTGTCCTTCTTACACCCTAAAGTCAGGCTCTGCCCTCTTTGTTCAGACCTGAAATTCATATATTCAGAAAAATCCAGATTGAGTCTGGATATACAGCCCAGTCAGTTCATACCTGGGATCGGTATTTGGTTTCTCTGCTAGAACTTGATTTTATCCATGCCAAACAGAAAAGCTAGGATTATTACTAAAGTTTTGTGCTAAAGTTGTACACATGTATCCCCCTTTGTAAACCGATCACCCAAGATGTACTTTAGAGCTAAGTGCGTTAAGCCACGGTTTCGGTCGCTCTCCCTCTTCCGGCAGGTTGTCACGAGGGTGCTGCTGTTTGTGCCTTAGCTTGAGCCTAGTAAAAGTGATGGCTGTGCGAGGATTGTTTGACAACTGTTTAGAAGAGTCTGTGGTGCTCATTAGAAGGATAGATAGCCAGCCTGGTGGCTACGACAGGAGAGACAGATGAATGGCAAGAAAGTTAGGATGATAACAGAGATAAAAGAGGCTGAGAGAGAGAGAGAAAGAGAGAGACAGATAAGCATACAGTAGGAGTAAGGACAGTCAGTGGATGTGGTAGACATGTAAACCCACTGTCATCTGTTACGTGCACAGAGGGAAAGGACATACATGTTTCAGACTGTGTGTGCATGTGTCGGAGAGATGTGAGGTAAGAGCACAGTTTGCCAGGTAACCTGTAGGGCTGTTCATTCTGAGTATTAATTAGGGATCAGAGGCTATATCCCCTGTAGCCTTCACACACACACACACACACAAGCTTTACACCCTCCAGCACACCCCTGCACACTAAGCGCCAGCCCCCCCCACCCGTGTTCTGCCAGTGACCTGCAATTGACCGTTTGAACTCGAGTCTTGAGGTCAGGTGGGGTCCCACACTCCAGGGTCAGGGAGTGGTCACTGTGCCCCCTCCCAAACATATCTGTCTCAATACCATTCCTCTTTACTACCCTGATTTATGTAATTATGAGTATACCAATATGCTTGAGAGAATAAATTCTGATTGTCCAGTGAGGTTCCAGAATTCTGGTCCCCTCCCGGTTCATTGTGGAGCCTCCAACATTCATTGGTAATGAATTATTTTAATGACAAGAGACTCTTCCAAAAACAAAGCTCTTAAATCACAATGCTACTTAAGACGTTGTGAAGGGCCGTTTTCATCCTGTCCAATGTACCATTTGGCTCCCATGAACCAAACCGACACAGACAAAAGGAAATAGAAAATCTAATCATTGCAAAAGCTTTTTGTAGAACTGACTGATTTCAAATTTTAAACAGCAGCAAATACAGGTGACAATCTTTATTGGTAAACAACAATTTACACAAACTTAAGACTGTAGCTTTTTTTTTTTTTTGACAGACAGAGGTGCCAGTTCAGCTCCTTTAAATCAGAGGGAAAACATTGAGCACAAATGCTTCCACACAGGACAATCTTAAAATTTTCATAAATAACCCTGTCTGATACAGTCTTGACAAAAAAAATAATCATTATTAAGATTCACAAAGATAGGATTTAACATTGCACCTGCGTTGGCTAGAGTACCAACCAGGTAAATGATCCCCATCCTCTATAAGATGATCAGTCATACTGACTGTAAAAACCCTCAGACACAAAGTCAGTAGTTAATCCAAGTGTTTCTTTGAGAGTTCATATCATTTCCTATGGCAATGACTATAAATGGATTGTTGACAAAGGTGAGACCATCCATTGCTGTGATTAACATTTAAAAATACGTTTATAGAAGGAAGATCCAAAGCTTCTCTGCCACATATGCCCTGATGCATATGTTCACACACACAGACTGTATAAATGTCCACACAGAAGCAGACATGCACATGTTGTTCACAGGAGTGACTGACCCACTAACATCCTCTAATCCATAGGCCACAGACACTCTAGATAGCATCTTCATGCCTGCTGTGGACAGCCCACACTTATTACCTGGGATATAATCATCTCCCATTTCTCTTTGCCTCTCCCTCTGGCTACACACAGGAGCACCTGTCAATCAAAGTGGCCACTAATGTGCTCCATATGAGACCCAACAGTGAGGAATCCTGGAAATCCCATATTCTGCCCTTTTATTTACCCTCTTGATAGGTAGACAAATTTCCTTATTGACATGAGTAATGTGGCGATCAGAGGCAGTGAAGGAATATTCTTGGTTTCTTTTTTTAACAAACTAAATAATGCTTATTTGAAGAAGTAGTGATGGGGCAATAGATAAGGAAGCATGATGTTTTAGATCTGTGAGGTCCAGACCAGCCTTCTTGTTTTGAAATAATTAAATGTGATCTCTCATGCCCTTGATCCTGGGGGGTAAAGGAACGCAAGCAGGTGAAATGAACCACATAATTGAAAAATCCAGAGTGCAATCCAAAACTAAGTGGCCTTCTGAAACCATACCACGGTGGGCACAACAAATTTAATAAATAACTGCTGGGCACCCCAGGGGGTTTTCGAGGGGGGGGGGTGCTCTGCTGTCCTGTCAAAGAGGCCCAATGTTTCCAGGGGTCGCAGAGCGTCCGCCGGGAGCGGAGGTGACACCAAGTGTGTTGTCAAGCGTAAATCCCATTGCAGAAGGCCCTCGCGAGATGGGTGTCCATATATCAAAGGTCTCACTGACTCGGGCTGCCATTTGATCTCCGCTCAGGAAATTCAAAATTCCAGGCAGATGAGGGGTGAAACTGAGAGGCCCTTAAGCCCAGCTTGTGCTAGTGATTAGGGGCAGCTGTTTCGATTCACATTTCGAAGGACTTGAACTCTACAACCTGCTACATTTTTTGCAGGGAAAGGCAGTGGCCATGGCCATGGTAGTGGTAGTCTAAGTCCAAGATGGGATTGCAGGGCAGTCTAAGGAAGAGATGATTTCCGAGATGCTTTCAAATCTATGTAGTGAGTGTTCTAATCACAAAAAAACATTTAAAATGATCAGTCACAAGAACAATCACTGCTTTTATAACAATTTGCAAATTATGTATTTTAATTCTTGTTTTATTCTATAATAAAAAAGGAAAGAAAAGAAATGTTGACAAAGATAACACAGCATTTAAATGTGTTTCATGGCACATCCCCTTCAGACACACACATCACGTTACACAGATAAAACTGACTGAATAGAAAAGTAAAATTCTATGTTTATATATTTTGTAGTTGTGTAAATGAAAAAAACTACAGATACAATAATGTTTAAAATGCAAACGCAAAGCCTGTTTGTCAGTTTTTTTGAATACATGTTAACATGACTGGAGTTGTTTCAACATGTCCACAACATGACACTTTGAAACACCTCTTTCTAGGTTCCACAAGTCATTAGCCATAGGATAACCACAATAATGACAACTGGTCGGTATTTTTGGTGCTAACAGTGAACGAAAGGATCCAAAATCTAAGGGTATGAAATAGATGAAGGAGGTATCGGACAGAAGGGGAATAAAGGAGTGGAGTGATAACGTGCAGGACGTTGAGTTAAAGAGAGAGGGAGAGGTGTGTGACAGACACAGAGAGAATGAGGGAACGGGTGCAGAGTGGTGCAGGCACATAAACGATTAGTCCCAAACATGAGCTGACAGCTGGATGCCTGACCTTGGCTGGATTTGAGCACAACAACCCCCAGCGTTCATTTACATCCTTTCTATGCCAAGTCATTTAGACACAATTCTTATTCCAGTGAAAAGGAGGAGGAAGAGGAGGGAACCTCAGGTCAAGCCTTTCTAAAAGACCTCCTCTAGTCAATCAAGTTCAAAGGCAGGGCTTAAAATGAGGTCGCATCAGCGTTATAGACAACCTTCACACCATCCCTCAGAGTCCTTTTGGTCAGACTGACACATTCACATTCAGAGTCGTATTACTAAGTGTCAATGATGGGATTCTTAGAGGTGTTAGGTCGGAGAGTCTATGCCCTCTATTTTTACTGACATGTAAGTTGGGGAGATGCCCAGCTTATTAGACAATGATCTATCTGCTCCTAAACGGACTTGGAGGTCATGCAACTGTTGTGATCTGGGTCAGGGGTGAGCAGCTGACATGTCAGTTGCCCGATGACACACCAATGGACAGAAGTACAACAACAATGTTAAAGACTTTGCTTATGTCCCATTTAATTTTCAAGAATTCAGTCAACAAGACTCATGAATAAACAGATGCATCAACAAAAAGCATTATTACGACAAGTAGATGTCAATACAAAAGTCTGTCTGACTGACCTTTCACTCCTCTTTAACCTTTTGAACCCTCCATTCTGCACCTACCTGTAGATAATCCTAAACTAATGATTCTCTTATCAGGGAGCAACAAGAAGGACCAGTAACCTCTTGACCTGCCTCAGATACCTAGTAAGTGATTGTTTGAGGACACTTGTCTGAGAATACATTCAAGGATCTAAGGCTCGTCACTCACACGAGATGACACTGGGGTGGATCTACCCTCAGGAATTGTATTTGCCTGACCCAACCACCTTCAGGGCAAAACTACCACAAAATGTTTGCGATTATTCCACTCTTGATTCATCCTTTGTGAAATCCCATTATATTCCACAGTAACAAAACAGTGCTGTTTGTAATTTGAACTTAACACTCTGCCAGAAAGCAACGAATATCAGGAGGCAACACATAATTGGATCAGCCATCCAGGCCCTGTGAACCCCGCTTTGCCATTCACCCAAGTGAGAGGAACTCTCTGCCAGGCCTTTCTGCCACCCTTATGTGCTGTGGGCCGTGCCCTGGATTTATGGCACATTTCACACTCCACCACCATGCAGGGAGCCAGTGATCTGGACCTAGCACTGGGGCGTTAATTGGTCAACCTCTGCCAATAAGCAAGACAAATAACTCACGACTGCCTGGGCTTCCAGAGGTACTGTAGTTGACAGCCCTCATTTTCAAACATTGTATTTACCAGCGTTTGCTTAATACTTGTGTGTGGTTGTATGGGAACACACTTGGGCAGGCAGGTGGTGGAGCGGGGGCGGGTATCCAACCTACCAAGAAATGAGAAGTGGAGTGTTTCAGGTATTACCACCGCCATGCTTCCATCCCTCGGGGCTGCATTAGACTCACATCTGCCTGAGAAGAGTAGAGCTGTGTGTGTGTGCGTGTGTGTGTGTTGGTCTTGGTCAGTCAGCTTGTTCCTGCACCTGTCTCTGTTCCAATTTGAAGTGTACATGTGTGGGATGTGGTTGTATTCAGAGGAGCAGAGGAAAAAGTAGCAGTGGTGTTTAAAGCTCAGCACTGACATGATGAGTGTGTCAGAGTGATACTACAGATATACTGTGGTGCGCAGTGTTCTCGTCACTGAGCAGTGGACTTACTTTGGTTTGTACAAGTGCAAGAGACATTTTCTGTAATAAAACCTGACTTGTTTCCACTTCTTATTTTCCACCTCTCTCAGCTTCACCCTCTCTCTCTCTCTGCTGTGTCCTTTTTCATTATATCGAACATAAACAAGGAGAACTAATTTCACGCCAGGTGAGGAAATGTGACCTTCTTTACTCAACACTGTGTGTGTGTGTGTGGGCATGTTTGTCTATGAGCAAGTAAGTGTATCATGCTAATTTAAAAGTATTTCATCAGCTAATATGTTGCATATTCCCAGTTTTTTTATTTGCTTCCTCAGACACCATAACAACGTGTAATTGCACCACACTGTGTAACAATCCATGTAATACTGTCATATTGTCAATTACCTCAGTATGAGTGGACATTTACTGAGCTTGGTTAACCCCAAATGTTAGCAGCTAACACGGAGCAGCACATCAAGCATGGGACCCACTACACTAACTCAGCCCAGTCTCGTGGCTCCAAAATTCTTCCAACTTTATTGTGTTAGGGCTAATTATTTTTAATGTGCTCTGTTGTAAACTATTACTTTAGGAAGACCCTGTTCTAATCACCCATGTGCTTGTTTGCATAAACTGGTAAATTGGTTAACGACAGTGAGTCTCTTGCTCTCTTATTCATTTTGTGCCGGCCTACTCAAAGAGTGTTTGTGCAGTTGCAGATGGGCAGTAAATCAAACTCACTGTAGCATTAAAGCGCAGCCAAGACTCCGGCTTTTGTTTCCAATTGAGACTATGTATGCGTTTGACCCTGAACGAATGAACCACACTCCATTTCAAAAGAGGCTGCCACTGAAGTTGATTTTACAATCACAAAATGCACATCACTTGATACCTTGGCAAAACTGCAGTCAGACTCAAACAAGCAACACATGTCTAGGTTTTTTATTTTTACGAATGTTTGTGTGTGTTGCGGGTGTGTGTTCACCCTTTTTGATGTTTGCACATGTGTGTGTGTGTGTGTGTGTGTGTGTGTGTGTGTGTGCATGCATCTTTTGAGTACAGGGAGAAACGAGATAAAGTATAACCAAATCTAAAAATGTATCCTTTGTCTTGTCCTGGAAGTCTTGCTGCTTTTCCATTGACACCAAAGTAGCTGTGACAAAAAAGAACCATTGATATAATCTTCGACCATGACAGGCATTAAAGGGCCTAATTCTGCCCGCTTCTGTATTAAGCAACTCTAAAGCTGATTTCAATTGCCAGCTCCTCAGTGGGGGGGCAGCAAGGAAGCAGACAGACAAGGGAGGAAGGAAAGAAGCAAGCAGAATCTAGCTGGCAGGCAGAGTAGAGCACCCACCCTCAGCCCAGAGCCTGTAAACTCAGATTAGGGGGTGGATCAAAGCCTGGATTTAATCTGGGCCACTGGGCAAGGGTGGGGATTATGGCATGGTGGCACTGTGTGGCACTAAGGTTTGCCCTCATCACACACACGTGGATATGTGCATGAAAATGCACACATTGAGCCCATTCATGTGCAAACGGAAATGCATGCACACACACACACACGTGCATATAAAGTAAACCATACTTTGAATCAAAAACCAAGGAGGTGATCTAAGTTTCAGACCTGCTCTATCTCTTAAGAATAGCCACCGGCAAAAGGAAGACACGAGGCAACTGTGACATTGAAGGGAGAGGAAGTGTAAAAGGCGAAGGAGGGCTTAGAAATGAATGTTAAGGGCTGACAAAAGGGAAAAAGCTCCATAACCTCCAGTCTCCACCCACGACTCCATGCAACCTCCCAAAACACTGAATTTGACACACAAACTCTGTCCTACACAATCTTCTGAACATACCATTACAGACACAGTCACACACCCATACAGTTGCATCACACTACTGTTGTGAGAATAAGAATATGAATGCAATGTAGCTCCTCAGAACACCCTTACCCAGTTAACCCCCACCCCATTCAAGACCTGAGCATTAATTTTACTCAGGGTGTAATTCCACCCTCACTGTACTCTCACTGCCAGTAGGCCTTCCTCATAAACAATTAATCCACCGTAAACCATCTATGACATCTTGCCTTTTTTAGACGTTTCTTTGTCAGCCTCACTAATCAGCTTTCGCAATCCATTAACTTGATTTTAACGCTCTGAATTTGATAATTTGCCTTTGTGGGCTTATTGTGATTTACCTGATAGACTGTGTAATTATCACTGGGCTATAGTCACAATGAACATAAGCATGGAAACACACGAAAACACAGTGGGTGCACTTCTTAATTTCACACACAAGTATGAAGAAAAAAAATCTTTGAGACATTTTTGTCTCGCTAAGACCTCCCCTTGTTAGAGGTGAACTTCACAAGTTGTTTTGATCGCTGAGTCAGTTTGTAATGTGCCTTTGGGGTGTATCTGAATTCAGCCTTCCCCCAAATCTACCCACGTACCCCTAAGGCAAAGCTCTGAATGTCTTTAAAGGGGTAATGGGGAGATGTGCCAGTGTAATGTAGTGTGCTGACTTTTCTTCAGTCCTCCCAGACTTCTCCCCCTCCTGTCTCTTCTCTGTCTCCTCTTGTCACACACACACACACACAGTGCTCAGTACTATGTATGCACACACACACACTGAAAGTGATTGACTCTTGCACATAAAAGCAGACCCTTGCTTTGCTGGTATTACTTGATTAAAGTCGGAGCATTGGGGTGTTTGCTATGCTCTGTCTGGGACAAAGAGCAATATTTGTGGGGTCCGTTCTCCCTCAAAGACCCTCTTGTCAGGGGAGGCCCAGAGAGAGCGCCGGGGGAGCACAGACCAGCTAAAGGCCAGGCCATTTATCATAGTCCACCAAATGAAAGAACCTAAATGTCTCTTTCTTCCTTCCATCTCTTTCTCTCTTTCCATCTCTCCCCTTTGGCGTTCTCTCTCTCTTTCTTTCCCCACTCTCCTTCCCCTCATCTTCTTTCTTCCCCTTTGTCCAAATCCAGTGGGAGTAGGGTAATAGCTCGCTGGCGTTGCTTGTAACAGAGCAGAGATTGGAGGAGCTGCTTGGACCCGGGCCCCTCTCACGCTGGGGCCCTGGTGCTTTTTTTTTGTGTGTCGCAGGGTGATTTGTCAGGCTGAGGTGGCAGAAGTCGAGCCCCTGAGGTTGAAAGGCTATGACCCCGGGAGTGCTGTGTGTGTGCCTTTTTGTGTATGTGTGTGTGTATGCATAGAGTGCTGGAGATCCGCCCAGGGCTCAGGCCATAATAGACCTGAGCCCAAAAGAATGGGCATCCAGGCTGGGACAGGAGACCACAAAGGCCTCATCTGCATACTTCAGGTAGACACAGTGTGATAGGAACTGACAGGGGCGTGACAGACTCAATGGCAGTGGGGTACGGTGGAGGGGTGAGACTCTGTGTGAGTGTGCTTCTGAGTGTGTGTGTGTGTGTGTGTATGTGTGTGTGAAGATATGGCAACTGATGGGAACGTTTACCACTTGCCTCCACTCTTCCTGGCCCTGACTGAGAAAAATCAATAACTGCTAATCTCTCCCAACATAATAAAAAACAAAATAGTAAACAATGGCTTTGTTTACCCATCTGCGTGTATGCCCCTCTGTGCCTTTGTGAAGGCCGCTGGCCTGCAAAAACAGGGCAGAGGGCACACACACGCACACACACACGCACACGCACACACAGAAAGGCTGACAGCTGAAACACTGGGCCGTGCTTTCCTCCTTCCCTTCTTTTCTCTCTCAGCCTCTCCCTTTGTCATTAAAGAAGGAAACACTTTCTCACTCGGTTTGTTTGTTTACTGGTTCCCACCTCTCTTTGGGGAGTTAGGAACAAAAACAGAATTCGTTCTCAGCTGGCCGCCTGCCTTGTCCCTGAACACACCCCACTTCTCCTTCTCTTCCTCTGCTCCTCTCGCGCTCAGCATCCTCTCAGCATGGATGAGTAGATTACATATGCTTCCTTTCTGAATGAGTTCACTCGTAAATAATGGATTGATTTATTGTGTGTCTGTAGAACTCTCAAGGATTTTTTTCTTCTGTCGCAGCGTCACAGTGGTGGTTTAGTTTGTCTCTGAGGGAGAGTTAAGTTAGGGCTAGATAAGCGCTCAGAAAAAGGGCACAGGGCTGCTTTAAGTGTGTACATAGTGTGTGTATACATAGATGTGTGATGATGCACATTGTGAAGAAACCTGATGATGATTCATGAATTCAACAAGTTTTCTAACTCCTGAAGCATATTGTATAAACCTTCGTGGAAATGCTTGGTTGAGTCATCAAACTCTTTTTGCTTTTTCGAAAATTCAGCAGCATTGGAAGCAGATGCTGCTTTCTATAAATACAGAACTAGAGGGTGGAGGGCGAAGGCCTCCCTGTACTGTCCTTCAGAATGCTATCTGGAAACATTTATGATCCACCAACACAAGACAGAAACAAAGCAAGTGAGAGAGAAATGAGAGTTAACAAAAAAATAAAAAAAAAGACTCATAAGCAGGAAGAGAAAATGAGAGAGAAAGAACAAAAAGACAAAAGAGTTTACAAGTTGTACAAAAACAGAAGCAGAGAAAAGGGAAAATATATTTTCTCTCCAGCACAGGAATGCTGTAGTGCTGCCAGGCTGGCCAAAGGCTAAGTGACAGCGACCCTCCTGGTCTGTGGTCTAAGGTCACACACTGCTGTGCAGCACAGAGTCCGTGACAGGGCCTGGATGTACTCAGAGAATGGGGCCACAGCCAAGGCTAAAGTCGATGCAATTATGAAGCAATTACTGTAATGATCTCCAATGAAACCTGCTATGGCATTGTTAAGGCAGGAACAAAAGGATGGGCGCTCCCAATTGTTCCACAGAATGTACTCTTTTAAAATCACACAGGATAAGATTGAGGGGGAGGCAGGGGGGGAGATGAGAGAAAGAGAGGGACTGAACAGGGGATGTCAGAGTCAGTGCTGAACTGCGACCTGTTCTTGAATTTCATGCAACATAGTCTAGTGTTCATAGTGTTCGCATATGTGTGTGCGAGTAACTACTAAACAGAGAAAGACTTTGATACAGTGTTTTGTAAAAGGGACAGAAGGATCTAGAAAAAGAGAAGTGGGGGGGGGGGGTTGTGGGGTTATTGGAAGATGAATGGCCTCTAAGATAAATGCACACAGGCCAGAGCGGGCCGACCCCCACTCTATACCGCCCCACTACCATGACATCAGAACAGAAGGGGAAAGCATCTCCTCTTTGTGGAAGAGCCTAATTTAATTTGTACCTTCCAACGAGGGGTAAATATGTTTGAACTGTCTCGCTGAGCCCGTGGTGGCCCGATCAGGTTCTCACGGGAAACTGCTCCAAGCAGGATATCAAGCCCGCTGCATCACAACTTCACTTTCTAAACTAATCTAATTTCTGGGCTCTTCTTTTCTTTCACTCCCCTCCCTCGCTCCATCTGTTCCTATGCTCCTCTCCTCTCGCGAGGCTGTCACTCCCTGCTGTCCATGCTTCGTGTCATTCCGGCTCCCGGCGTTCCCCGGGGATGATCCCTGTGACCTTCTCCCTGTCTTACTGGAATTTGACGTCAAAGGTCTTGTTGCTAAGAATGGAGTTTTGTTTAGTAACAAATATGACCCTTTGCCTTTGCTTCTGCTCAGTCTTGCGCTGACTCTCACTCTGACTTTGTAACTTGCTTGTTCACTCTCACACTCTTTCTCTCTAATTTTTTCTCCCTTTCTCTCTCTCTCCATCGCTTTCTATCACTTCTTCCCTTGCATCGATGGATCTTCCCTTTCTCTGCCTCTCTGCCCCCTGGTCTCGCCTCTCGTCTCTCCCTGGCTATCTCATGTATTATTTCAGTCTACAGGGGCTCAGGGTGGAAATGAAATATGGCGGCCAAGCCTCAACGGGCATGCTCATATTCTGTGTAATTACCTCGAGCTGAGGGCCGGGGCTCGGCTCAGTATCTATAAATCTGTGCCTCTCACTGGCCCCAGCCGCCTTTTGAAACCCTACCCTGCCGACGCATCATGGTGAGACTATGACCCATGACCTTTCACACCGCCAGGGCTGCTGGGAGTGACCTATGACCCTGCGTTTGGCTCTCTCAGAGTCTGCTCAGTCTGACCCCTCCGAGCCTCATGACCTCCCAAGTCACAGCTGTGCCTGATCTGTCCTTAGGGGCCGGAAAGGAACACGTCAAATGGGGGTTTTTTGGTACTAGTGCGTGTGTGTGGGTGTGCATGTATGTGCTTATGTGTAGGGATGGGAGTGGTGTGTGTGTGTGTGTAGTAGGTATGTGACTGTGTTTGTGTATCCTCACATATCTTTGCCTCTCTTACCACTGCAAGGACCCTCACAGGAGAGTGTGTACATAGAGATAGGTGGGTTACCAAAACAACGTGTCTCTTACAGCCAGGGCTGTGACATGTAGACAGGGTCAGACAATCTATCAATCATGCATACAAAGGTCATGGACCCCTAACGGTGCTATGTCTGTAAGCAATGCTAATGTCATCTGTTAAAAACATATAGTCATAGATGATTTATCACATTGTATTGATCTGTAAAGATAGATCCAATCCACAATTATAGAAAAACTCTCAGAAATGTATATGTCTGATGGCACTGACATTTATTCAGACACATGGGTACAGGCCACTTAGTGTCTGCTGTTATTGGCTGCTTTTTCATTAGATGGCATTTCAGCGTCTAACTCCCTTTTCTCATCAGAGATGGAAATCTATTCTCTCTCACCCTTTCCTCCTCTTCTCCATCTCTCTCTTCATACATTTCTTGACCTCTGGAGTAATATATCTGGCCATAGAAACTTCTCACTACCTTTGCACTCCCACCCTCCTCTGCCTCCTTCTTCAAGAGCAGAGGGGCACGTGCTGAAGCAAAGAGGAGTCTCCTGTCCTTTCTGAACATTTCTTCTTTCTCTTCACCGCTCTGCGCCTGACCGAAGAAGAGCCTTTCCGTCTGGTTCCACCTTCCCTTTCCTGCCTTCATGCTCGCTGTACACTCTCTCAACCCTCTAAACCGTTGGCCTTCAGAAACCCGTGTCCGACCAGAGCGGGGCCTTTGTGACCTGCAGCTGTGTTTACTGTCAACACAGACCAGTGTTAGGACAGCTGGGAGAGTACGAGAAGGCCAGACTGTGGAGAGGCATGAGTGCATGCGGGCTGGGTAGCACATGCAAACTCAAAAACCCACACACATGTGAAACACGCACTTGCAAACATGATTAGAAACATGCACAAACATAAAGATGCGCTGGCGAAATTAATAAATAAATGAGCAATTTCGCTTTCATGTATATTCACAGAAACATAAAGGCACTCCATCAGCAGTGTTTAAATGGGCATGTGAAAGCATGGCATCACTGTCACAGTTTCCTGTGTCTGTTTTAGAGTGGTGTTGAGGGCATCATGGCTCTGGTGACACATGCTAAGAAGGTTGTGCCCTGCTCCATTACACTCAACTTAGCAGAATAAGTGTGGGCGCGCATTTACATTTGTTTTTGTAGGGGCTGCGTGGGACTGCCTGTGGGTATGCAAGGTAAAACTGCACCACAGATGCAGAGAAAAACTCACACAAAACAGTGACGAAATGTTGTATACACAAATGACCTCTCGCACTTATTATTTTTCCTCTTTTCCTTTACACCATCTGATTCAGTGGGACAAACGCCGGTTCTCACACACTGTATCCTGTCCAGCACACACACACACACACACACACACACTTCATACCAGTGCTTTAATACATTTCCCTGGGATTTAAGCTTTCATGGGAGCCTGAAAACCCCACCATAGTTGTGGTATGACTCTCCCCATGTGTCCTGTGAGGCCTGGGAGAGCGGAAGCTCCATTAGTTTTCATCACTGGGGAAATTCCCCCTTGCTAGCATCAAATGCCATAACATTTCATCACAAATAATCTTTAACAGGCCACATGGATGATATCATTAATGACCTTACTAATGATGACTAAAAACATTCAAAGATATTCATATCAATACCAATCAGTATTGACTGATTGCAATCAGTTACTGCGTACTGATACAGTACAGAGAGAGTTCAGTGAATTTCTCCTGATAGGACACCTAATCATTCTCATCTACATCATCTATATATCTGACTAACTTTATCAGAGCGAGATCCTGCACCCCTAAAAAGGTATCGACACTTCCTCATTGCTATTGACACAACTTACCAGGTGTCAAGGAGACCATCCTTAGAGGATATCGACATTCTGCTTTCAGTCACATTGATGTGTTCGTCACATATGCTGACGACACCTGCACCATTTCCTCCATTGTTCACTGCAGACATATTGTACATGCAACTGAGCATCAGGCAGCCACAGATAAGTGAACTTATATGCACCCTCATCACCTGTAAACTCCTTTTCTATGCATCTACACTCTCTCCATCTCTTACCATCCTATGGAATGGTTTCCATAGAAACAGAAGTGGTGGGGAAAAAAAGAATACTGTATCAAGAGTGACTGAGTTATTTTTTTTCCTCCAATTTCTCTCTCTCACTCCCCTGTTCTCGCTTTCCGTCTCTCTCCCTCCCTTCCTCCCTCCCTTGTTCACTGAAAGTCAAGCAGTGTGTGGAGCGATCAATATCATTAATCAACACAACTCAACAGCACTCAGCTCTGCGGGGAGAGATGAAGAGGCACGGGGGAATGTCAACATGCCGGCCTGGAGTAGTCTTAACCAATGATACATATCACACATCACATGGATGAGAGCAGGGGCGAGGAAGGAGAGACAGAGTGGGACTGGAGAGGCAGACAGAGAGAGACAGATAACTGAGGAATGGAGGTATGCTTTCTAGGTAGAGGTGGAAAGGAATGAGCAAAAGAAAAGAGAGAGATGGAGGTGGAGAGATAGAGGAGTTATTACTTGGTTGTCACCTACAGTCTAAAATCCCATATGACATCAGCAGTGAAGTGGTGACGGAGGTGGAACGTTCATTTATCTGACTCACTCTGAGGTATGAGTACAGTCAATACGTACAGTCACTATTACACCATCTACTGGAGCTGCTACCAGCTGCTGAAACAAATACCTTTCCATCACTGTCCACTGTCCAAAATACTATTCTGTTCATCGGCCAGGGCTGAACCTGAACACTATGAATAACACAACTGCGGGTTTTATGATGGCCGACATTTTTCAATTTCAGGTCACAATTGTCAAATCTGTCAGTCTGATGCCAAACACTTGAATACCTATTCAACAATTACAGTAGAGATATTATGATGCATATATGAACAAATGGTGGAATTTAAAAAGTTTTAAAAGTGTAATTATGCTTTCTGTCGCAGACTGAGGGGATGTGAAAGAGTTTTAATGTGTAAGCAGAGCAGAATACTGGGAGAAATATGAAGGAAGTGACATGACAAAAGGTAAACTGTTGCTTTCAATAGTAATTAATCTAACAATACTGAGCACAGAAAAGACAAACCCAAGATGACATTTCAATTGCTTGATTTTTATAATAAAAGGTCCAGAACAACAGCATCTATTTGACTAGGAAGGAGCAGTTTGTTATTTTTTAATATTTTATTTCTTTATTTTTCTTATATATATAAAAAAATGCTTTCCTGTCAATTGATTAATTTATTCAGCTATACATTTGAGTTTAATCGCCAAATCAACACGTCTCAACATGCCTCTCCTGTTGGTGACACATACATGTGTTCTTCTACATAAACATTACCAGCAAAAATATAATACAGCACCAACATTCACCAATTTTACATACATGTAAAGATGACCTACTAACAGAACTTAAATCTACAGTAAAGAACAATGGAGGACTTCGAAGTAGCCATCACACAAAACTTCTTTCTAATTCAGAAATGTTTTATTCCCATCTGACAGGCATGTGTAACACCTTTGCATTGTATTTGTCCCTGTAGTATCTTCTAGGAGACACTACTGGGCACACTCTGTCCAGCTTCTTCATCAAACGTCCCCTGATAAAGAGGCACTGCAAGCTGTGGTGGGGGGCAAAAGGAGGCAGCAGAGTGACAATTAGATTTTGCCAGTGGACAGCACAATTTTTATTTATTTATTTATTTTTTTTTTTTTGAGGATTGGTTGGTAGTGAAAAACGAGTATGCTTACTGCTAAATCCTGATGCAGACATAACTTATTATTTATAAGTAAGGAAAACAGGGGAAACATTTAACGTCATTGAGAATTCTTCTATGGTCCTAATGGTTGAAATTTAAATGTTATGGAAATGGTAATGTCTTATTTTCCCAGTCCAGCCTCAAAGAGTCAGCTCATAATGACTGGAGGATTGCAGAGGGAGGCATCTCTGAGCTGGTGAAGAAACAAAGGAGTGCTTTCTTACAGTTAGTCTCACCCAGTCATTCACATCACTTTTTTTCAGCCTTCAACTAACAAGTTCCCTTAATAAACATACTGAGAAGAAAAGCAGTGATATGAGTTACAGTGGTTGGGAGTCAAATGGGATAATGTAAAAATTTACATATTCATACAATTTCCGTTTGTAAATTCAAAATAAAAAAGAGTTGTACTATAGCTCAGTCACCCACTCACTCACTCCCTCATTATCTCACTCTTCCCTCTTTACAGTTGTTTTAGTGACTGAATAACTTATCCCTAGCTGTATCTCTGCCTCTCCTCCCTCTCTGAGTGTGGGAGAGATAACTACCGTGGAGTTGACAGCGGTAGTGGTCCTGTACTGTGGGCCCGGGGTGGGAGGTGAGTGGGAGGCTTGGCGTAGCATGTCAGCCATGCTGTTGGCAGCGGGACTTGCCAGCTCAACTTACTGCTGCCCTAGAATTGCGCTAAACAGCTCCAACAACTTTGAGGTAAAAGTTGATTTTTTCTCTTCAATCATACAACGGCTCCAAGCCAAGGATGACTCCATGCCATTTATTTTTTCTTTTCTGGCTCATCAATTTTTTGGAATATCCATATTGCAATGTGCAGATTAGTGTAAGGAGCATGCTGTAAAGAATTCATTTTTAAATCAATAGCAAAGAGAAAATAAAATATATTAAGTCTTCACTAAACAATAAGAACAAGTAAGCTATGATTTTAAAAAAAGCTTGTAAAACAAATAGTTTGAAATAATTCTTTTTATTCAGATTGTTATTCTGCATTTGTTAGTAACCTCTCAGAAGACAAGGCCCAGAATGTAATGTCAGCATTGCTGTGTGAATCGCTGGCTCTTTAGCTCAAAGCCGAGCGCTGAGATCTGTGGGATTGGGCTGTGCTCGGCGCACGTACTCTGAGGGAGCAGAGCTCACCCAGGCAGATTTAGAGTCTTGTTTGTTTATTTCCTCTAAGTGTGTGAGACAGAATGCTTTCCCGCATTAATATTCAGCATCAACTCATACACAACAAGAGAGCAGGAGAGTGAAAGAAGGAGAGAGGGATGGAGGTATGGAGGCGGACCTCCTTGCGATGCTGCTCCGTGAGGAGGCAGATTATTTAAAGACTGATTGAGACGCCAACGTCAGACGGATTGGGAGCGTGAAGGCAATCAGCGAACAGATAAGGAGCTGTTACCTGAAGACGCAGCACTGTGCTGGCTGGTTGGGTAGTCCTCCCTGCACTGTCTGATAACAGCCTACTTTTAATGACCAGTGAAAGCTGGCAGGAGACGGACACTAAACAGATCAACCTCTCCTCCCCTCCGGCTGCGCCTGGCTCTGCTCACTAGATATACTAACCCCCATCGTCTCATTCCATCCATCCAGTCCTCCCGTCGTCTATCTCCCCATCCTGCCATTCCACCATCCACCTATCCCTCAAGCAAAGCTAAAAGCAATGCTGCCAACATACATTGCAGCCAAGAGCCATAACGTATGTAAATACAAGGACACATATCGATGTGCACAGATATCCACACATGAATTTGAGTCACATGCAAACAATACTCACATATTTTCCTTTCAGATGCCTCTTTTTGTTTGTGTAACCATTAGACATATAGAAATCATAAAACAAGACGCACACACACACGCACTTAATACACACAATAATTCACACAAAAGCATTCTCCTAAATCTCTTCACTTTAAAAGGTAGGCACTTCTTGCGCTTGCGCCGTCTTGGTGGATTACAATTAGCCAGGGATTCTCCTGCAGGGCATAAATGTGTTGCTTTCAGATACAGGGATCCATTTGACTCTAATGTAATTATTGTACAGAAGCTCCTGGTGCCCTCGCCAGCCACAGATTAAGGGCGCTCTCGCCCACCACTTGCTCTCACCTTTGGCTCCTCAGCTGAAACCATGCTAAACAGTCTCACTCATTCTCTATCTCTGCCTCTCCCTTTCTCACTCACTCCATCTCTTTCCAAGCTCTCTTCCAATAACATAACCCTCCTCGACGCCTCTGCCTTTGTCTATTTGCTCTCAGCCTCCAGGCCAAGTAAGCTGATAGGCTGTCAGGGGTCAGCTGGCTGTGAGTGATTGGCTTAATGCGCAAGGCCAGAGCCTCTGCCTGGGAGCCAATGGGGAACAGCAGCCTGCCCTGTACCCCCTTGTTGACCTCCGCTAGCCCACAGCAACGGCGACACGCCTCTGCAAACACAGCCTGAGGTGGGAGCACTGAGTAACTGCCGACAGGGGTCCCTCACACACATCCACACACTGATGTACAACCAATCACGTGCAAACTCACACACACAATTGTTCTCTCTCTCTCTCTCTCTCTCTCTCTCTCTCTCTCACACACACACACACACACACACTCTATGAGATTATACATCTGGCTGCCAAGTGAGGATCCCTCACATCTCTGCCACCTTTTCACTTCCCTTTTCTCTGTGCTTTTATCCCTCTCTTTCTTTCATTTCTTCTGTCTTATCCTTTCTCTGCCCATCGCCCCCTCACCCTAACTCTGTCTTTGTGAAACACAGTTCTTGCATCAAAGTGGCAGAAATATTAATCCTACCAGAAGGATGTGCTCCGAGTGTAGGGATCAAGAACCAGGTCGAGGATAGGTGGAGGGGGAAAGCAGTGGGGTGGGGGGTGGCAGAAAGACAGAAACAGGAAAATGGATGGGATATGTAAAGAAGTAGATTTCGCACCCTGAGTTGGAAGCCCCTACACAACAATTATGGTTCACTAATCTCTTGGTATAATGCAGGTCTCACTCACTATGGCTTTCTGCCTTGGCAATTAGCATAATCACACATCTTACCACCATACAGATGATTTCTGAAATAATGGACCAAACATTACAAACAGACAGCATTTAGACATAAAAAACTGGGGAAAAAAGCTGTAAATGATCAATGATTGTGTTTTTTTTAAATGCCTCGATATTATGAAAGCTTTTGATACAGATTCACAACAGCTTTAATGTTCAATCAGTGCTGTCTTTTCACTTTGTCAGTTCTTATCCCCCTCAGTCTGCCTTCACCTCCCTAACTCATCTCATTGCAAAATACAGGTCAGGAATTCCACAAGAAAAAACAAACAAAAAAAAAAAACAAGAAGCAGGAGCAGCGAGCACATTATTTGCCACCCCTTAATTCTTAACTTGTCTTTGAAAGACTCATCACTGTTTCCCGTCCGTTTGTGTCTCATTGTCTCACACAGCTGGTGGATGGCTACACTTGTGTCTGCACAATCACACATAGCATTTAACCAATGAATAGTATGCTTTAAATGGCTATGACAGACATTGCCAGGCATTCCATATGTTAGGAGTGGGTGTAGGTGTTAATGAGCACAGAGAGACGCAGAATGACACAATGGGTCGACTCATTTTTCCGATGCAGTGCCACACACTATCTGTAAGTGACTGGTGTGATTTCACGTGACATGGCTAAGGTACAAGTATGACCAAATAAGCACTCTGTGAGCACAGGCAAATTCTAACCAACATTCCCACCCATCTGTGATTTGCTTGAGCTGTCAGTTAGCACTGACATTCATTAAACTAAACATCAAGTAATACCACACTTAACCCCAGGGAAAACACATGGTTTGCCAGTGTGTAGAGAAAGGCATTACAGTGAGTGTCAGAATAATATCTGAACCTCCCACTTCTCTCGTCAGGACTGACCTTGTGTAAACACTGGAGGAATGGGTAATGCTCCTCAGATGTGATCTAATTGCAATGTGTTGCTGTGTGCATGCATGCATGTGTGTGTTCCCAGTTTAGAAAGTGGTGGGATGTGCACCATCAGGTACTAATGCACACAAAAGAATGATGCAGAGGTGGTGAGTGCCAAGCAACGCAACGGTATGGATGGGCAGCAGGAAAAAATATTATGAAATATAAATCCAGACTCTGTTGAGCTAGCTGTTAGATTTGCATCAGCCAGTACAAATATTGTTTTATAAAGTAATAAAACGTATTTTTAAAAATGCTTGTCTTTTCATAAATGGCTGTATGGCATCAAACTGTTTGGATCTCAAAAAAATCTCATGTAAATTCAAGATAGATATGTAGTGCAGTAAGATGAAATGTGTCCACAGTATTACGTGACTCTGAACAGAAATTCCAACATTTTTTTTAATAAATTACAAGAAATTTATAGCAACAAGTGGTTAGAAAGTTAAAATAAACTTTACTAATATTTACGAGTGTGTCATAATTTATTCTGTTGTTAATGATCACAACCTTTGTTTGAAATCATCAGCTGGTGTTAGCTTCCTCCTTCCCCGAAACACTTCTTGCAGAACTGTCCCTTTGTCACAAAGCACATCACAACACATTGACATTAACCACCCTCATTCACACGTCTTTATCTGTCTGTGCCCGCTGGGGCAACGACAATGGACTCCACAGTCAAACTGGGAAAAACAGCAAGGATGCAACAGCAAATCGAGAGAACTTTATCCACAAACTCACACACACAACCAGAGGAGTCATAACCCACCCACGGGAGCTCATTTTCCATGATGGACATGTTACCGCTGTACGGCAAAAAAAAAGAAAAAGTAACTAAAAGACAAACGAAATACACATAGATCAAGATCACTGTAATATTAACTATCGTGCCTTCTTTTGTATGTCCAACAAAATGGCTGTGAACTACATATTACATTGCCTCCACTCCACACTGCAGGAAATGCATATATGAGCGTGTTTTATATACACAGTGGAGTCTTTTTTCCCCTTTTTCCCATGCATCAAGTACTCTCTCACCCCTCCAAAACTCCCTCTCTCCTGAAGTGATCCGAACGGGGCCTCTCGTCCACACAAGCATAATTAATAAAACAAATACACCTCGCAGAGTCACAGGGAAGCTAAACACAATTAGCTGTTTTTGTTGGAATTGCTGCGCAAGATTAGTTGGATCCATAATAAGTTTACACATCGTGGTGCCAGCGATGCTGCAATGCATTAAGACCTAAACACAAAACCAAAAGGACAAATAAATCCCTTGTAAGGTAAACAACAAGTGCGAGAGAACGGACCAAACAGACTAAATATTAAACAGGATAAACAGTGCTCAAAGAATATTCAGCTCTGAGTTTTGAAATATTTTAAAATCATGTGTTTTCTATTCCAGATCCGATGTGCTATCACAGGGTATAGTTGTATTTGTTTTGTAAAGCACATGCCTGCTTTGGCATCAGTGTGCTTTGTCTGAGTATGCGTATCACATTATGTTTGCCTGCTGACTGAAGATGTTTCCCATCTGCTCATAAAAAATGATGCTCAGATATATAAAGCACAAAGTAAAGAAGAAACGATGAAATCACAGACATTAAACAAAGGACCTGGTTCATGGGCTTCCGGAGGGTCAGAAATGGTTGCATGTGTTGAGAGCTGAGATGTACACAGAACTAAAATAAGATGTTTTTTGCAGAGCTGTGAAGCTTTCGGGCTGAATAGGGAGATCTCAATATGCTGGAAGGGATGGAGGAGTCAGCAACAAAAAGGAAAGTAGCAGGCCAAGACATGGGATGCTCCTCATGGGACTCAGCAGGCACTACAAGATGAAAACACACTTCAAAAGATTACAGAAAAATGCATGTACACGTACTCACGTCTACAACCTAATAAATTTTGCTGTTTGCATATGACAACACTGATTTGAACTTGGAGGTTTTATCCAAGCCACAGTACAAGAGTCATAAAAAGAGAGGAGGATTAGTCTCTTTTACCCTTCTCAGGGTACAAAGAAGGCAATGACATAAACAATATAAAGGACAACTCTTTGGGGTTTGTGGCACAGTTTATGGCAGGGCTCTTCAAATGGCGGCCCCCGGGCCGGATGCGGCCCGCGAGATGCCCCGCAGTGGCCCTCGAAGTGTAATTTATTACATGAGCAAATCCGGCAGATACGTCTGTAAACAGTCAGCGGGGAAAGTGATAACGAGCGGATAGATTTTTTTCTGTGTTGTACCTACATTT
Source organism: Scatophagus argus (assembly GCF_020382885.2). NCBI lineage: Eukaryota > Metazoa > Chordata > Actinopteri > Scatophagidae > Scatophagus > Scatophagus argus. Next base: position 5,151,855 of record NC_058496.1, on the reverse strand, counting down.
GCCTATAGGTGGCGCCTTTAAATTATGTTCTGTGGATGTTAGGTGTGTACCTTGGTTCGTGCACATCATAACGTTACTGACGTTCGCCAAATCCAGGTTGTTCTAAAACACTGCCGCCTCTTTGGTGCATGAAATGCGAAAATATTCCCCACAAAGAAATGGCACAAAGACACAACTGTGCACCATAAATGTTATCTGTCAACTCATCAATTTTTTCTTTTTGCACAATATAGCCTACTTGCCACTCCAAATGATAGGCCTATTTATCTCATGGACAGTGGAGTCCGTTTAAAAATTTAACCATGGTGGCCAGTAGGCCTACATTACAATTAAATATCTACTCGTAGTCCTAACGTTACCTGTTTTGGTCGGAAATATATTTTGACGGACCGCTCAAACTTGTCACTTTGACACTTTCTAGGCCAGCAACAAGACAAAATGTCTCTATCTACCTTAAAAAAAAGGAAAGTTGACTCAGAGAATAGGCAGTTCAACAAAGAATGGACAGAGAAATATGCGTTTATTGAGGTCAATGTGAAACCTGTGTGCCTAATCTGCAACGAGTGCCTCGCCGTGTCAAAAGAGTTTAATTTGAGAAGGCATTTTAAGACAAAGCATGCTAACTTTGACACTACTTTCCCACCGGGCTCCGTTGCCCGGAGGCAGAGGATATTGGGGCTTACATCTGGTTATGAGCAAAGACGTCGCATACTGTTTCGGGCCTGGACGGATCAAGAGAGGACAACGGCAGCATCTTTGCGAGTGGCATGGATATTGGGCAAAAAGAAAAGGCCGTTTACAGACTCTGAGACAGTCAAGGAGTGTATGCTGGCATCCATTGAGGAGATTGTAGCAGATGAGAAAACCAGAAAAAGCATAGTCGAATTGATCAAGCAAATTCCATTATCTGACACTACAAATATGAGGCGAGTCGAGTGCCTTGCATCGGACGTTTTCGAGACGCTTTTGGACAAACTGAGGAAGGCCGAGGTGATGTCTTTGGCTGTGGATGAGTCGACAGATAACAGCGATATTGCACAGTTGTGCCTCTATGTGCGATTTTTTGATGGTGAATGTTTTCGCGAGGATTTGCTTGGACTAATTCCCATGGAGGGGCACACTACTGGTGAAATTCTATTCACCAAAATTACTTCGTTCTTTGAGGAAAACAACCTGGATTTAGCGCACATCAATATGCTGGTGACAGACGGTGCCCCTTCCATGGCGGGCAGGGATCAGGGGCTCGCTGCGAGGATGGCTGCCGTGGCTCCTCAGTTGAGATCGCTACATTGCCTCATTCACCAAAGCCTCTTGTGTGCCAAGCTCAGTGGTGAGTTAAAACAGACCATGGACTCTGTCATGGCAATTATAAACTTTATCCGGTGCACCTCCAGTTTACAGCACCGCCTTTTCCGTAAGCTTTTGAAGGACACAGCTGCTGAATATAAAGATTTGCTCATTCACAATGACATTAGATGGCTTAGCAAAGGCAACGCATTGAAACGGTTTAGTGAACTAAGAGAGGAGATTGTGCAGTTTCTCAAGGCTTCGAAATTGAAAAAAGCTGGCAAGTTTCTGGCACTAATGGAAAATGATGAGTTTAATGCTACTGTTTGCTTTTTGAGTGACGTTTTCCATCATTTGAACCAACTCAACATGGAGTTGCAGGGCAGAGGTAAAACAGCCGCGGAACTTGTGGAGAAACTTCACGCTTTTCAAAGAAAGCTCTCACTGTTCTCTGCTGATCTTTGTTCTGGAAAGATGCTCCACTTCCCCACACTGAGGCAATCTGGCCTGCAAATTGCTGAGCTGATGCCAAACTTTATTGACTCGTTGAAAAAAAACTTTGCCACCAGGTTTGGTAATTTCAGCATCTCCAGTGAAGTGATGAGATTTGTGAAGGACCCTTTCTGTGTTAATGTTGAGACAGACTTTGCATTGAAAGGAAAGGAGGTGGTATCATCTCTGGATGAGGGGTCTTTGCAGCTAGAACTCATTGACATGCAGTCATCAGATGACTTGCGACAGTCATTTCAGCAGGCAGGTTTTGAAAAATTCTGGACCCATTTAGTCAGCCATGACAAATTTCCACACTTAAGGGGTCTTGCACTTTTTCTTCTGACAATGTTTGGCTCAACATACACATGTGAGTCATCATTCTCACACATGAATGCAATTAAAACTCACAATCGCATATCACTCACTGACCAGCATCTGCATCACTGCATGCGTATTGCCCTGACAACATATACACCTGACTTCACTGCTCTCGCTCAGTCAAAAACATGCCATTTCTCTCATTAAATAGCACACTGTTGGCAAACTACATGCAACAAACTGTTATTTTGTTTAATATAAACAGAGGCATAATATGCCAGTTTGTTTGCTGGTTTTATTGTTCTTTTTGTTGAGGCAGTTTCTCAGTTATAGACTATGGATGTAATTCTAATATTGCTCACCTATGTACAATTTGCAGCATACATGCACTGGTTTTATTTTTTGTTGTTTCATGTCACTGAAATGAGTGCAATCTTAAATGTCCGATATTAGGCCTATTCATTGAAAAAAAAAAACTCTACCATCAGGTTTGGTAATTTCAGCATCTCCAGTGAAGTGATGAGATTTGTGAAGGACCCTTTCTGTGTTATGTTGAGACAGACTTTGAATGAGGGGTCTAGAACTCATTGAAGCAGGCAGTTTTTGAAAAACGACAAAGCCAAGACAAATTTCCACACTCAAGGGGGCTTGCACTTTTTCTTTTTGTTGGGTGTTGAGGCAATTTCTCAGTTATAGCCTATGAATGTAATTGTAATACTGTTCACCTAACCTGAGTGATGTAATTTGCAACATAGGCCTACACATGCACTTTGGTTTTATTTTTTGTTATTTCATGTCACTCAAATGAGTGCAATTTGATAGTGATAGTGATATTGCTGGTGTCTATTAATAAAGACAAATGTGAGAACAGCACTGTGAATTCATGGGGAAGTCTGTTTTATTTATTCGAAGGAAAAAGTTGTATTCAGTTACCAATTGTTGTGTTAATTACTTTATTTGTTACTACGGTTAGTCATATTCTCCGGCCCCTTGTTTTGCTTCAGTTTGATGAACTGGCCCCAGACCCAAATTAATTGAATAGCCCTGGTTTATGGTGTGTCAAAAACAGAGAAGGGAGTACTCTGTGGCTTGTATACATGAGTATCTCATAATGCGGCTCCGTGCTATAAATTTCAGCCAGAGAAAAGTTATGGACTGGGCTTATGAGTGCATGGTTAAATGTGACCGTATCTAATGCATGGGAATACATTCCCTACCAAGAAATGTGACACAACAGGAAATGGCTTAACAGATTTTTCTTCGGGACGAGAGGGGCCAATAACTGTCACTTTAGTTTAGGCCTGCAGCCTCTCAGCTCACTGTGTCTGGTCAGTAATTCGTAGAGGGAGACCTCTGTATTAAAATACAGTTTTGTGATATGGATAAAATCTTCCCAGACCTGGTCCAGTGCTCTAAGTGTGAACAGGTCCCTAAAGAGCCCTGTTTCTGGTCTCTCAGAGGCACCTGTGTGTGTGTGTGTGTGTGTGTGTGTTGGGAGAATGAGATATCCTGAGAGTCATTCTGGGGTTTTGGTGCAAGGTAAAGGGTGGGTTAGGTTTAGGGGGTCTCACGTCCCTCAGCTTTTTCTAGCTCTTTTTACTGGTTTTGGCATTTATTAGGCTTTATGCTGTGCACTTAATCTTTATTGGGATTTACACTGTGAACTGACCCAGACTCAGTATCAGCCCTGGGAAACAAAATACTGCTCCCTTGCTCTTTTACCTCTACTGACAACTCTCTCTACTGTTTATTCAGTGAAATTAATATATGCTTGTGGGGTCTAATGATACACTGTGAAAATAAAACATAAATCCTTTGAGAAACTGTTAAGTAAAATGAATTCAACAGCATGCATTTGTGACTCGACACCAGGAATTTCTTTTTCTTTTCTTTTTTTTTAACAAAACAAACAAATAAAAACACTTACATCCTGGAGCATGTTCTACATGGAGGTCATTTAATTATCTGCATGGCTGAGGGAGGGTACATTTGAGTATACACTGTATAATGGATTAAAGTTTAAGGTGGATTTTTTTCCCAGTGTGTGTGTAGCCACATTGAGAAAATCTCACAATCTTTTTCATTTTTGTTCTGTCATTGTCATTCTGCTCATGTGTAAACGTGTGAAAAGCAATGATATGAAAAAGCAAAGCGAAGGGAAAAACAAACAGCAGGGATGAGAAGCAGGCGGAAGCCCGTAAAGCCTGGTGACCAGGGTCAACTCTCTCAGATACACATCACTAAGAGGAGCTATAAAAGTTCAAGAGGAGGTGTCTCTGTCGATCCAGAGAAAATAAACCCAAGCCTGACTATACAAGGACATCAGCATGGAAACACACGGAGGCCCAGCCTGAGTAACAACAACAAGCAACAAGGACAAAATCTACATCCATCATTCAAGGGCAGATACAGTACACATCTTACATGGAGGAACACAATTTGTCCATATAGGTTTGCATTCATACACATTTTCTAGCATACCCACACACGTAATAACTTTCACTCACTCACCCTCACACACTGAAGAAAGGATGTTTGCACTGGTTTGCATTTCAGGCGCATAAGGTATCCAGATCCTTCTGCATCTCCCTGTGATCTAAACCATAACAAGAGGTCAATCAGACATTACTTCAGTCCGGTCGACTGTGGATGGACCAGTATGCTTCATGCTACACACACCAAAACCCACAGCCATACATACAGGCTAAAAAGTACACACATACATGAACATGAAAACCCATACACCACATCCTTATAGGAAACCGAGGGGACTCCCTCCCATACAGCCAGCATAAATAACCAACAACACAGGCTGTTCATCTTCACTTATTGGTGTATGTACATGCCGGGGGTTTGCTGAAACATGATTGGTTGGTGCATTCATCAATCTGATAGTGATCAGTCCCATATAGGGGAGATTAATCATTAGCTCTGCAGGGGCAAATGCATGGCACGGCAGATAGTGATTATTGATGGGTTAATCCCAACTGCATGGCTTTGCATTCAGGCAACAGCCTCAGGGTCTATCATGCTAAATGTTTTTTTTTTTTTTTTTTATCGCTTTCGTATCAAGGCATTAGGATATGTGGGTAATATGCAGAGTAGTCATGCTGCAGTGGGAAAATTAGGCCCATTATGGTTAATGCACCGTATTCATATCAATATATTAGTGCAGCTACCTGCAGCAGACTATGAATCTGCAGTTTTACATAGAATACAGAAGTGATAACAAATATCCTGGTTGAATATAACATAACAGTGTCACCAATGGAATACTGCAATCCTATCAAATCTTTTCTCTCTCTCCAGCCTTCCCTGCCTTGCTCTCTTTCTCTCCTGGAAGTGATGTTTTGCAGAAGTGCTTTTAAAAGCCCCAGAGGGTAAATAGTGCTCTAAAAGTAAACAGAAATGAGCTGACCTTGCCAGAGTTTTGGCTCTTGACAGCAGAGCTGCTTTAAGACTTCAAGCAGCAAGGGTCACAACTATAAACAAATCCATTCCAATGCCAGCAATACATACACAGAGAGAGAAAGCAAACAAGTTCCTGGCAAAGGAACATAATTAATGAAAACTCCAGAGAGAGAGAATGGGAAAGGAAAAGAGAGACGAATACAGACAGTGGAAAAAAAAATGAAGATAAGGGGGTGGTCTTCACATGGCAAAGTAGTATGACTGGTGGAAAAACGCAGGGGGAGGAGGCGATGAAGCAATAACACTGCAGAGAACAGGGTGAAAAAATCCTCACCAGTGTATTTAAAGCCGGATGTGAGTCACCTCACCTGGCATCTGTTTTTGTTTTAACCCAAAGGTTAAAGGTCACGGCTCTAAGGTCCTGAGCAGCCATGCTTTCACCCAGCACAGCAAGAAACACTATCGGCTTTAATGTTATGTAGTGCAACACTGAGCATCTAACAGCTCACCACAAGGTTTAAATCTTTTTTAATACCTGGCATAGCTTCATTTCATTCAGCCCCAGCCTACACATAGAACATACTCAAAATATACAGACTACACTCAATCTCCATGGTGTTGTGCCAAAGAGGGCTCAAGGAGGAAATCAGCAGATCCAAAATGTAACAGACTAAACTGATTAAACAGTTAAGAAGGCCTGATATTAATTCTACTACTGACCAACACCCTTACGTGCCTAAGAGGTTCCCCTCATCCCTTCTGGCTTGACCTCAACTCCTACCCTTCTCTATCAGCTACTGAGGGAGGGAGATCTGAGAGTCAGCATCTGACTGTGGGGTCGTGAGGCAGAGAAAGCTTCCCGCAGCTCGTCTTTCACCTGCAGCACAGTTTGGCAAGTAAGAAAATGCAAACAATTATAACAGTGAAGGAATATCCTGAAAAGACGTTATTTTCTGTAATGTATACCAGTATTATTTCTTTTGACTTTCAATCTAAGATGTAACCAAGATATAAAGGACGTGACACAAAACTTGCTTGTGGAGACTAAACATAGAAATCACTGTTCAAAACAGAAAAAGAGAGATACTGAATACTGTACCATCATATAATACTACTTCGGCTGCATTTGACTTTTTGTCTTGGGAAAGCTCCAGTATGTTTCATTCCATACAACAGCATCCTCATTTTTTTAGCAGGAAGCGAGGTGTTTGGATATTGTTCCAAAAGAGAGAGTACGGGTCACAAAGTGAGTATGAAAGACAGAAATGTCAGCACCTGGCAAAGGAATTGTAGAAGCACTGACAGTGACAACCAGCCATATCGAAACTTTTGATGATATATTATGCTCCTGTTATACTAGGGGACAGTAAAATGTCATTGCACTTGTAACATTTAGCAGCGTGCGTACTACTTGGCATGTCATCTCATGGCAAGAAAACATGCACCCTGTTCATCCTCAGATGCACCTGTGTTAGAGTCCTGGGAGAATCCTCCAGTTCCAGTCTTGGATGGCCTGGTTTGGGGCAGGCTACAGAGTGAGAGGTGTGTGTGTGTGTGTGTGTGTGTGTGTGTGTGTGTGTGTGAATGTGTGCGTCTCCTCAGGGCAGTGTTTGTCATGTCGGAGAATCTTGTTATATACTCCATGTTCCTCAGCCCTGTGATAAGTCATCGTTATAGCTGGCCAACCTGGCAACCCAGTGATAAGGGAGCCATGTTCAATCACTACGCCAGCTAATATTTCAAATTCCATATTGTTTGCCTGCGGTAGAAGTTTCCTCCCTCCAGCCTACACACACACCATACACACATAAAGGATGGTTTCTCTCCCTGTCTGTCACTCCCAAGAGAGACTGTCAGGATGGCAGTGTCTGTAACCCCGTTAAAAAGGAGGAGGTAATGTTAACACAGTGCAGTGCTGCTGTCATGCCAGCGAGACATAATGTCCTTTCCTAAAGAGGAGGAAGAGGGATGATTCACAAAAGAAAAAAAAAAACCAAAACATTCAGGCTCAACTTTCAAAATGCAAAGACTTACTTTATTTTGATAAACCGTAATATTGAGGAGAATTAAATCATTCATTTCAGTCATTTTTGTGTAATTACGCAGATGTAATTAGTACAAAAAGAGTTCTCCACAATGAATCTGAAGAGTAGAGCCTGCTTCTCTGAACTGAGGATATGTGAGCGTGCTCACAGTTCTTGTGTAAACACTGCTACACACAGGCCCTCCTCTGTTCAGTGGTCTTGAGGCTCCCCTCAAAGCAGCCTACCAACAACCACAGGCTTCAGGTGGGTCTGACCACATCCGACGTGGGGAGTGAGAGGGGCCTCAAGCATCATCCCATCAGTACGGTGTCCTCTAAACTTCTTGTGAGCTCTCTCCCTCTCTCTAACTCTCATATAAAAAAAAGGCTGATGGGTTCGGCTTGGGAAGGCAATGGCTCTCGCGGCAGTGTTTATACAGCTTTAAGAGAAGGCAGTTTAGCAGGTGCATGGCGCTGTAAGTACAACCGCAATCCACCGCTAAGAGGATTAAAAGCTAGGATGATATCTTTCTAGTAAATAACGTTTCTCTGGAAAGAAAATACAGCAATAATGGAGCTCTTCTCATTCCCCTGGCTTCATCCTCTTTGCATTGGAAGACAAAAAGTAAGCGAGAGGGAGGGAGAGAATGAGTTTATACGGGCTGGAAAAAAAAAAAAAAACAGGTGTTAAGCCTCTCCAAACTGGCCTGTGTAATGGGGTTCTGTTTGGAGGGTGTGGAGCCAGCGGATAAACGGCATGCTGGTCGATATATTTACCTCCTTCTACTCTATAATCCCAACAGCGTTACCCAAAGAGTATGCATTATAAGCATCAGAAGCGTCTCAAACATATACTGCACTAACTTCTCTCACAGAGCCCCATTCAGGGACAAGCTAAGCTCCTGTACTATATCGCTTTCCAAACTGGCAGGGATAGGATACTCATAGCTAAGTAAATGGAGATGAATCATTGAGGGCTGAATTTCCATCATCTGAATGGGCCCCAGAATCACCACAGGAGCTTCCCTATCCTGACAAGTGCTGCCAGAGCCAGAAAATGCCATTACTTATCCCTATTTCAGTTGCTGCTTTAAGTTCTGTTGTGTTACAGCAGTTCAGCAAAAAGCAAAGTGATCTCAGACTTAGTGGTCAATGGAGAGGTTATCTGCCTCTCACAGCAGGACTGAGGCAGCTCGTATCATAAGAGCAGAACACCTGGTCTGAGTTGAACGTGTATCCAGCCCTGCCTGTGATCCCTTCAGAGATCTCTGTCGCTTTTCTCTTCACTTAAAATTTCTCGATTCCTCCAGGGCAGCCCTCTGTGACTACCTGGGGGTCCCTCTCCCACTGCCCACTCATAAAGAGAGAAGTACTGGATGTTTACACCTGCTAGGCTCCATTCAAAGCCCAGGGGTGGAGTTAGTGACCTGCCCACTCTCTCCTCCCCGCTCCTCCCTCTCCTAAAGGAAACAATCAGCCTCTTACGAAGGCATCAATGGCTCTCCCAGCTGGAGTTTCCCTTTGGTTATTGAGTGTGGATAGCATGCCAGTGTGTGTGAGAGTGTGTGTGTTGTGTGTGTGTGCAACCAGTGTTCTGATCAGTGCGCGTGCGTGTGTGTGTGTGCAACCAGTGTTGTGATGAGCACTGTTCAAAACACACTCCAAGACCCAAGTGGATGGGTGGGGCAGTGGACTCTTTTCCACCTCATATCACACAATGCAGCCAATTCTGTTGCCTGCTGAAGTGGAGAGAGAAGGAGGGTAAAGTCCTGGCCTTGAGTGTGTATGAACCCCTGGATCAGTGACCTGGCAGGACAATAGACCCTCTCACAAGCTGGCCCCTTCACTAACCCTCCAACACGACTAAGTTAATCCCCTGAGCCGACAGTCTTACCATTAATACTGAAGCACTGAGTTAGCCTAATTGTGTACAAAGAAAAAGGCATGTTTCAAGTAGCCAACCTGTAGTGGAGCAACACTTAAGGACAATGTTGTTACTGCTGTGATTTGTAATTGCAAAGTTACTCCAAGTTCCTCATGGGAAAAACATGTAACCCCTTTTGAAACATGAGCAGCTGTTGTGCATAAGTTATCCAAAACAAAAGTAAAGCTTTTCAAAAATGCACATGTGGGGTAAACTGAGCTAGGAACACTAGCTAAGAACTCTGAACTGACAACGTATTTCCAATCTATAAAACACTAAAGACTCGCTATATTCCACAATATTTTTCTCAGAAGTTTAGCTGCAGTGCTCATATATCTCAAGAATAGAGAAACAGCATCCATAAAGGGAGAAAAGTAAGGGGAAAACATTACAGATAGAAAAACAATAATCTTATCAAATCCATGGAGGGCCATTATGAGGCATCAGAACCTCTGCCAGCAGGGATATGGTTCGTACCAAGAGATCAGAACTCTTTTCTCTAGCCAAAAGGAAATATTCAAAACAGCACTACTGGGTTTTTTTTCACTTTTAAAGAAGCCTGAAATTACTGCAGAAATGTCCTGAAGTGTGGTATGAACTCAGCTACTCTGCAAGGAAAATGATCACAATGAAAAATATAACTTTTGATTCTAGCACCTCCTCCTTCCAAAAACAACTGTGTCACGTTTCTACAGTGTTTTCTTTCCCCTCCTCACATCAGCCACCACTTCAGACTGTCAACGAAACAATACTGAAATGGAAAAGAGGTGGAAATGATTCTGACAGGCTTTTTCTTGGTAGTTTCTAGTTAAACACATTTGAGAAAGTAGAGTCCTGTTCTGTCAGTATAAAATCTCCTGTTCTTTACTTAACTTTATAAACAAGCTTAACAAAAAAAAATCATTTTGTTCTTTTATTCTATATAGCACAGACATGTTTTTTCTTCAGTACCTAGAACCTAATGGACAAAAGGATTGGATGGCCTGTATCTGCAAGACATGACTCGACTGTCTTATATCTGATTGGACAGAGCTCTTAAAACGGTTCAACATCAGTTCAAAGGTCATTAGCAAGTGTAAAACTTTGCCAGTTCTTGTTAACATTTATCAATTATTCCTCCTCATGGAGGTTATTTCTCATTTCAGATTAGCCTTGTGAAATGGCACAACAAAGTGCACCCTCTTCTTCTCTTCTCCTGCACCCTCTTAGCCCTCCTCCCTCCTTCTCCTTTACCTTCCAGACTGACACCGTGCAGCTCTTTTATCCCAAAGGTTTCAAAGGTTCTCTTCTCCCTGAATACAAAACACTACTGCCTCTTGAACTTTTGATGGCGGCTGAAAAGCAAAAGAAAGTCAGAAACACCTCTCTATAAAGACATCACAGACAGGGTTCAGGTGTAGTTCACCTGAACTCCATCCATATTCAAAGGGTATTGCTTCTCTTTCTCCCTCTAGCTAACTCACTGCCTAACTGTTGCTTCTGAGGACAGAAAGCCCTATTCAAAAGTAGAACTTATAAACACATGGCAGAGCTGTACAAGGTCCTGACTGCCTGGAGGATGGGCAGTAAAGCAGGCTTACACTGGGCAAGCTAACCAAAGGCCTGAAGGCTCTGCTGCCCCAAATTAATCAGCACCTTGTCTCCATTCGTTCTTAACTGCAGATCTAAGTGGACAGGAGATAAAAGTAACATAGATGGACCCTTTGGATGGTGTTGTTTCATTCGTCAGTACTTATGAAGCTTAGAGGCAAAGGCCAGAATGAAAAGATATGTTCAAGGGTCTCAGGATAAGCCATTGATTACTGTTTCCCACACACTTTAATCAGCCTGTACTGACACTCTTCCGCTGCCAGAGAAGGACACCCCATTGTCTTGGAGATAGAAAACACAGAGTTTAGGGGGTCCATATGCCACACTAATTGTTTATTGACTGTTCACAGCAAGGAAGAAGATAATTAGGGTCATTAACTAGTGTAACTAAGCAGACACAAGTTGTCAATTCCAGATCCCACCAGGCTCGTTCGCTCTTTTGTAACAAGCTGTGTAGGATAACCGGTGGCTTTCCATGGGAAAACAGCTGGAGAAAGCATGGAAACACTTCTTTTCTGTTTTTATTATTCCTCCGCCTTCTCTGTTCTTCCTCCTCCTCTTCATTCCACTTTTGTTTATTTTTCCTCCTACGAAGCGGCTCATATACATCTCCTCGTCGGCCATCATGTAAAACATGCTCACACACATGCACGTTCCCATTTGAGGGAGATGACACAAAAGACATATAAATAGATATATGTGGATGTGTGGGGTCAAGCCACGCAACTTAAATGTTAAAGGCTGATGTGATTTGCCCATACACGACATGGCAGCAATCACACCTCCATGCAGTAAAACAGACACAGTCGTAAACGTCAAATGTCCTTCCTCACAACTCTCTCAGCAGTTTATGTAACAATATGCAAAAGTTTCGCGAAGGAGGCTCCTGTGAATTTGGAGCAAAGACAAAACTTCACCACGTCAGCCTTGGATAAACATGTTCTCTTCTTAGTTTTATGTTGTTTCTTAGGAATCCCAGGACAGGCTGCTCTAATGCCTTGATAACCTTGAGTCCTTTGGAGGTCAAGGCAAGCATAAAATATCTCAAGAGCAACGGCGTCAAATGTTGTGTTTTAACAGTATCTCACTCCCACTTTCTCATGCTCTTTTATTTTTTTAACAATTGAAAAGCTGAGTTTATTTAATAGCTGGGCATATGATTTAGTTACTGTTTACACAAGTTCTGACTTAACAAATGTGTTGAAATGTCACTGCGTCCCAGAATTACTACCACAAGTCCAAAAATAAAAAAATAAAAACATTGGGGCATTGTGGGCGGCACGGTGGTGCACTGGTTAGCACTGGTGCCTCATAGCAAGAGGGTTCCAGGTTTGAATCCTGGTCTTGGCCCTTCGGTGTGGAGTTTGCATGTTCTCCCAGTGCCTGTGTGGGTTTTCTCCAAGTACTCCGGCTTCGTCCCACAATCCCAAAAACATGCACATTAGGTGAACTGACTACTCTACATTGCCCCTAGGTGTGCGTGTGAGAGTGTGTGATTGTCTGTCTTTGTGTGTCAGCCCTGCGATTGACTGGTGACCAGTCCAGGGTGTACCCCGCCTCTCGCCCGTAGTCAGCTGGGATAGGCTCCAGCTCCCCCGCGACCCTGACAGATAAGCGGTATAGAAAATGGATGGATGGGACAATGTGTGTGTCATTAATAAAAAACGATTGTGACAAAACTGATTGTTCTGCTTATTTTTGATATATGATCAATTAATTTTGTAAATATATGCTTAATCTGGATTTGATGTTAGCAACATGCTGCAAAGAAGTTGGAAAAGGAGCAATGCTCTAACTACAAAAAAAAAACTGCTTAGAACATTGCACAGGTAAACAGGAGAGCATATCAAGCCTGGATATGGATTGTTTTGTATAGGACATTACTACACAAGCTTGGGAACTGTTGTTGTAAAACTTCTGTTGATAAACAGTTTACAAATGATTGCGTTCTGTTTTTATTTAAATTTTACACAGTGTCCCAACTTTACAAATCCTTTAGCTACAGCTGCAAAAACTCTAGTAAGATCTGACTAACTTTTAACACAAGCTCTGATCCCATCTGCAAGTGGCTTGATGAGGGAAGATGCAGATCAAACACATCAACATGGAAAGGCGTCGTCTGAGTTCATTGCTTTTTTAACCTCGGCTCGTCTATCTCTCACACAGTGACAAGAACGTCCACTTCAAAAGACCATGAAAAATAGTCCTAGAGGCATGCTTTTTAATAAAACACAGAGTATGTTTGGATTTTTACTGGTGGAATTTGTATTAAGCGGGTGTCGAGGAGGTGTTGAAAGGGTCCAAGAGAGACGGGCCTTTGCGAGGACGCCTGTGGGGTCCCGAGGCTCCGGAGCATGTGGGCAAAACCATCAGTTACTCCCAGATGTTATCAGGTCACTACAGCAGCTATGCCTGGACTCCCCAGGGACACACAAACACACAGCTGGGGAAGGCATTAGGGCACAAAATATGAACCACAACCAGAAGGAAAAGGCTACAAGGGATTTTCTCCTGCGTGTCAAGTGGGTGCTAGTGAGACTAAATATGTGGGTGAGTGAGAGAGTAGTGCATAGTTGTGCTTATGTTTAGATATGCACACATGCATGTGCTCCATCTCAGTATGCACGGTTGACATTCATTCATTCTGTCCCATGAAGCATTAGAAAGAAGGGAAACAGCTCTGGGAAACACAAATGAAAAAGACAGAAGAAAAGGAAGAAGCAGCACACAGAGATTTGAAGATCGGAGCTCTGGAACTGCAGGGATAGGACTTTTAACTTCTGACGACACAACACAATGTCTGTCAAAAAAAAACCAAACTTTGCTACTCGACGTAACCCCCCCATACCTTCCTACAAGGGTTGGGGAGTAGTGAGACTCTTGAATTTGCATCACAGCAAAGGGCAATCAATGGAAGAGGGGCCCTTTGTTAGGAACTGTCAACGGAGGCAGGGGCCGCAAGCCTGGAGCCCCTGTGTCAAAAGTGCTTATTTGGGGTGCCACTTGGACATGACAGGGCCCCAAGGACAGGGGCGAGGGGTTAAACTGCTGACAACATTAAACGTCACCCCGGCCCTGTTTTACTACGACAGACACGCAAAGTGGCTTATATCAAGCACTGTCACCAAGGTCAACGAAACATATTACACTTCCTTATTCAACTCCTCCCAAAAATTTAGTTTTTAAAGTTATTCCAGTGCATTTGCTTTCAGATGAGGTCAGATTTTCATGATATTTTATGCTTTGCAATTATTTAATATTCACTGTTTCTGACAGAAGATGCTGATTTTATGATATTTCATCCTGACATCCAACTACAGAAGCCAGTATACGTTTAAGTCATATATGACATAGTAATGTAGATTAAACCAGACTTGTGTATCAGCAAGACAGCTGACAAAATGTTGATGTTTACGAGCAGTATTTCTCTCTTTTCTACTGTTCTTCCCTTTCCAAATTCTTTAAGAATGCTGCTCATTCAAAGTTGCCTTTTTCATCCATAATGGATCAATACCATATTTGATTTTGTTTGTTCTGTGCCAAGTGTCAATGTGCACAAGTCAAAGGAAAGCAGCCCTTTGTTTCATCCAGTTAATAAACACTAAAGCATTTAATATTTCATTTCCTCTACCGAAGGGCCTCTGAGACGTCACTGTGTTTAACACCCGGTGTCTGCGAAAACTCCTCGCACTTTCTCTTTCTAGCTCTCCCTCTTCCCTCTCTGTCTTTTGGGTTTGTTTGCAACTCAGACGTCTGCGAAGGACTGTGTTCTGTAACTTATTTAACAAGGGTTCATTCTCTTGAAAGCAGTTCTACCCGCAGGACCAACCGAAGCTTTGACTCGACTTTGTGTACGTCTATTAATAAATTAACTATTCTGTCACAATCTGAAGGAAAGATTCAATTATTCACAAATTGCAATGCATAATTCCATCAACCATGTTTTAAGCAGGGCCATGAATAATTTTTGCCATTTTACTTTGGATAATTAAAGCAGTAAATCTCTTTGTGAGGCACGTAACGGCCTTTACTGACTCTATGGTTCATGTTACAATGAAAAAGAAAACAATACACATTTTCTGTTATGGTGAAGCCAGCATTAATCAACAGCTTCAGGTATGAATATGCATGCAGCGGTTTAGTGAACATCTCTTATCGGAATATAAATCACTCATTTATTGGCAATCTTTCAGCTGTGGAGGATGGGAATGGGTGGGCAAGAATACGGGGGTGAAGGAAAGAAAGAGAAACATATTGAAAGGGTGAGGATTGAAGAGAGATGTTGGAGAGGGTGGGTGTGAGAGAGCTGGAAAGACAAAGGATGTTGAGCATATGTGTGTGTGTGCGTGTGACTGTGTGCACATGTTAGATGGATATACAGATAGGGAGATCAGTTTACCACAGCAAGTGTGTCCTCTGGCTCTTTTTCACTCGATTTGGGGATACCGCATTAATTTGGGGAAACATGTATCTCTCTCTCTCTCCCTCTCCTCCCCCTCTCTCTTTCTCACACCCTCTTCATTCGCTCCCTCCAGATGAAGACTCAGTGTGCTCACAGCCCCTCTGCCATATGTCTCAGCTGAGACAAAAGTGCCTCTTAGGGTTTTTCTCACAGTATTTTTCTCCAGTCTCACGGTTTGCTCCTGGTCTGTGCACTAACCCAATTAACAGGAAGCCCACGGCTCCCCCAGGTCAGATAAAGACCCCCCCATCCCCAAACACACACACACACACAGACATACACACACACACACTGTGCTCTCTGCTGCCCCTGCTGACCTCACTGAAGCTTACAAAGATAACAGCTGCTCACCATCCACTTACATTGATATAGCCAATGACAACAATGGTCTCAGTAAAACAATAGTGAGGGGATCATTGGGTGATAATGGTATATGAAGGTGGACTTTGTGATGTACCTGAGACACAGGTAGAAGGAAAGCCAAGCAATGAATGAATTTTATGACTTAAATATTCTTATGTGACACAACAGAAATTCTTCAAAATTCAAACAACAATGTATAATTCAAAATATTTAAATATTACATTTTACTTAAAAGAGATTTTTAATAAGTGTCCAAAAATCTTTGCTAAGAGCCTTAAAAAAATAATAAATCAAGATTTATTTATTTAATTTTTTTGAGGGCGGGGGGGATAAAAGGTCAGGTATGATCACAGTCCCCTAGTGCCCCTTAAGTCAAACAACCAGGCAATGTGTGACCAATACATCCTGGAGTGGCAAGTGACCGTGAAAGAGAGAGAGAGAGGGAGCAAGTTGAGGAGGGAAAAGGGGGAGGGAGAAAGGGAGAGAGAGAGAGAGAGAGAGGGAGAGAGGGAAAGGGAGGGAGAGAGAGAGAGCAGAGGCCGAGAAAACAGGATGACTTCTGAGGCCACAAACACATCAATCAACCTGCTGCCCATCCTCCCTCCTTCTCCCCCTCTACCACTCTCCCTCTCTGGTCCTCTGTCTCCCTGTGTCACACACACACACATTCACATACACAGACAGACAGACACACACATACACAATTCCACCCCGGCTGTCTCAATTAACCCATGGTTAATCTTGGACCTCCCGTAGCAACTTCTAAAAGGGATCTGGGTAGAACGGGAGATGGTATCTGCCAGGAAGATTACAGTGCGACAGGCAGATCAAAGAGGGCCGGACTTTGGGCCCCAGCGATTAGCAGTAATTAAATAAAGTATGTCTGTTTAAACTTCATTAGCAGCTGGGCGTTTGCTCCACCAGAGTGGGCACAACTCAACCGTCCTTAATTAAAAGATAATCCACAGAATCGCCCCCTAATCTCCTTCCAAAATATGCTCTCCTCTCCCCCCATGACGAGGTTTTCAGTCCGCTGCTACTACAGAGCAGGCCGGTGGGTGGAGGTGAGCGCTAAAGCCGCCAACAGTCTGAATAGCAGCCAGGCAAGTGGGTTGCTCCACTATCCAGTCTCCCAACCCCCCGACCTGGAGAGGAGTAAAGAGGAAAAAACCTGCCCTCGATAACATCAATTTAGCATGCTATTATCTCCAATGGTGGAAAACTACACTCCGGCAAAGTCTGACATAAATCTTGGAGAGCTGGGGGGACATTGAATATGCATGAGCTGAAACAGATATGACACTGCTGGCACATTAATATTCTTGTCACTGGAGGTTTTCAAACTTTCAAGTCGATGACTTGAGCGAATCCAGTCTGGAGTTTCCATAAAACAGGGCAAAAGAATATTATACATAATTAAAGACCTACAAGCTTCTGAACTCTGAGGGCGAATAAGAGAGAGAAAGAGAAAAAGAAAAATGTGTTGCTGTAGATTCCATAGAATTTAGATGAATCCACAGTTTGAATAAGGGTGACGGGATATAACTGTATGGATCAAATAAATTCTCCATCAGTGTCAGTTTCTGGATATTCAGGGCCAAGGAGCACGTTCTCGACACTTAACTGTTTCGTAAAAATAATGTTTGCGTGGGAGAGCTCAGTTTGCTGCCACAAGAGAGGAAGAAAGACAAGCTATTTTAAAAACTGGGCACACATACAGTTTAGTTGTCAAAGTCACTCAGTCACATGCAAGTAAAGGGAGAAAGGAGGACTGATGCTTAGATTGTAGCTTTGTTCTGCAAATGAGCAGATATTGATCCTTAAGTTGTGATAATTACATGGTCATTACTCTTGGGCTAGAAATCTCAAAAGCCCTTATTTACGTCACTCACAAAATGCAAATTAACAGTTGGGCCTTCCATGGCCCAGTTTTTCCTCGCTGTGTTTGGTTTCCCTTGCCCACTGCTAAGTACCCATGTCATATGCCCTTTCCATCAAACTCACCCTCACTCTGTAATCAAGGGTCATCTTGGAATCATTTTGTTTCTTAATCTTGCATTTGGGGGGATTAGTTGTTCCCGCTCTCTGTTTATATTTATGTCTATAAATTGTTGGGCCCCGAGCAATCCAAAACAAACTGGCCGCCCTGTATTTCCCCTAGTTGCTCTTTTGCAAACTGTTTACTCACCCCCTGTCACCCTCCTACTCCCCCACAAACCCCTTCACAACACCACATATAAAACACATAAACACACACATGCACAAATGCGCACACAAACCAGCTGCCCCTGAGCCCTGGTTGTCCCGGATTACCTTCAGTTCACTTGAGGGAAGACACGCAATGTGACCCATCTCAACAACGCCTTATTAAACTCAGATGTGCGACCACTTTTCAAACAACGTGCTGTTATCCTCTTTTGCTCTGGTTGAACCACGGGGTAAAAAAAGGATCCATTTGGTATCTTCAGGCTAATCAGACATGTTTGGGGTTTGACTGGAGCTGTGTGAACACTGAGCTGTCCAACAGGAGGATAGATGGCTTACTGATCCTACTCTGGTTTTCTGACCAAGGAAAGGGCTGCAGGGCCTGGCGGTGCAGCACTGATCCAGGCCACAGTCTGTCTCGCCTGCCAGACAGTCAGAATGAGATGAGACTGAGCAGCAAGCGCAAACACCACAAGCACTGTCTATGGAAAGCATGTCATGCACAGCAAAGATCATATATTGTAGAGTATATTTATAAACTGTACTGACTATATTTAAGTATGGATTAGGCTCCAGCTCAGGGCAGATTTAACATGTATTGGCATTGTGACAGCATGGTGTGGTTATGTTGGTTGTAATGTAAGGTTATCTGAGGACCTGCCAGAGACCGTCAAGAAAGAAAATGTTAAGACTGATGACGCACACAGAAGAAAAGAAAAGAAAAAGCGTCTATTTTCACTGTAAATTCCATAAATAGGGCCGATACACAGTGCAGCACACTGTACACTGGCTAACTGATCTATCCAAACATGAGGGCCCTTTACATATATAAACTGCCATTTGGTTCATGATGTTATTTGAAATTGACTCGAAACCAATGACTTGTCACGCTAAAAGCAAGCAAACAAACAGAGGGCACATAAATTATGTGGAATTATAGATTATGCACATTGTATTTATGCAAGTAGAGTATGCACAGTAACACATTAGTTTAAAAGGTGGTAGTCAATCACAGTGCCCACTATGCTACAGCAATAGAGAAGGAATATAATGGATAAGCCTGTAATGCAGAATAGAAATACAATACACCACTTTGAACTGAGTTACAAAAGAAACGCAACTCTCTTTGTGCTATTAAACAATAAATAACCTTCTGCCTCACAAACACAAACCCTTAAACCCAATGATACTACAATCACAGCTGACTGATCCTCACTTTAAGAGAATTGCATTTGTCACGTTTACTTCTTCAAGGAAATAATATCGTGACCTCTTCATCCTATACTGTTGCAACAGCGGCAACTATAGAGATGAGGTTACCATGGTCACTGCTGGAGTAGTGGCAACAGCAGATGTAGAAATAGTAGAAAACAGAAGGGAGTGTGAAAGAGTGTGTGTGTGTGTGTGTGTGTGTGTGTGTGATATTACATCGGCAGCATTGTTAACAGACATATTTCATAAAGTGATCCAGCTCACATAACAAAGTTGGGGAGCAGACACACAGCCTGACCTTCACCATCTCTTAAGCAGACCCACAATAAATAAATAAAACCGCACCCCTTTGACAGCCACAATCCGTAAGCCTGAGCCAGCAACAGCCAGGCCAGACCCCCTCCCCACTACTCTTCTTTCGCTTCACCTCACCTCTCTTCATCGTTTGTGTGGAGTATCTGTACACCTTCGGGTTATTCATCATTCGCAGTAATATATCCCTTCTCTGCTCTCTCTCTCTCTCTCTGTACCTTCCTCCCTCCCAACAAATTCATTTTGCCCTTGACAGAGCCCAGCCTGTGTTGTGACACTGGACACCCCGTGTGTAGCCGCTTCTACGACACCGGGCGACAGGCATTTAAAGCCTGCCCGTTCCCAACTGGATGGAGCTTTAGATAGAGGACCCAGTCTGGTAGAGAGGGAGGGAAAGAAGAGTAAGGGTAGTAGTGAAGGGGAGGGAGGGGGGAGTCAAGAGGTGTGCAAGGACAGCTCAGCCTTGTCACACCATTACAACTGGCTGTGGCTATATCGCCGTCTCCCTCCTGAAGGTGTTTTTCAGCTCCAGCTGATAAAAAGCCCCTGGGCAAGGTGCTTAGGTCAGGTCTTTAAACACAAGGGGAAATCTATCCCGCCTCACGGGCTCTCCCTGGCCGATGCCACCGCTCTCATTTCCCCACTCGTTGCCTTAATTTGGCGGCAAGGCCAGATCCTGTTGGTGTCAGCGAGCTTGGTGAATGGGCAAATGTCACGGAGTCACAATGGCACAGGGAATTGTCAAGCACCTTGTATCATACATGGCAGCTGCACAGGAAGATAATAGATTAATTTCATGACTGTCTGAGCCCTACAGGACAATATTGCTTTTTCTTTCACCCATACCATTCTCGCTGGATTTTCGTCTCACATTGATACACACATTTACAATACAAACTGCAAACATATTTTCCTGTGGATAGACACAAACACACACCCACACACTCACCCTCTTTTTTTCCAGAACTTATTTAGCTGTACACATTTCTCACTTTTGTACATGGAAGAGGTTAGCATGTGCTGGAGGCAGAGAAAGCCAAGCAGAGTAAGGAAATTCTGAAGTCACGTGTAAGAGGTTTCAAAATAGTCTATCTTGATTTGGACTAGTGCTGGATCTCCAGCCAGACACATACGGTGATTTTCACCATTATTACCATCATTATTGCTTTGGCAGAGAGAGCTGCCTGTCCCTCTCACCATTACAGCTCACAACAAGTTCACCTGCAGAGGAGGACACCACTATAAAAAAATAGCACACAAGATGAAGATGGTAGTCAGCTTAAAGAGCAGTCTGGCTTTCTTTTCCCTTCTAGCTCACAGAGAAATGTGTCTTCTGGTCAAAGAGATGTATGAGATGATTGACTAGTGGGCAATCGCCTGTGCTTTACATGAACATATGCTCTCAACAAGAGTTACTAGAGCAGAGCGTATACTCTCTGGTATGTGTGCATATAGAGAGTAGACAGCAATTAGGCAGACTGACAGCCCCCATGCATGTGCAAGGACATGTGAGGAGAATGAGAATTCATACTTGCTAGATTTGATGCAAATGATTCTGCCCGCAGAAACATGGATGCATTTTCTTTTTTCAAGTAATGAAAAACAGCACATCTATTGCTTGGTCAGAACAACCTCATCTGACCTCAGTAAGACTGAAACCAGCTCATCGTGTGTCTTGTTTTGGAAATGCATGTTCAAGTGGCGTCTCTGCTTTCATGCTTCTCTCTGGGTTGCTATGACGCTGTCTAACCTCAATGAAGAACATCAGTGTGGTGCTGGAATGATGCTGTCCAGCCAGGGCATCTTCGCGGGCACTGAGCTTTTTGGCCTTGCTCCACAATTCGCAGCGGCACACACTCAATCTGCACTTCAATGAAATCTATTCATGCTATTAGAAAAGAAATTAAATCTGAAAGCCTGCTTGCTACTTTTTTTTCCCCTGACTGCATCACAAAGGAGTGCAGGAACAATGGAGGCATTGGGTTGTTGCAAGCCCTCGATTGAGACATACTGCTGAAGCGCACAGCATTATTATGAGGGCATGGCGGCTGTGGTCCCATCTTCTCAGAATGGTCCACATAGTTGGCATTACTCATCCCGCAGCTTCCCGATAGGAGAACATGTCTGGAATTCCGGGCCGCCTACTAAGAGATGCAACGCTAGCCAGCAAATATTATCATCTGTGATGTCAACATGGCGCACAATGCGATGCAGAGAAAGAGTGAACAAGAGAGGCACTCTGGATAGTTATTTGGGTTATTTGAAGGAATCCTGCACATGTCAGAGTCATACAGTCACAAGCAAAGCTAATTCAGTTAGGCATAATTAAGCAATAACTTAAGAGAGGAATCCCTGCATTTTCAACAGTATTAGCTTGGTGCATAAAACACATGACTGTGTTCAGTGCTGTAAAATTAGCACAAATTTACAGTATAAAAGGGTTGTAGTTCCTCCGTGTCATAAAGAAATAATTAAATCCAATTATTATCTGAGTACGCCAATATTTTGTAACAGGTGGGAATGCTTAAGACTTGATTATTTAGTTTTGATGTGTGTCAGACAGGTGAATTAAGAGAGAAAAATGAGTGAGCCTGGGAGACAGAAATAACAAAATATTAAAACTTTGCCCCAACCATCATTCATATGATTAGCTCAAGCCTGTTTGGTTACACTGTTGAAACTTTTCTAAGAAAGCATGGTCTGTACCGGCCCCCATGGCAGACTTGTCTGCCGGAAGCTAACACGGCTGCTCTGAATGCTAACTAGCTCCTAGAGAGCCTTCCTGCGTCTGAAGCTGCGAGGGCCTTCACCAGGGGCACCCTGCAACTGACACAATCAGAACCAGGAAAAATGAGCAAGACAAAAGTCTATTCAGGCCTGGGCCCATGTATAGACCTGCCCATCCCCCCCTTCAGAAGCAAAAAAAAAAAAGAGGGAAAAAGAAGGGGAACGAAATTGAGTGAGTAATGAAATGAATGGAAGAAAAGCAAGAGAGTCTCCACTGCAACAATCGGATGGGACGGTGAATGACAGCTGGCTGTCATGAGTGCTGTGTTGTTGTTCTTCATCTTTTGCTCTAAGGTAGATTTTAATTCTCTGTAGCTGAGTAAAGAGACGTGGGTATGTGTGTGCATGTGTGTGATGGATGTGTGATTGGTGGTGGGGGGTGGTACATTAGTTGTTTGGGGTTGCTTTGCCACAGGGTGCCCTGATAGGCTCTGCACGCAGTATTGATCCTCATCGCAGTGATCCCTGAGCAGTTGTCAGTGTTGTTGTGGTGCCGCTGCAGAGTTAAGGGCAAACTGAGTTTCAAAGAGACAAAAACAGCCCTGAATGTTCAAACTAATCACTTGGCCCACCACTAATATCACACATTTCTTTTTTTCCCTTATGTCAAAAATAAATAAATAAATAAAATAAAATAATTTAAAAAAATCATTCATAGCCCCTGGGCAATTTGTTCACATGAAATAAAATTTTAAAAAAAGCCTTTAAGACATTAACATCATGCCTTAAGTTTTTACTCATTATTATTATTATTGTTATTACTCCTGCATCAGCATACAGGTAGAATGTAAAACAACTCCCTTGTCTCTTGGTCTGTGTTATCTGAAGTGCAGTGAGGTCAAACTCACAAGTGAGACTCCACATCCTGGACATCCGTGTTTGGACTCATTTCCAGTCTCCAGTCACCTGAAGATAGCGGAAAAGTGGCTGCCTTCGGCTCTGGGGTCTGACAGTTATTGTTCTTCAGCAGCCTATAAATCTGCACGACTGGGATGTTTGCTAAAAGGGGGATCTGGGTCAAAGGTCGGTGAGCCCTGTCCTTTGGCCCCCCTCACACCAGATGGCACCCCAAGATTTCTCAGGCTGTCAAAAGCTCTCTCTGTACTTCCCACTACTCCACTTCACGCCCTAACTCAACTTGTGTTGTCACCCCATGTCTCCCCCACTCCCACTCTTAGGCCCCAAGCCCACAAGACTTCACCCCTCCTCATCATCCACTCTCTTTCTCTCTGCAGAGATTCCACTCCTTTTCTGGTCGTAGGAGATTCCATTATAGGGTAAACAGGAAGGGAAACCTGAGAAGACGCCGGGACATGACAGTAGAACCCGAGTC
This sequence comes from Scatophagus argus, assembly GCF_020382885.2. NCBI lineage: Eukaryota > Metazoa > Chordata > Actinopteri > Scatophagidae > Scatophagus > Scatophagus argus. Next base: position 5,128,136 of record NC_058496.1, on the reverse strand, counting down.
AGATGCCTACAGTGAGTGTTGGGGAAGCACACTGCAAGCACTCGCATTATCTTCCACTAATTACCACATTTTGAAGGATTTTTCACGTTTTCTTTTTTTAACCCCTACTTCATTTCCCCTTCCTCCTTTCCATTTTGTTTAGCAAATAGCTTTTCATAATCCTCATTGAATCAATTTTCTGTGTCAAAATGAATAAATTAGCTTGCTTTATTTTGGAATAAACCATTAATACAGGAATGGCTGGTAATTAATTTCCTGTAATTGCCCCACCGGGATTGGTGTCAGTTACACCCACTCCATGGAAATGCTGTATATTAGCTTAAACATGGTTCTTACTGTGCCTCTGTGTTATCTGGGGAACAGTTTTGGTAAAAGGAGGACTGACATTGGAGCAGGGGGAGGACTATCACTGGGTGAGAACAGAGCTGTCTGAGTGTAAAATACAAATATACTACCGTCAGTCATCTCATGCAAGTCAAAACTCAGTCTAGAAATTATGTTATATACATTTCTGAGGACTAGCAGCCTAGGTATGTTTTTGTGTGTTATCAATTCCTCTTGAGCATATTAGACGTAGTTAATACTTGAACTTAAGCCTAAGCCTGGGCTTATAGCAGGGCTGCTTGTAGTAATAGCTCTTTGTACATAACTCTGCCCAAAATTCTTCTTTAGTTGTAATACCCACACCAGGCTGTTTAACATCTCTAATTTGTCATTTCCAAGGGACGGCTGGGAGAGCAGACAGAACTGCCTTCTCTGGGCTAAGCTCCTTATGTTCACTTGTACATATTGGGAGGATTTGTGTGAGCGAACTCAGTGGGTCCAGGTAAAGTAGTCCCACTCCACTGGCTGTGTAAACAAAGGATATGAGCAGCTGCCTTGTAGCCTCACTCAGCAAGAGTCTGTGGCTCCAACTCTGTATTTTAAGATTTCGAGACAGCACATTAACATCTGTCTCCCCAGCAGCCTGATTTAGGAGTCTTCTCCAACAGGTTCCCTCTGCACCCAGTGCCCCCATTCAGAGGCACAACGTGGTTCTCCTGCGGCGTCAGGGCAAGGTGGCAGAATGTTGGCTGTAAGTGTGTCACCCTGGCTGAGGTTGGGGCACAGTGGCACAACGGGAGTTTTTCTATTCCCCTCCTCCATCTTTCTCTTGCACTCCTCTCTCTCTCTGTACATTACTGCCGCCACAACACTACAGATGAAACCAGGGCATGCCCCCAGTGAACAGCGGAATAGGCGGCTGCCACAAGTTGGCCTGGAAGGGCCCGACTTAAAAAGAAATTTGGGGAAATAGCTGTAACCCAAAAACAGCTTCAGTGAGCCACAAGCCTCCACTGGTGCCCCTATTTTCCTATTTGAGATGAAGTGATGATAACTGCAGTGAGGGAGGGCAGCGGTTATGGAGCCTGCCAAAAGACAGACAGATCCTTCCCCCAGGTCAGAAACCATGGGGAATGGGCAGGATACTGAATCATGGGGCTACTCAAGGTTCCATTGTCAGTCTTTTTTGATGTGAAAAACACACATTTTCATACACATGTTCTGTGTTTATGCACATACTCAGCATGGCCAAGTTCCCTCAAACAGACAGACAGACAGACACACATTTATGGGATAGAATTTCCAGACATCTTAGGTTGTAGTCGATTGTTGTGCAGCTGATGCAGCATCAGGTTTTCTGCCTCTGACAGAAACAGTTCTCTAATTTGTACCGTTTGTTCCACATTCACTGTACATTGTGAAAATATCTTTCAAAAGAAAACAAACAGTGGTATCCTCTAAAGAAGTAGACAGGGAATGTATCAAGGAAATAAGACATGAGGTAAGCTCCACCAGGGGAAGTAGTAGAAGTGTAGAAGGTTTTAAAAAAAATGCCCCTGTGAAATCCAACGCATTTCGGCAAGCTCTTTTTTCTCTCCATGGCTTTGTGGGAGGATTATTCACAGCTGTAAAACTAGCATATAGCCATCTGCTTTTCTGTGTCGTTACATCCAAAATGATGGGTGCTGCTCAGTAACACGGTTGAAATAGAGGACAATGTTCCTGCCCAAAGCTGGGGAAATATTATAAACCAGAAATACCAAAATGCTAAGTGAAACCAGAGTTATCAGAGTGAGAGAAAGGGAGTTGTTGACTACACAGCATTTTTTTTTTTTTTTTACATGGGTCTGTGTCTGGAAAGAGAAAAAAACTACTGAAAGACGGCTTTGTTCAAATTTCTTTCTCCCTCCTGGTGATATATCGGTCACACAAAGGCTGCGCAATTGTGGTGTGCGGGACAGTTGAGGCTCACGCGGTAAATTTCATGTATATTACAGCCAAACAAAGAGAGGTGGCAAACCTGTTCTTTCTAATTGTGCACTTTGCAAACAGACACGAAGATCGATGAGGAGATAATCCATGTAAGATGTGTCTTGTTGGAAGTCTACCCTCGAACACTTAAAGAGAGACACTCCATCAGGATTTGAAGTTGAGGAATAAGGTGAGGTCTAAAGTGAATCAATACCTTGGCTGTGGAGTGGTGGCCACCTGCCAAAGAGACTGGCATATCCAATGTGTCTTCTTCTGGACATCAAGGATGAGTAGTGAGTTCCTTTTAAAGCAGGGGATTCCTCAGAGTACGTACCCTCCACATCAGGGTCACGTTACCCTGTCCTTTATTTTTGTATGTATAGAACATGTATTTTTCTATTACTCTCCTCCAACGGATCAATCTAAACAAAAGCAACCACATTGAATTTGAAATTTGAAATTTGCATGTCTTATCTTTGCCAAAAGTATACAGATGTAATTTGGCTAGACTGGAATGTAAGGTTTTTCGGGGGGGGGTCTCATTTCATATCATTAGTTCTCAATGACCTCAGAACAATCTTGAGAACTCTGCTGAGACAAATAAATCCACCATGGCGGAAATCGAGATAAGGAAACAGAGAGCGATAGCAAGAGCAGGAGTGTGAGATCTCTAAGCCATGTTAAAGCGGCGGGGTAGGGCACTGTCATGGCTGTGTGTCTGAGAGGGCTTCAGCCTTTGGCTCTCTGTGCATTTTAACACGCCATAAATCACTCTGCGAGCCCAGCCCTGCATTACGTGAATGATATATTTTATTTACACTATAGAGGAAAACACACATGGTCCTTATTAATCATCTCCCACCTTTAATAATGAGTCAACTTCGACTCATTCATCACCACTTCCAAAGCCATGCCTGCAGAGAAATACAGCGGGAGACGAAGAAGGAAAAACAAACATAGTTGGTTAACAAGGTGGCGGTTTAAGAAAGGATATGTAAAATGCTTCAAAATGCGATTGTCACATTTTTAAGGCATTAAAAGCCAATACTGTAATATGGAGTGTGGAGATTTCAGCCCAGGGGATTTTAGCTATTTAGTTTGTCACTCTTTTGAGAGTAAAATACCTAGATGACATGAGAACTTTTCTGCTCCCTGACATGTTTATACAAGCTCGCTTCAGCACCATTACTCATTCTCACTTGTCTCTCTCAGAAGTCTCCTCTAATGATCGAGCAGAAGCATAACCACAGCCCTATGACATGGGTGTCATAGAAATCTGCTACATTTGCCAATGTGGCTGCATTACTGTCAAAGCTCATCAAAATGAGGCATTTAAAACCTCAACCTTTCTCCACCCCCCTCACCCACTAGAAAAGATGTGCACTAAACGATAGCCGATTTCCCGTCTTTGTGCTTAAAATAGATTTTGCTCCGCTATTAGAACTCCAGTCGGATACAGCGAAAAATTTTAGAGTGATTCCTCATGTTTGAAATGATTTAGAAAGCAATCCGTCTTAACAGCAGCCTCAGAAAGTTGCACTTTACTATGTTAAGAGTCTTTGGAATCATTCCAAATCACACAAGAGAGGGCAAGAAAGCTGTTGAACACATCTCCACTGGTTTCCACTGTGGGAAATATAATATGACACTGGGATATGAAACGACAGCAGACAACTGTAACTAAATTCTTATATGAAGGAACATAAAAGCTTTGCCATGTGAGCAGTTAAATAAAAGCTGGTGACAACACATAGCGGTAGTAGCTACTGCACAGTCACTGATGCTTAAGGATTGCTGGCATGCTACAATTCTGGAAGTAAAAACAGAACCAGACATCAGCTAACTTCCGTAACAGACAGTCAAAGTGCGTGAACTAAAAACAAAATGGAACAATAGTACACGCTGGGACTAACAGCTTGTGCCCACCTCCCGGTTCATAGGGTACATTCTGCTGCAATGTAAACCCACACTTGAAACCACACAACACACAGATACTTTGTAAATGTGTGTGGGCTTTCTTTCTCTCCGACATATTGTTTATTTAAGTGTATCTCTTTATGATAACAATTTATACTATACCTATTAATATTCTTCTTCATTAGATACACCTAAATTTTCTCGTTTCCTGTAAACCCTGTGGTGATAATCACTAATATTATTTGTTTTTTTTGTCTTATTTAGTTTAATCATTTCTCTCAGAAGGCAAAAATGGAAATACTGTACTGTAAATGTGCAGGCAGTAGCTATGAAATTGTGTAAATATGAGTAGGAAATAATTGAAAAGAAAGAAATAGCTGCCTTTGCATTGTTTTGTAGTCAAGTCTTTCATCGCTTAGATCTTCTCAACACTGAAGCTGTGTTTGTGCTTAATGAACCGAGAAAAAGGTCATTACAAAATAGCAATATCAATTTTTTGAGAGTCCTATAGCTATCATGAAGTGAGTTGGGAAGTAATAGAAATAAGATTTAACACTGGGCCCTGCTAATGTGTGTGAAAGAGGTTAACTGCTGTGTTTAGTAACAAGCAAATGCTGCTCCTCCCATTAAAGGTGGCGGCCTCTTTTATTGTCTAGCTTTAGTGAATCGTCCCAGCTTGGCACTGGCTATATAGCATCAATAAACATCATTTTATGAAGTAGCATTTAACAATTACAGGTTTAGCGATTAAAGTAACTTTGTCTATGACATAAAACCACAAAATAACTAATAAATTTTAGATAAAAAAACATTTTGGAGTATATTTACATGGATGAAATGCCAAGTTTAATGATGTGTTGTGGTTACCATCCTGTCTTCCTGGACATCTTTTCTCAAAACTTTCTTGCCTTAAAACAACCCAGTTCTGCCACAGGAAAACTTATCTTTTTGGCCAAATCACATCCTCACCTCCTAGTGATACTGATTCAATAAATTACTGTTAACAAATTCTTGCTCTCCTCTCTCCTTCTTTTCTGTATTCCCTGACATTTTCACTCCCTTTTCAAACCAGTGATATATCGAAGTCTATGAGCCCATAATCCTATTAATAAAGCTCTCTTGTCCGTGTTACATTTATTTTCCCCCTAATCTCCTTCTTTCCCACTTTCTCTCTCATTCTCCCTCTGTAACAATTGGTATCTCCCTCTTTGTCCCTTGGCTGACCCCTGTGAACATTTTCCTCTTGCAAGGCTCAGAGAAATTCAGATTGATACCAAATATAATGACCGTTGTGGGTTTCACACGTAACAAGGTGGTTGATGGCATGATCAAGGGTGGTTTAGGCTGACTGACCAAGCTGGCCGTCTTCACCGGGTGTAGGAAGTAACTCTGTAGTGTGTAGCATGCTGATAACGTGCCATGCATTGCCGCAGCCATCATGGTATAATGCAACTGCTTCTGAAATCTTTCAAAAAAGCACAGTGGCTTAGTTATAACATAAATATAATAATGTTTTTGACATTATAAACTGTCACAATAAAGCAGACACATAGAAATGGTAACATAACAATGACATATTTATCTGGGTGTCCAGCTCAGTGTCTGTATCTTCTTTCAGCAGATTAAGCATGGTGGCACCACACACACATAATCCTGATGAAAATCCTTGTCATGCATGTGGCCCTGACCATGAGTGGCACAGCACTGCTATCCTCATGGGCTGACCAATCCAGTGGGCACAGGAGATGCTGATACTCTGCAGTCAGACCTACATCCCCTAGTCAGTATTAAATCCATCAGTTCCACAGCAAAATCCAAATGATCCAGTCCCAAACTTGGAGACTCCTTGCAACTCGTTCTTGCCATCCTCTCCATTCCTCCCATAAACAGAATGCGGAACAATGGGGATCTAACTGCTCCTTGGTTATATCGTCAACAAGCTTTCACTTCAACATCAAATCAGTCTTTGGCCAATGGATGGACTGATTAGACATGCAGAAAAAAGTAGCTTGAGTCACCATTCAGCTTTTGAAACTACAAGCTAGATAGAAAAACAGTAGCTTCTCATAAGCCTGTAAAGGATGGAGAGAGGGATGCAGGGAGGAAAGGAGGAACAGGAGAGAGATGTTTACATAATCATAAAGGGAGATATACTAAAGCAAATCAGAATATAAGTAACAACTGATTAATCCTTCCCACACTGTGCCAAAATAAAAAAAAAAGCTAAAGACTTTTTTATTAGTCAAAACTTTTTTTTTTGCATTTCTGAGCATATTTTCCAGTCAAATGTCAGTTGACATTAACTGGCTGTAAAAATATCAATCAAATCAGTACAACACAGTGTTGAATGAGCATATTGTCTGAATTGGTGGCCTCATGTTTCAAATCAATCAGGTATTTGTTGTTTCTCATCAAATGCAATGAGGGGTAACAGGCCCAGAGGCTGCCTAAACTTCCCATGTATGTTTTTTACCACAGAAACACAGCAACATTTATTTTCATATTTCAAAGACCTGAGGAATTACATTAATTGGAGGAAACATTCTGAGTTGTTAAACTCTCCAGTGGACCCTGGGTTGCCGATTTGTCAGCAGGCGTGCTGGACAATAAAAGTGAAGCAATGAGGGAGTAAGTGAAAGTTTAATGTGGCTCTCACTCGGCTGCATAATGTGTCGTGACCGATGAAACATTTCCCAATGGTTCACACGGCTTTCTGTCAGCGCTGATGTAAAAGCCCCGGAGGCAGGGACCTGGGTCTGCCCTTTAAACTGGCGCCTCGCTCTTTCAATTTGGTCCTCACCACAAAAGAAAAAAGAAAAAAAGAAGGACAGAGAGAACAAGGGGGAGTATAGAACAAACACAAAAATGTATTCCTAAGCTGAGTTGCCATGATAAATGAGGATCAAAAGGTGAAACGAGCAATAAGTATGTTAAGAGACTGCATCATGGTAATTACAATTTATATAATTTATATATGTGAGCTTAGAAAAACAACATCGGTTAGAATCAGTGAACTGTGTGGGCTGTTTAATAATAATAATAAAAAAAACTTAAAGAAAAGGATTCTTAAAGAACTTCAATAATGGAATTAGATATACAGCAGAGAAAACAAGAACAACTACTACACTCAGCTTATTTGACTACAACATAAATAAGACAGGGTTAATAGCCATGTTTTGAAATACATGTTTTAATATGCTAAATATACTGCCTAGTGATTTCTTCTAATCACGAGATGTGCGTCTTTATCAATACATGGCATATGTTTTAACTGATTTGGGAGGCAGTCTTCATCCTTCACCGATCCATATACCTCAAGTGAACAACTAATTTTAGAAAATTAGTACATTTGCTCCATTGCACATAACTGACTCATTGTTAAATTCATGAAAAGTGAGCAGGCGTCGTCCAATTGCAGCCACAAAGGAGGATAGAGATGCTTTACATAAAAATCTAATAGGCAATTTACATTTAAATTTCTACTGTCTCTGTTACGGGTGGATTTAAAAGAGCAAGGGCCTGCTTTTAATGCCTTCCTGCTGTCTCCATACACCTCTTCATCTCCTCCCCTTTTACATCACCCTTTTTCAACCCCCTGTGTCTCCCACAAGGGCTTTCATCCTCACCTTTAAGGGTACCCAATCAACCAAGGGCTCGGCATAGCTTCTATGGTGAGCGCACAGAGGAAACCTGAACCCCAAACAAAGGCCGTTCATTAAAATATCTCCAGCAGAAAGCTCAGGGGTTCAAACTACTACATTAGCCTCTCTGCTAACACACGGCAGAGATCAAACCGCAGGCATACAACAGAGAGATGCCTTATTCTAAAAACCTGAGGACACCAGCAAGGAGACTGTCAAGGCTCACGGGGCTTCTGCATTCAGTGGCGAGACAGACTGGTCTTTTGGGTCAGAACACTAATGAAGATGTTGGGTAAAGTGGATGAACATCTGTTCAGAACAATGAGTGGGAGGCCAGACGTGGCCTTTGATGGTTGCCTGTGTCACAGCCCAATCAAACAATTCCCAGTCCGTTTTATTAATATGACTGCTAATGATAGCAAACTCACCTCAGCCTGTAGCCTTTCAAATGAACGCTGGGGTATTGCAGAGTACCAGCATGTTGAAAGGACAGTGTGCAGTGTAAAGGTATGGCTGTCATCATAGGGATATACGATGATGATGAGATGTCAAGATGCCAAAAATAGTTGTAGCAGATGACAGTGTGGCTAACTAGCTTGTCCAAATAGTAGAGTTTTAATAGTGAGTTCATGTAAAGGTCAACAGAAATACATTTCAAACCTTTGGTTCTTTGGTGCATTGTAAAACTGAAGACTGAAGCACCGTAACACAAGTAACCTCCATGGAATTAATGATGATAACAGCTAGTTATAGTGTTTTTTCTTTTATCTTATTTCATCACACTTTGTCTGATCTGCTAAACAAATGTTACTTCTGAATAAAAGGGGCCATACTTCTACAACACTAAAAATATCCGAATAAGCAAGGATTAGCAGCTCAGCTTAATGCTACAACAACAGTTTGGGATTATTTTCTTTCTCTGTGGATTGAAAAAGGTAAGGAAGAGTGGAGGGTGAAAAGCTACAGCTCCATAAAAATTCAACTTTACTGCATATAGAATTACACCTTATGTGCATCATAAATGGTGGGTAATTCATCCATAGAAGTAATAAACCATGGAATATGGATGACATATATTCTACCTAACAATATACTTCAGCAGGGAGGAAGTAAATATGGTAGTGTGATTTACAGTACAAAGTACACTCATAAATTATCGGAATATTTAACGAGTTAAACATTGCGTGGTGTGATGCACTGGAGCTGTAGTCTGCTGCTGTTGTCATTTGAAAGGATAATAGCAACTACGGTGTGGCATTATGAAGGTCTGACGCCTTGTGGACAGACTCTGCCATGTGGAGTCATTGTTCACTGTATCATCCCCATTCTTAATAAAAAGCGATGGTGCCTTCTGAGCATAAGGAAAGTTATGGAAAATATCTCTCACCCAAGGACACAGCGCCAGATGTGCTAAGACTTATGGGAGCAATCATAGGTGGCCAAGGCTCTGGTGTGGGCCTTATTAAGTTAGGCTGCAACCCAGCACCTTCAACTTATTAAGCTGTCAAGAGTTGCGATGATTAAAACCAAAGAAAGGTCAGTCGCAGACCTTCAGCATTGTGCAGACCCTGATATTTGCTTTTAGGCCCCAGACCTAATGAAGACGTTTTACTTGATACATGCAAGAAAGGACTAAAAGAAATAGTTCTTTTGTGGCCCCTTTTTTCTGCAAGTTCCCTTATTCATCCTAGATGGCTTGTAAAAATGTCCAGTGCTAGTATTTTCTCTTTCCCTACAACCCTACATCCTTCTCCTCTTCTTCCTCCCTATTCTATCCTCGCAGACTCCTTTGAAATTAATTTAATCCATGACAAAGAGGCAGATAAATAGGGAGAGATAGAGAGTAAAAGAAGAGGAGAATAAGTGAGGAAATCAGAACCATGGGTAACAGCGTGCTGTTTTGCACTATCCTAGTCTCTCTATTCAGCAGTTTTGCATAATATCAGCACGTGTGGGGATCAAAGGGAGTAGGTTAATGGGAAAGGGGCTTGGGGATAATTACAGGGAGGGGACAGGTCGGGGAGCGGTGGGTCCAGGTGGGGCCAGCCCTGCTAATATGCCCCTGTTATGCTGACAGCAGGATTCCAACGTCTGCCGTTGGAGATTAAAAAAAGGAAGGAGGGGAAAGAAGAAAAAACAATCTTGGGGAGTTTATTGAGAGCTGTCACGGGCGTCCCTCAGATGCTCGGCGACGGTGGCCACACACAGATTTATTCCCTTGTCATAGCTCATGATGCCATCCAGAGAGTGGGGAAAGTGGCAGATGCAGGGGGAAGAAGACAGGGTCCAGTAGAGGTTCAGGGATTACAGCCTCTGGGCGGCAAATCAATCACAGTGGAGCGAGATGGCATGATTTGGTGATGGTGGTATCCGGTGGGGATGGGGATTCGGGAATGATGTTGTCTTCAACGAGCGCCACTCAGTCACACCATTTCAATTTTAGCCCTCATGGTGAGACTCAGTGTGTCAGCTCTGTCATTCTCATCTCTTCCATGTCTGGACGTCTCCCTGTCTCTTTCTATATACAGCATACATGGCTACAACAGCTGTATCCACCTGTCCAGGTAGATATAAATGAAGCGTGCCAGCGGCAAAACTATTAGTGCGAAGGGCTAATTTTGACATGCCTTTGACACCCTGTGAAATCTCTATCATTAGCAGGATACAAGGATGAGACTCTAGATGATGAAGAGAGGGCAGTGGGAGAGAAATAAATGGAAAAAGGACGATAAGGGCAGAAAAAAGTGAATCTGTTTGAGTTCAAAGCATGCCCTTGACTTCAGAGGGAAGAAGAGGAGGAGGGAATGAGAGAGAGAGAAATCTGTCTGTTTTGGCAGCACACTTCAGGACAACCTGTGAGTGGCAAATTGTAAATGACATATGTAAAACTGAGGGGTCAGATAGAGTTAAAGGAAGCAAGTGAACTAATTGACACCACAAAGATGATGGAGTTTGAGAATTTTACATCACCAGCCGTAGTGGTGGATACTTTATTTCACAGGCGGGCAAAATGCAGAGCTGCGCATTCGTTTACACTAAGACAAACTTTCTTGCTACTTAAGTGCATCATTGCTGGTGAATAAGTTCATGTTAATGTTAATGTTGAAAGAGCATTTGAATACAAACTTTACAAGTACTCCTTATTAAAGAGATAGTTCATTATCTTTTCTTTCGAATGATGTACAAATCATCTGATGTTAAAAGAATTTTCACATGTTTAAAAGTTCGTTAACTTTGTCACCATTTCTCAATGTGATAAAACTTCAAGGACATTCTAGTGACACGAGGCTATCGGCAGAGCCACAGGTCTGAGATCAGCCTTTCCTACAGATACCATAACCATGGCCGTAATTACCTCAATGACAGACCTCGCCTCAGATCAGCTCCTGGGACCAACATCCTGATCTATTCCTACCATGACTGCTGGCAAAGTCTGTTTTAAACCTGCCCTCCTGTCCGAGCTGTAGGCCCCCCAACGGTTTTAGTCACATGTCAGTCAGTCTAAACTCATTATCATATGTCCTCTAAACCTGAGACATCAGTGCATGATGACTGTCTCAGTCGACCAGAAGACTGGAGGCTAAATGAGAACTGTCTGCATTAGAAAAACATGTTCCAACCTCTTGTCTCTCGGATGCCCTCCGTGGAATCCATGCCCTAAATAGGGATGTTTTACCTGGGGCCTCGTCCTCCCTCTTCTACCAGCGTACCGGTATCCCAAAAGGCAACAGAAAGTGTTTAAAATACCTAGGTGAGGGGGGTGATCATGAAGAACTTGCCAATGAGAAAAACAAGTTCTCTCTAAAGCAGTCAAATTGAACCAATTTAAAACGCAGACAATGAACATACACGTGTGCGTAGTCAGAAACTTGTCGACACAGTTTCAAGAGGATCCTTACAAAACTGAATGTTTAGCTGTTCTTGCTCCGAGCTTACAGTATGCTGACTGTGCAGTGATTCAATTCAATTCAAAGATTTCTGGCAGAAAAAAAAGACTTATACAGCCTGTAGCCATCCCAACAGGAGCAGTAAGTGAATAACAATGTGCTACTGAGAGCCTCTTTAGCATCACATCTATACTGCTGGCTAGCATTGTGTTGGGCTGCTTTCCCTCCTGCGTCGCACAACACTGTTCCTAAGGAAAAAAAAAATCTTATCTGTCTATCTTTGTGATCAGTTACATGCTCATTATGTTAGATCCATCAACATTTTGAAAAGCTTGAACGCTCTCTTTTCCCCCTAATAGTTCCCAGGATACACTCAACTGCAGTTGAAAGCTCCAGTTACCTGAAACAAATTGCCTCAAGAAATCTGAACCGCTGCTAGTCTGCAAACGTAAAGAGAGAGACATACAAGAGCTTCAAAACATTAAAGCACACAATACTCCTGTGTTTTCAGTCTTTTTTGAATTGTCCGCCTAAAAAAAGAAATAAATAAAGAATAAAAAAAGGAACCTTGTAGTCTGTGTGTGCATTCACGTAGAGTTTGTGCTTTGGGCAAAACGTTGTGTTTCACCACTTCCCCCCCACATTCCCGCAGTATAAAAAGAGCTTTGACACAGCGGTAAGATAGAGTTTCACAGTGTGTTTGAGTGAATGTAATATGTTAAGATGTTACCAACATGGTTTCCATTACAGTAGAATAACAGATTCACATTTTGTAGAGATAAGCACTGAGGGGGCGTTAGGAGCACAGCCTGCTGTGACATACTGAGTATTTATGTCGACTGATGATGGGGGACAAAGAAAAAAAATCAACATGGGTAAGCAAGGCCTAGTGTATGACATATGAGGGAGCCAGAAACAAAGTATTGACAGAAAAAAGAGGAGCTTTATAGCGCATGTACATTAGCACAAAAGAACCTCTGAATGGCCTAAATCCCATTTCTGGATCCTGAGGCAACAACAAAACACACGAGCACAAGCAGACCACCCTGTTATCCCGTACCAGTGTGATATTTTTATCTCTGCTGCTTCTCACCCTCTCTGTGTCTTTCTCTCTCTCTCCCTCTCTCTTTTTACTGGCCCTTTGGCCTGTGCCATTTGAGGGCTTATCGAAGGCTGTGAAGCCCAGGTTGGGTTTGGCTGCCGACTGCTCCCCGCTGGGATAAGAAGATGGAGGGCTTCTGCCAAGACCATTGGTTACATCGACCCAGAGAGCCTGTGCACTCAAAGATGTCTTAATCAGAGAGAGGCCAATACACACAATGGGACAAGCAGAAACACATTTTCTGTAACATGAAAGAATGATGTGTACATCAAATCCAAACAATATGTTCAGCAAAACCTAAGCAAACCAATACCATGGTTCATTCAAGGTTTGGGGTTTTCTTCAGGTAACAATGGGAAACTACTCAATTTTTACACTACTCTGTGTGCCAAGTCCTGTTCATTTTGGCCGCCCAGCCTTGAATATTTGTCAGGAAACTCAAAATGTATTATCATATTTTTCCCATGAACATATTCTTTTGTGATGCATCACATTCAGTTTGTTGAAGAGTTGGTCAAATGGTATTTGCCAAGGTTGTTGCAAAAGTTTGGCAGATGCAGCCTCTGCTGGAGAGAATTGCATAGCAGAAGTAAAAAGAAAAAATACAGAAGATGAAAATACATTGCAGTCTGTAAGTATTTGGACACTGACACATTTGTTGTTGTTTTGGCTGGGTGCTCTACCACACTGGTTTTGAAATGAAGCAATGACTTTGAGGTTAAAGTGCTGACTTTCAGCTTAAATTTGAGGATGTGTGTCTCAAAATCAGATGAACTGTGTGGTCACTAGCTGTGTTTAACTGTCTAACTGTCAAGCAAATTTGAAGCAAACATTTAAAAAAGGAAAAAGTCAGAAGTTGGCAGTACAGGCTACGCTGCATGGCTGTAATAAGGAGAGCAGATGAAGTAGAAGCCATAAAGAAGAAACAAAACCAGTCATCTTGGCCATCTATGAGGGAATGTGGGAATTAATCTAGGAACTGGATTCTTATGAGAATATTCAAGCAAGCACCAACAGCAGAAACAGCTTCTTCTTCTTCTCCGTTCATAGTGGAAACAGCTCATCAGTCATCTGAGTTAAATGTTAAGGTGGGAACCCTTTCACAAAATGAGTGTAAAATCATTTTTCACAAAGACTTTTTTTTTACTTTTCCCAATTTTTCATCAACCTTCCTAATGAAATACTTTAGAATGCACATAAATATCAGTGATGGAAACACAAATACAGACTTCCAAAAATCTATGAAACACAGAAACCACCAATTCCTACGCAATTCTCCTAATATGAATATAAACATCACAAAGTAAAACATGAAAGTTGGCAATCTAACCTCACTGTCATTGTTTCTGAGCATATCTAATACACTGGACTAAAGAGCCAAAGCAGCAAAAGGAATGTGTCACTGTCCAAATAAACTGCATTGTACAGTATATTCAGGGAAAACCTTCAGCTGAAGTGAATAAACGTAAAATATCTCTGAGTTCATCTTAAGTTCAGCAGGATAACTCCAGCAGAAAGATCTTTTTCTCCACCTCTCTCTTTCCTCACACCTTCTTCCATCACAGACTCATTCTCTTATTCCATCTTCCCCTGAACTTCCTTGCTACTAGGTACTGCTAAAAATGATTAGCTGCCAGCAATCAGCCCCTGGCCAAATCAGCTTTGAACTGGTCAGGGCAAACTTATCACATGACGGCCAGTCCCCCGGCTGGCCCTGCGCTGTGCGTTGGCAGGTGAGACCTGCATTACAGCTTGCATAATTCCCCAGATGGGTGCGATGAGTTCACAGCAGCTTTAGCAGGAACCAAATTGTGGGAATTGCTGACATATAATCGTTTTAGAGGGGTGAGAGTGTGTGTGTGTGTGCGCGTATGTGTGTGTGTGTGTGTGTGTGTGTGTGTGTGAAAGAGAGCGAAAGAGATGGGAGGCAGCGTCAACACAAATTGTGCAGTTCTTTGAATCCCCCCCGCCCCCTCGGACACACACACTCCAACATGTACTGCATACACATACACTGCAATAAAGTGCATGATCTACTCGTGAACCACACATGCATACACACACACACATACACTCACGCGTACACAGAGGTGAGGAAGACAGAACGAGGTCAAACACAGAGGCAATAAAAGCTGTGGTGTCCGACTGTTGATCTCATCCCGGGTTCATCACTTTAAACAGGCTGAAACAGCAGGAGAAAGATCTGCTGCTGAGCAGAGACCTTCCCAATTAGGATGAGTCATGCACAGTGGCAGGGCTCTACACACACACACACACACACACACACACACACACCTTGGCCCTCACTCTGGGAGACAGCCTGTCCTCTCAGAGGTGAGCACGGCCCGCAGCAGCTCAGAGTTTGGTGATAAGGAGGGGATGTTTGAGGGGTGGTTTCCTGCAGAAATGCAGAGTTCGATGGAAGAAGTTGTACAATGTGCTCCCCCCTCCCCAACCCTCCTTTCTTTTTTTCACCTTTATTTTAGCGCATAGCTGTTTCTGTGGTCTAACACACAAGGCTTCGACCGCAGACACCCACTCCCAGTGAGACCGCTGAACTGAGCACCAACCTCACAGCCTGGTCTGATGTGTCAAGAAGCAGAATCACCACTAACTATGAACCTTCTCGTGCTCTGTCGCTCACCCCCCGCACACACACCCTTCTGCCCACCTCAGCTCTGCACCCCGCACACCCCTAGAGCAGCAGTCGACCGTGCTATGCTCCCGCTTTCATGTGTGCCTTTTCCTTCCTTTTCCACATTCCCTGACAGCTCCTCTACAGTAGGCAACATAAACTGGAGGGAATGTGGAGAGAAAAGAGGAAAGACGGGGATAGTTGAATCTGACAGTGCAAAAAAAAAAGAAGAAAAAAAGGAAGATAACATCACTCATGTAACTATAGACAGTTTCCACTGTTGTGACCTGAAATTTAACACTTTATCCTTAATTAGGTATTTCCCTACATCAAAGCTTGTAATATGTCAAGGAAATATTTCAAACTCCATCCAGTCTCTACTTAGATTTTGCCTTTCCAGCTCCTAATGCCCAGTGTCACATCAGCCTCTGAGTATATGAGTCTTGTTTTGGCCCGCTGTCAGAACGAGTCTCCAGTTAAACAGACATATTCATAGTGGCATATTGTTTGGCCTGGGGGGTCTTAGAGTAGAGGAAGTCCCTTTCAGTATTTAACCACCATTTTCACATCAAATGTACTCTCCCCACTATGTCCTCCTCCTCTTTCTTGTGCACATACACACACACAATCATGTGTACATGCTTGCATGAATGCACACACCTTCACAAACATGCACGCACACCTGATCCTGACAATCATCATGCCACTACTGATCTGCAGTTCGTTGAGGTCACGGCAGAATGACAGCTGTCACAGAGTCCCCATTACCCCCACGCAGCAGGGAATTAAAGACAAACAAACCTGCAGCCATAGGAAGAGGAGGTGAAATTCTGTGTGTGTGTGTGTGTGTGTGTGTGTGTGCGTTCGTTGTGTATGCCCTTGTGTCCCTGCAGTAGAGTTACAGTGTGAGCAGGGAGGGATGCCATCATTCTCTTGTGTTTGAGAGGAGTAATAAGGGCAGAACTCTGCTGTTATTCTATTTCCTCTCATGTCCTTCTTTGCTAACATGATTGGTACTGTAAAATTACTCCCAAAAAGTCTCAAGTGACTTTTCTCTGTGTATAATTTAAAGTAAAGAGGGTTGGCAAAAGACTTTTTTAATGCATTTTATTGAGCTATCATAATACTACACGTGGAGCAATCGTAAAAAACACTTAAGAGGAAAAAGAATTTACTTCAGTTTTAGCTCTACTATTAATACAGCCACCAGTGGACGGCAACAAGCTTTGTCCCATTTCTTTATTACGTGCATCTTAAAATCTGCCAATTCCTCTGGCATTTACACTAGAAGTTCAATACATGGCCACTCCTTCTATGCGACCTCACCTTGAGTTTGTTTGACTTAATGCTGACGGTGAAGCCGCTCTGTAGTTTACATGTGTTCCACATCGTTTAGCATGCAGCCCAAGCAGAGCGCCACCATGACTTTTAACCCCTGCAAGGAGGTTTGGTTGGTCCGTGGCCCCCTCAAGGGAGGCCGCCGCTCTAATGGTAATTTAAGTGTAAAATCTGGTCTCTGGGAAAAAGGTCACTGAATCTGCATAAGCCCCTTGAGCCAGGCTTAAGGACCTTGTCGGGTTGGCCTTCAAGAGGAAGGAGGCAGAGACTAGCTGCTCAGTCCCGCTTTCCTTACATTTCTCCCTCCTTCAGTAGGAAAACCCCCACTTCCCTTTTCAGCACCACCACATCCAAGTCCCTCGGCTCTGCAGTTCCACTTGGTGCTTGATCTGTGTCTGTGAACAATACTTAGAGATGCAATGTAAGTGGCGCCAGGGGGAGATGGGATGAGAGCTTTAGTTGTTCTTCCCTGACTGCCCTCTGCATCCTAAGAGGGGACGAAATACTGAAAAGATTGAAACTTTGGCCAGGAAAACCTGACATCCACATCCATGTCCACTACACATGTGTAGAGATAAAAAACTAACACATACAAGCACACACACACTGACTGGATTGTCTTGTCCTCATGTAATGAATCCAGCCTATTTGCTGGCAGATGGGAAAAGTGCAGCTGGAACAAAACAATGTCACTCATCTGTGGCACCACATATTAGAGAGGAACTTCTGCTAAATTGTAAGAGTATAAGCATATGCTGTTTTGCCTATTTGATTAGGGTTAGTCTTCTTTCACTGTGTTGCTCTACTTCAGCTGCTGTGAGACTCTGAGGGGGAGCTTTCCTGTCAACAGATGGCAAATTTAGCTAAGGGCAAATCACTTTGTGGTTCTGATCTACTAGTAAATATAAAGCCATGTAGAATGAAACACAGTATCTGTAAATTAAACAACATACACTAAAACAGCTTGTATAGAAACACAAATATGCTCATGTAATTATCCACTTGTGGCTCTAAGCAGAGAAAGCACAAACAAACTCAAACAAGCAATACATTTTAACATTGCTTAGGCTGCAATATTTACCAATCACTTTTACTTAAGTCGAGTAGAATCACATGATAACAAAATGCTTTTTAATTATAAAGAAAGTCTCTTTTTTAGAAAGCCAGAGAACCAGAGACAGACACGACTAAAGAGGCAAAGGGCGAACAGGAGGAAAGCAGTAAACTTGAACCTTGAGTATGAACTTTCATCTGTCTTATCTCTGAGTTTCTGGCCATGCATGGAACACTTTTAAGAACTATGATAATCGTTAGGGCAGGCCGAGTCCGGATGGTGTTTTCAGAATCAAAATACTGTCAGGCTTCATTTCCTCCTGCGCTGCCACTTAACAAAGAGCCATTTTGAAGCCATACAGGTGGCACCCATGACAGTCCATCCCTGGAGCATTTTCCTCATATTTAAAAACATGTGGGAATGCTTTCTCTCAAACATAAAAGGACTGAGACTCCCTGTATTCTAAAGGGAAACAGAGTTGCCTTGGCACAGTGTTAATTTTAACAACTTCTCCCTTTATTTGAAAGGGCATTAACCTTGAGGCTGGTGGACCTCTTTTGAAGTGGTCGCAGCCTAGAATGAGAGGATCCAGAGTGAGGTCAGTCAGACTGTTATTAAGAGTTATTAATGCATAGTGGGCTCTGACTTTGAGTTATGATCCTAACGTTTTTAGCAGAACTCAGTTCAATATACAGTGTACAAGCGTGGCTAAGCATGACAGAGCACTAACTTGTGAGCAATAAAAGGCTATTACTGGTCAGCACAATTGATTCAGTAAATATTGGTTTTGAGGATAGATTTAAACACAGAGACAGGGCCAGAAGAACTAATCCTAACTGGAAGACTGTTCCAGAGCCTGTTGCCAGGACAGCCAAACTGGCCAATGAATTTCAATCTGAATTTAACTTGGTTTGAACTCTGACTGAGAGACAGCCAAAAAACTTAAACTGACAAACCTGAGAGGTCTCTGAGCCACAGTAAGAAGTTAAAAGTTAAGAGTTCAGGTTAGCCACATATTACATTTTTTCCAGTGCAGATCAAATAACATACAAAGAGTTCTACGTAGTATAATACAGCCTAAAGGAAACTAAGGTCACTGGTGGTTTGCTATTAAAGATTTGCTGCAAAAATATCTGCAAAGTATGTCACAATTACCACACCTTTTTTCACATACTCTTTGAAAATAAATAGAGTTTGAGACAGAACTGCAGTACACAGAGATAAAACATTCTCCACCACCCAGAACCTGAGGGAAAAGTCAATATGGGTGAGATCAATGCGACATTTGTAATGGATGACGATGGATCACTAGTTTAATATTACATCGTGGCGGTGCTGGCCTTACGATATCTCTAACGAATAAATGTTAACTTGTAATCTGTTCCTTAAAGAACACAGCTATTGTTTGTCTTCTCTCCCTCCAGCCCAACCCCACAATTGATTTGGCCTTTATTGAATGCTCAAACACTGCGTGCAACGATTGATCACTCCCAATTAAATGTGCACTGGATGTTTCCTTTCATACCTACCATCCCTCAATACCTCATGCTCATGGATACCTTTTCTGACAGAATAATTGCTAGATCCCAGCACAAAATGTGGTGATGTTAAAACTAAAAGCAAAACCCAAGCTTTAAATTTAATTTCATTTAGGTGTCATTTTCCTCCTCTCCCTCCCTCTCTCTTCTGACTTTCTCTCTTATTCTGTGCTGCTGTTGGCTTGACCCCTCTTCTCGACCCCTGACCCTTGACTCTGAGACATCTGACCAGTCACCACTCTGGGGGAAACCAAATTAATAGAAGCGTTGCTCGTTAATTGCGTAAGGGGCCAGCTAAGAGATTCATCACCTCAGTCATTGCCATTGCTTTACTTTGACCCCTCCCCACTCGCTCCTCTTCTTTGGTTTCCCAGAGGGCAGGCCCAGCTGTGCTTTTCCTATAACCCTCCTTGTGTTTGCTGTGTAATTATTCAGCATCAGCCCTTATTAATCAAGTCGATGCCCTTACGTTTTAAATGGAAATTGCGGGGATTAATACAAGCATTCATTTTGTCCAGGAAATCTTGATGGCTTTAGCCCACTAATCGAATTGGAATAAAGAGGCCATGGCAATGGGAGGGACTTGATTGAATTAAGGGAGAAGCAAAAGCCCACATTATACTGTATCCGCCAGCAGGGTCCTGAACCCAACGCTGACACACACAAACAAACACAAAGGTCGCGGAGCATGGCCCACCATGACACTTTGATGAGTCATAAGTGCATCATGCATAAAAGTATAATTTGGCCTCATTAGATCTGAAGACTCTGAAGATAAATGGATCTATTATTTTATTCCATGACTTAAAAGTAAAATTTGGGCATTTGCCTATGCTCATAATTACACGTTAACTTTTGTTCTTGCAGTACAACAAGTGCACATGTGCACGCACGCTCTGGTCTGAGTGACGGAGCAACACTAGCCGTATATTCCCATGAACGCACAACACTCACCTCCACTCACGTACACATCACCATATTCATATTCCCACTCATAGACTCCTAAATAAATAAATAAGTCTCCTGTTCCTGTATTATATATGTACTCAGTCTTTCTGTCATTAGGTTACACTCAGTCCCTCAGTCTCTCTCTCTCACTTTGTTGCAGCTCTCGGGTCAGCTCAGACTGCTGAGAGTCTGACCATGATGCCAATTATCTACCGGCTTCACTGCTGGATCTGGATACATGACACCCAGCCTGCACACTGCAATACAGCTCCTAAACAAATACGCACACACACGCGCAAACATATAGAGGCACTCCACCAACACATGCACATGTGTACAAATGTGAATGTAATAAAGTGGCACTGAAAGCAGAGCAAAGCACACTAGGAAACCTTTAAAGCACTTAAACATGGGGCATGCATCTCCGTAAAGCAGTCAATTATCTGAAAAACATTTGCTCAGCTTTATATACACATGTATGGAGCAGAAAACAGCAAAAACCATCTGCCACAGCTTTAGTATCAAATCCTCTGCCCAATACAACAAATCCACCTTTTCTCTCCCTCTTTACACCTCTCCATCATCCCTCCTTTAACCATGTCCTCACTCCCTGCAACCCAGATTGACAGACAGATTAGATTGGACACAGTTGACAGCAGTGGAAGCAATCGCATCCGGTGTTTGGCAGAGGTTTTGTTTGTGTAAAATGACACACAGGCCTTGCTCTCTCTCCCCACCCCTCTCTCCATAAGAGATGCCATTGGCACAATCTCACAGGGCGATTACTATCAGGTCTGGTGGAGGTGTTCCAACAAGTCATTTGTCTGTCATTTGTTTGTCAGCTGACAACCGCTCCATGTCTCTCCGGTGTATTTGTGTAGGTGCATGTTTGTGTGCATGTGTGCACTGGTGAAAATGCACATTGTTGTATATTTTTCCATCCCTCCAGCACCTCTCCTTCAGGTATCGTCTTCCCTATTTGATATGGCAGTGACATTTTTTGACAGCATGTAGATAGATAAGATTTGCTGCGCCTATGAGCCATCTAGGGATTAGAAATGCACACTCCTTTTGGCAGGCACTGTCTAGATAGCTTTCTCTTGGCAATGTGAGATTCAACCAAACAGCTCTTGTGATTGCGATCTATGTACTGCTCCTTAGTTTTGCATTGACTGTGACAGGAAAAAAGCCACACACTAGTTATTGTGCTGCTCTACAAAGCTGTAAGCATTTCCAATTAGAAGGATAAGAGAGAGGATCTTTTTTATTCTTTTCTTTTTACTCGAGTGGTTTTCATTGAGCAATAATTCCATTTTTAACAACCTCCTCATTAGTAAATTACATGTTCAGGACATATTCAAGCTCTGTAAATATCTGTATTTGCCATAAATGCCAAGAGATATTATAAGCACCTGACAACAGTAACAAATTAAGTGCAACAGCTCTTCTTCAGCCTCCCACAGCATACTTCAGTTCCAGTGCGGTGTCATATCTTAACGATTTCTGCATGTGAAAGTTCATTCTGACCCAAAACAGAACATCTAAATGCCTGAAACCCAAGCTAATTGAGGTAGAATTACACTAAATGACCTTTAGAAATACTAAACATCTGTTCAGCCTTTCCCCTCATTTCAAACATACAAATGGGCAGCAGTGTTTTCTTGACCAGGCCCTACTGTATGAAGATTTCAGGACCTTTCTATTCATAGCGTATTGGCCAATGAACAGTTATCTCACAGCCTCTGTCAAATCAATCATGTCAGATTTGTTTAGACCCTGGCCCAGAGAGGGCTTGTGTGTTTATGTGAGCAGACTATCACATCGAGAGATGAGGGATGTGCAGCAGAGAATCATGGCATTCACATATCCACAGAGAGCAGCTTATCAGTCGTGTTTGGCCCAAGTCTGATGCTGCTGAAGTGCAAATGTTACCATTTGGTTGCCAAGTACAGAGAAAGAAAAGGATTGTATGCTAAAAATCAGCTGAATTGCCACTATTACTTTAAAAAAAAAGTGTCAATGTTATTTTTCTCCGTTGTTTCTTTCTGTTTACATTCACAAAGCATTCTGGACATAATACGATCATGCAGCTCTTGTCTCGAACATATTATCTCATGCATATTAAAAACAGCCAAGCTTTGGATCTCTTGGCTCTGGCTCAGCTCAGCTTCAGACCTTATTTTTTTTCCCCTCTCTTGAGGGGCGAGTTAACCCCCACATAATCTGGCATTCCAACAGACTCTTCCCTCTCCTCCTCATCCTCCTCAATGACCGCCATCTCTGTAACGGCCCTGAAACATTACCAAAAACTCCAGCGTCACTTGGCCTGATTTATGGTGTCATTAATGTCAGGCTATCAGTGGACATGAGCACATGAGACAACAGACGAGCCGCCCCAAAAACAAATAGTTTTGATTAAAGTCAAGGACATTCCGTGCAGCTTTTCCGTAGAAAAGCATTCATCACATGTAATGTTGACCCTCCCTCCCTCCCTGCTTTCCTCTCTCCCTCTGACTGTCTGGTGGTGGTGGTGGAGGTGATGCTAAAGGGTGCAAAAAAACAGGCTGAGCTAACATAGATACAGACAGCTTATGTGAGAGGGGTTATACAAATCGGTGCATAATGCAAAGTTGGAACAGCAGTGAGTGGATTAATTGAACACTAAAGGGATTACGGTGTAGAGGTTTAGGCGGACAAACAGTGGGTCACAGATAGAGGGATTTTTTTTTTTTTTTTTAACATACCTCTTTGGAGTCAGGTAGTCAACCACATAGTTTGTGTTCACTATGTCTGCCAACACGGTGTGACGACAAAACCACTCCCGAGGTCAGCATGTGCTGTGCCGTCTGTTGTGCACACTAAAAAGTTTTGTGTTCGGCTTCTCAGGAGACATACATCCCACGCCAAGTGTTTAATTTCTTTAATATGACACTCAGAGAGTAACAGTAATAAGATGATAACAGAAATTGAAATGCAGACATCGTTTACAGTTTCCTAACCCAAACATCTGTTAAAGTGACAGGAGAAGGGTCCATGTGAGGAGGATTCCAGAAACGATGGGAAAAGCACTTCAGTACTGTTACTAACTTTTATCTCCCACCAAAAAGCTTCCCGTTTGTGTAAACAGATCCCAGAGAGTCAGCGTAGCTTTTCCTCTTTCCTGCCTCCACTGGCCCGGCCACCCAGCCTGCACTCCAGCCCACAGGACTCGACAATAACTCAGGAGGTCAAGGTTTAAGAGGAAAGTTTAAGATGAAATTATGAGAATCGAGAAAGTCCACAAACAAATTAGCTAAAGAGGGGAGAAGAAAACAGAATATGCTTAGTTACTGAGGTGGTGTGTAACGCGCAAGCTAAACAGACATTTCAGCCTTGGCTGAACCTGAGTTGAGTTATATCTGTACTTACCCTTATCTAATAAAAGAGAGACTTAAGTTCTATTATTCTAATATGTGATTGTGTTATTCTAAGGCTGGCTCTTTTAAGTGTCATTTTGTCACAGCTCAGGAGGAAAAGTGTGATTTTAATCAGGGTAGCTTTAGGTGTTTTCCTGCACTCCAGATGTTCTGGCCCCCGCCTGCACTAGCTGCTTTTTTTTTTTTTTCACTTATTTTTTCCCTCCAGTGGAGACATAAGTGGAGGGTTATTGTGCTCCTCTCAAGGTCTCTCTTAAATGTCTCTCCCACTCAAATATTTGGACAGCCACAAGAGGAGAGAAATGTATCAGGTGCAACTTTGAGGGGGAAAAAAAGGATGCTGGTTGGAGGTGGGCGTGCAAATTTACAGGGAAATTTTGGACGTTCACATGTTGCATGTGTTGTCAGTTGCAATGTGTCTCACACATTCACAGACAGACAGAGATTAGGCTGTTTTACGCCTAGGGTACATACAATATATAGACAAAAGTAGTGGGACATCTGACCATTACACCAACAAGGACTTAATGACATCAGTTCTAAATATACAAACAGCTTTGCAGCTGTAACAGCTTCCACTCTTGGGAACTCTACAAGATCTGGGAGTGTTTCTGTGGGAATTCTTACCCATTCATGCAGTAGAGCATTTGTGAGATCAGGAACTGATGTTGGACCAAAAGGCCTGACTCACAATCTCCGTTCCAGTTCACCCCAAAGGTGTTGGATGGGGTTGAGGTCAGGGCTCTGTGTGGGCCAGTCAAGTTCTTCCACACCAAACTCATCCAACCATGTCTTTATGGAGCTTTGCTTTGTGCACTGGGCCACAGTCATGCTGGAATAGAAAATGGCCTTCAACAA
Organism: Scatophagus argus; assembly: GCF_020382885.2. Lineage (NCBI taxonomy): Eukaryota > Metazoa > Chordata > Actinopteri > Scatophagidae > Scatophagus > Scatophagus argus. The sequence continues at coordinate 5,103,507 of NC_058496.1, read as the reverse complement.
ACTGTTGCCACAAAGTTGGAAGCATAGCATTGTCCAAAATGTCTTGGTATGCCGAAGCATTAAGAATTCCCTTCACAAGAAGTCAGGGGCCGAGCCCAAACCCTGAAAAATAGCCCCGTCCCAATACTTTTGACCGTATTTTGTATGTTGCTACATTTAGACAGTAAATGATTGATTCCCTGATCTCTCACTGTAAACTAATAGCATCATGACATCATTACTACAGTGTTGAGTATTTCCAGAGCATATTTCTCATTATTTCCATCATGCACTAATAATGGAAGTATTGGAAGGTTGATATGAGGTTATATAAAATGACAGCACTGCTCAGAGCCCCCCCGACCCCCATATGAAAAACTGTGAGCGTGTGTGCATTCATTCGTGCATGCGTGTGTACGTTTAGGCCTGCCCTCGGTTTAACCAGGCCCACATGTGACACGCAGAGAGGGGCTGATCCCCTCACCCCTGCTGGGACCCATACACCCCTGGTTCTCATTGACTTCGGTTTCATGCTCGCAGGGCAAACGCACAATGGCAATAGAAAAGAGAAGAGAGGAAAAAGAAACAGAGAACAAGAAAATAAACATAAAACAGAGGATAATACAGAAAAATTCAAGCCATGTGGTTCTCTTGCCAGTAAACAAGCCGAGTGGCCCTGGTTGGGGGAAAAAAGAGGCATCACAGGGTTTTAATCCTGCTAGTAATGTGTGTTTGTAAATGTCGTTACCTCTATGAGGGGCTGGAGACAAGTGCAGTTAAGTTTGCTTCAAGAGAAAATAATGAGTCCCGGTGGTTCATCACATGCCCATAGAGTTAAAAATATTGTGGCAAAGCTTCTTCTTGTTTCTTGGTCAAAAACATCATGATTCAGACTCATATTTACAATAAGCATGAAGAGCAACGTTATATTCCCCTGGACATCATCCATGTCTATTAGATTTGGCCGGTTGTTCTCAGATCCTGAGTGAAAGACTTGGCTGAGATTCAGTCAGAAATGTGTACCAGGCACCAGGCACCAGCCACCAGTGCAGCAGCATAAATCTTGAGATCAGCCAGTATTGATAGGGCCTTGGCTACTGATTTGGTAACACGTGTGCATATCCATTTCCCTGACAGAGACTGATTGCACATGGCTGTGGAGGTAATAGAATTGTCTTTAAGGGGCCGGACGTCATTTATTACAAGCAGAAGGTAGCCTACACCTGTGGTGCGTCCCATTACTCCAACTATCATTCCTCCTTTTGTCAAGCACATCCTCCTTTATTTCATGACTTGTGGCAATCCTGAAGGAGAGGTCAAACGTGTTGCCATAGCTGATCAAAACTGTTGTACTAAAAGAACATTTCATTGTAAGAGAAGAACAATGCATTTAATTTTAACACTTGGATATAACAGATTGACCTACTCACTGTATCATCTGACCAATATAAGCCACATTTTGGGGGGAATTATTAGAGAATTTTACAAACTTACTGGCCTCCAACTTTAAAGTACTCAGCTGTTTTCAACACTTCGTACAATCAGTTCACAGCCTTGAAACTGAAGTCTCAGTTGCTGTTTATTCTATTGTCTGATGGCAGAGGAGACTACAGAAGCTGCATAAAACAGATGTTGAAGCGAATTTTCAACAAGGAATAAATTATGTTATTGTTTGGAACGTGTTCTGTGAGACTCCAACAACTGCCCTGCTGAGATAAGCCAAATACCTGAAATTTAATGACAACTTATTGAATAAAAGCTCCTTTTATTTCATTTACTTGAAATTCTTCATCCACTGAGCTCTCATCATTAATACTGACATGCAGCGTGTCCCAGTTTCCCCCCTCTCTCATCATCCTCTGTTTCCCTCTCCTCTGCTCTTTCCTTTCCTTATCTCCTCAAAGTTTCTCACTGGGAGGAAAGCAGCAGTAATAAAGTCTCGGGATGTACCCCGGGGAACTTATTATGTTGAGAGAACTAACAGCACAATGTTTCCTGCATTCTGTCTACCTGTTGGACTGTCTGTCATTGATCTGGGAGGCAGGTGTCAATATAAGGAAAGAAGGCAAAAAAAAAAATCATTATTGTCTTGAAGCTACTGTTGCAACACGTTCATGCAGAGTACAAGTTTGACATCTGTTGTGCTGTGAATTTGATTTTTGACGGTCTTTTTCATGACTTTTTGGATGAAGGATAAAAGAAATGATATTAGAAATTACAAGACAGAAAACTGTTGAGAACAACAACTGCTTACCAAAATGAACAGAATGGTGTGTCCAAAATCTAAATATGCAGCTGATGTGGGAAATTAGAAATCATAATACTGAGGAAAGTTGAATACTTTGTGCTGAGAGGCAGAGAGACAAAAAAAAGCAAGTTATCAACCTAAAATAGGAAAAATTATCATTAATTTGATGCCATAGGAAAAAAATCTGTTAATCTCATGTTTGTTGTTTATTGTGCAGTTAAGTCTGCAAAGTCTGTTATTTGCCATACCAATTCAAAAGAAGCCATTTATGTAAAATTTTCCTATAATATAAACATAATAATACGAGGATTTGGGGAAATCTGTCTCCCTATAAGTGTAAAAGGAATACATACTGTATAAAGGTATAAACTGAAGAGTCGTGTGCAACAAAATAACTCACAGGAGACATTATTAGTGAGTGCAGTGTATGCATGTTCTGCAGTGCCCTTAAAATTACCTCCAATGCTTGATAAGCTTGATAAGTTATCAACATTAGAAATGCAAATCCAGGTAACATGTCTTCTTTTATTTCTTGTTCCACATGGTGCACCCCCATTATTACACTGCTGACATTCCCTTCTTGTCCTTAAATCAACATCTTAGAGCCTATTAGCCAAAGCTGTGGGGGACAATAGCGCCAGTTGGCAATCTTTGCATTTTACAAGGCATACACGACTCTGTGAATATCAGCTGCAGCTCTTTCAGAGTGGAGACAGAGGAATGCTTGGAAAAACTTGGACGTAATTTGAACCTGGATTCTCTTTGAGTCAGATTTTCTTTTGATTTCTGTGATGATTTCCAAGTTTAACAAAGCAAATGTAAGGCAAGTGCTAAAAGCAGTGAAATCATTAGCATTTGTATTAATCGGATACTCTCTCGATGTGTGTGGTGACTGTCTGCTGTAAATGAACTCATTAAAGCCTTTCTATCTGCTATCTCTATCAGTATTTTAGCCATAGTGAGTATCAACTTCCTCTTAGAGGTTTTTATGCAAAACAGGTAAACCTGCAGTTTGAATTTCAAGCCCAACAATTAAAACATCACCAATCATCTGTATACTGTTCAGCTTGTTTACACGACATTCAATCTGTTCTCTCCAGCACTGCAGCTGGGAAAAGCACAATACCCTTGTGAAGCCACTAGGGGTGTTTTGAGATAGCTGCAGTATTACAGCAGTCAAAGCACAAATGTGTACATGTGCGTGCGCACGCAAACACACACACACAATGCCATAGCAATCGCTCTCAGGCCTTTTTCCTTCTTAATGAGGCTTTGTCTTTGAGTGGGCTTGGAGGACAGGAGGTCATTCAGGGTCAGGCTGAGACAAGGTCAGCCTACTCATCAGAGTTGTGTAAGGAAGTCTGGAGCCAATGTCAGCCCAAATCATATCTTTTAGACGCAGACAGGAAAGAAAAAATGTGTATGTGCACACAGATCTGTGTGTAATAGTCTGCACTGTATGTATTATCCGAGCAGCCACATGCACTGTGACTCTCCTCTGCTTCTCATATTTTACTTCTACCTGTCTGTCTCTTCTGCACCATGACAGTCACATGTTAATTCTTTAATCCAGCAGCTCATGACGTGTTAAAAACACGAAAAGAGACGGCGGCCTAATCGCCCACTAATAGTAACGACAAATACCTGTCTCTGTCACCCAGCGGTGAGGGGGTGGTGATGGCACGCAGTTGCTGGGACTGGTAGTCAAACACACGGTTGAACACACAAATACGCCCACACACACACACACACACACACACATTCTCCTAATTACCCAGGTCACTGGCTCAGACACCAACCTGCCTTTTTCTCTTCTCTGTGCTGACACTGAGCCTCCTGGCAGTGCCCTGAAAATACACTAACTTTGTGTTCCTGTCCTGTCTCGTTTGGCTACCGGGTACCTACACCAATCTCTATTCTGGGAGTGTCATTCAGCAAGGGTAAAAAGGGGAGTGAGGCTTATTTGGAGAACTTCTCCATGCTGTGCCCTGCTATGCCGTGCGGTCAGACCAGTCAGTGTCTCCAGCTTCAATAATTGTGATTTATGCCCCAGCAATTCAGTAGCGTGAGTGTGAGTCTTTGTGCTACATCGACGAGTGACATATTCTGTTTGCTCTGACTGACCTGACCTGTCCGAGACACGATGACATTGCGGTCCCTCCCCATTCATCTGCAGCTGTATGACACGTACACACTAACTCAACGAACACACAGATATATGTCTCTGCATTTGCCAGTGGGTAAGGCAAAGTCAGATATCAAACACACTTCTGAGAGCAAGAAGGAACAGATGAAAGCTTATATCAACTTGAATGTAGAAGTACACCTTAAAAGAGAAACTAGGGCATCAGATGCCCCTGTTCTTTGATACAAGCAGTGGTGGCACTAATGCTTTTTTTTTTTCCATGTGTTGATTTTGTCCTTGCTGCAGGATGCCTTGGATAAGAGTGCTGTATTCTCGGAGGAGAACAGTTTTAGCGAGTCTAAAGCTATTGGGCCTCAAGTAGAACAATGAGTCCAATGACCAGGAGGATGGAAATACAGCAGTGACCTGAACAAATAGCAGAATATATTTGGAAGTTTTTAAAACCCATCTTTGGTTTGCTCACAGGTTTGAGCAAAAGTGACGACTGGACAAACTGGACACAGTAATATTGAGAACAAGTGCTAATTTAGATTATTATTATAAATATCATATAGTATTATTATTATTATTTTATATGAAATCATTAGATTGGGAGATTTCAAAGTGGGATCCCTGAGGGGGTCACAAGTGGTTTTCAGCAAAAAGGGGAATCATTTATTTTCAGCTTTAATCCCATCCAGTAACACAATGACATATACTTCCTTTAATAAATCATGTAAAATCTAAATTCTTATCAGATGGGAACCCTGGAACAAAATGTTGGGGTCTGCGGTGTAATTTGAGTGTAGTTTTTAACCACTGGATTAAATCAAGTTAAAAAGGACAGTGTTGGCTGTATAATAATGCCTATGAACTACGATGCTGTGCTACGTTCTTGATTTAAATTTTACTCAGACATGTTCAATTATTATTGACTTGGCATAATATCAGTTAAGTATTGAATTTTGGATCTATTTTACTCCAACTGTGCTTTCTAACCTTAAACAACATCAAAAAAAACATTCATCACTCAGGTTATACTGTCATTCAGTCTTTCAATGGCAAATGAAAACCATTTAAAGTCGTTTTTTTCCCCTTTGCTTTTTAATGAGGGATAACATAAGATACTGTACACAGGGAAAGTGCAATTTCTGTAATCTAATTATCTGTAAAGAAGACAAAGAGAGGTATACTACAAAATTCACAAATTCAAACAATGCCTGCCCTACAGCTGAGTTTATTCAGGGCATAATGTGTACACTTGGGAAACTCAGATGTTGAGAGACACCGCTTTCATCCACGTGCTAGCATGACAAAACATGCACCTGAATCTAATGAGGGGGATTATGCATTTTATCTACCTGCAAGCACATAAGAACGACAGGCCAAAAGACACATGACACATATGGCAGGTGAGGAGGGTAAGGCTGATTGATCCCGTCTTCATCTCTAAAAGACTGTTTTCCTCTGACAACACTCGAAGGAGACAACGTTGAAACTTGTACAAAGCTCTGTCTCCTCAGCTTGCATAAACAGCTTTAGGAGTAAAGAAGGGACACGAAAAGGTGTTAGGATTGTGACACAAACTATGTATGCAAGTGCACACACAGACACGCGCAAACACACACGCCGTACCCCCGCAAACCCCTTTGTAGATCTGATTGAATACAGAATCAAAACAAGACGTTTTTTAAAACGGTGTCTCTCAGACGGTACTTTCTACATCACAAACAGGGAGGCAACACAAAAAGAAAGGAAAAGCTAAATTGAGTTTGAGTCCAAGGTCAGTGTGAAGCTGTCTGAACAAAAGTCGGAGATCTCCCAAAAAATATCTATCAACTTAGGGAGAAGGCGCCCTTGTCCCGACCCCTGCAGAGTTGCTGGAAAGATGGTTTCCTGTAAAAAGTTTATCCGAGGGTATGGAAGATTAACGAGGGTGTTTTCATTGGCTGCTCTCTAGTTGTCTTGCAGTACTTAGAGGTGATAAGATCAGAATATTTATCGAGCCTCTTCTTCAGGTCATTTGCTATGTTAATTTTATGAGCTTGATGTTGCCTTTGTTCCGCGGTCATGTGTTATTCTTCCTGAACCCTGGAGCAGGGGAAAGAAAAGGGGATTTGTATACTTAGCATGCAGTGTCTTCAAATTAGTCATCCATGCATAATTATTTATGCTGCGCAGGGCGGGAGCAGTGGAACAACTAATTCTACTTACTCCCTGTGAAAATTAAAATCTATTATTTCTCAATCAGATCAGCGTCTTTTTCTTCACACCTTGCTTTTTTTTTTGTTTGGGATAATGTATCATTATGAGACAAAAATGTTACTGATTTCTCAGGGCAAAGGGAGGCTATGGGTTGTTGTTTTCTTTTTTAAATTGAGACAAAATCTGCTTTCAAACTGGATTAACATTGGCCATTGATGAGATTAACCACGCATTCATCGCAGTTATCACTATTCAAATAAGCAACAATATGAAGAATTTTCTGCTTAGATTTTGTTTTCTATGTAATAGACCTATAGACGCTGCAGTAAATGGCTCCAATCAGACAGAAAGATTACGAAGTTGACTGAATATTTATGGGCAAAGCTGCATCTCTCCACTTGTTCAGTCGACCACTGTCAAGTTCATTAAGTGATTGAGCTGAATGGATTGAAGCCCATCAGGCTTTGGCACACTCCCGTGATCGTAAATCAAACAGGGAGGGTCAGGACATCAGGACAGTTCCAGCGGAATAAGCCAGAGCATCGCAACTATGACCTCATCTCAGCTCCCCATGAAACATCCATAAAAAGCAAACATTTGGCCAAAGATAAGATGATATGATGATGTGAACTCGTACGTATGTGGCTAACTATTACGCTGATGAAGCCGCCTGTGCAAGACAGAGAATCCCCTACTATGACATCTGTGGGTTATTCATGTGAAATTACATAAATCTTTCAAAGTATTTTAAATCTCACCCTCCCTTCGCCGCCCCCCCTCCCCTCTCTCTCTATTCGGGAGTACTCACCATTAAAGCCTATATCAACCGCAGGAGCCAACTGTTAAAGAGAGGTTCTAAGTGCGCAGCCCGATCGATATTGATAATGTCGAAAATGTGGTAGGAAAGCGAGCAAGAGAGGGGGAGAAAGAGGGAAAAAAACAGAAAGGGAGACATAAATCTGCAGTCAGTGAATAGGGGAGAGCAGCTGTGGTGGCCTCTGAGTTGTCCCCTTCACCTCTTTGGAAACATCATCAGCACTAATCAGGGCCCTGCGAAAGAAAATGGGCTGGCTTGATTTACACTGGCTACCCTCTGCTGTGTGACTGGGAGAGACAGAAAGAGAGAAGAAAAAACAGTGAGAGAAAGAGGACGCATGCAAAAGCGACTATAAAGGACAAGTGGGAAAATGGTGGTGGTGAGGGGGGGAGTTGGAGGGCACTAATAATAGCAGACATATAAATGTGGTGAGCCACATTCCTTCAAGGTCAACCTCAGGTGAAGCAAAAGGTTGTATAAAGGTCATACCGGATGAGGGTCATGCAGGCCTCAATGAGAGTCAATAACACCTCCCAGACTGCTGTAGACGTGTGGGGGTCGCCCGTGCTCTCACATCAATTCACTAGGCATGAACCACGGCAATAAAAGAGATGGAGAGAGACTTAGTCAGAGAGAAGGGGTGAAGAAAAAGAAAATGTACAGGCAGATTGTGAAACAGCTCGCCTTTCAACTACTAACTGCTTTTCATGTAAATGTCTTGGACTGACACTTCTTACACATCCCAGCCCTTACCCCCCCCTCACACACACACACACACACACTCCCTCCATGCACACACACACACACCCTCTCTCTCCATCTCTTTTACTCCAGTATGCTCTCTGTCAGCAGAAGAATAAAAGAGAGGGGAAGGCAAGGGAAGGGGCAGGAGGAGAGAGTGAGAAGGGAGTGAAGAAGGAGGGAGAAAAAAACAGAGAAACGGGAGAAATCAGACTCTCGCCGGGGTTGGCGAAAGGTCAGTCCTGACAGGCTCGGAGGTTAAACTGCCGAGTTAAAATACTGTTCATTATCCTCTGCAGCCTCTTCCCAAATTCCCCTCTTTTGTGTCACAGTCAGTGCCCAGCATCAATGTTCCCCACCCCAGGATTTATTAGACATTGTTGAGCAGTGAGAAAGGGAACCTTTTCTGTACAATAGTAGCAGTGATCCTATGGCAAGCACAATACTGCTGCCAACACAATTACAGAGCCTGGCTTGAGTTATAAGTGTTGTAGGCCTGACACTCTTGGTGTGTGTATGTGCGTGTCTTCTAGCGTGCAAGTACAGTACGATGATAAATACAACCGGCGTGTGGTTTATTAAAACTTCAGTTTGTTTATGTTGACCCCATCTGCAAAAAGTATGCAAAAAATGAATACAAAAAAATATACATTAATTTCTGCATATTTAAAGCAGCCTTATTCCAGTGCACTAAATTTAATTAGTGCACAAGAAGAGAACAAACCCGGGGAATAGTCCCTAACATGAATTAGGCTGAATCACATCATTCATTACTCACCAGAGAGCGATGAGATGTGACACGTGGCAACAGACCCCTGCCTGAACCGGACAAATTAAAAACACTAGTAATTAGGGCTATGCAAAACATGTTGTAAGTTTATTACCTGATTTATGTGGCTTCCTGTTTATAGGGGCACAGTGAGCTGGTTATTCTTCTTCCACCTAGCATGCTTAAGATTCAGAATGAGTTTAAATGATTTATTAAATGAATAAACAAATAAATCACCTCACACCTAATTTCCCTAATGATATTAGAAATGACTAACTGTACAAATTGTGCAAAATATAAGCTACTATTAACCTGGAGCACCTTTCATTTCAGGGGTTCAAAACGTCCATCCATTTTCATTTGTGCAAAAACAAAAACATGATTAAAAGATTTGACTCCTGACATGGATTCCACAAATAAAACACTCGACTTTCTCTTTGCTTAATAAAAGAGGGTCATACACCCAGTGCTGTCAGCAATATGTCAAAGCAGGCCTATAGAACAAGCACTTCCACGTGAACCTAAGAAAAGTTTACCCGAGCAAAACAAACCACCCAAACCCTGCATGCTTCCCTCAACTCCAGACTTTCTTCTTATTCACTTTCGCTTGCAACACTCATTCTGAATCACCCCGACCACCATCTAAATTGTATAGTTCTATTTAAAGAGACATACTGTTTTCATCTTTTGCCCCTCTGCTCCCCAGGGGAACGAGTGAAATATAAAAATATAAAAAGCTAGACTTTAAATAACAAGAGACTGCCATCAGTTCCCCTGCTAGTCCGCACATTAGCCTCGTCTGTGAGTGAGCATCTGACACCTACTAAAATGTTTCAGCTCTACGTGCGTATAAGAGCATAAATAATTCAAAATTAATCCCCGCTGAGGGGGACTATGGGAATCATAAATTATCAGAGTGTAGTCCCTAATGCAGTCCCGGGATTGGAACACCTATGGTAACAATCGAGCAGAGGTGCTCATTACACCTCGTGAAGAGATATCTTAACCTTTGAATATTAATTTCTTTGAACACATGGGGATGGTTGCTTGTATTAGTCGTTCACTATGTGACTGAATATTTATTACATAGAACTGTATGTATATACAGTATAGAGAAATATATTCTCAATTGTAAACAGATGCACAGTAAACCATAAAATTACTATCATACACCGTGCATCAGCTCAAACTATGAATGGGAGACAGCTAAAAGACTAAATGCACTTCATGTGGGTGAGGAATCACAGATTGATGGAGCCATCAGCTCATGTAAATCTTTCCGAATATCGAGAGCTAAAACATAAATGTCTTCATAAAGAACACAAGTGCGAAAACAAAGAGAAGCCTGGACACCCATGGTGATGTTTTGTTGACATTTACAACAAGTTCCTCAAAAGGTTTGCCCATCACTCTGCTGCGACTGCAGGCTGCCCAGGAGGCAGTGATGGATGGCAGCCAGACAACACAGTTAATCAACCCCCACCAGGGATGGAAATATTAATGCCAGGTAATTGAGAACACAATGGCGGGCACTATGATATAAAGGAGGTACATTTAGACCCGCTGACATCTGGACAGAAGTGAAAAGAAAGAGTTTAAAGTTGAACTGTGGATACCTTGATAGCGATGAAAACTAGACATAGGACCTTCAGTGACTGATTATAGGGGGGAATAAAGTCAACTTTTAGACAGATGCAGCCAAGGAGAGAGCCATCATTTTTGAGATTAAAAAAAAAAAAAAAAAAAAAAACAAGCTGGTAGTGCATGTTCTGAGTAACCTGGCAATGAATCGCCTTGTATATGTTTATAATATGAAAGACGAACACAACCACAAGTAGAGATGAAAATGCCAGTCTGATGAAAATGCCAGTCTAAAGCATATCAAAGCTACTCTCCTGTAGAAGGAAGATGTGAAAACACAAACTGATCCTCAGTAAAAAAGGACTACTGTAGCGGGTAAAAGAGAGTGGCATTTGGCGAAGGGAGGGGAAAAATATCCGATTTAGAAAGTGGTTGGAAATATACATATCAAAGGAAAGACATGGAGATTTCCTTTGCCTGTGCATCCTATCCATGTACCCCCCCTACCCCACCCCCACCCCCACCCCCCCGACTTGGTGAGTGAGCTGAGAGGGGTCTGTTGCAAATTCTCAGGTAAGAGAGCCAGAAACCTACTTATGAGGCTGTGCTGTTCATAATCCATAGGTTCTATCAGCAGATTACTAGAAATAAAGTGTTGGGAGAGACGTAAAGCAGGACTCAGTATGCCAGATGAGACAATACTGGTTTCAGTCTGCACTTCACTCCAATGTACATAATTAAGAGCTTGTGTTCGGCTACAGCAAAGACAAAAATGCGGAAGGAGAACAGTTTTAATCTCTCCAGCAGGATAACATAATAAGTCATTTATGTTGCAGTATGTCATAAATATCCCTTGCATCCTGTATGGAGCCGACATAAAAACCAACATTTTAAATATATGATTACAGAATAAATCTAAGAGAGTTTTCATTAAAGTATATCAGCACACGTGATAGCTTGATCTCTCTCTTATTCTCCCAGTCTGTCTCTAATTTCCTTTCACTATGTTTTCTTGACTTTCCGCCCTCTTTAGCACACCACTGGATGTGTGTAGGGCAATTCATTCGTCACACAGCTTTACCCATTAGAGGCGGACTGCTAAATGCTTCACCTTTTGATTTTGAGGAGGAGTACAGGATTTGTCAGGGGGAATGGGAAGGTGCTTTATTGCTCCAAATTTCATCACAATAAAGGCTTATAGGGAAGGTGGCACAATCGTTGCCCTATAAATGTCTCTGTAAAGATTACATGCTTTTTGCCCAGCTAATCCTGGTAATTGATGAACTTCTATGCTGACGAGTTTTTTTTTTTTTTTTATATTATTTTGTAATTTGTTTATTAATTAAGATAACACTTATTTTGGGACCTCAACCAAGTAAACACGATTATGTGCTCTGCGGGGTGAGTGTTCTGTGCGCTGATGTTCCCAAAGCAGCGAGCTGGCTGGCTGGCAGGCTGCTGCTGCCAGGGAATGTCTAATAGTCTTCCACTGAGAAGTTTAATTCATTTGCCATAAAGCTAAAAATAAACACAGTCACACTTAATTGGGCTCTGAATGTGAGCATTATTGAGTTGTTAGAAAAAAAAAAAGCAGGACCACAAATTAGAACCAAGGACCAACAATTTAAACAGCTGTAAGACTGTTTTGAGCGCATGGATTTCAATTTTGTGAGCATTATTATTTATTATAAAAAGGAGAGATAGAGCTATAAATACCGCACAGAAACAATAATGAGGCTTTAAACGTTGTCATTAATTTCCAATATTTATGGGAACGCAATAACTAGTCACTTATTAACAGTTGATCATACAGATAAAAATTTCTAGTACAGCATACTGAATATATTGTGTTCAGTTACAAACATCAGATAAATTATGACAGTGTAACCATTAACAATGTTCATATCTGCTGAATATTTGTCATGAGGAAAGACCAAAATGTCATTGTGAAATTTACTTTATGAGACAATTCAAAAGGTTTTCTCTCTTGGAAGTATCCTATCACGGGTTACAGTCCGAGGATGAGACATTTGTGTATCATTCAAGTTTATGATGCAGAGAGACTTTGAGGCAGGACGGGGGAGGGTTAGGATCAGAGATAGAGAGAGAGCGAGAAAGAAATCAAAAAGATTTCCATAAAAAAGTGGAATAAATAAGTGCCTGAGATACAACAATTTGGATTTACATATATTATCCTGCTCTATCTCTTTGGGATATTTTACAGTCTTGATATGCGAGGGGGAGCTGAGAGATAAACTAAATATGACCTATGCTCTGCAGGCTCAGCCAGAAAGAGCAGACGCCTGTAAGAATACTCAAGGAGCAGAGGAAAGGTTGGAAGGATGAGGACAAAAAGCCAGGGGAAGGAAGAAAAATGACACTAAAAGGCAGTCACGAACTGATTGATGCTCTGCTGTATTTGAAGATCAGTGGCAGCCTTGTGGTGGCAAGCGCAGAGGTCAGTGGGTGCATTCGTTCGGGTGTGTGTGTGTGTGTGTGTGTGTGTGCAGGGGCTTGCTTATTAGGGTGGGTGGCTTTCTTTGTCAGTTTGTCTGGACTGTGTACATGTGGGTGTGTGTGCAGGAACGTGTGTCCAGATTTGCGCTCTCTCTCTCTCTCTCTCTCTCCATTGTAGGAGATGAGAATCCTCAGTCACTGGGTGGCTGGGGGAAATCAGATGTGAGCAGAGAATAACATGCTCGATTTGGCCTGGGAGTGGAACCGGGGCTGGAGGAGAGGAGAGCACCATGATGCATCGAGCCGTTTGCCAGCCGGATGGGGCGCACGGCGGCGGCCCTCTCTCTGCCTGTCAGCAAACACTTATTTTTCACCCAGCGGGAGTAGCAGGTGTCCTGTGTATGTCTGCAGGAGTGAAGTGGAATGCGTGGATGTTTTTGTACACGAAGAAGAGTATTTTATTGCGGAATATACAAGTAACATTTAGTTTGCATTTGGTGTGCTTGTATAATATGAATGTCCATGCATGGAGAGTGTGTGTGTTAACTGAGCAGTCCATGGCAGGCACAGCTGTTGCATCACATGGATGCATGTTAGCAGGGCGTTTCATCTCGTCACGGCTAACGCCTAAGCTTCTGCCTCGAACAAACAAATCCACACCAGGAACAAATTGCACTAACGAGAATCATTACTCCAGGTTTGCACGTGCGTGTGGCCCGAGTGTGTGCCAACGTATGCGTTTTTGTGAGGCGCTGTGTGTGTCCTGAAACACTTTGGTGCACAGGTTCAGCTTGCTGTGCATGTGACCCATACAGCTCAGATTTACCTCCACTCACTGTAAGACAGGGGAAACACAGCTGTGACCAGTAAGAGAGAAATATGGAGCACTAACCTCTAGACTTGTACTGACTGGAGATCAGATCATGAATCAACAACTGACTGACTGACAGCTGTTTTTTCCCACTCTGATATCAAGGCAATTTCAACTGCTTTGAGAGCTACTGTTAGAAAAATAATCTCTTAGTGCCTACATCCTACTGAGCATTTAGAAATGGTTGTGTTGGAGCAACATGTCCACCAGCTGAGCCCTGCTGATCAGCATGGGTGACACCCTTAATTTCAAACCAGTTTGTCATCTCTTTTCCACGGCCTCGACAGCCAACATCTCCGTTCTCCATGCCCCTGCACCAAAATATTGCTCTGTACTCCATGAGATTAGTTAACACTGTGAATAGATTTTGGCTAATGTTATCAGAGATGATAATGTTAAATGGAACATGCTGCTTTCTGCACCAAAGCTGCTGCTATAATGGCCCTCTTCACCCGTCATGCTGTGCTGAATTGAGTAGTTTGTTAAGTTTGCCATTTTATTTTCCAAAATGCAAATGTTCTGTTTTGGTAGTGTTTGTGATGTCTCTGTTCCCGTCCAACTTGAGGTGCATATCAGCCATCTTGAATAACCACGATTGGACTACATAAAAATAAAACTGATCATCCATCTGCAACTAAAGTGTACTTATTTCCCAGTGCCATTTTTAAAAAACCTATCATTTTAATTGCTAATATTGAAACATAAGTAGAGAAATAAATAGGAGGAAAAATACACAACTGAAAAGGCATATTTCTGAACGAAAATGCACAAAATATTATTACCCTCTCCGCTTATTTGGTAAGCGCAGAGGGTTTCAGTTGAAGCCCCAGAACCTGGTATCGTCATCTAGTACCACATATTGGCAGCATACAAGGCAGCCTGAAGGTTGAAACACATTCACACACCACATGCATATACACACACAAGCCTCCACACTAAAGACCTCTTTTCAGCTCGCGCCGAGGGAAGTGGGCTGGGGAGGCCCTTTGATGTGGGAACACCGAGGTCAGAGAGAACAGTCTGTGCAGCGCTAAATTCCATCCCCCACAACAGTTCCTTTTTCACTTTGCTACTGGCTTCGGTTTGTGAAGCCTGTCTTCAAAACAAGTTTGTTTTCTTTTTTGTTTTTTTTTTAATTTTTTTAGAACAGTCTGAATATGTGGGAGTGCAGAATGGATAAATGCCATGTTTCAGGCTGTAGCCACCACATTCGCCTTGAAAGTCTGCAGTCGGCATTGCTTTTAAGGTTCCCCCCATACACTTAGTGGCCTTTTGTTTCTGGAACCAAGGGAAAAAGGCAAAAGGTCTAACCAGCACATAAACTAATCTCAAATGTCATGTCTTATTAGAAGCAAATGGAAGGAAACGTTTGGCTCACTCAGCCTGTCGAGTGAATGAATTTGTCAAAATTTTATGATAATTCATTCAATTACTCTTTAGACATTTAAATGATGTGGGGAGTGAGGGAGGAGGTGACGAGGGTCAGCTGAAGAGAAAAGAGAAGGAGAAGAAGAGGGCAAGTGAAGGAGGGGGAGGAGAAGAGGGATTGGGGAATAATCCTGCTCTTGATATTACACTCCCTCCAGAGGCCTTTTAAGGGCTCCATATCACAGTGTGAGGCCTGCTAAACTTCTCCCCCCCTACTTACAAACTCAGCAGCCAGTCCACCTCCCTCACCGCAAACACCCCTGATCACAACTTATACGACTTACACATACTGCACAAACACATGTATTCCTGAACCCGTGTGCAGGGTAATTAGAACATATGCATATTTAATCAGAATTATATTCTTGTTCTGACACAAAAAAAAATTCAAAAGTGATTTGAGTCTATGAAGTAAATCAAAAAATATAAATAAATACATTTTATTATAGTTTAGTTTTACAGCATATGTATATAGTTTTATTATATTAGAGCTTTTTGAGTCTGATACACACACTTGCACGCTTCCTTGTGCACAAACTCATGTGCGTGCGCAGACACACAAACACTTCTCCTTTCGTTTCTGGGAGAATGACAATAAAAAGGCCCGCCGCTCCTCTCGACCCTTGACCTCTGATCCCTGGAGGTCTCCCTCTGAGGTGGAGGAGGGAGAGATGGAGGTATGGGGGGGTGACAAAGGCCATGGATGTGGTGGGGCCCTGAGAACAGCTCCCTCTGTCAGACCAGCTCAGGCTGCACCATGGGTAAGCTCCCCCTCTAGTGTTCACTGGTCTCTCTCTCGTGAGTTTTTGTACTCACACCAAAAGACAAGTTTTTCGTTCTTTGTCTGAGCGTGTAATTTCAATACAGAAACTCATGGTAAGTTTAAATGGAGAACATCTGCTTTTATTCAAATGTCAAGTGCTACAGGTGCCTACAAGATATTTTCTCCATAGATTACATAATCTTTCAAAGTATTTTATAAAATTGTTACATCACATTTTTCTATCAAATTTTCATTGTCAGTGTCCTAAATCAAATGTCCTCCTCCTCCATTTTGATATTCCTGTAACCAAAGTTAATATATGTGATCATAATATACTATTATGTAACCTCAGAATAAAATACAGGCATAACAAAAGCACTGATGAATTAATTAGTGACATTTGACACCACACTCTCAGCATAAAATTAGCATCCAGTTACAATTATATTTGCCTGTGTGGTGACGTTGCCGTGGCAGCTTCTTTCTCACACAGGATTGGCTTTTGCAGTGAGCACAGTCACAGCATCTGGTCACTATTGCCTCAAAACCAAGCATGGTGTTTCCCATTCACGTCTAAGGAATACAGTGCCTCCTATTCTAGCATAGCCACGCCCGAGGGCATGCTAATTACCTTCTCTCTCACTCTAAATTAACCAACTTTCACTGGGACTCTGTCGCCACTTTCAATCCAGCATTGATAGCAGACGGAGAGGAGGGAGTGGGTGGGTGGCTGGGTGGGGGGAGGCAAAGGGTGAAAATAGAAACAAACCAATAATCTTCTACACTGCCTCCTAAACGAGAGCCACTCCGTCCCTAATGTAGACAAGTCATTTTGTACAAGCCGTTAAAGCCCACTGGGCCAGGCGAGCATGCCGTGCACAACCGCCTGTTTCAAAGATCTTTTGCAATGAGTTACACAATGGACCCCCTCATTTTATGCTGCTACATCATAAAAGTGCTCCTTTTGTTACATTTCCATCCTTAAAAGGGTCTTAATCCCCAGCCTTTCAGGCTGGTCTATGGCAAATTCCTAAGGGACATCCCATTCGCTGCAAGGGCTGGAGTGACCCACTCAGAAACCAGCATGCAGGGCTTTGAGCTTTTCTTCTGCTGCCACTCTCCAGAGAACATTAAATCGTACTTTTCATCCCCCTCACCATAGGGGGAAGCCCCTTAATGATGACAGAGAAAGAGAAATTCCTCCACTCTGTCCTATGACACCATTCTGCTGTCAAGCAGGCGTCTCGGCGGACAGAGAATCAAACATGGCTTCCTGCAGGTGGAACGCCAATGAAGGTCACAGTACAGTCAAAAGAGGAGAGAAGGAGAGAAGAAGGGAGGGAGGGAGAAAAAGAAAGAGAGAAGGAGGGAGGTAGGCCTTCAGAGGGAGCCCAGCTTTTCCTGTGCAAATTAAGTCATCTTCTGAAAAGAGAAGGTAAAAAAAAAAAACACTTGCAGCTTTTCATTCCATCATACTTCATTTGTTATTCAGCTGTTTGATTTTTACAGCAGACACTTATAGATTTCAACCTTTCTGACTCTTTGCCAGTGCTCCATTTAATGTTGATTTCTCTAATCCAGCACCTTGAGATACATATACAGTCTTATATGGTGGTGCATGTCCTCACTATCTCTATTTTATCTAAGACTATTTCGGTTTGTTTTAAGTCTTGCTCCTTTTGTATCCCCGCTTCTAACTGTTGGAGTTTGTCTGTGCCTGCCTTTGTCAAACCATCTCTCAGAGTGGGGGCATTTAATAAGGTTGAAATCCCTGCCGCCCAACCCCCCCAGCCCTGCTTCACACCGTACCCCTCAATGAGAACATTGTACCAAAATAAAACAGGTGTCAATCAAGAGCCAAATATTCACGTCAGCCAGTCAGCATTCAGCTGCAGTGCCTGTTACGCCCCTACACATTGTCCAAATGTTAACACAGTCCGATAAGTATTTCAGTCTGTTTCCAGTAGTTAAATCTGAGTGCTCAGCATGGAGTATGGAAATCATGCACTGCTGTGCAATAATGACCCCTGTGTGGGCAAAAGCTACCTGTTGTGCATTATTGAGACCAGCTTTTTGAAAACCAAGGTAAATAATTATATAACATAATGAATATTATTAATAATAATACCAAAATATCAAACAATGCAATCTGATCAAAAATAAAGCTCTTCGGTTGGTTGTGAAGCATTCTGTAATCTTTGGCTCTGTGGCATCCGCGTCTGAGTTAGTGCCCTTATTCTACGGGCAGGTCAGTCAGCTGAGGGACTAAAGCAGTGGGATTTGACCGGGTGAAGATGTCACTGATAGTTCCAGCATGAGACGGACATAGACTTCAAGACTCCATAATCCTCCAGCTACAAGCCTTACCCCTCTGTAATGGCTTTTCTGACCACTCGGCTTAGGCCAACACAAAAGTCATGGAAATGTGTACACGGAGGTACAAAGACACCTCTAATACTATCTCAAGTACTATCATGTGGCTCTTTGTGCTGTATTTTTACCTCAGGCCTAGAAAGAATTCCTCACTGTGTCATATTTTCATTATCTTTCATTACCAGAAATAATAATAATAATAAGAAAAGGTTTAGAATACATGTGCACAGTCTGCTTCCCAGTTTGCACTGGTGTAAATGGAGCATATCGTCTGGCTGGACTCAAAGAAAACAGCAAAACAAGGGAGAAGCCATCAAAAGCAATAATTGCATGCAGAGTCAGGGAGGGGCTAGTATGAACCAATAATCACAACCAGCACTGCCGCTAGAATCTGATTAAACTGCTAATGATCTGTCACTCAAGAGCGGGGCAGATGTTTATAGATGCCCAGCACCAACCGCACAGCTCATCAGTCAGAGTCACAGCCTTGGCAGCCATGTCACCTACCACACCCACTCACTTAGCATTGCCACCACACAGCGCTGGGGAAAACTCGAGTGCAGCAGTTCCTTTCAGGTTGCTGATGGAGGATGTTGAGCGGTCACCATGTGCTTTCACACAATCAGAGGACAGGGCAGCAGTGTGTTTATTTATTTATTAGTTTTTTTTCCACCCCTCATTCTCACCATCTTGCTTTCGGCATGGTACATCACTGACCCTGCTCTTCTCCCATTTGTGATGTGGAAGCAGCCATTTTCTTGTGGTGACTTCCTCAGCTTTCACCCTGACGCGTGACACTCATGACAAATTGGGTGTGGAAGTGAAGGTGATGGGCTGTGAAAGCAATGCCCCTGCCCCCACTATATACACACTGTGGACATATACACGAAGGCAGCCAGACACACAGATACACAGGATATCATTCTCACACTCAATACTCTTAGCCACTCAGCCCTGCCCTGCTGAGACAAAGCAAGAGGTTGTGTTGCAAACAGGGTGATGACCTGGATGTAAAACACACAAAGAAAAGAAAACAGGAAATGTAAATCTTGACATCTTTCAGCTCAAACTTTGACTCCAACATGTGTTTTTCCACAGCCTCATCTATTCAAACCGCAGTACTATTCAGTCATCTGCCGCACGGCTCTTTGAGACAAGCACATATGATGCTCATCATTCTGTTTTCTTCTCTCTTTGAAAAAGAAGATCCAGAAAATAGATTTTTTCCACATTTGAGGTTTGCTACACTTAATGTGGAACAGATAGATTTTTACCATTTCCAATATGATACACCAACAACCTCCCTTTGACTACTTATACTGTTTTCAAATAATTCATAAACCAATTAAAGTCCTTGCATTACCCACCTTTACGGTTAACAATTGAGTCATTCCAACTAGGGGAGAAATTATTACACCGAATGGTATAGCAATTGTCATAACATTACACTAATTCCCATAGAAGTATTTAAATTATATGGTTGGTTGATTGCATGATGAATTAAAGGGACATTTTTTTTCTTACTAAGAACCTCATCCAACAGTGATCAGGATGGGGGCTCTAAGGCGCATTCAAGACCAGACAGGCCGGAACAAGTCTACCCTATTATAGAAGTCACATTATTACTATCATCATCACCTCCAGGGACTTAATCCCACTTGTAACCTCAGTCTGATCAGCAAGTGCTTAGAGAACATATCATTAAATTTACACCATAATAACACAAGCCAAAAAATGTTACAACATGATGTTATATCTACCTACTTATATCCTAAGTTGTCCGGTCAAATGTGACACCTTCAGCTAACAGCCGGGGATGACTTTAAAGGCTTTCACTTGATCAAATATGCACACAGCTTCCAGGTTTGAAAAGTAAAGTCGATACAGAAATACTCTACTTTTCACATGATTTATGACCTCAGTAAACATTTTCCTAATGAGTTTATGAATGAGTTTATCAATCGCTAGTTTCAAGTCTTAAAACATGATGTTCGTTTTGTAAATTATGGTCCCATTTAGAGTAAGATAGATAATAAAGCAGGTATGCTTTAAGGCAGGCCTACCTTGCCAATGACATGTCACCTCAGCAAAAATTAAGCCAAAAAATCTTGCTTGCGTAGTTGTGGCAGTCACATGTTAGGCAATGGGACAACACAACAACTAAATTTCTCCCAAACATTGTTTTTTCTCATTTTGGGCAGCTAACCATGATAAATATTTGCTTAGATGTGGTTTAAATGGCGAGAGCCACAGAACAGATGAGATACTAAACACAGAAACACATTCTGAAAACTTTTCAGTAAATGTCTCACACACACACACACACACACACACAGAGCATGTTGAACAAGGGTAAGTACTATCAGGCAAACTAAAATGGGTGAGAAACAGTTAATTTTCAGACCTGAGCTTGTGAGACAATATCCAAACTATTGTCATGTGTGGGACAATAGAGTATAGACAATAGAGTCTGGAGTCCAAGCCACATGTTAAAAAATGAATAAAAGTTCAAAGTAATCAAACATACACCTGCACATATGTGGGTCTGATTATCCAGAATATTAAAGTCCCCAAGTGAAAAGGCCATTCATAATGTGATTAAAACACATGCTGAGCTCAACAGAATTTAATCTCCTGAACTATATGACAATTTTACAGTTACAGTACTTTTTACATTGTAACAAGCCCATCACCTGGCACAGACTTCAATACATACTAATGAGAGGGATGAAGTTATTATTAGATTAGCAAGGTGAATGTGATTAGCAAGAACTATAGCTTTGCTTCTTGAAAACATAATTGTACTGCGCATTAAGCTGGAGGCTCACATTATCAAAGTTGTATCAGGCAATTGACAAGGCTTTTATAATTAGGCGTGCTGTTCTTTGAGAGACAAAGACGAAATCTCTGCCACACAATGCACAGCAGGCTATATATTCACTTACAACCCCTACAGGCTGCAGAGAACAGCTTTGCTGCCTTTGATCCTTCCACCCAATTGTTTATAGAGGTTGTAGAGGTCCCCAAACCCTTTCGGGGGCAGACACATTTTCAAATGATGAGCTGAGATGCTGTTGAAGGAAAGTGGAGGAAAAATATCCAGGATGTCTGGCACCAAAGATAAAACAATATAGTAGGTGTAAATTTGTTCTACTATACAATACATACCGAACATGTCTGTATGTGTAGTACATGTACAGATTAGAAGTGTAAATACGTTTATTTTCATGATCTGGTTTTCTTCATCCATCCATAAATCAATCAATCTCTATACCCGCTTCTTCTGTTCAGGGACACGGAGAGCTGTACCTTACTGCAGAATATATTAATGATGGTCAACAGGCTGGCATGGGACGACGTTTTACTTAATTTATCTTTATTTCACATTGCCAATTTGTTCTTATTTCACTTTGGACTATTTCCATTCAAGCATACCAATGAACTTATTATTTTATTTGATCTAAGTGGGTTTACTCCCCACTATATCACTGTTTGGACTAAATTACAGTCAAATGTCCAAAACTCATGTCAAATAAACAGTTAATTTAATAAAATCAACCAGTGTACAAAAAGAAGGTGTAATCCACATTGTGCATGCTTTAATTAATAATAACCAAATCTTAAGCAGTCCTGTGAAGAAACTTCTTTCAATCAATATCATCTCCTCTATATCATCAATACTGCCAATACTGAAGTGCTTCTGTTCCATGTTTGCACATACATTTTTTCTAAGACACTGGGCATCACAAAGCTATAGGCTCTGTCTGTGCACGGTGGCCATTGTGCGCACGTCAGGCGAGGGCTTTTTTGTGCCATTGTGTTCAGTGACAGGCTGAATGAGAGGGAGTGTTTCTCAGTACCAGGATGTGTGGGAGACACCTGCTGGGCCGGGCTGCACCGGCCTGCTCTGCTCCGCCATTAAAACGTGTAGCACTGGGGGCTCTTTTGTTAGGCAGGAGCTGTTGGTGGTGACATGTTTGAAGTGTCACAAGTGTCAGTCTTTATTAGATTCAGAATGATATTAAGGGATGAAGGAGTATGGTTAGTCAAGGAAGGGGGAATATGGATAGACAGACAGACACAGAGCATCCCTCCTAAGACACTTTCTCTGAAAACTGAATAATCTGGTAAATTCTGAAATCTTTGCAATGGCTACCTGGTACTCTGCTGGGGTCTGTCACACTATGTTATGTTCAACTTTTCAGCTAAATTTCTGCTCAGTTTTTTTAGATGCTAACTAGACTTAGCAAAAGATCATCACAATTGGTTTGACTATTTTGAGTTAGTTTATATAAATCAGTGGCCAATGAATATTCAAAAAAATAGGTGAAATAGTACATTATACATTGCACAAACTGTGTGTTTCTGGCAGAAGAATTCATCACATAATCTTCTGAGGTAATGAAGCATCTCCCTACTGTTGTTTTCATTAGCATGCTTTTCGCCACACAGTCACTGTGTACGTGTGCGCACGCCCTCGTCTGCGTGCATTTCCAAAACAACTATAATGCAGGAGAGATAATTTAAGGGGTTGCTGCAGTACAAATATGGAGGTTGCGAGAAGCACACATCGATTGACATCTGCTCAAATGTTCATCGACAAAAGGAGAAACACTGAGAAAAGTATACGAGGGAGAGAGAGAGAGAGAGGGGTCCTGAGAGGGGGAGAAAAATCCATAATTGCTCTCATCGCCATATGATTTTCTGCAGGCAATTTTCAGGGTGCACACACTGACCTTTGCCTACTTAATTCCTGTGCAGTAAAGAAACAGAGAGATGATCACTGAGGCACATAATTACACCCTCATCGATACATGGATCTATGGGATGGGCAATGAATGCAACCCAGGGATGAAGGGACAATACACATTACCCCCCCACACACACCCCATGTGCACACACACAAGCATGTACTCTGACCTACATGCACACACTTGGAAGAAAACACATGCCCACACACATCATCACAGCAGTGGCATATATTTCTATCTGGATACAAAGTCAATGTGAAATGCATGGTGGGTAATGATGATGTGAAGGTTTGAGGCTGCGAGCTGGATGGAGGAGCCCCATATGGCTCTCTCCGTCCGTGTCATTACCTTGTTACGCCTCTGACTTCCATTCAGAGAGAGTGAGAGTGAGAGAGAAAGACAGAGAGGGAGGGAGAGAGAGAGAGAGAGGGGATCACCCAAGACCACGCTACAACTGAAATTGTCTGGGGTCAACAGTGCCATAATTACTTTAAAATGTCAGCCTGCAATAAAATACAACAGTTCATCTGGCAGAAAGCAAATTAGCTTTGACCATGCCGTAATTACCCTTTCCTGCAGAACCATTAGAAGAGATCAAATCTTCACATTCTCTGTTTGAGGAAAGGCCATCAGAGTACACTCCACCTGACAAGGATGCACATTTGCCATTTTGCAGGGGTAATTAATTGTCCTTATAATAGAAATTTTATATTGGACTTTGAAATGGAAAAAAGTGTAATAACCTGCCAGTTTTATCTTAACCATTTGCTGACACCCCTTGCCTCTTGCTCTCTCGCCATTTCTTCCTTCTTTTATTTGACTTCAGCGGTTGACTGATGTGTATGTTGAAATCCAGTGATGGAGGATTTCCTGCTGCAGCATCTTTGGCTAATGATGAGATATTTAATGCAAAGACACTGACCCCCAGCAAGAGTTGCATTTTAAAAACTTTAAAGACAGGACATCAAAATCAAGCTTTATTTTTTTGGCTAATATTTTAATGACAGACTTTTTTTAAAAAACATCCTCTCAGACTGTATGTCATTGCAGATTTACATACAAGCCCTGACTGTACTCCCCATGTAATGAAATAAATCAAAACATAGAAAGTCTGGTCATCTTCATTACTAAGTAGAAATACTCCAATGTAAATTAACCAGTGTGTTGCTCACCCCCTAACATGCCCATTGGTCAACTCGATTAACATTTTAACAAGTCTTGAGAGTGCAAAAGCCCTGCTCGATACCCCTAGAGGCCACGTCATTCCTCAGACCCGATCGGACCAAAGCGATTTAATCTGCTCGAGCAACCGACATTGCCCTCATTATGGCTCCTCCGTGGCCTCTTGCTGGTGCAACACACACAAAGCAACAGAAATAAGGAATCTCATGGAGAATTTCAGGTTTAGTCACCAGCATCAACTGCTCAATTTAACTCAAAATACACAAACTTTAATTAACATAACACACTGCCGGGAATGGCAAAAACTGTTCATTAAAGCAGGCGTCTAGCTTATTATCTCACATTTCTCTCGCAACTTTTAGCAGATTTACAACATATATGAAATCTAATTTTACACCTTTGTCTGCTTTACAGATATCACATTCACCAACACGGTAAGAACAACACCGACATCCGAGTAGTAAAGAGCGACTTCTTTACCACCACAAATGGAAGCAACGCACCACCAAGCTCTGTGTTAAGCCGATCAATGCCATTGTGATCAATTTTGTTGAGTCCGTGTATGTTTCATAAGGCACAGATATTGTTATCAAATTAAATTCCATTCCTCTTTTGAGCCCCCCCGGTTTTGTTTTTAACACTGTTAGCGATTAGCGTCTAAGACAGAGGGAGATGTTTCCTTTGCCGTAAAGCTAACTGAATAGGGATTAGGTGTGGAATAACTTGCCATGGACGGAAGCCCAGTGTTGTCAATCGGGATTGTATCTCAGGTAGTGCGCGAGATTCTGTACTACTGCTCTTGCACTGCTACTGCTGCTGAATCTGAATCCCAGCTCAAGAGCATTGTAACCTTATCAAATTAGCTTTGGGCCCAGTCTGTCAGCCAGTGCTGCTGGGTTGGCAGCCACCACCGTGATTAGTCATATCGAATTATACATTCAGAGCATGTACGACACCTTCCACAGCAACACAATACATCACACACACACACACAAACACACATGTATGGAGCCACAGAGCTACTGTAGTCAGAAAGAAACACAAACTCACAGTGATGAAAACAAGTGTGTGTGCGCACACACACACACACACACACAGGCACACAGACAAAAAAACACACACTTAGGTTTCTGTTTTGGAACAGGGTGATGCGGATGTGCGTAAACAGGATTAGGAGAGACGGTTCCACTGTCACACAGACCTCCAGATTGTAATTCTCATGCCTCTCTGACAGCTTGGCACAGCACTAAGTCACCTAACGTTTGCCTTGACATGAAATCCAGACCTGGGCACAGATGAGGTTATCGGTGGGGGGAGAGGAGTGGGAGGAAACGCGTCTAGTCCTATTGGAAGAACTGTTTGGTACTAATAACTGGGCTCACTTGACTGAAGAGACTGAGGGGGCAGGAGGAGAATGGCGCAGGGTACGAAAAATAGCCAATATAAGTGCCTTTGGCGTAGTTAATCTGACGGCTGAGATTTAGATTGTGCTCTCCTAATACACGTGTGAAACCTATCTAAAAGTAGCTGAAAGATTACAATCCTCTTCATTAAATTTATCTCCTGCGACATAAACTTTTAATATGCACACCAGCAGTGTGTATGGGACTTCCAGGGCAGCTTAAATGACTGCAACCTGTAATTACTGTTCCAGCACTTGATTAGAATAATCTGATTGCAATTATTCAGTGACTTTAAAATACAAGCCTCGAGCTACAGAACAATAATTCAAGGGCAGTGATTGGGAACGTGTTTCTTTTTTGGCTGTAAAATGACGTTTTAATCGACACAGAGCGAAAGAGGTTCCCTGCTAAGGAGCCAGCTCCCTCAATTAAAGCCCATTTATGAAGTGAGGGGGAAGACGTTGTGCTGTGATGTGGAGTTAATCACCAGGCAGACACTTACAGAGTTCTCACGGATCAGGAAACTAACCCCTTTAACGGGTAAACAGGCAGGCAGAGTCTAGCACCCCGGCAAGGCCACCAAGAACATGCACATACATATCAAGGTTCATGTAACCAGTTACTCTATTATATTGTTTCTTTTCCCGAATAAATATTTTTCTTCTATATTTACTTTCACCTTTAAAGTCCACACCTGCAGTCAAATGTTGATTAAAAGACACAAACTTAAATATCAAAAGTCAAGGCAAAACACGAGATAGACATGTTAATTATCTCCCATATTCTTTAGCAGGAAAGCCAGATAAGTGATTGCATTTAACAGACAACTCTAATGTATCTCATCACTCTAAGGAGTCTGTGGTAGATTAATTAAAAAAGTAATACAACATGAGGGAGACGTACTGCCCAGCTGGCACTGATTGCATGGTCAAAGTGAAGGACAAACATGGCGACTATAATCTTTTTCTAGGCCTCTAATTTGTAGGACTTTATTTCCTCGCTCTGATTTACCTGAGGACAGGCTGGTTTTGTCCGTGCCTTACAGGCTGGCACACCCTTGGTGATTAACAGAGCTGATTAGTCCTTCAATGAACGAACATACACATGCACACTCTCTTACATACTTGTCCTTCAGCGATCATACACTGTATGGGTACAGTGTGCCCGCACTTAAAGCACATGAGCATATGCTGATGGTCAAAAGGACGGTGGATGCTTACGCTTTGTCTTAAAACAAAATCTAAATTGATGCCCATTGTGTTTTTGAAAGCTTAACTGTAACCATCTTCAATTATTCTATTTCATAAGTGACTGTACATTATTAACAAAATGCGCCACCAGGAACGTATTAATCAGTATTACTCTGCTTTAACCTCAGTAAGTGGCACAATAAGAGACATGCCCTCTCTAATCAGCTTCATTGTGTTATATCACCTCGGCTCTAACTATATCACAGAGAGTTCAAAGACCTCGCACTACATGTTATTGCTGAAACCATCTTTAATCAGCCGCATTGGTCTTTGTTAGATCATGGAGGTCTACGTTGTAATGAAAACGCCAGCTAGCTCTGATAGCAGCCTAATTGGGAGATAATGAGCCAATAACATCAATGGCTAATGACACACCGAGTCTAAGTCACACCCCCCTCAGGCCACACAGTAGCTCATTCGCCACTGATGGAGTGCATAGCTGGGAAGTCTGACAGAGCCAGACTATGCTCTGTACAAACAGCCTGTCTTGATGGCTTCATTAGTTTAATGAAAAGCAGTTCTTGACGTTTAAAGATGGTTATGGTGGACTTTAGCTAAGGGGAACACCTGATCGCTAGTGTCTCGCAGTATCCTTCAGATGAAAAATAGGTCCTCTCATCACATTAAGAGTCTAGATCATTATGTATGCATGTATATGTTTATAAAAGAAAAATTGTACTGCCTTTCAAAAGAAAACAGCACTGAAAAATTTGGGGCCATCGCTATACTTTGTCAGTGTGAAGATTATGTGTAGTTTGTTTGTTCATGTGTCAGAGTATGAGCGGAGGGGCTGACAGCTTAAGCGCTGTATGACTGTGTGGGCGTGGGCACCAGTAAGTGGGTTGAAAGGGGCTGAACTTTTGTCAGGTCTCAACAATGAACAAGCTAACAGTAAACAAGCCTGATGATGCATAATCACATTAAGAGAGGCACCAAGCATGGAGGAGCGACCCTGCTAATCCACACACTGCGCTAGAAGGAGCGAGGCCGAGAGGAGGAGAAAAGGGGAGAGGAGGACCAGTAGGGGCTTTGGAATTGAATTACTGTATGTACAAGCTTTAGGCCAATTAAGCAGATATTTCAAGTCTCTGTCCTGCTGTAGTTTGCATTTATATGATAGGGTCAGGGTGTTTTGCATCTCCACTGTAAGACTCAATGATGTAGGCAGTTTAATGAAGCGCCATATGACATGTGAGTAAGAAAACACTACAGTGATGCTAGGAAAATACCCATAGCTAATACACACCCATCAGCCATATTTCAAGCACTGACATGTGAATCAAATAACATTGATCATTGCATTGTGTTGCTGGAAAGCCTTGGGTCCTGGCATCCATGTGGATGATATTTTGACAGGTATCACTCATGTCTCTGATGGCATCCTGAAAGGTCAAGATTTACCCTCTAGATCGTATAGTGATCACAGTAGCCAAGTAAAGGACTATATGCACTATATAGACCCTTTAATATTGCATTCAGGTGTGGTATGAGGCTGTGTTCAGGGGTTGGGCTCCACCCCTTACTTCATGTGAAGGGAAATCTTAATACTTCAGCATACCAAGACATTTTGGACAATGCTATGCTTTCAACTTTGTGGTTTGTTGAAGGCCCTTTTCTATTCCAGCATGACTGTGCCCCAGTGCACAAAGCAAAGCTCCATAAAGACATGGTTGGATGAGTTTGGTGTGGAAGAACTTGACTGGCCCACACAGAGCCCTGACCTCAACCCCATCCAACACCTTTGGGATGAACTGGAACGGAGATTGTGAGCCAGACCTTTTGGTCCAACATCAGCGTCTGACCTCACAAATGCTCTACTGCATGAATGGACACAAATTCCCACAGAAACACTCCAAAATCTTATGGAAAGCCTTCTCAGAAGAGTGGAAGCTGTTATGGCTGCAAAGCTGTCTGTGTATTTAAAATGCAATGTCATTAAAGTCCCTGGTTGGTGTAATAGTGAGGTGTCCCAATACTTTTGTCTATAAAGTGTATCTCAACTGATGTCTGGCCTACATGAAGAAGCTTGAGTAGACACTATATTCTCAGTGCTGAGTATGTAAGACTTAATTGCAGGTCGTCCTGGGTTTACACATAACTACACATAATAACTCAAAGCTTTGTATCTAATGAGGCTTAGATTGTAAGGTTTATTACCATATTATCTTTATTATCTCCACTGGTGACAAGGTTAAAACCTAAATGCTAAAAATGTTGTTTTTCTAATGTGTATAGAGTGTGCACAGTAACCAAACCAAGGTGTGCTGATGCCACAGTGAGCAGGTACTTACACAGTCTCCAGTGTTACTCCTGGTGATTGTGTGTAAAATGATTATTTTCATGTTCTTTAATGAATCACAGAGTATTACCAATTTAGAAACATCTAATCAAGGTATCCTAAAACATCATCAGTGTGATTTATGTATTTTTTATATCACTTTAACCTGAAGATGTTTCGTTTCTGCTGACTTTGGGATAAGCAGGCGACCTTTCAATTAAAACAACCTTGGCCTAAATCATAACCGCAAAGCCAGCAAATGTGAAATTGCCTATGGATTACCAGGAATAGCACAGTGAGGGAAAAAATACCAACAAGGTATTTAAAATAGAACTTAAATGAGGAAAAATGACTTAAAAATGTCTTACAGAGCATCATGTTGAACTTGCACTAATATCATAAAGCCACACTCACTGTGCTTTACTTTTAAAACTTTGCTGAGCAAACTTTTTCTGCCAACTCCTGTACAGTTGAGGGAAATTCATCATTGTCAGCCAGTGGATCAAAAATGGAGAGGGGGTGAAAATGACAGATACAGCAAAAGTAAAGAAGAGGAAGGTGGGTGGAGATGATGTGGGGAGTGAGGATACAGGAGAACTGGAGCCAGGCAATGAGCAATGGTGGATGGTGTGTTTATGTACCGTATGTGTGTGGTAGGGTGAGTGTAGTAGGTGTGTGTGTGTGTGGATGAGAGAGGAACAGGGAGAGAGAGAGAGAGAGAGAGAGAGAAAGAGAGAGAGAGTGGTCCTTGATGTAGACCCTGGGAGCTGAGGACCAACTGGACTTTGAGCACTGCCTGCTGATTCTGCCTGCCCTCCCAATCCCTCAATCCCTTACCCCCCTTCTGAAAAACTTCTCCCCTCCTCCTCATCCTGACACTCTCCTTTTCCTCTTTCCCTCTATCCCTACCTTTCAACTTTCATTGCACCCTCAAGTGTATTAATCTCCTGAATCGCTTGAAATTAACCATCTAAGACCACTTTAATAAAGCAACTACAGGAAAATGCCTTACACTTCTGGATCCATCATCTTCCCACATGAAATGATGCCAGCTTGTTTCCATTGCAGCTACTGAAGGAAAACATCTGTCCAGAATACCAACAGCCCGTGTCTTAAAAGCTCAGTTCCTGACTTTCTGCGTTGAAGTGATGTCTCTTAAAGATTATATTTGGTCAGTTACAGACATCCCCAGTATTTAAGTAGCTACTCGAATACTGAGCTGTTGAAAGAAAAAAAATTGGAGAAAATGAGTGACTATAAGGCAGATGTGGATGTAGCAGGTGTAGTGAAGGGTGTGTAAATAATAACATTTAACAAATCACAAACTCTACAGTCAACTTTAAATTATTTTTCTTTCAATTTTATGTCAGTCAAGAAAACCCATTATGTTTACTTTTGGGTTACTGCTCATCACACACAGTGGTATATGGAATAATCTCCCCACTTTCAATGCTGACCCTTTCTGGTTTACTTTTCAGCCACACTCCATCTCTGAAGCCTCCCATCTCTTTATCCAACAGAAGTCCACACACACAGCTGGTTTCCCATCCAGGCCTGAGAACTGTGAACTGGCTGTACACCCTGTCACTGGTCTCTGGTCTGTTGTTTAGCCTGTATAGAGCCATGCAGCACAGTGCAGCCACACAGAGCACATAAACCTGCAAACACATCTAGCTAACACAGCTGAGTTTGACCTCCCTGTGGCAGCAGCTAATGTGCTACAACAGTCATCTGGCCTATGGCCCCAATTTGCACACTGGCTAGAAACTACTGTACTATGGCCATACAGTGTTGTGGTTCATACAAGGCTAACAACAGCAAAGAAATCATGAAGTACGTCATGTTGACCTACTGTACTGCAGGCTTTGGTTTGTCACATTGCTGTCTCACGAGCTGCAGAGGCACACAACTCTTTGTTATTTATTAAGCCATGTAAATATCACACTGTTTCAAAATGAATTCATTTACGATAACTGTGTACCACTGAATTATATTAAACACCTACACACTTAAAGAAATTATCTGTAAAAAGTCAACAAAAGCTCTGAGATTCCATCCTGTTATTGACTTGCATTTTATGTGAATATTTTTTTTTTCTTTAAAGATGTTTATGTAAAAATAAAATGTATATTAATATCAGGTTTTATAATAAGATATGTATGTGTGTATCTCCATGTCCACTTGTGTTTTCTGCACAAATGAAAAGCAACAAACAACACAACCAGTTAACATTTGCAGTCAAGAAATGTCTTATTGTCTTTTATTGCACTTAGAGTAGCTTCAAATACTTTGCATGAAGTGTTTTACCTACAACAATGCTTTGTTTGAAATCCCCGGTTTGCAGAAATACATGAACCAGTTGAATTATTGAATATTGTGTTTGTATCAGTCATGGATCAACATTTAGCTTGTCTTGGTGTTTATAGGATGTTTATATAACCCTGCCTGAAGGCAACCAGTGTGTCAAGCAGCCTCGCTTCCTTAAGCATCACACATGTCAAGGAGAGTGCAGAGGAGGCACAGAGGTATACTCCTCAATAAAATTTTGTATCCCCAAAATGCAAACAACCACACAAATCTATGAATAAAATGAATTCTAAAAGCCTTTGAATGGAGTCTATCTGCAGGGAAGACATTATTCCACTCACTGCCAAATGTGAATTCAATTCAAGCCTGTTGTGCACATGTATAGCATTGTCTGTTCAAGAGAGTGTGGAATTCATGGAGTTATATATATTCCAGTTATGTAATTTTATGATGGAGACAAGTCCAATATAGAATTCAAACAAACACGTAGCAAGATTTTTCAAGTCATTTTGTTTTCCAAAAGTTGTTGATTAGAAAGAGAAATAAAAATAGAAAAACAACACAAAAAAATCCCAAAAAAACCATGTGTTTGTATGTTAAAGTTAAGAAACAGAGAGGTGAAAAGTGTCACGCTCAATGAAATAGGAAGAACAATACTGTGAAAAGCAGGAGGAAAATAAGAGAAAAGGGAAAAGAAGAAAACAAGGTCTTGAGTCAAAGCCAATCACTTCAAGAGCCTGAACTTGGCCACTGAATTCTTTGAAAAATGTTCTTATACACACAGGGAGGAGAAAAGAGTGTTGGTTAAAAAAAAGAGGAGGGGAGGTAAAGAAACAGACTCAGAGGTGGGGGGAAGTAAAACTGATGAAGCAATAAATGTGAAGTTATGAGCAAAAAAAAAAAAAAAAAAAAACCTGCTGGGTGGAGTTAGAGCCTCCACACCCAAATGACCTGTTTCCAAATATTCATCAAGAAAAAAAAAGATTAAGTCCCTGAGAACAAACGCAGTTTTCACACTCTAGCACACAAAGAGAAGGACCGGCTTTGAGATGAGAGGGTTGGCCGCATTGTACTGCCCCACTTAAATCTTACTTTCAATTCACTAAATGTGTTATTTGACTTGGCAAAGGAGCCGGTATGTCCCATGGAGCAGCAGGGAGTCTTACCAGGACTTTGCCAAGTTTGCTGCAGCCCTGCTGAACAGCCTTCGCCTCGGCTAGCTAGTGACCTTAGACTTAGTGGGTGGTTCGACTCAGTGGTGAAGAAAGAAGGAGAGAGAAGGGGGTGGGGAGGAGGGGAGGCTTGAAGAAAAGAACAAATAAAGAATAAGCATAACCTCTAGTGGTTGAAGTTCAGCTTTTAATCTTAAACTCTGTTCATGAGCCCTTACCAAGGAAGAGAAATAGAAAAGGAGAGAAAAGGTTTGAAGGGGAAAAAAAGCACACGAAACAATTCACAACACAGACTAAAGAGTAACAAGAGAAACTGACACTCAAAAGTCCAAGCTGTACAGTAGTTAACCCTGGCCCAGCGATCCGTCGGTGTAATATGACTAGCAGGGATGGAAAATGTTTTTGTTTGCCTTGTGAATGATGGAAATGAAGACTATGAGAGCAACTTAGTAGTATATACAGTTATGTGAAACCAAAATAATGCAAAAAAGTTCTTAGAGATGTGGAAAAATCCAATAAAACCTCTCAGCGATTGGCCTGAGACAGAAAACCTATTATTTCACTTTTCTAAAACAATAAATCAGTGGTTATTATGGGTACTTTTCAGCTGAAATGACTTTCTAAACTCATAAGCTATATATTCAACACAAGCAATTAAAGTTGGATACAGCTGATCCCACAGTTGGCTTTAAGATATGCAAACAATAAACTGCTTCAGCTAAATAAAACACGGCTTTATATTTTTGAGATATGTGCCAATGCCATTGAAGACACAATATATTACTTTCCTTTTTATACAGTGCAGCTTACAAAACTGTTGTGTTCTCTGTTAGCACAAATTTCATTTTCCATTAAATAAAAGATGATGTGATCATGTGTTGTTTCATTTACAGCTTAGTTCAGTATGAGGTCAGAAGTACATAAAAACACTCACTATAAGTCGCACAATTAAGCTTGACATTCTATGTTAATAGCTCTATTTGCATGCAGTGTTTGCCAAGGATCCATGCCACTATGTTTGAGAGGTCCAGACTCAGGGGAGGACAACTCACAACAACCTTAAAAAAAAAAGGAGCAGACCGTGATAAACCGGTAGGGAGGAGCTCCAGACACTCAGCTCCATGAAACACTCATCCTCAAAAAACAAGTCTTGCCATCTTAAACTCACAGGAATTTGAAAGATGAGGCACCCCACGCCAACCTCCCCTTGGCCCACATTGGGAAAATAAAAGAGACGTGAAAACACTGACACAGACAGAGAGGGAGAGAGACAGGAGGAGGACATGAAGACAGGATGAGGAATTATGCCAGGGTCTGAAGATCCATTTTGAGGTTGGACTTGGAGAAATGGTGTCTGGCAGCATGCGCAGGGTCAAGCCCTGCAGGCCTGGAGCTCAAGCAGCCATCTTGGCATTGACTCCCTTCGGTGCAGCAAGAGGGAGGCGAGGGGAGTGTTGCTTTACAAGGTACATCAGTCTGCTGGGACCCACCATTTCCTCTTTCCCACTAATGCAGCTTCTATTTTTTCTTCTAACAGTTTATCTTTGATCAGAAATTTATTTCTCAGTCGACGAGCAATGTAAACATCCACATAATTTGGAGCAGAAATCATTACTTCCTGTAGTTATATTTACTATTAGGATGACGATACTCAGAAGGGACTTGGCAGTCAAGGCATCAGATGGTGTATGGTGTCCCCAGTCAAGGACGGAGAGCACCCTTCCTTTCCCTCCCGTCCTTGTGAACATTTTTGGAATGTAAAAGATCAACCTTGGACTCGGTCATTTTCAATAAACAAGGGAATTCAAATAATCATAGTGACTTTTTTTGCCCACTCCCTCTATTTCTTTGTCTCTTTTTCTCGCTCACACATTCGCAGTGCACTCCCCTGCCACAGGGCCTCCTGCATGGGAAAAGCAGACAGGCCACGAAAGTCATACAGTGTTGATCCAGCCGATAAGCCAACCAATTGGGTTCATTTATCAAGGCAATCCTTTGCTCAAATGTGATCCCTGTGTGTGATGGAAAGCCTTCTGACAACTCTATCCCATCCACGTCTCTGTGGTTCTTGGCATGGACGCCTTGCAGAAACCCTAGCAGTGTTATTACAGATCTTTAGTGGCCTACAACAGGACATTAGTTAAAACAAATATGTAAATCTGGGTAAGAGAGAGACTAGGAGGAGAGTCTGAATGATGCATGCCAGATAAAACTGCGTCAAGGAGGATGGAGGACTGACCTTAGCTTTCTTCACCCAGAAAAAAGTTAGATGTGATAAAATTAAGAAAAGTGGCTGATCAGAGAAACACAGAGACAGTAAATAAAACCCATCTGCAGTGGGTTTCTGTGTCTCTTCTGTACAAGCTGAAACCCAATACTCATATCAGATCTGAATTCTGTGCAGCGATAATAGCTGAATATTCATTTTGGTGCAAGCGGAAGACAAACATTCCCGTCCTTAATGACATCTCCTGGGAGGAAGTTCATTACAGAGGGTTGTTACGCAACAAAACCCTGTCACTTTAAGAGGTCAGAGGAGGTTCACACTGCTAACATTAGCGCAAAACCCAATGGCAACTGGGTTAGTGACACTTCCTGCAAGAATTAACAACTAGAAAAGAACTGGGATACAAGTAGCATCAGTTCTGCAGGTAGACATGATAAGACTTCAATATAGTGGCCTAATTTATGCCAGGCAGCAAAACAGCATCATGAAAACATAAGACTTTATGTAGCTTCAAGCTGAGATATGTGAGTATATCAATCACTATAGACAATTGATCATGTCTTACTGTTTGGTTCAGTGCATGGAGATAGTTAGATAGATAAATATTAGACTATTTCAACAATATGGAAAAAAGACAGAAAGTGTCCTTATCTTTAGTGGTAATTCAAGGGTTGTGAATTCATCAGCCAATTGTATATTCTTTATTCTGAAAATGAAGTTGAAATTGGCAGTGGTGTTTCTGTCTGGTTCTTCAGACTGTAAACTCACAGCTTTTCCTTTATTTTTTCTAGACACTGTGCCAATGCAACAAATTACATCACTTCCTGGATGCTGGATGAAGCAATGAAACAGTTTTTTCCCAGCAGAACATGACTTCCCAGCAGAAAAAATAAATGCTTTCATGAATTGGCTTTATGTTAAGTCACTATTATGTGACAGCAATCAGACGGACACGATGAGGACTGTAACTTTACTGAGCACCGGAGCCGGAAAACTTTGAAAATTTTACAAAAATATTTGAAATTTGTGAGTCATTCCTCTAGGATTTAACAAAAGCTTCTGAGTAATTGCTGTCATATTTTTCAGTAGGTTTTGTTTTGTTTATGTTTATGTATGCAAAAATCTGCATTTGTGCATGCTGCTGGATTTCATGGAGAACACATTGGATGTCAAAAACACAGTTGGTCTGTAAGGGGAAAAAATGAGCAAAAAATTCTAATAAGGCTTGTCAAAGCACCTCACACAGTAACAGGCATGTGTACTGTATGTTTTACTGATGGAAGGTGTGTGTGTGTGTGTGTGTGTGTGTGTGTCTGGGAAAACACTGTACCTGTAGTTGCACAGTGTTGTGTGCATTGATTGATGGTTGCTGTCCATGCAAGCCCACATTTTTGAGTGGATTGGAGTCACAGCACATGAAGCAAACACAAGATGGAAGACTGTGGAACTCTCCACTACAAAGAATAGCAAGACTCTCTGCACCACATACACACACACACCACACCCACAGATCCACTTCCCCACCTCCAGTGCTTGAAGATCTACCTGCCAGCTGCTGCCAGTCGCAGGGAAAGATGGGCTTTGTTGGTTTTGTGAAGCCCACCGACAAGACCCCCCTGGAGACTGCAGGTCTCCAGCAACACAAGCCTCAGCCTTATCCACTCCGCCGCACAGGCAATCTGTTTTCTATATTGCCAGTCTGTATCACTGTACTATGCACTATAGAACAGCAATTGAGCAGGAAATTAAGTTAGGGGATCGGTATTTGGCGGAGGAGAACGAGCCGGTGTGGTCTTCCCTCTCCACATACAAGGATCATTAAATATCACACGAGTTTCTTGATAAATTTCCTCTTCTCCTCTTTCTGCTGTTCCCATCAACTAACTCCCCTCTTCATCCTCTCCTCTCTCTCGTTCTGTCTCTTTTCTTTCTTCCTCAATTTCCCTCTCATAATCTGCCCGCTTCACTCTCGCCTTGCTGTATTTGTAGAGTGTATAAAACAAAACATCCTAATGGATGTTTGAACAGCTTGAGATGTGTCGGCCTGGGAACCACCTCCCTGTGACAGGGAGCTCTGGCAGGGAATTGAGACCACTACAAGGGGAAAAATAGGGGACATATATCTTTCTTTTCCTCTTTATTTATTTTCCTTTCTCTCTAGTTCCCCTCCCTTATCTGTCTATTTTCTCTTGTTATTTCCCTGTACATACAAACAGAGCACAGAGTTTTAGGATTAGCAGATGTACATGTGGAGGATCCTTTTTATTTTTTTTGCCCTGTTGTCTTTCCTCCTTCTCCTCTTTCTCTCTGTCCTCTTCAGTCTTTCAGCTACGCTTCTTACCCTTAGCTGTTTTCAATGAGTAACTGTGAGAGTGTAGGAAGTTGGTGAGTGAGTAAAGGAAAAGGAAAGTGTGCGAGCTGGGTCACGCCAGCACCTACAGAACCTTTATATTTGACTTTCAGCAGACAAGTGGCAGTTCTGGTGAGGCAAATGAACATCAGTGAGCACATTCACTCTCTCTCACACACACACACACACACACACACACACCAGTTTCTTTTTTTCTTTTTTTTAACTCCTGTGTGAATTCTCGGTTTTATTTTCTCGCACAAAAGTGGACTTTTTGTTTCTTTTATTAACTTCTTAATCATAAACCTCATTATGAAACTAATAATTAACTTATATTTCAAATTACTTTTAGGTTAATTTTGGGTATTCAAATGCCCCAGATCTCAACTTATTAATGAAATGTATATTCATAGAGGACATTGATTCCATTGCCTCCTCTTTTTACACTATCAGTGTCTGAGTGGACTTTGGTGGACAGCAGCACATTTTGTACAGGACAAATTGATATGATTTTGAGTGTCAATGTTAATGTCAAAATCCTATTCCCAAATTACCTCAAATACATATGTTTGAATCTCCACATATCTAATAATATTTTTTTTTTTCATGTAAAGATGTGACTCGTGTGAACAGTTATTGTCTGAGATTTTGATTTTTCTCACTGAGAACAATGTTGTTGCACAAACCTGACAGCAGACACTGGCTTTCCCGTATCCATCCAGAAAGACAGCAGCACACACAGAACAACACTCACCGGGACAAAGAGCTCTCACCGCTCCAATCTAAGGTCAATCACTAGTGCTGACAGCTAAATTAACAAGTGCTACAAGCACCATTACATTTGGCTCCTGATTGTGTAACAATGGACAGATGTACTAAAACACTGTCAGAGAGATAATCAAATAAATCAATATCTATAAATAAGCAGACAGAAAAGGAAAAATATATGTTGCACTGGAGGTAGATTTATGACAGTCATTGGCCACATGGAACACACACACACACAGAGCAGTCAAGGCTTGTGCAGGTCAGGTTAGTGGGAGGCAGTCAGAGAGATAAGGTGGCAAACAGGTCTAAATCCCTCCTGAAGCGGTCTTGATGGACAGACAGGCCACCATTAACAATGCGGTGGCTTGTGAGAGCAGCAGCTGATGGAGAGATACCCTGGCATTTGCTGTGTTAAGAAGTGGCCCTTAAAGATTTCACACTTCCAATTTCTTTGAATTATCTGCCATCTCCAGGCTGTCACTCAGTCTGACAATCTCAGATTCATGCTTACTGAGGCACCAGGCTGGTTCTTCACAAAACGATCCGCCGTGATACAACAGAGCCTGATGAAACATTAGTCTAACAACACGACTTACCACGCCAGACCCGCCTCACACAGGTTCACCCTCTTCTTTTTCCTTCTCCTTCCTCTTAAAATAAAATTTTATTTGTGTAAAATGTACTGTAAAATGTACTGAACACAATATATTGAGTACAGTTTTACTGCAGTAAAATGGTGCTCTGAGGATTATCAATCTTGGCATCGGACTCAGGCGTACCTTCGTCTTTAATGATTTGGAGCGAGTTAAAACTTTGATCTCTGTCATGTATCACCATTTGCTAGATTGTAGCACAGAGAGCAGAATAGATTTGTTAAGGTCCACCTAAGGCAGCGATGACAGCCAATGCTGTTATGACACTGAGCAGACTGCTTATCAGATCTTTAAAGGTTTGATTTGCTTGCTGCTCCAGACAGGCCATGATAGAAATATCACAACATCCCCATTACCCTCAGCGTTCAGTACATAGCGCACAGCCCGTGCTTTCTATGAATTATTAAAAGCAGACAGATTACGCTGCAAGGCTGAAAGTCTAGAGGCATGCTACAGATGCTGCTGAGCAAAATGGTAACATCAGAAGTGTGTGTTTGTTCTTTCTTTCTTTCTTTTCAGAGAAGGGGCTTTTTTGTTTTATAAGAAGTCTGCATCAGATTAGTGAGGGTGGCCGTTAGGTGCATGGGTACGTGGATAAGAAAAAGGCAACAGCAGGTGGGGGTTTGGACATGTGTGCATGTCTCTGCACATGTGTGAGTGTGTGTCTGTTGCAAAAAGCTGATGGGGGTGAAGGGCATAGTGTCAGGGCTTGTCTGACATGTGGCCTGGTGGGTTGGCTGGATGGTCGGTTTGCTGTCTAGATGGCTGGTTGGGTGCAGCCCAACTCAAGCCTGGCAACTCTCTCTCTCTCTCTTTATTTCTCTCTGTCTCTCCCTCTCTCTCCCTGGAGTGACGGGCTGAGACATTAAGACAGGCGTTTTAATTAACTGTGCCACTCTTCCACCTGCTGCCCTCAATATGCTCCGGCCCAGGCAAGCTGTCTCTCATACCACTGACTCTCTTACTCTCTTTCAGCTCCATCGTTCCCATCTCTACATCGTTTTGCCGACGTTGCCCCCCCCCCCCGTTCTTTCTCTCCTTTTCTTTCCAATTTTCAAATCTCGCCCTCCATCACTGCAACTTGCTCTCCTTAACCTCTCTTTTCTATCCCTTGTGCATCCCTGTGCAATTTGACCCTAATAAATGAAGACTCATACCAACAGATAAGGCGATTCCATAAGGCTCATATGACAGAATTAGCCAATTTCTTTTTTGAACTTGGAGGGAATTAATTTCTACATGTGTCCTGTTCTACTGGCCGTCTAACTACCCCCCGCTCATCCCACACACACACACACACACACACACACACTCACTCTCACGCTCTTCAAATCTATCTGGTAATTCAGTTCTGCCCGACACTCATCAGGCTATTCATTAAGGCCTGATTGAAGATGGATATTTCTGTTCCCTCATGACAGAATGGAGCTAGGGATCAAACTGGGGACATTACAGGATTTAGAAGAGCAAATGAAACACACAGCAGCTTGCTTAGTGTGTGTGTGTGTGTGTGTGTATACTTGGACAAGTCTGTGTGAATGCTTGCTCGTAAATGTTTGTATTAATATGTATAAATGTATGTCTGGCCGTTTAAGAATCTCATTTAGTGCTGTGACTCCGATAGTTTAATCATTTAGATCATAAATTGAGAATTAATTCAAACAGAACGGAGCAACAAATGATCCACTTTTAGCACTCTACTTAAATTGTATTACACTTTTAATGGGGTTAATAATAGACAGCATTAGCAACACAGGAAAACGACTCTACAAAGTGTTGTATTAAAAGGATTAATGTCCTCCCTTCAGAATTAAAGCCAGGTCTTGGAGATACAGCTAAAACTAACAAATGGCCCAGCTCTGGCTCCATGATGGGGCCTCAGTCGGAGCCATACTACAGTAAGAAGACAGCAACTGGGGCCAATATATCAGCCAGGCAGACAGGGAGCATTCATCTGCTCTGTGAAGAGAAGTGACTTTGAAGTTCTCCGCAGTGAGGTGAAAGAGCAGCAGCGGCCTCAACCTCTTTGTTTACGTAGCCGCACTGGCCCTGGAAGAGCTCCTAATGAATGATGAGGATAGATAGACATCACAGCTAAACGCACACACTCGCACGTCTGTGTGAGGGCCAAGACACACACCGAGGATTTACACATACTTTATATGGAGGTCGCGGACATGTCGGCATGTACAGCACATGTAAGCATGTGCTGTATGTCTGCATGTTCAGTGAACAGAACAAAGCAAGTAACAGCAGGCAGAAGGTGCGGCTGGATTTAGGAAACGCAAAAATAAAAAAAGAAAGCCTGTATAACACAGAGTTACATTAAACATAAGCAGAGACTAACCTGTGAGAAGCAGGCTATGCCAGCATCCTCCAGCAATGTCTCTCACTGGTGAGCTTGGTAGCATCACTTCCTCTGGGAACAGGATGTTCCTCTTTATGTTCCCACATGCTCGTCCACAGCCCCACTGAAACAACCTGCCGTCACCTGCATGTCATCAATGAGCAAATTAATAATACTCTTTTCCCAAAAAGCAAAGTAAAGTAATATAGAAAATTAGGGTATAATAAATAAGGGTAAGAAATCGAACAATTTAAAACAGTGCAATAAAAGGGCAATTAAAGGATAGTAAAAAGATGATTTCATGTAAAAGTCTGATTATAAAAGTGAGTTTTAAGAAGTGATTTAAAAAAACTCACTGATCTTGATCATACACATCTTACACACATCTTACACACATCATACACATCGACTTATAGCTATATGGACATGAACTTGGACATTGAAAAATGGCAAAAACAGGACATGCAGTACATTACCTGCTAAGAATGGACAACACCCCGTTTAATTTTTAAAAAGTGCTACTTTTGTTAACAGTTTTGTTAATAGTGGCGGTGCAACTTTGTTTAATTTATTTCCAGGATTTAAGTATTTTTTTCACATTGCAATTCCAATATCATTAAGAATTAAAAAGTAATTTGTTCTTTGAAAGGGCGTAGTTGTATTAATATACAACATCAAAAGTTAGTGTGACTGGCCTATGTCATACTCAAAGCCATCACCGACCATGACAGGTATATGATAAAATCCTCTGACTTAAGATTTTCTAGCTGTTGTGCAGTTCTTCCATTAATTCCAAAGCCTGTAAACCACTGCAGCTCATCTTGCACCTCAGAATGCACACTTCTAGGAGCATGTTGTCCTTGTTGTGCTGCCACTGCTGCATGGGGCCTCCGGTGATAAATTATGGATGCAACGCAAAAGCTGTAAAATTTGTTGTATCTTCCATTATCTTCATGTTAAAGGCCACAAAAGCTCTTCAGTGAAGTCAGCCATTAAGAAATGACAGGTATTGCTATCAGGCTTCTTTATAGCCTATTACCTGCAATGACAGCAGCTGCTGCTGCACCACTGTGCGGCCTATCACATTATTTGCAGCTAAAGTCAGCTACTGTGTCATTTCGCCTCATTTTCTTGACAGTGCTATCATAAATCCATTGGGCTGCAGGGGAAACTGTCGACTACCTCGATTATCTTCATAGCCTGAATGAATTCTGAAATGTATGTAACAGGCAATGACTGTTATGGATCAGAAGCCAGGGCCATATTCTCGCTAACTCTGTCTCTCTCTCTCTCTCTCAGGTGATGTGCGATCGAGGACTCGAGGGCTCTGATATTCACATAAAATTGAGTAAAAGAGGTGAGCTTTGACGTACACAGTGACAGCTCATGCTGACTAGTGACGTCAGCTCCATTTCTTAAAGATATTGTCCAGCTGATTTGTGCTAGTGGGTTTTACGGAATATAAAACCTGGCATAATAGATGAAGGGTCAATGAGAGCAACTGCTCCTTATTTGTTGGGACATATCATAGAAAAAGAGGTAACTGCATAAAGGATCTATATAATGTACCATACATGTAACCATCATCTATTTAATGATGTTGATTGAATGTTGTGTATCATAGCAGGCCAACTCAGTGCATTACTGTACCTGTCAGTGCGAGACTGTGGTTTGCCCCACAGGTGACCTTCGACACGTGGTCCACAAACTCCACAAAGCGAGGGATGACCGCATTTTCATTAGAACCACTGCCAACTTGTCCATAATCATTCTGTCTGTGGGGAGAAGCGTATAAACACATAATTAAAAACATAATTAATTACCTGAGGGCATTGTCTTCATACTGCTTTATCACATTTTAAACTACATACAACACCACTCCAAAGCATGAAAATATTGCAGATCTTTTCCATTTCTATAGGGTAAAATAAATAATCAAGTCAGTTGAACCACTGCAGTGAGCGGCTTCCACTGGGGACTGTGGAACATATGCATTTCCTCCCATTTCTATGAATCCTCTTTGTGACAATAACGAGACACAGCCCTATCAGAAGTGAAACACCTCACTAACTAATTAGACTCTCAGGCTGCAGTCTGACAAAATAAAAAGAGAAAAGTGCTTGAAGGAAGACTTGCTCTCCCGCAATTTGCATCTGCCACTTGTTACTGCATCTGTTCCAAGTGCCATTCAATGTTCTCTTCCTCCTTTTGTTGGGAAGTGTTGAGCCCCACTTATTTAAGCTCACCTCCTACCTACCCAGAGCTTTGTTCCTGCTCCTCTGCAGCCCAGTAATGAGCCAACCGCCACAAAACCGCTAGGAAATTAATGACTCATTACGGACGAGGCCTAGACCACTCCACAGCCTCCTCCTCCTCCCCCGCTCCACCCCACATGCCCACATGTAATCCTCTGCCTCTCTGTCTCTTGCTCTCATCCCTTCAGCCCATACAGAAAGACCCCAACACCTCCCTATCAATTAGAGCCTATTACAGGACTCCCATGCTAGCATGGCAAAGAAAGAAGGCCTTCGCGGCTCAAGAGTGTGTGCAGGAGAGATTGGGAGAGTTGAATGAGGAGCCTTAAGGTGCTCCTTTCACACCCTTGCCCTTATCCATTATGCCAGTCTGCGGAGCCCCCTAGGAGAAACGTGCAGTCCCCAAAAGCCTTAGGGATGAAAATAAGTCAAGGGCGGGATTCTTGGTCACACCTTTTCCTTCTACTACAGCGTCAAATTATATCATAACTAGTCCTTAAGTGACATGGTCACCGTGCTCCTGCTTTAAGTGGAGTGTATTGTTAGGAAAATGATGGCAAGACCTGAATAGTATGTATTAATCATACCATTTCAGTCTGTATTCAGACCAAGACTGATATTAACAACATAAAGCAAACGATGGACAAACATCTACACATTAAAATTCATGGAATAGAATTCAATTCATGGAACTGTTGGTCTTTGTTCAGAGCAAAAAATGCTGTTTTACATTGCTAGCATTTTAGAATATCTCTTCTTTTTTCCCCTCTGATAGGATATGTATCAGCTTTTTATTCAAGCACGCTATGCTCATTGGCTTTTCAAGCTATGGTGCATTTCAAGGCAATCCCTCTGAGAGTGAATGGGTGAGATCACATGGGTTTGAGGTGGTTTAGAATGGCAAATCCTGCTGAAAGTGTCATTTCCAGCCGGAGACATCAATTTGGTGTGTGAAACAGGGCCCCAGGAGAGCCCGATAGTCTCGGAGATTCCCGACAAGAGCAAAGGGCCTGGGGATCAGCTCATACTCACCTGGATA
This sequence comes from Scatophagus argus, assembly GCF_020382885.2. Taxonomy (NCBI): domain Eukaryota; kingdom Metazoa; phylum Chordata; class Actinopteri; family Scatophagidae; genus Scatophagus; species Scatophagus argus. The sequence goes on along the minus strand of NC_058496.1, from coordinate 5,059,168 downwards.
AGACAGGAATTTCACAAAGCGCTTCGAATACATGGTGCAAGGTGAGAAAAAAAGGAAGAAGAGGAAGAGACATGATAGACAAAAGTGCAGAGAAATTCAAAAAGGGAGGACCCTCTTTAAAATTGCTGCCACGGTAAATGACTGGTCTGTTTATAGCAAAAAACAAATAAATAAATAAAACAAACAAATCATTAAGTAGACTAAAAATAAAAATTCCAGATGAAGACTCTTACATGCACCACTAAAGCAAATCAGAAGGAGGCACCTGCAAAAAAAAAAAAAAAAAAAAAAATACACAAAACAAGAGTTGATCAATGGCCCCCATCTGGTGAGCGCTGTCAAAGCTCATAAGTACGGTTAATAGGAAGATATTAAAACACTGACATGTAAAATTAAAAATCTAAATTATTGGCAGCACTATTTGTGGACAAACATTTTGGTAACTGTAAAAGAGTGCACATAGGCAGTGGTATTAACTCTAAAATAAAGCCTCAATTAGCTAAAGTGAGAGCAAAACGGCTGATAATTATTGTGCCAGCTCATTAGACTTGTTTTGACACTAAAACCACTTAAATCACTACACAGGCACATCCACAAGCACAGATGCAAACACACATGTGCAGATGTTAAGTGTTTATTCCCATCATAATGTGGCGGATACTGTACAGGTTGGGTTTTAAAAACTAAAAACTTCAAACTAGATTTAATAGGGTCTTATGGTTACATGAGCAATTTATAAATCTGTCTAGGGATGATAAATTTAATGAACTGATACCTTGTGCAAAAACAAATAAAGGATTAGTGAAAGACATGCGGCTACATATGTTTTCAGTTTTTTTTTCCCTCCCAAGGGCAAAACGCAGCACAAAAAGATCATGTAATTTTGACAGTTAAGACGGCCTCAGTGTAACAGCTGATAATACAGAAGTTTATCACAAAGGCGTTCAACTTTAGAAGACACAGTCTGAGTCTGACTAACACAAAAAGGATAGCACTGTTGACCCTATTGATTTTGTGAAAATATCATCTATGAAACGGTGAGAAGCGCAAGCCGATTGCCTGCTGTACCTGCTGTACATCCTGGCTAATAATGATACAGACTCCTTAGAAATAAAATCCTTGGGGCCGGCCATGAAAGTTTAAGATTCAATGCGGTAAAATACAATGTGCTGTAAAATATTAATGTGTGTGGTAAAATTATGCTGGTGGTAATATTTTAGATTGCTGCTGTCTGTAAAAGAGGCATATCTGTATTTATTTACAAGCAGGGATAGTGGATGGGGGGCTTTGTTTGAAGCCCCATTTATGAATATCGACTCAGGCTTCTAGGTAAGTGGCTATAAATCTGTGAGGGGATCTTTGTAAAGTTCCCTTGGAGGACATAACTTCAGGTCTAACCGACTCCTTCCTTCACTTGACTTTTAAACATTTAGACTTGGGCCGGCCAGTTGCATTTAGAGCAGCTTCTAAATTAAGAAGGGTCCTATTCTGAGAGTCCAAGTGTTAACCAATCCAAGTTGATAAATTGTGGCAATAGATTTCTTCAGGAGGTGTGCTGGGCCCTTGATCTGGAGTGTTTATGAGTCTGGGGAATACCGAAATGGTTCTCTGCACAACCTGCTATATTCCAGATGTTGACTTGGATGTACATGGTGGAAGATGCCCCTAAACCTTTGAGATCCACACCGCACACCCACACTCCTTTAAATATCCTTACACTACATACTGTGCTACACTGCTCATTATTCTGTGCGTTTAGCATTTATCTCTCCGGCCCCATCTTCCCATGCTAGTCTCTTTGGGTAAGATGATGAAAAGTGTGAACTTCTTGAAGCTGAGAGCATGACCTGTGCTAATGAGAGGGGCATTACTTGTTGTATGATCAAAATGATCACGTATCACACAGCTCCTATCACCTTAGGCTATCAAGACCAGCTGGAAGAGTTCTATAGGTCCACACTGGATGAACCCTTTGTGGATGACTCATTCACACCTTCTTTTTCTTTTGCCCCTGCGCCATATCTTTGACATGTTTATTTATTTTTGGTTCAAGGTTCTGAAGTTCAGATCAGAGGGGCGATTGCATTAGTAATGGAGCTGCAGTTGGCTGACCGTGAGATGATGGACACAGAGGTCTGTATCCTCTGGCTACGATGATCACATCGGAGCCGGGATTAAGAGAGCTGATTTCTTTCCTGGTTGAGTTCAAAGGGCTCAGTCAAAGTGTTTCACTGCTGAACTCTTGCCCCACACTTTCAATGCATAATTAACTGACAAGTGGTGAGAAGGTCGAGCCCTGTGAAAATAGTGTTTTTGTTTTCTCTGCCTGGTGATGAATGCGGCAACAGTTTAGGTCCCCACACACTAATAAATGACTGGAAAGCTGCATTGATCCGACCATCTAATACCAAGAAAATGGCTTCCTCCTGAGCTAAATTGGAGAAAATTGACATCCCCCTCCATTAACGCCGCAACTCTCTCATTCACTCTCCTCTTTTTCTTTCGTCATGTCTTCCTATTTCCATTTCTTTCTCCCCGGTGTGCCTCGTGCTTTCCCAGGGCTAATCCTCCCAGCTTCTTCATTTATGCACACCTCAGCTATCCCTCCTTCTGTCTCGCCATTCTGTCCCTGATGCTACAGCTGACACTAGGTATCAGTTCACACCCTGAACACACAGAGAGAGGTGCTAAACAAGGATTTCAGGACATGTCACAGCACACTTAAGGGGCTTCACGATGATACAGAAGGAATTCAGACATGAACAAATCCAGAGTGAATAGAGCATGTTCATTCGGTAACACACACTTACTTTTCTCGACTTCAAAAAAAAAAATTGTACAGAAGAACAGAACAGAACAGAAACACTGTCAATCAAAAAAGATAACAACACCTACAACTTTTACTCTGATAACTTGCAAAGACTAGCAAAGATTTTGTGGCATTACATTGGGATTGTGTCTTTCAGATGTTCAGAATCATAAGCCTCTCTGTACAGAAGAGGAAAATACTTCCTCTTCTGAAAACTTAACCTCTGTTTTGCTCAGAGACCATGTGTGTTTGCAGTTACGACGGTTATAGCGTGCTTCTCAGATCTAATGCAATTAAGCTATGCTCAGCGCTTAATCAGTCTTGATTACCTGTTGAACGTCGCAGATATGCAGCCCCCCTGGCTCTCGGAGACACGAAGGTTGAGCTGCACTAATTAAAAGTGATGCGGAAATGAGAGAGAAAGTTGCCAACCAAAATACATGATTAAAAAGCAGAATGTGGTCTCATATCCAAACAGACCCACCCTGCGACCTTTTTCTTTGGAATGACGTCAACTTTAAGATTAATCCTCGTGTCAGGCCATGGTGAGCAACTGTAGCTTCAGTCTCAAACCACACAGAGCACTCATCTCCCATCTGATGGATTTTCAAACAGCACCCTGGCAGTTAAACCCACCTGAACATACTACAGTACTCTCTCAAAATGAACCATGGGTAGACGCTCAGATAGAGTCTGTGAGAACATGTGCCAATAAGAAAACTGTTTTTTTGGGGCAAATGTATTGAAAATATTGCCCCATCTATAGCTGCTTAAAGAGCGCCCATGTCCCCAAAGTTAGTGCAGTCACACAGTGTAAATATTTTCCCCTCCTCTCACTTCCTGTTTTCTGACTAAAATCATGCAGAGCCCACTCCACTTTAAGCCAGTATTTACAGTTACGATCTGGCTGTTGTTTTCCGAGGAGCAGAGCTGCGCTTTGCCTTTTTTTTTTTTTTTTTTAATTCATTTAGCTGTAAGGCAGAGTGTGATAAGACAGAACGAAGACTTCCCTCATAACGAGACACATGCCAAGTCTGACATAATCCAATCTGGTCCATTTTCATCAGCTTTTGTCTTGTGTTTTTTGCTTCTCTTTTGGACTTTCCTTTGGTTCCAACGATGGCTCAAAAAACTGAAATGACACAATTCGGTCGCACTTGTATGGCGGTGAGGCTGCAATCCAAACGGCTTTTCTGCAGAGAAATCCTTGAAGACCCACACACATTTAAATCTGGCCCTGGGGGCAACAGGCTCTAAACCACTGAGATAAAAAACCATCCAGGCCAAAAGCAGAAATATATATTTTAAGGGAGGGCTTACCATGGCAACAAAAAGGCATGTCAAACTTGTGGAAAGGAGGCATTCTGACTGAGGAGTAAACACAGACCAGTGTGCCCGTAGGAGAGCCTAGGAAAAGCTCTCCGCATATTAAAGGGCCCAGCCTCACACATGTATACAACAGAAAGAGAGACAATGGCGGTAATAACAGGCGAGGCGTCAGGGTGCGGAAAAGACGGTTAAACGGTCATTTGTGAGAAGAAACGTAACAGGGCCTAATAGAGGCTGTGCCACAGGCAGGGTCTTGCAAGGAGAGACAAACAAGCTCCTCTTAAGTGACTTATTGGGCCTCAACAAGAAACATTTCCTCCAGTGCAATGGTCTGCAGCGAGCTAAAACATTAACTATTTACAAGGACAGCTTATTTGCAATGTCAACACCTGGTTCAACAAAGATGCCAGATGTTTGTGTGTAATGTCAGATAACAGAGACACCATCGCAGCAAAATATTTAGCCGACAATGAGCACAGGAAGTCAAAAGTGGTGGTAGAATCTTTAAGCAAGAAATGGAGGGAAAAGTGACCACAAACAGACATGACAGAACAACACCACAAAAGTACAAGGACATTTTGTGAAACTGCCCACATGTAACCCCAAATGGAAATACTTTCTGGTGAATCCCAAACTCCTTCACCTCAAATTAAAGACGGGTAAGAGAAACGCAGCATCCCGCTGCTCTGTGCCATGCAGTGCCATCCTCATGGCAAGCTGTCGACATGCCGCGTGGAAACTTTCAATCCTCACCATCTGACGACAGCAAAACAGATTCGACAGAGAAGTAAAAGAAGGAAGAAAAAATAAAAAGTTGGATTCTCACAAATAAAAACCTTTCTATATTCTCTTCTCTCTCTCTATGCACACTAGTGCTATTAATGCTTACATTTCCAGTGTAAACACAATCAGCGCTGTGAAAGAATGATGAAAAGCTGTTACTTTTATTATAGGAGAAAATAACAAGCTCTCATGAAGGGATTGATTGTTTTCAAATCGTAGATCTTTGTAAGAGGAGTGTAAAGTAGAGCTAAGTCTCCATTATAGGACGCTGCTGCTACATTGCTTTTGATTTTCTGTCAACATCCCTCTTACCAACCAGGCACTGTATTTACTAAATGCATCGGGGCCAAGAAATGGATTGAATATATTGTTCGTCTTCTGCAATCCAAACTGTGTCAACCAGTCGGAGGTATTGCAGGTCTTTTATTCCGAGTGTCCCACTCTGCCAATGTTTATAGATACTGTAGGACTCTCCTGAATAGTTGACTGCACAATATGGGTGTAGTTTCCGCAACAAAACCGAACATAAATTAACCGTGAACCATGCAAGCAGGCAAGTCTCTCCTGCAAAGCTGTTTCTCTCTGATGTGGGGATTATACACAAAAAAAAAAAGAGTCCCGAACCAAGTGAAAACTGTTCCCTGTGCAGACATGTCCCTACACAAATCAATGCCTGTTTAATAAACATGTTTTTGCTGTTTCTGTTTGAAAGCCTTGTGTTTCACTGGTTTTACACCCAAACAGTGGTTTACGATGGCAATAATTACTGAAATGTCTTCAACATATCCCCAGTGCAGAAAATACAAATTTAAAAAGCAGACAGGTGCGGTGTATCATTTTATTATAGTGTTTATAATAAAACTTAAGGTGGTATTCTATCCAAATGGCTTGTTCTTGATACTGTATGGTCTATTGCAAGAACGCAACAACTGAAAATTCAGAACACAAGGCTAAGTATAGTCCATGCACACAGCTGTATGTGAGCACACACACATATACATAGTGAATTTCCCCACTGCGGGATCAATGAAGTTCATCTGATCTTATACCGCTTTATAAACACACAAAACTTGCATCCTTCTCTGGTTGCAGTATACATCGTCGGTCACTGAGTCGTCCTACCCGACTGTCTATTATAAGTCCTTCATCGACATCCTTCCCCTCTGCCTCAGAGTCATGGCCCCTCTGTCCCCTCTAAGTACCCCAATAAATTCAAATCTAATGCTTCTAAATGAGATCACTTACATGTGCCATTTCTCTTCAACCATATTTATCATCTAACACTTTGGCCTTCATTAACAAATGACACTCAAGGGGTTGGTGGTGGTGGTGGTTGGTGATTCCTCATCCCTACCACGGGACAGAGAGAGGGAGGGAGAAGGCTGTCACCTAATGACACAAACTGAACCGGGTGGGGGCTAACACTTTGTCTGTGACGTAAGTCTTAGCACAAAGTTGCTAAAGGTTAATAATACTAGCAACAGTAACAAAATCCATCAGTTGTGTTACATCTTACTGTACTATTTCATATGCCGACATTCAAATAATTGTGTTTGCAAAATTTAAATACAACATGTAAAAAAACTGTTGCTACCACCCAGGACGCCAAAAGCATACAGAGATGATTCATCTACGTTCACCAACACAGTTCAGATTCATAGTTTCAACCTGGAGCAACACACACACACTCGCACACACACCCTCTTGTCATTATCAGACACTAAATGTAAAAATCCAGAGGCCACCCACTGTCCAATGAGCATCAGCCAACTAGTTTGGCATTTACATCGATGGATTTAATTGGCTGTCGACTCCAGCATTGTGTAAGGCAGCGGGGTGCATTTGCATGGGACTACTCCTGTAATATTACATACTGTTCTTCACTTAAGGTTAAGCCTACCTATTGTTAAATTTATAGTCCAGCTATTTTTCTCTCTCTGGCACTCTCTCCTCATCTGCATTGGCAAAGAAAATGCTCAGTTTAGCTATTAATTATCACGACAATGGAAGGATGCACAAAGCAAGGGTAACCCTTTTTTTATTTCCTTTAATAAACATTTTAAAACAGCTTCATTATAATAATGTATTTTGATTAACGATGTTTACCACAGCGCTGGTAGTGAAAATTGCTTTCCCATAAATTAAACCAATAAATGTTAGTTGATGAATTATTGTCTAAATGTAAAATGTTAAGAGTCTAATTCATTCAAAGCAACTCTACTCTGTACAGTAACTACAAAATCTACATATTCATATAATAATAAAAATAATTAATTAATTTGATTTACCAACAGCTACATATAAAGCATTTTGTTTTGTTTTCTTTCATTTTCTAATATTCACTGTTTCAGTGAGGAATGAACACAAATACTCAGATTGAGCAATCCTGTAACTTTGCATGACCATATTGCACAGTAATTGATTTTAGAAAATGTTAAAAATGTCTTAATGACATACTTCATGCTCACCTTCAGCCAGTATTTTCAAAATTAAATTCACCAGAGCATCTTGAGGTATTACAAAAATAATCTGAGGAATCTCATTGCAGTTTATTTAACTTCTGGAATACACAAACCATTGTGATATATACAGTACACAGTATATACATGCAGATATTTATAGTTATTAATTTATTGATTAATTTATTGATGATTCTTTCAACTTTTTTGAATTGTTTAGTATGTGTTGCATTGTGTTTTGTTTTTCTTTTCAGAAGCAACAACTCACACGCAACCTAATAATTAAGATATAAATACACATTCTATATTGAAATGTATTTAAATCAGAATTGTATTAAAAGATTAAGCACGATATTAAAGAATAAGTAAGAACAAGTCATTTGCACTGTTTTCATTGAAGAACAACAACAGAATGACATGCTGAGCAGTTAAAGATGTGGACACTGGTTGATTATAACAAACTACTTTTCAGAATGATAATTCACAACAAGCCACACATCTTAGTTGGAGTGTTTGACATAAAACATGTCAGGTAAAACCAAACAGACACAATTCAATTTCACATGCGGATATCAATTTGTACTCCTGACTTTGGCTTACTTGTTTTTATTTTTTTTCCATCTGAATTACATTAAAAGAGAATTTTTAAAAAAATCATGGACACTTTCAACTCTTCTCTGATAGCTACTTGTTCATACTGATTTCAGATAATGCTTTGCAAGTCTCTTGTATTTAGCAGAGCAAAGGGCTGTGTACCCTCGAGGTAAATTTACCAGCCCTCTCAAAAAAAAAAAAGTAGAAAAAACAGCACGAAAAAGGGAAAGCGTTGGGGGCAAGTCTAACATTTTAACATCTCCGTGTTTCATCTAAATCACTGACAACAAAATAGCCTCTAGCGTGATTCTCTCTGCCTCTCCCTCAAAGTTAACTATGACATCTGGCATGGGCTCTGAACACCATGACAACAGACACCACGATTACAGACACCACGGCAGCATACAACTGTAGTGCAAGAAAAGAGACACTGAGGAAGAGAGGGGGAGGCACACAGCTTGTTAATGGAAGGGGGGGATGCAATGTAAAGAGATCAGTAATTACCATTATTTAAACAACTCCCAATAACAAGTGGATTATAGAGCCTAGCTATTGTGAAGACAACCAGTGTTCTAATGTTTCTGATGCAAATCCTTTTTCCCCCTAACAAGTTTCAAAATCTAGCATTGATTTGACAAGGAACATATGGTGGTGATGGCAAATGTACAGTAAAATACATAATTTGTGTTAAGCTAATAACTGAGGACACACACTTGTTTTACAGTGAATATGTGTATGCATTATTCATTTAAGCATTAAGGATCCAGAGGAGATTGTACATGAGCCCCTCTGTGTGCCCTGGGGCTATTGTCATGGTGGGCATAATGGGAGGGGATTGTAGTGCAAATTTTGTCATCTGTACATTCTAACGCTGCAATTTGGGATGGGACTCCGTGAGAATCACGACGAGAGGTCCGAAATGTGCAGATGAAGACAGAAGGAGAGAGATGGCAGAGAGACAGAGAGAGAGAGAAAGAGAGAAAGGAGGGAGAGGGTCCTGTCTTTAGTGAAGTGAGAAACGCTGTGGCAGGTAATACTCTGGACACTGCCACTCACTTTGCCAATCAGGCAGAAATTATAATTTTAATAGACATTCAATTAGATTCATTATTTCACATTTCTTACTTGTGTCGGTCAAGACCCCTCTCCATTCAGATTTATCTCTGAAACACATTTTTGTTCAGGCAAAACGATGGATTGACAATGCAAGGGAAGAGTGAAGTCAATTTTGGTTGATGTCGCTGACGGCTTAGCATGTAATTACTGTCACACATGCACAATAGCAGTACTTAGAGAAGTGCAGGGACAATCAATTTAGTTTTCAGGATTGCAACTTAAGTATAAGTACATAACTTTGCTTGAAAGAGTAAAAGTGGAGCTTGTTTAAATGTGAATATATATAAATATATCTGGTGTTTTGGAAGTTTTTCCCCCTCTTCCAGTTTGAAAATCTGGGATGGATTGTCCAGCAGCACCCTCTTGTGGAGCCCAAATAAAATACAACCTGTGTTCAACACTGCAGCCTCTCTCTGCTCCCTTCTCTATGTATCCTGCTGCAGCACTCCTCTGGCTGGATCTTCCCTCCAGCTTCTTCCTGTCGGAGGTGCCCAGCCACTTCCCTTTTCTCTCACGTTGCACCTCGGCCTGTATGTCTCGCACGGTCCTGGCCCGATCTCAGTGACCTCTTAGTCAAATATTTAGATGGTCGATTTCAACCCCTTTAAAGAACTACCTCACAACCTCTCTCCATAAGGAAATCAATGGGATGAGTTCAAATGCCAGTGAAAATGTTCAAACATAAACAGGTTCATTGGAAGGCTATGGGGGGGGAGTGTTGGCAGAGGTAGGAGTATTGGTAGAAGGAAGTGGGGGCCTGAGGGGGGGAGGCAGCAAAAAGGGGGGTTGGAGGGTGTTTGGGGGTGATGCAAATGTATGCACAACCATCGAGCAGCTATGCATATGCATATGGGTAGAGAGGGATTACACAGAGGGATGAGCAGAGATACTGAGAGGGTTTAAAAAAAAAAAAAAGGGGGTGAACGCTCAGGACACAATGAAGCAAGGCGGGGCGTTTATGTTTACCAACGCAGGAGACGAGACAAGAGCAGAATAGAGAGGAACGCATTTGGTCCATCATGGCAAAAATGGGCTTCGTCTCTTGTGCTAAACAGAGTGACCTCTAGTCGGGGCCTTGGGGGAAGAGGGTGTGGAGGGGGCAGAGTAGTTAGAGCAGCCTACTCTCACAGTTCCCTTCAGGGAGCGTCACTGCACCAAGTAGCATGGACAAACCAGGGCATTAATATCCTCATACTAACCCCCTGACAATACCCCATTATGTATGTACGCCTCTGTGCATTACACACCTTGAACTAGAAACAATCGTGCCCTTTTTCTTTCTCTCCCCTTAGCACTTGAACCACAGCCAAGAAATGCAGCAAGCACATTTTATTATATATTTTTTATTTCATAGGCAAACAAGGGGTGCACACACACACACACACACACACACAATGAACACCTTCACTGTGTTCTTTACATAATCAGTTACCTTGTGACATCTACCTTTGCTGCAAATGACTGTTTGCCTTTTATTCTGCTCTGTGTTTTCTCTCTATCTCTCCCTTCCAGCCATGTGTATCATCTATAATTACAATTCACACAGATTCCAGCCCGCCATGCTAAAACCCAGCCTACAGTATTGAATAAGAAAGCAGCTTGTATGGTGCAAAGGGGAAACATGACAACCCAGACACAAGGGAGGGAAGTAAAGAGAAAGAAAAAATCTAAACACAAGCTCTGGCTGTGGGGTAACAACATCAGCACAGTATTATGATGTTTCTAAATGGGGAGCCTGTCTCGTGACATGGGTCCCTGTCCAGATATCGATTGCTCCTGTGGCTGCAACACTAACAGCAGTGGAGAGCAGTTGAACTTTAAAGCAAATAGTCCTTCTCCCCCACTCAGCGTCCTTTCACGGGCGATCAATACAGGTCGGCCCAGCTCGGCTAACACCTCTATCTGGAATAATGGCCTTCCTCCTATGCTTACTGACCAGGAAGATATATACACAGAGGTTGGAACGGGTGGGGAAAGGGGTTTCAAAAATGGAGAAAAATATGCATGAAGGGTGAGGTTCAAACATACAAAGCTACTCATATCAAATGACACAACAGTCAATCTTGAACAATATCTACCCAGTACTACCTGCTAAACTAAAATGGAGGGGACAAGCAAGCGGTTTGTCAGCATGTTGAGGTTATTACCAAATTAGGGATTAAAACTCCCATTTATCTATAAATGTCACAATATTAATTTTATTTTATTTTAATTATCTTATTTTATTTTGTTTTACCTTATTCTATTCTATTTTATTTTATTCTACTATTATATGTTACTCGTTCTTACATTCTATGTATGCACCATTCACCAAGACAAATTCCTAGTAATGTGAAACCTCTTCACTTACATGGCAATAAAGACGATTCTGATTCTGACTGATGCTGATTCTTTGCAATATAAAGAGACAAAAAGAGAAAGCACAGAACAATCTTATAAGAGGCTCAGATAGCAGGAAAACCTCTGGTGCTTGGACCTCATTGTTCTTTAACAATCTTCCATTTGCTTGCGTGCTTCATAGGTAGAGGTGGGCTGGGCATCTGTTTGAGCCACATTAGCCCTGTATTAGCCACTAAGACCCTGATGTTCCCCACTCCATTACTCGGCTGCATGGAGAAATGTGGAGACGATGGCCCCGAGAAGAGAGGAAGGCTGAGGGGTTCAGCATGGCTGGGCAGAGATCAAGTGTGAACTGGGAGAAACGCCCCTCGCTCATTCTGGATCACCCTGAAACCTCTCGGGAGCCCCAAAGGGATACACCCTGCATTCACCTCAGCCATGTCCAACATACTGCAAAACATGATATGAACTACCCTCATCATGTACAACACGTTTTCATAATAGAGCCATCAATGGCATGTATGTGCAATTCAAAAGAAACACAGTGAAGTCCGAACTGTCAGCAAGTAAATACCAGACATCTGCAATTATTCACAGTAAGTAAAACGAGGATCTTATAAGTAAAGAAATTTTGTTCGGTTTGTAGTGATGACAATACCAAGGAAAACGGTTGATTTTTCCTTTTTATCTTTTTTTCTTTTCTGGACATCAACTCATCTTTGTACAGAGACGTTTTGAAATGAACTACTGTTGGACCAGACACAGACTGCGCAAATGTTTCTCCATCCTTGTCTTTCTGTTTAAGAGTATTACTGTAAAACAGGCAACTGGATAATAGCAGGGTTCAAAGCAATGTGCAAAAAGAATGCAGTTTTTCCAGCTGAAATCATCTGATCCCTTCCATGCCTGAATCAGCTTCAGCTGTAAGCCAGATCGCTGAAGAGGAACACAAAGGGGGAAAGCAAGTGAGAGAGAGAGAGAGAGAGCGCAAAAGCGAGAATGTGAGAGAAACGACAGAGACAGGAAAAGAGAAATTTGAGAGAATGCAGCACAGTGCAAAGTGCTTAAAGATGGCTGATGTCAGAAGAAGACAGTTCTTGGCATCGGGAGTTGGGAGGGTGGTGAATCATGTGGCCAAGGCAGAGGCCAGTCTGAACATGGAATGTGACAGAAGCCTCAAATATGGCGGCACTGGAACTCAAAAATCTCTTGGCTCGTGGATTTCTACAGCAGCAAGCTACTGTGTAGGGAACTGCTGACTGCTGACTGCAGGAATTTCACTCCTCGCTGAGGATCAGAAGGAGATCCATCGTGACAAAAAGTCCCTCATTAAAGACTCAGGCAGACTGTGACCAAGATTACAGCAAACTTGTTTGTTAGCAAGTGCATGCATTCATCTAGGCATGCAAAATAATTTCTGAACTTTGCAAACTTTCCATAGTATTACACTGTATACAGTATAATACAACATGTTCAGAATTTCCAGGATGTCTGCACACGAGCACACACGAGGCTCACAATCCCTCAGAGCATACAAAGTGTGACTGAGTGATGTGTCACCCACAAAAATGAAGAGCATATTTGAATTTCAAAAGGACAGCTCCCAAGGTTCAGCCTTCCCAGTTCTTAATTGTGTCTTAACTGCTCTAGCCTATTTTATGGATAGAGGTGGGCTGGTCCTCTATCTGAACTCCATTAGCCCAGTATTAGCCGTAGTGACCGTAATGGTTCCCACTTCATTACTCTGTTGCTGGGAGAGGCGAGATGATGGCCTAGGGGACAGATGAAGGCCGGGGGGTTCAGCATGGCTGGGCAGAGCTCAAGTGTGAACGGAGGAAACGCCCTTTGCCCATTCTCAGTCCCAAATTCTGTCTGAAACCCCGAAACTGGGTACCAGCCTGCATTCAATGCGCCCCTGTCCAACACAGATCCCTCACACAAAAGACTCAGCAGTTATGAATAAGTCTTTAGCTACAAACCACTCCCCCTCTCACGCATCAGGACACTTTAAGAGCAAATGAAACACACCAACAGATAAAACTACAATAGCCCATAATCCCATGTAATATTCATTTATTTACATTCACATCATTCATTCATTGTAAAAGATTTCAAAGGATGTCTACCTAAATACTCCAACATGTGCTAGGTACGCCAGAAGTTTTGTTACTGAACCCTTCACTCCTGTTTTTCTAGTAATTCCCAAAGTTATTAGGTCAAATTGCATTAATTGCTGCGAGCAGAGGCCATAAGGCATCTGCAACAGGCTGCCTTTGACAGCAGTGAACTGTGCATGTGTGGAGAATCCAGAAACAAGTGGCACTGTCCTATGGCTGAACCCAGGAACTGCTCTTACACATGTCTCACCTTTCATCCCATGACCCCATTATTTCTCCTTCCATAGAAACATCACCAAACAGAACATGTTTGATTGCCCTGGCCCTCCGATCCCTCTCCCTCTCATAATGTTATCTTAAGAAATGTGGAAACGATTGAACCTCCATTTGATTTTGGCGGCCAAAATGACTACCACATTGGCCATGAATGTGTGTGTGTGTGTGAGAGAGAGAAAGAGAGAGAGGAGTTCCCCCGAGAGATTGCACTGAGGGATTCCAGGAGTTGTGTGATCCACTTCCTCTCATCATGGCAAATTGACCATGTGCACTTGACGGCCAGCTGAGTAATCTCCTGACACGTCGGATTTAACACACCACTCTGCAATCACAGAAAGAAAAATAACTTTGGGGAAGAAAAGTCATAAATAACCTGGCAGAGAGGGAGCTTCACTCTCTACTTGCCCTCTGAACCTGGTTGAGAAAACAGTCAATAAAGGAGGAGGCACATGATTTTCGCTGAAGATATGTGGATGTAATCATTAGGAGAACCATTATATGACCGGGAGCGCAATACTAACCTTGTACACTGAAAACAGTCAAAAGTTATTTTTGATAATAATGGCAACAGGGAACATTTTAGGTCTGAGGACAGGATTTGGTATTGATAACTAATCTTACAAAAGATCAATGGATGCAAATTTATGACAACTCAAACAAATTGCTGAAACAAGGAAAAATGTAGAAAGCTACAGAAAAGTTCTATCCCGGACATAATGAAAATGCAAATCCTAGAAGCTGCAAAGAAGAGTAGCACATAACAGTTATGCATTTGGCATTAACTGCTGCTGCCCCAGTGGCATTTGCTAAAGGAAACTGTTTAAAGTCGGAGAGAGTTAGAGGGACACAGTGAGATGCCATCAGAGCATCAAGAAAACAGAGAATGAAGAAAACAGTGAAGAAAGAGAGACATTGCCAGAGACTGTCATTCCTCACTGGAGGTGTGAGCAGAAAGCAGTTTGAATCCAGGAGGATGTAGGCCGTGTTCGTTAGAAGCGAGGATTACATTTGGTTCTTGCACGACTGCCGACTTTTCATCACACAGTCACACTGAGCCACCGCTGGCCTCCCAAATCTGTTACCAGACGCCACTGAAAGTGGCCCACCAAACAGAAAAAGTCTGCTGCCATCTGAGGAACATAAAGGCTGATAGGTAGGAGTGGGTAGACAGAGGCTGAAATTGTTTGTACATTTACACAGCCACAGACCTGTCTAGGAGTGCATTTGTCTTTGAGTAACAGTGTGAAGTCAGAAGAGTGGTTGGGAGAAACAGAGAGGAGGGGAAGGAGAGAGTGAGTGAGGGAGGGAGGGCAGTTGAAGGGTTTAGGGGAAAAAAATGTGGTCATCAATTGCTGGCAGCAGATCCAGGGAGAAGATTATTGGACTGTAACCCAGCGGCAGATGTCTGATGAGTGTCTATTAACCTGCTTCCTACATCTCGTAGGCCGTGTCACTGATGAATTCAGACCAGGAGGCCTTGTCCCGCCCAATAGGAGGGGTCGGTAATCCCTCTCCAGGAAATAGCTGCCAGAGACCTCAAGCCCTGATTGGCTGTATTTGTGCTGCTCTGGCACAACTAACAGGAGAGGGATGCTATTGAGGAGACGGGAGTCAACTCCTGCTGCTTTCCCCTCCATTGCTCCACCATCATCGTTTCACCTCACTCTTTCATTCTTCTTTTTGTTTCTCTTCATCTGGTTCCTGTGTGTTTGTCTAACAGCTTGTTTATTCTGTCCTTACTTCTGTCCATGTGCAAATGCCTCTGTCGATAAGTCCCATCGCTGCTTTTACCCAAATCGACCTGAATAAGTCAACAGATCAAACATGCCTAGTCTTGTCTTGTCCACACTATGAAACACAGAAGCGTATTAGCTCAATGGCACAGCAGCTGGAGGTACAACATCACACAATTACCAGGGCCTTGGCCATAGCTCATCTAAATCCCACATATGAGGCTTGGATATGGGGTTACTTGACTGGGTTCCTGAGTCGCCACTGGTTCAGGTCCAGCAAATTACTACACGGACACGGCAAAGCCTCTCCCACCTGCTCCCCAACTCTGACTGCTACTTAGTTGTGCCCATACAGGAGAGTGGCTGAGACCATTAATAATCCTCTAAAGGCTGTTCTGTCACGGTTGTTGATAGGCAGCATCCATTAGGCCAATATAGTTTTATTTAGGATATGATTATCATTGTGGTCTGTAAAAAAAAAAGTAAATTTTACATATATATATATATATACCAAAAAAAGTTGAAAAACGATGAGAAACTGACACATTTTTATAAACCTTTTGTGGTCCATTTGGTGTGTTTGTAAAGGAAAGCATGTCCCAAATGACTGGGTGATATATGAGTTTGGTATCATCTGCCAACAATTCATATTTCTGTCATCACCTCTTGGACTTTTGCTTCCCTTCCCTTTTCTCTGTGCAGAACAAAACAGACAGTTTTGGAGGGTGGCCATCTGAAAGAAAACTCATCTCCACCCAACCATCTGAGTGTGCCAGTTAGTTTCCACTGAACCTGTTTAACTAGCGGCCCAGTAAGCATGGCCTAGGACAACATGGCTGGCTTGAGGCAGTGTGGAGGGCAGAGAGAGGGAATAAGGGGAGTGAGAGCTCAGGGTCTTCACATCTGTTCCTGTATTAAAGGCATATGGGCCGGGCCGAGCCATCCGCTCATGAGCATGCAAAGACCCCGTCCTGAGTCCAATCAGTGTTGATGGGGGTGATGTAATGGACCTGTGTTGGCCTCCCTTGTCCTCTCAAGCACAGTGCAACCACACAATGCCGCATAGTAGGCCTGACAACATGCCAGCTTGCTGTCAACACCTGCCCCTCAAACACTGCTGGGATGAAGGGACACATGCAGGGGGAGTGAAAGGATGGAGAGGGGTGTGGACTGAGGTAGGGAGAAAAAAGAGGGGGGCAGCCTGTAGGAGCACTAGATTCGCAGAGGGCTGAAGAGAGAAAAAAATAAATGGAGCAGAAAAGGACATAGGAATGGGTAAAAACAATAAATTATTGTTTTCAAGAACCTTGCATCAATTTAGCCATTTTTAACAGATAATGACCACATACCAACATGTTCATCTTGATATCAAATAAACATACTAAATATAATTTTAATGTAGCTGTGTTTTAAATAAGTTATATGCAGCTCAACAAAAATATGTTTTATTGCATGTTAGATACAAAAAAGGAAGGTTTGGGTTGTTTGTGTAGTCAGTAATAATTCTATAACCACTATCTAGCTCTCCTGCCAGATTCCAATTTGTGTTTTTCTGACAATATCCAAGACCAGAGAGAGAAGGGGAGATACAGTACAGTACACACACAGCAGTAGAGTGTGGTGTGTGTTGTCTATGTGTAAATGTGTGGCTGTATGGTAATCAGGAAGAGGCCTGCTGCGCTAACCTCCCTCTGTCAGAAAATTAGGAGCCTGTGGAACATGTCCCTTCCGCATTTATCAGTGACACCGCCATGCCTGGACCCACACAATTGTGTTTTTATCTGGCCCCACAAAACAACCATTCATCTTGGTGGTGTAACGGAGGAGAAGTTAAGGGAAGGGAACAGGATCAAGGGATACTACGCTTTGGTGATCAGGTATGCCGGTGAGGAAAGGGTGGCCTGGATGCCTGACTTGGCTGACTGAGTGTCATTTCGGGGTGGGGGGGCTTGTGTGCAGCTTGGCTTCTCAGAAGGATAAGGTGTAGTCGCTCTGTGGTGACCCAGCAGCTTGTTACAGGAGATGTAATGAGGTCAGATTACAGGCTAGTCCACAAACTGGCTGCAAAAGGTTGGCCCATAATCCCACAGTCATTAAAGGGATGCTTTGTTAAAAGTGGATGGAAGAGAGCGGGGAAAAAAGAGATGGAGTGAACGAAGAAGAGGGGAGAATATAAGAGGTGTGTGGGGGAACTCAATAACACTTGATTCGATATGAAAAGCCTCTTGTTGCCACCCAGGAGAAGCCCGGCTAGGAAGGATGTGAGGGAAGCCAGCCGAGAGACTCCTACAACCAGGAAACAAGACATGCCTTGTTCCGGGTTTAAGGAGCAAACAGATTAAGATGAATTGATGCAAGCTTAGTGACTTTGGAGAATGGGGGAGAAAAAACGCCCACAGATCAATAAGGCTTAGGAAGCAAGCAACCAAAGGCAGAATCTCCACTCACATTCTGGGGGATAACACTCATTGAAGGAAAGGGTCTTAGATCTCATATATCCTTACTTTGTGTGGTTTAGATGGGGAAAAAAAGGCATTCTGGTGTATAATAAAAGAATTAACAAATCTAAAGAAACAGGAAAAACAAGATTTTAAACAATGAGGTTTTCAGGGAAAAAAATGGAATTTAAAATTTTCTCCGGCACGCTGTAAAACATGGTGGAGAACATCGCTGAAAGTATGCAGGGCGTAGTAAATTTTGAAACAGGAACAATGAATCAAGGTTTCTACAATTCATATGAATATCTGCATATTTTTTTTAGAATTTACATTTCTGGGGTTTGAAAATGTAAGCGCCTGTACTAACTGCGTGCACTAAAACACACAAGGGTTTTAAAATAAAGCATATGCAGATCACACCAAAAGTCCTATTACTAGCAAGCTAACATACATCCAGTGTCCCACAGTGCACTGTGACAGATCCGTGCCTAAGCCGGTCTGGCGGGGCCTGCGCCCTCGTGTTTGCAGAGATCAGAGAGAATCATCTGGGTTAACATGGTAATTATACAGCAAAGCTTTGCTATCTCAGGCTAGATCTGATACTGTTTTTTCTCCTCTCTACTCAGGGATCTCAGGCCTCCAGTCAGGAGGAGCGACAGCCGTCTTCCAGAGCTAATCCCTCAAGAGGTGTTCTACCACTGTCAACTTAATGAAAATGAGCATGCTGTGAGTGCAGGCATTTGATTACAAGAATAAAAAAAAGACATGGCCCCATCTACTGTATCAATATTGACAGGCCTGAATGAAAGTCAAATTTCCTTTCCTATGTCCAGAATTCTCAGAAAGAAAATCAGCAGAAAATCTGCTCCTGGACTGTAGGCCAACACTACTCAGAAGCTATAAATTACTCTACCATAAAGTATTAAGGCTGGCCAACAACACTGTCTCTGATCCTAACCATGTCTTCAACAGTGAATACAAACTGTTACCATCAAATTGGAGGTACAGGATTTAATTAAGTTAGACTGAAGTACTCACCAGTCAATCCTAGAATTAAATACGCAGCTTAAGCCCAGATCGAATGTCCGCTGAAGGGCTTTGAATACAGTCCTCTGTGATTGTGATTATTCTAAATGTATGTATCTTTGTTTGTTGTCTTGTTATGCAAATAACGCTGCTGTGATGCAAGAAGTATTCCAGACATTCTCTGACAATAAAGTAACAGCATCAAATTACTAATAATATTTTTATTTCTGTATTAATATGGTTATGTTAATAATTGTTTGAATTAAATGTCAAACTGAAGACTGAATTGAAGCTGCATACGCGTGTGAGTCTGAAAAATGCATGTCTTGTGTTCAGTTCTTTAATTGCCTGTAAAGTTATTCATGCTCCTTCTTTTCCCTCTGACCTGTTAGCTTTGCTATTATGGGAGTATCTGAACACACGCATGCAGAATACCACAGTGGTTGGTGACCTCGACATCTGTTGAGACTGACTTGGTGGGCGTTCCTGGGCCTGGATCACGTGCTTTGGACTGACCCTGTATGGTGATTGAATTACAATTTAAAAAAAATAAAAATAGGTAAGCTGACCTCTAGCTAGACAGACTATTGCCTGACAAAATTATGAAAAGGGCACCAAGAGTAACATTTAGCTGCTTTACATAACATGACCAACTATAAGAACAATGTCACGTTGTTTTGTAGAAGTAGAACATTTTAAATAAAATATAGCTGACCTCTGACAGCACTGAAATTAGTATTTTCTTTGCCTCTCGTGTGGTGTTAAAAACTCAACCTACGAATGACCTTCAATCAATTTCAATTTGGAAAAATAAGCTGAAATGATATTGCTTGACCTATAATACAAAAAAAAATAATCAAATCTTGCAATATTATCACTGTATTAATCACAGTTTCAGTTAACCAAAAAAAAAACCCTGTGTGGGGGGGAAGGAGCACTGTACACCTACAACTGTTATTTCCCAGTATGTTTGTTTATATTTTTCTGTATTTATTGTATTGTGCATTGTTGCTGTGACCGCAGGTGTGCCCTTTAACCCCAAAGTCATTAGCCTTTGCAGTCTGGGTCTCTAAACTGCACCACGCTGGTGCAAAACACGTGCAGAGAAAGAGACAGAGAGAGAGAGAAACAGAGAGAGCGGGGAAGGGGAAGAAGGCTCTAGGGCCAATTACGGCCCAGAGAAAACAAAGGGCTATATTTCAATGATTCCTCCAGCTGTGCTGTTTATGAGCTGTGTGCTTAGTCTCTCTGTGACCTTCACCTCCACACTTGCCCTCTCTGAGGGAAAACAAGCTAAAATGCCCTGATGCTCAATCTTTCATTTCCCCTTGTTTTTCCAGTATTTCCACAATATTTTTTTTCTTCAGACGGTTGCCGAAAACATATTGTTTATTTGATTCAGAGTTCTGTTAATATTTGTTATTTCACAGTTTTTCATGCCGCAGCACTTTTAGTGCCACCTTGACATCTTGTTGTGCCATGTATGAAATAGCCTTAGAAATGAAAGTAAGAAAAAAATATGGACTAATCTAAGGCTTAATGGCAGGGCGTGTGTCATATGTAACCTTTATAACTTTGCTTGTCAGTCAGCACCCCACCACCATCACACATACACACGTGCACACCCATTACGGACCTCATAAGCAGGGTCTGGGTATCAGTCACTGTGGCCCTTTGACAGGTCTAACCTTCCCAAGCGGCGGGATACACCATCTTCACTGCAGTCCTATTGACCAAAGCAATAAGCCATTCTATATGGTGTATTAAAGTCATTTTCCACATGCTACCTCAGCACGACCCATTGTTCATGCAAGCTCCTGCTGACCATGAAGAGAGGTGGAAAGGGAAAAAAAAAGAAACCTTTCCAGAGCTCCCGGACCAAATTGCAACACTTTGCACAGTTCACATGATTTAAGGAATAAGTCCTCTACTGGAAATGTTTTTTTTTCCTTCCTAACTTAAAAGGTGCAGCCATTATCATGGTTACTTGTGAGGCAATTTTGGACTGCAGACTCTGTACCAGAAACAGCTCCACACTTGGAGGTCTATGTCCTGACAACCCAGAGAGCATGTTCCATTTATGTTCTCAATCCAGTCTCCCATTTCATTTCCCTTAAATTTGCAAGCAAAAAAGGGGAAGAGGAGGGGCTCTTTTGTTGGCAAGCAGTGGCTGTGTAATATGTTGAGGCCATCTGCGTAGTCCGGTGGCTGCTCTCTGCTGCTCCCTGTGTCAGAGGTGGTGTTGGAACCGCTGTGTACCTCACCCTGGCCTCTGCTGAAATCAGCTCCAGTCTGGGACCATGTGACAAATGATTCCAATCTAGGCTGAGCGCCCTTGACTTGACCCTGACCGCTGTAGACAATAAGGGCAAGCTCAGTCACTGGAAAAGATGTTCTGCGCTAATAAACCCGAGTGCGGACCAGGGGTAGCAGCGAGCGGAGGCACGACTGAGGGGTTGGGGGTGGGCTGAACAGGAGAAAGGGAGGGGGAGAGTTCAGGTTTTGACCTCTCAGGTGCAGGTTGATAATGAGTCTCCCTGTTTGCTCTGTGAAAATGACCTCAGAGAGATGAAAGGATCCAGAGCACAACAAAGAGCCTCATTCTCCGCTCCCCTGAAATGGGATCATTCTTGAGGATTGGCTTATGAATGCACTTTCTATTTCGCTGCTTTTAAAGGGCACTTAAGCCAAAATACAAACATGTAGAAGCAGTTGGGCTAGATGCCGCCGCACAGCCACTGAAACCAGGCACGCCTTCTCTCAGACCCCACACATGCAAACAAAACAGCCGAACGCACACATAAAAGCAGACGCTCACTTGCACACACATGCATGCAAGCACAAACATGTAAACACACACACACACACAGACAATATCCCAAATCCTGCTTGTGCCTCCCCTTGTCTCCTTAATAAACCCTATAAAATGAGTGTGCTCTTGCCAAGCTTGGTGCCGTAAACATGCCACTCCAGAAAGGTTCTGGGCATCCCGCTAGTTATGCTAATGAAACCCCCACCCTCCTCTGTTTTTCACTCTCTCTTATCCTGCTGGCACAGCCTTCAGTCTTCCGCAATACACCACTCCATTGTCATCCCCTGCCCCTGTTCTGCTGGCATCAGACTAGATAATACACAGCAAAACGAAGATCCAAGAACCCTTGTAAAAAAACATGGCAAGAGAATAATATGGTTATTATTTCTTTGAACTCAAAACCAGGCCATTGTTCTTCATTTTTGTGCCCCAATTTGTAGCAAAATATGGTACAAAATATGATTATCTTAACAATGCGTATGCATGGACGGCTAATTATAATGATATAAACAATGTCTCCGAGGTAAGCGATAGAAAAGACACAACAGGAGGTCATAATGTATTGAACAAAACAAAACTGACTGTTGAGCGTCGAGCAGTCAAAGTTGTTCACAGCCAGGAAGTAGAGGCAGGACTTCTTGTAGTGCCGATTCTGGCAAAGAACAGGGTATCAGCAGGTTCTTTGTCATGGGGACTTTGAGGAACTTAGTGTTGAGAGGGGAAAGTGCTGGGCACGACAGGAACCACTGAAGTCTGCTGAACTCTGCTGAGTGTCAATGTGGCAGCCTGGATTATATTCTCCCTCCTTTGGCTCCAAAACACGAAACCCACTTGACACTGCAGCCCAAACTTTTGTTTGTGTAAATCTAAGTGTGGGTAGGTGTGTGAGAATGCACATTTGTGTCTCTGTGTGTGTGTGTGTGTGTGTGTGAGCCTTCATGCAGCTTCGAGGCCGAGGTCTGTGCGTGTGGCTTTCTCAGAGTTGTTCGGTAAGCCAGGGCACTGACGTGGATTTGTGGCTTGACTGCAGAGGAGTTTATCGCAGATAATTACATAAGAATGTGCTGGAAAAGGAACAAACCACGGACAGTCTGGGCTGGCAGATGCTGAGCCTCGGCCTACACAGTGCCCCGTGCTCCCTGCACTCCAGCCTCACACACTCCAGCCCCCACTGGGCCTCTCTAAGCTTGAAAGGGCAGCAGAGAAAACACTGAAACACCAGGGAGCCCAAATCAGCTTCTCTTTTATAGCTCACCCTGCAGCCCCCTTACCTCTCTTTCATCCAGCGTACACAGAGGACAGTTCACTGCATACACAACTCAAAATATTCTATTTTTCAGCCTGTAGTTATACACAAGTTACTTTAAATGGGATAACTGTGAATTCAAGATTCACAATGGGTAAATAACATGGAATTATCTGTAACAAACACTACTGAATAATAGCAAAGAAAAAAACCAATAAAATTGATGATGATGATGGATGATTTATTTCTATATCAGCATTGTGTGAAACGTTTGCAAATCCAATTCTGGATTGTTTTTAATTCTCAGCCTCTTATAGTGTGTATTTAACTGGCCTATTTACATTTCTAATAGACAACAATGTGATATTTTTTGGCAACAGATGATGACTTGGATGTGTGGACTGTGATGCCACTGAAACGCGAACTGTAGTGTGACAGGGGACCAACTATGGTAGATGGACCTTCATAAGCCTACACAGTGTGGGAAATGTGTTACGACAACGAAATCTTTTGTTGCAGTGGACTAACGGTTACCTGCGGAGAGTCATCTTTAAGTGTTGACATGTCTGCTCAGTAGCTAGAAGGAAAAAAACTCATCTCCAACAAACAGAAATGTTTGCCAACAGTACAATAGAGAGAGAAAAAGGTGCAGTACTGCCATAAACACATGATCTGTCACCATGATAAAAAGCACAAGATAAACTCACTCACCCTGCGTTGTCAGTGACACACTCACTCATACAAAAAGACTAACAGATGTGTGCGCTACAGCAGCAGGTATAGAAAACAGTTGCGGGTTTAATGGTTTATTCTGTATTATGAAGGAAACCAAGAGCTCAGGGACCACTGAGATGCTTTTTGTAAGGTTCCTTCGCTTCTACTCAGCCATTAGATGGAAATTATTTCTGATCACTACCGAGCAGCACCTGAATCGAATGAGTGACCCCAAGGTGAACACGGTACTATATAGCCCTACTGCAGGCTCATTCAGCCATTCATCCACTGTAGACATCATTACTTCCATATTTTACAGGTGTCCAAAGTGATATGGTTGTACTGTGTGTGTGTGTGTGTGTGTGACAGAAAGATGTAAACGTAAGACTGGGAGACAGAGATTAAAGAGGGAGATGAGCTGTAAAACAAGGCATATCTCGAGTGAAACCTGGAAATCAGTCATCTTACATTCATCTGAAACATAGATTGTTATTTTAAAAAAAAACAAAAAACAAAAGCATATATATGTATGGTTGCAGAGGCTCCCAATACTCTGTATGTGTAATAAATCGCTTTGTCCAGGTTCCTTGTGTTCACTACAACATAAGTTTTGTTTTTACCAGGAAATAAAGTAATTCTCTCTTATAGAGCTCAAAAAAACTGTTGACACTGACAGTCGAGATTGATTGGAGGCTGAAATGCAGTGTCCATGTTTCTCCAAAGCACAAAATGGTCACTTATAGCATGTTATGGAGATTGCCTTCAGTATAACTATGTGTTTATGTGTGGTGAGAGGGGGAAATGTCTCTATTGCAGATGGTGTGTGTG
Source organism: Scatophagus argus (assembly GCF_020382885.2). Classification (NCBI taxonomy): domain Eukaryota; kingdom Metazoa; phylum Chordata; class Actinopteri; family Scatophagidae; genus Scatophagus; species Scatophagus argus. The sequence goes on along the minus strand of NC_058496.1, from coordinate 5,034,548 downwards.
TGTGTGTGTGTGTGTGTGTGTGTGTGTGGCAGGGGGTATCTATGTGCTGGTGTACCAAATTGGAAATTGAAGTTTATAAGGTCGCTGGCAAAAAGCTCTCCTCTGCCCTCTTAAGATAATGAAAACAGCAAAGCGGGAACTAAAATCTGACCACTGCAAAACTGAAACCGCACCAAGGTAAGAAGATGAATAACCTTGTGCACCAGCCCACTGAATTCTGGGTATCAATGCCTTTTCAATTCACTTACTTTTTCGCAATCATCAAGGTCAAAAGGCAGTTTCTGCTACCACAGAAATAAATAAAACAGGTTGGCAGCAAATTAAATAGAGAGGGGAACAAAGCCATGCCTCCAGCAAGTAACAGAAAAGAAAAAAAAAAAAAAACAAGAGTAGAAAATCTCACATGAAAGCTAATTTCAGATAACATCAAGCATTGCCATTTGACTAATTGGAATACACTTTACTCTTCATACAAAAATGCCATTAGCACTTAAATTATTTTGTGTTAAAGACTGCTATTGTTCAAAGCTTTATTTTCCCACCCATGACAGCATTTAAAAGAAGTCGATGGTGAAAATGGCAGATTAATCCAATTGTCTGTCATGATTACAATACCTTAAAAGAACACTGCATTAGCATTATTTTCTTGAGCAGAGATTTCACTTTGTCTATGAAACGTTCAAGTGTATTCCCTGTTTCCAGTATTCTGTCAGCGGTCCGTCTATCCCCACTTCCCCTCACCTACTTTTGAACAAGGTACGCTTGAGCTGAGCAGCTCTCACAAGTCCGCTAATGTTTGAATGTTCGTCATGTATCAGTTACAGCTGGCTAATGTCCAATGTTGCACTTAAGAGTATGCGTACAATCTATGAATCTAATTGCCTGTTTTTATGTCTCGTTTACAGCATTTCCCTTTATGTCAATCCCGTACGTGTTATTTAATGTTAAAGAACACGTTAGGTGTTTTCGATTCAGACTGCAATATGTCTTCATTTAGGATTGTGTACAACAGAGAAAAGTAACCAGGTCGCTCCAGTTCCTCACCGTAAACACAATTCAAAGGACCAGTGCTCACACAAACTGTGGTCTCAAAACCAAAAATCCAGACTCAGCGTAAAATTTTCAACTGCACACACTCAGGGAGAAGCTTGCTGACACTGAGGCCAGATAACGGATAACAAATAAATAAATTAATGAATAAATGAACTATAAATAAATACAGGTTATTTTCTATTGATAAACTACAGTCTACACAAAACACATAATAAAAAAAATTCTGGCTAAGTCGTGGTATCAATGGAGCGTTTAACAGACAAAAAAATCGACTGAGAATTTATCCTTGCTCTGCTTTTCCTTCATTTACTCCTATACAGGGCTCCCCCTGTTCTCAGCTGCTGTTTTCACAGGGTTTCTTTCCACAGAACAAGCCAGCAGAATTTAATAATCTTGTGATCATGTGATACTGAGGAGTGTCAGCCACCGCTCAAGGTTATTGTCTGCACCTGTTTCAGCATACAGTACACTTTTTGTTACAGGATCTGGTGCAGTTTGGCGAAAAATAGAAGACGGGTGAGAACAGTTTATTACTGTTTAGAAGCCTCCTTATGAGAGCAACACAAGCACATAAGAGAAAGAGAGTAATGATATGCTTTAGGTCAATATTTTACCCAATGATGCATTTTGGGAGGCACACCTCTGCAGGGCATGTGTGAAACAATGGGTGTCATAACTGGTCTGTGCAGCTTATTAATCTTCCCTCGCCCTCTAATCAATCTGTTTCTCCGCTCGCAAACACTGGTTACATTCCGGCGTTAAACGAGAGACCATCTTTCACTGTGGCACAAAAGGGTGGCTCCAGGATGGTGATGTCTCTCTCACAGGAGGCAGCCGGGAGTAACAGCACAAAGCGACTTCCTCAGGATGTTTTCAAATCAATGACAGCAAGATTAAGCAGGGGAAATGTTACCGAGAGCTGATGTGTTGTCAAGCTTGTGTAGCAGCAGAGGACATCAAGTTTTTCTTTCCATGGTTGATTCAGCTGTGTATGAATCAGCTAGGATAAGAGAAGTCATTTATTTCTAAGAGTTTGGCCTTCATTGTTTTTATCTTGAAGCCAAAAGAAAAATAGCGAGTGATTACATGCTGTCTAAATAACAGTTTTCAATGACAAAGCAAAGTCAGAGAGATTTCCGAAGTTGTGACATCATGTTATGTTGTGTCATTATCGAATTTAGGTTGGATTTTATTAGGCATATCCAGTGAAACAAGTGGTGTCATGCTTACAACTGGGAACCATTTGAGAAGTATGTTGTGAAGTCATATTGTAGTATTCAGCTAAAATTACCCCACAGATGACAGCAAGGGGAAGTAGCCACTATTCTTCTTATTCCCCACTGTACAGTCATACTGCAGCAATTATTCACAATCTTTGATTATCCTCAGAGAGGGGTGGGGGGGGGGGGATAATCATGGCTGAAAATCAATTTCAGGGACATCAGGAAAAATCAAAAAGCTAGTAGAGTGCCAACAGGGCCAAAGGCTTGTGCGAGAGAAGAGAAGGGATTTTTTTCTCATCATCGCTTCGGTTTTCCCTTTGCTAAGGGTAATCAGCCAGCAGCACCAGAGAGCTTGCTGTTAGTCAGAGCCAGATCCTGATCCTGTTCAGAGCTGCTAGTGATGTAGAGCCAGGTAGCATCCAATTAGTGCTTAGTGCAACTTAATGCAAAGTGCTGGCACTCAGCACACCGAATCCAACTAGTTGTCATAGAATTTCCACGCTTCTGCTGTCAAATTCATGAACATTTGCTGATTTGCTTTGCCTTCTCAAGGCACCATGAAGTTGAAATGAGACATTTGCATCAATGTTGTGCCGTGTATGGCCATTTTCTGCTAAAACAGATTGGCCTGATTACTGATGAGACAGCAGGCACGTCAGTGGCAGCTGCTTGATGCTTATTGACAACTGTGTTGCTTTAGAACCACATTTACTCTTTTTACATATAGAGCAATTTGCAATGGCACAGGTTCCAAAGCTCCGTAATGGAAGTAAATCCAATGAAAAAAAAACTCATTATTCATGATAAACCAAGAGCATGTACCATTTTTAATAAACAAAGCTGGAAGCTAAATTTCACACTTTGTTTATGTTCAATCGAGGCATGCCTCTTCATTTTCAATCTTTCTGGACTTGTCCAGATTGCTGGACTTATCTCGAGCAGCTGAGAGCAGATCACGTCTGATAATAACATATTTAAAGACAGCAGAAAAAAGCAACCCCACCCGGAGCTGGGTTATTCATAGCAGACTGATCTGGTAGATGAGACACTGAATGATGTGCCAGAGACATCACAAAAGGATAATATCTTATTTATCCACATTTCATGTATCTCAGCCCCCTGCACCTTTATTTGCAATCTTCTTTTCTTTCCTTTTCCTTTCCTCTGCCTGAATATAGACAGCTGCGAGGACCATCTCCACAGATTGTGGTCTTTGGCAGGAGGCAGACAATTGAGTTTTGCAAGTGGCATGGAACGAGACAAAGGGAACATGAGGTGGCTTCCTCCCTCTGTCTTCCTCCCTGTCAGGGCTCCACGGGCGGACTGCCCACTCTTTCATAACAGCATTAGCAGAAACTACACAGCAAAACAGGGGAAAATCCAGTCCACCATGTTTCCTCATCAGCGATGTCTTCTCTCTGACCTCCACCTTTGTTTCAGTGACTCACATGAATATGGAAGATGAATATGGGCCAACTTCTGAGGTTATGCCAAATTCAACAAGAGACAGGCTTGTCAACCATGAAATCGTCTTTGCAGACGGAGTATGGACAAATTTGGATTGGTGAGAGGCACTTTCATCCCTGGGAAATTTCCTGACCTTTATTTTATCTTCTAGACCATAAAGACCAGGTAAAATGCTATCATAACAACCAATATAAAGGAAAATGGTGGTCTATTATCCTCCATAATTCGTCTCTGGACATCCATCATCATTCACACTCTACTCAGTGTACCCTGCAGTCATCACAGGACACCCTCATAGTTGTGCAATGTGTAGCTTTCCCCTTTGCCCTTTCTTGGTAACACCCCCTGTGACAAACTTGGCTCAGCACCTACACACACACGCATGCACGCACACGCATGCACACGCACACACACACACACACACACACACACACACACACACACACACACTTCTGTTTGACCTCTGAGGTTCAGCGAGAGCATTAAATACCAATTAGGGTTGGGACGGGCCAAGCGGGGTCTGAGGATGTAGCAAGGCCTTGAGGAGGCCTGCGGGATGCAACTTATTGGTCCCTGGGCATAAAAATTTCTTTGTGTGTGTGTGTGTGTGTGTGTTGGTGAGCGAGAGAGATACTGTGTTTGTGAAGGATAAGAACATCAATAGCATTGACGACCTCTCTAGGGACGTATCCCAGCTTTATACACATATGAACAAAAACCACATCTGGATATTTTATTTAATGCAATGTCCGTGTTCCCTCCAGTAACATCCCTCTGTGAAGCCCGGGTTTCAGCTCAACTTATTTTCTATTACATCATAGCATAGGACTGAGCTTCGGTTCAGCTTGAAACTATAAGTACAGTTTGCTGCTGTTTATACAATATGTCTTAATAAATAACCAAATGACTCCACTGTAAGACTTCAATAGCTGTATGGTGGAAATTGGAGAGGTGCGATAAGATGCCTGCTGCTGGAAATTTGCCCCAGTTTAAGTCGGCTTTCATATTTTTGCAAAGCAAAAATGTCTGTTTTTCAAGTTCAGCATGTTCAACATAAACATCAACTTCAACAGCATTTTTTTCCCTCTGTCTTTCTCTTACTAAATAACGGGATCCTTTAAATTAAAAATGATCTGGTAATAAGCCTGGCGTTCAACAAGAACCATACAGCAAAATGCCCAACATAAAGTACGTAAGTGTCCTGCCTCTGAAACGTCCCTTTAATATTGGTCCTATGTAGACTTTTCCACTAAGCACACTGCTGCATTTTATTTATTTTATTTTTTAAGTTATTTATATTTCTCTCTTTTCTTCCTTTCTCCATGATAACTCTCGTTTTAGTCACATGGGTATATATGCTGTAATAACTCGGTTTTATGTCCAAAATAAAACAGCAATACAAGAGAAAGAATATTAGCAAATGGTCTGAAGGCAGCCCTCTGAGAAATATCCGTTTTCAGCAGTGAATCTTGAGACTGTGCGTGATGATCTGCTGTGGTTATCTGGTGGTTTCAGAGTCATGCCCTTTACTGTCCCTCTGCTATTTACCCACCAGACACACACAGCTTGATAAATGTTTTGTCTGACCTTCTAAATTTGTTTTCCTTCCTCTTAACTGTGATTTTATTTCCCTTGGACAGACCAGACAGTGTGTGTATGAGTGTGTGTGGATGTGTGTCTGTGTGCAAGCGTGTCTGTTTATTTTTTCGGTTTGCAAAGAATAAAAAAAACAAGGTCCACATCCAGAAAGATAAAATCTATCCTCTCCTTACTGAAAATCACTTCCCTCAGTTCCTCATTTCAATAAATGAACCATTGAACAAGCAAAGGAATTGGAACAACTGCTGATAGCCGAGTTCTAACAGCCACTGACCATCCATCTAGTGTGTGTCTGCATCAGTCCGGAAAGGGTTAAAGTCGCCACAGGCCAGAGTAGAGTCAACATCGGCCACGGCTTGGCTGGCCTACCCCGCCAGATCAATATCTGCAAATAATAAATTAGCTCCCCAGAGGGGTCGAACTAAACCTTCAGCAACACTGCCCTGGAAAAGTCCACAATTGGTGTGTGCGAGACTCAATAAGCCAGGTGAATGACTGTGCAGGGGCACATCTTTAGCACTCCATAATAGAAAATTAATGGTGCTCAAATCAGTGCTGAGGGCACCCTGAGGGTTACCTAATAGGCCTAGTTAGAACTGTCATCCCTCCCAGAGTCGCCTAAAATATCACATGCAAACACAGGGAGCCAAGAAGAGAGGGAGGAATGGGGAAGAAATATAAGTAAGCATGCAAGCCTTTGTGTGTGTGTGTGTGTGTGTGTGTGTGTGTGTGTGTTAACTGGGAGTAAATTTGATGAAGAGATTGTAAATAACAGGTAACTGTGATTACCTCCTGGTATTGATTACTTTAGTGACAATATCAGTAGGTGTTATTTTGAACTTGGAAGAGTGAACAGAAACTAAAGCTGTCAGAACAAACTTAGTAAAATCAAACAAGTGAATTTACTGCTAAACACAATCACTGTGTCTTTAGGTTGTGACTCGTCTTGTCTTGGTTTGTATTAGCCTATAGGTTCACATGACTCAGCACGCCATCAACTCACCTTTCAGGAAATAATGAAAAGATTGCACAAAGTCAATCAACACTAAACTATCTCTATACATTTAGAGTGCATGATCCCTTATTATTAGTACTAAAAACATTAATGTTAATTAATTGTCTAACTTTATTATAAGGAATAATTCACAGCGCCATGCGCGCACACACGGCTACTGGTATTCATTTTCATTATGATGACTGACGTTTCCTATCAGAATTAATATGTTTTAAATATAACAAAAAAGAGACTGGAAGAAATGAGAGATAACAGTGTAACAAAATATCATTCAAATTTCCCTCAATCCATTTTTCTTAATTTTCAGCCTTTAAAACAAAAACCCTAAAGACAAAAAAATAAAAAAAGCTAATTTCATTACCACATCACCATTTATGCAGTTAAATAAAAACACAAGTTCCAAATGAAGTCATTTAAAGTTTGTGGAGGAAAAAAGTAAATCCTAGAAATGCTAAGTAGATAATCAAGCACAATGCAGAAATGTGCCAGTATATCATGTTGGCTGTTTTCAAGCATAAACTTGTCCAATCCAGAGAGCTGTTTAAAAGCAGATCTATATGCCCAACAGGCTGGTAATGAGCCTTAAAAGCACATCTGATCACTTATTTCAGCTGGGTTATTCGCCTTCTCCACAAACTCAACTATTGGATTCAATAAACATACTCCATATTGATCCTGAGCCACCCGGCAGCACATGAAGCTCTTTTACCCACACTGAACAAGATTTATTACAACTTTGCATGCTGAACATGAATGAGGAGACACGCTTACACAAGCATGTGTGCACACTCGTGCAAACACACACCCACACACGCACACATACAGAAAAGGCAAAGTTTAAATACCCAAATGATTTCTAGTCAGTGGGCCCCGCACACATGCACACAACCTTTCGATCTTTTCTCTGACCCTAATTTGCTTATGCATTAATATCCCAGGGATTGGGGCACATGGGGAGGGGTTTGCCTTCTCATCTCTCCTCCTATTCCCCTCAGGTCTGGACTTCGGCAAACTGTCTGCTGCGTTGACACTGAACTTACCCACATGCCGCCACGCTGCCGTCCCCCAGCGCAAACAGAGTGTGTCGCTCTCCGCAGGCCACTTGAGATATTTTCAGAGATGATGGAAGATTCTGGAACAAACGCGGTGCCAGCTGGAAAAAAATAAATAAATAAAGTTCCCAGTGAGGTGAAGAAACACACTGTACCTCTGAGTTACTCTGTAGATAAGTTGGTACACTCCAGCAAGATGGCAAACATCCCAAAGACAGGCGCAGCTACAGCAGATCCTCTCGGTGTAGATGAAGACAGAACAACGTGAACAACAGAGGGAACAAGAAAGAAAGAGCATACTCCTTTATGACGCTGAGCTGTGCAGATCTGATGTTTTTAAGTCCCTGTGTGTATGTCGGTCTGTCTGTGTGTGTTCATGCCAGTGTCACAAAGAAAAAATGAAACAGCCCGTGAGAAGAAAAGAAAGCCTGGTTCCTCATCATGCGCTTGTTAGCTTGTCCAATCTATGGCAATCAGCACAGTCCCAGGGGTTGAAAGACACGAGATGCTGGGGAAAGGGAAGCCGAGGCTGAGGAAAAGATCAATACTGCACTGTGAAACAAGAAGTGTGGGCTATTTACTCTCCATTGATCTGATGATGCTGGAGAAACACCTCACTCGGCTATTAAATTGAGGGTATAAGTCTACTGTGAAGGGCTTTTTTTCCCTTCCTCTCTTTTTCTTTCTCTCTTTCTTCACCTCAAGGTCAAGAAAAAGCTAAAAACATCCACAAACAAACAAAAATGGATTGCTTGGGCCAGGGAAAGTAATTAATCTGCATTAAAATGCCAAGGGAACTTGCACTAACTACCCATCTTAAGTGAAGTTTTGCTCAGAGCGACAACAGACCCAGGACGGGATGGACTACTAGAGGACACAGTGATTAATACAAATAGACTGCTAGCATCCAGCAGAGCTTCACTGGTGCTACTTTGAGGCTATAGTTTCCACATGCACAACAATGTGAAGGATTTAAAAAAAAAAAAAAAGACTGAGCAGAAAAGGTCAGACAGGCCATTATGAAAGCAGGTTCAAGATCAAATCTGTTTTCATTTGGATTTTACTTCCGTAATTCAAATAATGTCTGTGACAATTTAGTTGTTTCACAGTTTCATATCATTTCCAAGAAATCAATAATCAACAATCTTGTATCTTGGAATTGCTTTCAATAAATGTGTGTCATTAAAGTCTAGAATGGCATTTAATAGGCTGAGAGCTTCTGCGTTTGGGTAGGTCATCCCTGAACCACAGCACATTTAACTAACATCCAGGAACTGTTTGACATTTTGGGTCACTGAAAGGATCGTTAGATGTTAAACGTTAAAGCTGTGCTAAAACATCCAGTGTGAGACTGAAGTGATTTTCTGACAAATGTGACCTGATTTGATTTCATGTCTGTCTTTGATTTTAAACGTGTGTATTGCCAATTATTGACAAGATGCACAACTCATGCTGAGTCATATTCAGCTGATGCTACTGTGCAAAAAATATTTCAGTTTCTGTCCTTCAAGATGTTTCAAGACTTGTTCAGTACCTTTAAAAAACAGCGCAAGCATGGTCACAATTAACATTTTACCAAGTTTAGACATAATACATTATATTATAAGTACTGCCAAAATTGTTCTTCATGTCAGGGTCAAACATGTTAACATCATATACTCTGTAATGTCACAGGACGCTATTAAAATTCTATTAAAGGTGCTTTTCAGTCAGCGTGTCGAGGCCTATACACGTGTTTAAGATGTTCATATGTGTTTAGACTTGGCTGTGAAAAGAAAATCACAACCACATGAAGATACAGCATGAAATCAGTGTCATTTCACACCCAGTTTGATGTAACAGTGCAGTTTATCACCAGAGTCTGTGCTAACAGGAAGGCACACTGCATGATGCTACAATAAATGCAACTGCACCGAAAAGGAAAAAAAAAGATTGTCTTGATAATTTGAGACTAGTTGTAAAAAGGAAAAAAAATGTTCAAGTCCCAAAGTAAGTACATAGTATATTATGAAAAAGTGGTGATAGTGTGTTATGTGAAGTATAATTCCATGGATATTTGATTCAGTTTTGGTACAAGACAGAAGATAAAAATAAAGCCATAAAATCCGTGTTGGTTTTCCCAACATGTACTCAGTGGCAGAGCTACTGACATCCAGATATTTTTCATGGTGTGAAACCTTTTCCCTCCATGTCTATCTTTGCCTTTCTTGTGCTCCTCGGAGGAGTAGCCTTATTGACTGTGTGGCTGTATTACAACAAGCAGTCTCTAATGACTCCCTGAAGACCTCTCTATCCCTACTGCCAGCCCTCCTTCTCTCTCTCTCTCTCTCTCTGCCTCGCTCCGTGTCTCTCCTTCTCTGCCTGCTCTTCAGGCTCCAGTTCAGCAGCTAATTAACCCTCTCTAATAGCGTAGATTACATTAGCTTTGAGCGGCTCGCACCCTCCACCGGACTCGCACTGCCACACAATGAACCCAGCCTTGCTTTACAAATCTCCCCCTTCACAAGAGCACAATTATGAATTCAAACAACTTCTTATCCACACTCACTCATCCAGGGACAGAAGCCCTCCTCTGCAACCTCCCCACTCCTACACTGCCACCCACCTCCCGGGCCTTCACGAGGGGAGTAATGAGAGAAAAGAAGACCACACAACAAGACGGCAATAACGGGGAGAGGGATATCAGGAGGGGGGTGGTGGAGGGAGGGACCCCTATTGGGTAAATCAGAGAGGTCACTATAGGTGTTTCATTGGATGAGCCTACAGAAGCCCAGCGATAACCCTCCATCTTAACATTCCTATTCAGAGCAGAATGGAATCTTAATTACTGTGGGCGGATAGAGCGAGAATGGGGAATACCGGGACCAAATGGAGGTTTGTGCTTTAAGTGGTCAAAGAGAGGGAATTAGGCGCAAGAATGAATGACTTAAGCCTGTGGAAGCTGTTTTCCCCACACACCGACAAAATGGGCGGGGAACATGAAAGCACGATGAAGACTTAAGGAATGTGTTTTCTTTATGTATTATTATAAATTTGCAGGTGATTTTGTGATGTATCTGACTGCTTTATCATTGAATCCAACTGATCAGCCAAAATCCATCATGTCTAAAAACATATTTCTCTTGCTAGAATAGGAGACTATCTATCACACAGTATTAAGCAGCCCACTTTGAGAATGTAAGAAGGTACTGTGGTTGGTTAGTCATCTTTGATGTGGTGGAGCTGACAGTGCTGCTGCTATTAAACTGCAGGAGTCTCGCCACACTATGAGTGTTTAAACCAATGGAGCATTTTTTGAATTGGAGGGGTTTTTTCTCTCTTATAGCACTTACAGCACTTAGTGGTGTTTTATGAATGACAATGAGAGAAAAAAAAAAGAAATAAAGTATGGAAGTAATGGATGTAATCTGCTCCGTCTTAATGTAAATTGGTACATTTGTAATGAAAGGACATTCTCATGTTTCTTTGTCCGAACAAGTAATTTTCCCTCCGTCCCTCTTCTGTAAGGCTTGCCATAGCAGCATTTTCTGCAGCACAGAGCACTCTCCTTTCTATTTCAATAGGACAGCTCATTTGCTAGACTCCTAGCCCAAACTGCTGACTGGGTTTTTCAAGGCTGTGTACTTTGAGTGCATGTGTGGACTAGCAAGTGCGTGCACGAGCGGGTGCTAAAAGAGAGAGAGAATGGGGGAGAAAGGCACGAAAGGACAGGCAAAATGGAGGGAAAGAGTGGGAGAGAGAACACATTGTATCATTAAGGTACTCAGAGATCATTAGATATAAAAGGGCAGCGCTATGCAAGGTCAGGGCTGCTGTGTTTTTCTAGGTCGGCAGAGGAGCAGTAAAACCAGTCTAATCAGCTGCTTCCCTCTCCTCCCCTCTCCCCCATATCGCTCCCTTCCTCTTCCATCTAGAGGTAGTGTGGATTACAGCCCAGTTTATCCATGCCCCTGTATGTATTTACTAACATTATCAAGGCTTATGAGCCAAGGACACAGTAAACCACACAAAAGGAACAGAAAGGCTTTGAGTTAGATATTGGCCTCATTACGGGGTAAAGTTGTTGGCTCCCTGTCTTGCTCCCAGGATGTACAAGGCCGCTTTAACAGGTGCAGCACATCGCTTGACTATCCAGTATTTTTCATTAAGACCACCCTTTAAAGTAGAGTTTAGCAACTGGCAGTCTGCCCCAGTAAAATGCATGTATCAGTGTGTGTCCCAAACAAAAACAACAACACACATCAGCGACACATCTTTGTCAGCTGTAGGAGAAGAACACAGATTTTATTAAGAGGTAAATCCACTTTGTATAAAAGTAACTCTTTCCACACACCCAGACTGGGACTAGATATTCAAACGTTATCAACCAAACTGTACCTGTGGCACCAAGTACCACTACTCCTAATTCTGTCTACAAATGCTCTGGTATAGTTTCTATTTTGGATTCTTATTGTTTTTCTCTTACTTGCTCTACTTATCAGTACTTATTTCTGCCACTGTGCTACTGAAACAACCAAATTCCCTGCAGGGGATCAAGGTTTAGCTTTTATCTTATCTCAGGCTGTCTTTTCTTTTCCTTTTTTTTAATACTTAACTAACTGAAATATTCCCAAAAAGAAATTGTCCTGATGCAGATCAAACTGAGATTATGTATCACTATTAGAAATCAAAACATTTCAGATAATACCGAGCCACAATTCCATCCCTTCACTCCTCATGCCGAAATTCTCACATGTCCAGCGAAGGACAAATCGCCACTGGCCTTGAGTGGCAGGGAGGCGATGTCGTTGGTTAGGTGGCATGTTCATCAAGATAATGACGAATGGCCTTAACACGCACCCTCTGCTTTATAGAAATGAATGTCCTGCTTGGCTTTCTTACTCAGCACTTTCACACTCTTTTTTTCCACCAAGCCTAAAACTGGACAGATTAGCCAAGCCTGTCTGGGAAAATGAACCCATCTAAAGCTTATCAATCAAACTGACTCCAGGCTTACCGAGAGAGGAAAACACACATCCAAAAAAGCATCACTGTACACCATTTTCCAGTGTGAATTTTTAGTGTTAAGTAGTTAGAGTAACAGAATAGGGTAGCGATCGAAGGCATTTGTGTGCCTGCACGGGATGAGAAGATGAAAGAGTGCGAGGGAGAGAAACAATGTGTAGAAGAATTCCTCTCCTGCTCTCGACTGTCTCATTAGGCTAATGTTTTTTTATAAGGCACTTCAAATGTCAAGGCATTGGTGGATTTAGTGTAAACTTAAATTCCATTACCTGGCAAGCATTAATTGCTAACTGAGCCCCGGGATCTCTCCCTTGGGGCCTCTATGTTTCCTCTCTGTCATCTGGCTAACTATTCTGTCTAGACTAACTTAGAGCACCATAATCCACCATGGGGATCAATAAACTGCACATAATTCAGCTCCAATAATGAGCTTTCACTTCAACACAAGCGCCTGCCCACTTCCCAAGGAACTGGCAGGGGCGTAAAATGATAATGTAATTATTAAAAGGACAGACAAAATGAGTAAGCACTTTCACACAGAGAGGGAGGGCGAGCCCGGCCTCAATTAGACACACTTAGAGCTATCATTGTTATTCGAGACAAAGCTAATCAAGGAGGAGATACAGGGGCATCCATTTCAGCAGGTAATGGAATGACGCTCTCCGGCTCTCCCATTTCCCCAGGCTCATGATGTTATAAAGGCTGCCCTGCAGTCATGCGTGAGTGGGCACTCTTTAATAGAGTGCAATGGATGTGGTTTCATCCACCAATCAGGGATAATCAGAGGAGGGGACTTGGAATGGAGAAGTTTAAGATTCACTCTCCCTAATAGCATCACATAAAACCTAAGTGTGAGGGAGGGATTACTTTACACCTGTAGTTTCCATTAGTAGTTCAGGAATAGAGAAGTCACATTTTGTTTGTGCTGCAGCCCTTGAAACAACTTTTATTCAACATGAAATATTGAAATCGCTACAACGTCAGCACATATTATTCATGCATCTTTGCCGTGACATCCACAGATCAAATTAACAGCTGCCTTTTAGACCAGCATGAGCGATCTGGTGTGTGACCAACTGAGGATTAACCTGGAGCCTTATCTGCTAACTACTGTTTCTCCAATTATCTGCATCCTTGAACTCTGGTGAAATCAAGAGGAGCTAGTTTGTTTTTTTTTACACCCAAGTGCTCCTAATTCATCTGCAGGCTACAGGAGGTCCAGGGTGGATAAATCAGGCCTTTACGGAAGGGTTGCTCCTACTGTTTATCTGCTGGTGACATTTGCTGCGTGGCCCCAACCGCACCATAATTACCCCACTTATTCACTAAACAGGAATCATGCCTGGCAGGAACCCCCTGCCACAAAGGTTGCAGTACTTAAGGCTATATTCTGTCTCCAGAGTTCAATAGCCATGGCTTCATGAAAGGACTCCATTCATTTGGCCATCAGCATGGGTTCACTTTAGCCTGGTCGAATAGAAGACAGGGGGCTAAACTGACTCGCCTTGATAGCCAGAACAAAGAGCATCATGGTTGATGACGATGACGAATTTACAGCTGACTGCACATGCTTTCCCAACACACGGCACACCTTGGCACGCTTCGAATGTCACAGTTCCCATAGAGGACTGGCATTTGGAGTGGATTCTCCTGCCCCTGGAGCCAGCACACTAGGAGTGGATAGCTATCCATATCCCAATAAGGTAGACTGTCAAAACAACACATGGAAATCTCAATGGTTTAATTCACTGTCATTATTCAGCTTGTAGTGTGTACTCATTGTATGATAACTAGCCTGTATTAGGGTGTTATCCTCTTTTTTCCTCCTCTATCTCCCAATCAGTGCCACTGTAGATAACTTACTGCCTCGAGAACACAGCCAAATTCAGCTTAACCAGGGAACTGCCAATTAAAACAATGGATAGTGTTTCTCTGTCTGTTGTGCAACTCTTTAGCTGCCTCAAGTTCTGCATAGTCTTATCTGTCAGAGACAGTCAGCACAGATGGATGACGAGTGACAAAGGGATATTTGGTTGAGGTTGCGCGGTAATGAGTGTCACGTGACACCCACATTCAAATTTCAAAATGCCTCTCCTGATCCTAAAGCTGCAATCAACACTGGGCCATCTGCAACACAGCAAATTAACATAATTGGTGTACATTACATGCTTATAGAGAGTACATTTTTATCCACTATTCTTCGCCCTTAACAAGATGAGCTGTGGAGACACTGGGAGAGCAACACTGTTGATTAGACACGCATAGTGGGAGCAGACAGCGAGACTTGTTGTCTTGGTGAAAATGGATGACATGACAATCAGAGTTTGGGGAACAGCCAGGTGTGAGGGCCAGAGTGCAAGTAGGCCAGTGTGCATCTGACACAAGCGTCTTCACTACACCTGGAATGCAGGCTGAGGTGATCGACAGCCCGGCCATCTTGTCAGACAGCTCACAAACAGAATGAAGGCAACACTTAGTCCTCTTCCAGATGCTCCACCAGAATAAATTGAACTTGATTAGAATTAATCACACTCAACCATGTGCAAATATCAGGGAAAATATTCAAGGAAATTTGCTTAGGAGATTGTAGCACTGAACCAAGGAGAAAAACTCAACTGAACTGCTGCACCTTGGTCTTGTACATGTGGCATTTTCAGAAGACAGATGTAGACATTTGGATGTGTAACTCAGGAGCCATCATTTTCATACAGAGCACATTTCAGATGTGGACTATGATGGATTGCATGAACTGCAATAATCCCAGAAAGTTTCAAGATTGGTCAAGGGTAAACTGCTTGGACATCAGTGGAAGTTATCTTTTAGTTGCTTATACTGTACAAAACATTACAATCTCAACTGCCCACTCAGCCAAAGCATTTACAGCCAACAAATTACCAGTTGCAATCGCACAGAATGAACACACATGAGCCACACGATTGAGTTTGCCACTGTACTGAAGCTGTGCGTCAGTCTTTGAGAAGGTGTAAGATAAAATCGTCATGATAGTCGCACCACTCACATTAATAGAATTCATTCAGGATGAAGAGGGGAAGTAAGTCACCGTAAGTTAGCTGTCTCCTTTCCTGTGTACACCATGAAAAGATGAAGTATGCAAACTGCCTGATTTTAAACTTGTATCTAATTGTCTCACGTCATGGGTCTGGGCCAGGGCATTGTTGCTTGAAGAATAAATTGGGTAATTCAATTAAAGTGCTTTCCAAAGACACATCATAAGTGATGGAGAATGACTCTAACCTAGGCCTGAACTCCGCGTCCCCCCCCTCCCATCGCTCCGCTTGCCTGACAAATGGATGGCAGTGTATAATTGAAACACATTGCTGCCAGCGTAGGTCAATAACATCACTCTTTCTGCTCACCAGCACCAGATTAACAGACTCTATTTTATCTTCCCTCAGCCTGTCCCAGCTTGACAGAGCGGGAGCGTCAGCTGCTTATCCATAAAAGAGGCCCCTTATCTTGAAAATAAACAAATACATAAAGTGCAATAGCCTGATGTCTGTCCAAGCAGTTAAGGGCTACTTAGTTTAAGGCAAACATGTGGGCAGTGTTTTGTTTAACACATCATCATATGAGAGGAAGCACAGCTGTCGCTTCAGAAAACCTGGACAGAGATTCTTTTCAGTAAAGAAATCCAAGACATTGTGATTTTCCACTGGTTACATTCATTCATTATATAATCCAATGTTTCAACACTACTCTCATGGAATTTTGTTTTATTTTTCAGATTTGCCTTATTTTTACTGTACTACTGTAACCCAAAGATGTGCTATCATTAAGACCAATGTCGTTCAATGTCATTCACCAGTGTTTGTCTAAAAACAAAGACAAGATGTGCCTTTTGACAATGAGTAAATTGTGATGCACTAAATAATTAACATTTTTGATAACAATTAAAAGACCCTCACTTCTGTTGATGTATAATGCAAAGCCACCAGTGTTTATCATGCATAAACACTGAAGATTAATTAGCTTAAGCACGAGTGTAATATGAAGTTAAAATGGGTGATTATATGTATTTAAGCTCAAGCAAACAAATCTACTGGCTTCAATTAATTTGATAAACAAATTGGGGAAAAGTAGGGTTAAGGTTCAAGGGTAAAAAAAAAAAAAAAAGTCCATTATCTCCCACTCCTCACTCTGTGCTTTCATGTAATTATATGTTAGGTTAGACAGAGTTAATTGAATCTGGTCCATTCAATCTGTTTACAGTTTAGCCATAATGATTGGAAGCAATAATACCCGACTTTCAACATCAGACTAAGTAGCCTCAAAATAAATTCCTATAGGGGGATATGTGCACACAGCTTTGTGTATGTTTGTGCGCACCTGCATGTGCTTAACTGTCTGGAGCGTCCGGATGTATTTTTGTATGGCTTCTGTTTACGCATGTTCCCACATGGAACACACACAAATTAGCCATGGACGGATATTCAATTAAGTCCTTTGTCAGTGGTCTATGTAGGGGCGGGACAGGATGCACAGTACAGTAATCCGTGATGAACAACAAGGTGGCAGCTCCATTGTCTGTCTGATGGATAGAAATTATTTGCAGGCGTCCTCGACCAACAGATTAGACCACTGCTGGGTTGGGGGGGTGAGATAAGATGGCAGCCGGCAGTATGGAAGGTACCTCCTCTTCCAGCCCAAACAATGCCTTTAATCCATTCTCGTCTCACAATCAGGTTGTTTGACATTACTTTTCAGCTTCCCACACACTCATTCTCTCCCTCTTTCACTCTTTCTACATTTCTTCAAGGGAAAGGCTTAAAGCAGAAGAGACGACATCATGTAAATTAATTTGCTCATTATATTAAAAGTCCTAAAGCCAATGTCAAATAGACTTTCACTGCACCTTTATAAAATGTATTACAATTGTACCTTTTTCTCTTTGGGTCCTACTTGGCTCTGAGTCTGAGCAACTCCCGCCCAGATGAGTTATATGGCAAAGTACAATTTTGCGTTTAATTCATTGCTCACTGACTGCTTGTCTGCCAGCTGCAAGGTTCTGTCCTTCCTGCCAGTAAAGTACTTCTTCATAGTATTATTGAATCATGACCTTGGTGGGGCTGCTTTCAGTTGAATGAGATCACAATTGTATAAATTCACACAGAGGTCTGACCTTAAAAGCTGTCAAAACAGGATTCACCAAGTATGTTAAAAATAATAAGGCTGGAAAGTCCTCAAAATCATAGAGAAATGGTCGTACAAATGTAAAACTGTCTCCTTTCAACCGTAGTTTAAAAACTTCCTCTAAGACACACTCTTCTCTTTAGTCAAAGTTCCACTTTTGTACATTGGTCTGACGTATTCTTAATTCACTGTGTTCAGTGCTCACAGCACAAGATTACTTCCTCTGAATTACCAAGAAAACTGGGCCAACAGATCGCCAGTGTCACCAGGGTGATGCAAGAACAACTTGTACAGTATTTGCTTTGTTTGACTGAATGGCAGCAAAGACAATTTGGATTATAAAGCACTACTTAATGAGAGGAGCCAACTAAGGAAACTATGATCCAACACAGTTTAATTCAAGTACAGCTTGTGGTAACAAATAAGTGCATTTGATTTATGCATCAAATGCACCCGTAGGTAACCTACAGTAAATGCTCCAGCTTTCTGATGGATTTTTGGTAGAAAAGCTTGCACAAGTGTGTGCCAACAGTTGTATATAAGTATTTAAGTGCTCATGTATGGACCACCTCCTGTAAGCACTGATCAACCACATCCTCAGACATCCACACTATGTTGCCAGAAGGTTTTACCAACAGCTGTTTGTTCCAGGGGCAACTGCCTATTTTAAATTTGCTTAAGTAAAAATGATTATTGCCAATTAGATGCCCATTAATTGTGCAAGCATGGGATGCTGCCAGCTGTTTACATAGGGGAGAAAAATAGCCCTTCTTATTTAATTTTTCCCTCACAGCCAACAGCGCAGTCACTCTCTGCCAGCCGCAAAACATACAATCATTATACATAAACACATACAGTATTGCAAATTCAACTATGACTGAAGAGAGAGCAGTTGCTGTACAATCAAACGCAGGTGAGCGTGTGAGCAGTGGTATCCAAGGTTGCTTTCAAGAAAAAAAAATAAGAATTGGTCCACAGCAGCTGAAATAAACACAGCGAAACAAACACTACATAAGGCAAGGCCCAAAACAGTGACCAAATGAATGCGTTGAACGAGACCACATTTATCAGACATATCTGAAATCAGGTAATTCAGGGAAAAAAATGCTGTCTGTTTTCTTTTTTTTTTTTTTGTTAAAAAAATGTTAAAACACTAATGTGACAAAAAAAAAAGGAATGATGACTACTACTGAAGACTACTGTGATTGATGCACCAGGCCAAATTAGTGCCTGCCACAGTACCTGCCTCAGTGTCTCACCGCACTAAAAACAGACACAAAGATGAGCCGTCTTTAATGTTCTTAACAATAAATTCAAACCAGAATCACAATTAAAATACATGCAGAACTGTGGAAACTGACAACTCTAAGTTTTGAACAAAGAACTTTACAGATATACAGTGCTGGACTGATGCTGAATTTGTGATGAATGGTTGTCAGCTGCTCTGGCAATCTGGATGCCATTAACTTGACCCCACAACAATAGCCCAGGACCCTCAGCCTGTGCCCCAGACCAGCAGAAAGAGCTGAATTTAGTCTTTTCAGTGGTTAGTGTCTGACCCGAACGCAGCCTGCTGAGTCTTAAAGCAGCACACTTTAATTCCCAAAAGCTCAGCCCCAGACCAGCCTTAGCTTAGGCTTCCAGGAAGAAGCATCTATTCCAGGTGTCATTAGTTTACCTCTGACCCTTTTCTGAGCTGACCCTATTAGAGGAGTAGAGACTGGAAGCAACCTGTCTTACCTCTAAAGATGGGAGCTGAGCTAGCTGATGCTGCAATTGTGAGAGGACTAGAGGGATAAACAGCATTCAGGCTACCATGCAAAGCCCTGCAAAAGACTGCAGAAAAGATAAATGAATGTTGAAATCGAGGAAAATTATTCAACCATTTACAACCCCTGCTAGCACATCACTGTTATTCTATTTGTCTTTCACCACTTAAACTGTAAAATCATACAGAGTGCTGCGACCATTTCTCTCTCCGGTTTGTTGCCTCACTTCCACAAAATAACACATCATTGGACAGATAGCATCAATTCTGCCCACGGTAATCCCAGCACCTCTGGTTGTATCACTCATTCAATTTCAGCCGCCGGCTACAGCAAACATTACACACTGCATCAAGATTACCGGAGAGAGGCAGAACGGGGGAGAGAAGAGGGAAAAAAAGGGCTATATCCATCATGTCATGATGCCCCTGTTATTGTGACAGATCAAATTCAGTGCAGTGTGTGTGCATGTGTACAAGTTTGTGTGTGTGTGTGTGTGTGTGTGTGTGTGCATGTGTCTCCTGTCTCTGTCTGTGAGGGATGCAAACTGTGGTCCTCCTAGACCTATGTGATCAGTGTCCGTGTAACTGTAGATATGCGTGGATTTGTGAGGGTTGCCTGACTTAGGTGACCTCCTTCTTTTTACAGTAAGCTGGGGCCCTGGCCGCCATGCTTGTTTTAGCTGCTGCAATTAACCTTGTGTGTTTATAACTCTGCAACCCCACCCACTTAGCTGAAGGGCAGAGAGGAAAAAAATGGCAGGGAAGGTGATTGAAGAACAGAGGTAGGAGACAGATGAGAAACAGGTGACTATATAGGGCAAAAATGTGGGGCAGAAATAGGTGAGAAAAAGAAAGGCCTAACAACAAAAGGAGTACAGGAAGAGCTTAAGAATTTTAAGGATGTGGGAGCCAGAATATGGAGGGGTTTGGTGTTTTAGTTCCTTTCCTGCCCGCCTGACAGACTGGCTGCTTGGCTGGCTGCCTGGTTGGTTGGTTGGTTTGCCGTACTGTCTCTCTCCTCTGGGGGACAAGGGTCTGCAGCCTTTGAAAGCAGGGGGGGAAGATGAAGAGGTAGTGTCAGGCTGCCTTTTAATGGTCAGGAGTGTGGTTAGTTCCACTGACTCAGGCCTCTCCCCCGTGACACCAGGTCCACTCCACATAACTGGCCATAATTCAACTCATTTGGCAGTTTGAGGTCTCAGAGGTCTAGGGATAAAAAGTGTGGAGAGGCCTAATGGCAGACGGAGGGACCAGCTGAGGGCACTTCTTACGAGATCTCCACAGGAGAACATTTCTGGAGCAGACCCTAGAAACCACAGCGATCCATTAGCTGGTGAAGAGGAGCAGCAGGCAGGGTGAGTGGACAGAGGAGGAAAGGGGGACAGAGACTCTTGTTGATCTACAGGTATGGTATGTTGAATGTACAAGTCCTCTGCCTTCATAGCAGTTCAGGCTTCTTAAAATTCCAAGCTACCAACACACTAATAACTACATTTCATATATCGAGTTGATGATAGATGATCTGCATTGAAATAAAATAATTACAATCACAAATACATTTTTTTGAACATATATGCCCATTAAATCATTTGCAAATAATAAAGTGAGATATAGGCATTATGTATGACATATATGCACCTGACTGTGGCATATATGTGTGTATATACACACATATATATCAGTCATATATGACACATTATTTCCTATATATCCACATACATGCACATATATGACCCTAAATATGACATACATGCAATATATATTCTGCATATATTTGGATATATGTTCATATATCTCCTTTCCATGTGGGACGCCATCAACACAAGTTACAAGACTGTTTACTTAGTCAACATAGTGTGTTTTCTGAAGTGTTTGCAAACCTATGAAACCTATGTACTGTACGTCCCTGGAGTATCATGATGAGGAAGAACCGGACTAACTTTAAAGTGCAAAAACACAGGCACACACATGCACATGATACCTGACAACTGCTCATGAATCAATGTGTTTAATCTGTTGGTGTTGATTGGGACAGAGATGGTGTTAAGTTGTGGTTTAGTCATGTGGGCAATAAGAGAAAGCAATACAACAGTCTGTTGGTGAACATTTACAGGGAGAATCCACTGACACCACCATCACCAACAGCACAGTGAGTTCCCATGTCCATGCAGGGTGCTATGCCTCCTAAGGGGTATTAATTGAGATGTTGAAGGAATAAGTGGGATGGGACCGCACTGGGGCACAGTGTGTGTTTGATAGGAGAAAGGATATTTTGGCTAATTCCAGTCCGGGCATGTTTTTGGGGGGCCCTTTGAGAAGCCATAGAGAGAGCATCTGTGAAGAGAGAAAGGAAAAAGAGATTTCTGACTTTGTGTGTGTGTGTGTGTGTGTGTGTGCACGTGCGCACGTGTCTTTGTGTAAATGAGAGTGAGCCCTGCTGACCCCAAGTTGGAGTGTTCTGGCTACACAATTAAATGGTGTTGAAGCATGAGAATGAATAATCAATCTACTTTATTATCATTGATGTGAAAATTATAATACTGGTGAAGAATGGCAGAGAAGGTTAAAATATTTTCTTATTCTCACAAAAGGCAATAACAGAACTAACCAGAAATGTGTGTGTGTTTTACTTGTATTTTGTGAATGCTTTTTTACAAAGCTTGCACAAAAAGATTATACTGTCTGACTGAGATATGTCAGTTGAGTATGTACAAATGCAGGCATACCTCAGTTTGCTCACAGGCAGGAAGCAGGCATCATCATCATCATCATTGTATCATATCAAGATGGGAGGATGAGGGAGGAAAATGTTTAAATTTGACAAAGGGAGGGGTTTTCCAGTCCAAGTGTGTGTGTAATTTTGGGATTAGAGTTCACTGTGTGCCGGTTAGGGAACATGTATATGATGTGAAGGTTAATCACAGGCTGCAGTTTTGTAATGCTAGTCGTCACTGCATTGCAGTGCAATCAGTACTGTGAGAAAATAAGTGGGTCACAATGCGAGACCTTGATTAAAATCGCGGTGATTATAGTGCGGCTTCGGCTCTGATTTTGTGGGTTTCTCAACATCTGTCCTCGCGAGGAGGAGCCCATATGAATGAAAATAGACACACTGTATAGAGGTGCAAGCACGTCTGCCGAGATGCTTCATGGGTGCACACACGTGTCTGCTCCCACTTCATAACGCACAGATGTGCATATCTACACAAAAAACAACCACAAAGTCGCATATAGATCTATCTACATACTGCACATTCTATGGTTTCTTTGTTTGTTTTGACAAACCGCACAATTTCTTGCTGAATAACTTCGAGTGATTATTTCTCTATATTAGTGAGATATTGGAAATTATACTTGTAATACTGACATTCGAGATCTCTGTCCATTTTCTATGCTAATCATAATCAGATTTACTTAACTGAAATTAACACTAACTGTATGTTGTGGTGGGACTCTGAGAGTCATGTCACGGCTAAAAAGCATATACAAACACATGAGTACATACTGTATGACCAGTGTAAAAGACTAGACAAAAAAACAAAAAACAAAACAAAAAGACACAGAAGCAGCCACAGATCTGACCCCTACTCTCACCGAGAAAAGAAAATGTGATATCTGCTATCATAAGGAACACAGCATTCAATATGATGAATTGAATTTTCTATTTAGTGATTGTGCACAAGTAGAACAAGTGCGTGATCAATACAGTTTGTCCCTTTTATCTCCTGTTCCTGCCAAGTTCACTGGGAGTCTATGTGGAAAAACAAAGTACAGGGTGAGGGGAAACAGTGCTCGTGTCATTTAACAGCAATGTGAAATCAATATATATTCTGAAATGGCAGGAAAAAACAACATTGTAAACTAGTTATTGACGTGTTAAAGTAATTTACACTTGCTAGTACAAGACAGATCGTGGCAATATTTATTTAGCTGGCAAGCTGGCAGTGGGAAAACGATACGGCAGATGCAGCTATCACCAGATGCTGGTGTTACAATGTCCGTCCATCAAACTGTCCCCCTCTACTCCCCCTCTTCGTACTCTATACAATCCCTCCTTCACTTTCCCAAATGGCTGGCTCCCTTTTCGCTGCAACCTGACAGTCTTAAAACAACTGTATAATTAGAGCTGCATCTGTCACACAGGTTTATTCTGGTTTTCAGTTTGGGAGTCGTGGGCTGCGGGAGACACTCGAGGACACACCAGTGTTAAGAAAGGGAGGAACGGGCAACAGCATGTTGGCCCACAAACACTGTTCACTTATATAAATGCCGGAAACGAAGATTTTAAATCAATGAGGAAAGGATTCTTTTAAAGGTTTTTGTTAAATTTATAGATTTTGTTCATAATTAAGTTAAATGGTATAGCATGGAGAAACATCCACTGGCACACCTCACATCAACATGTGAGCAATGCAATTAGACAAAACCAGTGCTCCACTCCATGTTATAGTTACTTCAAGAAAAAAAAAAAGACGGAAAAAGCCAAAGGGTGGGAAAAAAAAAGAAGAAATATGCAGCTGTATGGCGAGCTATCCCACTATCAGCTGCTGCAATTAGGGAGCACAATGTAAAATGTCACAGCGGATCTGTATCATCGGCAGCCCTGTCACAGGAAAAGGCCAGCAGGAGAGGAGGACGGGGGGAAGCGCAGAGCACAGCGAATCCCATCGGCGAAGCCTGTTTTAGTAACGTGAGAGAGAATATCATGTAGCGTTATGGCAAGACAACTCTGGGAGTCGAGTTCAGATGCTGTCAAGTCACCACACCGCTATTGGGGAGGGACAGACAGAAAAAATATGATTAACTGGCAACATGCATTAGTCTTCTGCAGGCTGATGAAACGCAAAGGTGCACATGCTAAATGAGCACGTGTATCTATAAGGTGTGCATAAATCCAGAGAGAAAAAAAAGCTATTTTTGTCATAAGCACACACATATTAACACATCAAATACATAATATGTGTTATTTTTTAGAATGATTTTGAAGAATGATCTAGAAATAAAGATTTAGCAATAGCTCGTATTCAAATTACTTTTATCACTGTTTAATACAGAGTCATTTTCGAGATAAAAAATCTGAATAAAAAGCATACAGATGAAATGAGATCAAATATTCTAAACTGAACCAGATAAAACAATTTTCCTCTACTGTCTCAATTGAGACTCAATTGCTTTACCGCTCCCACTTTCAGTCTATATTACGAAAATAATGGTGACAAAAGACGCCTTTTAATTTTCAGCTCAGCATCATTTTGACATGTGTAACTGATGAATCTCCACAGGATATAATAAATCATTTGCAGATTTCCTCCAGTTTTTGATCAAGTTGAGATGTCCAGACTTCTGCCCAGACTCATTACATTTGGGGAGCGAACTGAAAGCACGCCTAGGCATGTTCTCTGCTATTGTCATTACACACCCTGCTCAAGCATCTGAGCAACTGCAGAATTATCACCTCTGCACAAGCACAAATACACTCACACTCACAGATATCTGAGTTAACACACAAGACAAACACATGTGCTGCAATTATTGAATTAGTTTGAAGGAAAACACACTCACACACTTGATACCAATTTATGTTTTTGTCTCTTGTCTATGTTACAGACGACGATCTTTATATTGTCTAAAACATGAAGAGCACCTGATGTTATTTGGGGACAGAATGGGGAACATTCGAAAGATGGTGCCTCCTTGCTGGAACAATACTATAAAACAGATTCCTGACAGGAGGGACCACAGCATAATATAAGCTCCCTCTAGTGGCTTTACAGTAGATTGCGAGCAGCGGTGATAGTAAGGAAAAGAGTCCTGACCCTTTTCGGTATTGCTGTGCCAAGTGAAACTTTATTTTTGCTTGGAATTCTCAGATTCAAGATCCAACAAGAGCCATAGCTGATCCATTTTGACCCGGACACGTATGTAAATGTGGATGAAAAGAAGAACAGGAATATGTGAACACAACATCAGCAGAATATGCAAGGGAGGCCAAGTTCAGTACAGTGCGAGTGTGTTTGTGCGCTGTGCAGGGACAGCTGCCTGCCGAAGGAGACGGCGAAGGTTCACTCACAGTACCACAGAAACCCCCCAGCTGGGCCTGCCACTAAGGAACGGAGATGCCCAGGGAGAAAGATAAAGAGAGGGAGATGTGGAGAGAGTTTGAAAGAGGGAGCAAAAGAAAGAGGGAGGAAAAGAGGAAGTATAAGAGAAAGAGGAAAAGTGGAGAGCGTGTGTGTGCATTCATATTCCGCCTATTTTGCCACAAGCTCTTTAAAGTCTACATCTCCGACAACACGTCTGGGAATGAGAGTGAAAGTTGAAGAGTTCCTTCTGCTCTACTCTCTTCTCAATACCCCCCCACCCATTTCGCTGATTCCTCTTTTCCCCTTCCTTTCTCATCTCTCTTCTTCCTTTGCCTTCTTGCACACAAAACCTGGCAGCTGTTGTCCAGCTAACCTCTCCTTGACATCCATTTCACTAGGAGTTGCTTTTTGTTTTGTTTTACTTTGACTGAAATAAAATATTACACCCTTTCTGTTTCCATCATTCTAATAATTCACCTTAAATGCAAGAACAACATCAGCCACACCATTGACACCAAACAAGAAACAGTGAAACTAAAGTAGGACAATGTCTAACAGCGGTATGAGTCATTTGGAAATCACCTGCACCAGTTGTATAAATATGAGACTGTCTACGGCAAGAGACATCAGCGGATCTGGGCTTTTCCTATAAACACAGAACACAGCAGAGTGTTCAGAGAGTGAATACTGATATGGAGCGCTGTGATTTTTCTGAAGAGGCGTCGGCAGGTTAAGAGGATACCTTTTCTCTCTATATATTTCTACTGTTTTAGTCACGGCTGTGTCTTCTTTCCAATTTCACTTTTTTCCCCCCCGCTCTATCTTCCTTTCTTGCCAAGGTTTATCCCTGAGGTGTCCTCTGGGGCTACCTACTGGATAAGCCATTTGAAATGCATTTTCTAAAGAACCTTCCATTCCATTTTTGAACTGCTGCTATCTCTCAAAATGTCCTTAAGAAAAAGTGTGAGAGAAAGAACGGTGGCAAATGTTTTAAAGTACTCTCGCTGTACTTTTGTGTGTAGTTTACTCACACAGAAAGAAGCCCGTAGTTACCCAGCAGCAGTATGATGCACACTTCTGGGACTGTGATCTATGCTGGTGGGTACTGCAGAATGTGACCTGCTCTGGGAGAAACCTCCACTGTGCCAGTATTGTGCAGCTCAACGGGGGCTGATGGAAAGGCCAAGCACATAGGGCAGAGCAGGAATTCTGGGTGAGATCATCCACTGACAAAACTGGATGATGTTTCTCCTTAAAGCTGTACACAGGATGATGATTATAGCCACAAGGTAGTGAAACAAGGAAGCAGTTAGATTTGATTTTAAATAAGCATTATCCTATGACTGCAAAGCTGATCTGAATTAAGTACTGACTCAAGCTCACTATGATTTGGAGGACTTAATGACATAAGGAACTATACAGTATGACCCAATTATGATCTGTTGACTCACATTAGTTTACAACATACCAGCGGACCCTACAATGTCTGTTCTTTGCATATTAAGTAATGCACTTTTTGCCCAGTATCTGAAAGGGCAATCTGTAGACCTGAAGCCATGATCATTAAGTGCATCACTGTGCCACATCATGGACTGCAGCCTGCTCTGTCAACCAATTATGCCAATTATAGCCAGAAACCCCTGTGGTGTTTTGATAAGACCTTCCACAATTTCTTCCAATGAAGCAATTTGTTCCAGTATTTGTTTACAGAGAGAGGCTGTGACTTGCAGCAAAAATAATATTTGTTATCTCCATTTGCCATCAGAGCAGAGTGAAACCACCACTGGCTAATCTTAACCTGACTTTCTCATTGAGGTTTAATCTGGTCATGGCAATTTAGCATCTAGTATGGAGTGTGTGTATGTGTTGAGGTGCGATTATGTCTGTGTGCACATATGTGTGTTTGCATTTGAGGAGGGAGCAGAGGAGAGAGATAGACAAGCCAGTCATTCTCCTCCTGCCCCCTCCCTTTCCCCATCCATGTCAAGAACCAATCACGTGTGAAAACTTGCCTTAACTTCCCTTGCCTGTGTGACTACAGCGTCAGAGAGGGTTTGACAGATCTGTGCGCCACGGAGGCGTCTCCCCGCCATTTGGCATGCCATGCGCGTCTGGTGCGCTGGAGACTGCCTGTCAAACGCCTGTGAGTCGGTGGCGCAGCCAGGGACCCTACGGAGCGCCAGATGGGCCATTAAGGTAGTATTAATGTAGATGCCATCGCTTTTCTCCTCTGACTGGGACATGCTCTCTCGAACTGCGAGCAGCTGCTGCCATTTACTAGGACAGCTTCCTGCTAACTTTGGCCAACTGGCATCACCACTGACTGGCTCTCGATGTAATGATATACTTATTCTTAGTACTATACCTGTGCCTTTTGTCTTTCTTTGCCCCCTGCTCTCCCTTTCCAGAGGTTTTAACAGGATGGAACTGATAAACTTCCTGCTTTCTCTGCCACACACACTTGTGCACATGCAGGCAATTATTCTCTCTCCCTTTCTCTTGCAGACACGCACATAAAAACACCAACAGTCTAATAGGAGTACAGAAACTGGATCCATCTGTACACCCACTCTTAAGCTCATAATCAAGGCATGATATTCAGTAGTGTACGGTTATTTCTGTTTATGCCCTACTGAGTGCTAATATCATGCTTTAATTGAGAGAAAATTGGCTGTTGGCAAGAAACAGAAAAGAAGGTTACCAAAACCCCAACCATGGATAAGTGTTGCAATCAGTAATATTCTATTTAGTTAAGTAGCCTAAAATGGGATGTTTTGAGATCATTATTCAAATCACATTGACAAAATCCTATTATGAGAATTAGTTTTCCAGAAGGAAATGTACAGAATTATTGATGTGAAATAAATGTGCTTTCAGCATTACATACACTTGGGGCATATTAGGAAACAGTGGGGCATATGATTCGCACTGAAACAAGGTCACAAACACCATATTCTCTCATTCACACTGAGAAAATAATGCACATTTCAAGTGCAAACTTTCCATAACATCAATAGTAAACAATGAAGAGTGCCTATGGTGCTGCAAAAGTCATCATATGCTGAACTACTTCAACACCGTGGCCTTAAACAAGTCAGAGGAGGGAGCGAGTAGTCACAGAGATGAGTCTGTCTTGGTACTTCTGAAAAGATGCAGGATCTCCAGAGGCACAGGTTAGCCTTCCTACACAGCTGAGACTGCCTCCCTCTGTTCCCTCTGTTGCCTGTCTCTCACTTGCCTTGCCTCTCATTTTTCAGCAGAGCCCAAGCATCCTTTGAGGTGCCCCTAGGGGAGATGGGTATACTAGTTTAGGTCGCTGTACACCCACACTGAGTTCCCACATACTGCATAGGCTTGTAACTGCAGTGTAACAACAGACAAGTGATAGAAGTATAGTATATACTATAGTGACTTTGTTTGCCAGCCTCTCACTTACTTACTTTCTCTTTTTCTTTACAGCAGCATCAGTCAAAGTGTGTGTGTGTGTGTGTGTGTGTGTTGGGGGGGGGGTTCACATCTCAAGAGGCAGCTTGGATGAGGACAAGAGGGTTTAGCATCACCGGTGGTCAGTGTTGAAATCAAACGCACCGTCACCGAAGCGCAGCGAACACTTATGCTCCTGCACAGCGGTTAGTGTACTTGTGGTATCAAACTGACACCTTCTCCCTTGGCTGCTCCTGACAAGGAATTTCCTCGTCGAAAAATTAGCTGCACCTTGCCAACAGCACAGCGGCAATTTGTACAGTTGTGAATTGATTTGATTCTGAGCAGATGAGATAAACATTTATTGTGTAGAATAACAATAAACAGGCCCAGAGGGTACAAACCCGTGGCACCCATGCAGTATGAACTATCACAAACAAATAAAAACATTCTTTATTGCTGACCTCACCCTGTAAAATGAATATTGAGCCAACTGTCTGTCAACTCAGCCTGCTTTGAGAGTAATTTTAAGAGCTTCTCCAAAAAGTCACTAATCAACATCTTCCAACAATGCAAACCAATTTCTTCATAGTTGATTGAGAACAGCAATTGCTATTTTGGTACTTGGACTCAATGAATAGGGCCAGCTTCCTATCTGGGTATCTACATACTGAAAAAGAGGCAAACTGGCACTAATCAGCGTGTGTGCCAAGTAACCACTGCGGCAGACAGAATCGCATACATTTTTGTGCGTCTGCCTGACAGACAAGATTAAGAAGCAGACAGTTACTGCAAAGTAAACTTGAGGATGAGGAAGCGGGGTCTGTATTTCAAAGTGAGATGGTGGAGGGATCCATTTCCCACAGCTTTATCCAGGAAATCCAACCTGCGATGAACAGGATCAATTCCTTTATTTCCAAGGTGCATGTTATTGCTTTGCCATGCAAATGCTTTCAAAAGCACAGTAATGCCATCCCGCTATTGTGAGGGGAATGATCACTGCACCAGGACAAGCAAGCCAGGCTTTGATGGGTGCAGAATACCGGTGTTACAGAGCTAAGCAGTGTGTGTGTGTATGTGTGTGTGGGTGTGCAGCAAATAGGTTATTTTGGAGGGGTTTTTTTTTTTAGAAGAAAGGAGGCATTACTGAGGCCTATTGGTGCACCGAGGTATACTTCCAACCAAGGCGATTAACATGAAAGGAAATATCTAATGTTATTTTCCACTGCTGTGAAGAGAGAAGCAGAGAAAAGCCTGTAATCACATTATTATTTGTGTCGGAGATCAAGATCAATCAGGGTTAAAGCATGTCACAATGTTTAACAATAACAATGGATGGTTGCTTGTGTAGGAGATGTACACAACACAACTGGATGTGTGATACTGGGACTGGGGGGAGGAGTAGGGTGGGGGCCTAACGAAGACTACATTTCCATCTTTTTTTGTTTCTCTTTGACCAAAGTTGTGTCTTACCGGTCTGCATTCTAACTCCATGAAAACACACACACATACACACACACACACACATGCACGCAATAACGTAGTAATGTTTCACAAATGTAAATATGAGTAGCAGAATTTCCTAATAACATGCAGACAGAAGGAGGAGGAGACATCACCATCAGAAAAAAAACACAAGTGTAGAAAAGGCTTCACTCCCCTCAGAGGCCTGTACTGGAAACAAGGCAGCATCTGAGAGCAAGGGGAGAAACTCAAACGCAGACTACATTAGCGAAATTCACAGACCTGAGCAAACGTTCAAAGAGCAACACTTATTTTACAGTATGTACACAATGCCTTAAAAATGAATGAACAGCAGGAGAGGTTTAGAGATGGAATCACACCATTCAAACAAGCGTGCACTTTTATGATCCCTCTAGCAAACAGGTGCAACAAGCCACTGCGCTCCTGCAGAAAGGGTGACTGCTAAGATTCTGTCACGCAATGTAGCGAGCTGGTGAGCAAGCGAGTGGTGGGGAGATTCAAACTTAATGAGTGCTTTGGCAGCTTGTGGGGAAAAGGCAGGGAGGCAGGCAGTGATTAACGGAACACTTCAGAGTACAAGGCACAGCGGTGCTCAAAGAAAACAGTGATGATCTCCACTTAATCGCGGAGAAGCCCGGAGCATCTGCCGCCAGAGCAGGGCAGCGGCACCGGCGAGCTCCCGCTCCGCTAGGCTGTCATCTCCAGAGAGCTGCGGCCATATGCTCGGCTCTGCCGCAAACTCACAGGAAGTTAATTTTCTGACAAAACACAGGGATAAATATGACATTCAAACAAGTTGTGCTCAGCCAGGCTGAACACGGATGCCGTGCCAAGCTCAAGCTGCACACGTGTCACACTTACAAACAGAGTTTATTTTCATGCTCCCACAGTTGCTTTTCCTCTTCTTTTGTAGAGATGCAGACAATGGGTGGTTCTTCAGCTAGGAGGTGTTAACCCACTTAGAGACTGAGCTATGGTATGTATAAAGGGAAAGAAAATCATGCACACAAAAACAAACAGAGCAGTGGTATGATACTGCCTTGATAATACAAAAGTTGCCACAAAAACACAGTTAGTTGCCGCTAATTCATATCAAAATGTTTATATAAGGCAGTAACGGGAGAGCCAGAAGGGGACTGTCCTAGCTGCATACAAACACATCCCTCAAAAGTCTGAAAAAAATGACAATGTCATTGTCCTAATGAGGGGAGGGAGAAAGGGCAGAGACATGAGAGGGGGGGAAAAATAAGATTAACTTTCATTTCTGTTCACAGACATATAGCACTCCGCAGTGTGTCATTAAAATAATGTCAATCAAACCATTAAAGAGGAGCTCTGTCTAACCTTGTCTGTTGCAGGTGAAATGCCATAGCGGCCCTGAACAATAGGCTCACAGGTGTGAGCAGAATCCCAACACCTTATCACTGGCCCAATAAAGAACGGTATATAGTGTTTCTCAGATCTCAGCAGTCTGCTACCACTCCATTTCAGATGGTAAAGAGAAACTGAGCCTTAGGGGTGAAGCTGGCTGTTCCAACCTACAGATTCTTTACAACAATACCCAGTATCATATAGTACAGAGTCTGGGGGATCGCTGGAGGTGGAGCAGCTTTTCTCATCCAACTGGAGAAAAAAAAAAAAAACACACCCAGGGAGGCAATAGGGATGAAAGAAGACGGAGTTTGGTCGTATACAAGAGAGAGGGCAAGATCTGGGCCTCCACTTGGGGCAATCAGAGGCCTCTGGTATGGCTAGAATGAGAGCAAAGGGTGACTCTGTGATACACATACCACCAGCTCCCATTCCCTGTCACTGCTGCTGCAATTCTCCGCTTTAGTATTCTTTGCTTTAGCAGAAAGAGGCGAGGGCTGGGTGCACTCATGCAGATCCCGGTGGCCTTTATCAGGGAGGAGAGGTGAGAGCTTTGGCCCCTGGGCCTGCTCACTGCTGCCAGGTGGCTGGATACTTTCTGCCTCCCGTCCCACCCGGTGTGAGGCCACTCTCATCTGAACCCTGAGGCCTCTCTTGTGGGAATATGTCTTATGTTACTGCTGGAAGAAGGCCAGAGGAACGACAGATAACATAAGAAAAACATATCCTGATTATGAAACATTAACTATACACCTTCTACTGTATTCACAGCAGTCACCTGCAGTACATGTAGTGGTAAGGTAGGCAAACGTCAGTGTTAAGACTTCAAAAGGAAGACACAAGCAGAGGAGAAAAGGATAAAAAATATTCTGTATTTTTTCAATTCATCCATTTTAATACGTGGATGTAAAGACAACTGAAAGATGCACACAAAAAAGATGAACAACAGTTCACTAATGTAAGTGCAAGAGACTGGGAAAATCTGTCGGAAATAATATATCCAGTACACATGCGCACAGAAGCACATACCCATATATCAAGTGTTGAGTGGCAATCATTCACCTAGACACTGTCACGCTGCGGTAAATGGGCTTATTTTGCATGAGAAGGAAGAAGGAGTGATGGGCTGCAGCGAGCAAAAGAGGGACTGAGGGACTGAATCAAATGATATGAGTAGGCAAAATTAAGCTCCAATGCAAGTGGAACACTTCACAAGAGAGCCAATTTCAATTCCACAACACTTAATTTAGGATTTGTATGGTTCAGCAGCATGCTACTGTATAGTAAGCCATGTAAGGACAGAGATAGAGAGAGGCCCATCCAGGCCCTTGAGGTATCCATCACACAGGCCTGCCTCCATCAGTCTCTTTCTCTCTCTCAGTTACAACAATGAATTAAAAACTAATGATATTATACTGTAGAGATTTCAATGGGACATTAGAAAATCACATTGATTTTAATGTACAAGAGAGTTTTGTTTTATTTGTGTGTCGTGCTTGTGCTGACCTTGAAGGGTGTTAATCCAAACTCAATGTGTTTCAGGAGGTACCAGAATTAATCGTGTATTACCACTGTAATCGTGCCAGTATCTTCATACCTGGTGCTCTTTGAAGTCAGCCCTCTGGAAGTCATAGCCCAGCTGGGCGTAAAAGTTGTTCCCAAAACCGTAGGCTTGTCCAGTTTCAGTCCATATGAAGGAATGTCTGCTTCCACAGGCCACACCAACTATATTGACGACATCCACATCTGCACCACTTCCTTTCATGTTCAGTTTCTGTGGCAACTTAATCTCGACTGGCCGGTCCTTTACTGCCCTCTCTCCGTCACCAAGCCTTGAAAAAGCAGAGAGAAAACAGTCTGTCATTTTCTTCTCTATCAGATGAACTATATATACCATATATAACATTTGTGGGGAAGGTTTAAAAGAAAGTTGTTTCTTCAAGAAAATTACAGTGAAAAATTACTCACTGAAATTCTCAAATATTCTCAACTTTCAGTGGACTCATGTAATGGACATAAATACCTTTTTTTCTTTTTCTTTTTTACAAACTAGTTTAAATTGATAATTCAAAGCAAACAAATACTTTTTTCTTTTAAAACACGAAAATTCAATTCAATTCAATCACTTATTTTATGTTCAAACCAAACAAGTAACAAGTCATTTGAATTTAAAGTAAATATCAGATGAGATGCTGGTAGATTAATCATCAGTACACATCCAAGTAATACATTTTCCTTTCTGATATGTTTTCTCTATACAGACAAGAGTCATATATAGGGTGTCTAACAGCCATATTTCAGTAAGGTCAGTTTCACGTTCCTGGGGAAGAAGTAATAACTGAACCTAACTCAATTTGTAGCTGTACAAATGACTTTACATAGGCCTCGGCTGACAGCTGAGTTTCTGTCTCCGGATCCCTCGTGTGAGTGCACAAAGAACATCCAAGACCCCTTTTCAAGATGAGCTGGTCAAACGCAGCCCCAGCACCCCTGTGACCCGTGAGCTCCCAGCAGCTTCAAACACAGCTCTGCTGTTTGCTTCTTGATAAAATGCTCCTCTTTGTATTTGTTTCCCTGAGCCAGCGTCATAACCTGCAATGCCCCGGCCATATCTGCTAGTTTGCGGCATGTCTGGGAAAAATAACAAACAGTCTTCTCCATTATTTCCACAAACGGGGAACGAAAGGTCCTCGCCCGCCATCCCCACGAGAGCCTGTATTGATTACAACAATGCTTCAACTCAAGACAAGACCACTCTGGGGTCACTGCTATTTCCATCAGAAAGTTTGCCAGTTTAAATTTACACAGCTCTCTCGTACTCTTCTCCTCTCTTGCCTCCAGTGAGACACACAGGAGAGCTGAGGAGTTTTCAGATATCAGAGTGCTAGTTGTATAACGGAGATGCTCACCCTTTGCTCTGCAAGTGGGTGTTGTGGAGCTCCAACTATAGGCTCCTCCAACTATAAGTTCCCCACTAGAGAGCCTCGACCTGCTTAGAGGGGTCAAAGCATCATGAGAGAAGAGGGAGGGAGAGAGAGAGAGAGAGAGAGATAGATAGAGAGAGAGAGAACAAGACAGACAGAGATGGAGGGCATAAGAAAGAGAATAAGGGACAATGGGAGATGATGAGAGACTGAGAAGTGATGCCTTTGTTTCTTTTATGTATTTCTCTGAGGTCTGCTGTGCTGCTGTTTGAGTACTTGAGGGCCACTGAATCACTGCAGCCCCCAGGCCCTTAGATGTCATTACAGCCAGACTGGCTCCTGGCTAGAGAAGTTTTAACAAGGAAGGTCATCAGGAGGAAAACAACTTATCTTTGTGTCTAACTATGTCTGTCTGTCAAGAGTGTCTGTCTGCAGTTTAATATACAGCTTTACAGTACACTGTCAGACGACAGCGAGGCATTTGAATGACAATTGGGCAGAACAAAACTAAACCAAGAAAAGTTGAACTTTTATGGACAACAGAGTAGTCCCCTTATATCTCACATACTGTCAAAATGAAGGCGATAAAACTCTGAGCAGTTCTGAAATACCAAAAACTGAGGGAATAAACACCACTGACAAACTTATTTGTATGGTTTTACTTGTGAATTTCACTTACTGTCCACTGGTGCCATTTCCCCATGCAAAGATTTTGTTGTCCACTGTGGAGAAAAGGCAGAGGAGGACAACGTTAACCACACATTGACTGAAACGGATGAGCAATGCTGTAAAATAATTGGTAAGCATGGCGTATCTTCGAGACAATCTTTGAAAAAGGTGTGGGGTTATTGCCGAATAAAGATAATTAAAACCGGTGATCTGCAAAAGCTGTGCAGCTGCTTCACAGTAGCAACTTGGGTTGTGTGTTTTTCCTTTTGTCCTCAAGTGTAGAGTGAGTGGTGCTGTGTCAGTGGGTGGACCCTGTCCCGCTGTGTGAAGTTTGATTAATACAGCCTCGACAGAGAGTTCAGAGACTGGGGCCACCTCTCACACACCCTGCTGTAAAATAATGAGCCTTCAGCGGGAAGGAATAATATACATGGGAGGGGAGAGACACTTCCCTAGTCTGCGTCTAGGCTGAATATATTCAAATGAAATGAGGAGAGGAGGCCATCCTAACTGATTAGACTTGTCTCAAAGAGAGGGAGAAGCCTATATATTTCTCCTTCTATGTACATGTATTTAACTGTCACCTCTCTGCTCTAACAATCCAACATGGCACTCGTCCATTTGCATATGGTTTCTATAAATACCTGGATCTCTACCTGTTCCTGCAGTGGTTCCAGTCATGCTGGAACACAGACAAGCCTTATTGGTCTTATGGGAACTCAAACACCACAGGGGTAACAGCCAATAGCAACAGACTTTACTCATCAAGCTCACCGAGTCCTCATACATTATAGAGTAGGCTATATGATTTACCTAAGCTTGTCAAAAGAGAAAAATTATCAGGCAAATGTGGGGTAATAAATTGTAATCCGTGCTGCATATGTTTGACTCATGACCCTTGGCATTTCCAGGGTTCGGATGTATGAAAGAGTTGTAGCAAAATGTGTGAAAGGAAATAACATGAAAGGTGAAATACCGCTAGGAAACTTTAGGGAAAATGTGTAAAACATGTCTGCGACTGCGTTTTTGAGAATTTCATTCTAGGTGTTGCTGTTATCATGGGAACAAGAATGAAACACGCAACAGATTTTCGTGGGATGTGCTTATACTACTACTGCTGCTGTTGGCAGCACATTTTTTGGCAATTCGTACCCTAGATGTTACAGTACTGATAGTCAGTTAACTTCTGCAAAAGTTGACAACTACAAGAAGCTGGTTTTAAAAAAATGCTTTTGTAGAATGGCACTACAGCCATCACACCTCTGTCAACACTTTTCTCCAGGTGTGAGCTCCCCCATTAACATTGCTGTAATTTGAAACAGTAGCATCCCTAAACAACACACTCTTAAATGAAGCAACTTTAATCAATCAACATCCTATTATATTATTACAATGGCAGGTGGATTTACTTTTATTTGCAGTATATTCTGAGGGATGTCATTGAGACACAGGTATGGTTGCTTATACTCAATCACTATTTATGTAATTGGAATATGTATGTGTATAGTTATGGTATTGTAACTCACATGACACCGTGCAGACCAGAACATGTAGAACATTTTTCTCTGCGTGTTGCAATGGATGAACAACCGTATGTAAAATACGATGTAGCAATATTTAATTCGTCTACTATAGAACCAGAAATACATGAGTGTGCAACCTCAGCTCCAGCTTGGGCACCGGAAAGAAACACCATTTCTAACATACGGACGCATTAGAAGCTTTTGAGTGCTCATGGAGAAATGCGTATGGTAATAATTCATATGAAATTATATCCTTGAGCTCAGCTCAGAACACACAGCTCACTGGACCAACCACATTCATTATGAACTACTGCTGATTACCTACGAACAGGAATAAAAAGACAGAAAAACACTTTAATGAAAGGATATCCATTATAGGAATATGCGTTTAAACACTCCTTAAATACTTCAGCAGAGCACAGAGCATTGCTGCAAAAATCATCGTAGCTCTGCAGCTGTCTGTGGAGTCGTGGTTGCTGTAGAGCTGTTACTATCAGGCATAGAGAATACAAAAGCAGCACAGGAGTCCAAGATTTAAGTTTACTTTTACAAGCCTAAGAACCCTCACTGGAATAATGAAATAAAGATGAGAATGAAAATGCAATGGGAATAAAGACTGTGACTGTTCCAGAGTTTTATTTTCTGGTTTTGTATTTTTTTTTTGTTTTCTTTTGTTCTTGCACTTTTTGTTTTCTTGTTTTTGTTTTCTTTTGCTCCCTTAACTCCTGAGAATTGTTACGTGGGAGTATGATAAATAGCGGTGCTTAGAGTGTGTCGAACCAAAACACAAAAATATTGGCAGCCGTAGGTCTGCAGCAACACTCCGCACACAGGCACATTATTAACGATATCTGTGTTAGCACCAGGCATGGGTCAGACAGTCCAAAATAATAAATAGCATTTAGAGTTTTAGAAGATGCTTGGATTTGAATTACAAAAGTGAAAAACAGGAGGGATATAAAACGACGGTCGCCTGCTGGAAACTTTACTGCAGCTGGTGAAAGTTAAGTAGTTTCTGTCAGTTGAGCAGTCTTACCTTCCTGACACATGCAAACTGCTTTCTCCAATCAGGTTCAAACAAACTCTGATAATGACTTTGCAAGTATTATATGATCCAGGTCTTGGCAGGCTATATCTGTGGCCACATGTATTAATCAGAGAATCCAAATACAGCACTTCACTGTGATACCCGCCCCTCACTTTGTATCTTTGAGTCCTCTGTTATCCTCAGAGTGGCAGATGTTTTCTGCCCCCTCCCTTCAACCCACTCATCCACCCACTCACCCAGTTCTCTCTCTGTCTCTGCGGCAAGGGCAGTGTCTGGTGCAGGGGGCAGAGGCCGACAGCGGTGCATCAGGCTGACGTACAAAACTGATGGGCAGGGCTGAGAGCTGGCAGTGTGGCAGGTTGAGTGTTCGCCCTCCTTTGCCCCCCACTAGCCCCCCGCTAGCCCCTGCTGCTCTGCACCATACCCAAGCACCAGCATCCCAGCGGCTGGTGGCCCATTGCTTTGCTCCCCCATAAAAATAGCCCATCCCATTATTCTTCTGCCTCCCCGGGGGCCACAAGGTCTCCAGCATCATTACCAGGACTAAGGATCTGACTCTGCCGCCACCACTTGGCACCCCCCCTCCTCTCTCCTCACTCCTCTAATTATAGGTCAAGCACTCTTTTTGTAAATTATAAAACCTTTGTTCTTATCAATAAAATGGGACGTAAAGGAAAGATACCATGGAAGGAAGAAGAGAAAAAGTAGATAAAAAAAGGAGGGAAATGGTCTAAAAATTAGAAAGGGGGGGAAATTTTTCAATTATAAAACCAAGCTAATTTGGTATGACCAGCGACTGTCATGCATGGTGACGGAGCTCCATTATGCAGTCATTTGAGCTCTTTCAAATTAGTTATGTTAATGTCCTGCGTGTGAATGTAACACTTGGATGGGACAAGATTTCAGCAATTAATTTCTACAGTCAGCGGAGAGACAAGCAAATTTATTTTCCCCCTCTCAGGGAATTGGTGGTGGAGGGAGTGAGGAGGGGAGAGAGCATTCTGGAGCAGGGAACAAGCTAAACACAAGACCTAAATAAAGCCTGAACAATGGGAGCCAATGCCTCCTCATTCATTCAATTGACAATGTTTTGCAGCTTAAACCTGTTTTATTAATTATGTTTGACATTTCCTTAATTAGTTTCATTTACACCAAATCAATCCCTGCTGCTGTACAGCGTCATTTATCATTTTAAAAAATTTGCATAGCCAGTGCTGACTTTTTCTACTTAATTATACATTAAAAGTGTCAGCCGCGCTTGCTGCCTGGCATTATCTGAGGCAGAAAGGTTTGTGGCTGGACGGGGGTGGCATTAATCATCAGGGCGGGTGCGGGCAAGGGGTGCTCCTGGTCGCCAGCGGGAGAGCCGAGCGGGGTTTCTCATTTTCGAAGCTTGATGCTTCCGGGGCCATGGTGACCTCAATGACCTACGGGGAGACGCAGACAATTCAACGACCTCGAGCCCCATAAACAACTACAGCTTGTTTATAAACTGCGGCGAGAGGAAGGAGGGAGCATAACCAGGAAAAGAAAAAACTGAAAGATATGTAAACAAATGTAAAGGAATGGGTTTGGGCCACACAGATTTCTTTTTAGCATTAACAGTAATATGATCAGTAAACACAGGCTGATCAGCATGTGCAAGTACTGTTTTTCAGGAAAAAAATTAAGGAAAGGAAACATAAGAGGGGTTCATGAGATAATACCAGGTTTTATTGCTGCAAGTCACAAGTACATATGGTAACGACTGTATGTATTCCACTATTACTCCAAAAGCAGCTCAGTTGGCCGAGAGTGATCTCTCTGAGTATGGCTATTACTTTCCCTTCAGCAAGTTTGTGAACACAGAGCAAACTGACAGCTCAAACACCTGGCAAGCTCACTCCTGAGTAAATCTTCTGAGTGTTGAGGTGAACATGGCTTTACAAATCACCCATTCAGGAACCGAGACAGAAATTGGCAGGTAGGCAGAGCCGTGGTGTCAGGAGTGAAAATTACTCTGAAATGCGGAGCACAGTGAGAAGCTGAGTGAGTGAGTCCCTGAATGGCGAAAGCTATGGGTGTCACTGTGTACTATGTTCACATGGGAAATCAAACAAGTAATATTTTGGAGGTGAGTCAACACTTTTGTCCTTTGGAAAATGAAAATATTTGATGTCAATTTAAATTCTGAACGGCCTTGGGTATTGCCACACACTAAGTGCGGTGCATATGAGGATATGGTACCATGCACAAGTGACAATATTCCTGTGGATGTAAAATACCAGTATTTACACTGTAATAGTTCTCATACCTAAATCAATCTTGTAAAAGAAGTCTTTCTTTAATTAAACAGATGCCATAAATCATGCAGTGATAAAACCACTTATTGTCAACACGAGGTGAGCTGCTTGAGCTGAAATCACTGAGAGGGAAAGACTTCCTGAACCTGGAGCTTGAAAAAAAAAAAAAGGCTGTCCCAAGCCACTGATTCCCCAAAAGGTCCCCTGAATAAGCTGTATGAAGATGTAAAGAAGAGGCTGTAGCCATGGCTTTGCTTGCAAAGTCCTTCAAGGGCAACACAAAAGAGAGGGGGGCAACAAAGAACCTGATGAAGTGGCTAATGCCCTGGCATGCCCCAACAGGAGCGGCAGGGGGGCGGCCAGAGGCGGCTACATGTGCACGCCTCACTGCCCCGTCTGGCCCCAGCTAAAGTACTAACTATCCTCCCAGGGTCATTAGATTAAGAAATTCAAAATCATGAACAACATCTGTAACTGTGACAGGCCAGACCAACATTGAAAAAGAAAAGGAAGAAAAGGAAAAAGTTACTTGCTAAGAGACAGGGGACTGCTTAGGATTTAGTTCTTAAGGATGTGGTGGATGGAGAGTGTCAAACATCATTATTGTAGAAAGTTCCTAATCAGCATATTAATGGTGGCACATTGACTGCAGAAGTTTGCGTTATTTCAAAGTAGTTGAAAATAAGCCACAGACTCTTTTGGCTCATAAAAATATAATAATTCATATAAGTGATCACTAAAAACTAGAACTTTCCTTTTTCTACAGTCGCCCCACCCGCCCAAAACATCACTATCAATTCCCCAACCAAAAGTACCCCTTTAAATGCAAAACATTTCCACTATCAAGGATTATGCTTCCTTTCAGGATATATGAAAAACCCTTTGTGAAAATATGATGATGAATTCATGGGCCTAAAACTCTGGGGTAGTTTTTACATCGGCAAAAAATGGAGGGAGGGGAGGAGAAAAATCACCTATTTGGATGGCATACATTACCATTACTCTTGTATTGTGTCTCCACTTTTCATAATGACGGGGATAAGTGTCCTGCTTCGAATGCGTATCCGCTGACAATGGAGGCAGACATTACTTGGTTAAAAGCTCAGGGTCCTGTGGGTAAAGAGGCCCAGAGAATAAAGAGTATCCGTCATGGCTAACGAGCTATAAGGATAGCACATTGCCTTTATAAATCACTAGATCTTGCTGTTTATTTAAATTCATTGGTGCCTCATTATAACTGAGCTATGCACCTTTAGGTCCGAGTTGATTAGGAGTGCCATAGCTCAAAATGGCTTTTAATTCAGTGAAACGTAGCTCTGACCTTGGTGCCGTAACCCTGACTAAAAAACGCAGCGACTCCCACATTAATAATGATGCTACCTTTACTGGGCCGCGGAGCTGTGCCGCTGCTACTTAAAATATGTATTATTAGTTACCAGCGACGGCACATTTATCACACCAAATTACCCTTCGGTGTAAAACTGCTTAATTCTGGGTCCCTGTACCCCTCTGCACTATTACCTGCTCTTTAGAAAGGCCTGGAATTAAATGTGGGGATGAAATGTCAGGGTAATGGGGAAGAGGATGCAGGTCGATGGGATGCACACTTGATCATTCCCTAGTGGCCTTCTCCACATCGAGACGATATACTGAATGAGTCTTCCTCATAAAGGAAGTTCCACTCCACTGTGGCTTGCTTTGTAGACCTTTAAAGATGTAAATGAAGGGTACTTTTTTGAAATATACTTTACACTGTTCATTAAAATTACATGCACAAAGATTATCCACTCCTTGTGAGCTTAAATAAGAACTTTATACTCTGGGTATCAAGATTTCATCAAAAATGGATCTCACAAACAGACAAACTTTGAATGAACAAAGAAAACTGAAACATCCATAAACTTTGGATTCACTAAGGCACACCAGGGGAGCTGAGTGCATGCATAGTACATAAACAGTCATGCACGCACAAATGCGTACGCACACACATACACACACACACATACACAGCCCTGTAGCCCCAGTCAGGCCTATTGTAGTTAGACACACGAACCTAGCCTGCAGCCCCAAAACTTGTCATTGTCCATCCCATGTGTGCCCACCAGAAACTGATTACTTTGTCCAATCGGCTAAATGATTAGATCAATTAGGTACTTTGAAGTGGGCATCAACAGTGGACTGCTGCAGCTTCAAGACCTGTGGGCCCATCAGAACTGCCTCATTAGGTCTCTGGACTCTACCCAAAACCACACCACAAAGACAAAGACAGAGGACCAGAGGAGAGGAAGACAGTGGGGAGAGGAAAGACAGATAAGACTAAAGACGACGAAACTTCAATAGGTGAATTAGATGAGTTCCTACAATAAAGCACCCCCGGGATCAATTGTGTTTATGTGGTGCAACATCTCAAAAACATGTAAAAACAATACAAAGCGATCTAACAGATACATAAGTGGGAGTATTTTGAGTGTTAGCCATATAATCCATTGTTATGAGACCAAGGGGAATGCACTGGTACACAGACTTTCTTTTCTCCGAGGATAACATCAAACAGTCCAGTAATAATTTAGATTACCAGGGACAACACTACGTGAGGTTTACAGAGGAACACAGATAGCGCCGGCACAAACACATTGCTCGAATCAAACACAGCCGTACAGTACATAAATATATGCACAATACATTAATGGTTCCTGCTCATCTGAGCAAGTGGCAAGGCTAGAACAGCAGGGGGAAAAGAGACGTTACACACATTCCATCAGATGTCGAATCAATTAGTCACGACCATCTTCCAGAGTCAGAAATAACCACTCGTCCTCAAGTCTCCAGGGAGCCGGGGATAGGCCCGGGCAACAGAGGAGAGATGGGAAAGTATCCAGAGACCCAAAGGGGGGTAAAAAGGAAGAAAATGAGAGAAAAGGAGAAAGGGGGATAAATAATGCTGTCTGTTCTGTACTGCACAGACTAGCATCTCTATCTTCTCTGGATTTCCATACATACAGACAATTCTACACTCGGAGCATGAGTGCTTTGCATATCAGAGGGCACTCATTTTGCACACTGCAAACACTCCAGTCATTAACATGTGATGACATTATCGTCCTAATCGTGCTACACAGGGCCTCCTCTATAATGTATACCACACAACTGTGGCACCAACTCGAACCCTTTTTGACAGCATCATGCTTTTCATTGGCCTGCTGTTTGTGTTTTTTTCCTCATCACAAAGCCTTTAATCTTTTAATCTGAAGCATAAGGCAAGTGTATACAGTACATTGATCATGTGACCACTTTGCTAAAAAGGTAAAAAGACATGATTATTCCATGTAAAGGGAAACACAATGGAGATCCTTTCCCCGCAGGCTAAAAATAATTAAATCTGTCATGTAGGTGCAAAAATAACAGACTTACACCTGAATAGCATCATTACTGGGCTTCTGAAGTTGGTAGCAGATAATTCTGTTTCTCTTCATCTGTTCACTGGTATACAGAGGACGAGCTATTGTATCTGCTCAGATTTCCTTCTTGCTTCGGTAATCTTTCTGAACCACCAGATTAGAGCAATTCAGGTTGAATGGAAGAGAACAGAGTACAGACTGAACAAAATAACCAAAAATGTTTTTTATTAAAATCTATGTTCTAAACAGAACTACAAAAATGTATTCTCTGCAATGTTTAAACCATAGCTGTACCATTATAGTTTAGTTTTAGGATTATAGTTGACAAACATCACAGTTCTGCTGCATAAAACAAGTGCTCTGCAAACAGCTACTATAAATAAACGCTTCACAATGAAACACTGATAGTCTGGTTAGAGATCCTACCTCTCCTGCACTACTAGTCAAATGCCTTGCTTTCTTTTGTTTTGTTCTTGGTTGGGGATTTTTAAAATATGGCACAAAGACTCCATATTTTCACTGAAAGTGCTGCAGGTAACATTATTCACAGTCCCTCTCTTTTTAAAGTTCCAACTATGAACTATGTCTAATAAGGCAAAGACAGGTGGTCCCCACTGTATTCAACACAAACCAATCCTCCGGGTTTAAGTGTTGTTGTTTGTACATGGCCTCAAACCCTAGGGGCAGCAAGGAAAAAGACGAGGAGAAACTAGCAAGAGAGACAGAGACGGAGAGGGGCATCCCGCAAGCTCCTCTCATTCCGCCTGTTATTTTCCCAGGTTGCGGTGAACGCTCATTGTTGGTAGGGGTTGGCAAGGGGCGTCAGAAAGCTCTGGTCCCCGCTCTTATTC
The DNA here is from genome assembly GCF_020382885.2 of Scatophagus argus. Classification (NCBI taxonomy): domain Eukaryota; kingdom Metazoa; phylum Chordata; class Actinopteri; family Scatophagidae; genus Scatophagus; species Scatophagus argus. The sequence goes on along the minus strand of NC_058496.1, from coordinate 4,990,159 downwards.
CGCCACATTAGATGGTGTGTGTTTGTGCCCTAGGGATCGCAGCGCCTCAGCCTGTGTTTGGGGTACTTTGTCAGATGACTCAGTGTGTGTGATTTATGAGCTCTGGAAAGGTTGCATTTCCAGCACGCGTGGACGTCCGCATGGTAAATGGAGAAATTCTGAATTTATTAACATACAATGAATGATGATTAATGTTTTGGTATAGATCATGCTCTCTTTTCAGATGTCTCAGTGTGGGGGTGATATATGCAGCAATAAAATGATATGTATGTACTCAAAAGCACATTGTATGAGTGTTGAGTCCATGACTCTTTCAGACATGTTCACTGTGTGATAACATGTTGGAAGATTTTGTAATGTTGTCTGAAGTACCTCCACGGACATTCATATCTACGTACCACAACAGCAGTTGTTCTGCATGCATTATCCTCCACATAAAGTGAACTGTTCTCTTCTATGGCACAAGCACCTTGCATAGTCAATGAGAGAATGTTTAAATTAAAAACACAAAAAGCTGAGAGAAAAGAATGCAATTTAGACCGATATCAGGATACATTTAGAGATCCATTCGTCAAAATCCCCGCCATTATTAACTTTTGTATTCTACAACACATCTTGTGTCTCCCTCATCAGCTTTTTCAATATCTTCTCAAATACATTACTGCCAGTGTCGAGCGGGTACGTTCACCCTAGGCCAATTACAGCAGTGAACCATAAAGGTAAGCAGTGCCGAAGAGGGTTTTGTCATGTATTTGCCTTTGTGTCCTAGCCAGACCCCCACAGTGGTAGGTGAGAAACGCAGGGAATGTCAGACATCTTTCTAATCACATTGACAACAGAGGAATCAATATGCAGAGGCATGTTTCTGACAGCTTTTTGGGAGTAGGTTTACATGGGTGAATGCGAGTCTGCCCACATGTTTGCATCTCGAAATGGTGAATCAAGGCCGACTTCTGCTTATGCAATGACTTTACCATTTCACCCTTGGAATGAGGTTGAATTTTGCTCAACGCTTGCATGTGAGAAAAGCTAGAGAGAAGAGCTAGCTGGGTGAACCGATCACTCCATTGTGTCGCTAAAATGTGTGTGTACGCATATCTTGATGTTGGCTATAAATATGTACACTTAGACGTGACTGTCTGAGGTGTGGTGTGTGTGTGTGTGTGCACGTTCTGTGTTTACTGCATATGTATGAAGGCAAGTAAAGATACAGTATGCATGGGTCTGAGTGTATATGCATGTGCACATGCTTGTGGGCTAACTTCATATGTATGTGGTTGCTGTCAGAAGAAGCTGACTGGTGATGAGGGATGAAGAGAATCAGAAACACATTGGACTGCGAATGGGGTGTGAGCCGCAGGGTCGCCCTGGCACAAAACACAACTGCCTCGCACATCATTACCCTCATCATCCTAATGCGCACAACACTTAGAGCTACAAACAGGCTTGACTCCTGAACACACACGTAGACCCACAAACATAAAGACCCACATACTCACAGGATAACCCGCATGGATGCATAAACTCACATGAGCCTACACATGCACAAATCAACACACAATATGCTGTTGCTTAACTAAAACTCTGCCTTACATGTAAAAGCAACTGAGACTGAAACTCATAACTGGAGTAAAATAATACTGCAATGTTACTAATTCCAGAGTTTTGACACCAAACTACACAACAGGCTGCTGACGGGAGGTTGCTGTAGTGTTTAGTGACTAAGTCTAAACCACTTCTTAACAAAATAAGAAAAAAAAGGTCCTTCTGCACACCCTCAGATCCTTCCCCATTCTGAAAAAACATTCAGTGCATTTTCAGAGGAAAAAAAGAGAAGAGCCATTTCAAACAGAATTGAGCTCCACTGGGAAAAGTATACCTATTCAACTGCAGGACCTCCATAAAAACAGGAAAAAAAAAAAGAAATCACAGTAGTTTCACACTGTAACGGATGCCTTCCTCCCTTCTTGCTGCATGAGAGGTTTTAAGAATGGTGGGATTGGGGGAACTGTAAGGTAGAGCAAAAAAGGGGGGGAAGGAAGAGAAGAGGAAGAGAAGGGAGCAAAGATACGATGCAGAAGAGTGGAAGAGAGAGTTAAGCCAAGCATAAAATAACTTCAATCTAACATCCTCTCAGCGGGGCGGTAGGAGGCAAATAGCAATCCCACCAATGCCGTGTACTCAAGGGTGTTACCCCCACCTCTCACTGACCCATAGAGAAGAGGATCATGGGAGAGCAGGGATGAGACAAACCCACTTCAATTAAGGCACGGCGACGTCTCGTCAGCACGGCAGATGAGGTGTCAGAGAGTTCAGCCATGGATAGATCACAGGCAAAAAAAAAAAAAAAACAGTTCCTGGCTCAGCACAGTCAGGGTCTTGCATGCCTTGGACCTGTTTTCTGTTGCCCCTTTGGTCCCAGTTCCTTTTCTCTGTCTTTCTTTAAGTGGTCCGCAATGCCATATATCAAGATTTTTTTCCCTGCAGGGCCAGTTTAGTCAGGATGTCAGCACACCCACCAGTGTCCCTTCTCAAAGGCCTCTTGGATTCTGGAATAGATAAACTTCTCATCAAATTTGTGCATTAGGAGCAAGCCGCCTCAACACACCTGCAAATGACATTTAAAGGTCAAAACAACATGTACGGGTTGGGAGTCTCCGGGTACATTATGCAGCATCAAGATTGCTGCAGAAAACAGCGAGTCAAATCAGACAAATTTTTGGGAGAGCAAGAAAGACTGAGAAACACAGAGATGACTAAAGTGAGCTGTTTGAAGGGGATAGTCATAAAGCACTACACAGAGGAGTGCCAAGTTGCCAGGTTGCCTCAGCCACCGAGGGAAATCAACTCATTGTGCTAATAAAAAAAAAAACATGCTATTTTCGCAATGCATCACACCATTCCAGATCTACCACTGCAATGGGAGAAATGTGCCATTCTCTACAGAGGAATAGAGGATGAGACTTAGGAGAGGCCTGGGGGGGGGGGGGGGCACCAATAGAGGCACACACTGAGAGACCCTGAGATATTCACCAGGCCACTCCTCTGCCAAGGATTTCCAGGAGATATCTCTCTCTGTGATTAGATTGACATTACCATAATATCGGCTTTGTCACCTCGCAGGCCAAGTGTTAACAAAAAGTGCCATCCTTTCCTCTTTTCCCATGGAGGCACCAAGCAGGCAGGAATCCCAAGGTATACAAGCCGCTTTTTGCTCTCTCCTCACCCAGCATCCCATCCCACCCCAACCCCCTCATATGAAGCTCTGCTTTGGAGATACAAGCTGGATTTGGCTCACATCCTTGCCTCTTCCCCAACACTCTGCGTGGCTGCCTGGTGTCAGAGCGCCAACTCTCCCGGCCCAGCTGCACTGATTAGCACAGGCAGATTATTAGCCAGGCATCTCCTGGAAGCACAGCATACTTTTTTTTTTAACCCTTTGTTGTTTCACTTTCAAATCATGCAGTTTAAAAAGTAAAGGGCAGTAAAAAAAAAAGAAATAAACAATTGGCCCCATGGTTACAGAGGCAATGTGGGCAGTTAGAAGATGCAAATTTGTTAGTCCTGCTTGTGGATACATCAGCAAAAAGTGATTCATCAGCACTGTGAAAAGAGCCCTCTCATCTTTCATGCCTTGTCTCTCTTTATCCCCCCCTTCCACCTCCTCCTCCACAGTCTAGCACCTGTCCTGCTGCCAAGATTTCACCTCCCAAAGCCCAGGACGTGGGCATCTTGCTCTCAAACTTGTGCAATTCCTTATCTGTACCCCACACACTAACATCCACCATCTGAGGCATCCTTCTCTCCCTCTGCCAGAAATATGCCGGCATCTCCCTCTCTCACCCCATTCTCCATCATGTTCCCTTCTCTCTCACTCGCTCTTTCTTTCTCCCTCTCTCTCTCTCTCTCTCCAGAGCTTTGCATTTGAAATTGAACAGACATACAGCCAATTTATCATAGGCTGACACGTGTCATGTCCAAGGCCTAACCACAGGGACTTACAGTAGGCACTGCATTTATCCCCTTTGTTGTCAGCAAGGACCAAGACAATACCAGGAGCTATTAAAAAGGGGGTAGAGAAGGAGAGAGGAGAAATGAAAGAGGTGAGAATATACCACTAAACATCAGCCAGGAGTGCATACCTCTGATGTTTACCCCTATGAAAGGTTACTGACCCCTGCAGGGTTGAAGCCAGCACATTTTCTTAACCAACAATCAAATGTGTGGTGATGCAAGGCATCTGCGTATGACCCCGATACAAAGCCAAGACAGGTATGAGATGGATTGGGTGGAGAGTTAGCACAATATGGGATCAGACCTTTGTGCTGAGGTTCATACCATAATTTGAATTTTAATATCACCATACAATACTCAACTCATGCGACTAACAAACCCAACAAAAAAAAAGTAAGGATAAAAAGAAAGTTCTATCTAGATGCATAACAAAACGGCTGACTGAAAAATACCTCAGGGAAAACATTTGAGAATAAAATACATAAAGAAGCCTCGAAAGTTCACTCCCAGTCGCGAAGATGCCATTTAGGTGCTTTCATAAGCTGCAATAAAGAGCAAGAGAGATACTCAACGGTAATCATTCCTGAGACATGAAAGGGGACAAAACTGTTAATGTGCATCATATAAAACCCTTTCTGTTTAATCACTTTATCACCGTATTATCGCTCCTCTCTTTGAACAGGTTCTTTAAAATAACACAAGTCTTTATCGTTATACTGCGTGAAAGAGGCACGAAAGATGACCCTGCCTGATAATACTGTCACTACAAAGAATGTATATATTCTTCTTATGCAGACTAGTTGGAAAAGATAAAGAGAATGGGGACAGAGGCTAATGAGGTGAGGGAGGGGTGCGTCTGCGTCTGTGTGTGTGTATGTGTGAAGTGAAGTTATGAACCACAAGGTTATTAATTGGCATCTTGCACATCCATAGGCTTGCATTCAATCCACTTTAACGCGATGGAATTTGGCATGAATGCTGAATTAGCCGTCTGCAGGAAATTTATATTCAACCCAATGACTCTAACTTTAACTGGCAGACAATCCTCACAACGGTCAAAGAAACTTGAAAGACAAAGTACCATCTTCCATTTCCTTTTACTCAAAGGCAGCATCTACATTACAACCTCATACGTCTTTAGCCTGTGATGGTCTACTAGACCAGGAGACCAGCAAACTTGAGAGCCACTGAGACTGTTCATTACCCAGTGCTAAGTGACCTTTTACAAACTAGCTTTGGAAGCCATTTTGGCTCTTCCAGTAATTAACAAGTGGTTATGCATGGGAGACAATTAATGGAAGGTCAAGTGCTCACCTGCTAGCCTTTTCTAGATGCCATTAGGCCCCTGACACCAAATTTGAAGTTCAGAGCACATCAGCTCCTGTCTGGTTTTCAGAACAGTGCTTCACATATGGGGAAAAAAGTCACCTCTGTGGTCTGTAGAGTGAGGTAGACACAGCCTTTGGTTTCTGTCTAGACTTTGAGAGAAAACAGCACGATGTGGCTCTATGGCTAAATATCAGATATGAATCTAATAAAAGAAAAGAGAGTCGATGAGACAATGAGGAGATACCCTGGAGTCTCCTTGTTTAATGACGAGTGCCCTTACTGTGTGTACACCAAGGCTTTCATATGTAGACTCAGGCTGAATGATAACTGAAATAAAGCGTACGAATAGCTGGGTCCTTTTGGCTTAAGAGGGCGAGCGATACACTCACACAACCTGAGCTAGGCCAGAACATTGTTGAATTATTCTGCTCTCACAGTCTTGTATATTTACCCTATTTTTTACTTTCATAGCGTAACGGCTGATGTTGACTGCTATTAAATTTCCCTCGAGGGCACACTCCTTCACTCACATGCTCCTTTCAAATGAGCCAACAAAGCATATCAGGGTGTCGTGTCTGTGAAACACTGCATAACCTTTGTTCACCCTTCATCAACCCTCCGCCCCCATGCTATTACCTCAGGACTATTCCCTATTCCCTGCTTAACCCTTGTCTACAAGACTGGTGTCACATAGAGCACCACTCTACTGCTCTCCATATTCCACAGTCCCTCACCTCGACTGACACCTAACGCTTGCTTGTCACCTCTGACATGCGCGTATGCATACAAACACACTTGAATGCACAGCCAGAAACACTAACTGCAAGAATGCACAAATGTAGACACATATACTTTAAATTAGCAATGTACAAATGCACACACGGATGATTACCCTGTGGAGGGGTTTGATGTCTCCAGATCTTTGCTCCTCACAACAGTAGTAGCACTTGTCATTCCCAGTGAACTCTGGCCTCTACAGTCCTCCCAACACACACAAGCAATGGCACACCGATGAGTGATTTAACAGCAGAGCAACGAGTGGCAGGAGAGAGTGGCATTGGGAACGGGAACGTCTGTGCCAGTTGCCTGCCGATGGCACCTTTGGGATTGGTAAAGTTTGATTTGATGGCTTTCCCTGTTAATTAGGGTTTGGAGGTGACTCTTGAAATGGAAATGGGCAAAATGTTCAAAAAAAGATGCGCCAATTCCCACACACCCCTCCATCTCCACCCTCCAAAACATATGACCCATATACTGGAGTACCTAGTGAAGAAAGTAGAACAATCAAGTCATTTGAAGTTATAGGCCACTCTGTGCATTTCTGCCAACGTAGGCAGGGCAGTTCACTCAAAGTAATCATGTGAAATAGGCTAAAACTCGTAGGTGAACAAAGTCAACAACAAATAAGGGAACAAAGGAGACAATGTTTGTTCTTTAATTTATTGTGCATGCACATTTATTCAATTTACATGTCAAGTAACGCTGCCCCCTGCTGGTCTGGAAAAGTGCTACATGTGCAAAAGAAAAGCTTCAGTCATTACACAGTTCAGCCTTATCCACTTTAATGCAGTGCTCTGTAGTAATGTATGATATGAGGCGAAAAAAGTGAGAAAGAAAGAGAACAAGGAAAAGAAAGCAAGGAGCATCTCATTTTCAAACTTGTCAACAATGATATTTGATCGCAGTGAGGAAGAGGGTCGGGAGATGCTGCATATCTCTTACACACGATGGTTCACCCTGCCTCACACCCCTGTTGCAAGGTCCTTTTACTGCAGTGTGGGACTCTTAAACACATACAGTGCACAGCGGCCCAGCTATTTCTGATTTACTGTGTGCGTGTGCCGTCCTCCATTTTATTTTACAGCTGGCTGGGATGCTGCTGCAGGAGGATACTGCAAAAAGCCCAAGGTCAGGCCACAGCAGCTGAGATGACACACACAGTGATATTAACACGTACACATCATGTTCTTTCGTTACGCTGCCTGTGCAATGTTTGTGGTAATTTTACTCTGTTCTTCTCAGTGCGCAAGTTGCAACTATTCTCTGACTTTTCATTGAAAAGTTTGCTTTGAGGTTTGTTTGTTTTTTCAACCCTTGCTTTTATTGTCATTTCCGCATTCTGTAAAGTTTTGCTTTCCTATAAATTTTGCAGTCTTTGCTAGACTACATTCTTGCGTCAATCCAGAATAGCAAGGAGGGTGTCAATGATGTGAAATCATAACATGTTAGCAGGAGAGAAAAAGGTGTTTATTAAACTTTATGAGATGATCTGTACCTATACAGGAAAATTACGGCATGCGTGGACAGGATCGGGTGAGAGGTGAAGAAAGTGGAGGATTACTACAGGGGGGAGAGTCTAGGAGATGACATACATGAGGTGAGTGGAAGAGAGAGGAGGGGTGCGTTGGGGGTGGGGGAACACTAACAGTGTGCTGACAGCATGTAGAACAGTCACCAGATATCTTTAATCAGTGAAATGTATTTCCCTCCTCCTCTGCCCAGGAATTGTTCAGCGGTCAGACCTGCTGGGGCGACACAAATGAATCTTGGCGGAGGTGTGGACAAAGGCGGCCGTAAGGTTATGGCATGTAGATGATTGGAACTCTGCCGGTTTCTAAGGGAGCTGCCACATCCCACAGAGCGGGTGTCACAACCAGATGATGGGGACAGGGTACCCGCTCCCCAGCTAACAATGGCATGGGCAGGGCTGTTGTATTGCAGATGCAGAAGTGTGGGTACAGACGCACACACAGAGACGCACAATTTAACATGCATACATACGCAAGAGTGTATACACAAACCTAACCAGATTCAAACAACAACCAAACTGAATCTTTCTAGAAAGATGCTCTTGACCCTATAGTCACTCAGAGAAAACAGCAGTAGGGCAAATGAAAAAAAAAAGGATGACTTCAAAATTCAAACATAAAAAAGCAGTCTGTTCATTCTTCAGTTCAGTCTTCACTCTTTTGGTATTTTTAAAAATTCGTTATTCCAGTAAATGCAAAGCAAACAACATTGTTTCCACAGCAACTACTGCACTTTCATTGTACTTTAAAGTAAAAACTCTACAGAGGAAGAAATTTGTATTTCACAAAAATTCTCTTTTTTCTGTTCCAAACTGTTTTTTTAATACAACGCAGGTAGTGCTTCTTCTGACCTCATCTCAATGGGTTTTGTTGTGTTTATTTGGAAAGCCATACAATTTGATAAAATGTAATATTGTGTTGTCTGCTCAGCCACATAAAGCCTGATCATCATAATTCATGCCCAAGGATACAAAGAATGCTCTGCCTCAATACTGATTTTGTAATTATGTTACTTTCATAACTTCTGTGGTCTGCTTATTTGGCTTATTATTTCAAGTTCTCTGCTCAAGAGACAGTGAGGGAAAGCCAATTTAGGCCTAGTTTCACACTGTTAACCAATCAAAATCCAGTGGGTGTGGCTTAGAATGCCCCATGACCCGAGCCCCTGAGGGAACCTCACTCCCACAGATGTCTTGTCTGCAGTGCACTCTCCTCCTTACAAATCTACCACTATTTGTTATCAATTAGGAAAACTGTATGATGGGGAAAATGCAGAATGGCCTAGAAAGGTGTTGTAGCGCAGTGATTCTCAAGGTCTTCCCAATAGATGAAAAACAAAAAAACACAAAGGGCAGTTCCAAACCATAGGTCAAAAAAAATGGCAGTACACTAGCTGTGGAACTGTGGGGTACAAATTGTGGAAAGGAGAGGAGGATGGGTGAGTGGAGAGGAGGATAAAGAGTGTGTGTGTGTGCGCGCGTGTGTGTGTGTATGAGATTTGGTATGTGCATGATTGTGTGCTGAGGTGAGAATTCTCTTAATGGGATACAGGTGACAGCATGCTGGCCAGAGCCACTGAACAATGATTACTCAGGGAACTGGATGTGTGTGCATTAATGTGTGTGCCCCAAAGAGAAGGGGAAAAAAAGTGAATTTTTAAAGCTTAAAAAGGAGGAGTATTAGGGGTATTTTCCCCTTGTCTTCTTCAGAAAGAACAGAATCCTCAGGAGTAAAAAGAAAACGGCGATGAGACAAAGCTTTGAGATGACGCTGAAAAAAAAGGGAAGAAACAGACACAGTCGAAAGCTGAAAACTATGAAAACAGTTTTCTGACATTTATTATATCATATGGTGATTTATGTGTGTATAATATATGTAATTTATATGATTTTATCGGTTTGTAAAAATTTAAATTAAAAAACAAAACTTAATCATTTAAATTTGGTGTTTGTATGTGTTCTTTTCTTTAATCATGCCAATTCTCCATTGAGAAAATAATTTAAAATGAAACATATAAATCTGTTTTTTTCTGCAAAAAACAATAATACATGAATAATATGGATCATAATAAAAAAGATAAATTAATTTGAAAGTCTTACTTCTTTTACTTTACTAATATATTTAAAAAAGAAATTTAACTGATTTAGTACAAAAGAAAGAAACTGAAAAATTAGGTTTAAAATTTTGATTTATTGCAGAATTATGAAACAAATTAAACTTTGAACTATTAATTATGTAGCTATTTTGTGAGATATTCAAAAACTTGGAGAATAAGGTTAATTAATTCTACACTGATGGCAACAAATTAAAGGACTTCTATTGACTACAAACTGATGATCTGTTGCCACATTGGCAGAAAATAAAATTATTTTCTTTTTTGCACAGTAAAAATGTGCTATGTTAAAAACAAATAATTAAAGAAAAAACAAAAATGAACTTAATACTTGACACTTGAAAAATGAAATGGTCCTCAAAAAAAAAAAATCTATATATATATATATATATATATATATATATATATATATATATTTGTTTCTTTTGTTTCCTAAAATTGCATTAACAAGCAAAAATCAATTTTTGTTCTAGATGACCTATAGACCACCACATGAGATGAAAGAAACCCATTTTCAAGCTGAAGTTAAATTTGATTGGTAAATTGTTCACTTTGATTTCTCAGTAGCTGATGAAAATACAAACTGTATTAACCACTGATAACAGGTGATTATTCCATTAGTGTTTCTTTGTGTTTAACTTGACCCCAGCTCTTCCCTCAGTCTTTCCACCTGAAACGAAAATTATGAAGTTGTTGTACTGTCAAAACACATTTATGTGGTATGTCAGAGTGACATACCGAGTTTTAAATTAATACAAAAGGCTCGTCAAAATTAATTGAAATATTTGTAAGGTAACTTTGTAATTCCACTTGCGAGTGAACATGCACTGTGGTGCCAAAAGCACATCATTTATCAGAGCATAATTTCCTTCCCAGTGGTGTCGCCACAATGGAAATACAACATTGTGTGGAACACTGGTGCCCCCTAGTGTTAATTATATGACCTTTTGATTGGATCAACAATGACTGAAATTATGTCCAATCAATACTGGCTGGCAGGAAATACATTTTCTTTTACAGAGGCCTCGACATGTTTCACTTTTAGTTTTAACTCACTGTGTGTGGATAACACTGGATTTGATAGCATTTTTATTTTTTCAACATATTTGTGCTGAAACTATTCTTTAAGTTAAGACCACCTGACTTGAAACCTTCACTTAGAGTGTTTTAAAAATCTTTGTTATTTAAATCACCTTTTCCAATATCTGATTCTTTTTGTAAAAATATACCTTGACTTTAACACTAATACACATCCCTTGCTGGCATCAACAGTCAATCATGCATATTTAAAAAACATTTAAAACCGTGTCTAAATTGTCACTGTTGATATGACAGTGAATCTATATTGTCTATATTTGGCTGTGGGTGCTGGATGTTCTCCTCTCACAGTATCCAAGTTCAGTGAACTTTAGCCAGTGCAGTTCTCTGACATGACCTGTAAGTCTGTGGTCACAAATGTGAAAACGAGAGACAGCATCAGGTGACAGTAAAAAACAAATTAAAGAGTTCTGAATACACAACAATAATTTTATGGGAGAATCCTGAGAGTCTTTTCACATGGTATCTTAAATTGTTTCTGCCATTAGTCCTAAATTACTAAAAAAAAAAAACAAAATGTGGAGTCTTAGAAAATATGAGCGGGGTACTGATGTTGACAACTGTGACCATTTGGCACACATACTTTGACTTCTAGTCTTGCAAAAACAGTCTCCCATCTCTTTGTCATATAAACGTATTGACTAACACACATAGAATCATACGCACAGACACTGTAGATAGTTTTTCCTTCACTCTTGCCGGAGTGAAACTGCAACATGAACTTATACCACCAACTTCTCTCTCTCATCTTGGAGCTTTGGAAATTAAGTTATTCTCATCTGGCAACCCTCCCTCCCCTCAATCCCCTTGATCACAAAGAAGCCGTCAAGCTGAAGATATGAAAGCACCCCACAACAACCCCAAAGCCCCTCCAATAAGCATGCCATGTTTCTTATGCAAATGCCAAAGAGAAGCACTTACAAGAGGACTTTAAAAAGTACGGAGACCCCGTCAATGCAGCTGGGTTTTATAACGCTTACTTGCTAATTTCTATGGGTCAGCTGTGGAGGAATAGAGCTGCCAATCATTTCCACATGTAGCAGAATTTGTCTGTCTACAAACAGGGATACTTTGCCGTTGCTATGGATACTAATCCGAGTCTGTAACTCCCCCCCTCAACCCCCTGTCCACATTCTGCGTGTTGACACCATCAGGCAGTTTTTGAAACTACCTGATCACACATTTAGCTGGAGGCTGGTGGAGCCACCGGGAAGCTCTCAAATGGAGTTCACTGTACTCGAGGTCAGCAAGAGGGCTCTGTCACTCTCTCTAACTTACAATCTCTGTCTCACACACACACTCTCTCTCTCACACACACACACAGAAAATTTCTAAATCCATGTTTTTTATGTTGAAGCTGACTATTTGTCATCTGTTGGAAAAAAAAGAAACACAAGAAAGGCTTTTTTTTCTTTTTGTCAACGAAGTTTAAAACTGTGACTGCACTGGTCCAGAAAAAAAGTAAATATTTAAACACAAACCTTAATATCATGTCGCACAGTGACAGACAACTCCCGAAAACTTAAGTTATATTCTAATTTTAGAACAAAATCCTGTGGAAATAAACAGCATCGTCTCTTCAAAATGTACAGTATAATGTGCTCCTGTGTTTATGTTTTCAAAATAGTCTCAACACAGACAATTAAAAAAACACATACAGGAAACCTGAGTGTATAGATTTCGAAGAGGAATATTCTAGGCTGTCTGTTTAAAATGCTGTGCATAGATCCTATACCTTCTCCCTGCAAATCAAATATTCATGCACTACCTTGTTGTCTCTAGTCCTGAGGGTAGAGCTGGAATTACATATGCCTCACACGCATCTTCATGAATCATATATCACTGTATACCTACACACACTCATAGTGGCCATTATAGAGTCCACACACAAACACACACACACACACATAACAAGACAAAGATATGTATGAAGGCATATTTACATGTGAAAACAACTGTCCAGCTCTTAAGGTTTATTTAGAGCGTATGGACAAGGATTATGGCTCTCCGCTCAACAGGCTGGTTAGATGAAACCTCAGCATCACTGTAGCACTTGAGTGTGAATGAGAGTCTGGTGAGGGAAAGGAGAATGATTGGGGAAAGAGGAAGAGAAGTAACCTGAGGCAGGGAGTATGAGTGTGGAGGGGTGTTTTCACATTTTCGGGGCAGTGGCCTTTCGTGGTGCCAAGATAGGCTCTGCAGCCCCCTTCAATTAAGCAGGAAAATTGATGTGTATCATTAATTATGCCAGTAATATCATAAATCATCACTGGGTGCTGTAATTAATTATTTTCTACTCGTGAGAAGAACATGACAGAGTAGAGATAAATAAGGGGAGCGAAAGCTAGAGTGGAATAGTGTGAGAGGCGGGGGGACCTGGATAAAGGGAGGACGGAGAGGAGAGGAGGGGAGGGTTGTGTGTGGGAGGGGGGCTATTCGTCCGTCAGTAACTGGGGGGAGGGTGGGGGGTGTACACTCACACGCTCTATTTACCGGACCATTGGGATGTGACGGGAACGTGACAGCCCCCCTCCTGCTCTCACTTACCAGCCTTCTCATGGAGGAACGACAATTAGACCTGAGCGAGACGGGCACTTCCTGGAACAGATGCTGGCATTCCCTGTGAAAAGCGACCCTGTCCTGCCTCTGAGGTTAAGGTGTGTGTAGCAGAGTTACCATTGCCTCTAAATGAACTAACAGCCCTGTGATGGACCATTTATAATCAAAGGGCAGCCTCAGAGAAAGTATGCCTGTAAGGCCAGTGAAGCTTGTCTGAGGAGCTGAATGCATTTCATTGTTCAAGTCCTGCCCACCATTATGGGAAATGTTTTTGTGGTTTATATGCTATAGATGTGAGATTTTCTACTTTATAGCTAACTTATATGACTAGTATGACTTTTAAATTTAAAATAAATAAGACCAAATGTTGTTAAATGATTGTTCAAATATTAAGTACTGACAAATGTACAGACTTTCACATGGTAGAATACAAAATCACAATTCACTCATTATCTGTTTAGCAGGTCATATGCACTCAGTAGCTTCATTATGTTTTGGTATCTGCAGTCATTAAAAAATATATCAGAATTAAAAAAAATAATCATTGTTATGACAACAGTCAATTTATTGTAATTTCTGGGATATATTTTTTCCATTTCTGGACAGGTTACAGGACACCGGCAGCACAAGAACCGTCTGCTGCTTTAGTTTTTTTTAATCTTATCTGATTAAATGACCACTTGAATGAAAAGCATTTCAGATGATTAAAAGAATACAAGAGCAAATGAAGAGCTCTCTCTGAAAGGTTATCCAAGCAGAACTCACTGTTCCGTCTGCACACTCTGGACTCATTTAAAAGGCTTAAAATGTTCTGTTCCATCATTTTACTTAAATTGTGTGTAGTATATTCCAAATGTTTGCCTTAAAAATGTATAATCAATGAAAAACTTTTATTGTAATTCATTGATAGCTTTCTATACCAGATGAAAATATCGTGTTGTTTTCATGTAGCTTATTGTTAAGTAATTCAAGTAGTCTGCACAGCATTCAGCCAAACACCTACAGTGTACGCACTCGAAATCTCCCTGTGCAGAAAGTCTGAAAAGTGGGAGAAAAGGTGATAGAACCCTGACTGCAGCCTGGGAGATTTCAAACTCCATTGCCTTTAGCTCAGTAAGTGTTGACTGACTCACATGCTCGTATGCCTTCTCCCAGACCTTTGTGGATGCAGAGTATTGATCCGGAAGATGGGGAGGAGATGAAGGGAGGAGAACCGGTGCTGAGAAAAAGTAAACACCGCTCCAGATGACAAAACACTGATCACCCCGGAGACCTCGACCTTCCCTGCTCTCTCTTTCTCCATCATTCTTCGTGACCTTTGGCACCCCGGCCTAAAGCCACGATCAGCCCTACAGTTTTTGCAAACAGTGGTCCATTCAGGCGTGTAAGCATCGTGACAGACAACTGACGTATGTATTTTGAGACATTTTTTTATGTTTGCACTAGTGAGGTACGACAGTAGCAGCCTTGAGCAAGAGGGGTTTAGGGGAACACAGGCATCTAAGCCAGTGTTTAATATCAAGTGCGCGCGGCAGAGTTTAATCAATACCAGGCCTCTTTTGTTCCCAGCCTGCTGAGGAGAACAGCGGCCATTCACTCCAAAAAGGTTAATGCTGAGGGTCAAGTGATTTCACACCCACACCAGGATCCTCCATGTCACCACAGCTACCACGCCTCCAGCCGCCATGACACCAGCATCCTGATTTATGGGTTGTGAGAGGGTGATGGGATGGAGGTGGTGATGGGGGGCAGTGTTATTTTATGATAATGCTGTCCCTCTGTACTCCCACAAATGAAGGCAGTGAGAGACCAGAAGCAAATCAGAGGAGAGAGAGCAGACTCAACCTCCCTTGCACCCACGTGGGTGTATTTTTTTTTCTTTCCTCTGTCTTCTCTGTGACATGGTCCTTTTGTTTCAGTCAACTGGCTGTACACGCAGTCAGAATGGTAATCTTTATTGTAATAATTGCTCTAAATTTGTGTGTCCACTTGTGAAAGGGCAACAACACTCAGCTCAACCACAGTGAGTCATGATAGATTAGAATATCAATAATACCACTGGCCGAATATTACAAATCTGTGAGAACTGTTTATGATGCCTATTAACAAATCAGACAACATATTTTTGCCTTTTGCCTTTAAATTAAGAAGTGAAAAGTGAAGCTATAAATATCCCATGTAAAATCTCACTGTCTGTGTGGATAAATCGATATAATGGGGGTGGCATGGTTAAGAGGGTGCCAGGGAAGGAAGACGCGCAAGAGGAATTAACATGAGGACTTACCCAGCACGGGCCATTATTTAAACCCTCACTATTCTAAACACACCACCCCTCCAATGAGAAAGACAATAAATAATCCTTCCAAATAAAATCTATTCCCTGCAAATTCTCCAGGATACAGCCCATCATTATCAGTAGGAGGGGACAGACAGCAATTAATAACACAGCCACCCGTCTCTCAGAGAGCATCCATCTTATTTTCATTAGGTCTATTGCTGCGTGTATAAGTGTGCCGGCTTGTGTGTAAGTGTGTGCTTGGACATTCGTGTGTGTGTATGTATGAGAGACTGCCTTACTGCATGCATATTTATGTGTTGTTTAATCATTCCACTCAGCCACATTGCCACATTCCCTTAAAGTCCAGCCTTTGCTCTGTGGGCCTGGATGTGCGCCTTTTGAGGTAATTTTTTGTGATCTTGCCTCTAATTTTTCTAATGCCTTATTAATGCTCTAGCAGAACCACCTTTGATTTGCTTCTCTGCATTTCCTACGTTTTTTTTAATCTCATGTTTGGAGGCAGTATTCTCTCTCCAAAAGGGCAACTGCACTAGCATTAGCATCCTCTAGGTCTCTGGGGTTGACAATAGCAATTAGCTTCAATGACGGAGCGATATGAGAGGCTGCTGATTGACAGTTGCCCCCAGAGAAGGGGCTGACTGAGGTGACAGCTGGGCTCTCCATTCTCCCTGGCTGCCCCAGGCTCTGGCCCTGTGTCATCCCATGCGCCAGCCAAACCCTTCCACAGCAAACAGTCACATGTCTAGTTACATCCTGTGCAGTGGCCAAACCCTTCCCCATCACTCAAGCTCATGTCTTGTTATATCCTGTGTGTCAGTTAAACCCTTCCCCCTCAGTGTGTGCCTCTTTCTTGTTATTCCAACACAGCACAATATGACACACAACACTGACCTTCCATTTCCCTTTCCCTCATCACATTGCCTGCGTGCATGCTCATCCAAAGTGAGTGCATCTGTGTGCATGGAGAATGTGCGTATGTTGCCATCTTTTCTCATGCAGTACAGCCTTATGGTTTGGTATCTCCTCTGTGTCAAAGCAACAACTCCAGCAGCCCTGACACATCAGTGAGTGTTTCTTCAGTAGAAGCCTGAGGAAATGAAGCGCTCCACGTCTATTGATCCCCCTACACTCCACTGTGCATCAGGGAGACTTTGTTTTCACTGCCTAACAGAAACACAGCTCCATCAATACTGTACAGTACTCCTCGGCACCAGCTCTTCTCCTCACACAGTAGTGTCCCAGGAGGCCTGTGATAGACTCCACTAACTGTACACAAACTGTACAGAGAGAGAATACAATATGTTTGTGTGTGTTGTGATGTGTTTGTCAAAGCGCAGAGGGGGCCCTGGGATGGCAACGGCAATTTAAGGAGTATAAAAGACATATTGGCAACAATGCTTTGTGAATGATGTATTATGTAATCTGCCCCGGGAGTATATCTCCTCTACTCCATCTCCCTCACTTTTTCTCCCCTTCCATCTTTCTAGCCCTGTTTTTTCCCATCTTTATCTTCCTCACTCTCATTCTCTGTATGTGACTGTGGTAGGGCTTTTAAGGCTCACTTCCACATGCATCAAAATAAGTGCCAATAAACAAATCACTGCACTAAACGGCATCAAGGTCACATCAATCTGAGAACAACAATGCTGACTGGTTTCACCAGTCTATTAGTTGACGGGGGAAACAAGCAGGCACCGGGCCAGGCTCTTTGTGTGAGTGTGTGTGCGTGTGTGTGTGTGTGTGTGTGTGTAGAGGGAAAGAGACCTCTGTCAGCACTGATAGAGCCCAACCACTCTTATTTATGGCCTCCTGTACTCCATGTTCAGCATTCAGCCTTCAGCCTGTAAATAGGACAATGGTACAGAGGTCTGACTGTGTGTGTGTGTGTGTGTGTGTGTGTGTGTGTGTGTCCTGTATAAAATACATACCATATGCTTGTCTGGTTCCCAACCTCTTGCTATTTCTTATATGTCATCTTGACAAATAACATGACTTTCAGGTGAACATTAAAAACCCCAGGTGATGCAGGTATGTGTATTCTTCTTCTAATGATATTCTTTTTCTGGTAGTGTGTAACCACATTGTCAGTTCTTTAACAAGCAATAGATTCTGAGAGATTCTTTCACATGTCTGCACTGCATTCATCTGTGACAATAATTCTGGCGACAAATGACTGACTAATAATATAGAAAAATCAACTAACTGATTACTTGAATAAACTATTAGAGGTCTACGAAATTATGCAATACTAGTGGTTAGTATTTGAAATCTACAAAAATATACACAGAAAATAAATACAAGCGGAATGCAAACATGTACTTCTTCATGTATTCTTTTATCATTTTTACCTATTGACTTTTAAAATGGCTATTGTTGTTCTGTATATAAAATTGGAACATATATTTAACATTCAAAACAGTGCTAGGATTTTTTTAAAGAATTCTTACAACAGCATTATTTAAGTTATGTCAACAGCTAATTTTAGAATAAAACTAATAAATAGACATAAGTAACGTAAAGTATTTAAAGTAAGTAAAGTATTTACTGAAGGATTAATGTCAGTTTTCATAGAACACGTAAACATACTCGGGTAGCACTCCATTTCAGTTTTTCCTGAGAATTACCTATTTTTTTAGTGGAAATACTTCAATAAGAAGGCAGTTTTGAGTTGCTCTTACAGTAAAAGACCACATTGCCAAAGTGTGCTATATAACTGTTGGTGGTATAAGTTCAGTTCCTTGCAAGAGACAGTGAGGAGATATAAATAATACACATAAGCACACAAAAGCACCCGGACAGACGCCCACAAACATAGGCACTTGAAGATTTTTCTAAGTCTGCCTTTTAACCTACATTAAATCTATCCTCCAATCACAGTTATTGATTGAATGAAATCATCAGCAAGTGGCACATTTGTACTATATTCAGCCAACCCAGAGGGAGCTCTCAAACTCTGACGCCACAGAAAATATCCAACCCACAGCATTCATTTAGCCAGACGTACATTAAATGGTATTAATAGCACACCACTTAATGGATCAATTCCTTCTGTTTATGTAAAGTGGAGTGCAAGAGAGACGGAGCAGAAGACAGAAAGAGCAAGAGAGAGACAGACAGAGACAAAAAAGGAAGGGGGGGGGGGCGCATTAAGGGAGGGTATGAGATATGGTAAGATGGGGAGAGATATTTCTGTGTGTGGGAGAGGTGTGAGTAGAAAAAAAGCACCTTATTAAATGACAAGCTTTTCCTGGTTTGCGCTAATTAATTGTGCACTGCCACTGACTGCTAATTTGCTGGGAAAAATGCATCCCAAAAGCAAAGGAGGCTCCTGCTTGAACTCTGCCTCAGAGGCACCTAATTCACCTGTGACTGCAGCTGTGTCGCTCTCCTGGACTGCAACACTATTAAATTAGAGCGCCTGGGCCATCAATTTAATAAGCGCTGGAGCAGATCATTTGAATAAGGACAGTATTAGTATTCTAGCTGAGCACAACTAAGAGCAGCTGACCTTTTTCACCGCTGAGAAGATCCTTGAACACATCCAGCTGAATCAGAGAACACGGTAATAAGCCCGTCAATGTTTAACAGTGTCAAAAGGTAGGACTTTTTTTTTTTTTTTTCGCTCTCTCTTCTTCAGCCCATCACCCCCACTTCCCATGGTTGTGCCAGTTATTGTGGTCTATCAAGCCAACTAGGATCTCAGCAATTTAAAACAGAGGGATAGACAAGGGGGAAAAGGTATGACAGGAAGAGGGGGCGATGAAAAACACATTCACATAATGCTGAGATTTATGATTAATTGCACTACAGTCTGCACAAGTCTATCTGTGTGTGTGTGTGTGTATGTGTGCATGTGCACGTCCACATGTGCACTCATAAACCATGTGCACCTATGTATATGTTCTTTCCAGATGTAGAATTGATTTATGTGCATGTTGGGGTGTGGAATTGATCAGTGCACATCAAAATTCCCTGTGAACTCCCACATAACAAATCAGATCCTGACCTTTGGCTCCAACATCTTTAGCTACTGATGCACACCTGGGGTACAGCCTATTAAGTACTGTTTTGACACATACTGTAGCTGTTTTGAACAGTACCAGGGTGAATTGGCAGGATAGTGAAACATTAGTGGTAGTAATGCATTGGGCTGTGAAATAGATCATCTGCAGTGACAGTTATGGTGCCTGTCAGACCGCAGAGAAAGAGATTTAACTAGCCTTTTGTCTGCATGAAATAAACATTGCATGGGAGGTTAAATGCTCCAACATATGACTGCTTGGCGACAAATCAAACACTTTCAATATCTTCTGTAGAAATGAGCATTTTGTAAATAATATAGAAAACTCCAGTCATCTTAAGTAGAAACAGAGCAGACTTTGTTAATTTTAGGCATTCATTTCAGGCTAAATCTCTCCAAAACCTGTGAAACTGTCAGATGTGAACTGTCAAAGTATTTTTGGTGCCCCATTCTTTACAAGCTAACTAAGCAGGCGTGGATTTACAAAAAACACTTCAAGGCAATTCTGCTATGACAAGTGACACAGTAATCAATAGGGCAGCAAGCACAACCAGGCTCCAAGGGTAACATGGAAAACAAGGTCTGTGACTGGTCATATGATCGCCACTGCTTGGGCTTTATCCAGGGATATAATAAATAAACAAGATGGCGTTTCATTCACTCACCATGCAGCACTTAAATGCTAAGGACAAGAAAGATCCATAAATAATGGGGACTAAGATGGTAGATATATATTTGGCCTGAGAAACGGCCGGCTCAGTGTTTTATGGGGCTGGTTGCAATGTTGATGAATATTTGCCGGTTCGGAATCATAGCTTAATGTCAGCCCACAATTTGTTGCAATTAGTTGGGTGATTTATAGGAATGCCGGGGCTGAATGCATGGTAACAATTAACACAGCTTTCTCTAGGCTTTTTATTAATGGGGTGTCTCACCAGAAGAAGGTTTCAACCAAAGCTAGTACATCTGCAGGCCTCTTGGTGTGTGGCACCATCCAGCAACAAACATGGAGGACAGACTAACCCAGTTCAGCAACAGCTACACGGGCTGCGCAAAAAACACTCACTCTCTTTTACTGTGTGTGTATGTGTGGGTGTGTGTGTGCGTGTGTTCAGCTGTGTATTCATACACAGTATGGTGCATACATGTATTTAACCTTTTCAATTAAAATAAATTATTTTTAGATTATGACTATGTATTACGTATTTACACAATACACAATAGTTGTCTTAGTACATCCAGTTGAGGTTTGCAGTGACAAAAACGTTACTCAAATTAGATCTAATATTTGTGGGCAACTGTTTATTCTGATAATAATTAAATTGAAAAACATACTTTCTCATCAAATGGAATCAATGTTAAAACAGTACATCAAAAAAAAGGTGTGCGTGTGTGTGTGTGTTTTCTTATTCTGAAATCTAATTCCTATCACATTTGGCATTTAAGTGTGTACTTTCTCAAAACTAGGAACTAGGCAATGAGACAAACAGTTAAAAAGGAACCAAACAGCTGTTCTGTCTGGCAATAACAGGGTTCAAGTGGAGCGATGTGCCCCTAAACGGCTAATAAACGGCACAAAATGAGCCTGCAATTAAATTTATACACTTGATTGCACTGCTGTCATGTCCACTACAGGCTTATCGAACACCTGGGATCTATTTCCTAATAGAACCTTGGGGAGAGTGGGAAAGAGAGAAAGAGAGAAGGGGGGGGATGAACAAAGCAATCTTTTCTCCCTTGTATTTTTGGCTGCTTTCTCAGACGTTTGTAGAGGATCCTCTTCACTCATGCAGAGGGTTTGGGGTTTTAAAGAGGAAAGACAAAAATGAGGGGGTTTTCATTGGACAACGTTGTATAGCTGAAGCAAATGAGTATTTTATATTATTTAAATTGTTTTGTTCATTTGTAGTCATTAGTAAGCAGCGTTATGACACACCATAACCAAAGGTTTGCATTTATGGATTTAATCAAAGTGAGTATTAAAAAATAAAAAAGAATCTGTAGAGGTGTGCTGCATCTCGTAATCTTAAATGTCATACCTTTCTAATTTTCCAGTGTTTTGAACAATTGTGCATGCAAAGCATTGAGAAGCATAAATGCCTATATATATTATTTGTGACCTGTCTCACCAAGTTACATGCGTCAATACATGATAATGAATAATGTGTTGCAAATCTAATGAAATGACAGATTCTCTTCTGACTGAGTCCATAAGCGCTGACACTGCATTGCAATACCTCTCAGCCCGGCCTCAACACTCCATTTCATCACGAAAAAAGGTGTCAGCACGGCAAATTATAATCGTTAATAAACCTTTATTTTATGGTGTCTGACAAAACTGTGATGTTACTGTGAAAATGCTCATCTTTCCCCTCATGTCTAGTTAGACTTTCATCTCTAACTCACTTTGAACAGCAAGTAAGCATTTTATGTACTTCTCAAGGAAGTATAATGACCTTTGTAGATTGAAAGTACTGGCTATGATGAAGCAAACAATTTTTTTTTCCAATTTCACCAGAGCCAGAAATTCAACAATAAGTCACATTGTAACCAACACAATAAGCAAAAATCTAAAAGAAAATAAATGGACACATGATCCTCTGTATCAATAATAAAAAAAAATGCAAGCAAAGGTTCACACTTAAGAATCATATGCTCAATCTGTGTTATGTTTCCTCTCCTACAGCATGACTTCTTCTGCCCTTGGTTTCCTTCAATTTGCTAATTACACCAGGCAATTTCAGAGAGCTGGGTTGATAGAAAAAGTCACGTTTTGGGGTCTCTGGGCTCACAATCTGTCTCTGACTAGTGCTAAGTCACATTAAGTACGTGGCACGAGGCCAACAATAATTTTGCTAACCCTTTTTTAATTGTGGGAGGGTCATTCAAAATGCCCAGTAGAAAGCATTAGCCACTGAACTGCAACTGACAAGGGCAGATTTCCCACCAGCAAGCAGCACCTTGCAGGCAGGCAAAAAATTTCACAGAAACATAGAAAAACATAAAGAAAGGTTTACGTTATTTTGAAAGTGATGTTTTGGTCCAAGCTGGCTGTATAATTGTAAAATAATGAGTATCTAATTTGTTATTTGTTATCTCACTTATACTGACTGTAAAATCCAAACTTAGAGATTCAGTGGGAACTTAAATGTGACATTTCTCTGCTGGGAACCAAAACCATAAATAATCCAGTCAGCTCCTTATTTGATTATGTTTGCTAATTTTGTGACCTTGTCAAGCAATTATTTGGCAATCTCTACCATTTTCTCTACTTACCTGGTTCACTGGTTCACTGAGCGGCTAATGGTATTTTAACTTGGCCAAATTATGAGCGCCTTTCTGAAGTAGCCGCAGCACAATTGGTTCAATATGTTACCTACTTAAAAATTTAACAGATCGACTTATCCAGGAATTTCCTAATTTTTCTAAAGGATTCCTCATCTGAAGATGTGGAAATGAAGAAATATACATTTTATTTTCGTTCTTACTCTTGCCTTAAATTATCCTTTTTGACAGCTGACTAACAATCATCATTACAGCTCAAACAGTTACTTGCGAGAACGGCCATAAATCTTGTTAAAATAACCAAAACCGTCTCTTGCATTTTTTTTTCCTGCAAGAAGCAACCTGTCTGTAAGCACACACCATCTGTACATAGTTAGAGCCGTATGCACACAGATGGCAGCCAAACACTCCCAAAGTTGCTCCGTCCGCACGTCTAACCTTACAAAGCAAACTAATTAACAGTAGAAAGCAGAGAGGAGGAAGGAGCAGTTTGAAAGAGTTTGCAATGACTCTAATGAGGGGAGAGAGAGAGAGAGAGAAAGAGAGAGGGGTCATCTATATAGTAATGCCAGAGGGAAGGAGGGACTTCTACTGGCTCTAGGTTTACTGCCCTCTTTAAGATCCATATTAAATGAGGGTTACTTATCGTCAAGCCTCTGTCCCAGCACACAAGCCTTTAACAGCATGGTGTGGTGCATGGGGCAAGCATCTGAAAGGAGAGAGAAATGAGTGGTGGTGGAGCTGGGAAAAAGAGGGAAGCACGTTGATTTGCCAAATAGGATCTAGCTGGAAGCACTTCCTTTATTGTAAGAAGCAAGTCCGTAACATGTTATCTGGGGGTTCACTGGTCGGTAATCTGACTGTTAGTTCTACATTATTTTATGGCAAACAGACAGTTTAGCGAAATGTGTTTTTTTGTTTTTGGTTTTTTTGGATGAGTGGGTGAAGCTTTACCGGTGCTATATTTGAATACACCTGTCAGGACAAAAAAAAACAAAAAACGAAATAACTGCTTGCCAGCTGCATGCAACTCACTTAAAAAACGCGCTATTCAATTCATTTCCTTTAAATGACAAGCAACCAGTGAAGGACTTGTGCTTTGTTTTGGTTACTGTTTTTTCACGGGACTGTGTACCCACACGTTCAGTGGTCTACCATACTGATGAAATTCATTTTTGTGAAAAGGAGGACAACTCCTTGGAAAGTTAATTAGTAGGAAACAAGCAGAGGAAAAAGCAGGAACAAGAAATGACCCAGCTGCCAAAAGTAATAACGTTTTCATTATTTATTTCATTATTCATTTGTGGATGTGTTCAGACAGAATTAATAATAGAAATCCCTGAGAGAAAAATGTTTGCGCTGGAACCCTATTACGAGCAGGCCAAGTCCAGTGGCACAGTTAGTTAACATGCACAAATGTACTGCCCCTGACAAATAACATATCAAGTGGAGTCCTGCATTATTTTGTGCTCTCAAACCGCTCTCTTTCAATTCTCCGCTTTTCATTTAATTGTTTCAGTCAGGGTTAAGGTTGCATTCACACTGCTACTCCCTCCTACCTTCATGGAAAAATAATAAAATTTAAGAAAAAGCTAAAGCTATAAAGCAATCATCTTCTGCCAAAATCTGTGAGAACTGCATTGCAATAATCACCATGGCATCCACTTAAATGTGTATTGCTCTGTTTTCATAATAAAGTGAGTCGTCCATTTCTCTCTGAGAAAACTAGTAATGAAGCACAGAATCAATTAGGAGTCCCTTTGGAGGGTGGAATTTGTGCTGTTCCATTACACAGTTCTTCTTTTTAGTCCAAACATTAGTCTGCATGATATTCCCTGATCTGGCCTGTGTTTGCTTTTTCTCACTGTTTACTGCAACACTTCCAGGCCAACTCACATTTGATTTTCCCCACTGAGATTCCAAACACACTCCCAATACACGCTCTGGAGAAAATGAGGCCGGAAAGGAGTAGTGGTGAATCATCCAAGGCTGTCCAAAGATCTCTATTACAAAAGCAGATTTTATTTTCGCTTCCAACACCGACATCTCTGATAAAAAGCATGTCAAAGGCAACTGGGATGACTGGTTTTTCTCTTGTCATATTATTTTTCACTCATCAAATGTGTTTCCCTTACCAGTATCCCAACCACAACTTACCCACTCAGTTCCTAGCTTTGCTATATTAAGGAAAATTGGGAACGGATGGTGAGGGGCAGAGCACCTCATTGGATCAATCTATCTATCTATAGAAGATGAGGTAAAGTTGTGTGTGTGTGTGTGTGTGTGTGTGTACGTGTGTGTGTGTGTGGAGGGAGGGGGGGCTTTTTACATTAGCCATACGTAAGGCATTTCTTTCTTCCTCTACTATTCGCCGTTCAAAGTACTAGGGCCATGGCCATGTGTGAATAATCACACAGAGGGCCTCAGAGGTGCCCTCTCTGCCTCATAAGAGGCTGGGTGCAAGGGCAGATGGGGGGGGCACAGGTTGAGGGAGTCGAGAGATGGGGGGGTGTCTTAAACGTTAGCACGTTGAGGATTTGGATATCCTCACAAGCTTGTCTCATTAGTTGCTAATTGGCAAGACTTCCCTCCATCTTTTGTTCTGCATAACATGTGCCTTTTTTCTTTTTTTCTTTTTTTTGAAGGATGAGATGGTGATGGTGAACTACATATTTCAAGCACTCCATGCTTCGCTGAGAGAGACAGAAAGCCCATATTACAGCAACATAAACACTTCTGTCCTACGATTAACCTTAAAAAGCAAGCCTTAACGCTCAACTTGCTCAGCCAAATTAGCACAGAGATCAAGGGGGAGAGTGAGAAAGGAAGAAAGAGAGAAGAAACAGTGAGTGAGAGAAAGAAGTAAGGACAGGGCTTATTTTTCCCCTTTCCCTCCGTTTTCCACTCCTTCACCTTTCTCAACTGGGAAATCATAGAAAAACATCAACACAGCTAAACAGCAAATTATTACCAAAGCTCCCCTCAGTGCTGTGTCCAAAGCAGACATATTGGAGTTGTCATGCAGGGGTATGGCCAATACTTTCCTCAAATTATTCTGAGTATTGCGCTCTTTGACAAACATTAAACAAGACAATAAAATACATAGGTAAAGGTATATTTGCCTACAGGCATAGATGCTTGAAAGAAAGAAAGAGAAAATGAGAAAATAGGTCCCCACATTAGCAACAGTTTTCTGACAGTCCAAGCGAATTATACATTTACAGAAGTAGCCACTCGAGTCTGCAAGAACCTTTTCCACAAGGCAGAACCCTGACCATGACTGGTTATTTGAAAGCAAGAGTCATGTGTGCACCTTAAGGATTTTCTTTTCTGCCACTGTGACTGTTTGTCTGTCCGTGTCTCCATCCGTATCTCTCGCTGCCTGTATCTTTTTCTAGCCCTTTGATACTACAGAGATGTAACTGTGCCCTGAATGCCAATAAGATCGGGTAGATGGAAGGTCAATTGTCCATTCCTGTTATGTTTATTTTTTTCTGAAAAGGTATTGGATTTCAGGACCAAGTAATTCATAGCAAACTGTGTCCACTGTAATCTATTTTAATGGACATCATTAAATTGAACAGACAAAGCCATGCATCTTTCAGTGTTTGCAGAAGGATTTTTATGATGAGTCGAAGAGTAGAGGATGCTTGCTTTTACTGACAAGTGGTATAATATTATGCACTTCAAAAAATCCAGACTGTGTACTTTATTACTAACAGGTGCATAATGTCACTACAGTCCTACAATTTATTTTTCAAGTTGTTATAGGTTGAAGGAGGAGCTATGTGTTCACAGCTAAGGAATGAGGGTAGCAGGAAAGGAAAGCTTAATTAATGAATGAGACAGAGTTGGGCGATACAACGATATGCACCGTGCAACAGTAGAAAAATGTCCATTTGGAAAGATATAGCAATATCGTTTCCTACATGGGAGATATCCTTCAGTGTCTCTGCTTTATGTCCGGGGCGAGCTATGCAGCAAATCAGGTCTTGCTTCTCGTGTATCCACCTGCCTCTCAAAGTAATATGACTTAGGTTGCTCCTAGGTTTACTCCTTACCGAGTTCTCACATGACACAAGAGCAACAGTCATATCTAATCTGCGTGATTTTTGTGCACTGACTGAAGTCCGGCTGACATTTATTTACACTTTTGAAATTATTGTTCTGATTTGAAACCTTAATAAAGCTTCCATTTTTGGTAAATGTTTGTAAATGAAATCTTTTTGATATGGAAACATGCAGGTTCCAAATAAAAGAAAAGAAATAATCAAATGTGATGTACAATACAGTATGGTTATTTTTAAACCATTTCCTAAGATTTTGCACATATCTCCCACTACTAAAATGGCACAATACTTACCAACAGCTCACAGAGCAAAACGCTGGAAAACAGCGCAAAAGTAACATGATGGTTACAATTACAGTTAGCGCAAGGGCAATGTTTTATGTTAACAGAGATGTCAGAGAGGAAAGAAGGTTAGGAAGCTGGGTCACAGCTCTCATATGCTGTTTAACACCTGACACCAAGGCCTCACCCAAGGTTCATAACTCACATGGAAAGAAAGGTGAAGAAAAAACAAAGAGAGTGGAGAGTTTAAAAAAAAAAAAAAAAAAAAAAATAGGGATAACCTAAAAAGGAATAACCTAATTCCCAAGCTCAGTCCTCCTTCACTCTTTTTTGGAATAACATACCCACTTTTTGTCAAACAGAAAGTGGCTATGCTGTAAAAGCTTTAATAAATAATTATCAAAGATCATTTCTTTGCTTACATCATTCTAAGAGCAAAATCAAAGTAACTACTTCTGACCAAAGACATCTGACTTCTAACACAATGCATGGGACTCACAAGAGCGTAGCCTCCTGCAGAAAATTAGGCTAGGTCACAAACGGCCAGCACATGAGTCCTTGGCTTCACCCAACATCCAACAGATCAAGGGCCTCGAACTAAAGTAATACTGACACTGACCTCACTGAGACCCAGCAAATGAAACAGCCCTAACAAGGTATTAGCAAGCACCTCTGTACACCCTCCAACTCTCAGACCGGGTCTAAAGAAACACAGCTGCACGGGGTGTTTTCCAGGGCGGAGGGCAAACTTGCAAGCAACGTGGTGCCGCTGGCTAAGCTCAAGGGTGCAGCTGGAAGTTCAAGAAATCAAAGCAATGGGGGCAAAGTTTACGGAGATTTTTTAACAGCATTTTTCTCTCTAGAAACATAACTTATTTCACTTAATTTTTGGATATCAATATTTAGAAGTAAGTAAGCATTAGAAGTAAGCATTTTTTCACCCCTTGATCTGTAGATAGCGCCATTAAATGTATTTCCTTTTGTCATGGATATGAGTTTAGTTTGCCCTCTAAGAATATGGTATAGCTGTGTGCGTTTTAGTGTGTATGCATGCACAAGCACGTATGGCGTTCATCTCTGTGTGACTGTGGGCGTCTGGAGGAGAGAGATGCCTCATCTGTTACCAGCCCAGCCCGGCCGGCCCGCCACATGAAGTAGAACGACAGGGTGTCACCGCCGACGACAGTGATGGATGCCCTAAATTCTGTAGGCAACTTGGGCAATTGGACACATTAACAACAGGCACCTGCTTTTCCCCCATACAAATCTATTAAAAGATAACAGCAACAGCGGCTCCCACACTATTAGTAAATTATAGCTCTGTCTGAGTGTGAGGTAAGTGTGGGCCTCCCCTCTCCCTCCTACCCTCACCCACTCTGCTACACTCTCTTATTGGCAGTCTCAGAGTGCCTCCCAGTGGCTGCAAAACATAATGCTTTTCTAAAATGAAGGAGCAATATTTAAACATGGACAAAAAAAAAAGTCAACAGAAGAGAGAGTTTACACAAAGGTAATTAGTCCACCCTTATCTAAGGACAAGATCCATGTGTTACAAAATAAATAACAATTTACTGTCTGTAATTTGCACTGAGTCAACAATTATTTTTTTTATTAGATTTATGAAAATTGGTTCTGTGATAGCCAAATTATTATAAAATTTCAAAATGTGTATTAAATTACTCCAGCAATTAATCATTGTCTGAATACAAATACAAAACCCACACCAAAAATACTAGCCAGCTACTCAGCCACAGTGCAAGTTTCCCATGAAAATAAACCTCAGCCAGTCTCATTTACAGATGGTCGCTGCATGTTGTTTGGTGATAATCGCTGGGGTGACAGCCCTTAAAGGTTTAATGGTTTGTCTATAGTCTGTGAATGTTGAATGTGATTGTGTGAGTGTGTGTTTAATGGGTTACACAAATATAGATGTTCATCACCCTTTAGTGTATCTTATGGAATTTTCTTGCAAGCCATTTTTCCATAAACAAGCCTTTACTTGGGCTGGCTGGGCCAAATGGCCAGAGATCTGAGACAAAGTTGCCAACATAAAACCATTATGACCTACTCAAGACTTCCCCTATTAAAACATTAACAGGAGACCACCAGTACTCTCAACATGACACCATTATGACATATCTTGTGCTAGAGCTCAGGTACGCCACATAAACTTGTATCACATAAATTTGGTTTGGGTAAATATTTCTGTGTCTATGAAGGGGGTACGTGTTTGTGAGCTGGTCAAGAATAAAAGGAGGACAAGACCAGTAAATACTTTTACAGCAGGCAATTTGTCAGGATGTGTAAATGTCTCCAATTCCCAACAGCACTGGAGCAAAATTTACAGTCACTCTGGAAGTGACAATGCACAAAAAAGGAGCACTTTTTACTCTCTCTCATCTCCCTCAGACCACTAAAACCTTCCCATAAATCTCCTCTAGTTCCCCCAGATGTCTGCTGTTGTCAGATATCATGCCTTGACAATGCCTTCCACCATCATTGTCTTGACAGAAATATGATATGTGAAACTGCAATGTCACATCACTTAACATGATTTAGCCTAAGCTAGCCTGTACCATTTTAATCAATCAAAAATGTCACCTTTTTCCCTGTAATGATAGTAGAGGTATAGGATCTCTGTGTTGGGGTGATCTATAAGGCTTATCTGGGCTACTGATTTATGACTACTGCAAGCTAATGTACTAAAGGAGACTCCTCCGTTGCTGTCAGCAGGGTTTCTATCAAATTGGCAAATAAGTAGTCCAGTATTACCTCACTGGCAGGGAGAAAGACACTTCATGCCATGTGTAAACCTTACATATGTGACATTACGTGTGTTTGAACCCTGTACAGAATATCACTTCACCACGAGGTAATCCGTTTTCCGGGTCCTGTGTATGCATTCATGGAAAGCTAGTCTGGACAAACCAGTCCAACAAATGTCAGACAGTATGCATGGTGTTTGCTAACGGATTCTATGGGCTTGGTCAAGTACACGTCTCTTGATCAAATGTCTGCCCAAGTTAATTACTGGCTAAAAGTGGTTTTCATCAAATCAGCATCACACTATTAACAGTATATAAGATTGGTTATTGTAGCTTGTCCCAACAACGTCCAAACACTGCAAGACCTAGCAGACACTGCAACACTTTTACCAACACATAACACAGCTCTGTGTTTGAACACACCACAGACCACAACTAACACACTAAAAAAACACACTAGAGTTGCAATCTAATGCATTAACTCATATCAAAATGATGAAAGACACTTAGACATCTACAGTGTGCAATAAAAAAAGCAAACAACACAAAAGAGAACTGAGACCTGTACCTGTAATTACCATGGAGTGACTGGATCCACATGCCAGCAGCTTCACCCTTCCCAGCCTCCCCACTGTGAACTCTCTCAGATGGGCTTCATCTGGACCAGTGTCCCCTGGCCTACTATGTCCAGTCTGGCCGAGCTCACCACTACCCCAGCAAAGCAGATTCATATCCAACTCACACTGTAGGTCCTGGAAACACAGACAAGAGGAATATGTTTCAGGGACAGGGGAAGATTTTTAGTTATTTTAAGTTAGCGCTTTTTATATATATATATATATATACAACTTTATCAGTGAAAATATTTCTATTTAAAATAACCATTTTTAAAATACTGATTGAGTTTGCATAAAACCCATCTGAAGTTCCAAGCGTTATTTGCAACGAACGGCTGATGCAGATCTCCAATATTCTCCTCAATATGTTTATTTATAATTTGCCCTCTGTGCTAATTAGAATGTGACCCTGAACGCATGCAAACACACATGGAAGTTGGGTGTATGAGCAGGCTTACACACACACCACAGCAATATCACCAGCACAATTCCATCCGCCTGATATTGGAATTTTCCGAAAGAGCAAACCAATAGATAACCTATTACAAAACTATAAGAGATCAATAGCTAATTTCTTTGCATTGATTACCACTTGGACATTTAACATGCGCCCTGTGGCCACAATGTGCGTTCCACAAGCTTAGATCCCCATTGGCCCTCATGAGTATTAAAATTATCGATTCAGACAGAGGACTAAAAATGTCAAGCTGTTCATTAATCTTAATAAAGACTGGACTTGACCAAGGCACCCTTTTTCCCAGTGCAGGGATACAACCTATCCAACTAGAAGCACATACACAGCATAGATTAATGAGCTTCTACTGAGGGCTGTGATTTAAGTCTTTGCCATTAATAGATCAATTACAGAAGAACAAGTCTTTTATAATAATGCCTATTTTTACCAAGTGTGTAGATCAACACAACATTTTAAAATTACTGTTAACTGATAAGTAGTTATGTGTTGATAAATTTCAAGAGAAACTTCAAAAAAAACACAGCGCTGCACTAATGAGGTCTACGTGTGATATGAAGCCACATCTGTTGTTATGCTACAGATGGCCCTCCGCAGTCCATAATGGACAAATGTTATCAGCCACTGCCTAACAGCCAGTTTCATCTCTGTTTTATGCTGATGAGTTTCAAAGCACACAGGGCTGTCCTAAGCTTAATGAGGGCCCTAAGCAGGATTTGATTTTCTCACATTTCTTACTATTAATTACTTTAATTTTTCTGCCACACTGTCTTATATTTTTCCCATTTGCAAGTGATTGGCAGTTATGCTGCTGCCTCGATTTCCTACCTGCCTGTTCCTTTCTCAGGTAGACAGATAGCAGACAAAGAGAAATTGTCTCTTACACATTTCAGTAAACAAAAAACACCCCTTTGACCAAATTATGTGCATGGGAAAAATAACTCAAAGCTTTACAATGTATGCCATATTTGGAAGAACTAAAGAGCTTTTGAAATGTTTCAACAAATAAACTGATTTCTGGAATTCATGACATATAATTAACTTTCAAGCAGACATAACAACAGTATAAAACCAAGCTGGCAAAAACATTTCAGAGAAATTCTTATTCAGAGAAAAGGAAAAGTACATCTAGACATATGTGTTTAACAAAGAGAGCTCTTAAAGCCAATAACGAAGAGGAATATTAACAAGTTGAATTTTAACAAAAAGAAATTCAATATGCACAAGCATGCGGTTGCTTTAGGCTAAAAAAACCAGATCATTTTATCACAACATATTTTCTGGTCAAAAATTATTTCTCTCTGTCCGCTAAAGAATGCAATGAAGAATCTTACATGTTGTAATTACAAATATCATTTTAAAAAAATCTTAAATGCAGACCATTAAGACAAGTGGTCTTTGGTATGTAACTCTGCCTGCCATAAAAACACAACATCAAAAACAAGACACACAACAGCTCAGAGCTGCCAGGGACTAACCTGTGCCAACGTCAAAGGTTCACTTCACCGTCTTCTTATAATCACACTTCCTTTTCTTGCTTTATACTTGTGTTGTTGGTCACATTTGGTTGTCTTGTAGCCATGACTTCATTGCCCCCCACCTTCTTCCCCTCATGGCACTCGCAGCATTGGCAGGGCAACAGTCTCCATAGCGCCTTCTGTTGACATCATACCAGATGACTGAGATTAGGTTTATATCTTAACTGGGTCAAACTTTCAAAGCGACAAGAGGTATTTTAGAAAGACGCTACCACACACAACACTGGGCTGGTAATTTCACTATCGAGTTGCATTCAAAATAATCACAGAGAGTGAACATGGGACTGAGTTTCCGGACCCATATAATGGTGCATTTTTACTTTCCACCGTGTTTGAAAGGTTTCTTGAGCGGTCTAAAGGTTGTGTGTTACTGTAATCACAAGTTCAAAGATTAATTATATAGCACCTCAAAATTAAATGCAAATCAAAGTGCCTGACAACAAAGAGGAAGTTAAACTTCTGCTTTGAGGAGAAAACAAACAAATGTGTTTGTCACTAATTTGAAAATAATAATAATAATAATCGGCTTTGAGCTACTTGTGGCTACACTGTGAGTGTCGCCTAAGCAATTTTGACCACCAGTACTACAAAACCTAATGGGAAACTGTTCAAATTAAGTTCAAACTCAGTAAGGTAAAGAGTCGATTAGCAACTCTCAACAACTTTTTTCAAAGTTCAAGTTAACCTTAACTAGTTAGGCAAAACAAGACAGTGCCGGAACTTGTGACGGAAAACAGGCACGTCGAATTACACTACTTCCTTAATGAAACAAGTTAATAATAATCACAAACTTTCAGAGAGGATTAGTAAGGAGACGTAAATTGTTTGTTCCAATCAAGTGCGGCGCGAGGATGCCCGCCATCTTGACAGCGGCTTCTGACATGCGCATTAGGTGTTACCCGTACACGTTTTTACTATTAACGCGCAAACAAATTCAATTCATGCTATTATATATAAAATGTCCAATGAAAAATTTATTAATAATATGAGTCAACATAATCCTCCACGAATCAGGAAAAGAATAATTCTAAAAAAGTCTTTTCAAAGTCCAAAGTTGTAAAGACAAGCTATCTCTGTTAATATTTCAACATAATGGACAAAGTATGAATGATCAATGCTTACTATAACTGCCTTCTCTATTTTTAGTTTCAATCAACACTTCCGGAATACGCGGAAATCCTTCAGAATAAAAGCATTAAATTGCAGTTACGTTTTTT
Source organism: Scatophagus argus (assembly GCF_020382885.2). Taxonomy (NCBI): domain Eukaryota; kingdom Metazoa; phylum Chordata; class Actinopteri; family Scatophagidae; genus Scatophagus; species Scatophagus argus. The sequence continues at coordinate 4,956,172 of NC_058496.1, read as the reverse complement.
TATTTGCGAATACTGATGCAGTATTATTTTCCACTTGTCCAATAGCTATTGTGGAAAAAAATGTTATAATAGCGCGTTATGACTAACATACTAGAATGACAATAAGTCACTCACATTAGTGCCCTTCCTATTTTTTGTTTTTATTTTTTACCAAACAAATGATATAATATCAAGTTTGTATTCCCCAATTTGTACATGTCTAACACTAAAATAGGACTTGCATTGTGTCTTAATATCTATAGATAAGCACAACTGATTTAATTTGAATTTAATCTGAATTTATTATTTTCTAAGAAAAACTTTCTATGCCTGTGAACTGAATGGTTTGCCTGAATAACTCTGTATATATATTAAAATTTTTTTATTGTTCTCTGCTCTTTCTTATTGTCCTTTCTTGGTTCCTGACGGCTTTTAGGAGGCTCCGTAATATTATTATTGGAACGATTACAGTGCGTGCACGCAGCGTTCTAGTGATGACCCCACAGATTACGCTTGCGTACATTGGATGGCAGTAGAGGTCTCTGAACAGACCCTCACAGGGCGTGTCCTGTCCCACAGGCCAGGCGTTATCTGTGCTATTTTAGCAAAACACCCAGCAGTGGGACCGTTTGGAAGTTAGCGGTTAGAGCGATCTTATGTTTTCTTTACTAATTTGACCGACATAGACTTCGTCTACGACGATGCCTTCCATTACAAGCTTTACGGTGACTTACGACGCGTTGAATGACTGCGGGACGTTGTCGGAGGGGGATAAGCTAACTGGCAAAGTGACGCTGTCCGTATCAAAGGAGATCACAGTTGAAAGCCTGTTTGTTAAAGTTAAAGGAGACGCCAATGTGCATTGGACGAAAAGGATGAACGATCGCACCTATTCATATACTGCCCACCGTAGATACTTCAAACTGAAGCAGTTTCTAATTCCGGAGGGCGTTAAGGGTAGGCGATAGACGTCTTATTAGTTTTGCATGCCTTAACCCATTCAATCGAAAGTCACATGTTGTTTTGTGCTGGTTTCTTTTTGTCCAGTTATGATCCTAGCACGACCAGTTAATAATGTTAATATAGTCATAGCAAGTTAAATCCCACTTTGAAAGAAAAGCACATTAGTCTTAGTCTCTATCATAGTGCATAACATTGCAACTTGAGTGCATTAATGTAGTGGAGAGAATGTACGATATTGATGTGCTGAGAAGTAGAAGCTGCTAATACTTAAAGTCTCTTTCTCTTCAAATTGTTAATTACGTTGCTTGATTACAAGTATTTTGTTACTTTCCACCAGAGTGTTCATCTATTTATGGTAGCCTAACAGTTGCTAACGAAAATAGTACAATACCATCAGTATGAAATCCTTTCCTTTTCAGACACTGTAATTCCCCCTGGAACCCATGTATATGGTTTCAGCATGAACATACCAAGAGAGTAAGTACAGTCAGGACAGTTTACCAAACTATTGTTCGACTTCTCACAGTTTTTTGTTTTTGTTTGTTTTGTTTTTTTACAAGCAGGCCCAAATAGCTTGCTCCTGCACAATCTGTAGACTGATATTAACTCAATAATATGCTGGTTCTTTATTACAGAAACATGCCCTCATCCTTCAGGGGGAGTCACGGAAAGATTGTCTACATGCTGGAAGCGAAACTGTCCCGGAGTTGGAGGATGGACCGTACAGTAGAAAAGGAGTTAAATTTTGTCTCCAAGTCCATTGCGAACCCTCAGACTCTGATGGTGTGTACAATGTTTGAAGCACAGTTACACAATGTGTCACTTCACAGGGGCAATATCCACTTATTCCACTGTATTGTTGTATGGGGGGGGTTATAATGTCATGTTATAGTGTTATAGTAGCTCTTTTCTTGGATGCAGCACTTTTCATGGCAAAGAAGAGAAACAAACTATAGAAAGTGAAAAATGTACATATTACACAGTTCACCCAAACCACATTCTGATTTATCTTTTGTTGAATGTAGTCACGCACATAGTTTTGCCTCTGTTTTCAGAGGTTTTGAGACATCTAGCTCTGAAACCTACCTCACCACTGCAACTTAGTGATAAGCCATTTTCACAGCAGACGTTTTAACATTGCATAGTAGAGCCTAAGAGTTATAATTGATAATCACAACTGCATTCCATTTAGAGGTTTGCAGTTTGCAGTTCCAGGTTCATGTTATGGCTGATAAGAGTAAAGCCACAGTGGTTGGACACAAATGCAGATTACAGCAGGTGCAAGGCTGGTTTGTAGCAATGATTTACTTTACAAAATAATGTTAAAGGCTCGCAGGAATTTAAAGTAAGTAAGAGTCAAAGTCAGAGGCAGTCCAAAACAGGCAAATGAAGTCTCAGGGGTCACATTCAGCCAATGGAAACCTCATACAAAAGCAAAAACCAACAAAGCAGGTTGCCAGGAAAAGTCAGGTGACTGGGACTGGAAGGAGAGTCAGAGGGCACCTGGTGGACAGAATAAGGGTTGCAAACAAGAAAGGAAGAGTGAAGGTGGATGAGTTTGCAAATGAAAGAGAAATCCACTTTACCACCAAAATTTACTAGAAATTATGTTTCATACTGGCTCAGATTTCATGCCTGACAGAGTAATTTTAAGATCAAATCTGTTGTCCAGTAAGACCTTTTGTTCTAAAGACACTGTTGGAAATTTGGATGTATGATTTGGGGGATATGTGGTAAATGTGGAGATGAGATGTGCAGCAGACTAAACTGTGGAAAGTGTAATCAGTGTGGTAATCATGAGCTGTGCCAAACAGACTGACCACAGTGAAAGAAGTTGTGAGGATCCGGTCTAAGAGAAGGCTAAGTTGTGAGGATTAGCAGAGAAAGAAAAGATTCAAGAAGTAAGAACAAACTTTGGTAGAAAGCATGATATCTATTGTTTTCTGAAGGACAAGACTAAGTTCATGGCATTTCTGGGCATGTGATTCATTGTTGACAGAGGCTTTCAGGTCTTCCCAGAGCCTAGATTGAGAAGGACTGCTTTTATTATAGTTTATAGTTTATTGGGGAATGGGATGAGGGGAGAACTTTTCTCTTTTATTTTGTTTGTTTCTATTGTTTTTGTATTTTTTAAAGTCGATAGGATATTTAGTATCATTTTCAATCCTGTAGTAGGCAGTAATGCAGTATTTCGGATGCAAACTGCCTCTAAAAACCAAAGGAGAAAAAGAATGGACAGAATGTGGATGGTGTAGGGATGTAACTAAGAAGTGTATTGCGACAATTCCAGCTATGATGGATGGATGAGGATGACAGGATGGATGACAGGATCAAAATGTCTGCTGTGATAAAGGCATATCAGAATTTCAAACCTCACTGTGGACACCTTTCATGGAAACCATTTGTTCTGTAGAAAGTAGTTCCAGTGAAAACTGGATTGACAATGATATACTGCATGGTACATACAGTAATATTCAAAAGGTGGTGCAAGGACACTCGCTCCTGGTCCTGGGAAGCAGGGTATCTTGCCCTACCCTATAATTGTAATATCTAACTCATGCACTGTATTGTCTTAACAATGGCATTGTTTAAAAAGTAAATATTATTCCTGTTTATTGTATTTTAGTCATGCCAGACTGGTTCAACAAACAAAGAGATGGGGGTTTTCTCAAAAGGAAATGCACACATGAATGTCATCGTTGACAGGAGAGCTTATGCCCCAGGTAGTACAATTTTTCAAACATGATAGGATCGAGTCATGGATGAAATAATGCTACCAATGTTATAGCCTATGAATTGTCTTATCTGGCTTATTACTTTTCTGGACAAGAAAGAAACTGAATGTGCACATCACAGGAGGTTGTTCTCCTGTGATGTGTAACTAACAGTAATGGTTCTATTTAATTTCAGTGTCTTTTATACCATAAACCCAGATTTGATCAAATACAGTGATATTTTCAAATGACATGCACAGAGTAATACTTGGGTGGGGTTTAGCATTTTATAATTGTATATACTGTGTAGTTTGTGTAAAATTAAATTGTCATATGTGGTACTTTAATTAGAATTAGTGAAAATCAATTCTCAATTTAATGCTTTTCTCCTAATAGGTGATTCTGTGGTGATTGATGCAAAAATCAACAATTCCTCTTCCAGTGAGATGACACCCAAATTTAGTTTAATTCGGGATGTGGTCTTCCGTGCCCAAGGCAATACAAAACATGAGGAAAGTGTTGTCAACAAAGTGGCTGACAAGTGCATCAAACCCCAGACAGAGAAGACGGTTAAGTGTGTCATGAAGATTCCTCGTGATCTGGTTCTGACTATCCAGAATTGTGAAATTATCTCAGTGGAATACCATTTAAAGGTATTTAACAGTCCAACAGTGTATCTTAGTGGTAGAGCATTTATTGACAGTTATTTCTGAACTGATTTTATAAAACTTGTGACCCATAAAGTTTGATTAAGATATTCCAAATATGTTGTGACTCTCGGATGCTCTGCTATTTTATTTCAAAAGTAAAGCATCATGTGCTTATGAAACTGTCATATTTTTTCTCAGGTGTACTTGGACATCAGCTTTGCTTTCGATCCAAAGATCCTGTTTCCCGTGCTTATCATCCCCCCTGACTTAGTTTCTGGCCATGGGGTGGCTATGGGTCCCTATCCAGCAGGAGCTATTGGGGGACCAGGTACCAGTGACTTCCCTCCCCCTTCAGTGGCTATGGGTCCCTATCCAGCAGGAGCTATTGGGGGACCAGGTACCAGTGACTTCCCTCCCCCTTCAGTGGCTATGGGTCCCTATCCAGCAGGAGCTATTGGGGGACCAAGTACCAGTGACTTCCCTCCCCCTTCAGTTGCTATGGGTCCCTATCCAGCGAGAGCAATTGGGGGCCACAACAGCTTCACTCCTCCTGTGGTGGCTGTGGGTCCCAATTCTTATCAACATCCAGGAGCCCAAAGTTATTCAGCACCACCACCCCAGTACCCAGGGCCACAGCAGGCTTCTCCATATGGAGACCCATTTACGTCTTCGTCTTCTGTGCTTCACCCTCCACCTACTGCCCCCATATTTCCTCCACCCCTTTCTGCCCCTTTTTCTCTACCATCTAGCACATCCGCAGCCACCTCTACATACCTCACGCTGCCATCTGCACCAGAGATGACAACAGACTTCCTGTCTCAGTCGGATGAACCTCCTCCAGCATATTCACTCCTTTTTCCCTCTTCTGCTCCTGAAACATCTGGTGCAAAATAATGGAATCTTACCTTTGACTCTTTATTAGTGTTGTAAAATTAGTTAACATTAAATTGGAAATGAAAAAGCCATTATGTGCCATATTTACTCTTTGCATGTAAACAGCCAGAAATGAAATAGGCCTTGTGCATGGTGGTAGTTGCTTCCTATGTAGTTCAGGTTGCTATCTGCCTTTGTCCTGCCAATAACATAAATATTTATACCTCGGCCATCAGGATACACTGTGTATTTTACGTGCCTTGTTCAACTCAGGTGTCCTAGGCTGATCATTTCTTCAGCATAATTGTTTATATTTACTCTTTCTACCTCTTTCTTCTGTTTGACAGTGAGTAGAAGTAAAGTTTATCATGGGTCAAGAAAAACTTTGTATTATATATATGTATGTTCTGACATTTTTTTCTGTTTTCAGGTCTGTTGAGTTTAATGAGACTTCTGTCTTGTTCATTACACGGTACTTTGCATACTGGATTTCTTATATTCTCAGATGGCCAGTGTTTTTCTGAAGTGTTAATTTAAATAAAGAACTGTAAGGTAAAATGACTGAGTGAATCTTTCAGTGGGAATAAGAACACCTGATTCTGCTGACTGTTTACATTTCTAGGCAACCAGGTGGAACAGTATCGCATCTCATATTTCTTTCCATCAAAGATACACCTGTTTCTTTCCTTTCACTTCATAAATGAATAATTAGAATTTCACTTATATCCGTTAAATAGCCTAATATTTAACACATTATGCATACGAAAGCGTATTCAATTCGTGATATTCGTTACAGCCTCACCTTTCATTGCGTAAGCCTACACTGCTGCCATGGATTTCGCTGTTATGATACGAGGGTTACTTAAGTGCTTGTTGTAATGTTGCAACTGCTGACCTGTGACAGTACGCTTGGAAACAGGCTTATGCTTTTTTTTCCTGCTCTTTGGGCGGAGCCGGACACTGTCATCGACTACCTGACGACAGGTGAGGTAGTCGTAGTCGCAAGTGGGAAAACACGGAGCGCGTCGTCCAGCTAAAATGTCTCCGATAAAGAACTTCAGAGTGATTTATGAAGCTCTCAACAATGAGCACACGTTCACTGCGGGAGATGTTGTTGTGGGCGCAGTCACCTTCACTTTAACAGAAGAGACCAAACTGAAGAAACTTAAGGTGAAAGTCAAGGGGGAAGCGCGCGTCCACTGGTCGGAGGGGACTGGAGAAAGGAAGAGATCTCACAGTGCGCACACCAGCTACTTCAAAGCCAAGGAATACTTAGCAGAAGAAGGTAAACTGAGGAAATGGGCTGGACTTTCACTTGTACTAGTGTATTTCCACACTGTAGTATTAGTAAAAGATCTTTGTGCTTCTCCCAACACTGCTGCACATATAACTGCTGAATTACACGTAAACCTCCCACAAGCGCATGACTCTCAATTCACCGTGCACACAATACAGGATAGTAAATAAAGGTGTGCTAATGACTCTCACCTCCTCTTCAGGCACTGTGCTTCCCCAAGGAGCCCACTCTTTTAACTTCAAGCTTAAAATTCCAGAGGGGTAGGTCTGAATTGCAACATCTGGCATAAGTAGTGATCCATTGTGTGCTTTCACAAAGAACTGCATTAATGGAGCAGCTCTTTCTTACAGGGATATGCCGTCATCCTTCAAGGGTTTACATGGAAAGATTGTCTACACACTTGAGGCCAAATTGTCCAGGAGCTGGAAGCTATCTTCTTTTGAACAAACAGAGCTAAAGTTTGTGTCAAAGTCTCTAACACACCATGGCCAACTAATGGTACGTGGTACATTACAATCATGCATGAATTTGATGCACTATTTCCCTTTTCCACATGAAGCACTGCAGCACTTCAGCGAGCTTCTGGCTGCTGCAAAGGAAAATATTTAAGATAAGAAGTTAAATGAATGAAACAGAATAGGTTGAAAGAACGGCAACATTAAAGCATCGAGTGTGACAGCAGTTTTATACAAAATGTTTCTCAACTTGAATTTGGACATAGGGAAAACGCTGACATAAATTCTTGATAATGAGGACACAGGCAGCAGGAGTAGCTACAGCAGTGCTTCTCAAATAGTGGGGCGCGCCCCCCCAGGGGGGCGCGGTGCGATGCCAGGGGGGGCGCGTGTGACCCTGGGGAACATGCTTTTTTTGCCGTACTAGAATAAAGTGTAATTGCACATCCACTACAGTAGTTGGCAGTGGCGCTCTCATTGTCAGAGTGTGCGCAGGGAGTATTAGCTCTATGGTGTAGCGGTTTTTTTGCACCGAGCAGGCGATATGAAGTGCAGTAAGCGAACCCTTAAGAGACAACATGAAGAATTTTTTAACAGGGATGAGAAGAAAGGCGGAGAGAGACGAAGATAATGAGACAAAAGTAACTCACCCGAAAGCTAAGACGAGGAAATATGACGAAGCATATGTAGCGCTTGGCTTCACTGTGACTACAGTGGGAGACGACAGACCGGTGTGTTTACTGTCTAAAAATGTTGGCAGCGGACAGCATGAAGCCAAATAAATTAAGGCCCCACTTGAAGACATTACATCCCAATCATGCTGATAAGCCGCTGGAGATTTTTCAGCCAAAACGTGCCGAATATTGCCAACAATCATCCCGCTTTGTGAATGCTACTTCAGTAAACCAGCGAGAATTGTTAGCATCCTATTATTACATATTATTAAATATTATTACATATTATTATTACTATTATTTATAGTCGCGGGGGGGGGGGCGCGAATTGTTTTCTACTTGCTGGGGGGGGGGGCGCAACAGAAAATAATTGAGAAGCACTGAGCTACAGTAACCTGAGAACTTGCTCAATATGACGTGTAATATGCTAAGTAATGGGAGATAGATAGTAGATTTTTAAAGGCTGATATAATAACAGTAGCTTGGTGAAGGAAAGCTCTGACATCACTGACTTCATTAGAAATATAAGTAAATCTGGATCACCGGACAGCAAACTCAAAGTAATTTAAAAATCTGGGACCAATCAAGCGTACCAAAGATTAAAAGCAGGACAACAGTATTTTCTCCTGCAGTTTGATTTCAGCCATATAAGCCAGTGAGCTGATGTGAAATGTTGTTTGTTTGTATGATTTGGTCTAGTGTCCTCAAACTGGTTCAGTGGATAAAGAAGTTGGGGTTTTCTCCAAAGGACAGGTCCACATGTCTGTTACCGTTGACAGGAAGGTTTGCTCTCCAGGTAAAGTTACTCCAGCTTACAAGCAACACAACCAAGTCTCAATGCAAGACAGAAAGTTTTCTTTAAGTATTCTGTATGCTTTATTTACTTACATACAGCACGTTTAATGTCTATTTTTTATTATGAGTGGTTACATTATTATCCATCCTGAAAAAACTATGATTTGCTCTACACAGGTGACACTTTATCTATTGTTGCCAAAATCTGCAACTCTTCCTCCAAAGAAATGACGCCCAAATTCAGCTTAGAGCAGAAGATCGTGTACCGTGCCCATGCCTCCACTACATCCAGTGGCCTACGTATGTGCAAAATGGCTGGAGACACAATAAAAAGCCACTCAGAGCAAACTGCCTCCTGCCAACTGAAGATTCCTGTCGATGCCATCTTCAGTCTGCATAACTGTGATATCATCTCAGTTGAGTATTACCTCAAGGTATGTGATAATGCAGTTATTAATGACATTAGATGATTAATTAACTAATTTTGTTTGCAAATATTCATAGTTAATTAATTGTATCACAGACAATTCTTGTCTTAATTTGCACACTTCAGTGATTAGAAATAAATGCACAATCACCTTAATCAAATCATTTCTTATAGGGTTCACTTCTTAATATATTTCTTTTTCCAGGTGTATCTGGACATCAGTTTTAAAATTGACCCAGAGGTGAGGCTTCCTCTGCTCATTGTTCCTTCTAGCTTTGTTCTCCGTCAGCCTGGTGAGGCAGCAGGGCCTTACCCAGCTGGGGCTGTTGGGGCTCCGAGTTACAGCGACTTCCCTCCCCCTGCCTTCCCTGGTGGACCTTATCCAGTACCTGCAGGTCCAAGTGCTTATGGATACCCAGCACCAGATCCCACTCAGTATGCGAACGCAGCAAGTGGCTATAACAGTCAGTGGCCACAACAGGTTGCTCCATTTGGTTTTTCAGCTGCAGCTTTTCCACCACCCTCAATGCAACATCAAGCCCCCACTGCACCACCTGCATTTCAACAGGGAGAACTTCCAACCTATTCGTCCCTTTTTCCTGCTTCTCACGACACAGAGTCAGATAAAAAATGCTGAGTTTCCAAAAAACACAAATATCCTGGGAAGAAGATGAGAGCTTTTACACTCTACTATAATTTTGTTTTTTCACTTGGTTCTTTTCTTTTAATACTGGTTATTCATTCATAGCAATGTGCAACAAATTATTTTATGCTCTTTATTTCAAGCGGGTCTTATCCTACATCAAGCTCAAAGCTGGAGTTGGTAGCATTGGAGAAACCAGTGAGATTTTGAGCATCAACCCAAAAAAGTTCCACCTCCTCCTCTCACAACTTCCTCCAAAACACATAAACATACACTGCCTGACTAGACTGACTGCTCTGTAGGTCCACCTGGTAAACTTGTATGAGTGGCCAGTTCACTGTGTTCCACAAGCTCTATTAGCAATAACAAACAGGAGATATTGGCGGCACTGAAGCATTACACAAACTGACTGATTAATAACAGGGCATGCATTACATTTTCCCCAACCTCGTATGTTCTGTTGAAGAATCAATGTTGTGTGGATTGTATATTGAAAATGTTAATACCCAATAAATAAGTCACCAAAAAAGCCACTGTATAAAGTCAAGTCAGTTTTATTTGTATGGCCCAATCACAAGTCACAAGGGGTTTTACAGTCAGCACACCCTCTGTTCCTAGTCCCTTGATTCAAATGAGGAAATAAATAAAGGAGGAGCAAAAGAAGCACAGTTCTTTCTCCCAGGAGGGACAGATATACAATTGATGTTGCATGCAAACGACATAAGAAGATGCTATCAAACCAGCCATCACTCTATCAGGGCTGTAGTGGAGCTAGAGAGATAAATGGTCCAGGTTGATATGTTGACCAGTTGCAAATATATTGGCAATGTGGTGTGTATCAAATCTTAAGGGTCTTTGTCAAATTTGTTTATGTCCACTGGAAAAAAAAATTATTAGATTTTTTGAAAAAGTTGATATATCAATAGAGTGTTCTTTCTCCCACATATTGATAGCTTTACAAAAAAATAGTGATTTGTGCATGGTTTCTAAAAATTAATTTATTCCTCAGTTTTTGTTTCATTAAACATATATTTCTCCTACATTTTTCTGAATGACAAATATGGGAGGTGCTGATCCATTAAGTATTTCAAACAAGTGCTGGGAAACTTGGTAGTGCAATAGCCTTTGGCTGACACATTGAACAGAGTACAGTTCTTATGCGCTTAAAAATATGTCTTAGACTTTAAGCTAGTTAAACGTGGGTAGCCTGTTAGTTGCTAGATGTTTTAACTGCTTGCCTGAAGGAAAGAGTGTAGATTTCATTTGTCATCATTCCTGGACGGGGCGTACTCTCCGTTGTGAGCAGCCTGCAGATTTAGGCATCCAACGCCTGCTGCGTATAGTCACAAGTGCGAAAACCACAGCGCGTTTGGCTGATGCACGTAAAATGTCTCCGATAAAGGATTTAAGTGTAATTTACGAAGCTCTAAACGGAGAGTACGTCTTTTCTGAGGGAGACACTGTTGCAGGCGCAGTCACGTTCACTCTGTTAAAAGAAACGAAGGTGACGAGTATAGTCGCTAAAGTCAAGGGGGACGCGCGCGTCTCCTGGACGGAGGAACATGACGAGGGCACGAGTTGTTTCAGTGAGCACAAGAGAGTCCTCAAAGTCAAGGAACACTTAGTGGCACGAAGTCCCAAAGGTAGGACAAAAATATGTTTGGATCCTTTGATTTTTCTTGAGTTATTTCAAAATTATGGGCTTTAGTTTGATGGATGGATGAGCCTGTTTCTGACACATTTATATTGTAGTGTATCATGTAAATGATATGCAGCGACGCGACACCCATAGCTTTAAAAATGGTGCCTAAGATTTTGAACATTATTTGCAAAGTATGGTTATACATAGTCAAAGTTGATTATTTATCCAGAAAGATGCTCACTATTAAAGATAATTCCTGTGTTGATGGCAGTCCCCAAATATGCGTAAAATGCCAATAAAATGCATCCCAAATGAATTTTATCTGCTTATATGTATACTTTAGGCTTACATAATGAGTACTGTTTTTCTTATATACTGTATCTCGCAACAAGTGAAGTAAACCTACTGCACACACAAAGGCTGATGATTTACGCATATAAAGTACCACATGAATCTCATAATATCATAATACATTCATGAAGCTCAATAAATAAAGGTGCTGCATTGGTTTTTTAGATTCTCTAGGAAGAATCAACGACCTTTACTTGTTCTTCTTCAGGTGTTGTACTTGCCCCAGGAGCCCATTGTTTTAACTTCAGGGTTAAAATTCCACAGGGGTAGGTGTGAATTACAGCATATTGTATTGTATCCTATCCCATCTGTTGTATCTTATTGTATCATCTGGCATAAGCAGTGTGTGATTGTTGGCTTTCATTAAGAAATGGATTTATGGGCTGGCTCTGTCTTTCAGGGACTTACCGTCATCCTTCTACGGGTTATATGGAAACATCATTTATGTGCTTGAAGCAAAGGTGTCCAGGAACTGGCGGTGGCCTTCTGCAGTACAAAGAGAGCTCAAATTTGTTTCAAAGTTTTTATCACACCATGGCCAAGTAAAGGTATATGGGACATTACAATTATGAAATCGATGTACTATTTCCACTTTCCAAAAGACCTTTTGCAGTATACTCTAACTTGCAGGAAGGAAGGAATTTAAGGCTAAACTGAAGAGACAGTTGGCTAAAATTGAAAGAATAGAATAGATGGAGCTGAATGAAAGGCAACAAAGAGAGAAGTGTGAAGACAATTTATGTAGAATGTATCTGAACATGTTTGTCATGGAGAAAACACCAATATCAACAATGTACTATACTTAAATATAATGAGGAAGAGGCGGGCTGCAGGAGTTACAGTAATCTTAGACTTTGTATGACGATATATGTCATATGTAGAACAAGAGAAACCACATACCGGTTGTCTGACCAAACAGGAATATGTTCTGCTGAAAGGAATGGAGTTTGAATTGAAGGGCGCTGATCTGTTTACAAGGCTCATGAGAGAGCATCTGCTATGGCTCAACCCCATCTAAACCCCATTTCAACCCCAAAATAATGTTTGATGTGTGATTTGTTCTAGTGTCGCCGCTGTGCTTCAAAGGGTAAGGAGGTTGCAGTTTTCTCCAAAGGAAAGGTCAAAATGTCTGCTACCATTGACAGGAAGGTTTGCTCTCCAGGTCAGTCATTGACATAGAACATAACCAAGTGCCCATAAAATACAGCGTATTGTGAGATGATATCAAATGTCTACAGCTTTGCACATAGTTTTGTTACTAAGTCACATGAAGATTTTTCCGGTGTAAATGTGAGCATTGTCAGATATATGTATATACAGCATGTATATGTTTTATTAGCAATTTTACTGTGTGTAAACAGGGCATATTCAGATATTATAATTTGTTTTTGACAGGTGATACTTTATCTATTGTCGTCAAAATCTGCAACTTGTCCTCCAAACAAATGAGGCCCAAGTTCAGCTTACAGCAAGAAATAAAGTACAGTACAGAAGGATCCACTAACATCACTGATACAACTCTGCGCACAAAAGTGGGAGAAACGCTCAAATTTAACTCAGAGGAAACCATCTCCTGCATAATGGACATTCCTGTCAAAGTCATCCACACTATGCACAGTTGTAAAATCATCTCAGTTGACCATTACCTCAAGGTATGTAATAAATAATAGTGATGTTACATTAACTCAGTAGATATAGACTGTTGGTATGAACCTGCTAGTCACTGCTGATTTCAGGTGCTCTAAAAAACTCTAAGGCCTGTGGTTCCATCTGTGTTGCAGAGGTCCACCAAGCTGGTTTCTAAATGTGTGTATTTGATATGCAAATACATGTCCTCCCTTCCACTATGTGCATGTCAAGTCTGTGTAGATTCTCAGTTGTCCGGTCATCTTGCATAGAAGAGCTTAAGTTGGGGCAACTGGACTTCAGTTTAAAAGTGAAGATATTTCACCTCTCATCCAAAAGGCTTCTTCAGTTCTGATTAAATGGTTGGGCATTGCAAGCCTTAATACCTGGGAGTCCAGTTGCCCCAGCTTTAGGTCTTCTATGCATGTACATTTTTAAAATCCCTGCCACTATAGGAAACAATAACAACAATTTCCAAGCTAGCTTTCCAAACTACATGTTGAAAATGACAGGTTACCTTGATCCTAACCCAGTCACTAATGGTACAAACACAGACGTCTGCCCATATGTAAAACAAGTTCCTCCCTACACTATTCTGTAGGTTGTACAGTCACTACATCCTGAGCTTGGTGCTGCCCAAGACTATTGAGGTTGGTTTGAAGAAATACGAACGAAGTAAAGTAATTGTAAAACATCCAATTCTTGTCTTAAATAATGTGCTTCAACAATCAATATGAATATAACACAACAAACAGCACAACAGCTATTTTCATAAATCACAGTTTAATTCAAATCATGAGTTAACCTCTTAATATATTTCTGTTTTCCAGGTGTATCTGGACATCAGTTTAAAACATGACCCAGAGCTGCGCTTCCCACTGGTTATTGTTCCTTCTAATGTTGCTACCCATCAGCCTGGTGAGGCAGCAGGGCCTTACCCAGCTGGGGCTGTTGGGGCCCCGAGTTACAGCGACTCCCTTCCACCTGCCTTCCCTGGTGGACCTTATCCAGTACCTGCAGGTCCAAGTGCTTATGGATACCCAGCACCAGATCCCACTCAGCGTGCGAATGCAGCAAGTGGCTACAACAATCAGTTGCCACAACAGGTTGCTCCATCTGCATTTTTGGCTGCAGCTTTTCCACCACCCTCAGTGCAACGTCAAACCCCTACTGCTTCAACTGCGTTTCAACAGGGAGAACCTCCAACCTATTCATCCCTTTTCCCTGCTTCTCATGGCACTTATGGTAGCAAAAAACACAAATAAGCAGGGCAGAAGATGAGGGCATTTGGACTATACTATACTGTTAATGTTTTTAAATTCCACCTCCTTCTTTCATGTGTTCCTCCGAAGCTGCCATCTCAAAACACATAAACATACACTGCCTGACTAGACTGACTGCTCCATATCTCTATTTGGGAGATTTGTACGAGTGGCCATTTCGAGATGATCTATAAGCTGTCTTAGCTTTCTAATAAATAAATACATACATAAAACGTAAATATTTAATACAGAAATAAATAACTTTCTGCTTACCACTGAGGGTGTGCCTTGTGCTATGGAGTTAGCTTCTGAACAAGTCAGTCATTGCTTTTTTCCTGGCCTAATTAAATAATTTAATGGGATTATTACTTTACAAGATACTACATACTTATTATTATTAACTTTAAAAATGTTGATAATCAAAAACAATAAGTTATCAAAAAAAAAAACAACTGAATATTGTCAGGTCAGTTTTATTTATATTGCCTGATCGTAAATCACAAGGGGTTTTACAATCAGCACACCCTCTGTCCTTAGACCCTTGATTCAAATGAGGGGGAAAAGCATCCTGCCTAAAAACCCTTTTACCAGGGGACAAAATAGGCGGAGGACTCAGGAGAAGCAACAGAGGTGTGATTCTTTGTTCCAGACTGGACAGATGTACCACTGATATTGCATGCAAAGGAGATATTCTCAACCCCCCACCATCGCTGTACCAGGGCCGCACTGTAAGTGGCGCACTCATTTGATTTTTGTTACCGATCATCCAAATCAATCAGTTCTGTGAGCTCGCGCATCACCGGGTAAAAGACCAATATCTGAGCAGATAAACTCCGGTTTACTGACTCTACTATTGTGTGGTGATAGTGTGAGACTCAAAAGAACTGAAGTGGTGATCTTTACTGGGTTCTTAATTCTTTAAGTTCCTCTTCTATCTTTACCTCTCTCTCACATTTTTACATGGGCATGAGTCCGAGCACGCGATCACGACTCTCCTGGCGAGACACGTGATGCTCGAGGATCTTTGCCTTTTTAGTTTTTTTTTTTTGCCACATCAGCCACATTATGTGGGCAATCGCCATCTTGGCTCTGAGCTGCACGTCTTGTGTGCCACTCTGCTGCCATCTTGGTCTTGCTGACATCACTCACGCAACGACCTTCTATCTTGGCTTCGAGGGACACGCCCCCCGCGTCATCCCTCTGCCGTCTTGGTCTCCATCGCCATCTCTCTCTCTCTCTCTCTCTCTCACACACACGCACACACACACACACACACTCCTGTATATATGGATCTATACATGGGTATATGGACACCCATGTATAGATATACTCCTGCTGCTGTACCTGTGTTATCTTAGTTAATAGTTAATGTGTGTTGATAAAACTTGGATTAGTGTTTATTGCAAAGCGATACTTATCTCTGGATGGTTGTTGCTGTTTAATAAATCCTGTTATAGTTTAACCTGTCGTTGTCTGTGGTTGTTGTGAATGTACTTGTAATAACAGCTGGATTCATGACAGTCAGTGCTCGGATTCATCCTTCACAATTTTAAGAGACTGTTATTTCCTATTTATTAATTTGGCTATTGGTCCCTGGTGACAGGGTGGTGCCCCGATTTTTATGTGTATAAAGCATACACTGATTTTTGCTTTAATGACTGAATCACTGACAGAATCACTGACTCTTTTGCCAATAACTAAATTGCTCCTACTAGTGCACAACAACTGTAAGTGCCTGTACAATAATAATAATAATAATTTAAAAAGTGATGGTTGTAAGTCCATTATTTTAACACCTCTGACTTGTGTGTGGTTATGTAAGACATCTAAACCATCAAAATTACATTATTCTTCATTTTTTGTCTTAATAAAAACCAACCTTTGTAAGAACCAAAACGAAAAAAAACCATAGCCTTTGGTTGACACACTGAACACAATACAGTTCCTATGTGCTTATATAAACGCGGACAGCTTGTTAGAAGCAGATTGCTTAAGTTTTAACTGTTTGCCATGAGGCAATACTGGAGATTTGACTTGCCAACATTCCTGGGCGCGGCGTAAACTGTGCTGTGAGTATTCAGCTGATTTATTCATTTATTGGTCACGAGTGCGAAAACCACAGCGCGTTTGGCTGTTGTACGTAAAATGTCTCCGATAAAGGATTTAAATGTGATTTATGAAGCTCTCCACACGGAGAACACCTTTTCTGAGGGAGATATTGTTCTGGGCACAGTTACTTTCACTTTGACAAAAGAAAAGAAAGTGAGCCTTTTCGTGAAACTCAAGGGGGACGCGCGAGTCAGTTGGACGGAAGGGAGTGGAGATGATGACAGATCTTACAGTGCGCACAAGAGATACTTCAAAGTCAAGGAATACTTAGTGGCAGGAGGTCCCAAAGGTAGGTCAAAAAATGCTGCACCTTTTTATTTTTGTTGCTATTTTAAAATTATGGGCGTTAATTTGATAAGATGGATGAGCCTGCAGCAACGGGAAGGTGCATTGTTTGCTTGCAAAGTATGGCTGACAAATTCGATTATTTCTTCACACAGACCTACACGACAACTAATAAATTAATGATTGAATACAAATTTATCAATTTTTTTCTTCCTGGCTGCGTTGACAACGGTCATTACGTATGCTCAGATTAATGTTATCTATTTGTATGCATTTGTGACAAGGTGAGCACACCCCTTCTCACTGTCTCCGCGTTTTTGGCCTGCGAGGCAGCGTAGGAAAATAAAAAAGACTTTTCGGACTTTGTGGCGCATGTGCACACACACACACACACACACACACACGTACGTGCTTGGTGAAATGTTTGGCGTGGCCTACGCCATGGACGCTTCGGCGTAAGAATCTCACAATTTTATAATACAATACATAATGCAGCTCAGTAAATAAAAGTGCTGCCAATAATCTTTCGCCTTCTCTAGTGGAAGTATTGATGACTCTCACTTCTTCTTCAGGCACTGTACTTCCCCAAGGAGCCCATTGTTTTAACTTCAGCCTTAAAATCCCACATGGGTAGGTTTGAATTATATTAAGTATCTGGCATAAGTAGTATGTCATGGCTTGCTTTCACTACGAAATGGATTTATGGGCTGGTTCTGTCTTTCAGGAACATGCCGTCGTCCTTCAACGGGTCACATGGAAAAATCATCTACATGCTTGAAGCAAAGGTGTCCAGGAACTGGCGGTGGCCTTCTGCAGTACACAAAGAGCTCAATTTTGTGTCAAAGTCTTTATCACAACATGGCCAAGTAAAGGTAAGAGGGACATTACGATTGTACATGCATTTGATTCACTATTTCCGCTTTTCAAATGAACTTTTTGAACAAGCATTGGCAAACTTAGCAGTGAAATAGCCTTAGGTTAACGCATTGTACAGAGTAGTTTGCTTTTGTGTGATAGACTTTTTCACTTCTTGCCATGAGGCAATATCTGAGATTTCATTTGTCATCATGCTTGGGCAGGGCATACACTATGTTATGAGTAGCCGGCTGATTTGTTGATCGGACGCCTGTAGTTCATGAAAATCTCACAAAGAGGACACATTTTCTGAGGGAACTGTAGTGTACTCTAATTGGCTTTTGGATGCTGAGAGGGAATTTAAGAAGTCATGTGACTAAAGAGAAAGTTGCCTAAATTGAAAGAATAGCATAGGTGGTGATGAGAGAAAGGCAACAATAAAGAGAGCAGTGTGAAAACAGTTCATACAGAATGTGTCTGAACATCTTTTTCATGCAGAAAATACTAGCATATCAACAATGTCTTCAAATATAATGAGGAAGGTAGCAGGAGT
This sequence comes from Scatophagus argus, assembly GCF_020382885.2. Classification (NCBI taxonomy): domain Eukaryota; kingdom Metazoa; phylum Chordata; class Actinopteri; family Scatophagidae; genus Scatophagus; species Scatophagus argus. The sequence continues at coordinate 4,938,019 of NC_058496.1, read as the reverse complement.
TGCAGTAATCTGAAACTTTATACGATAATATACATCATATGTAGGAAGAGTAAGAAGAGAATCTTGAATTTCCCTTGGGATCAATAAAGTAACTATCTATCTATCTAAACCACATGTTAGTTGTTTGACTTAACAGGAAATGGAGTGTGTTCTGCTGAAAGGAACGGAGTTTGGAGTGAAGTGAGATGATTCGATTGTAGGGTTCATTAGAGAACATCTGCTATGGCTCAACCCCATCTTAAACCTAGTTAGAGAGGACCTAAACAAGCCAGGCTTAATCCAAAGACTAACAACAAGGTGACTGGATTTCCTCCTGGACTTTTGATTTCTGCCATATGAGACACTGAGTTGCAATTAAATTATTTTGTTTGTATGATTTTATGTTTTATTATATGTTTTGCGCAATTAACCTGTACTTTATGACTCATTTCTGGGTAGCAATCCGTTTACATCTGTTTACAGTGTAGCTTTTAGTCTCTTGTTTTATACACACAGTCAATCTGGTCAACCTGCTTTCTTTGCATTCTACTGTACTTTATGTAGCATAAGTTAGTTTATTTAGTATATGTTTAGTCTGTTTTTTCTACTAACAGTTAGGTCTTGTTTGTTTGTTTGTTTGCTTACTTTTTGACTAACCTACACTGCTGTAATGGGCTACTGGATGATTGTTTCTATCTGTCTATCTATCCATCTATCTATCTATCTATCTATCTACCCATCTGATTTGTTCTAGTGTCCCCACTCTAGTTCAGTGGATAAAAAGGTTGGGGTATTTTCCAAAGAACAGGTCCAAATGTCTGCTACCATTGACAGAACGGTTTGCTCTCCAGGTAAAGTCATTTACAAGGAACACAATCAACTGTTCATGCAGGACATACAATACATTGTATTGTCACATGATATCAAATGTTTACAGCTTTGTACATGGTTTCTTTACTAAGTGAGATAGAAGTTTTTCAGGTGTAAATGTAAATGTGATCATTGTGACTTGACAAATGTGTTTCTATATATATAGTGCTTATAAAAAGTATTCACCCCATTGGATGTTTTCACCTTTTATTGTTTTTATAATTGGAATCATTGTCAATATAATTTGGCCAAAATTTAAAAAACTCAAAGCGTAAACTTATTTGTATAAACTAATGTCAATTAATTGAAAATATATTATGTAAAATAAGCGATTGGTGGCCTCCCTCACTACTCTAGCTCCTTCCTTTTCTTAATGCTGGATTTAACTGAACTCCAGGTGATATTCAGTGACTTGGACATTTTTTATCCATCCCCGACTTATAGTTTTCAATAAGGTTTTCTTGGAGTTGATTGTAGCATTGTTTTGTCTTCATGGTGTAATTGTAGCCAGCAATAGTGATTAACCAGTGACCGGACCTTCCAGACACAGTATCTTTATACTACAATCTTTTGAAACACATTCACTGCACTCAGGTGATCTCTATTTCACTAACTGTAAAACTACTAGAACCAGTTGGCTGGACCTCTACTGAATCAGGTCAGTCACTTTAAAGTGGGTGAATATTTATGCAGTCATTGATTTGATGTGATATATTTTTAATTAATTGACATTACTATGTAAAACTCTGTTTACATTTTTGACATTATATGTTTACGTATATATGTTTTGGGGGTTTTTTTTTGTAAATCTTTGTTTAAAAAAAAGCCAAATTATATTGACCATATACCCATTTGGAAAATATCCAAGTGGGTATATACTTTTCATAGGCACTGTATGTATGTACTTTATTGTTATTAGCAATATTGCAGTATGTAAATAGTGCATATTCAGATATAATGATTTGTTTTTGACAGGTGACACTTTATCTATTGTCGTCAAAATCTGCAACTCCTCCTCCAAAAAAATGAGGCCCAAGTTCAGCTTACAGCAGAATGTAGAGTACCGTGCCAGTGGTGCCACTAAAACCAGTGTCAAAACTCTGTGCAAAATGGTTGGAGAGATGCTCAAAAACTCAGAGGAAACTGTCTCCTGCGAAATGAAGATTCCTGTCAATACCATCTACACCATGCAGAATTGCGAAATCATCTCAGTTCACTATTGTCTCAAGGTATGTAGTAAATAATGGATGGAGACTGTTGGTATGAGCCTGCTAACGGCTACCTATTTCAGGTGCTCTAAAAAGCTCTAAGGCCTGTGGTATCATCTGTGTTGCAGAGGTCCACCAAACTGGTGGAACTGTCCAAAGTGCCTGGGGTCTTTTCTGAATGTCTGTATTTGACATGCAAATACATGTCTCCCTATCCTCCCTTCCACTGTCTGCATGTTAACCTTTTTAAAATCCCCTTTGCCACAGAAAACAACAACATTCTCTGAGCCAGCAAACTACATGTTGAAAATGGCAAGTTACCTTCATCCTAACGCAGTTATGCCGCAGTTGGCAGCTGGCAGTTGCCTTTTCTTTTGCAGGGATTGTGTTCAGTTTTATGCGTAGAACGAATTCCGCCTTACACTATTCTGCAGGTTGTACTCTCACTACATCCTGAGCTTAGTGCTGCCCAAGACTATTGAGTTTGGTTTGAAGAAATACAAACAAGCCATAGGGTTCTTTTTTTATATGAGAATGACAGTTGGTGCAGCCAGAGTAGAGGTCTGACTATGTGAGAATTAACTCAGAAATTAATTAATTGATTTTTCGCAAATGTTGGCAGTTAAGTAATCACAGAAAATCCTATTCTTTTTTTTTTTGTTACAAATGTGCTTCAGCAACTATTGTAAATATAGCACAACAAAGAGCACAACAGCTGAATATATTGTACTCTTAGAGAGCACAATCAACTGAATTAATATTTTCATAAATGGCAGTTTGATTCAAATCATTTCTGATGGAAACGGAGTTGACTTATTAGTATATTTCTGTTTTCCAGGTGTATCTGGACATCAGTTTTGCCATTGACCCAGAGCTGCGCTTCCCATTGGTCATTGTTCCTTCTCGCTTTGCTCTCCGTCAGCCTGGTGAGGCAGCAGGGCCTTACTCAGCTCTTGGGGCCCCGAGTTACAGCGACTTCCCTCCACCTGCCTACCCTGGTGGACCTTATCCAGTACCCGCAGGTCCAAGTGCTTATGGATACCCAGCACCAGATCCCACTCAGCATGCGAACGCAACATGTGGCTTTGACAGTCAGTGGCCACAACAGGTTGCTCCATCTGGTTTTTCGGATGCAGCTTTTCCACCACCCTCAGTGCAACATCAAGCCCCCACTGCACCACCTGGGTTTCAACAGGGAGAACCTCCAACCTGCTCTTCCCCTTTCCCCCTTACTCACGTTAATACAGTGTCACAACATAAATTTTGAAATATGGCAGATGATTAGAGAATTTGAGGCATTTTCAAAGGTCTTCATTTGATTCTTTACTTTTGGTACAGATGGTACAGATCTCTGCTTTTCATTCTTCACTTGGAAGAAATTAATTAATTTCCTGCTGCCGCAATTGTTAGACTAAGTTTAACACAAGCTTACTTTTAATACAGATATTTATTCACTGATAGGAATGCAATATACTTTTTTAAACAAATATAGAGGACTGAAGGTTTTTATTTTGGCTTTTTGTTGTCTGTGAAGTATTTAATTTATTGAAATTGAAAAATACATTTTGCTGAAGAATGTAATTTATATCTGTTTATTTTGATCCAAATTTTTCACATACTTTGTGGTGCATCATTCTAGAGAAAAACATCATGTGACCATGCAGGCCCCAAAAGCTGTCCCATTCCTCACAGTAACGAGTGGGCAAACCTATTCATCTGGGAACACTGTTTTCTCCTCTCTCCAGATTTACACTCTTTAAATCTAATTGGTAGTCCACGGAGTTGCAGCGCACTGGTTGTAAACACATTTTCTTGCCTGCCATAGTGATAAACAAAGAATGTATCTTGTATATATATATAAATATATATCTTGTATATATATATGGATCTTGTAGATATATATATAGTTGTAGGAAAAACCACATGTGCCACAGTAATAAGACAGTAACAGAATATGCAAAACAATGAAAAATTGAACACATCATAAACAACAGCCCACGAGGATTGAATTTGTTATATAAAAGGGAATAATGACCGCGTACTGAGGTTAGAGATGTAGAGAAGAAACAGCAACGGGCAATAGTGAAACCATTCAAAACAACCAAAGTCCCTCTTAAAAGTGTTTTGGTTTGATGCCTTGACCGTAAGCGCGCACTTGGAGGCCTGAGCAGTTACGAGGAGGAATGCATGGATGTTCCACCAACCATTTGTGCAAGTGATGGATGCGTAGAGGAAGGCTGCATGGAGTTTTGTTCCCGCCCACTTGCACTTGCTCTTGCTGCTGAAAACACTCGGACTGTATTGTCACGGTGAGAGCCTGAACTATCTGTGCCTTCAATCGCCATCGCCATGGGAGGAAGCCTGCGGTGCGTCTGTTTGTTTGCTCTCCTCGTTTTCAAAGGTAGGACAAATAGGAAAATATGTTGCACTTTGCTGAGTCTCTTTGCAAACATAACTGTAACCTTTAAGGCAGCTGGCCGATTGGTTCTCGGATGGCTAAACACAAAGAACACAACGAGAACGACTACTTATTTGATATAACGTTAACGTAAGCTGTAAATTAACGCTAGTTTTGCACTCTTCGTCACATCTTGGGTAACTTTAGCAGAAGTACGCTGACGTTGGTTAAGTTAGTGACATGAATTGTTAAGGTTAACTGAAACACTTTAGTAATAACTTGGAGTTTGGGTAGTTCTAAGCACAGTATGTTACAAACTTTACGTGTTCATGTCTCCTCTTGCAGCTTTCACTAGAATAATTTAGCTAGCTATTGACATTTAAGCTAGCTCAACGTGGGTTTAACGCTAACTACTTAAACCCGCAGAGTAAAAAAAAAAGTTTGAATTGTCTTGAAGTAAAGAGAAATTGAGCTTTGCTGTTTCAGTTGTGTGCCGATTAGAGCTAGGTATCACAAGACACGAACTTTTAAAAACGTTTCAAGTAATATTTTATGACACTTTTGCCCAGGAGCAAATTAAGATTAAATTGTCGTCTTTTTAGTGGAATTTGGCTTGACCAGTATTAGACAGCTGGAACAACAACACTGTAAACTTACAATATTTGACCCCAGTGATGTTATGTCAGGCTCCAAAATGTATTTTGCATAATATAATAACATGCAAACGTTGCATTGTAAATGAGGTTACACTCTCTTGACAAGCATAAATTTGTTGTTGAGTAATAAAATTTAAAATCCTTCACATATAGCAACAGCAGCTTGACTGAGAGGTTTCCAATAATGACCGAAAATTTTTTTGTGTCCCCCACACAGAGGTGTCTGGCTTAAAGATTCAGAACAAGCTGCTGGGTAAATGTCTTCAGGTTCAGGACAGTAGGGTGTCACTGGCTGATTGCACCCCCTTTTCGGCCGCACAGGAATGGCGCTGGCTCCCAGAGAGCCAGGCTCTCGCAAGCCAACACACTGGGGAGTGTCTGACTGCATCAGGAGAGCAGTATGAAGGTGTCCATCTGAAGCCCTGTGTCTTTCAGGCTGATAGTGATGTGACTGGTCCCGGAGAGGCAGCAGTGGATATGGGCAAAGAGGCAAGCAGCCAGACATGGTCCTGTTCCAAGAAAGGACACCTCACTTTGTTACGGAGGGGGCTGCACCTTAGCGCCACACAAGAATCCACTTTAGTCTTCCTTTCAAGGGAACATAAGCAGGTATGAATATTTTGGAGAAGGAGCAGAAGATCCTATGAGACAAAGGATCTGATTGTAAAAAAAACTAGGGAGGAAATTGTCATATTTTTTAATTCTAATATGATTAATTCTATACAATGTCTAATGCTAGCTGGGTGTTCTTTGGGTCCACTTTCTTTACTAACAGGGCAGCAGGTGGCGGGCACTTGACAACCAGACATTGTGCAATGGGAAAGACAACAGAAATAACCAACACCAAACCCTCCACCATCTGGGGAATTCATTGGAACCTGGGATCTTTACAAGCCCCATCTCTGATATACACAGACAAGCTAAACCATGTAGGACCTTAAAGTATCTCTCTAGTAGTAGTTTATTGATTTTTGTCTTCCTACAGGGTATAATTGTAATAAAAGTATCACAAATTTCTTTTATGCTAGCCAGTGACTTTGCAAGCTTAAACCACCCTTAGTTACTAAACAGTAACAGAGTAAATCGTATGGACGTGCTGTCATCTGAGCATTGATGCTAGAAAGCATAACTCTGGCAAGCTATGTTGTCAGAAAATCAAAATCAAATTAAAAATAAAAATATTTCCCGTGCTATATCCAACATCAGCTGCATGATCTGTTCTGCTGTGGCCTGCAGATTAGATTACATGTCCGCTTTTAGGCTGAGGATTTCATTTAGTTGATTGCACTTTTGACCAATCAGAATTTTCCTCATTTTGGAGGTTGGCCAACCACTCCATGAAATGGCTTTGCTGTGTGTCATGGTAATGCTGATTCATGTTGTCTCTACATCAGGCTGACCCGGCATCAGCTGATTTACTTTCTTACTTAAGACGGATACACACAACTGTAGAGACCGTTGTATCCATTTGTATTCAAAATATTCAAAATTAGGGATATTTGTTTATTTGCTCCTTGTTTGTGCAATGGCCACATAAAGAAAATTAAGATATAGACTTAAAGACATTACTGCTAGACTATTATGGTAAACAAACTAAAACCGTTAATAAACACACACAACATACACAATACAAAATAGCCAATACAAATTAACAAGTCGAAATAACTACACAGAAAACATAGTTTTGATAATTGCTTCTAGTTCACTTGTCTCTTTTTTTCTTCACTTCCAGTTGGAGGTGTAATGGAAAATGAGGTCACAGAATCATATCTTGCAATTGATCAGACTCTTTTGTCCATGAGCACCAAATCCCCTGCAGATCCCACCATGATTTTCTTCAGTATGGACTATGGTAAGTTTGCTAAATTGTAATCTGTGGAAGTGTTTAATTCCACAGTATTGTATGCAAGCTGGTACAGAAGCATGAAAAACAAGTTATCTGATTCACTTTTAATGTACTTACTTTTCCACCACTAGGTGGAGTTAAATGAATGAGAAATAGAGTGAAGTTCATGCTAGATGTGTTGTAGTGTTTGTAAAGGAGTTCAATAGGCTTATATTTGACAAGTACATGAGCAAGAATCATAGCTTGGAAAGGAAGATAAATATAGCTTGTGTAATATGTGGGTTATGTAAAATGATTAATGTTTTGTTTGGTCTGTAAATATATGTGCATAGGAATGGGCTGGAAGATAACCATGCTGGTACTAAGCTCTTTGGCTTTGGTCCTGGGGACTGTGATCCTTATCCTCAATGTTTACTCCAATAGGTCAGTTCCTAAACACACACATACACACAAGTGTTCATTTATTATAGAATTATTGTTGTATTTTTATTTTGATTATCAATTAATCATCCATATGATAGCTAGATAGATAGATCAGACTTTATTGTCATTGTAGTTATACAAGGAAACTGGAAGTTTTGGAAGCTGTCAAAGACCAGCAGCAATAAAAAAAGTAAAAATAGAAGACATGAATAAAGAAGAAAGAGATAAAAGTATACAAGCAATTACTGTTGGTCTGCCAATAGCTACTGTATAGCAGACATTTTTTTTGTTTCATTTTTCTGTTTTGTGTCTTTGTAAATTGGATAAATTTGAGTTTTATCTTTTGGTCAGATGTAAGTCATGTTAGGAGAGCACCTTGGGCTGGTCTGGCACCATAACTGATAAAAATCTATTAAGATTAGAAAAATTGGTTTATTCAGAAAAGAGCATAGTTGGATGAAGAGCCAGCAGTGCATCGCAATACCTCAGATTTTCCTACTTTAAGGCAGAAGCTGGAAGAAATATTTGGCAAGAAATTTCAAAAAGGTCTTGTTAAAATCAAAAAAGTTGGACATCCATCCACTTTCTGGCTTTTTCTGTCTTGCTGTGCCAGGAGGAAGAAGGTGGTGTGTGTTCTGAAGTCATACACACCAAGGCCAGAGGTGAACATTCCTGGGTCTCCGGTGCACAGTGAAAGAGCCCCGCTGACAGAGCATGCCATGCGTCTCCCACACTCCTCCCCCACTTTACAGCGAGGAGAAATCCTGATTGAGTGGAAGGATGGCACAGTTACTCCTCTGTACGAGGCCTGAAGGTTGTCCCATTCATGTAGATTCAGATGTGGGTGTGTTTGTGCAGGCATGCTTAGTTTCTTGTGCCAGGCACAAGAAACTAAGACATCTAATTAGGCATATAATCCTCTCAATTTGTCTGAAGTCTGGATTCTGTTGTGAAGAGAAAAGATGAGAAAAACAAAAAGGTTTTTTTACAGACTTTTATATCAAAATGATACTAAGCAAGCTGTTGATGGTAACAAGTTAGTGTGTAATTGAGTGCGAGTTGTTTTCCAAAATGTGAGTCGTGAGCTCTAGTATGAGAGGTTGGAGTGGTAACTTGGATGAAAGTACTGTCAAACTAATGTTTGAGCATCCACACATTGTTTGCAGACTTACTATAAGCACCATGGGCTCCAGGTAGGCTCAACAAAGCAACCAGGAGGTCTTAAGTTGGATAAACACTTAGGAAACTAACCTTTGTTTGTCTAGGCCTGAGCTTAAACTTCTTAAAGCAGACATTGTGATGCTGCTGCTGTAAACTCAGCTCAGGTGTCTCTTTACATTTTTGCTTAATTTTGAAGAAATTAAAATGCCTATGGGCAATTTTAGACTTAGTTAATTTGTCAGTTGTTTAACACTGTGCGTTATACAATATCAAAAACGTGTCTTGGCCCCCGAGACTCACTTCCTTAGTAGACTATTTTAGGAAAATGTAATTACTTTTGTAGCAGCACTCTTCACATAACACAGTTCAGCATTATTTAGCCTGTACTCCATATCCTAACTACATAGAGTAGTTAAGATGTTTCAGGGGAAAATTCTTACCTAGTATTAATAGTCTGACAGTATATTTCACTGCCGTTCATTTTGTAATGTACTTAGGTTTGATACTGACATGACTTCATTGTTCATTAATTTAAATTGTCAATAGAATGTGCTTACAACATTGACTTGAGCTCGACACTTTCTCAACCTTGGAAACATCAGTTGAAAAAAACACCTCCTCTCAAGGTCTCTTTAGTGGCTTTTTCCGGGGCTTTCACTTGTACCACACAGTGGTTATGAGCAGATGAAGTTAACTCAGCTGTCATGGAACAGGAGATGTTTGAACTTAACCATTATTCTGAGCACTTTTGGGACTTCTCTCCCTTAAAGGTTCACTGTGAAGATTGTTTGATGTGGCTGAAAGCTCAAGTGCAGAGTGTTTTGTCTTTGAGTTTTTGCATGTTTATGTGGCAACCTGATAGACACCCAATTAATGTATTAGTTTTTTTAACTAAATATAAGATTTTTTTTAAAGCCTTGAAGTAGCTAATAAAATGAGCTATGTACAGTTGACTTGTCCTGTATTTATGATTGGTGATCCGATGCATTATGTAAAGCTTATGTTCTTCAGTGTTTACAGCAGGTGCTTTTCCATACTTTAATATTAAGAAAATGATTACTGACAAAAGCGTCATTTATCGCAATTACTTAAGACACTTTGCAAAGCTGCAGTAATCCCAGATACATGAAGTTGATGATGAAAGTGATGACGAGGCTTCCAGACAACATGGCATTTCCTTGTGGCATGGAAACTTCCCAACAGGAGGAGTCTGTTTACAACAGCAAACGAGAGGCTGTTTTACTGTTTTCTGAGAGAGGCTTGGTTGTTGTTGGGCAGGTTCATTTGATCTCTCCCCCATTTCAGCACCAATTATCAGGTCTGTGTTTGTACAAAATGCTGCCAGAAGGAAAAGACATACTCTTATATGTAAAACTTTGTCAAAAGTGCATTTGCAACCAGTACTTCTGCCTCTGTTGATGTGCTTTTAATGGATGTTTTTATTCCAGAGAATGCGACACCATACTGAGAGCTGACACCCTGTCTCCTCTGCCGTTAGTGTTTATACTAATGAGAGGGTTTAGTGCAACCTGAAAATGGCATGGCATCCCACACCAATCCAAAACACATCCACATGTCTGGACAGAAGAAGGCAGGTTATTTTGTTTCATTTCTTTCTTTCCTTCTTTTTTTTTTTGTTACAGGAATCATTTAGCTTCCACAATAATTGTTCAGTATTTATATTTAATTAGCCTTTGACCTGTGTGTGAGTCATGTCACTAAGACAATACTATCATCTATTTAACTTTTACTGTAATTTGAAAGTATTTACATATACATTGTGTGAATAGTGTAGGAACTGTCACCCTATCATTGTCCTCTCGCACTACATTATTACTCCTTCAATATGGAACATGGGAACATCGCCACACACCCTTTAAGTCAGCATTTTGACTGCGTTGTCATGGTGTTGTTTGAAATCCAGTATTGGTGGAGCACTGAGCCAAAACAGTAGAAAATATGTCACTGTCCAAATACTGACAGGCTTCTTCGTATGTGCACAGACGTGTCTTCTCGTAGGTGAGGCGTAAGAGGGTGGGGGTGACATCTGTATGAATAAGAGGTGTGTGAGAGAGGACTGACTCAGCACACTCAATACCTGGCAGATCACATATCTGGTTTCACGGTTTCATTTGCAAACAATCTTACAAAGCTGTTTTTATGATTTTCCTGTTTTATTAGCCTCGATGAAGTGATCTGCGAAGAACTCTGTTGTCCATTGCCTGAATTTCTTATGGAGACAAAAAAAATGAAACATGAAACAAATAATTTAGAGCAGGTCTTGCCAATCATTTTGAAACCTTACGATGAGAGGAAAAGAGGAAGCACATGTTTGCTGTGGATAAGCTGCTTTCTCCTTGTCCTCCTAAAATATCTCTGCTCTCCTGTTTTGTTGTGGGACCTGAGAAAAGACCACATTCGCCAGTATGGGAAAACAGTAATTTCTCAGAGAGTCTGAATGCTGTACAAGAAACCACAGTTGCATCCTGCTCATCCCCAAGCTCCACAGTTATATTACCAGATGAGGCAGAATTCTTGAGACTGCCTTGACCCTCACGGGGCCTTTCAGATAAGTATTTTGTCATTTTAGCATGAGACCTGGATGAAAGGGGAAAGACAACAGTAAACAGATGTGTTCTAAGGACCCCAGATTTATGAACATCCTCCATTTCCTTCTCAGCCATGCACAATGGCCACTCTTCAATTTAGTTCCAAACTCCAGGAAGAAACATGCTAACATCTTGTGAGCATGTGTTTGTTGTTTTTGTTAGACCTGCCTTCATCACAATCATAGATTGGTGCAAGACAGATTCTGATCTCCTCAGATTTCTGGCAGATACGTGTTTTCACTTGATATATTGAACGGGCTGTTATCAGGAACACTTAATTGCCTAGAGAGTCTTACACACACTTAGCACAGTAGATGTTGGTTGCTGCACTTCTTCTCCATGCTGAGGATGGGACATAGCTTTAAAAAAGCTCTTTTTGGAACTTTGCAATGAATTCAACATTTCGAGACACCCAATTCTGCAGCTACATTTTACAGGCTTGCTTGCCATCTTCTACTAAGACAAAGCTGGTCCATGTAAGTTGGTCTGTTAGTGCTGCGCTGTGGAATTTTCCAAGAATTATTACAAAGAGAACAGGAATCGTCAAGTCTGTCAAATATGGCGCACTGAACTTATTGATGTAGCTTTCGCTTGTTTGGATTCACTGTATCTTCACAGCAAATACTGCTGTTGTCACACATGGCCTGCACATGGTACTAACTCTCGCCTCAGGTGTTTTATACTGTGAATAACAAAACAGACCATTGGTGTCTGTGTCTGAACCAGACGCTCCATACAACTGTGTGAGATACATTTTATTGCGCTGTAAAATATAGGGTGAAAGTTGTTTGAACTTAGCAGGGCAACACACCTCTTCTACAAAATCTTTCTTTCTTTCTGACATAAAGGTGAAGAAAGCTGGTGTTTCCCGAATATCCACTGGCTTGTTTTTTCCTGTGAAAGTGCGTTATACAATACTGACATCCAGCCAGGTGCAAATGCTTTGATGAGACTGGCATGAACAACCCAGCTTAGGGGATATAATGGAGATTTTACAGGTATACTCACTCCCAGACCCAATGAAAAGAAATATACTTGGCATGTGAGACGCTATATTGAGGGTATAATACAGTTTTAGCATGAAAGCATTCTGTTTGGCCAGAAGGGGTCTTTTTTTTTTCCACCCCGAGCTTTTTGCAGGATATAGGTAGGCCTATGTTTCTGCTTCAAGATGTAATGTCAGAAGCTTATGTGTGTTCCCTCTGTGATTAATGTAAACTTTCATTTCTTTGTTTTTCCCGTAAAGCTAAGGATCTGTTGAAACATGCAGTCTTTTGTGTTTTTCTGTGGCCAGTTACAACTGGTTGGCTTTTGTTTGGCAATTTTTTTGGCGTCATTGGATATGATATTTTCAGACACTTCTCCACCTAAATGTAGCAGAAATAAGCAAAATTCCCACATGCCAATGATCAATTCCCTTTTATGCTGTTAAATAAGATTTGATTAATGTGATTTGTTTAAAGACTGGGTGCTACATTTGAATCAAAGTGAATCCTACAAATTTCCAAGAAATGTTCCCAGAATGTAAAGGGCAAAATACATTAAACCTGATCAAACTCTGGAATTCCATCAGAGCCTTGGGCAGCATACTCTTACAAGACTGCTTAAGATAGAAAACACATGTCCTCTGCCATAAGGTATGTGAGTGCTGCGTGGGTCAACTGTCTAAAGGATCGTACTGGCGGTTTTGCATGTCTTAGTCCGTTGACTGCAGATTGTGTATACCTTATTTTACTGCTGACAAGCTTCCAGGGGCAATCAAATGTTACTTTGGCCTGCTTAGATGCCGTAGTGATCCTCGTTCTTACTGTTACCAACACACTGCCTGTCCTCTTCTCAGCTGGCACTCTGGCAGCCTGCTGTCAATCAAACACAGACAGGGACGCCATGCCCCTCCAGCCAGCTGAGGTGAAAGGAAGCATTTCAGATATTTCTCTGTACCCTTGTTTTTCTTTTATTAAAACAAAATTATTAAGAATATTTAGAAACACGTTGACATTTTGACTACAAGATTTTCTAAATATGACTTAAGCTGGACTTCAATTAATTTGTGAAATTATTAAGTGAACCGAAAACCTGTAATAAAGTTATAATTTTTTTATCCACTTGGGGGCAAAAGAAACAAACTATAAACACAACATAATATCACCTTTAGAAGTTGATTTTTACAAATGTTTCAGCAAACAGCAGAACAACAACATCACTGGCAGCCATTTGGAGTCACGTTTTGGCCACCTGGCAAATTTAAGTCCCAATATTTACTTTCTTCAAGCTCAGTTTTTGGTCCAAACTAACTTCTAAAGGAAAAATATCAGACTCTCCAGCTAACAGTTGCTTTGAGTTTAGAGCAACTGTGAATGAAGTGGAATTCATTGGTGCTTCCACGTGCCAGTAGCCACAGTGTGTGGACCTTTTTTCATATTATTATTGCTGTTTTCCCTTGGTCAAGAATTGTTTTTAAAGGTTGTATAAACTTGTCTGTTTTGACAACAATGTTGTGTGAACGTTTTGCATGGACTACAGTCTGTAATCTCAGCCACACATGCAAGGTGACCTGCTAAGACCTGTTGGAAATAATTGTTCCAAACTGCTGATTCATATTGGCCTCCCAGAATACAAACTCTGCCCGAGATTTTCTCTTTGTGTGTTACTCATGATATTCTCTGTCCAAAAATCAAAGACTGAGTGGGTGTATTAATCTGGATAAAGATCAAGTACATTTCCATGCCTCCATGTTGTGTTTCAAATGGCAATAGGCTGCAGTTCCCACTGAAAGGAACTCCTGGCATGGAGGACCAGGCCTGATTTGATTGATGCACTGAAGGACAGTGGCCCAGTTCTGGTCTGTGGATACCGAGGTATGCTTGAAAATAAAATCTAGCTTGAAATAGCACTGTAAAATACTGCTGTGCACTGCATAATGATGGAGCAGGTTTCCATTTGAGAACTTAAAAACATTATTAAAGAGCACGAGCTGAGTGAATGAAGAGATCACTTGTTTCCTGTTTGGACACTGCTGGTACATTTTTGACTTGAACAAAACCACACAACAGATGCTTTAGTATTTTTGATTTTTAGTGTTTTGATCCATTTTTCTCTTAAAAAAAGAAATGAATTTGAAGACTAATTGTAATCAAAATGATTGCTTCACTCTGAAGAAAATTAGCACACACCTTGCTAGCCCTACCTCATCTGACACGATATTGTCCCACCACACACACCGCAAACTGTTCTGAACACTTGTTTACAGAGAGGTGTAACTAAAATATCCGGTTCCATTGTGCTCTGGTGTGATCTGATTACATTCACCTCAGATGAGAAGCATTTGTGACAAACAAGAATGAACAGGAACAGGAGAGTAATATGATCCACACTCATGTTATGATAAAAAAACAGAACTTTATTGTATATCAGTACAAAAGCATTTCCCCTCAACATACATACAAACACATCAACAGGCAAAATGCAACACAACAAGGCAGTCAAGGCAGTTTTATAGGTTAACATGGTGCTGTACATACAAGTGGACAATTGCCATTTGTTAACACATATCTGATATTTTCAGGGAGGCACCTTGAAGGCTCAAGCAGCCTCTCATAAAAAAATTAGTTCATACAAAAGATAAATGACCAAGTTTGCTAGTGAAATATCACAATAATTGTCAGGTTGCTTAAGATTTGCTGGTTGGGACTTTAACAGGGCAAATAGAGTGTGCATAAAAAGACAAAGGCTTTAATATAGCTGCTTTGCACTAGCAGTGGCAAAAGTGAAGAATGTTGTGGGAAGGATGAAGCTTCACTGCCGTCTGTCAGCTTTGAAAAACAGAGTTGATTCTCCTCAAACAGACATTCCCTTTATATTTGGGCTTTTAGTTTCAACTTTTAGGCTGTAGTTTGAAATTTTACTTTCCCAATTTCCTGACAGTTTCCCTGAATTTAAATATTAACAGTAAAACAGCTATATGGACTGACAAAGTTAAAAGAAATGCCTTAGGAAATATGTACACCTGTCTAACATAGCCACTGTAAAACTGTATATAAAACTATATTGGTATGAAGTATACAATACTGTTCAAACTGGAGAGTAATAGACACTATGATGTTCATCATGTTTGTTAAAAGAATTAATGTAATTCTGTGTTTCTTTCCTTGTGTTTCTCCCCTCTACATTTATATACAACTGTTCCTCTACAGTATAATACAAAGACATAATATTGAAAGAGAGGCCAGAGAGGGGCCCGTTTTCAGAAACACAGCTTTCATCAGAGAAACCCCAACAGCTGTCAAAATGGAAAACCAGTCGTGGCTGGAAAAAAATGCTTGTGTGTGTCTTAGTATTTACAGATTGTGAAAGCGTGTAGCTGAAAGTCTCATAACACACTTAGTGCATGTCTTTGGTAGCTTCTTTGGGATTGTCGTTGGCGGTGACATTGGTGAGACGGACATTCTCCTCCTCTCTGGCCTTCTGGTCACGTGCTTCTCCCTCCACGTGGAAGCCAACCATCACTTGGTAGATCATCACACCAATGATGGCGCCCAGGAATGGGGCAAAAATGGGCACCAGGAACCATCCATCTCTAGCCCTGCAGGAGTGACAAGAAAGAGGTTTATTATTACAGAATTTGTTTTCATTTTGCTTTCAAGAAAGTTCACTCAGTCAAATAATGAGGAAAATGCTTAAAATCTTTGCACTTACGTGAAAACTTCACTGCCCCACCCAGCCAAAGCAGTGAAAAGACGTGGACCAAGGTCTCTGGCAGGGTTGACGGCATAGCCAGAGTTAAAGCCCATAGACAATCCGATGACCAGAACCACAAATCCCACAGTGAAGGCCTCCAGCCCTTGGGGGATGGGGTTGTTGTATGGATCCACAATAGCCAGAATACACACTATGAGCGCTGCAGTGCCAATTATCTGTGTTGGAGAGAGGTACACATAAGAGGAAATTGTTGGATGTCTGAGCTGTAGCACCATATTTGTAAAATTAAAATTTTGTGTATGGTATCTGCTTCCACATGCCTGATCAAAGAAGCCATTGACAATGGTGAGATGTTTTCCAGGATAGGTAGCAAAGATGCCAGCTGTGGCGTCAGGCCCAGTCACATTGAAACATCCAGGATGGTCCCACAGGGCATCTAAAGACAAAAATAGCATAGAAGATTTTTTATTCGGATTGGTTATGTAAATGAAGCAGTTCAACTTGAGATGAAACCTAATGCTTGTAACAACATCATTTCTACAATTTCACTTTGCATTTCTTACCATAGTACATGCCGAAAATGAAAGCAGCACCAAAAAAAGCACCAATTGTCTGAAAGAGGAAATACATGGGGAACTTTCTCCAGCGTTCTCTTCCAAGCAGGCACAAGGCAAAGGTCACTGCAGGGTTCAGATGGCCACCTGCAGATAGAGACACTATATCAGCACATATCAAACAACATTACCTAATTACAAAAAGCTCTAAATGCAGATTCAGACAGGAATTTGCCTTGGAAACTTTAATAAATCCAAACAAGAAATCTAACTGGTCAATGTAGTTTTCAACAAAAGACTTTGTTTACCTGATACCTGGCCACACACCAGGATACCCAATGTGGCAGCGAAGCCAAAGGCAAAGTTGACAGTCAGAAACATGCCATGGGAGCCACCGCTCAGCACCAGCTGTGCCACAGCACCACAGCCAAACATCTGGAGACAGAGTAACTAAACAAGTTAATACTGGATCCCAGTGACATAACAGCAATGTGTACTGTTGAAGTTGCTTGCTCCATGTGTTTTAAGAAAAGACTAAAAATGCATATTTTTCACCTGAAGAGGTCCTGAGATTGCACTCAGCACATCAGGGCTTTACAATATTCCAGTAAAAAGTTTTGTGTCCCACACAGCAACCATATTCAATATCCCCCTGTTGCATAAAAAAACATGAATGCTGTACATTTAGAGCTTTGTCAGCCTATCCAGGTCAAGCCAAAGGGTGGAATGAGGCAATGTGATCATTATCAGTGAAACCAGAAAAACAAAAGACCCATTAAATGAGCTCTTCTCAGAATTAAATGAGCTCTATTGTGCTCCTGATGGCACACAGGAGTACAGTATACCATACGTACACAAAGGTCACTGTGGTGACCTTGACTGGAGCAGGGTGGTACCTGCTGCCCCCAGCTGTTAATAAATAAGACCGTTTCCACTTTGAAACATAACTGATCCTGTCAAAAGAAGATTTTTGTTGCCTTTAGATGTAACAGCAATCCTGCCAAGCAGGTGCTGTAACTGCTACTTCTGCATACTGTGTGATTATGTGTTTGCACATCCCCGTGTCCTTTTTGTATCTGTTGGGAAAACAGAAATAAGTGTGGTCCATGCTTAGGCCACTGCTCTTTCAGCCTCCTGATGAGGATGCTTTTCAGTCAGACCACAGGACTCAGATGTTGAGGTCAGCTTGAGGGAGCCACACTGGGATACAAAGACATAATTCATCATCACTGGGCAGTCTAAACTCTTTTCTACCACTGAGCTTTTACTGGAAAAATACTACATATATCAGTGCCAGGACAGAATTGGGCATTGTTGTTTTTTCTGCCTTCCTTGCTATAATGGTCTCATGTGATGTGATGATAAAACATTCAAAAACCCAAGACTTTTCACTTCACAGTGTTTTTCCTTAATGTCAGAGGTATCAGGTTACAAATGATGGGCCATTAAACTTGCAAGTGCCAAATTCTTTACTTAGATCACATTCCACCAGAAAGGTTTCATTTAAATCCCACACTGAATTCTGTGTTATTCCTGACTATGCAGTGCTCATATTCACCAGTGACTGTGTGTGTGTGTGTGTGTGTGTGTGCTCTGTTGTTGAAGAACAGCAGCACCTTGTTATGTTGCTGTCATAATGTTGTAGTTAGTTAACCATGCTCCACCACTTCCTCAGCCAACTGAATGTTGGCTGATTCAGCTGGTCATGCATCCATGCAGCTTTTAACACAGTCGGGAGGCTCATATAAAAAAAAGTATAAAACACACACTCTCTCTCTCACACACACACATACACACAGCAGTCTGCCTACTGTAATGCACATTTGGCAATTGTTTAGGAATTGGAAGCGAATAATCCGCTGGCCTGGAACCAGTCTTTAAAGTACTACTTCTGTGGTCTTTTCAACTTAGGATGAAGACACACACACACACACACACACACACACAGCACCCCCCACGGCTAATCTCCAGGTCACATTTTGAAAGTGCAATGAAGGGTTAACAAAACAGTTACGGTGGGATGACCGATGACAATATCTGTCCATAGGTGCTCTTCAAGTACATCCCTTTCTGTAGATGTCTACAGCATGAACTGAATTCACCAAGATCCTGTTGAGCCTAGTGAGTTGCCAGGAGCTAATCACATCAAACGTCAAAATCAATAGATACAAAGAGGTGTACATGCCCACACACACCCTCTTACACATTACCAGTCTCTCCAAGTCAGGCCACAGTAGTAAAGCAGTTTGCTTTGTTGAATTTGTCACCAGTAGGGAATGTGTATCGACCCGCTTATAGAAACAAAATACAGCAAACAAAAACAGTAGCAGACCTCTGTAATCTTTAATAAGGAAGTAAAATTGTCAGCTATGTCTGCAACGCGCTAATTATTGTTGTGCCACTAACCCTCCCAGTGCTGCCATGGACATGTGTCACCTATTGTGTGAATGCACCACACCTGTCCACCCCATCAGTCGTCAAGGCACATGTGAAATAGATAGATAGATACTTTACTGATCCTGAGGGAAATTCAATAAAAAAAAAACTACTGGCGCCAAAGAGCTCCACAAGCTGAAACATCTCTCGACATTCTGCTGAAGTCGAATAATATATCAGAATAAAATGTAAAGCTTCTGTATCTTAACAACCAGATTTGTTACCCACTGAGGGATTAACAAGAAGTCTCTCTTCATGCTATGCAGTCAGATTTCTTTTCTATGTTTCTATCAACCTGTCATAAAGGTGGCTAACTTAAGATGTTTGAAAGTGCATTATGTGGTTTAATTCCTGTGATACTGAGTTACTATTCAGCATTGACATCAACATGTTCTTGTTCCCGCCGTCTCTCTCTCTGTCTCTCTCTCTCTCTCTCACTCACTCACTCACTCTCGCTCTCTCTCTTTCTCTCTTGCACACACACACACACACACACCTGACCTATTGTTAAGTGATTAAAGGATGTCAAAAGGTTTATGGCTCCAGGATCCTGGATCCCAGCTCAAAGCAAAATGTTATTGGGTAATTGTAAATACACTCCTGTCCACAGTGCATACGCAGGCTGTTACTTACCTGTTTGCTCTGTACTCAGTTTGCCAGTGTGAGTGACCTTACATGTACACACTTGAGTACTCGCTGTCTAATACAAAGAGTGTCATTTTGCTCTCTTTGAAGTCAGTGTACTGCTTATAAATTACGTGCAGTTTCTGTTGCAATCGTTCATCACTCAAACATAGCAATACAAAAATGATATGAACACAATTAGAGATTAATTGATCATGTTGCAACATCAAAAGCAAAATACGACAATTGCATAGTGAGGGTACTTAGAGAAAGGAAAACACTCCAAGAGGGGCAGAGTTCAACTGTAATCAAAATACAGTACATTTCAAGGATTTTTCATTTAAAGTTTGGCAGGTTTTTTTTTCTTTTTTTTTTGGTTTTAAACTTCTATTTCTGTATGATAATGCAATGAAAGTTCCATGCATACACACACTTACACACAAACACTTACCACAAGGATGAGGGTGCCGAGACATTCAGCCAGGGCCTGTCGAAGCAGGAGGTTACGGATCTGGAAGAACCGAGACATTTTTTCCAAATACACCTTCTGTCTGCCCATGATTTCTTTCTGGAGGCTGCTGAGACTGTGAGAAGACAGGCGCAGTGGGTTGATAGGGTCTCCTGAATGCTTGTGTAGCTGGGAGGACCGGGCTCCTCTTATAGAGTCAAGATGGGCTTGTACTGGGCTGGTGCCAAGCCTGAGCTCTGACCCACCCTCTGCACCACGCCTCCCTGCTCGTCACAGTGTGATTCACACTCGTCGTTCCTGTCCTCACTGGTCCTCTCTCCCTGACTTTCTCTCACACACATAAACATGTGTACACGCTTCACTCTGCTGTACCTGTGAGCCCCCTCCACTGACCTCATTTACTACATATCTGGAACCTGACCCTTTAGCCTCTTCAACACACTCATAACTACAGCTTATCTGAATATAATCCACTTATCGCTTTTGTTCAGATTTGTATCTACAAGTTTGAATTTAGAAATATGTCAGCCTTATTCTTGGTCCTTACTTGTGTGATTTGGGAATGAGCTACTGGAACACAAAAGCAGTGAAGCGATTCTCAAAAACGCCTCCTTTCCCCCTCAGAACCAAGTTTAGAGAACTTTGTAATGTGCGATAACATCTGTATTTTATCTTTTTGATCTTGACTATATTCAATTTAGAGCTGCGCTCACAGATTTACAGTGTGGCTTTCAGTGTTGCCTGACCTGACCGTAACCTTAAACCAAATGCGTGTTGTTTACCTGTTAGAAAATTGGTTCCTTAACATCAGCAGAGGCCATTTTCCATTTCTGAATTCTTTCTCCTTTTTTATGATATTGCAGTCCGCACATTTTCTTACGTTGTGCAAATGAATCGCATATGGAACAACATACCTCAGATAAAAAGGAGAAGCATCTGTACTGCAACACCCTGTATACATAAACCTAACAACCATATGTTAAACACCCCCCCGTCCAGTTCAGATGCTCCATATCCTTGTGAAGACATTTTGCTCCTCATGAAAGACACATACACGTAACTGTAATGTACACCTGTTTGCAGTCCTTACTGGTTCATTCCCACCTGTTCACACACATCTCTCTCTTTTCCCTTTCTGTCCCTCACCTCACGTTCCCTGACCTGTTCTTTTGTCCTCCGTCTGAAACTTCATCACCACATATTATACCTGCTTTGTCTGGTTTCAATAGAGGTGTGAGAACATTTTCAGTTTTAAAAGCCCACAGCCATGCCTCTATCAGAGGACATCAGTGTACCATTTCTTTATTCTGTTTGGACTTCTTTTGTTCTGTTTGGGCTATATGCCCGTGTTGTTGTGACAGCAGGGTACATTATCAACTAGGATCACCTCGAGTTGAAACTACAAAAAGATTTTGTACTCGTCTGTATAGATTACACTACATGAATAAAAGTATTGGGATACATGACCGTTAAACCAACAGGGACACATGACATTCCATTTTAAATACACAGACAGCTTTGCAGCCATAACAGCTTCCACTCTTCTGAGAAGGCTTTCCATAAGATTTTGGAGTGTTTCTGTGGAAATTTGTGTCCATTCATGCAGCAGAGCATTTGTGAGGTCACACACTGATGTTGGACCATAAGGTCTGGCTCACAATCTCAGTTCCAGTTCATCCCAAAGGCGTTGGATGGGGTTGAGGTCAGGACTCTGTGTGGGCCAGTCAAGTTCTTCCACACCAAACTCATCTAACCATGTCTTTATGGAGCTTTGCTTTGTGCACTGGGGCACAGTCATGCTGGAATAGAAAAGGGCCTTCAACAAACTGTTGGCCACAAAGTTGGAAGCATAGCATTGTCCATAATGTCTTGGTATGCTGAAGCATTAAAATTTTTCTTCGCTGGAAGTAAGGGACCGAGCCTAACCTCTGAAAACGGCCCCATGCCACACCTGAATTGCATAGTAAAGAGGTTTGTCCCAACACTTTTGTCAATACAGCGTACTTGCTGCAAACCTGAACAGGTTTTGCATATTTTTGAAGTATGTCATTGTTACCTGTAAAAGTTGCTGAATCAGATTAAAAACATCCCTATTGTGAAAATCTTCCACTTTACTGGCATGCAGAACGTATCTCAGTGAGAACAAGGGCTAAATGATATCTCATCAAATGATACATACGTGACTTTCGTCACTGAATCGCCTCAAGGCAGTCTGAGTCACGTCAGTCGCTGCACCGCCGTAGAACCTGCATGCATCGTGAATGTTGCGCAACTCCATGCTTATGGGAGAGACAGACTAATATGGGAGTGCTGTTTTTTTACATAAAGGATGTTTATTGGAATTTGTGCTGACACAAGTTATGTGAATATGATAGATGGTGAAAACTATGTGCCATGTTGTGTTGGGTTTTATTCAATATCGAGCAACGGGGGGCAGGTATGATCTCTACGTATCTCTCATTTCCCACAGGTATGAGTGTGAGTGCAAGGTATTGTCAGGTCACTTCCCTGCTTTCTACCCTGCAGATGCCTGGATAAGCTAGTAAATATCCTTTGTGAGGCATAATATAGAAGCATTATTTTTTCAGTTATATTGGATTCCCATCCCCTTATCTTGTGGTGCTTATTCATTCCAAATCTTGGTAGGCTGCTCCAAAATCATAATTCTCATTTGACAGCTGCTGCTGTAGCAGAATTTTAACCCAACTGGAGCTGCCATCTACTGGAAAGATAGATTGAAACTTGTGTTTGCATGTTTTCGTACTTTGTTTTTGTTATTCTGATTCAGTTTAATTTCTTTGGGCTACCAGAATCTCATCTAGAAAGCCAGAGGAGCTGCATTTTTGGGACACATGGATTTAAACCACGTTCATGAAACAGATGGGAAAGGGAAAAGATTGGTGGCAGCCGCAGACATGAAGGGAAAAACGTTGAACCCACATGAACTTCTATTTTTCTGCAATGACAAGTCCTGACAATTAAGCCCTGTTGCTTGATACATTTTCACAATCATGAGGAAACGGCACTGATGACTGTTTTTAATGTTGGTGATTGATGCCCAAGGGTACCATGTGTCTTCCAGATGTTCCTCCAGTGGGAGTGCCAGTGTGGCAGTTTCATCAGGTGCTGGGGGATGGAGCAGGCAAAGAAAGACTGATATCTGTCAGCACAGGCTTGCACGCTGGCTCAGACCAGACAGCAGCACTTCACCCACCAAACCTCTTTCAAACCTCTGGTCAGGTAGCAGCAGTCCTTATCTTTCAGCCTCTTTTAAGCCACGGCCGTCCAATAGTTCAAATGATTTCGAATAGAACAATGAGCCACATGTAATGACTGCATGTGTTGTGTTGCAGAGGGAAGTAGTGTGAAAAAGAGATCTGCAATCGCTTCATGTCTTGACATCACTGACTAATACACACTGATTGCAGCGTAGGCCTGATGTTTTCTGAGGTCAAGCGTTATCTCCTACCCAATATCAAGTTCCTGACAAAATAAATGTGAACTGCTGAGTGACTCATATGGAGGGGGTGGGTTGAATGTGCAATGTCATACACACATACCATACCATAGAGACCTCCCTGTCTAGTACATTTCCATGTTCTCTATAGTTATGCTGGGAAGTAATTTAAAAAAAAACAAAACATTTATCTGTCATTAGCAGACACACAAACACGTACACATCCTGTGGCACAACTGAATACGTCAGCTTGTCAAGAGATTTTTTATAGCCGTGTTGAGCAATTCATCATCGTCTAACAGTGACCATTGGTTATTTTTAGTAATCTGTGAATTTAAAATGTATAGAAACAAACCATGTGTTAAAATATTTACTCTAGACAGCATTAATATCTTGCATTTTGATTTGTCCAAACTTAAAAAAACATACGTTTCTACTAGCAGATTACACCATTGTGTTCAGAGCATAATGTAAAGTACTGCATCCCCCTTCAACTACATTTTATGTGTGCAGTAATCACAACCTTCACGTGCATCTCAGATTTTATTGTCCTTTCATTAACAGGTGGAAGCTGTTCAACTGAAATCTTAGACGAACCTTACAGAGTGAGAAGGAGTTTGTCACGCAACAAGCAGCCGCAAACCACCAGCCAGGAAAAGTACTACTTTCAGTATAACACACAGTTAAACTGTATTTCAATTAAAATTACTCACTTTTAGAAGTGTATATGAAACTGTTTTCTTTCTGCAGTATTTGCATACCGCGAAAAACCAGAGAAAGCTTGTTGCATTACCTGTTAATTGATGATGTTATGCAAGTGCATATCCGCATTGTATGTGAGTTTAATAAACAGAAACAAGTCTAGACTGGAGAACATAAATTCTAAAAGAAATTCCAAGCACCTTGGGTTCTTGGTAATCAGGTGTGTGGCAGTTCTAGAGTAGGGTGTAGGACTCTGTACTCTGTTTTGCACCAGCCGGCAGATTTTATCCATCCATTCATCCACCCATCCATTTTATGCATTGTTGTGGGGCTGGAGCCTATCCCATCTGACAACAGGTGAGAGGTGGGGTTCACCCTGGACTGGTTGCCAGACAATCACATGCAATTGTTACACTAATTTGTAATGTGTTTGTAATCATCACTAAGAAGAATCCACTTTTTACAATTGTGTGCGTGGTGCAACACGTCACCTGCAGTTCCATATCAGGAAGACCAAAGAGCTGGTGTGGTGGACTACCAGCTAAACAAGGCTTCATGTAAAATAGACATTACCCCCCCCAACAAAAAAAAACCCTCTTCAGACCCAGATGTTTCATCAGTCTATAGACTCGTGAGCGCTCTGTTCTTTGGGGCTGGCATCAAGGCAACATTATTCTAGTTTTGCAGAACTCTCATTTATTTTTCAGTATTTTTTTTCCCCATTCCCCTTTTTCGGACTGGTAAGTAGTCGGGCAAAAGAATGAAATATGGCTCAAAAGAATAGATATGCCTTTATTAGACATGATACCGCTTCACCAAAACAAACATGTGGTTGATCTTTAACAGAAACATAATTAAAACAAATATGGTTATCGAGACAATTCACATTTCTATTGTTCTGTTTAAAAATCAGAGAGACACAAACAACAAAGGTATTAATGTAGGTTTTCTGGTGAAAATGTCAGATGCTACAGTCTGATACATTTGGTGAATGTGGTGTGTGGACACGTGTGTTGACTAAAGTGACCATTTTTCAGTCCTGGCTTCCACTGATTTGACCAAGCCCATTCCCATCACCTGGAAGTCTTCCAGTATTGCTTCGACATTGGGAAAGGTATTAGCTTCATCCCCAGTCACCGCCACGCTCCGTGCAGACGCCTGCGACGTCTGTGATGTGTAATGAAAGAAGAAGTCAGGTCACATCAGGTTAGAGCGGTGGATGTTGACACGTGAGTGAAGTGAGGAGGGTGGAGGTGAAGCAGACGCATGATAGAACACAGCAAACAGTGCGGGGGCAGGTTTCAGAAAGCAGGTTTACCAGACTCTGAGGTTAAACCTGAACTTGAGATGGAAAACCTTTCAGATCCAGAACAGCTGATCAGAAATAGTTCTGTCAAGTCTGAGTATGTTCAAGCCATCGATCATCAAAAAAGCCATCCAGTGGAGTGAGAAGCATGAATGCATGCCAGTGCAGACCCTGACATTTAGCTTAAAACGCAGGAGCAGAGAAAGGACTCAGTAAGTTAACACCATTACATTTTAATTCAGCATAGCCAACTCAATCATCACTTCACTGACTTGAATTTCCATAATGGACGATTAAGTGCTGGAAGCCTATTGTACGTTACATACTCAGCTGAAACCTGACAGGGACAAAACGCAGGTGGCAACACCTGAAGATGAAAATATGGATCAAAACAGCTGAGATTATTTATGAACCTATGATTGTAAAGTCTGATTCTGCCCATTTGCAGTTGAAAAAGTGTCTGGTTTCAGACTGACTATAAATTTTTAGACATCTGTTTTACATTTAAAAATCAACAACAAGTAAATCTAAAGACTAGAAGAATCCTGAAATCTTTTCAGCTGTACCACAACCATCCCCTCTCTGAAGTATTCACATAATCTTCAACATGATATACTACCTACAAAAGGAATGTTGAATCAGTGCGGCCAGTCACAAGCCGATAGAAGAATGTTCACTGATCAGTATCTTGTGTCTTGAAAGTTTCATACAGATTGTTTTATTTAAGCAGCGATTGCTACAGTAACGCACTGTAAATGTTTCAGTACAGATGCACTGGTTAACACCCTGACAGCTGCCTTAACGTCCCCACAGTCACACAGCTATAAAGGATAATGTAACAGTGCTATTCAGACTGGTGTGCCACACAGCCCCTTCAAGCTCAGCAGGAGGAGAGGAGTCAGCGAGACAGTTTTGGAGTTAGCAGACCATCGAGCAGGTTTACGCTCACAGAGTACGTTACTGCAATAACTGCCCCAGAGTTGAAGTTTCTTCTCTCCTTTTGGAATGAAACATCCCTTATCTCAAGGTTAACAACAAAGTTTTCACTAAACCTGCTTTCTGAATCAGAGCCCAGGAGACTTTCCTTCTGTACTGATGGTTTTGAACAGAGAACATAAGAGACTTACGGCCTACCTTAAAGGGAACTGGAGTGAAGGCCTTTGGCTTCCATAAAACTGCAATCACTGTTCCACCATAGGGATCACAGAAGAAGAGTGCCAGGTCTCCAAAAGCATCCTGAAAATATATGGGATTAGGCAGGTTCAGGACAGAATCCTCCGTATTGCCCATTAAAACCTGTTAAATTTCATGCTAAAATGTAATATTTAATTACATTTCAAAGCAAAACTACACATCAGGGAACCTTTGCTTTCTCCACAACTTGTTTGATCAGCTTAGTCTTCTAATCAGCTTTGATCCATAATTAAAGACTAGAGGTGTAGACTTGCTCATACAACGCACAACAGACACGTATTGGCTGCATAACGCAATCCAGGTTTCATCATGTTATTGGGAAACTATGAGAAAGAACAGCGAAATAATAACAAGTAATAATAACAAGGCAAAACCCTGTCTGATAAAACACCCCGTAACGTATGAGTTATGTGCAGGAGAGTGTGCGGAGAAGGTGAAAAACATGTGCAATACACGGTTAACTCCTGAAGGAGAGGAGTTCTGAGAATTCATCATCATTGTTTCTAAGAAATCTACATTACTAAAGTTCAAACTGGGCCTGTTGTTGCTTTGTGAACAATGCGGGTACAGCCTATGTTTCACTAAGTGTTTATATTCTCCAGTATGAATTTTTATTTCCAGGAAGCAGCTGGATATCACAAAGAATATGCCACTGGCCTCAACGGCTTAAGCTGAGACTTGCGTGAATGGGTAAATCCTGCCTCACGGCTTTCCTTTCGTCCTGTGTCAACAAGACGCTATTAACGCCACACCTTCCTTTCGACAACCCTAACAGGCAAGACTTACTCTGAGTTCTGCCAGGTAGAGCGACACGGGGCTGTAGTCGATGACAGGCAGGGCCCCTCCAGACTGGGCCACGCTGCCTGTCATGATGCCCCTGCTGAAGGTGACAGCGGGGGGGTCTACTGCCTGGCTGAGCAGGGGAACCTGCTTGGGGTTCAGGTGAATCAACACATCGTAAGCATCCAGAGGCGGGCGCATGACCACCTGCACAAACACAGAGGAGTGCGTCACATGGCTTACATTTTAAAATCATAATTCATTCAGACAGGGGTCCAGACATTGGAGGGGAGAGTAAATGAGAGCTTTCAAACATTTTTTTTATTTACTCACCCTCACATCTTGTATCTGGCCACCATCCATCAGCTGCTGCTCCAATACCTTAAGACTCTCTGCAGCCAGCATGACGGCACGCTGCAGCATCTGAAAACACAATCAAAACATGTTTCCAATTGACATAATCTGACATAGCATACAATATACGGTTTCTGTTGTAAGGCTATTAATTATCTCCTCCAGGCACCAAGCTTTCGGTCATGTGCATGCAAGTCCATCCACAGATGATCTCACGTAGTACGGGGAATAAAATATTTTTGGTGCACATTTATGACTGAGTGCTCAAGAACTTCTCATGATTGAACTGACTCACAATTTTTGGACAATCTATTTTATGTACTGCCGTTTCATACCGTCACTGTATTTGTCATTTTACGATATGCATTACAACATAGCAAGACTCTTTCAGCAGTCGGCAGAACTAAAAACTGCTGCAGGCAAAACCTTGTCGCGGCTCAAAAACTGGCAACCAAAGAAAAGTTTCGTCTCATCATGAACCAAAGCATCTGCAGGCTAATTCCATAGCCGGCATGTTGCTATCCACTAAATGTAAGCATGATACGAGAAATAAATCCCTGTTGTTGTTATAACTCAGTTTAAAGATTGAAGTCTTTTGATGGTAAAATGTTCTAAATAAGTAACTTTTAAACTGAAAATGTATTGGGTTTATTTTCCCATTTATTGTTCCCATATCAAGTTACAATATAATTACATTTTATGCAAAACTGAGACTACACTATGCGAAAATGCTTATAACTTTGTGTACATTTATATCAGAAAACATACTATTGCATACGAAAAGAATTCATTTGAAACTGTGCATTTCTCGTGACAGCTGTTCATCTGTTACCTCTGATATGTCACCCTCCTCCCACCAGACTACAGGTGATGATTTATGCTCTATTGAGTGCACTTTCCTTTTTAACACTAAAGGATAAGCAATTTCCAGGAGCACATAAATGTGAGCAGCAAGTGCAGACAAGAACACGAATCACATTATATAGAGTGATATCCAGCAATTGTTTAAAGAGCGTTACTAGGAGCCGCCTAAAACGTTTGTTGCAGCCCATCTGATTAAAGCACACCCTGATGTTCGTTTGCACGAGTTCAAGGGGTCACGAAGACACACAGCTGGATCGAGACACACAGTATGAAGGATTATGTCAGGAATTATGGCTTGAAGTAACTGAAGGTCCTGTCAACCCCACACACGGCATCCCTTTCAATGGCATTAAATTACATAACAGCTAGAAAGCGTGATTATTTCATAATGGTGAGAGAACTTTTTTCTTGCCCCACACATGTACATGTACTGTAATGATCCCAGGTGTACCACTATGTGCCAACTCTTTTGTCACCTTTCTGTTTAATGCACTTAAATAGTTAAAGTGAGTTTCTTCCTACTGAAAACAAATTCTCCTCAAACTCATTTCAGCGTTCAGGACAAATTAAGAATTCGCTTTCCTTCCAGTACAACAGTCATGTTTTTTGACCACTATCAGACCAATGATCCAGATGATAATCAATGTTCATTAATCAAATATCTTGTAATTCCAACAAACTCGAGCTTTCTTTGGTGTTCCAGTTAAAACTCATGGTACTTACAAGGTTAATTAACATGTCTGTGGAAAATTTATGAACGTCAAATGGTTCAAAATAACTTTTGGCTCTCTGCCTTCCTTACACATTTTCCAACAAGTCTCACTGACAAAGGAAGACTGGTATCATTATGTGGAAGTCGAGCATGTCGATGCCCAGGCCTGTCAAGCCTACCCAGAGTACTGCATCTGGGTGGCGTAGGAACTTTGGCAATGGAAAGCACCTTGAACAGTTTGCAAATTTCCCCACTGCGGGTTTAAAGAATGTTTATTTTAACTCAAATGTTCATTTTGTTAGCTGACTGACTTCATCATGGGCTGCCCCCTTGTGGCCATTCAGAGGCACTGAGACAACTGAAAACACACTCAACCAGGAACATTCACTCGCGACAGCTGTTTGTTTTGTAACTCCCTTTCACTTCCTGAAGTCGGTGAATGTGAGCAAAAGAATTCAACAATTAACTCATATGTGCAACTCCAGCTACAAGACCAGGTTCAATGTAAAAGAGTGCTGACCACTTGAACATGAAAGAAGCCCACGATGACGTCTCTGTCGGGACGTCACAGGGCACAAAGTTCCTGCTCTCGGCCACCATATAAAGCAGGATGCTGGGAGAGGCTCGTGTTGTTGGGGGAGTGAGGTGGGCAAGCACAGGAAGCTTATCTGGGTCAGCTACACACCATGAGAAGTTGGTGTGTGTACCTTTTCTGTACACTACTGTGTACCACTGGACTCTTTTACAGCTATGGTCACGTCCAGACAGAGGAATACAAAACTAAATACTTTCCTTATTTCACTACGACAGAAGACGGCAATGAAAAGCAACTGGTGAGCTACCCCTGATGGTGCTTTCAAGGATGTTTGGAAAGTTGTTGACATAATTACTGATGTAAACATTCATGACAGATGGAAATTCTTCAGAATGCTGTTTATTTTTTTTGATATTGGGATTTTATTTTAATGTTCAGTCAACTAATACAGGAGAATTGTGCATTTTCAGATCAATGACTTACATGAAGTTTTGGAAAGACTTCAGAACAATGAATTTCCAGTTCTAAGAAAAAAGCACGGCTATCTGCCTGTGGTATGTAACCCATCCGGAATTATCTCAGTTTCTAAGAATCACTCTAGTCAACCTGTTCAGAGACATTTACTGCTCACTTACAAAGAGTAAATATGTAACCACTGTCTTACTTTGGTTTCACCTCTTTTCAGTGTGATCCAGGAGACCAGTGTGCGCTAAGGAGAGGCTCCAGAATTGGGAAACTATGTGACTGCTCTCCACCGAGAACATGCAACTCTTTTCTACATCGTTGTTTGTGATTCTCTCTGTTTGTTACAAATCTGACAAAGGAGATAGTAATTTTTACTATGTTTCTGTCCATCTTTTTGATGGTGCAGTTCTCAAACATTCCTTTTTTTATTTTATTTTTTCTTTCTACTGACCAATTGTAATATTTTATCATTTTTAAATTCAGTATTGAGTGCTAATCTATTAAATGTGTTGTTGTGTGGGTTGTCTACTCGTATTTGTGTGTCTACTGACCTGTACACTAGGTGCTCTCTTGGTCCACATAGATTGTTTTTTGTCTTTAGGTGTTGCTATAAACATGACAGGCAGAGACTCCCTGGAGGCCATGAAATCATTCTTGATCTCTGTGTAGTCCACAGCTACACGTGACAAAGAGGAGAACAACAATTCAGTTTGGCGTTGAGGCAGCGATGCACATGAGCAGGATGTTAAAGCATGTTGAGTGCGTGTATAAAAAGAGGTCAGAGGGAATTTGTTTGTGTGACACAGCAGGAAAAGGGGTGTGTGTGTGTGTGTGTGTGTGTGTGCATGTGTGTGAGAGCGCTTGCCTGTGAGCTGGTTGTTGAGGTTTACTACCAGCGGGTTGTTCCTCCAGTCAAAGGAGGAGAGCAGATGAAGGAAACGAAGGAAGCCCACCTGAGGAGAACTGGGAAAGACGAAGAAATTCATTCACATGACCTACTGAACGAACAAAGGGAAGTTTTAAAAAAAATAAGACTGAGGAGGTGGACAGACTAAATAAAAGAAAAAGTGGGAGGCAGTAGTTACCCTGGAGGAGTAAAGGGTGCAGGCTGCAGGAAAAGCGACGCCACCAGCAGGTCTGCTGTGTCCTCTGTAATGTCATCACTGAAGAGCTGAGCGCCCAGCCAGCGTTTGGCCAGGCGACACACTGTCCCGAAACATGGGTGCTGCTGCTGGAGCCTATAAGCAAGATGAAGTAAAAAATAAAAATAAAAATGAGGAATGGTGCGTGGAAGGCAAGCAAAATAACAAAAAACAAAACAAGTTGAAAGTAGGACAGAAGTTAAAAAACTAAAAAAAACTGTTCAGAGTTAAAAAAGAGAGGAACCAATAGGAACCCACCAACTGTAAGGCCCTCACACAGGTACTACTTTGTGTTACGGTTTGAATTTTACCCATGCAATGTGCTAGTGAGTAGAGGCTTGTGAATGGTGGCCATCTCCAGAGACTGAGCCTCCTCGTTGTCCCTCACAATCAGCAGCCCCTCGGGGTTCATGCTCTCTCTCAGCACCTGAGGCTCCCGATGGTACGCCACCTGGATGCGAAACACGAAGCCATCCTGGATACACAAAGGGAGGGAAACAACACTACATAGATTACCAAAACACTGTGAACTGGGATTTTTTTTTAATAAATGTTGCCAAAACTTGTCTGGACGTACCACAAAATAATAATTAGATTCTAAAAAAAATGTTTTATCTTTAACATAGATGTGTGGGTAACATACATAAACTCAAAAACATACCTTCCACACATCGAGATGTGTGGGGCAGGGCCTGCATGTATAGTTATGGTGTTTCTTGAGTAACTCTCCCAAGCGGATATGGAAGGCAGTTCGGATATGGCGGATGGCGAGGCGGTCGTGAGGCCACTTTCCACTCCCCTCCATGTGACAGATCACTGCAAGAACCAGGTTACCAGATCGTCATCAGAGGCTGCACAGCTAAATGTCTGTGGTTAAGAGGCTGTCATTTTCCTGCTTGGAATACATGAGCTGTAATTCAATTATTTCACAAATTCATAAAACATTTTCCATGGCAGAGTTGCAGAACTTCTCACTTTGTTGCTGGTGGATGAAACACTAACCTGTGATAGGTGTGATATAAGCAGGACAGGGTTTGCCTTCCTTTGGCACCAACGATCTGGACGTCTTTTCTCGGTCAAAGAAGGAATAGTCCAGCTTCACTGGCACAGGGGGAAAGACCTGCAAGACACAGCTGAAATGTCAGAACAATCATACAGCCAAATTCAGTTTATAATTAACAATACCTGTAAATAACCTAACAAAATGAGTTGCATTGTGGTGGTTAAGCAGAAATACTTTCACGTTACTACTGCTTGCCATTGCGTTAATGACAGCAGGTCCCTATTAGGACTAAGAGGTTTCACCTGTGTGTATCTGAGTGCAGGGTGGGATCCTTGCACTGCTGTAATGGAGAGAGGCAGACCTTCCAGCCTCCACAGTTTTCTACTCAGGTCATCATAGGACTGAACCACCAGTAAACTCTCCTCCTCACCAGTGCTTGGTACCTGAAGAACATAAAGCATGTCAAACAGATGCTCTATATACAGAGTCAGCCAAAATAATAATGCATGTTTATTTTTTTCCTGATGCGTGTATACATTATTTTGGCTGACCCTGTACATATTAATACATAGAATATTTATGTAGTGACAAAACCGCAGGTCTAAACAACTTTTTATCAAACAACAAGCAATAATATAACAATTATGGTAGTAAAGGACAAAATATAGATTCATCACACCCTTAATTACACGACCTTAATAAAACAGAAACAATTTACTCAACAAAAAAACAAAAAAGTTCAAAGAATATTAAACACACAGCACATTAAATTAATCTCACAGATTTCGTTTTAAACTTGGCCGTTACCTCACTTCCCGTTTTGATGACGTCATCCACCATCGCCCCCACGTATCGCACGCAGGATTCGGGAACATCTGCATGCCTGGTGGATAATAAACATTATTTTCTTTTTAAATACAGCGAAATTGTACCTACATGTAGCCCTCTGTCATATTCTCTTAGTGCATATACCGAAGTGAAATAGGTCACAAACTGGCCTTTTATTGCCCCCAAATGCCCATGTTGCGTTAACAGTCGGCGCTAACCTTAGCTAGCTTGCTAGCGTCAAAAAAAGATTTTCGGGTCCGTCATTAGCCAGCTGCACAAAACATGAAGCGCACGGGGAGGAGACGGAGCTCTGTTTGGGACTGCTTTGAGCAGGTGGGGAGCTTCGTCCGCTGCACGAAATGTCACGCTACGCTGAAGTACTGCGGCGGAGCCACCAGCTCCATGATCAACCACATGAGCCGGCACCATCAGTCAACGACGCCGCTAGACGAAGACGAGAAACCGGTGATTTGTACCGTCCAGTGCATCGAGGAGGACACCGCGAATTCGGACATCATGCAGGTTGCTATCATGTCTCCCAACATGAGCATTAGCAACGTTAGCACCCCCGCTGAGCGTGACTACGGAGAGAGGAAGCGCCTGAAGCGGAGCTCTGTTTGGGACATTTTCGTCAAAGTGGACGACGAGGTTCACTGCACGATGTGCGACACGAAGCTGAAGTACAGGAGCAGCACCACCAGCATGATGTACCACATTAAAAACAAACACCCGGACACCATGCCGAATGACGGCGTGTCACTGGCGACGCATGCAGAGGTCACTGAGCTTATCTCCAGAATGATAGAGAAGGACATGCTTCCCATCAGCATGGTCAGTGGGGAAGGTTTTCGCGAGCTCCTTGCATACACTGTGCACAATTATAAAATGCCATCTGCTGGAGATATTACACGTCTAATTGAGAGCCATTTCCACGAGAAGACGGAGGAGCTTGTGGGGCAGCTCGGTAAAGTGGAGAAAGTGGCTCTCACTGCTGATTTCTGGACAGCCCTCCCATATCAGAGGTACATGACAGTTTTCTGTTCATTCATAACAGAGGACTGGCAGGGGAGGTCGGCTGTGCTACAGACACACAAGCTATCAACAGACAGCCACCTAACCACAGCCACTATCACAGAGAGGCTTCTTAACACTGTTCAGGCCTGGGGCATTGCTGGGAAAGTGACGGCGTGTGTTCATAACAACACACACAACATTCCGCCAGCTCATGCGCGCACCCACGTCACCTGGGACTACGCCACCTGCTTCGCCACCACGCTGCAGCTCGCTGTCACTGATGGGCTGAGTGAGGATCTGGTCCGCATCATTGCTGCCGCAGGGAAACTAGTCAAGCACTTCAATCACAGCATGCTGGCAAGCGAGGCCCTGGAGCAGAAGCAAGTTCAGATGTGCCTGCCACAGCACAAGCTTATCCAGTCGAGCAAAGCCAGATGGGACACGATCTGCGATATGTTTGAGCGGCTACTTGAGCAACGGTGGGCAATTAAAGCCGTCCTTTCTGATCGCACAATCACCAACAGGCAGGAAGCCCAGACACTTGAAATTGAAGATGACTGCTGGCAAATAATTGAGAATTTCACACCTGTGCTGGCGACGCTGAAATGGGCAACAACAGTCATATCTGCTGAAACAGAAGTGTCCATTTCAAACATCTACCCAATCACGTTCAGCCTCATTCAGACCCATCTTGTGCCCAAAGAGAATGATGTTGAACAGGTCTCTGAGTTCAAGCTGAAAGTTCAGAAGTCACTCAGAATTCACATGGAGGTAGGTGTAAACCATTTTGCTTTGACTGGAGTATACTGCATTTGGCAGTGATGATTAGGGTTGATGCTGTTAAACAATCTGCATATTATTACATTTCTTTATCAACGTTTTATATTACTGTTTGCAGGTTGACTCAAACGACCTCGCCTCCAAACCAGCTCTTATTGCCTCGATGCTGGACCCGCGTCACAAGCATCTCAGCTTCCTGACACCAACGGGGAGACTAGCTGCAAAAGTTAAACTGCACGAACTGGTTTCAAAATTAGATGCGATAACTGCTACTGTGGGCCCAAAGGATGAACAGCAGGAGACCCTGATCACACCTGATATTAGCCAAGTGGCTCTGCCCTCACAAATGAGAAGTGACACCAAAAACACCATGATGTTGCTCCTGGGAGACAACTACAGTTCCTCGTATGCCACGGACTCTGAAGCTCAGGTAGACTACTACTTGAGAGACATCGCTCCCTCGTTGGACATAAACCCTTTAGATTGGTGGAAGGTAAACGGACCAAGATTCCCCAAACTGGCCACTCTGGCGAGACACTTTTTATGTGTGCCTGGGGTGTCACTGCCGTCTTTGTTGTCAGAAGCTGGACAAACATTTGCCACAATGCGAACGCGACTGAGCTCAGAGCATGTTGACATGATGATCTTTGTAAACAGAAATACATAACACGTATTAGATGATGCGAAATGTGCACTAGAGAACAGGTTACTCTAGGTCAGTGTAGGTCAGGCTAGGTATACACCGAGATGCCACTGAAGTCTGATATGTTGTATATGCTGCTACTAATAAATGCTACAGTCTTTTTCTGTGAACAAAAGTTTTCCCCTTCTGCAGATGCTGTGAGCTGAGCTGCAGTCAAATACTTCACTGTACCCATAAAAACAATCATTTGTCTCATTGCCTCTCTTGACTTGAGGGCTGACACTCCCGGCTGAAAGCAGCAGGCAGTAAGCCAGCTGTAAAATTATGTCAGCAGTGTCTGAGTAAACACCTGGTGGGCACAAATCCTTTCATTCAACAAAACACATTGGGCAAGTGTCACGTGGAGGCTGCTAAAAGTGTGTCATAATGCCTGTGTTCCATAAGACAGGCATTACATTTCGTGTATTTTCAGCAGACTTCTTACATTAGTCTAGAATTCAAGAAAAAAACTATGAGAGGGGGGAAAATAACTATCAGCGGTTTGTTCCTTTCTGATACCACACTGAATATTTGTATTATCAGTACGGCTAAAACTGACTGACTATACTAATCACTACATTATCAGTATTACTGTGATGTCTGTCTGTATGCTATGTCAAGATAAAACACGTACAGTTGAAGCAAGTGTGTGATGATCTGTCTGGGGACCAGCTGTTTTTGGCACATGCTCTCTCCGTCCCACAGCACAGCCTCAGTGATGGCACCATCCTGGAAGCGACGCAGCTCTGAGCGGGAACCCCACAGCTGACGAAACTCGGCAGCCTGGCAGGAGACCACCGTGTTGTTAATAATGAATCCTTGCACGAGCATGCTAACACATAAATGATCAAGGAACATGTCTATGAAACAAACTGTTTTGCACCATTATGTGACCAAATATTAACCATATAGCAAATGACAATCTGTTGTGTTCATAAATGCGATATGAAGTACTCATTAAGTGAAATGACCCTTGAACCCCAGTGGAGAAAAAAGGAAAGAAAACACTCTACACACAGAAAAGAGAGGCAGGTGAGGCTACCTTGGGGCTGTCTGCAGGTGGGCCTCGTTCAAGGACAGACGTCGCCAGCTCCGGCCTCAAGAGCAAACCAAAGGAGAGAGGAGGTTGGGCTTTGTGTTTTGGAGCTTCACTCTCTACAGACCACTAAAAAAAAAAAAGAAATGATGCAAGTTTAGCAAATTCAGTGTTCTTGACTCATTCCTTTGTGAAACACTTTGAAACCAGTGAGTTGAAAACATATACTGATATAGCAATACTATTAATAACTTTGTTGACAGTAGCTGAGGCTAATTATGAAATTAACTGAATGTGAACCTTTCCCACCTCTGGGTCAGGAGAGAGGGAGTGAGTGAGAAGGTGGATCCTTTGGCCCAGTCCTCGCTGAAGCAGAGACAGAATGTAAGGAAGAACAGTGTGGACATAATTCCCACTGTGGTCCATCAGCTCACTGAGCAGATTCAGTTTCTTACAGCTGGACTGAAGTTTCACCAGCTCACATAACCTGTGTTTGTGGGTGGGAGATGAAAAGCACAAATCAGAAGAGCTGACAGATGGGTAAGGATATTAAGTGACATTAAGGGCCCTGACGATAACGACGTGTTTGAGAAGGAAACATTAATGGAAACTAGCTGGGATCTGCCATCAACAATGAAAACTGATATGTGTTTTCAGAGGGGGTGTAAAATTAAGCTGCTGATGTGCTACACAGTAATAAGAACTGTGCAACTGGTTTTGGTTGCATTAGCTGATAATCGGAGCCATACTGGAATATGTGGTCGCTTGTCCTTATCATGGGTTTGGGTGTCATGAGGAGGCTGTGGAACCCATCCACCGTCGGGTTGTCCCAGAACTGCATCGACACAGACGCCTCGTGCTGCAGCTGAGAACCGGTTTTAAAATGGTCAAAAACTGTTGCTTAATCTCACCATGGAAAAACTGATACTGTTGGAACTCCCGTTTGTTTTTACAGTATTTACCTGTTTGTAGGTACAAGCAGTCATGTCAGCGCACATGTTGAGGTGTCCTGAAGGGTCGACAAACACAACCTGGAAAGCATTGTGGAAGTCGGCCAGAGATGGCTGCAGAGAAACAATAATGGTTAATTTTGGAGATCAACCAAGATGTGAATACTCTACAGAGATGGATTTACTGTTTTAAACTGGAACTAGACCACTCACAGCTGTAGAGTCAGGATCTTTGGCCAAGCTGATTCCATTCACTGTGAGGTCTGTGGATGCTACAATTTTAGGACGAGAGGTGAGTACGGTAGGTTGCAAGATATTCAAAACAACTTTAAGCACATTTCCCATATTGTTACACTATGTACCATATCATTCATTAAACTACTAAAATGTGGTTTAGTAGATTTTACATTTCATTACCCAGGAAGTTCAAGCTGTTTCGAAGCAGATGATAGGCTGTCATGGTGTTACTGATTCTGTGAGTGCTCAGAAGATAAGCCAACAGCATTGAAGTCAGGAATCCACTGAAACAACCAGTACCCTATAGGACATTGAGAGAGCAATACAGACGTTAGTGAAATGAACACTGTCACAAGACTGACGAATAAATACTACTAATAATAAAGAGTAATTGCAAGCCTCCTACCTGGTCGAGCTCTCTTTGACGAAGCCAGACTTTGAGTAAAGCCACCCCGTCAGCAAACGCTGGGCACTGGGAGCTGACGGCAGAAAGAAACTGGAAGTGAGCCCTGGGAAGTAAATCTCCCAGAACAGAGCTATTGTAGTGTGGAGTGGGAGGTTCGCTGCTCTCTGTAACAAGAAAAAGAAAGGAAAAAAATTGGTCTTGATTAAAGTGATTTTTCAGTTGAATGCTCATTGTCTGAGAAAAAGAGACTGAAGGTTACAAGCTAATTGTGATGAAGACTATTTCAAGAACTGTCTGTTATGATTACTCTTACCAGACAGGGAGTTCTGCAGTCCAGTGTACCACTGTGTCCGAATATTATTCTTCTGGGGGTGGAAACGACTGGGCTTGAAGAATCCAGGCGGCAGACAGGCATGAACACGAACAGTGAAGCTGCAAGAGTCTTTACCTGAAAAATGGGAAAAAAATCCTCAACCTTTCTGTCTCACAATCATAACCCCACAAAAGTCTGTGATAAATAAATTCAGTGCTCTTGCAGATTGTTAGTATTTTGCAGAACATGCAGGAAATTACAATTTAAATACCTGGAGGGGTCAGCAGCAGAACGGGGCGGAGACGATTCCCATGGAGACAAGAAAAACGCACAGTCCCAATGTCAGAGCAGGACATGAGATGCTGGGCCAGACCTGCCAGGTAGAGAGCCCTTTTCCTTGGATACCTCTGGTTCATGACATCCTTCGGGTGGAGGACATCCTAATAACAGAGAGATGAGCAGAAAGAATTCTTTTATAAGCTGATGTGTGTATTGAGATGTTACACTGACAGCTGCACGACGCTCCTAATGGCTTGGGACAACATACTGAGGAAAAAAGCAAGGGTGACTTACAGGTGGGATTGTAACAGCCAGGTCCACCATGATGCGTGGTTTGGTGCATGTGCCCAGCGGGTAGCTGCCAATCAGATCGACCAAAGCAGGAGGTGCCATATGGAACTTGCCCTTTGTTGTTTTGGGCACCAGGAGGAAAGGCACCTTAACTGCGCCAGACAGCCATGACAGGTCACTTACCTGAATTCAGAGATTGAGTGAAAGATGTAGTTACAGGTTTCTGTGAGATGAATGGAGCTGAGCCTCTATGCCCAACCGTGAAGGTTTTCTTACAGTTAGGCTAAGACTTACCTCAACCTCTGGTGACTCTGGCACAGTCTGGAGCAGCTTGGTGACAGTCTGAATGAAGAAGTCTATTTGCTGTTTCCTGCGCTCACTCAGGGCGACCTCTTTCAGCAGCTCTTCCATCTGTTATTGGTGACAGATTACAGACATTTACGAGGGGTGTGTGAAAGCTTGTGTCGTTACTGTTTAAATGCGATCATGTCAGAAAATCAGAGGTCTCACCTGCATTTTGAGCAGGCTGCAGTGAAACAGGCTTTCCGCCTCCTTCAGCTGGTTCAGCTCCTCTGCTGAAGGAGGTCTGTACAGATCACTTCGTGACAGCTTCACCGGGCGATAGACCACCTCATCCGCTCCAGCCTCCTCAGGTTTGCTCCTTTTGGCTTTAACGGGACCCTCATCTTCCTCCGTCTTATCAACGGGATCTGAGAAAATCATCTGTGAAATAACAACGGCCATGTTAAACGTTTAATCTGAATTCTATTACTTGTAAGGACTCAGACTTATCATGCTGATAAAAGCTGACGCTACTTGAATTTAACTTTTGCAATTCGGTTAGACACAGCACATTAATCAAGTCATACCGATGTAACGTACTATTCAAAATTGTGGGAAAAGCACGCAAGCAGCACCCGTGAACCACGGAGCAAACATGTCTCGCGTATTAAGCAGCTAAAATTACGAAAAATGTCGCTCGTCTTACCTCTCCTGGATCCTCCGCAACTGCCTGTTTCTTCTTCATGTCGGGTCTGCTTTTGATGATTTAACAGATTAGATATTTTCAACACTTTGAGAATTACTGCTTTACCTTCATAGCGCTCTCACATGTGCAATGGGTTAGCTAAACTTGCTACCATGCAAAATATTTCTCTGATTGGGGTAGAAGCGGAGAGAATCAAAGGTGATTGGTCCGCTGCTCGCCGGCTTCAGCAAGATAGGTTGCACGAGCAGTCTCTCGTATGGTGACTGTGATTGGTGCTCTAGAGGCACAGGGGCGTTGCACTTTGATACATTCAGTCCGGGCTGTAGATATTCTTCTTTTATTGCCATTTTTCATTCATATCACTACACATATGTGGCATATAGTTTGGCTGACAGTTGCTTTTAGGTACACTTAGCTAAAATGAAAACAGTTTACCCCCGTTGCTATTCATTGGCTGGCCAAAATAATAGGAACACCTCAGTGTAACGTAACCAATAAGAACCGTACGTTAAAACCTTCATGAAGGTAAGACTTATTGCAAGACCGTTGTATTTATTATTATAAACTAATATCAAAGCAATGGCAATGCATACATTGTATTCACAGTTCAGGCACTATTTTTATAACATGTACAGTGGATCTCACTGTTGTATTGCCAATATAGAATAGCAAAAAAAAAACACAAAAATGAATTGAGTCATGTTTTTTACATGTCCAGTATCCTCACAGCTCATCTTGTAGCTGACATATAAAGCTCATTCTCCTCTAAATACAGATACAAACATTTATTTATCAATCAACGGGGTGACTTGAGGTGGTGGACCGGCGGTAACCTGTTCAACTGAATACAGTGGCACAGCTGTTTCACTTTGTA
The DNA here is from genome assembly GCF_020382885.2 of Scatophagus argus. Taxonomy (NCBI): domain Eukaryota; kingdom Metazoa; phylum Chordata; class Actinopteri; family Scatophagidae; genus Scatophagus; species Scatophagus argus. The sequence goes on along the minus strand of NC_058496.1, from coordinate 4,896,896 downwards.
TCGTCCTCAGCTTGGTAGACCAAACAGGAGAGTTAAATTTGAAAGAGTTATTGTCAGCTGTCTGGGGATCCAGGAGCGAAACACCCTTGGCCAACTCCATTGTGTCCAGTCTCAGAGGCCCAGAATATGATATTCCTTGCTTTGTATGTCTAGAAGGAGACATCTGTGGCTGGTCTGTGGAGTTGGTTAGTGGCTTCAAGGAGGTTACTGTCCACTCAGTTTGCTGCTTTTTATATCTTTGCTCTAGTTTGGATAATCCACTTAGTTTCTTGGTGTTGGATTTTGAGTGGTTGTTATCTAAAATCTCATATTGCGGCAAGACGCTGTGTCGGGGCAGGCGGGAGGGATCAAGCCTTGGTATATGGCGGTAGTCCTTTTTGTGAAATGATGGTCCAGCTGTACTGTTACAAACAGAATGTGTCTCACGTTTATTCACTATCTTCACATTCTTTTTTTCTGCTGAATGGGACATGGGTGGCAGCAATTTGCCTGGAACAGGCTTGGGAGGTAAAATAATCTGTTGTTTTCTCTTTTGATCAACTTGTGGTGAGAGTCGAGGACTGGGTATTTTATAGCGCTTGTCCAGGACAGGCCTCCAGGGACTTGTTTCCTTTTCAGATTGCTTTGGAGATCTGTTTGTTTGTTCCACAGCATTACATTGCTGGTTGACTGTTGGCTCTGTTTGTGCTGGGATCCGGCCAATGTCAATTTCCTGTCAGAAACAAATACAGAGATATATATATACTGTAGACATGGGTACACATAACCACTTGCTTTAAGTTTACGGAGGAGATTTGCAGAAGACACATATCAAGAGTACCTGCTGTGAGGCGGGTTGAGGTTTAGGGACAACATTTACAACAGGCACACATCCTTGAGCCCAAGCATCTGAAGTTGCTGGCATAGGCTCTGTGTCTTCTGTTTTAGATGCTTCCTCTGGTCCTTCCCCTTCATCTAGACACACAATTTGCTGCTCAAGAATCTGTGTGAAGTAACTCTCGGCCCAGGATGCAGAAAAAGGTGCTATCTTGAGGGCAAAGCCGGGAAACATTATGGGTATTATATTTATTATATTTGTGTGGTTAAAATGAATAAAAGCAAGATACACTATGTAAACAGAAGTATTGGGATACCTGACCATTAGACCAACAGGGGCTTCAATAACATTGTATTCTAAATATATAGACAGCTTAGCAGCTGTAATGGTTTCGACTCTCCTGGGAAGGTTTGTTTTTGCCCAGTTATGCAGTAGAGCATTTGTGAGGTCAGACACTGATGTTGGATCAAAAGGTCTGGCTCACAATCTCCGTTCCAGTTCATCCCAAAGGTGTTGGATGGGATTGAGGTCAGGGCCTCAACAAACTGTTGCCACACAGTTGGAAGCATAGCATTGTCAAAAATGTCTTGGTATGCTGAAGCATTAAGATTTCCCTTCACTGGAAATAAGGGGCCGAGCCCAACCCTTGAAAAACAGCCGCATCCCAATACTTTTGTTTATATAGTGATAATTTTAATTTTACTGGTCCTTCTAAAAGTCTGAGCCAGTCAGATGATGTTCACATTGAAGTGAAGTCATTATAAAATGCACATATGCCTTTTAAGTATTACCTGTCTTTCAATGTACACCTTCAAGCAGCCTTCCATGACTTTGCTCAGCAGTTCCTCCATGATCTCCCCCACGGTCTCATCTGCATCCTCCTTAATCAACATATCTGTCCACTGGGCCTGAGTTATGTGACCATGGATAATATTGTTAACTTCCAGGTCCTGCACCAGAGGAGCGGTCACCTGGATAGATGACTTAGACCTACGCTTGTCAGCTTGGTTCTTGGATGCAGAGCGGGGCATCTTTGGCTCGGAGACTGGTGTGACATATGAAACACAAAATGATTGAAAAACAATAAGAATAATAAAATAAAAAAACAAGGGTCTTTAAAACGATGAAGTATTTGATATATTCACTGGGCAATATATAAAAAAATAAGTTCCCATCAGTAAGCATGTTACTGTGAAGAGGTCATATAGTAAACATTAGCACACTCTGGTGGTTATGATCGGACATAACACTTTCATTTGTCCATGGGAACTTTATTTTTACATGAAAATAATCATGTTTGGTTTGCATTTAGTTCTTGCAGACTTTAAAGACTTTAAACAGTAAATACATGGTAAATAAAGATTTTTCTGTGTGAGTGACACAAACTCCTGCTACAGTCAGTCAGTGTCACACACATATTAATTTTGAAAAGAACAGTTTTTACACAGTATGTGATTTGTTGGAAACACCACGTGTATTTACATCACAAAACAACGAGAATCTATGAGACTGTGTGTAAGGAAATTATTTAGTGTGGAGTTCGTCTTTACTTACTTCACCATGTTGTTTAGAAACCAAAGAACAATCATATGCCTACCATTTCATTTAAGATAATTATACTGAATTAAAATGGCTACACAGATCAGCATTCGGCCGCTACGGTTAACCCATAATGATTCTCATAACATGAGAATCTCAAATGTTTAAAATCTTACCTTTACCCTCGTCTTTGTATGTCTTACTGTTCCATTTAGTCTACCGTTTCCCAGCAACTGAGCACGCAACGATGACGTAATACGTAGAGGTGGCGTGGTCTCTATGGCTGCGGAGGACGCGGAGGTAATCCTGTTGCTAACAAGAGCGGTGAAAATGCCTCGTTCCCGTCAACTTTAAATGTAATGATCGATTACGACAGCACCGATAGAGGTCAAACCAACTGTTATATGATCTAAAGCGTGAAAGTGTCTGCAGTTTGTCACACAAAAGTAATGGTGTCCTCTTTTTTGCACTGCGTTATTGCAGTTGCGTTCTCGCTAATAGTTAGCTTGCTGCTAATGTTAAGTACTTAAGGTTATCATTTGTTACCAAAATAACAGTATGCGTTTTAACGAAACTGCTAATTTAACCTAACCAGACTCTAATTGTGTTAACCTTTCTTTTGTTCTCTTTGACTGACATCAGACTATCCACTGCCATTTAATAAAGTGCGCTGTTAAGGGAGGACTGCGCGATGTATCACAAAGAAAAGAGCATCCAGATCAAAAACAGCGCATCGGCGCTGTACAACAACCTCGGCGTGCTGCGCATCGCCCCGCGGCGCCTCACATACTTCACGGTGGTCCATGCTAACGTGGTCAACATGGTCAGTGCCTCCTGGGACGGTCTCGACTATTCCCACCGGCAGCTGCAGTCGAAGGAGCCCAATGTCGCCACAAGCACATCGCTCATCATGCAGGTCAGGGCCACAGTGCAGCGTTTCGCAGTGTGTCCTTAACGTCCTCAGGCAGGTGAAAGCAGGTGGAACAAGATATGACTGTGGTCCCTGGGGAACTTTCACTGGTCTCCAGAAAAGTTCCACTTCATGTTCCTTCTGTACGCACGGCCTGTGTGCAGACGCGTTGTGTTAGGCCAAGGGACCATTTTTGTGTACTGTGTACTGACTTTGACATGAAACAATGAGAACTATAATGACTCTTAATAACGTGAAGGTGTGTGTATTAATCAGAGGAACAGCATAGGAATTACAGCCCCATTTATAAATAAAGCTAAAATCTATAAAATAAATCTGTCCCCTGTATTACTGAATGGGTTCTTGGCAAATATAAAAGTGTGAATTTAAACTTTGTTTTTGCTAGTCTTTTCCTTTGGCTGTATCATAAAAATGAAGAAGACTTCTGTTTTTTTGTAACAGGCTGCATTTTGTGTTCTGCCCTCTCGTGATCTGCTGGTGGTGACCTCTCAGAAAGGCATCCAGGTGAGTTTGTTCTCAGTCATTTGCATTCACTGCATTTGGAGGAGGCTGCCACTCCTGCTTCTTCTAAATTGAAAGTGAATGTGATCTTATAATTGGCACAGGGGTCCAGACTGAAGTGTGTTGAGTATATTTTTTTTAATGTAAAGCTAAACAAAAGTATCAGTGAATGCGTTTGTGCAACCTTTTACTTACATTAAATCCATTGTTTTAGATGTATGAGTCTGATGGCTCCATCATGGTGTACTGGCATGCACTGGACACTCCAGAAACACCAACAGGTAAACATACATTTAAACCATCAAATGCTGTCCTGTCTCAATTGTTTGTATAAAAGCTTTGAACTTCTGGTTTTTCTCACCCTCACTTTTGTACACATGTTCATTTATGTATGTTGTGTTTGAGAGACTCCAGAGCTTCGTACCAAGCCTGGTGCACTCACAGGACTTATTTGTGTCCCAGCTCAGGCCGTGTTTGCTCGAGGGATATCGGCGGTGTGGGACAATTTCATATGTGTGGGTAAGTACTGAGTGATGTTATTTATAGGTAAATTCAAAATAGATGGCATAACTCTTCCGTGTACCGTCCCTTTCTCTCTTTCTCTCTAGGTGTTTCATCTGGTGCAATTCTAGTATTTGATGTTCCCAGTAAAGGCAGTAATATCACCCTGTCTGAGGTCCTGGAGGAGCATAAGGAGTCAATCACTGACATGGCCTCAGAGTGCTCAGGCAGCCAGGTGCGGCGTGTGTGTGTGTTCGTTCAGTGTATGCATTGTCTGTAGTCTGTCTGTCTGAACCTTTGTTGATATTTTGCCATGAATGACAGACTACCTACATAAGCCACTGCTTTACACAATACTTCTAGGAACTGCAACCGTTTTATGATTTGCGTAATCCCTTCTGCTCTGTTGTTGTCTCCCTCCCCTCAGGAGTGCATAGCTGATCTGGTCAGTGCAGATGATGGGGGCAGCCTTTGTGTGTGGAAGGCTGGGGAGGAATTTCAGCTGCTCAACAAGATCTCTGGCTTTGAGTAAGAAGTAAATCGCATTGTAGTTTTGTGCCTTTGGTGTAAAATGTAAAAATGTTGCAATGACAGCCAACTGTGACACAGTGCGATCTCACCTAACCTTAAACCCCTCTCCTCCAACCTTAACACCCCTCTTTCTATTTCTGCTTCTTCATTCATTCATATATTTATCTACATTATGATCTTTTCCACTGTCTTAATTTCCCCTCCTCCCTCGGTTCTAATATCCATTATCTTTTCCCTTTGTTTCATGATGGCAATGATCATCCATCTTCCCCACTGCTCTCAGTATGAGCTGCTCATCTGTCAAGCTGTGGAAAGGTACAGTGGTGGCAGGTTACGGCACAGGCCAGATTCGTCTCTACGAAGCAGTGACGGGAATTCTGCATGCTGAGGTCAACGCTCACGCTCGCTGGATATACTCTCTGGATATTGCTCCTTTTTCTGGGCTGGTGAGTTGTATAAACTAAACAGATAACAAAGTTGTTTTTGTTTACACTGACAGTTCAGTTGTTGGAATTCATCATTTGAAATGACAAATACAGCTTAAAATAAGACAGGATTTCTATTTTTTTAGTCAAAGATGGTAATTGTGTAATTAAAATTATTAACAGATAAGATTATTTATACTGTGTCATTCCACTGATTTTTTTTGAGTGATTTTTTTTTTCTTCCGTGCTTTAGCTTCTGTCTGCTGCTGAGGACTCTCTAGTCAGGGTGTGGCACTTGACAATGACCCCGGAGACCAACAGTGTGGAGGTAACTGGTCTTAGATCAGAATAACACAGTTTATGGTAGTTTCCCATGTGTTTAACTTATATCAGGTTATTTCTCTCTTACTTGTAATGAAACCCTGGTTGTGAGTTTTCCTCATTTCCTCTCAGGTTGCCCATTTGCACAATGAGTGTGTGACGGACACCCAAATCTGTGGCGCCAAGTTCTGTGACGGGGATGGTTATGCCTTTGCAGTGACGGGCTATGACCTGAGCGAGATCATCCGCTACACGCAGTCGTAGGACTTTGCTTTCATTGAGACTTAGTGTAATGGCTGTGAATTTGGCTTATTGTCTCTGGAAAGATACGAAGTCCCATAGAATGAAAAGTGTATTTAACATGAAGCATTTTTTTCTTGGCATTCCTGCCTCTGTATTGACAAAGGACATTAGTATATAACAAAATAATGGGGAAAGTAATATGTTAAAGTTTCTATAAATATTTTAGGTACAAATGTTTATATGTATGTGAATGTGTAACTTGAAGAAGTAATAAAATATTCTATTATTCTGTATGACATAATGTTTTTATTTTTTCTGACATATTAACTGTACCAATAAACACTTTTTATAAAAAAAGCTGTTGTGTTTGAGTCTTAACTTTTGCACTTCACAAATGTACCAATAGATGGGGATGTGGGCTGATTATGTGTGAGCAGGGTGCTTACAGTGTAGTGCGAACAGAGTTCATTAGAGGGCAGGGTGGAGATGCCTAAAATGGACTGAGGTGAATGAACCTTTGGAGGAAGTCCACTTTATGCCTGGACCACTTACTGTATGTCAGCCAGTAAATATGGGCACAGAGGAGGGTCATAAACATTTTCTTTTCACTGTGTTAACGGATTTCTGACATCACCTCGCATCACCTCATCTCATCCAGCCATGTCTTTATAACTTGAATTTTACTTTTATTATTTTTTATTTTATTACTTTGGGGGTTTTTTTCACTATAATTTTAAGACACCTTCATTTGAGCCAGGTGTATTTTTTCCACATGATGTATTTGCTCCCCCTGCTTTTCTGGCCTTATTTATTTTGTTTTTGAGAAAATGGTTAACAGACAAAGTTCATAGTGTGCTTCACTGTAGTAAATGATAGTCTTACTTTTTCAAGAAAATGACATAAAAGTCTAGAGAGGTCTTACTGTAAACAAATGCAGCCGACTCAAACCCTCAAAACCATTAACCGTTTTTTAAAGATTACTGTGAAAATAGACAGTGTGTCAAAGTAGATTTGTTGAGACAATCTGAAAATGGCTTTACTGAATACAAATCTTACTGAGCTGTAAAAAGCTGGTCTTGTTTATCACAAGGTTTTTTTTTTGTTTGTTTTTTTTAAGTTCACGTCAGGCAACCAGGTATCCTTGTAATCCCACCCACCTTATCGAGACAAGATAAGCAGATTCAGGTCAGTGAGGAATTGTGTGTGCTGCTTGTCAGTTTAGGGCTCAGCGTGTATTAAATCCCAGAGCTCTCGTCTTTCCTGGTTTGCAGTCAACACTGATCATATAACATCATCATCTGACAAGATTGTTTTGAACCCACACACATGGCGTGTTATGTAACTTAAATTTGGCACTTGGCCATCAGAATTAACTCAACTGAGAGTTGAGTTAATGATGACCACATCGAATGTAAAGAACAAAAATGCATGACAGTGACATGAACACACACACAGCCTTTGTGGAATCAGTAATTCTCAGTATGTTAAGTTGTGTCACTCTTTGAATTTCCCTGGTGGGGGTGGCTAACTTTTCAGGATGGGGAGGGTCAGCGGAGGACTGAGCTGTCAATATGAGGTCCCAAATGACACGAACATTGAGATTACATAACTAACTGGAACAGCGCGGAGAGAGGGAAAGGTTGGTCAAAAGTGATACATGAAATAAGTGAAGAATTGAAAGAGCGGAGGAGGTGCAGAACCGAATAAAGGAGCTTGTTAAAGAGAGGACTTAAGAGTAGGGCAGGGGAATATGACATCACCTTTCTCAGAAAAACATGTGGAGACAAACAACAGCGGCCATTTATTCCTTGTTAAGTAAGTCAATAGTTCTGTGAGACAGTCTAGTCCCGTACACAGCCCTGGGGCCACTCATGCTGTGTACTGCTACAATACTTGTCAATAGTTGGCTTTTAGGTGTTACACACAGCTGAGCACACAGTGTTGGGAGGATGGGGGGAAAGACATCATCAGACCTTAACACGAAGTGCTCTGGACGGATATGAAACTATGGTTACTGTGTATGTGCATATCAAATAATACTGCTATTAGAGCCACATTATCCTATTCATATTTCCCAGTCCACACTTTGAAGTCTTTTATTAATCAAAGTGGAAAGACAAAAAAAAAAAGATCCTGTAGGGCCTGCCGTGGTCAGATGTGTCACTTTAATAAAATCACACAAAAACACAGAGCATAACATGAATAAGACAGTCCCCTCAGAGAGGCCATTATGGCCTGATTGAGACAAAAGTCTTTCGCAGAGCTGTCCAACTATTAAGGCATGTGACACAGTCTCACATTTTTATTATTTAAAGTGAATAACCGACAGGACAAGTCTGTTCAGTGCACAACCCAAGTTGTGCATCGGTATCGACCAAGCCCTGACTGTCAAATACCGTGCCACAATAGTGAAAAGTTCATCCATCACTTATGACCTTCTGTGTTAGCGGGTGTGGTGTGTAGCTGTAACTGTGTGTGCTTGTGAGTACAACAACATGGATATCTTTAAAGTTGTTTGTTTGCGTGTGTCTTCATTATTCCATCGAGGAAAGAGCAATTTACCCCATGCCCATCCACCCTTGTGGCAGCTGCCTAGGCCTGTGTCACTAAGCCTGCTGGGGCAGAGCCTCACCAGGGGGGATGAGGAGCCTAAAGCCCCTCCAGCCTGCTGCCACAGACAGACCAGCTCTCTGACGAAGCAACCAGGAAACCAGCTCCCTCACACATGCTGTATAAATAGATCTTCCATTTTAAACTCACTGAGATGGGATTGGGGTGGAGGTTCGGGGGTGGGGGTGGTTCACACTACAAACTGACAGACCTGAAAACCTGCCACTACTGAATGACAGACCCACAAATATGGCATTAAGGCAGACAAACACAGAGGTACAAACCAGAAGTAGGTCGAAAACATTTCCAAATGATATCAGCAAATTTCATTTGTCAGTTTGTTTTTGTATACTGTATATTAGTTTTGCGTAGTGATGTTAGGGTGTTAGGGTAATGGGCTAACCTGCCAAACCACTGCAGCTTATAAATGATGATGCTAAAAAATACAGATTTTAATAAGATGTGCAATCCTGATAAAAATACTTTTTTGTTACATGCATAACTAGGGCTGGTTGTTTTCGTATTTTTGCAATAGCCGAAATGTTTATGTAGCATTGAAAAGCTGGAACTTTCTATTGTTTCCTTGTGTAAATCAGAATCAGCTTAACTGCTCTCAGTGTTGTATAAACAAACCTGCATTTTCAACTGTAAAAATATGGTCTATAATGGAAGTAAGTGGATGCTTTGATGTTTGAGGGTTATTGACACTGTATGACTGATTTAACTGTTCATTAGTGGTTCTAGTGGTTCGAGCAGATTGTGTCTGGGGAGTGATGGGTCTGCAGTGATGTTTCCTGTCCATTTTCTCCACTTTGGAGATGTGTGTAAGTCCCGAATGGAGGGCAACTTGGCACAAGTGATTCTCTCCTCAGTCCTGACTGTCTGTTGTAGGTCCAGATTGTTCCTGTTTGGTGACCAGTGGAAACCAGACATTGATGGATGTGCAGAGTACAGACTGTATTATCCCAAAGAAGAACTGAATCAGCAACTACTGAGGAAGGTTAAATTTCCTGAGCTGGCACAGGAAGTAGATGCTCTGCCCAGCAGTCACTGTGTTGTTGAGTATGCTGATGGAACGAAGTGTTGCGAGGCTGATGGTCAACAGAACAGATACAGTTTAAAAGAGAAATGTGTGTAAATAAATACGATTTCACTGTAGTGGTTATGATTTTGAACTTTGAGTGGCTGAAGTGGCCTGACAAACTCTCTAATGACAAAAATGGGTGGATAGCAGTGTTCCTTTTTACTACTACAGACTAAGTTGCATATTTAAGCCGTGGCAACCCACCCAGGCACCAGGCTGTACCACGGAAAGACACACCCATGTGACACATGTCATGCCAGGATAGTCTACACCGCTTGTGTGGGCCTCTAATTTGAGTTAAATTTCTCAACATAAGGGTACAGTACCGACTGACTCACTCTATGCCAAATCTTCTCTGGAAACCATGACACACAAGAAGTCAAGTCGAGGCTTCACTACCGGAAGAAATATAAGGCTATGACTACCACGTGGTCAGATTCAGATGAAATTATTCTGAAAGAAAAGGCTGTTGAAAGAGCATTTCATTCATTTTTTATTTTATGTTTTCAACGAGTTTCGGTATGTATGTATGTATGTAACACCTTGCTTTTGATGACCTGTTTTCTTTGATTTTAACACACACACTATTCAGTAACATTCAAGAACTGCAGATGTTTTTTTATGTCCTGATCTTTCAGAGTTGATTAGAGATTTGCTGTTTGGTGGCCTATAAATAAAACAAAACAAAACTTAAATGAGTCCTCGTCTGAATGGAAACAGAACGCAGAACAGTGGAACATCTTTGATCATGTGTTTAAGATGATAAATGATTTTGTTGTTCACACACATTCCCAGTCACAAAGGGCTGCACACTGTAACCTTTGTGCTCTAAGCACAAACAGAGCACTGTAACACACTCTAATTTACAGTAACTACTACCTCAGCCCTTAAAAAGGGAAAATGCTTTGTGGATCCTTTTCAATCCCTTAAAAATACAAACATACAAATCCATTGATATCCAGTCCTTAACTCCATCGATCATGCTGACAGCAAAGAGGTGGGAGGCCGACTTCTTTTACAGGTCCAACTGTACTGCTCAGTCTGAAGTATTATCACAAGACAAAAGGTCCTTTGCCTTGACTAACCATTTTAGTAATGTTCCTGTTATGTCAAGGGCGACTATACAGAAAAGTGGACAGCAGTGGAAGAGCAGGATAGAGCCTTACTTCCAAACTGTATGTTGACATGCTCAGATAAGAGCTGCAGAAAAAGCAGCAAAGACAGATGTGGAGGCACAGCACCATAGATGGCACACTCTCCTCCCAAGTGGGTATTGGAGGGGAGGTAGAAATACATTGTTGCTGTCAGGCATTTTAAGTAGAGCAACTCTGAATCAAAAGAGATGACATGAGACTTCAGGATCTGATATTTGCCATTAAAGGTGCTGAAAAACAGGAAGTGAATACACGTTACGACACTGACCATTAAGGCACAGTCCATTGCAATTAATCTCTCTCTCTCTCTCTGTCTCTCTCTCTCTCTAAGACAAACACACATAACTTGCACATCCTCAACGTCATTCACAAGGCATGGGGAGGCAACAGGACTTAAGTGCATTAGATTAGAATAAAATAAACATGATCAGACCCTGCCATCTGCACTGGGATGGCACGGTTGCCTAGCACTGGGTTCTGTTTGGATGGTCTGACGTTGATGTGCTGACGTTAGAATGTGTGCTACTGTGTGTGTGCTGTATGTATGTGTTTATGTGGCCGTTTGTACAGATGGCACCATTCAAATGATGATGGATTCATTTTCCAGACAGTCTTCCAAACAAAGTCAGTCTTATCTCTGATTTGAGTCAGTGTATTTGTGTCTGATTGTTTGTGTGTGGGTCTGGGATAACATGTTTTTAACATCTCACATCCTTCTTTCTGAAAAGAACATTCTCAGAAAGGATCATTTTTGTGTATGCTTTATGAGACTGATCCAGAACACCCCTCTCATTACCTCTGGTGTGTGAGTGAGAGACTTATTGAGTCTCAAAATGGATACACAGCAATGATAACAGCAATATCCTGGCAACCCATGTCGTTGTGCTGTCAGTGAGACTGCTAATAGGGTTAATATGAAAGGGATGAATGGGCATCTTCAGGGCACAACCACAGTTCAGATTGCATAAACATTTCCATCAAACATTGGGTTGTGTCTGTTATTTGTTTAGATGTGTGTGTGTGTGTGTGTGTGTGTGTGTGTGTGTGTGTGTGTGTTTCAGTGAAAGACAGAGAAATGCAGGCTCTATGAGTGGACCAACTTGGCATTCACCTCAGTGCGCGCACGCACACACACACACGCCATTCTTAATTGGCAGTCCTGGAGAAAGTCCAGGCAAACTAACACTGCATAGATGTCATACAAAGGTTATCTGGTGCCCCAATGGGAAACAGATCTGCTACAAGCAGTGATTTTAATCATCTCAGTGTCAAGAGCCAAAAAGCAAGACTGCATTTTGCATTTTAAAAGGTCTGTTGCAAAGAAAAAAATGTGCGTGATGACTTCATGACCGTATTTCTTTTCTATGGTTACTTTTTAATGTAAATGAAACAAAAATAAAATTGGATAATTTTTAAAGTTACACTAACAGTGCCAGCACATTGAGTTTTATACTGCACCTGCTGTGTTTCAACAGAGGGTCTTCAGTTCAGCTCTGCCAGTGTGTGCCTGTGTGTGTGTGTGTGTGTGTGTGTGTGTGGTAGCTGAATTGGAGTTCATTAGTCAAGGCAATGTTTGTTCTGTCAAAAGTTAAGCAAAGCTCAGCAGATGAAGGTACAGCATAGAGACGAGACTTTGCAGTGAAACAAAATTTATCTCAAGTTCAAGTGCATGCACACACACACACACACACTCACACACACACACACTCACCTGGCAGTGTTTGAGTATGAGTGCGGTTTGGTCTTTCACTGTGCGACATTTTCACATTCAGTTTAGTATTTTTTGCACATAAAAATTGCATAACTCTACATTTTCCCTGCATCATGATGCTTTCTTTTCCCATATGTTTCTACTTAGACAATGATAGTCATATAATATTAAGAATTTATTAGTATTTTGCATTGCAAATATGAAAAAAAACTTTCTGGTTACAGTATTTCAAATAAAGATTCAGTTATTACCTTCTTTATTAGATAGATAGATAGATAGATACTTTATCGATCCTGAGGGAAATTCAAAATTATTGGAAATCTACATCATCTATTGAATCCAAGAATAAAGGTTAATGAAGATAACATACATTTAGTTCATAAGCTGAATAGCTGAATTGGGCTCGTGCTCTTCTGACCTCCTTTACCCAAAATGTTCTCCAGCTGTTCTGTCACTCAAGATTAATGTGCATGCAACGCAAATATGCACACATTAAATCTGCGCCCACTTGTACCCGCACCCATGCATGTACTCATAACTTTATAAAGACGAATACCCACAAAAGTAGTGCTCGAGACGTTTGAGCTTTAATGACTGGCTCTGACTAAATGATTGCCAGTTAACTGTTTTTTTCTTGGTAAACTTCTTGGCAGTGAACTTGAGCCTTCCATGACTGAGATATAAATGACTCACTTGAAAAGTGTGCATCATCTTATCGTGCATCAGTATTCAAACATGGTGTCTGAGAGAGCAAGGCTGAAAAAGAGACAGTGTGACTCTTGCCCATGCAGGTTCACACTGTTACATTGAACTTTTGTACTCCACTTCATCTATTTACAGGACAACATGCCTGAAGAGGAGAATTATGATGAGCTCTGAAAGCAGGTATTTGTGTCATACACACTCTCTCTGAAGATGCAAAACTGCAATACTGGGCAGAGGATGCAGCTGCTGTGTACTTCCTGTGTTTTAGTTTTGGTTTATTAACTTAGTACCTGTCCTATCAACCCATCTGGCCTCCTGCCTGCCTGCCAGGACTCAGTATGTGATTAAACACAATGAGTAAATGGAGCAGAAGTACAAACACTGCAGTCTGCACATTTATCCTGAGAAAGCTGTTGGACCTCCATGAAAAAATGCAGCGACCCACACACCCCTCCATTAAGGCCAGTCACTCCCACACCGCATGCCTGTGTGGATGGAGGGAGAGGAGGAAAGAGAGAAATTTGGCTAGGGGAGAAAGTTAGAGGAGAAGAGAGACGTGACAGTCCACATGTGTTTGGAAGACCTTAAGAAGTTCCCCTTTTGGCTGTTGACTCACCGGTGAGGAAACCAGTTTAAACACATATGCATTTACAAAGTATCAAGGGTAACTTGAGGGTTCAGACCTTTCATCAGTACACATTTGGTCAGGTCAAGGCTGCAGACCTTATTTTTCATTAGAGACAGGAGAATAACAATGACAAGATTTGAACAGTCCACGAATACAACGCCCTATAGATCCAGTCTCGAAGCTCCAGTTCACTGCTGCATGTCCTATGTCGTGCAAACAAGAGATAGCAAGAAGTAAAGAAAGAAAGAAAGAAAGAAAGAAAGAAAGAAAGAAAGAAAGAAAGATATGACTGGGAGAGAGATGGGGAAAGAAACACAGGAAAAAAAACTGAGAGATCAGAGTTTGTCTGGAAAACACAACCAGAGGATGTCAGGGCAGAGGTAGCTTTGCTCGTCCCTGTTTCCATGACAACGTGAATGTGCTGTCAGCGCAGTGACGCCAGTTGGGAGCATTACGCTGCGGCCGTGCTGACATGAGCCACACGTGCCAATGCCCAGCTGACAGCTCTGAGCATACGCCAGCGTCTATTCATAGCACCTAAGTGACACCCGGGAGGGACACAGGCAGCCCGGAGTGTGGGCCAAGGAGGCCAGGGATCTGAACCTGGGCGGCCGCTAACCCAGGACTGGATGGCACCCCTTGATGGACTTAGATGGATGCATGGAGGGTTTATGTCATCTTCTTTCTGATCTTGTTCCACACTGACAAAAAGTGACACCTGGTCCCTCAGTCATCACAAAGAATTACACAAATACCATCTTTTTTTGAGGTCCCGAAACATATGCGCATGCATAACGTGTGCATATGTTTGTGGAAAACGTCCACAAATAGGAAAGCAGTCCGCACAAACCTAGTCTCTTCAGTATCTGAGTTTAGTAGGTACTAACACAGGTAAGGAGGATATTGACAAGTTTTGAGGGAGCACCCCCCCCACCTCCCAGCCAATCAGATTAGGGACCAGTAGTTGAGTAATATGTAGAAAAGTAGTGACCCACCACTTCCTGCTTTCTCTGTTTCTGACTCATTCAGTCATTACAACATAATTTTAGTCATATTTCCTCTTTTATAGTGTAGTCTTTAATGGAAAAACAATGTCTTCTACCTTTTGTCTTCAAAGTCACATCAAAGCAAACCATCTGTATGCAAGAACATGTAAGAACTGTTCTACTTAACACCTACTGATGGCAAATGCTACAACCACTCAGAAAATTAACAGAAAGAATTTGTTGAAATCCTCTGGAATCTGCTTTTTCTGACATGCCTAAGTAAAATTTCATTTAAAACTGAATATCAAAATAAAATCTAATAAAATAATTGCTTATGAATTACACAAAGTGTCACAAAGTCAAGGATTAATCATTTTTCTGAGTATGGCTTCATGTGAGACCGATTCACTTTCACACCACACAGCCCAGAAAGTGGTACAGTTGGTAAGAGGGCTGGAAACACCAAGTCAGTGCCTCCTTTGTTAGCGATTGTTCAAGCTCAATTGGTGCTTCTGTAACACTGCTTTGTCTGAGAGATCAGGCTGAAGAATAGCAGAGACTCGAGGCCCATTGTGGTCGGTCAGCACCCAATGTTAGATGACATTGTGGTCATTCGATGGCTGGTGTCAAAGGCCATTGTGGCTCCTGACATGTCACGGTGGAGGTACAGAGTTGCTGAGTGAAATTGATCTGAGTGGGACAAAGATTTTTTTGTGTGCGTGTTGGTTTTGTATTGTTTGTTTATGTGCGCACATGTGCTTGTATGCGTTTGTGTGTATGTGTGTGTCTGTCTGTCTGTCTGTCTGTGCTGCGTGCTGTGTTTGTTTGTCGAAATTCAGCCGACGCAGGCCTTTCACACCCCTGAGATCAGCAGTTTGACCCCTCAGAAGAGAGACCGACAGAGAGCGGGGAGAACACGGTGTGGACGCCCCCATTATGCCCCTATTGTGCCCATGTGGCAGCATCAACAGTGCTATAGCAGAGGCCACTGGCAATCAAAAAGTGCTGTACAAGACACTTTAAAATAAAGGTTCAGTACACCTGTGTGCCATGAAGCAGACACTGGACAAAGAGCTCATGCTGCATACACACAGTCATATGACTCTCAGTGTATGTCAGCAAAACTCGCAGTAAAAGTTCTTCCCAAGGATCTTTACTATAGCATCACCTGTTTTTGTGAATGTGTGATGTTTCTCATGCCTGTTGGCCACAGCCTGAGGACTGTTGCCTAGGAGTCGCATGCACGCTGAGTTGGGAGCAAACCCGGGCTGGTTGCTTCGTTCCCCTCACACAACAATGGCTGTTTCAGATGCTTGGCTGAGCAGGAGTCTCAGAGAATTTGTGTGTGTGTGTTGGAGGGGGGGGGGGGCTCACAGGCCCTCAGTTGTCTGACATTTACTCTTTTGCCAAGTTCAACATGCGCACAAAAAGAAAGATATTTTTACCCAAATCCTGAAGATGAGACTGATGCTGAAATGCTTTTCTGGCAGCTCAGGCAAACACATCAAGACTGAAAACTGAATGACAGGGCATTTTGTTCTTGTTATGTCATTTTGTACATTGCCATCCTGCCACTGCTTGTTTACAAGTGGAAGTTTAAGGCTTTGTAATATAACTGAGTACAACAAAACCTTGAAAACACCAACAGTCTCTACGCTTCACATGGGCTGTCAGGCTGTGTGAAGCTGTGTTGCCAAGTGTTGCCAAGATAAGCTGAAATCTGACTGGAAGGTTATTATTTTAGAAAACTAGAGTGACTGAAGAAGAGATGCAATAACACATCTCTATATGCTCCTATTACTGCTGTCATGATGCCAGTGAGTAATTTGTTCCAGAGGAGATGCTGTGCTTTTACCAGGCATCTCCGGGGTGTCAGCAGTTTGGCCACTTAAGAATGTGTTCAAAACAATGAACCTTCATTGTTTATGTCTACATATTAACACCAGTAAGACTCAAGTTGGGCAAATAAACAGACACATGGCAGATGATTGACAGTGTGATTAATAGTTTCCACAGTCTCTGCACTGAACAGTGGCTGTGGGCATCATCCTCCCTGAGGGTGGCGACCTGCTGTACTGCATAACAGTGTTTTACAAGACTTGAACATCCACCCAAATAGTTTTGAGATGAACTGGGTGGGTAGCTGTAAGGATAAAAACAAAGGTGTGAAACATAAATGCAAAGTGAATTGTGTAACGTTATGCACCATTGCACAAACAGGCAGACTCAGCAGGTGGACTTGAAGGATGTCAGCAGTGTGGCCGACAGAGCGGAGAGGAACCGCTTTAACACATCCTCCTGTGAACTTTCACATCATGTGAATATGAGTATTGTTGTTTTTATAGCACCTGATGTGTCACACTGGACTGGGGATCAGGTGGCAACAGACAAGTTATTTTCATTATTGATTAATCTGACAACTTTTCTTCAAAAATATTCTTAAAAAATCTCAATGCATCTAAAAAAAAGGTTTCTGAAAAGCTGCTCATCGCAACAATCATATCATAACCATTTCCCCAGTGCCTACAGGTATAATACAGGTTTTCCTCCGGCTCCTCGCCGTACGCACCGTTCGGCACGGAGGCTGGCACTCTCTCCTCTTTATGAATGGATGGGTGTGGCACTGCTGACTAGCAATGAGGCTGTCGTCACTGCGCTCGCTGATAGACGCTGGCGTGCTGTGGGTGAAGGCTGGTCTAGAGTGAAACATAACTGGGCTCTGCCGCCGTTTGGGAGAGGCAACAAGAGAAGGAAAAGGGGAGGAGAGGAGAAAGAGGGACAGAGAGAGAGAGAGAGAGAGAGAGAGGGGAGAGACAGAGAGAGAAAGAGACAGAGACGGCGGCGTCAGCCCACTCCCAAGCGAGGACTGAACTTCTGGCGAGAAATTTGGTGAGATAGGGGGCTTGGATAAAAACAAGGGCGCGGTAGAACCAAAGGCAAACGGACTTTTATTTTACTATTGCATTTATGGTATGTCAATTTTAACATGGGAAGTAAACATATCACATAAATCGGAATCATTAGAGATGAGATCAGACGAATGTGAAGAAAATGAAATGCATGGTAGCAGATTTAAAAAAAAAAAGTGGAAAAATCGCTCGTGCGTCTGTGATGCAAAGTCAGTGTCGAATCATTATTTAAGAAAAGGTTCACTCTGCCATGACGGCCAGCGCTGCCGTGCACAAGCAAACAAACAGACAGACAAAAGAAAGTCGAGGCAAGGGTCTCCTCCTCCATGTGCTCCCTCCTTGGAGGTGTGACAGAAACAACAAAGGGACGCGGAAAAAAAAAACTCGCATCAGGACCACAGGCGGACAACAGCCCAGACAGATCGGAGAGCACAATAGCGAGAGGGTGGGGGGCTGCAAACAAGAGCATGTCTGCAGGTTTTGCAATATGCAGCAGTCTTCATGTAATTACATTCCTCCTGGCGTCTCTCGGCTGCAACAGTCGGGACTGTTTTTCTTCTGTCAGTTCTGGCAGATCTTCACCAAACACGCGCATTTAGAAACGAAGCCGATAATTTGAGGACGATAAAAGTCCGGGCTGAAACGGAGCAAGTGTTAAAACATGTGAGTTATGATTAGATGTTGTCATCCAGAGGAATGCTGTGAAGTGATCGCATGTGTTTGTGCCTTGCAGTTTAATGGGGAGAAGCAAGAGACGAGCGCTGCCCAGAATAAACTGAGAGGTGCGAGCTGAAAAGTGGACGTCGAGGCGAAAGAGACCCGAACTGATTCCCGAGGTGAATGTCTTTCAAAGGTAGGAGCCATGGGGATTATTACACACGGGCTGCGCCGCGTTTTAACTTGTGATGTAAACTGTATACGCCCGCAATAAAACGGTCAGACCGCGTGTGGACCGATCACACGGGTCGAACGGCCGCTCTGTTCGGAGTTTGGGTCTTTCAACTGTTTTAATTATCGACAACGTTGTCTGGTTCTGGTTAACATCGTTTATTAAGCTTATATCAGCTAAGACGACTTAGTTCTATTTCTGCCTATATTTGAAAAATCTTATAAAGTGATGAAAAGCCACTTATCTTTTTAACGCAGAGAACGGGGTAAAAATGAAAGTTTATAAAACCAATGTGGGGGTGTGACCTTAAGTCAACCCCCAGACAAAATTTGCACAACACTGATAAAAGTCATGTGGTTTCTGACCTAAAAGGTCAGTTTTGGCAAACCGACTTACAACTTCTTTTTTTTCTTGCCACAAAATGATATTCAAGAGGTATCATGCAATGTTACAATGAGGAAAGAGACAATACAAATGACTTTCTCAGGGTTGCTTAAATTTCAGAAATCAATATAATAACCTATGCAGTCAATATCGTAGGTCCATTTTGAGAAATTCTGCCATAATACTTAAATGTTGACACTGTCCGTATCATCTCACCAGAAGCGTCTCACACGTTATTTTCACGTGGGAATATTTAATAAAAAGGCTGCTTTAGGTAACCGTCTTTGGCTCTGCTCAGGTCTGTCTTACAGAACTTTAAGCATGCTTTCTCTGGGGTGACCGTAATCAATCACTTTGCACATTTCAGCAGTTTAGATTGCCTGTCTTAGCTCTCCAACACCTGCAGCCTGGACGAGAGAGTCCAGCTTGAGGGCACAGCTGACTCACTCAGTGTCTACAGAGTCAAACAAAGTCCACTAAAGCACACAAAGGCCAAAATGTGGAAGGAAAATGACCACTAGAGTTTAATATTTCCATTTTTTGTTCCTTTTGCGATTATAATTTTTCCTATGCTGTCAGCAGAGCACAGAAGGTGGGCGTGTAGAAGTGTGTGTGTGTGTGTGTGTGACTGATAGAGTTGACATCAGTTTCTCTGCTCTGTCCCACTCCTCCTATGTTTTTCTATCAGCTGTGGAATTTGAACCATTCTTCCTTTGGGGCGAGGCCTGTCCTTCCTAGGTTGAATACAGTGTAGACTGCAAGTGTGTGTGTGTGTGTGTGTGTGTGTGTGTGTGGGTAACTGGGGCTTTCCAGAAGGGTTGCACACCAAACATTCCTGGCTGCTGGATGACCGACTAGTGGGCCAAGTCCGCACAGCTGGGAGTAATATAAGAAGCTGTGTCTTTGTGTGAGTTGTGCAATATTGCACACACATCGATGGTCACACGCACACACACACACACACTGATGCACAGAAACACACACACAACAGAGTCTGCTTTGAGCCCACACCTCTCCTCAGCTGGATCCAGCATGACTGGAATGACAGCTTGTATGGAGATGCATGTACGTCTGCGTGTGTGTACGCAAAGCTGGAAAGTTGTAATTATTAAAGTTCCTCATAGATCCTCATTGTGCGATGCTTAAATGCATGCATGCATACACACACACACACACATCCTTGGACACCAACACAGACATTCATGCATAGAAAAGGAAAAACAAAAACAGACTCTCACAGTCACCATACAACAGTGTCTTCTTCTCTTACCAGCACCACATGATGTTTGTCCTCTTAAGTAAGTTTTGGAGGGAGCGAAAGCGTGGCGGTGGGGAGCAAGAGGGCGGGAGAAGCAAGCGATTGTACTGGCGATGGCAACTGTACAGTTTGTTTCTGTCTTACTGGCTGCCTCTTTGGTCGTCTTTTAAACAGGGTGTCAGTGAGCAAAGAATATGTATGCAAGAGCAGAAAGCAGAGCCTGCAGGCGAGGGGAAAGTTAAAGAACATAGGCCTTGTGTGCTGAGAGAAGAGAAAAGAAGGGAAGAGAAGAGAAAAGAAGAGAAGAGAAGAAATTAATGAATAAAAGAGCAATTGCGCTGAGCAGAGTAGAAAGCATGGAGGAAAAAGGAGTTCAGATTCAGATTCTGAGGAAGAGGGACACGAAGGGGTTTTGGCTGAGGGGAAACTGGAGCAGAGAGCAGGCTGGGGGAGTGAGAAAGAGAAATCAAGAGGAAGTGAGAGAGTGTGTCAGGCACTGGATTGCATTTGACTGTAAACATGATGAATCAAAGGACAAAACGCATTGCTTGAACCCCTTTTAACCTTGCATCTTTCTGGCAAAGTTTTAAATTGACGAAATGGATTAGAAGCAGTTAACCGTCCTCCTGCTTCCCTCCAGGGTGCAGAAAAGGCTCAAGGCTTTCCCAACTCAACTTGTTCAGAACCGATTCCACATGTAAAACTTCTTTGAACATCTGTCTTAGCTTCCTCTAATGTGGTTATCCGCCGTGCTGTGTCGATAGCACTCCCACTCCCACTCCCACTCATTCTGTTTAAACTGTATGTGTGTGTGTGATTAGCTTTTTGGGCCTGTGCAGCTGCTCTGAATTACAGTGAGCAAACAAATGTCCAGTCCACTAAACAGTACAAATGCTACTGCTATAAAATCAAGCACATATGCCTGCAACTGGCTTTAGTACGTATTCCTAACACTCTGTGTGTCTGTTTAACCTGATTTCATGTAGACTTGCAGGAGGTAAAGCACACCTTGTGAGGCCAGACAACTGATGTGTGAGGGAATGATATGTTTTTGGTGTTGAGGCTTTGATAAGAAGGTGTTGCATCCCCAGCGAGGACAGGACGGGGCAGTTCCAGACAAGGATGGTGAGAAGAGATAAGAGTGCACGTTCACATTCGAGGAGGGTGTCTTCATCCGTTCAGACAGCTCCAGGATGGTCTGAGGCCAGGGTCTGTCAGGGGCCTGTGTACAGAGATACAGGACGGCTGCACTGATAGCTGATAGGGCGCGTGCTTGTCAACAGAATATGGGGAAAGAGTTCTGGGCCAAAGGTTTTACTCAGCAAGAATTCTTTCAATGTTGGTATAGTCAAAGTTTTTGGAATTAATTAACAAAATTTACACACAATATTCGGTGTGTATGTCAAAATCCACGTGAACAAAACTCAACTTTAGTGGTAGTTTCTTGCCTTTAGGAAACTTTGCCTGGCAGCGTGTTCTACACTGCCTGGCTTCAGAATGACAGATCACCACAGGGCTACACGGGGTCAGGGTTGCCTCGTGCTCCCGCCATGGAGGAATGAGACGGTTCTTTGACAGAAAATGGTTGATGGATTGATATTATAGTCAAAACAGCATCTGACAAGAGGTTCTGAGGTTTGAGTCTTGAGTACAGACGATTACTGCTGCTATATTTCTAGTACATGAAACACACACAGTGATTATTTCTGCCTCTGAGCTCTGTTTCATTCCACCAAATCTATGTTATTTACTGAGTTCCCATTTGCGGGTACTTGCATGTGTGTGCGTTTGCATGTGTGCTCGGAAAGAGACGGTGTGTTGAGCCATAGATACCACGAGGCGCAGCTTGGTTGCTTGGCTGTAGCTCCTCTCTGTTTATGCTCTTGTTTGTGTTTATGTGTGTGTGCGTGTGCTTCTGCATATCATGGTGTTGAGGTAGTGATGTATCACTGCAACAAATATATCTTCCTGCCTATCTGCATGTGATTATGCATGCATATTTTTGTATGTGTGCAACTCTGTATGCAATTTGATCCCTGGGTGTCTCTTTCTTTAGCATCTGCTCCTCTCATTTGTGGCGGAAAGCCGATCCCCTTGGGTGAATTGGCTCCAAAGTCATATGACTAAGAATATGCCAACTAGGTATTCAAGTCTGTGTGTGTGCTGCAATCACAGACTGCATTTCACGCTATAGGAGGTCGCCTGAGGACTTTAAAAAGATAGTTATGTATGTAATGTGCTGCTCATTTGAGGTTGGATGGGTGTGGTTGTGCTTGCATCCCCTACAGGACTCAGGAGTCTGACCCACACACTAACTACTTCCCATGTCTGTATGGGACCAAACAGCCCCATATGTCTGGCTTCTGTGTTGTTCACACGCAGCGGTAATCTCTAGCGGGTCTCATTTTCAGCGCCTGCGAGCCTTGGCTGTCTCTTTATCTTCCTGTTTGTTTTCCCGTTTCTCGTCTGCCCGTCTATCCACCTGTCTTCCTGTAATGACGGCAACTCACATCCCATCGCACACACACTGTTCAGCGGCTTCGGCTTTCATTAATTGAGATTTAAGAAACCCCAGTCAGCACCCTCAGAAAGAACAGCGATTGGCTGTGATTGTGCTGAGCGAGAGTGAGGCACACAGAGGGAGAGTTTGTTCACAGTTCCATATTCTTCTTCGTCCATGAGACAGACAGAGACAGAGAGTGTGTGAACATGGGCCACAACATGTGTCTCTGTCTCACTTCTCTAGTATGAGCTGGAGGCTCTGAACTAAGCTGTAGTGAGAGAAACACCCAAGGGTGCCATTCCTGCCAATCAGGGTCAGACCAGTTTCTTGACCAATTTGGCCAAGCCACTCATGAAACCACAAGTTTTGAATCTGTAATTGTGTTAGAACATGTACTCATATCATTGTGCATGCCCACATGTCAAGGTGTTTCCCTTCACATCTATTTTTGTACGTACGCGCTGTTTGTCTTCATGCTCGTAATCGCCCACACGCCATTTGATCGAGGGCTGCCTGATTTTTGCAGTTTCAGGAGGCTGATGCAACCAGGCCGACACTCTTGTCTCTCCCTCACAGTCAGTGTTTGTCTGACTCCAGTCTCTGTGGTTTGCTCCTCCATGAAAATCTGAAATTGACTCACAAGTGTTGTGTGGTTTGGTTAGCCAGTTTCAGCTTGGTTCTAATTTTAGTTATTGCATACTTAGGGACCTTTCCCTTAATTTAAGCAAATTGACTGAATAAAACTTCAAAGTCATGTTTCTTCTCTGCTTTCATTGAGGGATTTTTTTCAGTAAACCAGACTCCATTAGAAATGAAATTCAGAGTAAGCGTGATGAAATGTAAACTAACCATATTTGTAATTGTAAACGAGTACAGTTAAAGGGAAACACACTGAAAGCTGGTAAAATTTTGTGAGTTATAGTTTGTACATCCATGTGGATATTAAATCACTTTGGAAACCAGACAGTTTTTAAATTGTCCTGCAGTCTGGCAATGAACTAATCTCCCTCTTTGTTTCACTCTCTGCCTCTCACTGGAATACATCTCTCTCATTTCAACATTAATATTTAATCAGTATCATCAGTATCTTTCTATTTAATATCATGTGTATCTTAATGCGGATGCACTTCTCAACAGAGCTTGTGTTATGCAAAAATATTGACTTTCTGTATGCTCCATTGTGGATGTTAGGGCTTACTGTTAAATTGCCTTTTACTTCCCCCTCGATGCGATGATCAATAATACAATGGGGACATTCTGTATATCTAAACTGGATGGTTAAAAGCCATAAAGAATTACGCAGGACATTTTGAGAATTTACACTTTGTGTTTAAATTGCCAGAGTATCCCAGGGTGTTTCATCTGAACTTTTTCCCTGGTCCGAATGACCTCTGTTCACAAGTGGTGAGGATTAGCTGGGATCAACTGTAATGCACCATCCAAAAGAGCTTCTACCCCACTGCCCCTTGCCCTTATTTAAATGATTAAAGACGGTGTGGCAGCGCTGCAGTTTGGCAAGCAAGTGACATGTGGTCACAGTGTGCGGTGACTATTGTACGCCGGTTGTGTCACTGGCCCATGACACAGCAGAGCGGAAATAACTGGACACCAGTATAGATTTTTCCATCACACTATTTTAGGATGTCTGCTGTGCGTAGTGTCAGTCAGTTATGCATGTGTGCAGTGTGCATGCATGTTCAGTATTGTTTAACAATAGCCCCACAGTTTGAGATACAGTCCTAGCTCCATTTCAACAGACTGAAACAGTGTGTGAGGGTGTTGAATTCCACTGCTGTCAGGTGAAAATCATCTCTCTGCTTTTGGTGATTTTTTTTGTGTGTTTTCAGAGCAGCTGAGGGATTACATGGCTCCTGAGAAAATCCTTTGACCTACCAGGGTTCTAAAACCACCCCAGAGTCCTATTGGATAACATCAAAACTGCACTGCCATTGAAACAAATGATTTTTGCTCTGTCTGTGAGATGCAAGGTTTTCACCTCACAACAGGTTTGTTTTTGTTTGTGCAAGTGCAATACAATATGAGGAACTCTTACTAACGGAGCAGCACAAATGGATAAACAACATGCAGGCTATTTGAAGTAAACACAACAAAGGACTTTCCTGTTATGCCTCAGCTCTCTGTAATGTGGTTTATTCTTCTGTCTGTGTCTCAGTCTGTCTGTGATTTTTGCTTTTTACACTCCTGTTCTTTCCCTCCCCTCCGTTTCCTCCTCTATTTCTGTATCTGTTTTAAATAGAGGCAGACTGATACTGGAGTTTGTAGCCTGATATAAATCTAGATATTTAGGATTAGTCGTGTTGAAAATGGACAACACATTGGTAGATGTTATTGTTTCATATTAATACAAAAAGCTAGCTATAGAGTTCTAGACTACAGTTTCATTTTCCACATCTGGCAACATATGCAGCAATACTTATGTGTTGTATCTTTGATTAAAGCAGCATGCAGACTGTAGTTTTCAAGGCCTACAGAGCAGCTCCCCAATAGAATTGTTGTCCTTAAATTATTCAAATAAAATAATGATTCATCACTGGTGACATTTATGCAACCTGTGATTAAGGATCCCAGGCAGACTTTGCTTCATTTCAAGGGTTCACAAAGGGTTGGGAACCTCGGCTGTACAGTGCTTTGCAGAGTGTCCTGGGTTGATGTACTGATTGTGTGCAGTGTGATCTCGGCAGGGCTGCAGCTCTGCTTCTCTGTGCCAGATTGAAGTCCAGAGGTGTTTGACTTGGCTTCACTCTCTGTTTGATCAGGCTGTTTCTGGGATACTGACTGACCTATGCTGAGGCCAAATGCATCTCTCTGCTCACAATGCTTAGCATTTTCTCTTTGCTCCTGGCCAACCTCCAGGTTACTGTCACTTTGGTCTGAACTTTGCACAATTTCATTCTGTTACATTCTGTTATACATTATTAAAGAGTTATCGAGCGATGTGACTGTCCCTTTATGTAACTTAAATGACATTTTCTCTTCCTGTCCTATACTTGAGAGGAATGAGAGCTCGGTTTTCCCTCACTCACCTTTTTCCCGTTTGTGGTCTGATCTCAAGTCCAGTCCAAAGTTCAGAGCCTCACCAGAGTGTGAGAGGCTGCCGATCTGTCTGAGGTTCAGCGAGGTCACCAACATTTCTCAACATCACCACAGGTAGCAATGAGGTGTCAATGCCTGCATCACTGGAAAGACATTCTGGCAAATTACAAATTACAGTACTTTGTTGTTTGCTGCTCATTGATCTGCCATTAGTGGTGCGGTCAATAATGCTCCTAAAGGTACCTTGCAGTGCTTTAGAGCATGATAATGGTAATCTTACTGAAGTGAAACAGAACGAATGTATCTGCTTGGTCAGCTGAGGGCTTTCACAGAGGAAATTCTCCCCCATAAACACTATTGCAGTCTGTTAAACACATCACAACAAACAACAATTTGAAATGTAGCTTGTATTTTTATTGTTTGGTGGCATGTTATCTTTTTCCTGTAAATATATGACCAAAGTGATGTGGCGACTTTCATACCAGGAGTATTAATAAGCCAGCCACAGTGAGGTTTAATAGCTTTTCAGGCGCCCAACAGGTCATCAGCAAACACAAGCCTCAGTCCCTGGTATTAAAAAGAGACAGCAGACAACACTAAAGTAAAAACTAGAAGAAGGCCAAATGCAAAAAGTCTGACACCTACAGTTTCTTTTTTTCTTTTTTTTTTTTTTACACAGGCTAAAAAGTAATTTTAATATCCTATCCAATACCCTTTCCTTGTCATCATCATGTTAATCCAGGAACAAATTATCCCATTTAAGACACTTTGCAGGTAGTCCATGATAAGCTCACCTCTTATCCCTGCTGATGGATTTTCAAAAGGACATATTAAAAAGTTACTAGGGAATATATCTGGCGGATTAAATCAATTTCAAACTGTTGCTGAACCCACGATGTATCTGGGTAGGTGTTACACATCTAATCAGGTGCGGCACAGGGAACATGTTCAGTGGATTACACTTGTTAAACTTGTTCAAAGCATGATATAGCAGAGATGTTTGACATTGTTATGACCTCAGTGAGTCAGAATCCCACAATTAACCAGGATTTATTCTCTGTTCTCCAGTGTGTTCTTTTGTCTCTACTTTGGTGTCAGTCTCAAAAGCAGCTGTGAGGAGTTTTGCAGTTTTTTTGTTTGTTTGTTTTTTGTTTTTCTCACCACAGATAACACTGGACCACATGAATACTGATGCACTGCTTAATACAGACCCAGATAGCGTCCATATTCTCCGTAGGGATTTTAGATTGGGCCCACAGGTCCACCTACAAGATCACACCAGACTTTCAGTCTCTCCATTTTCCTTTCACAGTGGTAGTCTTTGGCTGCTTCTGCAGTCCTTATAAGCCAAGACCTGCTGACGTCGTTTCCCTCGCTAACCTTTCCCCAGCTTCCTAACTTTATCCTACCTCTGGCCTTATATTAATTTCCTTCCTGATCTCCATCCCCATTTCCGTATCTGTCTCAATCCTCAGCCTGATTCTCACACCCCACTTTGACGTCATCTCCTACCAGGCCATTGACCTAAGCACCTACCTCATCTTCATCCCTTTAATGCCCTTAGACCTGCATAGCCAATGAATGCATCAAGCCCCTAACTGGTTCCAGTACTCACTTCCCAAGGTAATTAAAGTGATCTTTTCACTTTGCTGGAGCTTTAATTGCCTGTATCTAGATCGTGTATCTCTTTATGAGTCAGCCAGCCACTGTGATTTACACAGAATCTTTGCATTTTAATGTGTAATTTAAAGTGCAAATATATATTGTTGCTCTCCTGTTGCTTTTAAATTAGGTAAACCCCTACATCTAATATATGTAGCAGAATATGAACTGTGCTTGAAGAGGACATTACTTCTCTCAACAAAAGGAAACACTTCAGATTTTAAATATCTGCTTAGATTCAAAGGTGCTAATTTTCCAGCAACGTGAACTATCACTTTAAGAGTTTGCAGCTGAAGAGAGCCTTAATAAGATTAGCCCTGCCACTTGACAGCCATGGCTTAAGAGGCACCTCTACTGACCTGTGTGTCTCCATCCAGCAGAGAGTGTGCATTTGTTTGTGTGTGTTTATGTGATTTTTAAATTGTGTTTGTTCGTGGTAGAGCTTGTTAACTTGTGTCTGTTTGTTTGATTTGATGCAAAAACCTGAAATCTTATTTCGGTGCCAGTCCATGTCTTTATATGTCTGTTTGTGAACTTGGGCATAGCAGGACAAGCCTGACGTGTCCATGCAACTTCATTCCCCTCAAGTCAGAAAGCAGATGGTGTATCATGACTTCAGGCTGCCTCTGCTATGCACCGTTTATCTTTATCGTGGAAGATTTGTGCCACTCAAGAATTTAGAGCATCCACTCAAACCTTCAGCCTCTGGAAACCCCCCGTGTACCTTGTCCAACTCCAGACAGTCCCCTTTCTAGGCTGTGGTTTTAGATAAAAAATACAGGCAATGATTTTAAACTAACAAGAAAAAAATTCGTAAAACAAAAAGCTCATGGAATCACTGGAATGTCTCATGAAAGTATGTCCTGCTAGATATTTTAACTTCTACCACCAAAGAAGCCATGGCCACAAGAAAACTGGGCTAGTATGGGTGTGGGCTCATGGTGGTGGCAGATGTGTTGTTGGTGGTGCAGGCTAAGTGTGCCAGATGACTCTAAATGGGCAGTTTTGGCAGTCTGAGGGGAGCTACTTAGGGCCAGTGAGGAATATGCAGCGCTGTGTTCTTGCTCATGCAGGCACTGCTTTGAGAGAAGCAGGCACCTCGCTGTGAAACATTTAAGTTGGCATTAATATCACAATCAGAGGTCTGTTTATTTTCAGGCAGCAGGCCTGAGAATAAACACTAAGTGCCCCTCCAACCCTAACCCCACCGTACACCCTCGCCAGCGCTGCCTTTTGTATTGTGCCACCCTGCATCCTTCCCTTCTGTTCAGATATTTCCACTTCCGTCCAGCCTTTGCTCCAGGACCTCAAGCCACTTTACATTCCTGACATATTTCACCAACAGGACCCATCATCACCAGCACAAACTTGACCTGATCATATATCTGTATTGCAGCCAGCAAGCACTTATCTGTGAGTCAGACTCACAAACTGTCATCAGACATTCTGAGGCAATGAGAGAATAATACGTAATGACAAACATGTCAACAGAATGTGTTTCAACTCTTCTGTTTGGGATGCTGGAGAGCTCGGACACAGTTTAATAGCTCATATATCTCAATCTTACCTTATTCTGATTTCTAAGTCTATGACAGCAGCTTATAAGTATGATTTGTACTAAACGACTGATGTTTTGAAAGTTGATTTCCTTTTCAAAAAACGCTGGAATCAAAAATGGAATAACACTTTTGGCTTAATATCATCATTAGAAGTAGCAGTACATGAGGTTATAGTTACCTGCTGAAGTTGTAAAAATCGTGTGCCACAGAGTTTTTGCGAAAGAAATTCAATTTCCATAAAAAGATTAACAAAATGGGTTTGTTTTTAGAAGGCAGAAAACATAAGGATGCATGTCTTTTCTAGCACAAAATAAGAAATAGTGCGTTCAGTTTCTAACTAATGCTCTGTAGCCTTTTGCAAAGTTGGAGTGTTTTTCTTTTTCTGGTGTGAGCAATGGAGTGATGTGCCTTCATTAGGATATAATGAGGTAACAACAGCTGGTCACACACATGGAGTTTTCCAACAGACTGTAGATAAGACAATCTACTGATAATTTAGCGAGTAAACAATATCCCCGGCCTCGTTCTCTCTCGCACTCTGTCTGTCTGTCTCTTTCTGTACTTTCTCTCAGGCCTTATCTGCTGTTGAATGTTTTTCACTTAAACTCACACTCTGCTAACATCCGTCACCCATCACCAAATAGGTGTTGTTACAAGACGCTTGTGTGTGTGTGTGTGTGTGTGTGTGTGAAAGAGAGAGAGAGATGTCAGAAATAAACATAGATATATGTTTATATGTGTGTTTATTTCTGTGCATTTGTCAGTTTTTCACTGATCATTTAGGGATGCCAGTTTCCTACACCCTGTTTTTACTTTAGACTCCACCCGCACCCTTGATGTCTGACATTTGAATTTTTTTAATTTTTTTTTCCAGGGGAACAAATTTAAATTCTTGCATTGTAGCATTTTTTTCTTGTCTCCATCAAAACGAAATGCATGCCAAAATCAACCAACCATGCCGAACAAACAGGCTAATGATTTCATACCGTTGATCTACATGCGTACATGGGGTATGTAATGTTGCTTCATTTGTGTGTATTTGTGTGTGTGTGTGTGTGTGTGCGCGTGCGTCAGGGCCGAAGGTAGAATTTAATCTTTGATACTGTTATCAGTTCCGTGGTGCTCGAGGACTGTTTAGAAGACCCACTGCAGCTCTGACCTACTTGTGTCAGTGTATGTATGTGTTGCATGTGTGTGTTCAACTAAGGATGGGTCAAATGCAGAAGACGAATTCAGTGTGTGTATGTAAAAATATATATACTGCCAATAAAGTTGATTCTTCTTCTTCTTCTTCTTCTGTATGGGGATGCATGTAGACTGTTTTTCATTCAATGTGTGTTGCATGTGTGTGTTTATTGGCGCTTGGGACGGTGTGTGTTTGAGGCAAACTCTCTGTGGACGCAGGGAGTGTGAGAAGCTGGGTGTTTTGACAGCTTTAGAGCAGTTCCAGTACAGGGCTGGGGCAGGGGGTGTGCGGGCCTGTTGGACACTCGGGCGAGCTGGAGAGGTGAGAATAGGGTCAGTGGAGGATTGGACAGGAGGGGATGAGATGAGGGGAAGAGTTTCATTCCAAAATGCTCCATGGCCATAAAAGTGATACCTGATAGCCGTTGCTTAATATTAAAATAAACTTATGATGTCATCTGACATCAGTCCAAGCCAAATGGAATTTGCTTGCGCCATAACCTAAAAGAGAATTTTACCACAACACCAGCATTCACTTCATAAGAACAGGTGTCATCTCTTTTTACACAGTGGATCTTTGATTTCAAATGAAGTCCTTCCTCAGTGTGTGATGGAAAGTGAGATGAATGCATTTGCAGAGGAAAGAAGAAAGTATTATGAAAGGGTACCAGCTGACACTCAAATCGTCGGATTTTTTTTCCTTTGTTTTACAAACACTTTACTAGCATCTAAATGAAATGTAGGAACTGGACGGGAATTGTGATTATGATTTTCTCAACTTGAAAAGTGCTTTCATCTAAATAAAAAAAAAAATTTCAACAAGACATGTCTTCAGTAAAAGGTTGGATGGCGTTGAATACACTTCAGACTAAAGTGAGCGTTTGTCCAAACAGCAGGACACTACTTGTTGAAGTAGTCATGCCAAAGAGTGATCTCAGCTCATTCTAACAAACTTAAATCTCACCAAAGTGTAAAAGCTACGGGAGTAGACTTCCCACACAGTTAATAAAAGAACGATAAAGCTCGTAAACAAAGCCACACAGTTCTTTTTGTACTACTGTAGCTGAAAAGGCCAGGCATCACCTCAGCCTGTGCTGCTTGAGAGTTCTCTCACAAGTGCACCTCTCCAAAAAGGGGCCGCCTCTCCACATTTCTAAGCCCACTCAGTGCCTGCGCTGTTGAACCCCTGCTTTCTCCAGCAGCATTCCAGCCCATCTTTCATGCTGTTTCATTCTGGCCATGCCAGCCGGGTCAGGGGGCAGAGTTTTCTCAGGGCTTCAAGACAACACTGGACAAATGGGTATAAGACACACATCTCCAGTAGTTGCAAATTGAACTCGAGCTTGTTAATTGTGGTGTTGGTGCTGTGCAATTAGACATGTGCTTTTGCATGTTGCGTGCAGGAAATGCATGCAAACATGTGGCTTTTACGAGTTTGTAGGATAGACCGAAGAGTACATTGGTGCAGATTATGGATGCTTTAGAGTGATTCATTAAACACTTTCACACTTGGTATATAGTTTGACAGGCACTGCTGATCTACGCTCAGATCAGATGTTAGCTTTCTGTGCAAGAGACAGCACTGACATCGTGTAGCAGAGAGACTTAAGACTAAACCTCCTTTGTTTCAGAGAGGTCAGTACTAAGTTCTGCCAGTAGATGTCTGTCTTCAGTCTTCCACAGCCATGAAAGAAAGTTGGTCGATCAGACTGTCTGTGGTCCCCACATGGCCAAACACTGCAGAAAGTCTTAAATGAACTGTTAAATAAAATGAAAACCTATTGCAAGTCCTTCTCTCACTTCTCTCACCTCTTATCTCAAGTTGCAGGCATGACTATAATGAAAGACTGAAGGACTCAAAAGGTTTGTGTCTGAAAAACAAGTCGGGGTAAAGTTTTGGGTTGGTTAACATCACATTTACAAAGCAATTTAAGTTAAATTAAAAATAGTTTTCCTGGCAGAATAGTGCCTCTCGGCGATATGGCAGCACTTTCTTCTTCCCGGGTACAGCTTAACATTCCAGCAATGAATTCCCAGACGCTAAGATCTTGGAAAAATATGAGGGTAAAAGGCTGGGTATTTTCCACAGCAATCCAAGATCTGCCTTTTTTTTCCTTGGCTCATGTATTGGCTTTTGTAATACACAAGTGTTGCTATGTGGTGGCTAGTTGCTATGCCTGAACTCCCAGAATAACCATAGAAGAAAAATTCTCTTCATTGCCCATGAGTAATAACCACACTATTGCATCATTTATCTGGTTGTTACTTTTGATTGGAGATGACTTATGTGTATGAGCAAAGATTAAAAATAAATTCGGCATAAACTAGACACATTTAACCATTTGCATTAATTTTGAAAAATATTTGCATGCTTTTAAAATAATGGGCCCTATCCCCTCCGTTTATGATGCTAATAAAGACAGCTGAGAGTCGTAATGACAGCGTCCAGCCGGGGCAGTGGTGGATGTGAGGGCTCCGCAGTCTGAAGGCAGCGTGCTCTGCGGGATGTGGTGAGTTAACAGGATGGGAAGTGCACAGGAACAGGGCGGGGATACTACAAACTCTGCGGGACAGGATTGGCTCTTGCGTTTTTATCTCTGATGACTCCTTAAAGTGCTCCTCCTCAGCTCCAACATCTCACAGACGAGGTCTCAAAAGCGCTTGCTTAGAATGCACCTGAGCTTTCGCTGGGTAATATTTATTCCATCGTCAGTCATTTGACTTTGACTGTTCATAATTAATAAGTCACACAGCGCAAACGAAACTGGAAAGTGAAAACGCCGTGGGTTTAACATGATGTTTTAAATCCACAATGAAAATGTAGTATGATATCACTTTTTCTCAACAGTAGCCTAACTTCCTCTATGCATACGAGTCTATCCTCAGATATGTCGCGACCGTCCAGGTTATGGGACGGTGGCGGTTCAGGTGCGGCGCTGTAAAACAAACCTCTATTTTTCCGACGGCACTTGAATGCAGCGCAAATCGAGACGAGCGACTTGTGTCGTGACGCGCAGACGTGGAGGCGTGCCTCTGATGAAATCAGCTGGGGAAACAACAACACAAAGGGGGGTGGCCCAGACCAGGAAAATCTTTATGCCACTTATGTTTAGATTTCATTCTAACAAGCGTCCGTTTAGAATCGCAGCAGCGTCACATCAGGTCTGCAGCAGCGAGTCGCTATTTGTTGAGGACCGTGAGAAGCCGGATTAGGGAGGCAGCGGGGGGGAAGAAGAGCGGGAGGATGTGACAGGGCAGAGGTCCTGTGCGACGTCCGTAGTTCTGCTGTATGTGCTCTCTGACAAACACAAAGGGACCCCTGCGACCACGTCTTCCTTCTCGTCTTTGTCCGGTTTGGGTGACCGGCTGAACCACCAGCAGAGTGGCATGTGGGTCAATTCCGGAACCGTCGGAAGGTAGGGACCCCTCCTGTAGGGATACTGGGTCACATGCTTCCAGCGCAATGGTTGTTGGACTCAAAGCAATCCACACACCACTAGTGATGTCCTTTACTCTAAAGATACTCGTCAGCTTTATTCCTTCCGTGTTATCATGACTGAGGAGCGCTTAATGGGTTTTTAATCTGCTTTTATATCTATACAATGTCCCTGTAATAATCCCAAAAGCTCTCATATTTCACATGTATTAAATTGTTTAAACATGATATGTTACAGTGGATGATTATTGTTATTTTTTTTTTTAAATCTCACACGTGATTCCCAGACTGCAGTTATAAGAGCGTTTTTGATTCAGTGTTGTAGTGCAGCCGATGGGCACATTACGCAAGACTTATCAACGCATCATTTGGGATGTGGGCTGATATCCACCTGCCTTTTATATCATCGATATGTGACAGACTTCTTGTCACCGCGCTGATGTGTATGCGGGATTTTATCTCCCCATATAAGCATGACGATAAAAAAGATTGTCTGATTTGTTGAATCGGTTTCCCAAAAAAAAAAAAAAAAAAAAATATGAATGAGCCAGGTGGTTATGAATGGCTGCGGGGAGAGGGAGCACACGAGGTGCTTTTCATTGATGAGTGTAGTGATGTTACACCACCGCGCGACAGCATGCGGATTAAAACTGTGACAATAGATAACACGGGGAATCTCACTCCATGAAACTGCACACACACGCGCGCGCGCACGCTGAGCCCGTGTAATGCTGAGCCCGTGGCTGTGACGTCACCAAAGGGCTTGTGTTACGCAGCAGGTGAAGAAGACTCTGCTGGCTGGAAATGAACAGAGAGAGAGGAGTTTTAAGCTGCCTTGATTTCCAGTCATCAGCAATTGATCAGGCTTGCAGGATGTGATTGCGTAAATCATTTTGCGTACTTGTCTTCCACATTGTGCAATCCTTTGGCCAGTGTCCTTTTTCTCCTGAGAAGACATCTATTAATGGCCACCCTATGAGTGCAGCTTCTGTGATTTGTGGAAACACCACCTGTTTAAAATCCACTTGATTATATTCTGTCCATGCATTTCTCTTTGTACATCTTGGTAAAAACTTTTTTTTTCTTTATTTCTCCTGTCACTGCTACTGTTAATGAATCATTGACTGGGGCTTCCATTATGTATAGTGTCAGATGGACCTGGAACAGAGCTCCTTGTTGTCCTGGTTCAGCACTATGCCCAACACTTTGACTGTGTCAACAGCTCTGAGGTAATGTGCAGTGCAGCATTGACAGACTCACATGGAACAGTCAGCCAGCATTATAAGGCTTGCTTGAATGATCCGACCCCTGTGTTATACTGTGTGTATGTCTTTTACGCTTTATGTGCCTGAACCGTGTTAACATGGACTGGAGAGCTTCGATGAGAAAAAGCATTTTGTTCAGTCCTGGTATTGTTAGTGCTAAGGACAGGTCTGATTTATATTCTGGGCCATTTTTAAAGGTATTTTCCATTATGTTTAAATCCCCTGTTGCATTCCCAAAGGAGATATGTGGCCTGGAATATCGTCTTCTGGAAAAAACAGAATTCACCTCCCCATCGACAACTTTACAGTAATATTTGGGTCACTGATTGAGTCCTTTGGCTCAGTGTTACAGAAATTCAGGAGCTAAGGGCGGCTGTCCACAGCTCACAGGGTTGGTTTGTTTGGCTGAGACACTGAACCCTAAATTTCACCCTGCATGGGAGCTCATTGCCATCTGCCATCTGTGAGTGTATGGGTGAGTGACACACTGAATGTTGCTTTGGATGAAAGTACTGTATACATGTAGCCATTTACCAATTGACAGCTCATCTGTTTATTTTTTCAAAAAAGTCCTGGTAAGAAAATAATGAAAATGTCTGAGAAAGTGGGAGAAGTGATGGAAGCTGAGTGAATGACACACCTGCTGGGGGATGTTGTAGAGGAAAATATTCTGTTTTGGAGTGCGGTGTGGACTAGAAACGAGTCAAACAGACATGAGTTAAGACAGCAAGACAGATGGAGTAAAGAGTAGGTGGAAAATATGGATGGGGAGGAGAAGGAGGAGGAGGAGGAGGAAGATGAGGAGGGATAAAGGAAATGAGGGCATCAAGAGAAGCCTTCCTGTGTTTGCAAAGCATTAGTGCAGCACACAGAGGAGAGGAGAAAGACTTTCTCACACAGACGGACATGCTGCTCCCAAAGACCCTCTCCTTCATTAGGACAGAGGCGTACATACCACCGTCTGCCACAGGCCGTGCAGTAATGCCACCATCTGCAGTGGATGAGGCAAGTACGTTCTGGGATGCATGTGCATATATGCATGTCTGTGCTAGTGTTTACTGTCAGCCATCTAGGGAGCCAAGCAGAGGCCACAGACCAAGTTATGTAACTAGTCTGTGCCAGCTGCGCCTGTGGCAGTCACTGTCAAACACCCACATGACACACACACACACTTCTGCCACATACACAAAAGCACACACACCTGAAAAGTAGACACAAGTACGAGTGAGTAGGCGTTTTTGTTGCAAAACTTTTGACAAAAATTAGTTATACAGGAATGAGGTTGCATACATGATTGCACGTGTAACTGCTATTTTCTTCCCCACCAGTTACACATGGACACTTTGACTAAGCAGCCACGCCTGTGATAGCATAAACCCCATAGATCTACGTGAGTGTGAAAGTGTATAAAGTGGGAGGGTATTGGGGTCATTTTTTTGCCAGGCTGGGTGGGAATGGCAGGTAGGAGGCAGCCGGCTTTGTCATGACATTGGGGTGAACTCTAGCCCCAAGGAAGAGGACAAAAAAGAAGCAGATGGGGTCTGTGGAGGGTTTTTGGGATGAGTGGTTGCTGCCAGTTGATCGCAAAAGGTGTTACGTAACAGAGAGATGGAGACAGAGGGGGAAGAGCAAAACGGGTGTGGGAGGGCTGTCTGCTTAATGCTGCTTCTTGATTGCTATCCAGAAAAGCATAAGGCCATTGATAGATAGATAGATAGATAGATAGATGCATAATGTTGAATTTGAAAGAAATAACTGGGAGAGGACAAGGATGAGGGGTGATAAAAGAGAGAGAAAAGAGAGAGAGAAAGAGAGTCGTTACTACAAGACAATGAGTGAAATGAAGGAGGGAATAGCTGTGAGCTGGAGCATTACTTTGGAAGAATAAATGCAGAATGGGAAAGAGAGTGAAGGGGGTTTGTCATCGGGTCAGAAGGATTGGTTGAGTGGGCACAGCTGGGGATAAAGCAGACAGGCCTAGACAGACTGAAGGATAAATGGAAGGATTTTGAGAGGAAGTGATGGGTGAGTATAAAAAAACCAAGATGTCATGAGCTCTGCCATAAGATAGAGCTGTAATCCATCTCCTTATGAACCCCCCCTCCACCACCACCACCCCCTATGGCCTTAAAGCGAAGCCATACTGAGACACAGACTGTCCAAATTATACATGAGCTTCTTTGTCTGTCTGGTCCTCCTGCACTGAACACACACACACACACACACTGACTCAGTCCATGACATTCCAGAGTAAACCAGAGGGTTGGTGTTTGTGTGTCGAGTGGGCGTTTGAGTTGCCGTCACACTGTGCCTATCACTGTGGTCTTGCATGCACCCATCAATATGCCACTATAAGAGTCAGAAATACATGCACAGAGACTGTGACTGAATCTCATTCTCTCTCTCTCACACACACACACACACACACATTTTATTTTTACATTCCAACACTTCTTTGGCCTTGCAACCTCCTATGCTGCCTCATTGGAAAGATGACGCTGGCCAGTGGATGAAGTCTAGACGTCTGTGCACAGTTCACTATAGGTCGTTGGCTAAAAATGAAACTTGAGCTTTACGGCTTCTGTTTCCGCTCCCGTGAGCTGCACCTCTCTGCTCTCACCGTCTCCGGCTTCTGCTCATCCTTCAGTCATGCAATTAAAAATAATGGTTGTGTGAAAGCTCATGAGATACAAAGCATGAGAGCAGGTGCATATCTATCAAGTGCAGTGATGTGTGAGTTAAACAGTTGTGTTATGTGTGTTGTATGTGTGTACCGACGCATGACCAGACTCTCTGCTCGGAGCCCCATGCAGAGCCTCAGATGGAGGATGATATCTGGGAGCCAGCTGGGTACTCGTGATCCCCCTGAGAAACTGTCCACACCACCACCGATGCTAGCTCCTGGATACATCACTGTTCGCCTCACAGAACGGCCCTAAGCTCATTACCACATGCATGCTCATACACGCACTGACTTCCAGACTCCCATGGGTCAGTAGTTGTTGAGGATCTTAAACTTCACTCTCCTCTGCTGCCTTTTTCTCTATCTGTCTTTCTCTCTTAGAGAAGCACACATTTGACAGTAGATAGAAGCATCAGCAGGAAAAGCTGCCATTTGTTCCCCTGAGCAGCCTCGGTTGTTGTTGGTCTTGCCCTTTTGATCCCTGTGGCATGACTGACTGATTCTAATACTGGGCTGACAGTCCCTCTTTTTCTCTCTAAGACTCTAATAATCCTCTCCCTGCCTTGTCTCTCTTGAAATCCCTTTTGCTTATCTACTGTTGCATTGGAAATGGTGGGAATTAACAATACTAAGCATCCTCTCTCCCTCTCCCTCTGCCTGTCAATGCCTATTTCATTTTTGTTTTGTTCTTCTCATACGTCCTTTGTTACACATTGCGGATGCTACGGAGCCATTTGTTTGGTATGTCAGGCGTCACATTTGGTCTCTCATCTCTTCTTTCCTTATGCAGCACTAAGAAGACCCCTGCTTTGACTGCTGTCATAACCATTAGGCAGATAACTAGATAGATAAGTGCAAATGTTTGATTGCCTGTTTATCTCTTTCTCCTAACTGTAGTTTGTGCTTCTGAAGGTGTTTCAGCCACACAGGTGGCAAGGAAATAAAGGATATTTATATCTCAGAAAGTTCTATGTGTTCCATATGAAGCACTGAGGGAAAAAGCTCTTTGACAGACATTTTTTGTGAGTTTCAGACAGACAGGCGTAGGCTGTCAGAGGGCTGACAGAGGTAGGCTCTCTGTGCTGTACTTCCTGGCTGACGTAACTGGGACTCTGTTTGAAAATATGTTTTTGTTGTTGTTGATGAGGGAAATCAATGAGGTCTCAGGGGGAGAAATAAGTTCTTTATAGCAGCAGTGGCATTATGAGAAGGTTTGTGAGTACATGAAGAGCGGGTCATGGCTGAATAGTAGGGTGCACACATGGCTCATGTGTCTGATGAATAGATGCCATTTTTAGCTGCTGGTGTCTGTCAGTGCTGGACTGAAGTGTTGCACTGGCATCCACGTCAATGGAATAACAAGTGAAGGCCTTTATGAATGTTTCAGATGCTCTATTTATGGGGCCTAGGGGTGGGTCTTTGAACTAGTTGCAAGGACGGATGGACTGATTAGCTGAATACAGCGTCTAACAGTGTGTGTGTGTGTTTGTGTTGGGTGGAGGGGTTTGTTATGCAATAGAGCAGATTCTTCCAGGAATGTTTTAAAAAATTGGTATCAACATGGTATTTTTACATGTCAGAAATGTTTGTAAGCAGTTTATGGAAAGGGGATTTTGATAAGCTTTTCACAGTGATGTTTGTTTTTAAAAGAGGAAGTCAGTTGAGCCGTGCACATAACCACTCTGTCTTGTGATAAGGTTAAGTCCAGAGTTGAAAGGTGGTCCAAGACACTTTTGTTTGTTTCTTTCCTTTGCACAAACCTAAAATAAACATGCTTGACCCCAAAAGAGGAATCAACGCTGCCCCTGGGCTCCTAAATGACCTAAAAAAATAATTGCCAATTCCTTTGTGGAGGATTTATTGTCTGCATTTTGAGCTCCTTTTGATTGTTTGTTTGTTTTTGTTTCTTCACTTTCCATTATGTGAAGCAAAGATGCTATCAATGCAATAAAAGGGGAACAGATACAGAGGAAAGACAGAAGGGGAGAAAAGGAGCTCAAGGGAAGTCTCTTTTTGTCTTTTTCTCTGTGTGTGTGCTGTTACAGAAATAGCTCTGCAGTCCTTCTATTCCTCAGCCTGCGAACCAAGTGTTCTGTTGAGGAGTTTGGCTGAAGCCTCTGTGCGCTGGTCAGTACAGCTACAGGAGCTTAGAGCCTCAACAAAGCTTACCTAAGCTGTACCGCGCGAGCGTTATAAGCTACTGTGCCTGATGCCAGTTGCTTTAATTGTCAAAATGCAGTGTCATTCCCACTGGGATTTGTTATCAATGTGATTTTAATTTTCCATGAATATTGAATTAACCTCTGTTATTTTTCTCCCCTCTCTCTCTCTCTCTCTCTCTCTTTCTCCTGTTACCTATTCTGCAGGGCCCTCTCCATGGATATAGACACAGACTATGAACGGCCCAATGTGGAAACCATTAAATGTGTGGTGGTAGGGGATAATGCAGTAGGCAAGACCAGGCTAATCTGTGCCCGGGCCTGCAATGCCACCCTCACACAGTATCAGCTGCTTGCCACCCACGTGCCAACCGTCTGGGCCATCGACCAGTACCGTGTATGCCAGGAGGTGGGCACACACACACATAGTGAAAGAGCCCTATATAGACTATAACTTTAGTGCTACTGAGGCTCATTTTTGTGCATTTGTATCCTGGCGATTGCATATTCTTTCAATTTCACTAAAAACACTAACATCACAAGGAAGTTAAGACCTTTCGACCTGATTACAGGTGTGTGTGTCTGTGTTGCAGGTGCTAGAGAGATCTCGTGATGTAGTGGATGAGGTCAGTGTGTCCCTGAGGCTATGGGACACGTTCGGAGATCATCACAAAGACAGACGATTTGCCTATGGCAGGTGAGCAGATACACACAGGGAAATGGTTTCAGACTTTACTGTAGCCAGAGCCTACTTACTGACCCAATAACACAATTTCTGACTGACCACAAGATTAACCACCTTACACCAGTGGTGGACCGTCAGGGCCAGCAAGGCCTTCTCTGCTGGCCTAAACGCTATCAGAAGCACTGAACTCCATTTACAACCTGAATTCTAATATTTGTTCCATGAAATTGTATTAATTTATTCCCAAAAGTTTATTCTCTTTATTTCGTAGCATGTCTCTTGGCTGTACCGCTTCCAGTACGTGTATGTGGATGTTCGATTTCTCTCCAATCAGATTTCAGCCTCTATGTGTTGCCATGTCAGTCTAACCTGCCCAGGGCCTTCAGAATCAGTAGTGCTGGCCCACGCAATTTAGACTATATTAGCCGTTGACTGTTTCTTTAGCCACTCAGATTTCAGAATCCTCGCTGTGACGCTTGGAAGCATCAGCATTCTTCCATCCTCTGATTGGTCGGTCAGAGCAAAAGTCACAGCCAAGTGCGCCTAGCACATTCTGAACTGCTCCGGATGATGTACATGGCACAGTTGTGGTTGTAGTGTAGAGGTATGGAGTTGTCTTAATAGTTAATGTCTAATAATATTAATGATCCTCAACAAGTGAAATTCCTCTCTCTCTAATGCCACGACTTGTCATATTGCGTTTTTGGATAGTATCATTTTTTTTTTATAATTACAACATGATAGTGGTTGTATTAAGAGGTAGACTAAGTCAGGTATGTCCCCACTGAAGGCCCAGGTACCAAATGCACGGCCCGCCACTGCCTTACACTGTGTTCCATTTTTACAGCCGGTTCAGCCACGAGATTGCTTTGTCTTGGCTGTAGAAAGTCTAAGGCACTGAAGCAGTTTCTTTGGGCTAAAATGTAACCAAGAGCTGTTGATGACTTGTTCAGGCAAATGGATCTTACAATGAGGACTAATCTGTCACATCCACATAAACCTGCCCACGTGACATTTACTTACCCAAAAGTTGTTTTCTGTGTAATGCCACTCTTTTTAGTCGAACTCTGCACTCAAGCTGTTACATCCTTCCTCCACCAGGCATGATTGGATCATCGCTCTATCCTCTTACTCCCCATCCGTCCATCAAAGCTGCTTTATTGGCGTGAAATTCAAAAGTACTTATTGCCGAATCAACAAATAGCAATTCTAATGACAGTGGCCAAACTTGACCACAGGGAAGTAACACAGAAAGTCTAAGTCTAAGATGAAGTGGAATTATGTGTATCTTATGCTCCTTTATTTGTGTTGGCATTTTAGCTATTTTATTTGAATTGTGCATTATTTAATCTGTCTTGTAGCGT
The DNA here is from genome assembly GCF_020382885.2 of Scatophagus argus. Lineage (NCBI taxonomy): Eukaryota > Metazoa > Chordata > Actinopteri > Scatophagidae > Scatophagus > Scatophagus argus. The sequence continues at coordinate 4,855,214 of NC_058496.1, read as the reverse complement.
CATAAACCATGAGCAAGCTCTTCACAAACATCCACACACACACATGCACGTATACATCACACTGGGCTAACTTTGAGTGATCTCAAGGGTGGATGCCCTTGCGTAACATGTCTGTCACCCTGTTGTCTCTTTAAGCATATCTATGTGGCCGCGCATTGAGTTTGAGGCTCACACTTCCTCCCCTCTGCTGTGGTCTCCCACTCTCTCATTGTCAGTCTGTTTTCACAGTGATCTGCCTCTGTTTGTGCGTTTTGGTGTGTGTGTGTGTGTGTGTGTGTGCGTATGCGTGCCTCTCTGCATGTCCTGTATGCTTTGTCAGCCTGCAATCAGCTGATAACAACACAGTGCCAGCTCAGCTGTTTTCTGCCTGCTTGCCTCCCTGGTGTCTGCAGCTCCAGGCATCAACCTCCTTACCTCTCCTCACCTCCAGCCCAACCCCCCCCCAGCCACCTTGCACGTCTCCTTCGTTACCCATTACTCAACCCCCATCATTAGCCTCCTCTTTTCCCTTGAAACTTTGCTGCACCTTCACCCTCTCCACACCTTCCTGCACCCTCTCCTCTTGCCTTTTGTTGATATCAAAACTCAAAACATCACATTGTCAGGCAATACCCAGACTGTCACATGCTTTGTCAGGAGACAGACATTCCGGATGGGAAAACAATCTCAACCTGAAAGTAGGCTAAGCCAAACTTAACCTGAGACAAACTTAACAGATTTTTCCAGTCAGCAGAAATTCATTTAAAAATAAGCTAAACAATTTCATTTTACACTTGTAAGCATTATTCTCGTAAGCAGTTTTTCTAACATGTCAGCCACTTTAATGGTACTGCTGTGACACTTGATGACTGATGAGGGGTGTCATGCCAGGCTGTGTGATTGCAGCGTGATATACCTGCATGAGACCTGTTAATTTCTTTATTGCATCAGAAAGTCTGATTATTCAGGACATGTCTGTTCTGCTGTTTGTCTGTGTGAACGCCTGCGTGCATTATGTGTGTCTCTTCTTACATAATCTGATGACCTTTGTCGTTTGGATCCACCACATAGACACAACTGCACACAATGAAAGCAGCGAATAACAACTCACGAGTGGAGCAATTCGTTGCACATTAGTCCTGGTGGTAAATGATTGGTAATAGCTCAGTGGACTTGATCTTCGAAGAATATGCCATCCACTCCCCTCTGACACAGTTGTCCACCAACTTTACCTCACAATTTAGGTTGTGTACATGATTCCTCCTTGTCACTAGTGTCCCATTGGTAATAGAAAAACAGCATATACATGATTATAATATGTAGGTCATCTGGGTTCATCTCCAGGTTGAACCAGGAAATAGCTCTGCTGTGCAATGCAGCAGCACTAATGAATTGTTTTGGTACTAATTTTAATGTTCACGTCTACTTTCACAGTTTAAAGTAGCTGATTTTGAAAAATAGGTTCAAATTGGACAGGTTCAAAAGCCCTCTGGGGTTCATATTTACTTGTACCTGTTGGAAGCCTTTGTAAAGCTGTTTCCAGCAAGGTGCATCCACTCAGTCCCTACAATGTCATTGGCAAGTACAGTGTTATGCAACATAAAGGTATACTGATCCGAGCTATCGCAGTGAGGCTTAGGTCGTTAAAAAAAGAGCGTTTTCTTTTGACCACGAGAGCGAATGCACGTACACATAACATGACCTCAAACAGACTAAGCCATGGTAATGATCCCTTGACAAAGTGCTAATGGGAATTCCTATGCATTTATGTGTTTGAGCTGTGATGTAATACTTTGGTAGTGTATATTATGTCCAGGGGCTTAGGAGCTTTTCAGAGATTACATTAGTGAAAGTAAAGATGGACTTTGGAACTTGTGTTTACACTGCATAAAATATCCTTTGCAGGAATTCATTTGCTTCAGTGCTTGTGCCTTCACAAGTAATTCAACTTGTCACTCCGAAAACGTTTTCAAGATTACTTTCTTTTTTGAAAAATTTCAAACACAAAAACAGTTGAATGTCCTTTCAGAACCAATGGAGTTGTATCTTTATTTGATTTGAGTGAAGTCAGACTTTAAAGTTAAATAAAAGATAAAGCACGTAGATAAGATAGTGCAGCTTTTGTCTGATGGGTCATGTTTGCTGTTGCACAGGTATTTTACCCCAAGGACATAAGAGAAGTGGTGTGTAATGCTTCGCTCACGTGCAGGAAGTGGTTTGCCTCTTCACTACTTCCAGTAAATACTATACGCTTTAAAGTCAGCAGCGTGAATATGTATATTTCAATATCTCAAGGATATCAGTGATGGTTAATGTGGCACTCAAGTCACATAATAGTAGTAGCAGTAATAATGATCTTTATTTTTGTAGCACCGTTCTTAACAAGATTACAAGGTGCTTGAATAAGTGCTGCTAAAGCACAGTAAGTCTGGTCTTGTGCTGCTGGGGCTGAAATCCCTGTGCTGTTGTGTTGTTTTAAGAGGTAGATCATTTAAGAATTGTAGCTTCTTGCCCTGTCAGCGTCTTACTGATACTAAATGATCTGTCTCACTGAACACAGAGCTTGATTTACCATTACCTAGAAACAGACACGCATGCACAAACATGACACGGAAATATCAGCACCAGAGAACAGCTTCGAGGGCTGCTGTCTGCTTGCTCAAACACATCGGTTGAGGAAATGAATTTGTGTGTGTGTCTGTCGCGATCTATTCTTAGCCTTCTCTTTGTGGTCCATGTAGCCTTGGAGGGCTTAGGGAGATTTACGTAAGGGAGAGAGACAGAGAGAGAGAGAGAGAGAGAGAGAGAGATGGGCCACACAGATCACCAGCCCAGAGGCCCAGACTCATACACAGAGACACACACAGACTCGCCCACACATGCACACATCTTGTGACCCCAGCTTTCTGGATGGTACTGTCCATGCTCCCACAGTACTTTGCATCAGTTGAGCAAGATTTTTTCCATGCACATCTCACACGTTTTAACATAAACTGACAAGATGCTCGGTGACTCAGCAGTGACCCCTTTTTCTTTCTCTTTTTTCTGTCCTCTTCATTCCATCAAAGCCCGTGTGTCTACTCTCTGTTGACATCTCTTCCTTATGACAGCTCAGATCAGTTCTCCTTTGCCATCTTTTCCCCATCTTATGTGTGATCTCGTTCTAATGTTTTAAGTACACGAAATGAAGAGTTTTTCTCTCCCTCCTTTCCCTGTAGGTCTGATGTAGTGGTGCTTTGCTTCTCTCTGGCTAATCCCAATTCCCTGCGCCACGTACGCACCATGTGGTTCCCGGAGATCAAGCATTTTTGTCCCCGGACGCCCATCATTCTGGTTGGCTGCCAGCTGGATCTGCGCTATGCTGACCTGGATGCAGTTAACCGTGCACGGCGACCCCTGGCCAAGTGAGCTGCCTTCTTCATCAGGGCATTAACAGACAAATTAGCAGATAGAACATGCACCATGGTGGCTTTTGGTGATAGTTGCATGTAGAATTAGTCAATGATTGGTAATGTAATGTAAGGGTAACTGAATCACTGTGAATAAGACATTGACGATTGCTCTACGTATCACTGAAATACTTTTAAAATGTTTGGAGACATTTTTGGCTACTATACATTTAGTACATTAACTGTAAGTTTTTATCAGTCATATCTGTTCCTGTCTGGCAGACCCATCAAACCTACAGACATCCTTCCCCCGGAGAGAGGCCACGAGGTGGCAAAGGAACTTGGGATTCCCTACTATGAGACCAGCATTGTTGCCCAGTTCGGAGTCAAAGATGTTTTTGACAATGCGATCCGAGCTGCCCTCATCTCCCGTCGTCATCTGCAGTTTTGGAAGTCCCACCTGAAAAAGGTCCAGAGACCCCTCCTCCAGGCGCCCTTCCTGCCTCCTCGCCCGCCTCGCCCCATAGTGGGAATCCCAGACCCCCCTCCCACAGAGGGTGAGGGCCCTGATTCCCTTTTCTGCGAGCCACTGTGTGCAGATGTTCTTTTTCTTCTGCAGGGTGGTGCCATTCACGTCTTTGCACACAAAGTCTATTTGGCTACTTCCTGCTCCAAGTTCTATGACCTCTTCACCCTTGATCTTGGTGGGTCTTGTATGGGGCAACAGGGGGATGACCAGGAGAGTAAGGAAAACTTGGAGAGCGCGGAGGAAGATGAACAGAGCAGGAGAGGAGCGAAGGAGCAAGCTGGGCGCACTAAGAGCCTGGACATTGATAAAGACGGGGTCGATGGAGGCGTGCGCGGCCTGAATCGACCCCAGCTGCTCCAGCAGGGCTCTTTGAGGACTTCCCAGAGTGATAACGCACTCCCCTCTCGAGCTCTGTACTCCATGGGTGCATTAGGGACCGGTCGAGCACTTTCAGGATGGGGACGGGGCTTCCTGAGTGTGTGTCTGGAGCATGTTGATGATCCCATGACTGGACGACCAAGGCTCATGACTGTTGTAGCCATGGATGCACTTATACAGGAAGAACCATTCAAGGTGATGGACTTACAAAAATAAAAACAACAAAAAACGCATTTATACATGATAGAGGAAAATAACTTAATTTTGTTGTCGTGCATGTTAAAAATGTCCTTTGTTGACACTGCAGGTTACAAGCATCGTTTGAAAAAGAACATTCTGGTGTCCTTAACCGTTGTTTGCTGTCTGACTTCTTGATTTGCTTTGGTTTCAGGCGGTGCTTCAGTACCTGTACACAGGCAGCCTGGATGAGGGCCGTGGCGATCTGATGCAGGTCGCTACCATCGCAGAGCTACTGGAGGTGTTTGACCTGCGGATGATGGTGGCCAATGTTCTCAACAGAGAGAGCTTCATGAATCAGGAGATCACCAAGGCCTTCCATGTCCGCAGAGCCAACCGCATCAAGGAGTGCCTCAATAAAGGGACCTTTGCTGGTAAACCACTGTGCCAATCATTCAGTGCCGTTCAGTACTTTCAATAGCACTGGTGTCGTTGTAGATGTTTTCCATGTATGCATCAGTAGGTGTTTGTTTGTGTGCTTGTCTGTAAGTGTGTGCATGTGTGTGTGGGTGTATGTGTGTGTGTGTTTGTGAGAGTGGGAGTAGTAGACGCTTGTGAAAAGTTGAACAGAAGAATGTGTGAGAAAGTAAAGAAGACAGAAAAGATTTTGCTAATTTACAGCATTCTCTTTCAGTCTCTGGAAATGTACACTATGTGTGTACATTTGATCACATATTATTTTCCATTGACTATTTGCTGTAAAATATGCATTTTGTATATTTCTGGTTTATCTGTTCTCTGAAGTCCTTAAAGTCATCAAGTCATTTGATGACCCTCTTCAGTTTCCTTGGTTGTCACTTGTGGTCGGTCTTGTGTGCTTCCCGTGTCTTGTGTTTGTGTCGTGTTGTCCGCCCCCTAAGCTGTTCTGTATGCATGGTGTCACAGTATTTGCAGCCAGTGTCAGACATCTGCTGTCTCTGAACAAAGTCTGTCTCACATTCACTTCTTTCTATACTTCCTCTGTTGTCTTCATGATTATAACAATAGCAATCATTAAAGTGCTTATAAAAGATTCTATTGATAAACAAAGCTATTGGATCGATTGTATAAACAGTTCCACCTTATCCTATTTGTTATTCAAGCACTGAATTGAAAGTAGATGAAATCCCTTGTTTTCAGATGTAGCCCATTGCAACATTATTACACTCTATCAACACTTTCTCTACCAAAGCTCTAGTCCAGGGTCCACGCAGGATTTACTCCATAACCTACTACCCTGCGTCTGCTCTCCTTCCCTTACTCTGTGTCAAAAGCTGTTCTGTCCTTCTGTCAATTTATCTCTCTGTGTGTCTACCTGTGTCTATGTCTCTGTGTGTGTCTGTCTGGCCTTCTGTCTGCCTGTGTGTATGTCTGGACGTCTGCCTTGTCTGTCTTTCCCCCCTCTGTAGCTTGGGCTTCTGTGGCACTCCACGAGATGAATGCTCTTTTCCCACCCCGGTTTTAGATGTGGTGTTTCGTCTGGACGACGGCTGCCTACCGGCCCACAAGCCCTTGCTCATCTCCAGCTGCAACTGGATGGCTGCCATGTTCCGTGGCTCATTCATGGAAAGCTACATTGAGGAGGTGAGTTCAGACATTCAGGGAAGAGCTTGAGGATGCAGTTACCCTTATGTTTTAAGGAGGGATAAAGTTCCTGTGTGCTGAATCCCTGGAAATCTGCAACAGTTGACTCAGATCACCCTTAGGGGCAACCTAATCACAGACGTGTGCTCAGTGCTTATGTTAGCAACAGCAGTAATGTCTGATAAAAGAATCAGTAAATGAGGTAAAGGTAAATGGGTTACTTGGATAAGGTTTATCACTTTAGAGTTGTGTTACCTTTGTGATGTTGTACAACCTGCACATTTGTGACTGACAACTTCTGTGTGAAGGTTTATAGCTTAGGATGCTTGGGGCCTCTTATCAGATTGATCTACAAGTGGTTGTTTGTCAAACCATGTGCAAATGTGAATGAAGAATATACAGTCTGTGATAGAGGAAGGAGGATGTTTCACTAACCTGTCTCTTTTGCGGTCAGTGTTCCACAAGTAGTGGTCTGGTTGCTTCAGGTGGGCTCTCACCCGAGGTTCAGCTTCTGGTTGCTTGACCCGAGGAAGGGCCCGTGCACCATACCTGACCAAACCAGAGGAAGTTCATGGCTCTGGCTGTCTTTAAGTCAGCACTCCTCAGACAGTGCTGCAGAACCAGATCCCCAGGGGTATGGTTACTTTCAAGGTCAGCCGAGTTAGGTTACCTGGATTCAGTCCTTCAGAAGGATTGGAAGTAATCTTTAGAAAAGAACAGAGAGAGAAACACGAGGAATAAAATGTTGTTTATTCACTTTAGATGTAAAGCTCAAAGTTATGAAAGACATGTTAGAAGAAAAACATGAAAGAAAAAACGTTTTGTTTTTGTTGTTCCACCTGGATAGGCTGGACTTTATTCCAAAACACACCATACAAGTGGATTTGAAAAAAGCCATTGTAGCTATTCTGGACGTTAGTGAAAACAAGACATCAGCATCACTGAGGGGACACAGTGTTTGCTGCTGGTGGGCTGCCGGTGTCTATGGTTACTCTAAATGGCTCATGTTGTGGCATTGTTTATGGCATGAAGCTGGCATAGTATAGAGGACAGGTGCCCTGGAGACAAAGACCCAAAGACTGAATACACAATGAAGCTGTCAGCATTTAGGTTTTATGTGCAATTGCATGTTTATGTTTGCATATAAAAGTGTAAAAGTGAGTTAGATTTTATATTTTAACTCCAAGGTATAGTTATGGGATTCATTTGCTTGCTTTAAAAGTTAATTCTTTTCTTCTTGTGCAGGCTAAGAAACAGCCAATGAAGCAATATACAGGTTACATTTTCAAAGTTGCTGTCATTGTCTGATTCTATAATATATCTTATTCACATTGAGGCACATATGGACAAATGCCAGTTTAAGAGGCAGTTTTAGTAGACATGTGAGCAGAAATGCTTGCTTAAACATTAAACACAGGTCTTTCAAAAGAAGCAGTTTTTAGAGCACGACACAACAGAGTTACACAACCTTACACAACACGGCAGATGGTCTTGTTATATACACTTAAGAGATGTTGGTATTAGAGATTTCCAAAACAGAAGTGAAAATCTAACAAAGGCAAATTCGTATCCAGTCATTCTGGGTGATGATTAAGTAATACTGTTCAGCAACTTCCAGGAGGTTAAATGTTTAAGTCACCTAACTGAGTAAATAAGCTGAAACTGGGCTTTACTCAGTCTGTTCTGAAGTCAAATTAAGGATTTTGGCGAATATGCATAAATAAGCAAAAAATTTAACTGAATGGGTTTGGATCATTGCAGGACACAACAACATGAGCAGTGAAGAAATAGTACATGTTTTATTTTATTTTATTTTGCATGTAGCATGAAGGGACTACACCTTACATTTCACTGTGCAGCTCTCTGTGGTGAAATGGCAAGTGAAGGTTGACCTTGAACGGGCTGTACTACATATCGTATTACTACAGTTCCCATGTGTTTGGGATGAACATCATAGAAATATCATATCATATCATAGAAATCCATGATATGAAGTTTCGTATCATGGATTTTCAGTTGCAGAACTGTAACCAAAACTGTGAGCAGAGCATCAGCCAGTGCTATTTTCATGCTCGTGTCACACTTCCTTCTCAGTATTTTTAAACTCACACATTTCAGTGTACATGCTGTTGTGTGATAACATGACTATTCTTAGTTTTGTGCTGAACAATATTAAAATATGTTTCATGTTAACTGATATGTTATCTTTATTATTAGTAGTTCTGTTTGTATTCGCAACATTATAGAAATTCCATACAGTAAATGTGAATCCATGGACCATCAAAAAACATTATTCAAAAAAGCCCACCCACACATTATTCTGAGTTTTGACTGTAAAGTAGTTTATACGTTACATCTTTAAATGGTCAGTTTCCTTGAGGTGAGGTTTTATTTTTAAGCCCTTTGGTTACTTACTTACATATTGTATCATATCTCATTTCCACCCTTTAGTCATTGCAGCTATTTTTTCTTTTCCTTCTTACCATTACAGATCAATGATCATTGTTTTTCACTCTGAGACTGAGCTTTATGGGTTTCCAAATAAAATAAACTTGCACTGAAGTCTTAATAAGCTTCTGGGACGGCAGACCAAGGGGGCCTAAGGACACCTGTCAGCACAGCTGGTCTTATCCCTAAATGTCCTGCCACTGTGAATGCGTCCATTCATTTATGCTTCCCGGCCCCAGCTGGGGCTTAAGCTCTAGAGTCTTGGTGTTGTGACATTTTCCTCATAACGAGACGTTACGCCAAGATGACATTCTCCTAATTGGTTATGAGAGTGGAGGTTGAAGAGCGCCCCAGTGGGTACACTCCTGTAGGGGTCAGGTCATCGCTCTCATCATCAACTACCTTCCTTCCGTCCTTCATGGGCTTGGACTGCATTACCTGCTGCTGGTTTGCTGTTGGCGTGACTTACAGTAATTAGGCCAGTAAAAAGGTCTTGCTCATTTGTATGTGTAACCCTATTTATTTTACTACCAAACTTGGAGTGCTGAGCTTCACTGAAAAGCAGACTAATCAATCATGCCTTTGGTATAGCCAAGGTCTAAGTGAGGGTATTGTGACATCTAGGGGTCAATCCAGGTTATTATTATTATTATTCAGAATCAGAATCAGAATTCCTTTATTTATCCCTGGAGGGAAATTCTTATTTATTATTATTATTATTATTATTATTATTATTATTATTATTATTATTATAGTGGATTTACACTGCTAATGTTAAACATGTTTAACTGTACATATCTGGAATGGTCCAGCCACCACTAATCACCCTAATTTTTTACATAGTTTTCACATTTTTACATATCCTGTGTTCATATATTATATGACCATAATGTGTACATTCTATGCACTGTAAAATCCTTAAGACAGTGATCATCGATAGTTTGTCTGAAAATGGTCTGAATCTGATAGTGGCTTTGATGCACATTAAGGCTGGGCTTGCATTTCACTGTGCTCAGCATGGCAGAGTCGCCTGTGTGGTCTTTGGGCTCTTTAGCGTTAGCCATATTGCTCACATCACTAGCCCACAGACAGCGCTTTCATCTGAGCCTAGATCAAGGAGAATGCGACCAGAGCAGCAGCTCTGCCCTTTACCTCCAAATGCCCAGTGCAGTGCTTTCAGTGATATTAACTGCCTGTTTTTTTTTTTTTTGACTCCACCCATATCTATCCAATGCACTTCGTATAGCATATAGCATCATATTTCTAGATTACTTTGTATTTCAACAGAAGTGTACAAGTGCAGGCGAAGATACAGGCATGTGATGGTTACTGACTTATGTATGAACTCATGTAGACACTTCATGAACCCTTCATTTCTAATGTTTATTTTATTTTATTTTTTGTTTCCCCTTGATCTGGTTCATTTTCCAGGTACCCATTCCTAACACCAGTACAGCCTGTATGCATGGGGTGTTGGAGTTCCTGTACTGTGGTATGTTGACACCCTGTCCGGGTCTGGAGCCCATGGAACTAATTGTTCTGGCCAACCGTCTCTGTTTGCCACGCCTTGTCGCCCTCACAGGTAAAAATTGTAGTATTAGAGACATCTTGTAGTGGCTGTATGTGTCAGAACATGGTTCTGATAGTATTTTGTCTGCTCACAGACTGCCTTCAAGCTCAGTAACTGATGCAGACTTGCAGGCAGACAAAGAATTTATGACATAGAAAAGCAGGCCCATGTCAGTGTTGCATGTAAATATTGACATGATTATGTACATTTTGTGTATCTTCAGAGCAGCACGCTGTGGATGAGCTCCTCCACTTGGCAGTGAAAGGTGGTGACATTGATGGACAAGTGTTGGCTTACCTCGAGCTTGCACAGGTCTGTCCTTGCAAAATTGTCTCTGTCCTTTTGTAATTTATTGATGAGTCATTCTAAGTTGTGTTTTTGGAGTAATAAATAGTAATTCAACATAGAATCATCTGGTTATAGTTTATCTTAATCTGTTCAAATTCTGTCTCAACTTTCGGCTTTTACCTCGACTCTTTTTCACAGCTGTGATAACACGTCATTTCTCCTCTGATCTTTTCCTTTGCAGTTCCACAATGCCAAGCAACTATCAGCTTGGTGTCTCCATCACATCTGCACTAATTATAATAGCATCTGCCGCAAGTTTCCCAAAGACATGAAGGCCATGTCTCCAGGTACAGGCACCTCACCTCTCTTTGCCCTGATAATCAGCCTCTACCCAACATCTTTCATGCGTGCAGCTTCCCCCTCACTAAACGTTTTGCTTTGCAGTACCGCTTTGAACAATTGTTGGATTTTTTGTACTGGTGCAAATCGTGGTGGGGTCAAATTTTTTTTTATCACAGTCTAAAATTGTCAGATCGCCCATCTCGAGGTGCAAGTTAGCTATAAATATAAGTAATAGTAGGGCCCCCCATTGGCTGTTTTTCTAAAAATAAGCAAAGAAAATCAGGAACATAAAAGGCAACATCCATCTTTACTTTCATGAAGATTTTGGATTTGCATAAACTCTTCAAATTTAATTCAATATTGAAATGAAACTGAAATGAAACAGTTCCACTGTTATATTTGTACCTTGTCTGCTGGCATCAAAACTAGAAATTAACCATAATCCAGTCATACAAAGTGACAATGATTGCTGATACTAATGATTGCTGCTAAAAACTTCCATGGCCTGGAAATGATTGGTTTAGGTACTTTGAAAATGCTTGAATGCTTGGACTAGAAGGTTGCACATATCTTTGTCTTCATCTCTTCAGAAAACCAGAGGCACTTTGAGAAGCACCGCTGGCCTCCTGTGTGGTTCCTGAAGGAGGAGGACCGCTATCTGCGTTCTCAGAAGGAACGTGAGCGTGAGGAGGAGATCTTGCGCAAGCAACACACCAAACGTGGCTGGTGTTTCTGGAGACATCCGTCCTCCTCTCCACACGTCTCTTAAAGGGTTTCCTCCACTGACTTCTTCATCTTCACTTGGGTCATCCTACCCAGGATAATCACCCCCCCATCACCACTTAAACACATATAGAGGAGGTCGACTTTGAACCTTTAATCAGTGGAGAAATGACTGTCAGTGCTACTATGCCTGAATGTCAGCATGTTTGGGGGAATGTATGTGCCTCTTTATAATTGTGGGTGACTTCGTGAGTGCATTTTGGAATGCTTGTGTGACAGGTGTAGACTTAACTGAAGGGTATGTGCGTGGATGTGTGGGTGTATGTTTGCGATTATTATGATTGAGTGATGCTTTCCAGTTGAGTGCTTCCCAGACGCCATGATCTAAAAGGGCCTGCAACATTGCAGTGCAGCCCCTTGTCCCCTCCACAAGAGCTCTGTCCCTCCACCAGCACTCACAGTGTCTCAGCCTTTGAGTGATTGAACTGCGTGCAAGGGCTCTCTGTCTCTCTCAGTCTCCATCCTTCACATTGACCTTAATGACTATTACACGTTGACCACTGCAGCTCCTCTTGTGGAGCTTACCTCTGCCTTCACTTCTACTCAGACTGTTAGCTTGCACACACAGACCTGTGTGAAAGATCCACCCCTTTGAAACCAGCACTGGATTCCCAGGAACTGACACTTACAGTGTAATTATTATTATTATTATTTTGATTATTTGACCTTTTTATAGATTTTTTTTGCACCTTTTTTTTCCAACACTCTTAATAAGACTGATGGTGTACTCTATTCCCAGAAAGTCTTGGAAAATCTTAATTGCCATTGGAACTGCAAAGATGGGAACCGTTATTCCCAGGTTTGAGTGTAAGGGCAACCTTAAGATCGTCAGAAATTTAGGATGCTCCAGTCAGGAGGTTTGATCATAGCTATCAGCCTTCAGTCTAATACTAATGTGCTCATTTGTATCCGTCATCCACCCCTGCACTTTCCACCCCCACCTCCTGCACACCACATGTGCAAAAAAAAGCAAAATGAGTTGGATTCACCAAACTGCACTTCAGAGACATTCAAAGTGACCACTCTATAGCAATGATGGGGCTAAAGAGGGCTAACCTTACTTGATACCTCTGACACGGAGGAGTGATGGATACAGTATTAAACAAATCTGCTTGTAACGTCCGTGACCACTAGGCTGCGCTGAAGCATCTCGGCCAGCCTGCCTTTACACCCCTACACAACTAGGGGCGGCACTGCTCAGGGCCCCGCTACCATCCTTCACGTTAACTGGCAAGAGTTTTTAATGCCTGTGATTTCCTCACTGTAGTTTCGATTATAAAGCTCATCAGTATAACTTAAATCCTTACCGTGTTAGAAGAAATCTAAAGCACATCTGCAGTGTTATTTGTTCATTTAAAAGCTGACTATTGATTTTCACCCAAATCAGAATACCAAAGCTGTGATTCTTTTGAAAACTTTCTTCCTCACTTTCTTCGTTCCTGGTTCCCTACGTCCTTTAGTGGCAAGAGGGGGATGCAGGAGAAAAGAGAAAGTCGCTTTTAGAAGAAGGAGGCCGTATGATATAATTGAATCCTCCTTGTGGTGGTGTGTTAAGCCTGTGGTGTCAGGAGAAAAGTGTCACTGTTGGCCATTGCCTTCCATTCCTCTTGCTGGAATTGAAAATGGTGCTTAAGACACAGTAAGACAGTGTCCACATGAACACACAGACACACATACGACTTCATGTTCACAGTTTAAGTGTCTGTCTAGTGGTTTAGTGTTTACCTGTGTCATTACCTGTAATGAACGTGTAGAAGTGTCACAATGGTATTCAAATTTAACACAAGCCTTTTTTAAACCTTAATTTTTCTTCTCAGTATGCTAACAGTCTGAGGTCATAGTAGGTCAGTGCTTTTAGAATGTGTAGATTTCTTATTTTACATACAATAGTTACAACCTTGTAGTGTCTTTTCCTGCTTTTTTATTAAAAACAGTGTGATCTGTTTTGCTTCCTAGATAAACAGGAAAAATATTACTTTAGATTGAATTTGCGGTCATGAGTGTTGTCTCAAATGGCAAACCGATTGATGTATAGCTGGGTATGACAGCGGATTCTTGTTAAGGGTGCTAATTTCTTCAGGCTTTAGGACTGAAATGTGAAAATGAGACTTTGTGGTGATGAGTTTCTATTAACACATTGTTCTATTTGTGGGTTTGCGCCCCTCAGCTTTACCCAGGAAACTGTAGGAGATAGATTGTGTGAAACATGTGGTGCGTTCTGCCGTTGTCCACGGGAGGCGTGTTAAAGTCAGCCACTGAAATAGAAGTCAGACAGGATCTCACGAGACCCAAGTGAGAATTGAGCTGATTTTTCCTCAGAAAAGAGTGAAAGTGGAGTAAAAATGAACAACTCTCAGTCAGCATTAGATCCTACATTTTGGATATTTAAACTGATCCCAGTGCAGGGCTCTGAGAATTTAGAAACGAGACCTAAAGAGGAGAGAATTGGGGGACAGTTTTTGATGGACTTCCATGGCCTCTTTTAGTTCCCCATAGACGGGATAGCTATTAGGTTTGTCTTATTAATGGTTGGTTTGTCCCATTAAGCCTCTTCACTTGGTCCATGTGCCTTATAGTCAGACAAAACTAAAAACCAGTTTGTGATTTTAGCAACACCTTAGCTTAAATCTGCAGACAGGCTCTGCAGTGATGGAGACATGATGGATAGAGTAGACGATGACCAGGATAGTGTTATAATATTAAAATGGATTATGGTGTTGCTTTATGCATTTTCAGCCATTATCCCTCTGGAGGGGATTTTTGAACCAACTGGAAAATCTTTAGGCCTGCTGCTTGTTTTTAAAGCAGGCCTTGAATTAAACTTTCCCTAGAATGTAGTACACAAGATCGCTCTAATCACATGGCCATGGATTACAAATGTTTTCTAGATTAGCAGTTATTTTAATGTAAAAGAACTCGCATTGTGGTTTAAAATCTCCACTGGTGAGATGACTGAGAGGTAGGGATAAAACTGAGCTTGATTCCTGTAGCGTAATTTCAAAACCACTGACTTTGTTAAAGCAAAGCTTTTTAATGAGCACTGGCTGGCCTGTGTGCTGGGGTGGGTGCAACCACTTTTGGAATGTGGTTAATTTGCATGGCGGCCTAACTTTGTCATCATGCTTGGTGTTAGAATGCACTTTCTTCTTTTTCAATTTCTGTGCTTAGCATGAATTGTTCCTTTTGTAAGATTGTTGCTAAACATGATGATTGTAGCATGATATCTCCACTTATGTCTTTCAAAGCTTCCCACAAGTAGCTCTGCGAGGAGCCGAAAAAACATGACTTGTCCAGCTTCTTGTTTTAAAGGTCCAGTAGGCACTGAACCCCACAGTAGCTCTCTTTTTGTTATGTGACTTTATGCACAATTTACCGATTTACTAAATTAGCTCAGCACAGCTTAAGGTAGCATCACTATACAACTTAAACAATATGCCAAGACATTCTGCAGACATTTGTTTGGATAACTAATGTAGAGGATCTGTTGCTGCTGTGCAGTATTACAGCTTTCCCTTTGATGCTGTTACTTAGTTAATACAATCAATCATACTTATTCTTGTGAGTTTTAAGATATCTGGTGGAGGGTATAGAATTGAAAAGCATAAGGTAATTGTAATGCACATATTTTAAGAATGTTCTAAATGGCTCAAAGCCAAGTGCAGCTTTTGGGTTTAGCCTGCATGTAATGGAGGAATTGGGTAAAGCATGATGCATGTTTCTGGAGTTAGAGATAGGCTCGTGTACATACAGCAAAGTTTATTAACCTTGTGGTCGGGACTCTATCTGGGGCCGCTTGGTATCAATATGAGGTTATGGAAAATAAGCTAAAATAATGATATAAATTATACTGTCCATTTGAAATATGCGTCATAATCTTAATAATATTCATTTGGATATTTGGATACCTTGACTTCATGACAGCTTGAGTATTTCCTAATCATTGGATTGACAGTTGAGAATTACAGGAAACAGAAATGGAGTCATGGGCCAGAAAAGATTGGGAAACCCTGACATACTTCCTTAGAATTTGGTCCACAAAAGGCCAAAGGTACATCCATTAGGATTGTCTTGTTCTATTTTATCCTTTTCACTGTCACATTCATGTTTGGCTTTGGTGGGGCTTTTCCTCCTTCTGAGCAGGCCTGACACTCCTTTACTAATGTGAGGCCTAGTGACAGAGAGAACACCTTGATTTGGTAGTCTTTGGTGTCTCCTCTCTTGTGCCTTCAGTGAAATCTCACTCTTTCAGCTCAGTACAGGCTGATGGCACCTCACCTGAAGCCGTCTGGGCTGGAAAAAAAAGTTGATAGAGCCAAGAAATACAAACATGTGAGCACAGAGAGAAAAGTAGGCAGCTTTCCTTAATGCACAGTATTTTAGCGCACTTATTGGTTCATCATGATAACTTCCAGTGATAACACAGATGCGGCGCTTTACAACTTCAGTATGTAATATCATCTATGCTAAAGCGACGTGACACGTAATTAAGAAGTGACCAAGAAACCCAGCAAACCAGCAGTTTTAAAATGTTTTCGCACTCCTTCAGGTGCCTGCACTTTCTATTATGTAGCCTAATTCAGCTTTTTTTGATAAGTACCAGTATGCTAAGCCTTTATATTTACCAGTTTTCTCGATCAAAATTAAAATATCTTACTGCTTTTCTGTTTCTCTCGAATTTAATAGTGTGCGCCACTGCTTCCACTATTTAGCTGCAATTTACTATGTTGCAATTATGCACAAAGTCAGCATATTCTAAGTTGGGGAACAGCATCTGTGAATTTCTGGTTGGATTAAAGTCAGATATTAGCTGTGACAACTATGTATACAGTGTATTATGCTTTAATGAAGTCCAGTACAGTGTTGTATATTTGAGTCCCAGATGGAATTAACCTCTCACCCGCTTACCACACTGTTTATATTAACTAAGCTGGTGTATACACGCGATTGTATGCACGGACAGGCCCAGGACAGGAAGTGTTCATATAGACCGACATGGTGTGAGTAACCACTGCTCCATGCTGTCATTTTTAAGTGGATCGTATATACTATATAATATTGTTATGCACTTTTGTTTCCATTGACTCATATGAGTTTTATTAACATTTAGCGCTCATGTTATTGTGTTTATTACAATAAAAGGCAAAAGAAAGAGCACACCATACTCACAAACTATTAAGGGCTTTCAAGAAAATATACAACAATCAGAATGTTTTGCTGCTGTTGCAAAAAATGTTTTAAAACTAAAAATTTGTAATATTTTTTGAACCACTGTGATTTGTATAAAATCTAAAAACCGAAAAAAGTAGATTTTGTTTCTTTTTTTGCCATTTCAGTATTTTGATGTTTGACATGGATTTTATTAAAGTTGTTAATCTTTTGAACTTGGCTCATGTGCTTATTGTTGTGTATTTTTCTGTGTAATTTATCAATTTTTCTGATATCGGAGTGTCTTCTTCATTGATGTTACTCACTTTTAAAGTTCAACACCTGGTAACGTGGATTTCCAGGAATAGCCATCATGTAAAAGGATGAGTGCAAGAAAAAAGAGTGCAGACAACAAACAGGACTCAGATGCAGATGTAGTAGCACAACCGCTGACTTTATTAGTATTCTCTGTCTTGAGATTCTCACACAGAGTGATAAAACAATAGGCTATCAAATTCCCTGTGGAAGTCTTCCTTAGAAGAAGCGCGGCTATAAAATCTACTAGAGAGAAAACAAAAGAGCTATTAAGATTACAGAGAGAAATTTCTATTCTATCTACAACTGAAAACGCTCCCATAGGAGGAAAGAATAACTAGGAACAATAAACTAACTGGAAAACCAAAAATCACTGAAGACAAAACTAAAAGCTGAGGACAAAACTACTATCTACAAAGAGGAATACTAAAGAACTAAAAATCACTCCTAAGGAGGAAAACAAAAGCAAAGCACAAAAACCTGACACTATTCTATAGGAAAAAAAGATCTAAACTATGAAAATTACAACAGAAAATCACTCTATAACAGAGGCAAGAACAGAAAGGGGATCGAAGACTAATTTCGTGGCTGTGGCGAGAATAGGACTGGTGTGTACGCACAAGGACGAAGCACACTGACACAAGACAAGGGAAACGCAGACTATTTGAATACAAGGGATAATGGGGAACAGGTGGACACAATCAGGTAATCGGGAAGACAATCATACTGAAGACACATGAGGAAGGGCAAGTGACCTGAAATGAGAGGAGAGTTACTTTTCAAAATAAAACAGGAAATGACGAGACATAAACCCAAAACAGGACAATACCTCACCGCTGTGTGACACACAAGAATTACCAACGCTCTAAAATCGAACATGGTAGTTAATTGGGAAAGTCCTAAATACAACCTCTGGCAATACAAAAACATACAACTGGAAGTAGTGATGATTTAAACTGCCTTTAACACACAAATGCACTTCACAATATTTTAAATTGACTTTTCCTTAAATTGATTTCTTCAACTTGTTAGAATCAACACATTTCAGATGCATTAACTCATGATGCTGACCAGGATCAAGTAATCTGACTGCATTACTGTGCATGAGATTTGTTAAGGGGTTAAATGTTTAAATCAAACTGCTCTCATGTTACTGTCTTTGAAATGCAGAGAGATGGTCCTCTAGTTGTAAATCAGTGCCCACTGACAGATATGCATGAAAAAAGTAACTAAATAGGGTTTGAAAAAATGTTTTCCGTACATGAATGTAATTTGCTGTGAATATACAGTATAAGAGATCAGCTACAACAGACCACATTCCTCTAATGACAGATTTGGTACAGCAGATGACCCACTATGCTGTAGAGAGTCCGAAAATGTTACGTTACAAAAAAAGAACGCAGCAGATTCTGTTCTTTCTATCTTTTACTTTTGTCTTTCTCATTTATTGCACGCAAACGCACACTCTGTAAGTTTGATGCAGCTGTGCCACCTAGTGGAAAAAAAAACAACTGCACAATTTGCTCTGTGAAAAAGAGAGAAAATCTCTTTGGATGGAATAGGCTGAACACATATTTTGTAGTTGTCGTTATGTACATGGCAAGTGGTATGTCTCAGCTATGCCACGCTGGTTTCCCAGTTTGAACCAAACCCTTCTTTGAATTATGGCAGAGGAGGCCCTACAACATGCAAAGAATCACAGATATTTACTGTTTCAGGGCCACAACTGAGCTGCTGTCAGGAGGTCCCTGCAGCTGGACTGAAATTTGCATGTCTCCCTTATATCAGCTGGGATGACCCCATAGCAAACCCTGAACTCAATACAAAGACACATAATGCTGAGCTGAAACAGAATTGATGCCTCTGTCACACCGTGTCAAAACTTTATAGCACGGCTACAGTAGTGGAAGGAATTAGGTGCGTACTGTAAGTGCTGTTGTCATCAGCAGCAATAGAAAATGCACTCTACACTTAGGTTTTCATGTGTTTCTCACTCATATTTTGTCTTGATTAGAATCCCACTGAAAATGAGACAAAAGCTCAGATACTGTGACAACTTTTACTAAACACAAAATCTTTAATTGCTCACTTTCAGTATTAAAAGCTGTCTATCAAATCACCGAGCAGCAGCTCTCTTACATGCTTACGTTCTTTTAATAGGTTCTTGAAACTTTTGTTGAAAGACAGCCTGGATGAGCCGAGTGGCTCCCTGAGCACATGCATCATCATCATCATCATCAACATTCTGTGAGCCTTTTAATAGAGTAAGTCTGGTGAGGGATCACAGAAAGCCACAGAAATATGGTGGTGTGTATGTGTATGTGTGTGTGTGGGGGGGGGGCATAGTGATATTTAGTGATGTGGCTAATGATGGGTAACTTTAGAACAGTGATGAAGAGAGGTGGAAGTGGCTGGTGGTGGAACATATGTGTCTCAATGTGATCTTGACGTATATATGTGTGTGTGTGTGTGTGTGTGAGACACTCAGACACCAGGACAACAGCCGATCAATAAAATCTTAATAGCCTGTGACAAACATCAGTTTTTCTTCCATCCTTTAGAAAATGGAGGAATTTACAAGTGTGGGTTTTTCAGCAGCGACCTCAATGTCATATATGGTCCCGAGCTTTGGTTTGAACGCTGATTACAGACCTTTATGCTGAGTCAGCCACTTGATCCGTGGGCAAACTTCAAACTTCCCACCAACCCTTGCCTCGTACAGCACAGCTTGAGAGTCACAGATGCGCTGACATCACCACATCTGGATCTCATTTTCCAGGCTTCCCTTGAATGCTGTTAAGAAGACCTGACTATGAGAGTAAAAGACAAAACGCTGTCTTACAGCTGAGAACAGCACACAGTGAGCGCACTGGGGCTCTTCGTGGACTATTTGACAATGGACTATTGGATAGTTTGCTCAAGTAATGTCGCTAATGCTTTGAGAAAATGATGGAGGCAGTGGGAAGAGGCTTTAAGTCGCAGAGAGGATGCATGACTTGATCAAACAAGTATGTATTTTCAGTGCTTCAAAGCTTTTGGGGATTCAGCAACACATTCTCTCTCTCTCACACACACACACACACACACACAAGCAAGCACATGCCATGAACCAACCGGTAATACCAAACGTACAAAAGAGGCTGATTGAGGAGCGATAGCACATTCTTTTGTATATGTTGCCCTCTTCTCGGTGTGGCTCATCTACATGTTGTTTGTCCAAACCTCCCCAAGGTCTGCTCCATACACAAACCTGTCTGCCCCTCCACACACACACATGCATACACCTCTAAATCAGGGCCTCTCAAAGCAATGTTTATGAATACTTTATCATCCTGACACCGTGATCTAATTTAAGGCTATTTTATTTGGGAAAGCGGCCATGGAGTTTCTGTTTGAAACAGAGATTTATGGTCTGTTTTTATTTCTGCGTGACTCTGCCATGTGTTTATCTTTGTCATATTTCACTGAAGCGCTGAGGAAGTCAGAAGCTTATGTTTGCTCAGTTTGTTGTTCAGAGGTGTTCACAGAGGTAAGAATGTGACTTAAAATTTCACACACAGCACACAGATGCTCTCTCTCTCTCTCTCTCTCTCACACACACACACACACACACAGTCGTGTACACACAGAGGCTCAAGGGGAAGATTTCTCAGGGCTTGTGAAGCCGCATAGCTGAGTAGTGACCTCACCTGGAAGCCTGATGAGAAGACACCCAGAGTCAAATGAATGTGTAAACCTCTCACTCTCACACCCTCCCACACACACACACACACGCCCACACACACAGAGGCAAAAAGTGTATTTGACTAAAATGTGTGCACTCTGTCTCTCTTTTTCTTTCGAACCGGTGTGTTTCATTTTCCAGCTCTGCCACATATCTCTGATGTTTCCTTTTCTCATCACGCCTGTCTGACCTTGACTGTCTTTCAAGGCTAAGCCATGAAAAACCAGCTGCTCGTATGTTTCGTGAGTCCAAGCTATCAAATAAATGTGCGTACACCACCGGCGTATCACTTGTGACTAACTTCCACTGAGTTGTATCATCGCCACTGGTGTGACTCGCCCACATCCACCTCATTATCTACCTCCAGGAAAGCGATAAGACGACTCCTCCACTGTGCTCAGCACTATCATGACAGGAGGAAGTGAGGCAGAAATGCCAAAGTGTTTTCAGTCTGAAGTAAAAAAAAAAAATGCATGCTGAAAACAAACAAGTAATGTGGCCATTTGACTTAAGACATTTGCTAAAGCTAACAAAGAGCAAAGCCCACATGGACTTACAAGGTACCAAAAATACAGCTGAGGTTGTGAAACATTTGTCAGATGATATAACTTCTTACATACAGTATAACATTACATTGCAAACATGTCCCAAGCTTGACACTGAAAATCTGCCAAAAAAACATTTTCCCGTCCTAAAATACATTCTTAAAAGCATTCGCACAGCAAAAAATAAGAATGGACAGTTAAAGTGAAACCTTAAAATAAACATATAATCTCATCTCAATCGCCCAACAGAGAGACCATTAAACATGTTGCTAAACATTTAGCTACAAGTCTTTGACTTTTGGTTCAATTCTATAACTTTATCTGCTATAACTGACAAATAATCACTGCTTGCTGTTGGCTCACGCAAGCCACAGTGCGTGATAATTTCCAGAACAAACAGTCCTACGTACAGCACAGTACGATTAAGACACATGCCAGCAGCACACTGACAGTGCCTTGGAATAATGTCTTTGGAAAGGTTATATTTAAAGAGAACTTGAACAGAAGGTTGCAACCATTGCAACTGTTCATACACACGCAAATGTGAGAGCACACGCTCACACATAAGAAGGAAGGTATGTCTGGGCCTGTCAAAGTGTGCAGAGAGGAGCTGTGGAAAACATATCATTAGTGAGGTGCAGGACATCAGGAGGACGAAGCTCAGGCTGCGACCCCTGAACCTAAACACATCTCATCAACCCATCTGAGCACACATAAACCTGCCAAGCAAGCCTCGAGATGCACCAGGAAAACAGGATTTGGACTAATCCATATCTACAAGGAAGTGGTTTGTTTGGTGGCAGAGGTTTATGTTGTCAATTCAGTGTGAGAGTATACTGGATGTTACGCGATGCCACACATTCGTAGGTGGTGCTCAAAAATTGTTAAAAATCAATGGATTGTCTAAAAGACACAATTTAAGAGTGCCTGAAGGCCTACAGGAGGATGTTGTCTGTGACCGGATCACTCATCAGCCTGTCACCCACACTCTTGGTAGTTTAGACTATGTCAGGAAGGCAGGAAGCTGAACAAAAAGCCTGTGACAATTAGAGAAGGAGTTTCAGTAAATGAGGAGAAAATCCCCATTTACACACACACACACATACTAATGCACACATCCAAATCCCCACTGGACATGCAATCATTCCCACATTTAGACCCCATCCCCAACAACAGCTGCCACCGCACCCCAAGCAGAGGAAATGCCGAAGTCCACTGAAGTGGAGCATAACAGCACTGCCGTTCACATCCACAGTGAAGGGCTGAGAAGGGAGGGCAAGAGAGCCTCTAATAGCAGGAAGTCGTAAGAATAATAGCAGCATGGGGATGTCATGCCCCCTTGTCCCTCTGGCATGTAAGCTTTGACCAAAGCAGCAGAGACTGTCGGTACTACATGCTCACTTATATAACTAAGGCTACGTTTTTCACACAACTTACAGTAAGGGTTCACCAGATGTGGGCTTTCTGGGGAGAAATGTACACTTTTCCATACAAAATGTTATTGAAAGCATTAAATTGCTAAACAACTGCATTACAGTTACAGTATTAGGAAGGAGGAATACAAAGATCAAAACGGAAACTCTTCGCCTTAAAAGGACGTAATCTTATTCACGAGTGATTGCATCGCGTGACTGTGTCAATCCAATGTTCACCAGAGGATTACTCAGCCACTGTGTGCTCTTTCCACATCAAATCTTAGCAGTGAAAAGCATGGAGTTGTGCAGAGAATATTAGCAAAAGTGTTGTAAAATCAAATTTCATGAGGTTGAACCCAACCTAAGCCTGACACATCAGGAAACCAAAACCTTTGACTTTTATTCTCTACATCTGTCCTGGATTATCTAAGAATGGCTGCTAAGTAAATTACAGAGCTCAGGAACGTTCCCATAATCCAAGATCTTAAACCCCCATGCCACTGACCCTCTGTCAAACACCAGTGAGTGTGTGTGTGTGTGTGTGTGTGTGTGCGCACAGAGTTTGTCCAGAGTTCACAGCTTACGTGATTGTCTTATGCATGTGTGAGCCTATGCATCAGTGCATGGCAGTGTGTGCGAGCGGGTGTCACTGTTGGGCAACCACTGAACAGACCCCCAGTTGCTCTAAAAGTGTCCTCTGCCCATTGTTTTAATGTGCTGCCTGCTTCAGACTCAGTTCCCATGAAATTGGCCCTGCACTGTAAATGGCTTCTCTGGAGTCTGCCAAGGGCCAGTGGGGGCCAATTCAAAGACAAAAAGAGACAAAGAGAGACTGACAGATCCAAAGCTGGTGCCCTACCCATGTAGCCCCTCTAAAACACATCAAAAATTGCTATTGTGGAGTTTTACGCAAAAAGAAAACTTGACCATGACAATTATTTAAAAAAAAATACAGTAACTTATTCAAATAAAGAATCTTATTGGATTGTTCCCCTCAGCCATCATTCATTTGCCAGGAATGTTATGTAAATAATGGTGATGTTGTGCAACCACTCATCAAAATGCCTGTCATATATCGATGTAACGCAAGGGAAGGGCAGGGGAGTTGGAGAAAAGGAGGGAATATCGGAATAAGAAGGATACGTGAGACATGTAAGTCTCGTCCCTACGCGTTGCTCACTGGCTGCGTTTCTTCCAAGTGACCCAACTAGTGAAGTCATTATGCTTTCCACTCTCTCAACGGGAGGTGGGGCTTTTTAGTGAAAACTTACTCTACCCCGCTGCACAAAGACCAGTGTGCAGTCGCAGTCTCCTCCAAGCTGTGAACGCGCAGCGCCTGCACAGATCGCTCCAGTTTGGAACTTAAGGCCACATTTGCATGATCCTGCATACTTTTACTGC
Organism: Scatophagus argus; assembly: GCF_020382885.2. Lineage (NCBI taxonomy): Eukaryota > Metazoa > Chordata > Actinopteri > Scatophagidae > Scatophagus > Scatophagus argus. The sequence continues at coordinate 4,831,163 of NC_058496.1, read as the reverse complement.
TGCTTTCTCGGCCGTGAAAGACACTCCGTGTTCCGCTGTGGCTGTTTTCCAGCAGATATTCCGACCCCGAAAACCGTCGGGACCAGTGAAGACAGAAGCTGCGGGAGTGGTGTGGAAACTTTTGCCGTCATGAGCACGCAAACGGTCAACCTTGATACCTACAGCCTGTCGCTGCTCACGGCCAAAGAGGACATCCTCAACCCCCGTTCCTCCACAAACTGGTAACACACAGTGCTCTGGACAACATCGCATATCTACCACAGCAGAATCCTGTTTGTCTGCCTTATAATGTGAAAGATTAACTTTAAACTTTAAATACTTATTACAATGAGAGAATTATCAGGACATTAGTACCTTTCACGTTATTAAGTTTGAAGTTCTCCATCTTGTTTTACGGAGTGGGTCGTAGCCCTTAACGCATAACCAGGTTGGCTGTTGCGTAAGCCGCGGCTTGATTTCAATTAATCCAATGAGGGATACGGAGGTGGCCAGGACAGGGACAACACGCAAGCTGGAACAGCAGTAACACACGCATGCTGGCTGATTTAGTAGCACAGGGATGTATTGTCTGTCTCCCGTTCCCTTTCCGTCCATTACGCACACCAGGCGGCTGGTGTGGGTCAGGGCGCAGCACCTGGCCGGCGGCCCGCTGCCCTCACCTGGACCTAGCGCTCCGTTACTTTGTTATTCTCCCACAGGAGCTGTGAGGCTTCATTCTTTGCGCCGAGGATCGTGTTTCTGCTGATGTACTGATCTCTGACAGGAGTTGTCTTTCAGGCAAAAGCTCTATAGCAGCATGCATGCAACCACAGGCCTAATCATAATCAATAATAATAAACTGTTAAGCAATAACTAAGATCGGACTACACCAAATACATTTACAACATCTGTCCTGAGGGATTCATTTATGATAAATAAATTAATATCTAATTTAATATTTTTTCACTTCCATTAGCTGAGCTTCCCCTGAAACTGTTTGGATCCGCCTTGCGAGGCCCACCTCCCACTTTGAAAACCTCTGGTGTACAATAAATACAAGGTCTTGCCATGATGTAACTTGACCACCTGAGACTTGGCTCACTCTTGGTCTTTTGTTACGGGGTTTGGCTGGTTTGTCACCATGGTGACCTATCCATCTTTTCCAAACAATACCAGTCTCTGTCCTTTCTCATCCTCTTTCTCCAATTTCTTCTTTTATCCTCTGTGTGTGTGTGTGTGTGTGTGTGGTGTTGCTACAGACATGTCGTCACTGGCTGTTCTCAGCTCACGGAGGAAGAATTAGATATACTATGATCCTACTATTTCCATGTATACACACACTTTGATGAAGGTATAGTTTAGAGAAGTTGACCCAAAACCATGTCTGTCCTCATGTGGATGTAGAGGAAAGATTCTCTGTCTGTTTAATTTTTTTCTGCCTCACATCTCTCTTGTGTTTCACTGTTCGCTTTCTTCCTCCCTTCTTCTTGGCTTTTCGTGATGCCAGCCAGACTTGAGGATATGAGAATTTAGAACATTATGAGTTAACACTGACAAGCTGAACTCAAAAGTTCCCCATCCAGGCAGGACATGCTCACTTTCCACTTTTTCTTGGAAAATTTCTTAGAAGGTTCAATGCTCGTTCTCAATATGTAGGTTTTATCCCATGACAGATCCATATCGACACAGCAGCTTTCTCTACACATCTGGATTGCCAACCTAATCGAACAAGGACACAAACTCACACGTGCACATGCATGTATCCACAACATGCACATGTTTGGTTGTACTTAGAAGAAAAAAAAAGAAAGAAAGAGAGCAAGGGAGAAATCCCCCAGCATTCATTGAGCTCACTTTAGAAAGCCAAATAACTCTGCTTTGACTGAGCAGAGAGGTGGGAGGCGTGCACGATGACATCATGATTCCCACTGTCAAACCACTGAAATGGAGCACGTTTATGAGCGTGCATGTGCGTTTGCATGTGAATGTATTTGTTTCTGCATGTGCATGTACATCCTGCAGAGACTTTTAAAGTTGGTCTGGGGTGTTGAGAAGAGGGTTAGGAGCTTGGTTTTGTTGAGCAGTCCCGCCCCCACTGTGTGGCCTTGAGGTCCTTGTGTGCATTATCTAATGACCTTGTGTTCTGAATGGGAAACAGACCCTTTGTGGGTGAGAATCTGAAGAAAAGGAGAGCAGTTTCAATGCATCCTTCATTCAGACTTCTCTGCTCAACATACAGCATTGGAGGTCTCTCCTCTGTCTCCCAGACCACTGAGGACAAAGTGTCCCACTCCTAGGCTGGAAACCTACACTGTCTGCATGTGTTTTGTGTTTGCGTATGCTTTGAGAGACAGAAACAAAGAGAAACAGTGAAATTACATGTTCCCAAGGACATTGTCTAATCATCTGAAGAGGAAATGCTTCTAATTCTTAGCAGAAATCCTGATTTTTGTCTAGTTTACAGTAAAATAAAGGCTTCAAACTGGCACTTTAGGTGAGGTCAGTGTTGCTGCTGTGGCCATGCACAAATGGATGTTGGTAAGCAGCTATGCTGAGCATTTGCTTTTCATTCTAGCACAAAATTGTTTGTATTTTTTATTTTACAATTTGAGTCAGTGGTTTGTTCTGCATGTTTTACACATTTTCAGCTTAGCCAAGAAGGCGGTGTAAATAAGAGCAATTTTCCAAAGCAGTATGCTTGCACATGTGTCAAACCGGTCCACAGGAGGGCCGGTGTGGCTGCAGGTTTTTGTGCCAACCAACCAAGAGCACACCGTTTGACCAATCAACTGTCTGAAGACGGAGATCAGTTGATTAAATGAGTCAAGTCTGGTGTGCTGCTACTTGGTTGGAAAGAAAACCTGCAGCCACGCAGATTTGTCTCCCTGCTAAGTATTCAAGTGTGGCAAGCATGTAAAAGAGGGAAGAAATCAGTTCAGAAAAATGTTTACAACATTGTTTCAGCTTTGCAAAGCATATCAGATGGAAATTCCTATTGCACTGTGGAGCAGTTTAACCTCTATTCATCAGAATTGGGTGTGGGCTTTATCTAGACATCTGTGAGCCCTGGTGGCTTTGTACATGCCGTCTTGGTAGCTGTCTTTCTTGCAGTCCACGCTTTGATACTGCGTGTTGCGCTTTTGTTAAGTGTTTCACTATGTTCTCATGCGGGGATTATTACAGTCAGCAGGCACTGACACATAAAGTAAATATCTGATTTCATTGTCTTAACAGAGTGACTCAGTTTACACAGAGTATTCAAAGACCAATCAATCTTCTCTTCATTCATTCAGGGTTGAAAGTCTAGTTCTAGATGTAGGTCCATTGTCTTGTAAAGTTAGAGTGACTTTACAGATTATATTATTATTATATTGTTAAGGTTGCATGTAACTGTAATACAATTATTCCTAGATCGCTGAAAGAGCTTGACCTGTTTTAGGGCGTCTTGTTTTTACTAGTCCAGACTTTGCTTTACCAGGTAAAGCCAGTTCCTCACTGATATGAATGTGTAAGAATTTTCCGAGAAGTTAAAAAGAACTTATTGTTGAATGGTATACATCACTTGTGACTCATGAGCAGTAGCTGCAAAGTGATCTGCCATCAAATGGTGATTCAGTCATAGAATTACAGATATTAAGTTTTGGGTTTGAAATAGAAATTCACTTCTGTCAACATATATATTTTCATATATTTTGTCTTCATTTATCTGTTCTTTGGCTTTGACAATCTGTGGGAAGAACGTCAAGTAATCAATCTTACCCCTTTTCATTTAGGAAGCGCCACACCACCCTCTCCTCTCCATACCTCTGATGTGTTGAGAAGGGACTCTCCTGTTGATGAAAAATGGAGGAGTCTTTATTTCAGCATAGGCCCGAGGTGTTTGTGTTGCTGCTACTTGCCTGAATTTCTACAGGCTCATGCATGATTAACCTAAAGATACCTAAAGAGTTCCTGGGTCTAAAGTTACGCGCTACATGGAATACACCTGTGGGTCAGGGTGGGGGTGGTGGAGGTGGTGGTGGTGGTGGGGTATTGTGTGTGGACATGCATGCTTAAGTGTTTCTCGGTGTACAGTATTTACTGACTCCAGGGAGATTATATGTGCAAGTACAGCAAGTCAGTTATCTTGTTTGTAAAGATAAACAGCCATCATAGTCGTAATCATCACACTGTCGTCAAGACTCACTGCCTGAACTTCCTTGCACAGGTTCTGCTTTTTGTTCAGTTCCTATTCACAACTATTCATAAAGACCCAGCTGTCAAATGGCGTAGTAATGCTAGCTGTTGTGTAGCTTTGTACTTTGAAAAGAAATCCTTCTAGTCACCTGACTGGAATCCCACAGAGGGGAAAACAGGCAGTCTGGTAGGTTTCCTCTGGCTGTTTAGAACAAAGCTTCAAAGGCTGCACACAGTGTTGCTATCAGGTTGAATGACAACAGGACATGTTTGATCAATTCCTGATATAAATAGTGGTATATTGTGAATGGGAAGTCAAAAGACAGTTACACCGGACCAATGCCCAGGCGCACTGCCTATTGTTTCTGTCTCTGCAATAGCTATCTGTGTGACATGGATCTGCACTGGTTTCCAAACAGCCATACATCCTATCTCTTATCACACCAGTACTGCTCTGTCACCGTAAAATGCTAATCCTTTTAAAAGAGCAATAAACTTTTAATTCTAAAGATTACTCACACATAGAAATTGAAAATAAAATATCCTAAATAAACAAAAGATAAATAATATAAAACCACACAACCGCAGCAATAAATAAAATGGGCTCTGTTTTTGAATTGCATGTAAACACAACAGGCAATACTGAGGTCAGCAAAAATGATTGTTCATGAACAAATATCAATAAGTTGATAGGACATGTGCAATAAGTATTGTCATGATGACAGGTCTACTAGTGCTGGTACTGTGTTGATGTATCTCAGTTCTGAAATAATAAGATTCAAAATCAAGAATCAGGACTGACTTTCATGTCATATGGACACTTTAAGGAGAGGCAGTGAAAATGATGCAGGATTTAGGATTAGGAGTAATTTTACCTAAATTTGTCACACAAGAGTTGCAAGAGTTAGCAAGACAATAACTTGGTCCACCAGAGGTGTTTTAATTCTTGGCTGGACACTGGGGCACTTGAGTGCTACGAGAAGAGAAGGCACTTGGATGTTTTGAGTGTTTCTGGTGTGGCATTAGGCCAAAAATTAAGCATGCAAGTGTCCCATATTCTTAAAAAGCCATAAATCCCATTAGAGCAGACATCAGGAGCGTGTTGACTGTGCCTTCTGCAAAAGCAAGTGCATAGCCTACTGTGTCGCTCCCGTGTCTGTGGGTGGCATGTTGGAAGATGACAATAATGGCTGTAAGGGCAGTTATATGTATCTTTGTTTAAATGAACTGAGAGAGTGATTCCAACGGTAATCACTAAACAACTGCTTACTACTCCCTTAAACATTGTTTAGATTCATCTGGAGTCTAAGATAAGGCTGTAGTGTAATAGCAGGTCTCGGGCATGATGAGACATGACTGCAGAAGGAAACTGTTGGGTGCGAGACCACAAATTGGCACCGTGTTGAAGTGTGACTTGTAATTGGCCCACAGAAGATGCAAAAGGCTGGTACTTAATGTTTCATGACTAGGTGGCCCTGCAGTGCTGTTATTCTTTTCAGTGTCAATGTTCTATCAAGAACAAATGATTATTAACACTGAAGAGCTGCTACGGTTTAACAAGACATTGTATTCAGCAGTTGTGGTATATCTGTTTTTATTGTAGTGAAAGTTTTATATATAGATTGTCATGAACAATAATAGTATTTTGTCAGCCCTCACACCTGACCTTTCTGTCAAGTCCTCCCTTTGTTCATTGAAGTCCCTCAGCGCAGTTGACCTTAATCCAGATGCCCTCTGCGCATTGTTTCCGCTGGAAATCTGCCCTTTTTATGCCTACAGAAGTGAACACAACAAATACGTTATTGTTTCCCTTGGCAGTTCAAGTTCATGGCTGAGACTCTCTGCTGGAAACCTTGGCCAATATCTCTGTGAAACCAGACCATTTTATTTTCTGGAAAGTGCTATGAAAAATAGGATCTGGACTGAGTTGAATTGTTTATTTAATCTAACTAATGACCCTTGAGTATACTGGGATTTGGGTGTGTCAGATAGCTGTCTGAAAACATCTGTATTTTGGTGTTTCTTGAATACTTGTGTTTCTTTCTTGAATGTGTGTGTGTGCGCGCACATGTGTGTCTCCTAAGCCCAGCTGAGCAACAATATGATACCACAGAACTAGATTCTTCTGGAAGGTTTGCCAAAGATATAATCTGTGAAACCAATCCTTTGTCATTCACAGACATTGAAACTCATATGCTAGTATTGCAGATATGAGAGTGACCTACCTCATTTTGTTGCCATGCTTGGACTGCAAAGTGCTGAAGCAGGAGATTGTGAGACACAATGTTCCCTTGTGCTGCTTCCACGTCTTCCAAAGTAGATCTCATGCAGCTGTCTGATTGCTAAAGAGATATCTCATAGGAACGATGGTTTTAGAAACTCTTCAAATCTCTCCAACAATCCTGGTTGGTGCGATAACAGGTGGTTTGCTTTGCCATATTTCCAGAAATAAACCAAATATGTGAGATCTAGAAATAGATAAGTTCTTAAAAAATGTTTGGATGTGTTCTTAGGTTCTTCTTTCTGGCATATTTAAATTAACCAGAGTCTGAATGGATGTTATGAAAGGAGTAAACCAAGCGGTTGAAACGTCGCGTCATGTTCTGTGTTGCTGTGGCTCGTTTTTTAAGTGAATGTGCCAACACCAGCAGTATCTGGCAGCCACAAATCTTTTGACAGATGACAACTTATCTATTGTTATTATCCTCTTACTTACAGATAAGAGATCATCAGGGACAGGCACAGACACTTTCATACATATTTTGTACAAGTGTGCAGTGACCCATGCAAATCTATAAACATGCAGTGACAGACATTGGGCTGATTCACTGATTCCCCCACCTCCTCCACCACCTGTTCCCATAGCGTCTTCACTGTGGTTACAAAGGAGCATCGTGGTTGTAATTATGGCAGTCTGAGGGTTAAGTCTCTTGCACACTGGGTGTTAGGGGCTCGACTGGGTGCTCCACTTTCCTTTCTCGTGTCCTGTTTGTTCGCTTGCTGGTGGTCGGCTATGGGTGGCGGGTGGGTGAAGAGTCTGGGGGCTCCCGTTGTCCTGACGACCCTGGTGGGAAAGCTCGGTTGTTTGTTAAGACAAACTGAATGAAACAGGGGAGATGAGTAGAGAGTGACCAAGGAGGCTGGGAAAGAGAGGGTGCAAATGAATGGGAAAAGACTCTCAGTGAGAAATATAGCAGAATAAAAAGATTAGAAAGAACAACATGTGGGAGGAAAGAGAAATAACTGCAGCAGGCAAAGATGAGTTCAGCAGGGTGGCCTTGATGAGAAGTTGCGGAAAAGCAGAATTGTTGAGCGACTGAACTTGGGGGAGTGACAGCTAACAAAATGGAAAGATGAGAGGATAGGTGACAGGTTGAAAAGGAATGAGAGACAGATCAAGAGGTAACCAAATTAAGTCAAACTGGATGTGTGATACTTGAGAAAGTTTGGTTTGTTTAGTTGTAGGAAATGGCTGAAGATAAGATTCCATCATGTTTATAATGGTCCCATAATTACTGTGATATAGAGACAGGAGGCTGTTCTGTGTGTGTGTGTGTGTGTATAGCACTGTGGGACAGCATGCACAGGAAATGCCAGAATGATCCCACTGGATCAGAATTTTAGAGGGTTTATCATCTCTCCTCTCGTCTCCTGTCCTGTCCTCTCGTCTCCTGTCCTCTCCTCTCCTCTCCTCTCCTCTCCTCTCCTCTCCTCTCCTCTCCTCTCCTCTCCTCTCCTCTCCTCCTATGGGAAAATAAATTCTGTTCTCCTTCCACTCCTCTATAGTTTTCTGACCCTGCAAGAGTCATAACAATTTACCCCATAGAAAGGCACGACAATTCCCTCCATAAGGCTCTCTTCAAGACACTTGCCCCCAATAACCACATACTCTCCTTCCCCCTTGGAAACCTCCTATACACCCTGGCTGTTTCCCATTGTGTGCCATTGTTAAATCTCTTAGGCTACCCGTTTATACCTATCCTATACCTATCTGCATCCTCTGGTGCTTTTTCATCGTTTTCCCCAGTGTGAACCCCACCTTTGAGTGACTTTTCTCAGACTTGAGTACATCCCCACTAAATGTGCCCCATCACTCCCAAGCACACACCCTAATGACGTGGAACTTCGTGCACAAAATCATGTATTTCACCATCTTGCTTGTTTGGCTGTTATTGAAAATGCTTTAGTTTGCTTTAAGCTGCGTGTTTGAGTAAAAACATATGCACTTGAAGTGACACCTGCACACCGAAAAGAATGTCAGTTCTACACTCAAAGGGCTAAAAATACAATTATGCACGTCAGTTTTTATAGTAAGTGTACAGAGCTATACAGTGTATTTAATCTCCTGTTGTTACACACTGAATTTATTTCTGAGTTGAGTAAGAGCTGAGTTGAGTTTAGCCTTTTGGTGTGAACATACCTGCCTGCTCTCTGTTATCAGTTACTTGTAACACACAACAGGGAAAGCCTGTTTGTAACTCTCTCCTCTCTTGAAATGATATATGTCATGAAGCTTTGAAAATTAAGGATTCAGTTTCCACAAATCTCTTTAAAACCAACCCTCAAGACTGAGCTGCTCCAAACTCAGTATAAAAAACTGTTCCGACTGTCACGTTACGGTAATAAATATTGATCTCACATTCTGCCTTGAGAAAAAGTATGCTGAAACTTTCCTGATGCTGTAGATTATATTACACAGAGAGACAAGTGGCGGCTAGTAATTAGTACGTGTGCAGCTCTATTTACACAGTAACTGGCTAATACAATGAGTGGATTAGTTCATGGGTGCAACACGAGACCGACTGCCGTCTACGCGGTCCGCAGCTGCACGCACAGCCTCACAGTTCAGCACCTGACAACACAGTGATCAGTACTGATCAGCTGGACCATAACCGAGTTATGTGTTGGAAGTGTTTTGTTTGTATTTGTTGCAAGTTTGTTATTTCAGGATATTTTGAATTGACGTCTACAATGCAGCAGCACACTTTCTGTCTGTCCTTGTGTCTTTGTCCGTCCCCCGCTCTTTTCCATCTGCCTCAGCACAGAGAGGGCTGTTTTCCCTCACTGGTCCTTGGCAGTGATTTAATTACTTATTTGTTTAGTTTGTCGTATTCTAAACTTCTTTGGCTCCATGTTTTGCTGAGAACTGAAATTTTCCTCCCTCCCCTCCTCCCATCAGCATTCCATCCAGGCTCTCCCTCCACCCCTCACTGCTTCACCTCCTACTGACTAATATTGTGGTGTGTGTAGTCGGTTGATTTTTTTTTTCTTTACCCTAGTTTTCCTACATTAAATTTTGATACACCTTATATTCTTTCTAATAATTTTGCTCACCTCTGTCATTTCTGCCATTATTTACCTTCCTCCCCAGGCCAAATAGCTTAAGTGGTCTGTAATAGTCTCTAGGGGAGTCTGCTGTGTCCTCCACCCAGTCAAATACTACACAGATCAGTCAGTGTTACTCATTGGGTGGATCTTAGTACTCTAATAGGTCAAATTGGCAGCCATCTTATAATTCAACTTGACTTGCACAGCTGCTGTTAAAAGAAAAGCTGTTTAGTCCTTTAAGAAATTTATAATTTTCACTTGCTTTTGCATGAATATCCAAAACAAGATGAGAAAGGACACAAGAAACTGATTGTGACTTTGGACTAGTCAGAGGTCACATTTCATGTCTCAACATCCTGTAGCAAGACTGTTAAAGAGTAGAGCAAAAGTATGCAAAGCAAGCAGTGGTTGTTGCTTTACTTTGTTTGCTCTGGAATCACCAGAGCCCTGAATGTTTACTGGTAGTTATTAATTTTTGATTGATACAGTTAGATTTCATTCTAAACTTTCTAAAAAAATGAAAAATGATATTGACAATACACAATACTATGAGTAATAGTCTCATTGTTTTAGAAGCACATAAACAGTACCTCAGCTCAATGGCACAGCGTCAGATGGGACAAGTTCTCTGCATTCAGTAGTATTAATCTGGATTCGTGTTTGATCCAACCACTTTGTGTTAGTCTGAGTTGTCAGAGCGCAGGGTGAAGCTTTTCAACAAGGTTTCTGTGTGTTGACAACATGGTAGCTGCATTAAACATGAGCTGAGGATCTTTCTTGTGGTGGGATTCATTGTAAAATACATGCATTGTCCCTTATTTTGTATTATTTTCATTGTTAAAATGTGTGTTTATTCTCAGAGAAGGTACGCCTTTTATCTACAGTAACACTGCTAACCTAATTCTGGGCTTGTGTATGTGTGTGTGTGTCCTGCAGGATATCCTGGCAGTCTGTTTGGCTAGTGTAAATGCTGTAGATTGGGACTTGGCACGGTTTGGTAATTAGATCAAGGTTTCTGTGCTGGGCACTAGCGTCACATCATAACACAAACGTAGAGCCTCTGCCAGAGGTTTGCATGAGGCCTCTTCCCAAGGCAGCTTCACTTCTGACACAGTAATACATATGGAAGAGTCCAGACGTGATACAGTAGACTGAAGTTACACAGTGTACATTTTATGATAAAACTGTGCTCCTGCTTATTATTCCTGCACAAATAGTGATTTTGTTTTCATGGGTCAACACTCAGATCTCATTTCATTGGGAGACGGGTGAGTTGGGTATAGTCTTCAGCAGAAATGAAAGAAAAGGGATATTACACCTGATGATGTTTGGCTTGTTTATATGTGACTTCACCTACAATCATCCCTTTCAACTATTGCCTTTAGTCTTGGTTAGGCTTGTGACTTCATCAGCACGCCAGCATTGTTTTCAAATCCGCAACACGTTCAAATGGAAATTAAATATCTTTATTCAGTTAATAACCAATGCATTTCATTTGTGGCACGTTGCTTCACTAATTTGAAGTCGCGCTCTTGGAGGGTTTGGTGCCGTGCCGTGTTTTTATCCCGTCTTGTCAGTAGCTCTTATTAAGCAGCCCTGTTGTTTGGTCTGTGGTGATTACATTGGTTATATCCCACTCCCCCTGCAGGCCACCTGACTGAATCCTCTGCACCAATCACACACATCACATTGTTTCTCACTCTCTGTTGTTCTTTCTTCGAATTGGTCCGGATCAACTCTGTTGTGGTACGCTTAATAAGTACAGACAGGTGTTCACATAATCACCATCCCTCAGCAGTTGTTTTGACATTCATGTTTCATCACTTGATGAGCCAAAGACAGAAAGGATCACTTTTTTAAGGACTGGGGATTGTGGGTCATGTTGGACAGTCTGACGCATACAATGATGCAGGACCATAAAATGCATTGCACCACCCCACAAGGCAGACAAATGTAGTGCCATTCTCTCTTTTTTCCTATTCTTTAGCTCTAATTCTCCATCAGGCTGTAATGCCGTCACTTCCCCTCTCTAACTCACATTTCTCAATAAACCTCCATATGTCTCTGCCGTCCAGACGGATGGAGGAATGCGTGTAGCACTGGGGTCGCCACATGGACACTATATGAGTAACATGCCGGACAGTGGGGGGGGGTAGGGTGGAGAAGTCTGGCTGGACTTTTTTTTTTTTTCCCATGTTTGGAGAGAGGAAATGAGCTTTGTGCGCTGTGGGGACGTCTCTTGAGCTCCCCACTCCAACACAGAAAGAGAGGTAGACAGAGAGACAGGCTAAAAATAGCACTGGGAGCCCAGGTCAGCTTTGAGCCAAGAGTAAGAAGTTGGGGGCCTGAGGGGGGGAGTGGAGAAAAAAACATTCTTATGTAAAACGGCATGAAAACGAGGAAGCTTGTGGAAATGTGTTTTTAATGAAAAGACAAATATCACCATTCAAAAGACGGCCCTGCTAAAATCTCAGGTCTTTACAAGCATTTTATGAGAGTCAGCGGGACCGCTGGGGAGGTGTGTGCAATATGTGGAAGAGGAAGAGCAAGCGAAGAAGGAGCGGAAGAACGATCTGATGGAGAGCTTATTCCGGGCAGTGAAATCTGGTGGGAGCTTCCAGCCTCTCATCCATTTTCTCATATCTTTCTCTTCATGTGCAGTTTATCATATCGCAACAGCACGCATAGCTGCAAATCTCTCATATCTCCCCCACTGGCAAAGATGGAATGAATAAATGACCTTTGAGCCCACAAGCTCTTCCTGTCAGAGAGAGACACAGAGGGTAGGAAGTGTGGAGTCGAGGGGGGGGAAAGATGAGGATGAGATATTGCTTCGATTTGTGAAAGAGGTATGTTGTGCTACAGGGTTTAAAGTAGGAGGGAAAGAAATATGTGTTGTAGGAGACAGGGGTCAGAATAATGAATAAGTAATGATGAGGAGATATCAGCAGAATATATGGAGAGAGAAAAGATGGTGAAGTGAACAAGGAATATGAGAAATGGTTATTGGTTCTTGGGAGCAAAATATATTGTCATGAGTTCATTTTGCTCTTTCGTATTGAATTACAGTGCACAAGTACAATGAAATGCATCCCCTGTGAGCATTGAGACAAAACTGCAAAAGTCTCTTCAGAAATTAGAATACAAGAGAAGTGTGTACATTGTGCTTAAGTATTTCCCGCTTACTTACTTCAGCCTGGTGTGGTGGAACGCCAGGATAAGTGAAAACAAGGCCTTCTCCAGCAGCACAGCTCACCATCTGCCTCTGTTATGCTCATCTTGAAATGGTAGAACTCTGCATGTTTGGCAGTAACACAGTGGCTCTGGTAGTCCAAAATAAACAATTTCAATTGTTACTGGCTCGAGCTTATAGTATACTGTCTGTGCATGTGTGGGTGTGGGTGTCATCATTGTTTGAGTGCATGTCTGTGTATATGTACTGTATGCTCTGAGGTGAATGACTGTTAATTACTTTAAAGAAGTTGATCATATTTTGCCATCATTGTTTTTTCTTCTCTTTGCCTCACCCTCTCCCCTGTTCATGCTCCTCACTCCCCTTAATGGTGGCCTCTTCCCCTACATTTATAAATGTCTCGTCCCTTTCTCTTTCTCTTTCTTTTCTCTTCTCTTCTCCACCCTCTCAGAGCTGAGGTCATAGCTGGCTGAGTTTGAAGGTGGGCTGGAGTACAGACACAAGAGCGTCTGTTTTTCTCATCAGTCAGTGTAGCTCTCAGGAAGCCTACATGTATGAAGGAATGGGGGTCGAGCTGCTCTGTAAGGAAAGTTTTTTCTACTACTAATTTAAAATTAAGAGGAATTAAGAATCACTTTATTGGCAGTATATATTTTTACATACACACACTGAATTTGTCTTCTGCAGTTGACCCATCCTGAGTTGAACACACATGCAACACCCACCAAATTACATGCAGTGTAATTACACACACAGGAGCAGTGGGCTGCATCAAGTGCCCGTGGGGTTAAGCCTTACTCAAGGGCACATCAGCTGGCTAATGGAGGGGGGGAGAATTTTTTGCATTAATCACTCGTGGGGGAATTGAACCAGCGACCCTCCGATCACAAGCCGCTTCTCCAACCTCTAGGCCACGGCTGCCCCCTGCTGCTACTACAACGACAAAGAAAGAGCATGAGGGGAATTCAATTGGCTGACTCGGATGTGGAACACCATGGATCAGCTAACCATTAGAGTGCTTTTGGATGAATTGTCTTGCTCAGGAAACTTCAGCGGCATATACACTTGTAATGTGAACTTTAGAAGGAGAACTGTCCCTCCACACTCACTGCACTGCACTACTGGCACATCCAGAGTATCAGTCCGTGGTTTACCGCAGGCTTTGACGTTAGGCTCTGTCACAGTACATTACACAGTTTAAAAAGCATGTAATACCCAAAACTGTGAAATCTTGCATGTATTGTATTGTGTATTGCATGCATTTTATTTTATTGTATTTTTATTATTTGACCTTTGTTTAACCAGGCAGGACACTAAGAACAAATTCTTGTTTATGACAGTGGCAAAAAATGATCCATTCTGTTCATGTCACCAACAAGGATTTCTTGCATTGGCATAGAACAGGCACAGGCAGGAATAGTCCTTAAAGTGAGACTTTCTGAAAAAGTGGACAAAGATTCGCGATAACTCGATCTGCTCAATAAAATTTATTGTGCCAGACGTTTTCTCAAGGCAGAAAAGAGGAGAGAGATGACTCTTCCAAACGCTTTCTCTTAAGTTTATTAAAGGAATTGCATCCTGATAGTATTTGTTGTTTTTCTGAAACAGATTCTATTGACCATTTCTTATCTTCTGCCTGTCATTGCATGTGCAAACCCTTAAGCCTCGTTAACATCAACGATCGAGTAAAGTCCTGAGGAGAAAGATGCCTGAAAAGAGGATCTTTGTGAACTCCACCGAAGTGAAAGCCTAGGCAGAACAAAGAATGTCCCACAGCACTACGTATCCTGATGTGCAAGCCTGTGCCTTGTGGGTGGAGAATTTGCGCATGCAATTAAGACTCCTTCAGAGGCGCCGTGACCTTTGACCTTGACTGCTTGTAAATGCTGACCTTTAGGAATGTCATGAGGACCAAGGGTAAATATGGATTCGTGTCTAAGCTCTGGATGCTGATAAGGCTAACGACGGAGTGGACTGAGCTGTTTCTGTTGTTGTTGTTATTGTTCTTGGGCTAATTCCTCAAGAGATATGTGAATGATCCAGGCGACACAAGGCTCACGTAAAGCCGGGGAGCGCTGAGAGAATGTTTCCATGAACTGCATTATAGTCTAGTGAAATCTTATTTAACCAGAAGGCTACTTGAATGCACATGTCTACGATATGCAAATGGGCAAGTGCAGCCACTAGGTACTATATATTTTCAAAACTATAGCGAAGCCTAAGCCTCATCTCAGCAAAGTTTGAAGATTTTTCCTTAATGTCTCTTGAGTCTTTTGCTCACATTTTGCATTTTCAGCAAAGTGTTGTTGCAGTTGTGGTGATGTAACCACTGTCCCCAAGTGCTAGATGTGAAGGCTACATGAGACGATTCCTGCCATCAGTTAGAGTTGGGGGATGTGTTAACATTTTTCAACTGGCTATCGTCAACCCAACAACCAGCAATTGCTGATACGTTTGTGCTGTGTGAGTGCATTTAAAAATACTTAATTCAAACTGTCCTCCGCTCATCACACTGTTATTCCTTTCTGCCTCTCTGCCGTTGCAGCTGGCGCTTTTAATCTTTCGTTGGATCATTTGTTGTGTATTGTACTACTGGATTAGCTCCCTGATGGAGAGCAGTCGAGCAGCTGCTGAGGCCAAAGTGTCTATCTTTCAATGTTGCTGAAAGAAAAAAAATCATTTTTGTATCTGCTTCATCAGTTGAAACAGATTTAAAGGGTTTTTCCTGCGTATATGCTACGTGCTCAGAACAGTAGTGTTTCCCCTTTATCCCGATGACAAACAGATCAAACCAAAAGATCTTGGCAGAAACACCTGTCATCAATATAAACATTAAAATAAATCTGAAATCAGCATCAGCCTGCCTCCTCACATACAGCGCCAACATTCAGCATGCTCAGTTGGGTGCACAATATGGTCATTGTGTCCTTAGCACACACACACTCTCTCTTACACACACACACATGCACGCACACATACTGACTGACTTTTGTCGCTCTTTGTTCTTTGGAAAGACAGAGACTTGTTGTGATGAGGAAAAAATAACAGAGTGATTCAGAAATGCTAACTGAGTTAGCTGGCCTGCTGTCAGCCTGTGTGCCAAACTGCTGTTGTTTTCACTAGAGATCTTGTAAAGTAGGTCAAAACATTTTTTGACTAATACTTTCTTTCTTTCTCTCCCTCTCTTTGTCTCATTCCATCCACCCCTCACTCACTCCCTCCTCCCGACAGACACACACACACACACACACACACACAGACCATTCACCTTTGGCCCATTGTAATAGCTGTTCATGGCCTTATGCTCTCGCTAGCCAGCTCCAGATGTTATTGACACAACCTCAAGAGTCCTACAGACACAGAACTACACAGACGTGCTGTCAGACACACACATACACACACACACACACAGTCCTATAAAACTTTGACAGTTCTTCTCTCTGCAGGCCACCTGATAAAGTCACTTACACTCACACACACGTTTACCCCTAGCTGTCCTTCAAAACACAAATAAATCAGAATTACGTTAGATACATGTCATGTCAAATAGCTTATTGGGATCATTTTGAAATAGAGGAATAAATAACAGCACAGAAAATGCATAGAATAATAAGTACCAAACTAAGAATCTTATTGGTCTTTTGGCCTCATTTTGCTCAAGCATGAAGTCACACATTTCTGCCTTGAGGATTCGACCCCAAAGCTAAAACTGCATTGATGTTTACTGCCATCTCGAGACAGTAACTTTGCACTTAGTTTGTTCGGTACTGGAGTTGTATCGCAGTGGTCTCGTGGAAACACATCCTGAGTTGTTGGGTTGCCACAGTGACCTGCAGTTTGACTGACTGAAGGGTGCGGTGGGACAGGTTTTCACCTGCAAAATGTCATAAACCCTGTGGCTGTGAGCAGCACCCATTGCATTTGTATCACATTCAAAATGAGACAGGCACTATGAATGGACATTATTGTGCTGCCAAGTGCCTTCCTGTTTTACACATGTACTGTCAAGGCCTGTGTGAAACAAGAGCATGACAGGAGGAAGGAATAAAAGTGAACATGAGTCACAGTTAAAGAGAATTGATTTTTGTTGGTGCATTGTAGAGATGCTTTGCACTGTAGGGGATGTTTTTACAGTTTAGACAAAGCATGTGCATTAAAACATCTGGCTATGCATGTGTGTGTGCCTGTGTTATGTCTTCTTGTGCACATTTTCTGGAACATTCAGCATTACAAGAGTGTCTGTCATGTCTCACATTTCTCATCGGCTGACCTCTGTGTGTGTCTGTGTGTCCACAGGGCAATATTCGCATATGATGGGTTCAGCAACAAGCTCAAACTGGCTGACTCAGGAGGTAAGCCAAACTCTCATATGCCTCTTGCATTTAGAGAATATTCAAACATTCTTACAAATTTGCTGTTTTGTCGTCAAACTCTTCTGTCATTTTTCCTCTTCTTCCCTTGTTCCCTCGATCTTCTCCCGATGTCTGTCTCTTTCTGACAGCGGGTGGTGTCGCAGAGCTGGCAGGGAAATTTCACATCTCCAAGCCTCAATATGGACTGTGCAAAGTGGGAAGTATGGAGACAGGTGGCCCCCGGATTGCTATGATCAGCTGGGTGAGTGGCAGACAGGCTCATGGATCTTAGCTCTGTAAGCCTGTAAGCACGAGCCTAAAATATTAAAGAAACAGCAACACAAATTACCCAAAGACACATGCTTTGCTTATACATGTGACACTAGCAGGTATGCAAATAAAGGCCCACAGACTTGCATTCACACAGCAAAGTCACAGGGCAGTTCTGAGATAACGGGTTTAACATCTTAAGTGGTCACATACAGAATAATCTACTCGTTAATCTGTGAAATGCTGTTGAGAAAAACCTAAGGTACTGGTGTTATTCACATTGTATGGTCCTGTTTTGACACAGACATATTTGGCATCTGACACGTGGGAAAATGGTGTGAGAATGTTTGAGGCGTTATGTCACTGTAACACAAAAGCTCATGAATCACAGGGCAGGCAGACAGTGCAGTACCCCTCATTTGAGTTTAATGTCTGATATTTGTCAGATAGTTATGTGACAGACTGTTGTTTTGTTTTTTACACAGAGTTGTTATAAACAAGCAGATTGCCGCTAGACAGCTCGATAAGGCCGCATTCTACGTCGATATGCTGTTAAACGCACTCCGAAATGAGATTTGCCTCTTTATGTTATCAGTGAGTCTGAGTGGTCATTTTTGTGAAATGCAGATTAGACTCAGCTACAGCAATGTGAATCCTTTTGTTCCTCAGTCTCACTTCCTCTTACTGCTTTTTTAGTCTCCTCTGAGAGAGGTATGATCTGAATGTAAGTGTCTACATCCTGTTTTTGTCCGCAGGTCGGCCAAAATGTGGAGGACTACCGAAGGAAGGAATGTGCCAGCCACATCCCAGCCATCAAAACCTTCTTCAAGGTGCAGTAGATTGAGCTGTGCTTAATCACTTGTCACTAAACTTTGGACCTGATGTGCTAATGTGCACTCCATTCAATAGTTTATCTGCTCTATTTATTTTCTCTGCTAAACTGTGGTAAAGATGACCTTGGCTGGCACATTTTTGGCATTGAGGATGGGCAGAAGCAGTATATGAAAACACTGTAAACATTATACTTGTTATATTTTTTATTTTCCAAAATCCCTGAAATGGAGAAGAAAAATGGTGTCCTGTTTTGTTTTCTTTACCCCTGGACTCCAGACTTTGTCCTCACAAACTCTATATTTACTCATGTTCGTTTACTTTGTATTGTTTTGAGAATTTCCTGTCCTCAGTCCACTTCCTGTTCTATTGCAGCCTTGGTCCTGTGTTAAATTGGCGTATCTGCCTTACACGGGTTGGGGGTGGCAGCTGAGTTTTTGGGTTGAAAGCTCCATTGTTTGCAGTGCAATCTGAAGTCACATCACAAACTCAAGCGGTGATATTAGAGGAAGTGGAAGAAATAGAGAATCGAGAAACGTTTGGATATTTTTGAGATTCAGGTGCACGTGAAAAACTCCTTCCATCACCCTGTTGGTGGTAACTTCTCCTCTCCATCTGTGCCCTCAAACTGTGTTTATTTAGTGTCAGTCTTACTAGTAGAGGTGCAGCTGACCCCCAGGTTTACTAGTTTCCATATAAAGGCATCACCCAGGCAACTGCAGAAGCATCTGTGGAATGTTTGCTGTTTTTTGTCGCTTATTTTTTAAACAGTGAATGTTGATGGTGGGATTTTGTGAGTCACTGTATGAAAGCCTCTGACCCCTGTGTGCATGTGTGCGATCACCCTTGGGCCTCTGTACGTTTTCATGTGGGATTTCAAAATTTTAGAAAAATGATTACATGGTCAATATGGCATAGAGTGAAGAAAATTGTCTGTTGTGGGAGAATTGTGAACTTTAACCTTAGCAAACATGCACACACACACAAATACACACTGACGGTCAGACAGGGCGATGAAATTCACCTGTGGCCACTGCTGTGACTCCTGATCCACTTCTCTGTGAACACGACAGAACAAGGAAGAGACACGATCTATTTTAAATCAAGACCCAACTGTTGTTCTCTTTCAGAAAAAGAATGTTTGTTTTTCCATTGCTCAACACTTCATGCTTAAGATAAGATAAGATAAGATAAGATAAGATAATCCTTCATTAGACCCATAACTGGGAAATTACAGTGTTACAGCAGCAAACAGTATATAGAGGGTGCAAAGCATGCAAGGATAAGGGAAGGATGTGCATTCGAAAAGAATAAATACACAGGAAACTATTCACACTAGAGTCCCTCAATGATTAGTGGATGGATTGATTATTGTACCGATTTGTTTCAGGAACTAAGTATGTAGGTACTGATCCTAATAGTAGTGTTACATGAGTCCTTACGGTATCCAAATCAAATCAGCGTGGGCCTTCTTCTTTTGATGTTTTTTCACAATTAAAAGTAAAGAATAAGAAAACTTTTTCCACTAATGTCACACATCTTAACCACAGTCACAGAACCGGCATCACTCAGTGCTCATATGGAGCTCATGTGCTCCCACTTTACCTTTGCAGGTTAGGGTTTTATTTTACAGCTAGCACAAAACAAACAAGATGCGGAAGTCTTAAACAGTCCTCATTTTTAGCTAAATTCTTACTTGACCGTACAATGACCGGCAAACAGATCTACTTAGATAACCTACATACATACTGATGATAATAATTGGAGGCTGAATTTACTTGTTTTCTTGTAAGACTGGCTTTCATTGCCTTGGATGGCGTTAGTTAGAATTTCCCTTGGCACTTTGTTAGTTTTTTTTGTCTTTCTGGCTTGCTATGCTGCATGTCCCAGCTGGCAGTGAGGGGGTTTTGTCAAGGCGAGTCTGCAGCAGATTTGGATATGTTACATACTGTACTCCAGTGTGGTGTTATGTTTTGAAAGTTATGAAAGCTAAAATATGAATAGGGTGCAGATGTTTCCATTGTTCTAAATTTCCACTGGAATAAGACCAGAATAATGTTGAGTCAGAAGGGCTGTGTGTGCGTGTGTGTGTGTGCGTGTGTGTGTGTGTGTGTGTGTGTGTGTGTGTGTGTGTGTGTGTGTGTGTTTTGGGGCATTATATGTTGAAACTGTGAGCATTACACTGGAGGAGATGAGAAGGCAGTTATATGAGTAGGCCAGTAGTCAGACGTGACAAAGGGTAGTAAAATATGGGCGTTTCTTTTGTAACTTTTAAATTTAGAAAAGCCACCTAACAATTAATCCAGTGTATTATAAGCATAATCATATTTGGCCACATGGAAGACTGATGACTTTTAAGGTGGAGCAGGAGATTTGGATTGCAACAGAACAGCGCTTCTGTTATAAATAAGGAATTATATGAGATGTTCACATGACTTAGAACCCTTAAGCACAAGGTCATTCAAATCTGTCATCTTGCCCTGATGCTCACCTGAGAGCTGACACTAATATCATTCAGCATTGTCCTCTGTAGCCCCTTCAGTCTGATTTAAGCTGAGGAGCTTTACAATTTACAAATGCCATAATACGCTGTTAATGCAACGAGAATGGTCTTAATGTTCATGAATCATCTTATACTACACCTAAAATGAAATGAAATGTTTTCAAAATAGTAACTATTTAGCTGAGAATGTAACAAAATCTAAATTCAGAAGATTTAATTTCAAGATGTATCATAAGTGACCCACACTTGAGTATCCCCACATCCACCTACTTGCTTCTCCAGTCTGAGAAACTCCTGAGTAGGAGAGCGAGAGAGACTGTGTGAAGAAGTAAGCTTCCAGAGCAGACAGTTGAGCTCAATTATGTTGAGCTGGTAACTCTCAACCTGTCACATCACCTTGGGCTCTTTTTCCTCCCAGAGAGGTTATTTTCCCCCATAGCCATAGCAGGTTTTCACTGTCAAGGTCATCACTGCCACATAAAAGATGATTCACACACAACATCCCACTTGGCCATTATGACAATATCCAGGGCGTAGATGGGGCTGATAATGACACATGTGAACTCACATGGAAAGAGTCAATTCTTAAAGCTTTCTTCAAGTTATTTCTTGTGTAGCAAAACACGTTATGGGGCTAAAACAGGAGGAAAGAAGAAGGAAAAGAGCAATGAGGTGAAGGTGAGAGACAGACAGGACGGGAGGGGCTTGATTTAATCTCAAATGAAACATGGTGTTGTTTTGTTGAATGACTTCCGGCCGTGTTGTCTTATGAAAAGAGGTGTGACGTGAGGGCAAGTTGTTGTGTTGCTTGTTTCAGTGAGGTTGTTGGTCTGTGTGTTTAATAATATCCATTTGCCCTGCTTCATATGAAGTGAGCACATTTCTTATATGAATGATAGCAGCACTAACCCTGGCAGTATTTTTTACCTTCTATAATTAAATATAATAATGAATACCACGACATGAGGATGCAGGGTTGGTGTCAGCATTGGGCAACACAGAAACAAACAGTGCACTATGCTCCTGAGAGCTTTTTCTGTACTTTGTGGTTCTGTCTGTTTCCATTATTTTCCCAGCATCTATGGCAGCACTGTGGACTCCTTGTCCGGTCTGTGTGTGTGCAGTTGGCAGTGACAGCTAGAGTGATATGGATTATACACTGTACTGACATGTATTATAGGGTGCATTGAACTCTCTGTTCAGTGTCAGTGTCAGTGTTGTCACTCAGATAAAGCCGTGGATTCCTGTCAGGGACTCACAGACCTTGCCCTCCATCAACAAGCTTGGACTTAGTCTCCATGGAAATCATGCTGAGGTCCTGGCCACATACAGATGTTTGTACAGTATCTATGTACGTGCATATACTCAGTTCCACAGAAATAGCAGCTGTGGAAGACTATGTTTTGGTATATGGATATTGAATATGGTCTGTCTTTTTTCATATTTTGAAATTTCCCTCAAGTTCAACTTTCAGGTATTGAGCAATACTTTTCTACCTTTTTGCTTAGTCACATGCTTTCACACCCTTTTTCCCCACGAATCATCCAAACCCATGCATTCCTGTCCTCACACTAAAGCCAGGGAGTATTTTTGTTCTCTTGTTTGTACAATCCTTATAAGTGAAACAGTTGCACAACTGTTTGGCTCCAGCTTTGCATAGCTCCAATTCAGACCAAGAGAAAACCACCGAGGGACTGTGTGTACTAGTGTATGGATTTTTGGACTTTTTGTGTGGCTGTGTGTGTATGTGTGTGTGTGTGTGTGTGTGTGTGTGTGTGTGTGGCTACAGTAAAGCATGTATGGGTGGATTAAATTCACATCTGTTTTACTTGACTTGCCGTCTCTTTTTCATCCCCTGCCCTCCATGTTTCAGGAAGCACACGTGTTCATCAGTGCAGAGAACGTGGAGGATGTGACAGAGGAGAAGATAAGGGCAGAGCTCAGCAAGGCTCAGGCCCACACTCCTGCTCAGTGGGTGAGAAGGAGCTCCAGGAGTGCTGACAAGGAGGAATTGGTGGTGAGTCGCTTGCAATACCTGATCTGACCATCAGATGGAGACAGAGACTAATGCACACGCATTGTGACACAGTTCACAGGATATATTTCTTTTGTAGGTTTTCCACAGTTTCTTCAGTGTTTTATTTTTGCTTCGAGTATGTTTATTTAGTCATGCTCATGAAACTAGTATAATAATGTGGCATTTGAGGTTTAAGTTACTGAAAATGTTATAGTATAATACAGTGGCATAAAAATGCTTGCATATGAGACACTGGAAAGTTTAAGAATTTTTCCTCCAATTATTCCTTTGTTTTTCTTATAGGGTACAAACTACAGAAAAACTAATGCTGCAATGGAGATGAGATTTATAAACAGAGAATCCTTCTGGGCACGTGCAGAGGTATGAGAAAGTAGCTTCTAAAATGGAGTTTGGATGTTTACTGCAATCCATATTTGTAAAGCTATTGAAGAGAGATATTTTTGATTTGAAAGTAAAACTTACATTAATAAAATCTCCCCTTGTTTTCCCTTTGTGTATGTCAGCGTGAAGAGGAAGAGAGGAAAGAAGAGGAGAGGAGACGGGCATTAGAGGAGAGACGGCGGCTTGAGAGAGAAAGAATTTTAAAGGAACGGAGGGATGCAGAAGAGAGAGACAGAAAGATGAATGAGAAGCTACAGATGATTGAAGAGCAGAGGTGAGAACAATGTCTGTTTGCTGTCCATAGTGCACTCCAGCGGCTGTATCTTTAATGAACTGAAAGAACAACGAGCGTGCATTGTGTTTTGGATAATGTTTTTTGGGTTTTTTTTTTTTGGATAACAATGATTAGTAGTGTTGTTTTATTTGTTTTCTGTCTCACAGAAGAAAACAAGCAGAGCAGGAAGAAGAGCTGCGCAGGAGGGAGAAATCAAGATGGGTGAGTCAAAAGATGTCTTTATCCTGCAAGGATTTCATAGTTTTTCACTGTGAAAAATGTCCCTTTGCCTAGTGGCAACATGGACCCTTTGGTTTGTAATTGTTTCTGAAGACATTCTCTTAATCTATCTTATCACTATCATAAGTGACCTGTTGAACACAGTTGTCAGCTACAGCATCTGCTGATGTGCTGATTTTAATTGATTCCTTAAATTGATGGATTTTTTATGATGAGATATTTAAAGAATTATGTGATTAATAACTTTGTCATTTTATACCCGAAGACCAAAAAAATGAACTTTTCATGAACTTTTTATGTGAATGGTTGCTCAAAATAGGGCACATATACCAGATGTTATTGTAGATGAGAATAAAAACAAAATCTCCTGTCTGGATGTGGGCTTTGCATATGACCATGTTTTGTCAGGCCTTCCTCACCAGGGTTACAGAGTTACCCCTGGCTTTAACTTGAGTCTGTCTCAGAGCTGGGTTATGAGTACAGACTGCTTACAGCATGTTTATATTTGTGACAGGTTAGGGTATGTGTGTGTGTAGTGCAGGGTTTGCATTAACTTGCAAGGTATTGCTTTGTGTCAGCAGTTGCCGGTGGCTGTCATATTCAGAGTGGGCACAGATTTCTGTATCTTTAATTACAGCTAAATGTCAAAACAGTGACGTTCCACAAGTCTCAAGCGTTGTGTCACCTACCTTTTCAAATAGTTCTATTTTAAATGAAGAGATCAGAAGCATTAAAATGTGTGTGTGAATATGTAAATATGATTGCTGCCTTGTTTCTGCACTGACAGGAGCAGCAGCAGAGGGAACACGAGGAAGACATGAGGGCTCGTCTTAGAAGGAGTGAGTCCATAGAGAAAGCAGCAGTAAGTTACTCTATATGTCTACTAAAAACCGATACAGTTAACGTGACTTAATACTGCTTTGAATTAGCACTTTGTTAAATACCTAAATGGGCCACACGTGTCATTGTATTATTGATTTTCATGAAACCTGCTCTAAAAACTCAACAAGATAAGTTTGTTTAATCATTTCAATTACTTGCACCTTCTCTATGTTACTTGATCTGTAGGAAGCAGCAGCATTAGTGTCCCAACGCTCCATGAACCCCAGGGAGTTCTTCAGGCAGCTGTCATCATCATCATCGCTAAGTCCCACCAGCCCTGGATCCTCCCGCACTGGTGCGTACGCTGGGTGTGAGCATGAACAGAGTGATGCTACCGTGCATTCACTTGAAGGTCCAGACGAGCTTGTTGAAACAAATAATCAGCCCTGGTTTTCAGTGCATGCAGTCTGACATTTTCATTCTTCTCACAAACTTTTTTTCTTCCTCTCCAGGCAAACCGTTCAGACGATACCAGCGCAGCCTGACAGACACAGCCTTCATCTTCTCTAAAGCAGAAGAAAGCACAGCATCCTCCCCTCACAGTTCGCCCCTGGTTTCCCCCTTCTCACGGGTTCCTCCCTCTCCTCTCTACCGGGCCATGTCTCCCCCCATGAGCCCTGATTTCCACCCTGTCACCTCTTCTGAAAGGCCCAGAGCCCCCATGTCACCCCCCACTTCACCTTTTCGGCCTTCCCCTCCAGTCTCAGCCCTGCCCAGTGTTCAGCAAACTAACGATCAAGTTCAGGCTTTTGTCGAGCACAAACTCCCATCACCCACAGAACCTTCCGCACCTCCCGCCTCCCCTAGTCTCTTGGCTTCCTTGTCCTCCGCTTTAGTAAAAAACAACCCCTCTCAGTCACATGCAGAGGCTCTGCCTGCCTCCCCCCCAAACACCCCAATCCAGTCAGAGCACTCAAACTTCTGCTTTGAGTCTGTTCTAGCTCCACAGCCTCCAACAGCTCCTCTTCCAGAAAGACCACAACCAAACACAGGTAGGGAGAAACAGCACAGCCGAGGATACGGTGTCATTAAATTAGAAGGTCTCGTTCTCTCAAAGACAAAACTAAAATATGCCCATTCCAAGTGCCGATGCAATAAGAGTGCATTACTCTGCTTATTACTCATTTGTTTGCCAAAGACATGAATTGTTTGACATTAAATGTTGGTTGCTAAAAATTTTATTACAGGCTAAAGTGACTTAGATACTTTTGCCAAAAACTACCTCTCATACTCCAGACTGTGTAAAGCAGGCCAGGCACTATGAATCAGTGACTTGTTGAAATGACAGAGCTCAGAATATTTTTACAGTCCAGTCACAATTAAATATTCCTATAGCAACCACATGTACCACATATGTTAGTCATGCCAAGTTCAACAGTAATGTGTACAGAGAGAATGGGGCTTTTGCATTCTTTATAGTTCAGTTTTTCTGCCACAGAAATGCACAGCCTTCATTTTACTACATGTGAGCTTATCAAATAATCAACTGTGTTTTTAAACAATATTAATTTCCAATCAACAGACCTCATTGCAGCAACTCATGTGCATGCTGAGCTGGTCTCAGACATTGGCTACAAAGTACAGACCGTACTGGTGGAGGAGGATGAGGAAGAGGATGAAGAGGAGCATGAGCAAAATATGGCCGTGACACAACCACAGCCTTGTGCAGTTACTACAGAACCGGTCCAGATTGAGGCAGAGGAGCAGGAGCAAGAGGAGGAAGAAAAGAAGGAGGAGCAGGAGAAGGGCAACAAGGAAGAAGGATTAAAGCAGGAAGCTGAGCCTTCGTCAACGCAGGAGCCAGTGATGGAGGAGGAAGTGGGATTAAAACCGGAAGCTGAACCTCCATTGCTAGAGGAGCCAGTGACGGAAGAGGAGGAGGAATTAAAACCGGAAGCTGAACCTCCATTGCTGGAGGAGCCAGTGACGGAAGAGGAGGAGGGATTAAAACAGGAAGTTGAACCTCCATTGCTGGAGGAGCCAGTGACGGAAGAGGAGGAGGGATTAAAACCGGAAGCTGAACCTCCATTGCTGGAGGAGCCAGTGACGGAAGAGGAGGAGGGATTAAAACCGGAAGCTGAACCTCCATTGCTGGAGGAGCCAGTGACGGAAGAGGAGGAGGGATTAAAACAGGAAGCTGAACCTCCATTGCTGGAGGAGCCAGTGACGGAAGAGGAGGAGGGATTAAAACAGGAAGCTGAACCTCAATTGCTGGAGGATCCAGTGACGGAAGAGGAGGAGGGATTAAAACAGGAAGCTGAACCTCCATTGCTGGAGGAGCCAGTGACGGAAGAGGAGGAGGGATTAAAACAGGAAGTTGAACCTCCATTGCTGGAGGACCCAACAACAGAAGAAGAGGAGGGATTAAAACAGGAAGATGAGCAGCTGTCATTGGGGGAGCAGGTGGAGGAGGTTCAAGAGGAAGAGGAGACAAAGGAGCACAGAGAGGAGAATGTCCAATCAGAAGAGAGTCAGGCCCCTGCTGAGCCTGCTGGGTCAGCAGTCACAGGTAAGCCCTTTGGTTCTTGTGACCTGTAATTTGGACACCCTCAAAATGTCATGAGTTAAAATTACATTTTATAATCTGTTACAGATTACAATCAAGTCAGTGTTTCAGATGCTGAACAGCTATGTCAAGAAATCAAACAAGAGACTGTCATTGTGTCAACCAATTGGATCACAAATGGGGACGACACACAGGAACAGAATGGCATAGGTTTGGCAACAAATCAGGTTAAACAAAAGTAGGTAATGTTGAATTATTCAGTGATTATATTGTAATACATTTATTCTGCTTTTCACTTTGTCAGAGCGATCTTTGAGTCCTTTTGACACAGATCTCAGCTCAGTGGAGCTAGCGGAGCAGGAGATCTCAGAAAATGGACAAGAGGTGATGTATCTGCAGAAATGTGCTTGTATTCTATTGTCTCACACAAAGCCTGTTCAAATATGGAAGTCTGTTCTTAATTAAAATCTGTTCTTAATTAAAACACTTACCAGAACAAACAATGTGTTCCGTCTTTCTAAATCTCAATACTCTTCCTGACTTCCTGACCCCGTCTGTGGTGCTCAGCCCCAAGCTCTCTTAATGAAAATGAAAATCTTAAAAAAAGGGACACATCAATAAAAGGCAGAGTAATTTTCCAAATCATAAATATAAAATTTTGTTGTTATTCTTTATTTTGATGTATATTTGGATATTTATGTTTTTCTGTTTGTTGGCTTGCTTATATGATTGCCACTTGGTGGAAGGGTGTAGCACAGGTCATGGAGGAAGTCTTTAGATTTAGGCGAGGATCCAAATCACAGCGTGGAAACACAAATTCTTTTTCATTTTAGTTAGTGTTTCCAGTTTGGCGTTGGTGGAAATACGATGGCTCCACATCACAACTGACATTCATAGGTAGCAGCAAACCCTCTGGATTAGCCGACACATGTTGTGGCTCAAAGTTCATGCAGAAAGCAGTCATTATGGAGCACTTAGGGACAGTGGTTTTCATGGGAGAACTGGTAAATTTCTACGTTTTTTTGTCCTTCTCAAGCTTAGGCGTGGCGATACAAACATAAATGTAGACATACTTGTAGCTCAGCATATTTTTTCATATTTGTACACCACATGACAGATACAGCAGTTATTTTGCTGTGTGTTAAGTTGATAAATCATACTGGTTTGTTTAATAAAGTTTTTTATATCCGCAAATTTAAATTTTACTAAAGTAAAAAAAATTTACCCTTGTGAAACGTGGTTGCTTGAGCAAGCTGCTCAATAGTATTAGCTATTACCAGCCTTGTCTTTTAAAATGAATGTTCATACATAGAAAGTTTATATGAGAGCGAATTGAATTTCTGTGAAGTTAATTAAACATGCACGTGTTTGATGATTGCAGCCTTTCTCTGACTCCGTTTTCCTCCCCACTTCAGGTTTCAGCCGAGCGGCAAATGTGCGTCCGAGCTCTGTATGACTACCAAGCAGGTAAGCTGCCACTTAGAGGATAATCGCCATGCATGTGCACATAAAGTGCCTCCACTTACAGTAATTGCGCTGTGATTTGTGGGTCTTCACCATGTTATCTTGCGGTTCCCACAGAGGACGAAACGGAGATCTCGTTTGAACCCGGTGACATCATCAGGGACGTGGAAACGGTGGACAAAGCCTGGTGGAGGGGGTGGAGCAAAGACGGCCGTCAAGGCTTGTTCCCTGCCAATTATGTGGAGACTATATAGGCAGTCAGAGACATATTAGCACACACACACACACACACACTCAGGGATACCATCACCCCTCACATGTGTTCATGTTTTTACCTTTATCCTCCCACTGAAACTTTGTACTGTTTTGTGGGGAAAGATAAAGAAAAGATGTGACTCCCTGTTTTGTAAAAAGCATAGGAAAAAGTGTGAATCTCTATTTTGATGTTTTTTTGCAAAAAAACTAAATATTCTCACAAGTATGCAGAAATTACCCAGCCTCATTTTCTTGGATAAAACAGCAGAGACCTTTTCCTGGACCAAAATAACTTATTTCCTTTTGAGATACAGCAGGAATGTTGGTGGGAGGGATCAGATCACTGTGACAAATGATCACAAACTTGCTTTTCTTGTAGGAAACACAAACAGACTTTCATAGTGTATAGCTGTGTTTTTGATCCACACATATAACAAGCATTCCATTCTGCTTACCATTTGCTTTGTGTGTTACATTGCTAAAAAATAATTTACTGCTCGTGACTGGTATATATAATCAAGATACATGTATCAGACATCATCTTATAATCAGCCTCCTGTATTTCCTGAGTTATTTTGTAGCACTGTATTTGTTTCTGACAGTCTCACAGCACAATTTAATTACCCAAACCAGAACAGCAGCATAACAAAAGTTACACAAGCAAAGGAAAAACGCCCTGTACTGACACCTGTATTTCTCTACCACTCTTTCAGACGGGCTCGTTCCTGCTTATATGGTGATGTCCTTACATAACTTTTTGTGATTATGTCTCATTTTAAATTTTCTTAGATCTTAAGAGATTGAAGGGTTGTGTTGACATGCAGATGATTTGAAAAAAATCTTCCAATTTTAATATTCTGTAAAATCTTAATACCCTATAGTGTATATAAGAATGTATAAAAAAAAGTCAAAGGCATTCTCTTTTTCTATACCTTTCTTGTATGTTTATATGTTGTTTGCTTGCTTGATGGTATGTATGTTCTTTGTATTTACTCTAGACTCACAAATATATAACATCTACAAACTCTGATTGCTTTGAAATGTTTGTCTCCTGTTTTTCCTTCATAGTTATACACAAAATGGATTTTTGTCAGCAGTTTTCTGAGTGTCAGCCTTCTTTCATAGCGTCTTTAGTAATATTTTGTCACGTTAATGGCTGGAGTCTTGTACTTGCTTTAAATCTCAAGAGAAATGTAGTAATGTAATTTCTTCCTTTCAAGGGAAGCGTTTCTAAATAACGATAAATGTCCCTTTGGGAGAATCAATAAAAAAAGTCTTGTACTGATTTTCTAATTTTAAACAAAGCAATTGAAAAGTAATAATAGCACACTTCAGGTAGTATTGCTACAGCCACACAAAGGTTAACTCATAACTGTAACAACAAAGTGATCATTGGGTGATTAGTGGTCTTAAAAAAATAATTGCACAAATTTGATTTTGTCTCATCTAAGAAGACAGGTCTAAATAGCTTATTTTTTTCTTCACGACAGTGGAACATCATTAGATTTTCACCAAAAGTTCTGTTTTCATTGACAGTGTTCACTTTTAGTTTTTCACTTAGAGTAAAAGTAATAAAAGATCTCTTAACTTTATGTGCTGGTTCAGAAATGCACCGGTTGGAAGGGGAAAAAAAAGTTGTGACTTGTAGTTCTTCGTTTGCACATGTAGGTGGAGACATCGCCTTTTCTGATCTGCCACTGACAGCATCACTGCGAGAGAGCTCACTGAAATGAACAGATTCCTCAGGACAAAAGGCAAAATATTTTGACAAGCTGAGAGGAGGCTCATTGTTACACACATTTTAGAAGTGAAATATCCAGACATTTCCAAAGCTAAAAATTGCTAATGCTGCTACACCTCAAACAGGATTTTCCCCTAGGGTAATAATGATTGATTGAATATGACATTAATATTTTTTAGCCATACACCTTTAATATTTATGGGGGGAGGTGGAGTGGGGGCTAGGTTACGCTCTTGTAGTGCCAGTTCAATAACAGCGTTTGGCAGATGTGCCTCGGCTCTGAAATAGAGAGGTAATGTTTGACATGGGTCTCATCCTCCCTGAACTGATGCCTGTTGACAGACTGACTAAATCTATCCAGGAGACTATTCTGTTGAGGTTATCCTAGAAGGCTAATCATCAGTGATATGTGTGAAAAGGTGATGAGCCTCTTATGAAATACTAATTGGGTTGCAAGAAGAAGACCGTGAAAGCTGAAATGAGCAAGATTGAGAGATAGAAAAAAAAAGGACTTAATTTAAGTTAAACAGGCATTAAAAAAGGAAAACTTAACATTAATCTTATAACACCAATTTGTATAATTTTACATTGGTGTGCATGAGGAAGATAAACAGCCACAGAGTGAGAAATAAACAGAGAGAGAGGACATCTGTGCTCAGAGAATGTGAAGGCAAATTAGTCTCGACAGTTGTGCCCCCCCACTTCTCTTATTTTGCCTCATACGGGTTCTCATGGTCATCCCCACAACTCAAGAGATCCCTTGTCTCTTCAGATTAACCAGACTGAGAGGGAGACACCGGCTAATGTGCCAGTCAACTTTCCCTTCCCCTTTGTCTTTAGGCTGTTCCTTCCTTCTTTGACCCTCATCAGTAACAAAAACCCTTTGACTAAGGTGTTAATCTAACAGAGAAGAACCCCCCCCCCTTCCCTCCTCCTTCCCTCCTCCTTTATCTCTTATTTAACTGACAGACTCTATCTGAGTGGTGGAGGACTGACAAGTGTGGGACGGCCAAGGTGAAGTGGCGGTAGGGAAGTGCCACTCATTGTAGCGTTATCAGCGCAAAGGCCAACGACAGACACCCAATCTGACCTGGCTGCTGATGGCTCGTGGCTTACTGGCTGAATTTCTGCTCAGAAGCAGATTCTGCCAAACCCTGAGATACATGGTGGGGAGGATAAGTCCTGACACACACAAACACATGCGCACGGACACGGATACATACATGAAACAGACGTACAAGTGCAGACAACCGCAGACGCCCACTACTCTAAGGCCCCATTTCACAAGCAGCCTCCTTCTCCTTGCCACTCCTCAACCCCCGAGCCTGTCATCATCTAACTAATAGTTTGTTGCAACTTTATGTGATTAATTACGTGTTTGAGAGAGGTGTCAGTTTGCAGGAGACAAAAAAATCTTACCACAGCAGTCTCATAACTCAGCCTGTTCAGCCTCCCTTCTTTACTGCACTGCTGCAAGCACCTGCATGTGCGTGCATGTGGGACTTGTTTTCTTTTTGGCTCATTGTTCTGTAGGAGGAAACATGAAGGTCAAGGTCACCCTGTCTGTCCTCAAGGCTCCAGGTTACCTTACCAATATTTGTGCCAGAGGACTGCCCGGTTGGATCTTCCTCACTCCAAAGTGCTATAAAACTTATAGTAGTCACAGTGGTCTGCTTATGTAAAGGTTTGGCAGCGATGAGGCATTCAGTGTTATTCTTAAAATACTTAAGAAGCTTCTGTTTTCCTCTTCCCTTGCTGAAATAAAGATCAGTGTTTGTAAGCACCTGTCTGTAAGAGCACTCGCAGAGAAAACAGATCTCATTTTCTTTTTGGCTCTTTGCTCCGCAGGGGCAACAGTTACCACAGGCAACATTTCATCCACTGGATCAAACATCTCCCACCAGCAACACAAACTCCATTGCGACCCTCGTTGGTGTATCAAAATGTGAACCCACCACTGATGCGGTCTGCTTGCACGACAATCTCAAGGCTACAACTGTTATCTGGGAAGAATTTCTCTAAACTATTATGCTTCCTCAACATAAATCAGCTTTAGCTTGGCGATAATTCCATCTGGTGTAAGTCTTGATTAAACCTTTGCTTTTAGACATCTCCCTTGTTCTTGACATTGTCATTTTCTGTTTTCCCTTTAAAGATAATCTTCAAAACCGCTAAAGAAGATAATGCCTCGGAAGCTCCTGATGGCTCCAGCCAAGATTTTACTGTCAGCATAGAAACCGGCCCATTAACTTCTGAAGCCCTCTTTGGCAAAGCTCCCTTTCCCCTCCATTGCCATCAAAAAGCTATTTCCCTCGGCCAGTCCCACACAACCCTAACAATGAACAGAGGATTAGAACATCTCTCTGTCTTGAAGCGAAAAAAAAAAAAAGTAAAAATGGATGTCAAAAAAAAAAAAAAAAAAAACTCTTTACCAGTCATTGGTGAAGACTAGTTGGCAGCATTTCCTGCCCAGGATTTTTCCTGACACCATTCCCAAGAGGCGGTTTTTGCTTTTACGATACAATTGCTGTGTTTGCAATCAGCCAACATGTGGCATTGTGATCCAATCACAGAGATTTTTTTTCCTCCCTTCAGTTCATAAATGGTTAAGTCTCTCCATCTATTGTGAAGGAATCTTCAAAGGGTTTGGAAACCACAGGGGAACATTGGTAGTTGTTAATTAATGCAACAAACTCTGGACAAATGCTTTATTTTCACAATTCTTAAGATGAACAAAAAAAAATCTTGCTTTTAATCTAGCAACAGGCGCATCCAAATCTGTTACCTCATCTTCAAGCTGTTATCCTGGACAAAGAAACTTTGTTGTTTCTCTGAAAACCATACGTGATTTTTATTAACTCTGTTGTGGTTCCAGAAGAAATCGCTCTCTCTACTTTAGGTTTATTGGATTTTTGTTCATACCGATCATTTAGGTTTCCATTCAGTGAAACAACGTTTTGCTAGAATGATCTTTTCTGGTCTTTATGACTATCATTGAATTTGAAAGAAATGGGACACATGACAAAGGCTGTGGTAACCGCTGAAAGACAACTAAAGTGAAATTAGCCAAGATAAATGATGGATAATAAGGTTTAATCTTAATTTTTTTTTAAATTGCTTTCAATCCAGTAAATTACTTTAAATGTTTTGGATTGCTTGTGATTGTACACATTTTCATACTTCTTAACAAACAGTAAAAACTATATGAAGAATATAGTAATATTGTCAAAGTACATTATGACCTTAAACTGAAGACTAAATTGTTTTTAGAAGCCAACATGTAAACATATTGTAACTAAGGTCCTCATGGCAAATATTAGGGTTAGCTGTCTACTAGCAGAGGTGAAAGCCCCTGTCCTCCAACGTGACACTCACACACACGCACACACACACACACACACACGCGCGCGCACACACACAAGCACCCGCTCAGGGTTTTACACACACTGCCTGTGGCACTACAATCACTGCCAGATGCTGTGACTTTCTCTCAGACAATTCATTTCACAAGTAGCTCTGAAGGAGCAATGCCGATGGTGGCATTTGAGGGAGACAAATGTACATGAGTGTGAGTGTGTGTGTGTGTGTGTGTGTGTGTGTGTGTGTGTATTAATGAGTGATTGGGATATGCCAGTGGCAGTGCGTGAAAAGGACACACATGAGATCAGATAGAGTTGAGACTAATTCACAGCCTGGCCTGAGGACATTAAGCAGGATAAAGTGAGACTTCTTTCCTCACACCATTTAGGCTAAGCCCATGGGGACACATTGTTTATTTCTTGGCTGAACTAAATGATTTCAGGCTATGAGTGTGGCTTCAAAGCACTGAATAGAAAACCAAAACAAAACAAAACATGGTATCATTCTATTTAAAAAAAATCACAGGAATAATAGAAAGAAAGCCAATAATGTTTGTTTTATGCAAATGAAAACTGCGCTAACTAAAATTTCATTTTTACACACATGTACAAAAACTTGGTCCTTTGCACTGCTGTTCCAGTGGTTGAGATGTTAACTGTGCAGATTTATAGTGGATGAGACACCCAGAGCCAGCCCTTGGCAGCCCAGGCACTATGCCCGCCTCGGGGGAGGGGGATGATGGAGAGCAAACAGCTAATAATTAATACCATGATTACACAGGCTGCAACAACACAGGGAGACAAACCTTAACACACCCAGGCGGGGACCTGACCAAGACTGATAGCACAGGAGCATGCAAGTACACACACAGATGCACAAATATACAGACACAGGAATGCACAAACTATATCTGACACACACACACACACACATACTAACAGCAACAAGGGACAGCACTCAGACAATGAATATCCCAGCATCTAACATCTCTTTGTTCACACAGATCAATGACAGAATGTGAAAGCTACACTGGAGCACAGAGGAATCAAAAAAAATTATACATCTGTTTGCATTTTACAAGGCCTGTGCCACTGAAATTCTATTCTATTCTATTCTATTCTATTCTATTCTATTCTATTCTCCTTCCACTGGTGTTTGCTGTCTGACTATAAACAGAGCACCAGTCCTTCTGTGTCAGTTTGGCAGCTTGGAGACCTTTTAAGTAAATAAATCCAGCTTGCTAACCAACCACTCAACCCTACCTGCCTGGTAGAGCTGATACTATAATTCAAAGACTAAAAAGACCATAAAAATGTGTTTAGGCTGTAACAATACCACTCGGACCCCCCTGTGCATGTGTGGATGAAACCTCCCATCTTAGACAGCCATTACCTAAGCCACACAGTGGGATAACAACATAAAAACGTCATGGTCACCCTCATTAGCAGCTGGGCTGGAGTTCCTTTGATTTGTATGTGCTTGCACAAAGTCTGCGATGGCTTCCATATGGACACCCCTTCATTTTTTAATATAACCCGCATCACGTTACTGCAAGATGAGGTGATCCCAATTTCTCCGAAACCTCAAGTATTTTTCTAAATGTGCTCGACATGTCCAGGATTTCCTACCATTTGAAGGGATGCAGGGGCCGTGTGTGTTTTCACTACAGTGCGGCTTTCCAAACTCCCTTGTAAAGGTGCACACGTGTGTGTGTGTGTGTCTGTGTGTGTATGATGTGTCAAAGCCAGAGAGGGAGAGAAATGCAGGTTGTGTGCAGTAATGTGTATGTGTGAATGAATGTGAGTAAAGAGATGCCAACCATGGAGGGGCCGTGCAGGGCCCAGGGCCCACAGCCCTTGGCCACCACTTCCTCCCCCTCCTTGCCACATTGACTCTGTTTCCATTACCACAGTGGAAGGAACAATAAAGGGCTGATGTGTGGATGTGTGGTCTACTAGCGCAGCGGAGGCCTGGACAGCCCAGGACAGACTGACTAAGCTTGTGAGTCCTGGATGGCTTTGTGTGTGTTTGTGGGCCCTACCTGACGACAGCTTGTCAGACACAGGAGAGTGGAGGATCACTGCACCAATTTTAGGAGGTTTTTGTGTCACTTCCATTTTAACATGTCAGCCTACTTAGATCATATAATAATCAAGGTTAAGTTGTTAGCATTGACCCAATGATCTCTTTTTAAGACCTTGAAACTGTGCCACATAATTTTGACACAACATTCACAAAGATGGAGAGTTTACAAATATTTATTTTGAATGTCTCAGCTCTGTAGGGTTCATTGTGTTTTGCTCTGTTTATGTCTTTGGCAAAACCGCGTCTATTTGGAATCCAAACAAGACAAAAAAAAAAAGCAAAAAAAAAAAAAAAAAGCATCGGCTCCCCTGCAGGCGCCTAAAGGTTACTAAAGCTAAATCATCCTTGAAACTGAACAAATTAAATTAAAAGAACAACTTAAACATGTCTGTGATAATACTGACAAAAATTAGCTTATGCCACGGAAAAGAGTTTCTTATCTCTTTGTTTCCTTGTTTGAGGAGATGATGACACATTTGATCCTGTCTCACGGTGTCACATGTCAACCTCCTCATGCCCTGTCACTCTGACAGCTCAAAGCCCGCGAGGCAAAGGATCATGGGTGCTGTGTCAGACACAGCAGGGAGGTTGGAGGAAGGCAAGCTAAATGCACGATGTGCGTTTGTCTGTGTGAGTATGCACATATGTGTTTGTGTATGTGTGTGTGTGTGCGTGCGTGCGTGTGCATGTGTGTTAGTCTGAAGGGATGGATACATGCCAAAGGCGAGAGCAACACCATGTCAGAGTGCTAGCAGACGATGCCCATTTCAGATACACTAATTCAAACAGTCAGCTCAGCCATGAAACCATTTCCTCCCATGATTCCCCCACTCCTCTCCTGTCTGCTTTGTGTGCTTCGGCAGGGTATCGCAAGGTGTAGCAACAGTCGTACCTCAGTCTAAGTGGGTGTAAATTTTAGATTATCAGGTTATAGCTGCCTTCAGCTGCCTTTTGAGTTTTCACCATCCTTGATAAAATTAAGTTGTTTACACAGAGGAACGGTTTCTTCTAAACTGTATGCATCTCTGCATAAATGTTTGATGACCCATAATTTGTTAAATAACAATTTCTGCGACACAGTGTCCTCAGAAATGTAGTCAACATGAGTATTTTTTGAAGTTCTGATGTCATTTAATTTTACTAGCGTAGTTTTGGGGCCTGGTATATCTCTGTCTCTGAAGCTCCCCAGGCTTATCAGTAATGTGCGAGCCCCCTCAGTGGATAACCTATCAAAGCTCCTGGTCATGACACTCTGAAGCTGATAGGGTGAGTGTGGGGGCATTGAAATTTCTTGGCTGCATTTGTATATGTACTCTGCATAAGGCATTTCACTTACATCAAACAGGGCTCTCTGAAGATAGTATTTCCTCACATAATAACTGATGGGTGGATTTATCAAATGACTGCCTGCAGTGCATAGATCTACCAGATGTACTGTGTATACAGTAAGCTAGATTTTTTGCAAATGTGATGTATTTATTTCCAGATTTTTCTTCCAGGTCTCTTTCACTTTCTGTATAAGGAACTCCAGTCTGTAAACCTGGTATCATATAGTGATGAACAATTCTAAATGCCGTTTCTTATTCTTTAAGTCAGTTTTTCTGTCATGAGGTATCTACCGTAGTTCCAAATTTGTGCAGTTTTTCCATTGCTTCGTTTGCTGTCTTTCTGTGTACATGTTTGCTGCTGTTCTTCAGCGTCATCTGGCTCAGGAGGTAGAGCAGTTGTGCACTAATAAGAAAGTCAGTGGTTCAATCCCTGGCCCCTGTTTAAGTGTACCTGGGCAAGATGCTGAACCCCCAATTGCTCCGATCAGTGTATGAGTGTGTCGTTATCGCTCTTCTTCTGCCACCAGCGTATGAAGGTGCGTGTGAATGGGTGAATGCTGGCTTGTGTTACAAAGTGCTTTGAGTGATCGGTCAGACCAGAAAAGCGCACACATGAGCGTCAGCCTTTCTTCCTCACTGACAAAATGTATTCCCTAGCTCTTATACCTAATTCTAACCTTTACCTTAAAACCAAGTCTTGACTTTCAAACTGTTTGAAACTGTCAGCGCAGACAAAACTGTCCTCATAAAGGATTAACAAAGACAAAAAGGTATTAAAAAAATTTTCCAACTTGGTGGAGCTCGTATGTGGAAAAGTGTCTTTTTTTGTTGACATGATGATGCCTTACTCACTGCAGTAGTAACAAACGTCTGTCTGCAAATGTGGACATTTGGGGAGAAGATGAAATACTAAATGACAGCATGTTAACATGAATGAGACATTGCCATGGCAGCAACAGTATTAAATAAATAAATGACCGGGTCTACAGTATAATTGCCCATCAGAGCCTGGAACATTGCATGATTGCGAGATCTGTCCAACAAAGACCATTCTGTAGTTTAAACCAGAGAGCATTCATATTACATACAGAGCTAGTATGGAAATTGTGATGGCCTCATGCAAAGATATGAATAGTAGGCCCATAATCGCTGTGGCTTTGCCTGAATGATCACTTTTGAACCAACAGTTGGTTATAGCATTGCCTTCAAATCGCTTTAGCTGTCCGCTACTGTGAGACAAAAAGAGAACCACCTACTTTCAGTGTTTTGGTCAAGATGTAATGTGTTTCACAGGTGTGGGAGTCTTGGGGTAATTGGTAGCGGGCAGCGGCAACTGGGGCCCCTGTGTGCCACCTGGAGAATCACACTGCCACAGCCAACCACCATCCATTTACTCCCCCAACACCCCCACACACACGTACACACAGTCGTCGCAGAGGGATGTTCCTTGAAAGCAGAAAGAGAAAGAACTGGCTTTCAGTGTGGATATATAAATAGTCAGCACACTGCACAACATGTTCTGTTTTGATGTAATTATGGTGCAGGAAGGGCCTGGTTTAGCACTTTTGGGCAACGGTTGTTGGGTTTTTAACAAGGGATTTGGTAAGGAAAACGGTTGCACCTGGCTGTGCTTGGTATGTTTTGGAATAGGGAGGAAAAGGAAAGAAATGACAGGAACCTTAGGAGGAAGAGAGAGTGAGACAGGCATAAAGTGAGAGAAGGTGAGAGACTGGGGCACTCTTTCCAACAAACACACACACACACACACACAGTTACTGACACATACACTTGCAGGAACACCTGGACTTGATGAGTTAAACCTGCTGTAAAATGGAAAACAAAAAGAACTGAGGACTTACACGAGCTGTGGCAGGAAGCAAACACTTCATAATCTCATTCAAATGGATCATATAGGCCCCCCACGCCAAACATGTTGGTTTAATTCAGTTTATAGAAATCCCCTGAGAAGAATCGGCTCGTTAACAGAAGTTTAGGAGACAGACATTTCACTGGCAGGCTTTGCCTCGTTTTCAAACAGGCAAATGGAGGACAAAATGAGGTAATGCTCACTGAGAAGAAAGAAAGAGGCTGAAATGATGTGCAAAACTTTGTACAGGTATCCATAGTGACAGAGTGTAATGTCATTATAATGTGACCTACAGTTAAACTGTCTTACAGAGCATGATCATAGTTTATGAAGCCAGATGTAGACAGGATTAGAAGCAGAAGTATGTGTGCTGAACACAAGGGGGAGCACTTATCCTTTCCCTGTGTTTCCCAGGCCGCACAGCCTGCCATCACTTCAGAGCGAGGCAATCTTTTCCAGTCCATTGTTCCCTCTTATAAATCATGAAGTCCTGAATGTGTGTGAAAATATACTAAACACAACCTATCATTCCTAATCAACTGCTCTCGCTCACACACACACACACACACACACACACACAAACAGACACAAACACACACTGTGTAAATATGGAATATTAAAAAAAAAAAAATTATACCTTCTCAAACTGAAACTTTCTCAAAAACTGAGCACTAAACCTGAATACTGAAAACATGTACATACAAAAAACAAACCCAACTCAAACACCAAAATGAAAGCTGTAACCTTTTTAGGACATGTAAGGCAACTGTAATAATTCCAAAACACAATGGAGCTCAACACGCTCTCTCTTAACACTTGTTCAGGCCTGTGGCACTGAATGATTTGAATTCCTACTCTGGTGAGTTTCCCCCCTCCGCGAATTAATTAGTCTTTGCCAAAGCGGGCCACATTTGTCATTCGAATTTATGCTAATGAGTGCCGAGGTCTCGTGGAAGAGCTGATAGGCCGGAGCAGCTGCTCTGTCCTTGCGGGGCCTAACTGTCTCTCCCTTTTTAACTGCTCCATCTCTCTGTCTACTCCTCTGTCTGGCTCCTTATCCCATTTCTCTCGTTCAGGTTTTGTCTGTCTCTCTGCCCCCTCCCCCCTCCCCTATTCTTTCTATCCCTTCAGCTCCTTCTCCCTCTCTCTTTCCTCCTTGTCTCTCCTCCTGTGGCCTTATCATTCCAACTCCTCCTTTTCTTCAACCTCCCGCTGGTCCTGGGCTCCATGACCTGTCAGTGGAGAGGAGACTGCCTGTGTCCCAGGCTGATAAGGCAGCTAATTATCCAACACTTCACACACCAGGGGAAGTGGATCGGCAAACAGACAGCCACACACATACAGAGCTATATGGGCTGCAAAAACACCATCAGACATATGCGTATATCACAATACAAGAGAGATACATTTATCCAGATTAACATCAATTAATGAGAACTTTTACTTTTTCTTTTGTTTTCTTTCATGTCTGGCATGAGACTTGTTTCACATAGACACAAAAATAAATTCTGATCAAAAACAAAAGAGTAAAATACATGAAGTTGGTCAAAGCTTAAAAAAAAAAAATAAAAGGGGGAAAACAGGGTACAAATTGAAATACTCTGGTCATAAATGCCCCTACAAAGAGCGACAGAACAGAGAGGCCCCTCCTCTCCACTCTTGTATTATACTGTTGTAAGTGAAAGCTGGTTGAAAAGTCAGTGGCATATCTTGGCAGCAATTTTAGAAGCTGAGCACTCCAATCCAGCCTCCCAGGCTCCCCATTTGATGGAGTAGAAATAAGCACTTTGGTGCGCTTTCAGCAATGTTCAAATGCCCCATTGGTGGAGGGAGAGGTCCACATTCTGTAATGCTCTATTTTGAAGTTTGCTTCAGTAGTGGCCAAGTGGTTCAGACAGCATGTTAGAGGACAATCCCACCAGTCAATATTATGCATTTTCCTTCTTTGTCCCTCTAGCAAATAAAACACTATTTTCTGTGGTATTCCACTACTGTTGTTTCAGTTGGTGGGATCTACTGTAGAAAACAACATATGGGACTTTGACAGTGTCCTGATCCAGTGCAATCAATTACTTTAACTAAAGCTAGTGCATGCAATTTTTCTCTTTTAATAACCTATTTCATGCTGGTGTGGCTTTAATGCTTCTTCTTAAAAAATTAAAGTGACCAACAGATGAAGAGTTTAACATAATAAATATTCTTTATTTGATAAGACACCTTTTCACAGCTAAGGAACTCAAGTAAAACTACCACATCGACCAAAATTCATTTACTGTAGAGCTTCTAATTGGCTTAGCATGGAATGCTGAGCAGGCACCATATTTATACTTTTTAGACTTAATCAAATTACATTGGGAACTTTATGTGTTTATCACATCGTTCCCAACACCCTAGAGTGTCTTCAGTAATTTGGCTCAGATACATTCCACCTACTCAAAGAGGAGAGTGAGGACTAATGTCATTTCGAGGGGATTATTGTGATCTTTCAACACATCTTTGGGGGGTTAAGCATGTTGTTAAAGAGAGGAAGGGAAGAGCAAGAAAAGTGATAAAACCCCACCATAGAGCCTGTGTTTTAACTTTCACATTTTCTCCACTCTCTTCCCTCCAATCTCTCTCATTTTCCCCCTCACAGCACCAAAAGCCATATTATGTGCTTGTCAAGATGGATAAACCCCTCAGCCAAACATTCAGATGAAAACAAATAAGTAGGAGACGTTCATGTAATCGCTTCTGCCAGAGAAAGGCTTTAAGAAGAACATAAACACTTTCTGGAAATGTGCCTCGCATGTACTAATTCCCTCACGCTTTTGTTTGAGTCTCATTCAACTTCAGGAGCATTTCATACTGTGCCGTGATGAGATGTCACCATTGGAGACACGCCTAAAACTACTTTGCAACACGGTTAGCAGCACCGAAGAAATATATGAGATCATATTACTGTGCTGCTTGTAAAACTGTCATGATTATATTATGGGGAATTAAGAAAAGAATTCTTTAATTAACCTGGCTACGATTACGAATGCAGCGACGGCAAAATAAATAAATAAATAAATGAAGCAGGAAAACTGGGGGGCTGCCACTACCTTTTAAAATGATCAAACTCTGAGTGAGTCATTATCAGGTCACGGATGCTCTTTGTTGTGATGGTGTGTTTTTCTATTGGACAGCACGGTCCTTTCACATGAGAAAAGTCCCCCAACTGTCACTGCACTCCCACAGTCTTTCCAGCCAACTCCTGTAGCAAAGTTCCCATGGTGGTCCTTGCAGCACACAGATGAACGCTCCAACTGCTTTAGTTAGGCAAGGAGTTTGATTAGGTTTTCGCACTATAGCGTGGCTTCAAATTGGAAATTAGTTTTGACCCACTGTATGTGGGCTATTACATTTAAGAAAAATGGCAAAACATGTTTTTCCTGTTTGTGTCTTTAACTATGAATAATAAATATTAGTAAGGTCAAGGGTGAGTGACAATATTTGGTCTCAATTAGAAAAAGCTGGTCTATTGAAGAAATATCTTATCTGTATGACCGGCTAGGGGTTCGGTATCTTATTTAAGTAGAACACCTTTTCTCTTTTACCCTGTGGATGATGCAAAGATTGTCTTTTGCTGCTGAGGTAACACAAAAATAGCAGTGATGAGAAAGAGAAAGAGAAATAGCAGAAGAGAGAGAGAGAGAGAGAGAGAGAGAAGATGGCTTGGTGAGATG
This sequence comes from Scatophagus argus, assembly GCF_020382885.2. Taxonomy (NCBI): domain Eukaryota; kingdom Metazoa; phylum Chordata; class Actinopteri; family Scatophagidae; genus Scatophagus; species Scatophagus argus. The sequence goes on along the minus strand of NC_058496.1, from coordinate 4,788,400 downwards.
AGTGAAAAAAAAAACAGAGTGACCAAAGGAATGCTGAAAAGTTTAAGAGAAAAAGCTCTCCTCTTGTTAAATATTAAAGTGATAGGACACGCAACTTTCCTAACAACTTCCCTGAGTTTCTTAAACTCACTCAGAGTATGTGCAGTACATAGAGTCAATTTCTCTTCTGAATCCCAGCCTGAAACTAAAAGGTCTATATCTTTGCCTTGCATCAGTGCTCACAATGAAAGCTTTAAAGCAATGTCTGTTTCAGCTAAATGTCACATCTATATCAACAAATCAAGAAAACCTTACATGACTTTTAACGCTAAATCTACAATCATTTTCTGTTTTTATAGTGAAATGGAGCAGCTTGAGAATCGATTTCTCCTCAGCAGTCAAAAAGAAAAATAAGTCTGTGTGATGTGGTTGGAATTTGAAGGAAAACCGTAAAGCCTTGCAATGGGTAAATCCAAAAAACTAACACTCGACTGGTTTAAAGGGAGCATTGAGAAGCCGATGCTTTACCCTGATTTTAAAGTGATGTAATACACACAGAGCACAAATAGCAACTGGATGAAGGGCTGCGGCCATGACCTCTGTGTCTAGGGAACTCATTTTCATAGTAACTAAACACCAATGAAATGTCTTCCCTGGAATGAGCCAAGCCAGAGCACCGACCATGCAATAAAAAGGATAGGGATACGTAAATATGCTGAACAGGAAATAATATTGGGGAAGTAAAATGAAACTGCACAAACCTGTACCAATGACCTCTTTAATTTCCTCTGAACTATTCTTCATCTGCCACTTATTCATGTATTGAAAATATTCTGGAGCAAAAATAAAATAAAAAAAAATATATACATATATGTGAATCATATTTATAGAGTTGGTGAAAAGCTTTTATTTGAGCATTAATCATATTACAGAGAAACTGTATTTAACCTACTGAATCTCACATTTCCTGTGGTTAATAAGACAATATACTCTTCTTTTCCAACAAAATGACATTATCGTGAATAATAAGCATATCGCAATGTGAAAATTTACTGATATAATTCAGCTCAATTACTCGTCAATAGGACAACCAGAAGAATTGAGCTGTAGACAGCCATGTAAGCCTAATTTTAGGCCTGTGGCGTGTTAACTAAAAAGCAGACAGAGCATGTCAAGCCTGTGGGCCAGCTGGCAGGGCTCTAGTGTTTGTGTTGTGCTAGTTGGGATGTCAGGGCTAGAGTGGGCTGAAAGGGGCTGGAGGGGCTACAGGAGGACCAGGCCTCCTCCAGACTTGGCTGCTCTGACTAAATGGACCAGATCAATCACATTGGACGGCCCTGTGACAGTGAGTTAAGGTTCCGTGGCACGGCACAGCGTTTTGGACACAACGGCCCTCGGCAAGGCTAGCTGGTTGGCTGGCAGACGAACGCAAACCGTTTCCTCTCGCTTTCCTTGGGCTCACCAAGCAGATGGCGATGGCAAGGACGGAGGCGACAAGCCTGCGTCAATCCCAAGCCCCCATCCATCCAGAGACAAGTGATAAGAGATATTATGGTGTAGGAGATGTGAAGAAGGATGGAGTGGGTGGTGTGGATGGAGGGTGGACTTGTGTAAGTCAGGGCTGGGCAGGGCTGGATCACACACAGCTGGGCAGGGCTGGCCTGGCCTGAGGCTGGATCTATGAGGCGTGGTGCTGGATAGTGGTTTGGGGATAGAGCGGCAATGGAGGTCCCAGACAGTGGTGCAGTATGGTAACATGTCTGAGGTCTGCCTGGCACCATTTCTGTCGGAATGTGTGTGTGTGCGTGGGTCCCCAGAGGCAGCGCCAGCTCTGTGTTTGGTGGCATCCAGAGATGGGGCAGGGCTAGCATCATGCTGAGACACTCAAGAGGCAGAGCTGGATGAAAATATGACCTACATTGCCATAAGGGATGGAGAATGCTTAGTTTTCACAATATACACAGAAACAATCTCAATATTTCATCTATAAAAGTTATAGAACATGTACAGTTTTACTAGAAAGACATATTTTATATATAATCCAGAGAGGTCGGCATTTTGTTATAAAATTTATTCTAAATATTGCTTTTTGCAGACGATACATTTCAAGGTTGACAATATTGCTTTCATTAGTTTCATTAGTACCACCAGCTCCTAGACCTGATAAAAAAATATGTTACGGAGTATGACCTTATTTTCAATAAGTGTCGGGAGAAAAGATCCGTTGAGCCTCATGGTTTACATACAGTCAATAACCATATAGAAGAATACAGTTATACCAGCTAGTGTCCCTTGGTACATATCATAGTGAAGCTTGAAATCTACGGTCGGAAGGAGAACGTAAAATGCCACAGGCATTTTATTCTTAATCCAGATTTGATCTGATTTCATTGTGTTACAAAAACCTTGTGTATGTGTGTACAAGGTGGTGGGAGGGGTGCTGGCTTGTCACACTGCTTTGTTTACTTGCTGACAATGAATCCTCCCACTTGTTTCTTTGCAAGTGGAAAAGAGTGTTTTAATGCCTCCGCGTCGGCGATGGCCATAGCCTGAGACATTATTTTGTCATCCTTCTATTCGTCCCATTCTTGTGAATCTCAGGAAAGCCTGGAAGGAATTTCTTCTTTCTTCTTTGGCCCAAATGTCAACTTGGACTCATGGATGAACTGACTAGAATTTGGTGGATTTTGGTGTCAAGGCCACTGTGACCTCGCAAATCCCATTTTCAGCCATAACTCAATTCACATGATAATTATGACAATTTAAAAAAGTCTAATTGGATAAAATGAGGATATTTTATATCCAAACATCAAAGGTCAATGTCACTGTTACATCATAATTAACATAACATTTTCAGACCATCAGTCAGCTGTAACCATGTTTCACATTTGGTGAGATTGGTGTAGACATGTACGAGTCCTGAGTCACTTGTTTAATTCACTCAGCTCCTAAAAATAACAAAGATTCACGAGTTCCCCTCTTTATTAACCTAGATCTGTTCAGTCCTTGGCTAAACGTGCTGCTAACAACTCATAGAAATACAAAATTATAAATTGCGCCATTCATAATCTCTTTATTATGTACCCCATTCGTTCTAAGTAGTTGTTAGAAAGAAACTTGTGCAACAAATAGCATAAATTTTATTGACTAGTAGCGGCTGCTGTCTTATTTGTCATCAGGGGACTCAGGGAGCAGGTTAGAATACAGGTTAGAGAAACCTCCTGCATGGCCAGAAACATAGCTGCCTCCGGATCAGTCGCATCAGGCTGTAACCGACCGAGCTGAGTGAGTGTGTGGGGCTCACAGCGTCAAACAGATCTGAATCCACTGGACTCATGACTGTAACCAAGATTTTACTGGCTCTCGTTTATGAATAAGGGAGGAATCACTGCTGTAATTTATGCTATTTGTTGCACAAGTTTCTTTCTAACAACTACTTAGATCGAATGAGAGCAATGAAAGGCATAATTTTAAATTCGAATTTACGAGGGTTGTCAGCAGTAATGTTACATTATACTGCATTTATTTAATAGCCCTATTAACTTTATTTATCCCAAAGACATGACACCACATCACCACAGCAATCTAACGTGTATCTAATATCTTTTGGTTTTTTTGTTTGAAGCAAACATTCTGTAGTATTATGCTCTGCTCCAGTCTTTAGTTGGAAGTGAAACACTGTTTGTTATATGTTTTATAGTGGTGGGGATATTTCTTGCACCCTTAACTGTGTGGACTCAGACTTGTATGAGTCAAGAGGACTTTGGAATTGGGTTTCATAGATTTTCTTGGTAATACTGACTCAAGTGACTCAAGTAACTCAGTTCAATATATCGAGTGATTAGGAATGACTCAAGCCTGTACATGGAACCGGATTTGCCATGACTAGACTAGTGACATTATCTTTTGAAGATGTGTGTGAAGCTTCCACATTTTAGAATTTGTAGCTTCATTTCTTGCATTTACAGCCTTATCAATTGACACCCCAGTGTCCACTCCCAAGGATTCTTGGGAACATGAGCTTGGAATCGCACTGCCTGATGATTATTGGCAACAAGTTTTAAAGTTGGTTCACTGTCCTTCAATCTGTGCGAGGCACGGCCTCCTACAGTACAGAGTTGTACACAAAGTTCACTACACTAATTTGAAGCTATCTCGGATCTACCCCAGTGTGACTGACTGATGTAACAGGTGCAAACAATATCCAGCCAACCACTCCCATATGTTTTAGTTCTGTCCCAGGCTTGTCACATTCTGGATTGATTTCTTCAAAACACGACTATCTCTCCTGAACCTCTCTTGGCTTTGTTTGGTACTCCCTGCAGCCTTGTACCTCTAAAATCATGCAAACTGTTCTTGCCTTCACCACACTGTTGGCGAGGTGACTCATACTCTTCAATTGAAAACACTCTCAACCTCCATCTTATAACAGGTGGGTGAAAGAGGTGTTACTGTCCATTAGGCTTGAAAAGCTCAGATTTTCCCTTGATGGCTCCTTGAACTCATTTGAAAGGACTTGGGGGCCTCTCTTAAATTATATTGAATCTTTGACATTTCTGCCTGATTGCGATGACTAGCCCCCTTTATTTATTTTATTTTATTTATTTATTTATTTGTTCACTTTTTTTTCCTCCCTTATTTATGTGTTTGTTGTATGTATTGGGTACTGTTTACATGCTGATATCGGATGTACAGTGGTAACTGTTCACTTTTGGGATGGGTTTGTGGGAGGGATAAAAATACTAGGAAAAATGGTAGGGAAGGAAGGAAGGAAAATTTTCTTTGTCACATTGAAATGTCATGTTGTTGGCTGTGAAAGTGCTTCCAATAAAATAATCAATTAAAAAAAGTTAATAAAAAAAAGAATTTGTAGCTTCTTTGCAACAACATTAATATCCATTGCTGCCTTACAAGCTCATTGGTTTTGCTGATATTGAACTTCAAGTGATTGTTGTTGCACCATGTGGCAAAGCTCTCTGTCAGTCTCTACATATTTTAAATGACTCTGGACAGACATGGATGTAAACTACAACTTGACTGGTGTGCAGACCCATACAACCGCAAGGCGGTATTTACAGTGTTCTTGCCCTGAAAGACCAAATTTCAAAGCTCCAAAATCTGCAATATACTAAGCAAGAGGCTTTGCTGTATTCATTCATTCTTTCTTTTTTATAATAATGTTGTCTGAATTGATTAGAATTATTATTCAATCCATGTGTATCAAGAGAATCTAATCCAGCTTTTCAGCATCCATCATTTCTTTCAATGTGCAATACATCTGTTTGAAATCATTAAATAGACTGAAATGACTGCCGTTGCAAAATGATTTTAAACCATACACTGTGGTTGTAATACTGAATCCTGGTTACAGTTATGGCCCTGCAACATAGAATCAGAAATTGGCTTCCATTATCTGTTCCCATGTTAAAGACAGATATAGCCAGGAAAGAAAACAAAAGGTGATTTAAAAAGCGCAGACAATGTAAATGAACAAAGTAATAGTACTCACATTTTGAATGTAATTGAAATGTACATTGAACAGCTCTTCCAGAACTAAGCGTTTATTGTTTCCACACCCCTTCCTCTGTAGTTGAAAAGCCAAATGAGACCCAATGGAAAAGTATTCAACTCATCTCCCCCAATAATCCTGGATGATGACCAGCACAAACCAATGGCTCTAAGACACATTACAAATATTTATCAGAACCGTCATAGCCGCCTATGTCTCGCCGTGCTCTGGACACTGTAACTAATTGCAGATCCTTTTTTGTTATCACTCCTCTCTTGGTGGTTGAAATGTAAACAGGGTGTTATGAAAGTGCCCTTATGGCGTGGAGGGAAGCGAGCGAGGCCACTCTGGCACTTACACGGCATGCCTTATAAATAAGTAATGGTACTGGACGTGTAGTGGTTAGTCATAGAGGAGGAAGGCCCGCACATCAACCCCACCTCTGTTTGCCTTGTACATATTTCATAAGATACTGGGGTGGAGGGAAGTGGGAGGTTGTGGGGCGTATGGGAGGGTGGTTGAAATAAAAGGCAGCTCAAACAGGCTCCTCTCTGTTCACTGTCATGGGTCTGTTACTATTAATAATACCAAGTGTCCTCTCTCTCTCCACTGATACAAGTTCATGGTGTGTTTCTCTCCCCTGCCTTCCTGTATTTGACAACAAAATAGAGCCAGCTGCCATTGTGCCGAGTATAACCCAGGGAGAACACAGTACAGGTTGCACAGTGTTAGTTTTAAAAATTAAGACAAAGTTTCCTTTACAGACTCCAGATGACCATTTTGTCAAGGGGCTCTAATCAAAACTGGCGTGGAAAACTACACGCCAACTTCCAGACTTTAGACTGTGAAATGAAGAAAGTGTTTTAAGTCATACAAAGTCATACATAAGTGTGTTCGACAATGTCTGTTGTCCATGTACAAATGTGCAGTACAGCAACTTTTATTTGGTTAGCAACGTTTGTTGCCTATTAAATGGAGCTGCAGATGAATCAGCTTGAAAATTGCTAATGTTTCCCCACCAATCAATGACCTTCATGACTTCATGATAACATAATGGGGGTCATTTTACCTGAATAAATAAGAATCCTGTTTACTGTTTACTCACTGCTTTAAACACCTTGAATAAACTGACCAGAGATAGACAAGAAGTGTTTCAGAACAAATAAGCAAAAGCAGAGCCACATTAATTGTGGATTATCTTCGGAAAGTTCATCAGATGGAGGAGAAATGTTGCCAGATGACTTAACGCAGGCTAGTATTCTGATAAGAGAAATTTATTGATAGAGGATGATAACTGGATATCAATACATCAACAGACAGGACTTTGAATGTTTTACTGCTTTTTTGCCTCACACTCCTGGAGCTCCTTCTGCTGATATTGGTGTGGGATGTCCTTATGGACATGTAAATGAAAACTTTCTGGTTCCGCCCTCCAATTCACACCCTTGTATCAACTCTCTACAGAATTTATACCTTTAACTACATCTAATAAGTTCCTAAAAATGCCTCAAAATATTTAAGCAAGACCAAGAGTCTACAGTCATGCTAGCAGTCTTGTGAGGTTGCAGTTTGCAGTTTACACCTGAGTCACAAGTTGTCATTAGTTTCATAGGCATTTAGAAACCAAAGTACAGGAAAAAACAATCCATCTGCCCACTGATGAAAGTGATGAAAAAGGGTTCAGCAAAGTGAATACATCTCTGAGTTGTCAACAATTCATGGCAATCCATCAACTAGAGCTTTGGAGCCATATTCTGCTGGCTGCTAGCTAAAACAAGAATGTCACTGTGTTTTCATTAAACTTAGCTACATGGATAGCTAAATGGGACTCCTTCAGCCTGCAAGCTAGTTCAACTTGCAAGCTCGTTCAGGGAGCTACAGTCATTCTACTGGCTGGTGAAAATATCAAACACACCCTTTGTTTCAAGGTGGGCTATTTAAGCTGATGCCCTGCCCACTGTGGGTATGCTGCACAGGTGCTGAACATGGCTCCTTTGCTAGCTAGTTTCTGTGCTTTAACATTTGCATCTACTGATACATGTCTTGTTTGCAGTTTTGAGAAATACTGCAGATGGGGCCAATATTTTGGCACTGGAATGACTTGGTGGAGAATAATTGTTTGTGCTGCACACTGGCAAGATTTCACCTGTAGGTTAACTATTGGACATATTAGGCCTCAAAAACACCCTTCAAGCTTGAAGTTTGAAGACATGGCACTACAGAGAGACTGGACAGCACTGCTTCACTTCACCAAGGTAAGCAGTTGCTTTTTGTTTATGTTAACATGTTTGTCCTGAGTTGATGTCTGTTTGTGTTCCTGTGTCAGAACGCTATGATTTGCTGTCTGTTGGCTGATATGCTCTTTTGCTGCTGCTGGAACTTGCATTGCCATTGAATAATTTCTTGAAGTGGCTGAACTTAGTGTTCATTTGGTGTTTGACATGTGCATTGTGATGCTTTATTACTGCTAGATGGTGTTGAAATATGACTACTAATTTTTGTGGTTGAGGCCTGGACTGGTTTGGTTTGGTTTGGTTTGGTTTGGTTTGAGCTGACTGGTTTTTCACGCATTGTCATTTGAGCAGTTGTCATCGTTTCATTAATTCCAATGGCAAATATTTGATATATGTTGCTGATTTTAGAAATAAGATAAGGTAAGATATGAACTTTATCGATCCCACAGCGTAAAAATTCACTTGTCATGGCAGCTCACAAGAACAGAATAGAGTGCAAAAAGTGTGCAAAACAGTTTCAAAAATAAAGAGTTATATATTAACAGTTTTAAAATAAAAACTGTACAATATACTGCTATACAGGCTATATACATATCAGCATGTATATGTAAATGTGTATAGAAGTGTCATCATGTAGATGTAGCAGCTTTTTAATTATATCGCTGTACACTGGGGTGTGTTTTTATGAGAAAAAGGAGGTTTTGTTGGGCTATGGGTATGTTTATGAATTCATTTGTGTATTTTAATGAATCTGCACATTTCTGATGTTGGCCTATATAAATAAAATTGAATTGATTGGACAAATGGTGAAATTGTCCAGATATAAACAATCAACCCAGTCAGCAAATTGACCACCCCTATTGATCCACATCCACTCACGTACCACTTTCAAACACTTCTGTCAAAGTCAATACTGACATTTTTTTTCCAAAAGACAAAATCGTTAGTCAGTGTGACAACATTTGGACTTTGAAGAGGTTTTTTTGTTTTTTTTTGTTTTTTGTTTTTCCAGGATGCTGTCTGGAACAAACACATTTTTTTATATAAGCAGGCAATCTGTGAATAGTACCTAACCTGTTGCCAGGTTACTGCTACCCTGCAAGGACTGCCTCTCAAGGTGGACCAAAGACTGAGCAGATAGCTAGCTGAGCTTCAGCTCTTGTCTGTCTACAGTTCTCTCCCCCCACTTTGGAGGGGAGCTTAATGGGCAGTGATGGTTGCGCATTGGTGCCAATGGCAAGTAAGCCTCAGGCCACCACGCATCTGACTGTCTCTTTTGTGTGTGCATCTTGCTATGTGCCATTGACCAGTACATGGCCGATGTGGGATTTGAACATACTTTGAGAACAAAAATTTTCATTTTACCAGCTGCTAGAGACTAAATAATAATAACAAAATGAGCTGAGAGTTACGTCACAAATTACAAAGATGCTTAAAGTCCTCATAGGTTCATGGGTCACATTAGGAGAGCCTATTCAAGAATGTAATTGTACCTGCTTAAGCAGTTCAAAATCAGTTTGGTTGTGTAATATTCAGTAGGCCATATATTATGGGGAAAAGTGGTCACTTGTAAGTTTGTGCTCAGTTTTACAAATCATTGTGTACGGTTTATAAACTGTGATTTAACAATCCATGAGCACAGTTTCCTTAACTGAGGGATCACTAAACTGTAGGCACAGTTTGCCAGTCTGTGGACATGGATTTGTAAACCTTTGGGCACAGTTTACAAAACCCCGTGGGCAGATTTGTAAAGCAAGAATCAAGGAATTGCGCATGACTTTTTTTTTTTTTTTTTTTTTTTTAATTCTCACCTGATACAGAGAGGGATCTGTGTGTATGTATGTATGTACATATATATATTAGAAAATGGATGGGTGGATGTATAGTGCATGAAAGCTTTTTATGTGAGGACATAGTGTCACCTGAAGTGTTCGTATAACTATAAGCAAAGTGTTGTGAAACGATGCTGGTACTGTAGTTGGTGTTGAGTTATGTGGGTCAGACATGGTGCTCCCGGGGGCCGATTCCAGCCTGCAGCTGAGGGATTTGGCTGAGTCAGCATCTCCAGTCCACTCTCGGGGACCAGGATGCAGCGCTGTGTTCCGCTGTGACTAGGCAACCAGCCTCAATGTTATGTGAACACATGCAACTGCTGTGCCTCTCTCTAATTTAAGTCTGGCTGTGTCCCACTTTTACCTCAAGCAGTTGGGACAGTGCAGCTATACTTCATATTATCAGTCTACAAAGGTGACTTTTGCAAAGAAAACAACAGTGCATCCAGCTTCAGTCCTTGATCCAATTTTTAGCTGCATTGTTGTTCAGCCATACTCCATGATCTTTATTTTATATTTTTTTTTAGTTTTCTCTACTAATCCTTATATTTCGGTTATTTGGATTTACATGAAAGTTTGCTGCCATGTGTCTTTTGGAATCATACCCTCTCTGTCTGATCAGTCACTGTGGACATGTCCTTAAAGTAGTGCCACACCTGTTCTACTAATTAGAACCAACTGGATATACAAATACTAAGACTTTGATTTAAATTAATTTAATTAATTCTCATCTAGATTTAAATCATCACTTACCAATTCGATGCCAGGGTCACTGTTATCCACGTCTAGCCCATGTCCCTCACTAGTCCTCAGTTAATATTGTAACAGACAGCTTAGTGACAAAATATGACTGGAAACCACAAAAGGAATAAAATATACATTTAAATCCAAGATGTTAAATTATGTTTTTACAAATTAATGCATAAAATAAAGGTAAACCTAAACTTGTGTTTTTACAGTAGATGTGCACACATGCAAAAGTTCAAATCAAATAGAGTCCTGTCTTGAGGATGCAGTGATTTGAAAAGGGCTAACCAGAGCTGATACATCAAACTCAATTGTTAATGCTGGGGATGACAGAGGACTGAGTTGTTAGGATGATGCAAATGGATATATTGTGTTCAGTAGTTCATCTCGCCAACCTTGTGATGAATAATAAAGTTTTATTCATTTTCTCCATCTCTGGTTCCATGTGATGAAACCTCACACTGACGTTTCCCCATTTCTTCTTTATGATAGGATATGTGCAGGTGTCAGGGAGGTCCAGAAAGGGAAGGTTGTTGAGGGCCGTAATGGTAGCTATTTCTTGGGCATCAACAGCATGATAGATTTAACTTGCACAGAAATCGTAGTGCCCAAAATTTCCATGAAGCCAGTTTAGAGGCTATTTCTACGAATCAGAAAGCATAAAAAACTGACAGAATATTGCATATATACAAGCACATTGAAAATACTGTCTTGTATGAAATTTTAATATTAGTGTAGCAGATAATAATTAAGAATTTAGCAGTTTTGTCTCTGCCTCTTCCTTCATGTTCTCTTGATCACAAAGATATTGGACATCTCTGCTCCTCTCTCTCTCTCTCTCTCTCTGATCAGATTGGGTCGTATTACAGATATTACTTTCCCTCCGAAAGGTTACCGTGGATACAAGGCTATTACTTAATCGCTCAGCTTGTGGCATTTTGAGCCACCACTGACTGCCCCTATAATTACTGAATTCCAGCAATTCCATCCATTGCTCTTGTTCAGCTGTGATTTGAATAATTGTACGGTGAACCATTTCGGAGCCCAGTAGAGTGTCTAGGACACTGTGGTGGGTCATTGTGATTAAGAAGTAGTGAGTAATTGTGGGAGCTTTTGGAGTCAATTGAGGTTGATAGCATTGGCTATGAATGGCCATCACTCTTTCTCACTGAATCAACACATTGGTCATGAGGGACATCAGGGTCACTCGAAGTATAGTTAGTCAGGAGGAGTTATTTGGATTCAGCAATTCAGTGTGCTGAAATTCTAATAGGGGTACTGACATCTGCTATTGTGTAAAGACTAATGCTGTGTTTCATTTACTGTTGGAGCCAGGAACGCACACCTGAGTTGACTGCTTTCCAGTACAAGAAAACCAATATGGGTAATGGTGAGCTATGCTTTTCCGTTGTTTTCACTATCAGTTGGTAAAAACGCGTTACGTGGCGTTTAAGTGATACAAACACTGTTGCAACATATGCACTATTACTGATTTCATGAGGCACAAATAAGTGGTAAAATAGGGTATATTGTGCAGCCATGTTGGATTTTGAGGTTCGGGTTGGTGAAATTCAAATGGGAAGCACCAAAACTTTTTTGGTATTGTTGTAAACTTTTCCACACATTCATGATCAGATTTATGGACTCTGTATTTGAAAATGATTGATCTGTTGATTCTCTTACACGGTTAGTACACACATCTACTCATATGAGACAAACTGAGGGAAGAGTGAAAAAAAAAAAAACACTATATAGATTTGTCATTTGGGGTTGTTGTCTAATAAAGTCTTGCATCACATTGTGCTGAAGTGAATCAAGACAACAGCATGCAGCAGTGTTTCATTGCATTTCATTTACAACTGACACTCCATCAGCATGCATTTATGGGCCCCAGAACTCCTTTTTGTGTGGCTTTGTGTGTGTGTCTGTGTGTGTCAGCAGCTCACATTTCAGCGGCCGCCCGCTTTTACAGTAAGTCCTGATGACAATGCCGTGGTACACAAATTACATACAGAATTTTTTTTCCCCAGCCCTCCCCACAGGAATAAATTTGTTTAGCCCAACATAAACACAATGCCATAATAAGAGGCTCATTATGAGGCGACCAGATTCATTTTGTCTGTAACAGTAGAAAATGCTCAGGAGATTTAACATGACAGCTCCTTTTCAAGGATAAACATTTTTCTTTGATGCACTGCAGAATTTAAGTGTGGTGTGTAACAATAACATTTCACTGAATCAGTGGACAGAAAGTAATATGTGTATGCTTCTCTTCTGATGAGAGATGAGAATCACTCATCTGGTCACATTTTAGATTAGTCTCACACTGGGTGATGTAGTGGACCAAGTAAATTGTGACTTTTTTTTTTTTGTATATTAGATGATGCTCTGTGTGTATGAGTGCTTGTTAGGTGAATTAAGAGAGAACTGCAATATAACGGTACAGAATCCAAGTAACCCAGATAGAGTGAGTGTTAAATGCTCTCACTAGAATCAGAGGTCTTTAGTCAATGAAAATCAAAGAAACTGGCACTTTCCTTTTGCACCCCCTGTGTGCCTTTGTCTTCCTCTAAGCCCTTGGCAGTCCTCAGCAGACAAGAGCAAGAGGCCACTTGCTGTTAATGCTCTTCAGTGGAGAATTTATTTTAGCAGGGATACAGTGCATCATACCAAAGGGAAGACTTCCTGACCCACAATCCGCTTAAGCCTCGACCAAGGGCACAGTGAGTTACGGCTCCCCACAGCATGGTGTCATGGAGAGAAGCATGGAGTAGCAGAGGTCTGGGGAACAGCGAGGCGCGTGGCAATCGATTTCTCCTTGGGGGAATTCAACACAGACACTCTTGTCGCCGTACGGATTCGTCTCTCCCACCTCTCTCTGCCCTCTGTCTCTCTCTCTTTTTCTCCTCACTCACAATCTGTTTATTTATCTTCACTTTCTGGCTGTTTCTCACCTTACCCTTGCCCACCTGCTAGCCTTAGATCTGAAGGGTTTACTCCACAGTATCTGTTTTCTCGGATCCAGCAGCCTGAGCTTTATGGCTCTGGCCTGACCCGGCCCTAATTAAACACAATTAGATAAATCCCATGGACTCCGGCATAATCCTCTGGACTGCGGCAGGAGCAAGGAGAGCACAAGCAAGAGAGATAGTCGAGGGAAGAAGGGAGGCTTGGCAGGAGAAGGGACAGCACATCCCTGCAGAACAAAGCCAAGCAGAGCGTCTAATGTATCAAACACATGGATTAGTGGTTAGCTGGGAGAGCTGGGGCTGAGGGAGAGACTGCGGTTTCCAGCTTTCTTGGAGGCTGACTTGGCCCAGCAAGAGACGGGGGGCCCCGATTTGTCTTGTGGGAGGCCGAAAATCCATTTCTGAATGTGTAAATTGACAACTGCGTAAAGATAAGTAAATATGTCATAATTCTGTCTGGGAGGATTTATTTTTGTTTAAAAAGACAGGTGTTGTGATTATTAGTTTTCCACATTCATGTAACCAGAATCCCACGATGAAAAATGGTAAAAAGGAAATAAGGTAGAACTGCAGATTTACTCTGGCCATGCTGAAAAGAGGCACATTTCTTCATACAGTCTCAATGAAAAGGAATAGTTATTCATTTCATCTTTTTCCAGAAGGCTTGCACCAGACCAGACAGAGTTTTCAGTTCCGATGGATAAAGTGTTAGACCGTCTTTCTTCAACACATGACTAAACAAGGCTCAAGTAAAGATGCTTTTGGAGAGACATTTCAAAAACAAAACAATTTGATAATAAATTGTTCACACAGAACAGTAACTGTGAGCCTGCTTCTTATGATCATCTTCTCACCTCTCCTATTGTGTTACAAAGACTGCAATATTTTCATAACCGTGGAAAGATAATCTCGCACTTGACTCCCAGTATTGAGTCATTTCACCAGACCCACTTTTGGCCATGTATTATTCACGGGTATTCAAGCCCCACTCTGGCCCAGGGAGGAAGTGCTCTCTCCCAGTCTCCGTCACAGGATATCAGCCTCTAATTCATTATTCAACATGCTGGAGCAAGGCCACTCAGTCTAACTCACTGAGATGCAGCCTGGACACGAGAGGATAGTGCAGGACTACAGAGCCTGGTCTGAGGCCACCAGTGATTTTTTTTTATTTTTTCTTCCCCTTTCTAGATGGATGAATAAGTAAAGTTGCATTCTATCTGGGTTTCAGATCTAGTTACAGAATTTATGCTGCATGCTGCCCAGAAATCATAGCTGTCTTCTCACCTGATGAAGACACTGATGATGCCCTCAATGGCTTTGATGATAATGATGATGCAGCTGTGGCTGGCATTGCTGCTAAAATGATGCAGACATCACGAACACTAATGACAGCGCTGTTAAACAGTGGAAAAACTTGAGAAGAAATCTATTTCTTTCTTTTTTTTTTCCATATCTTGCTGCTGTGTATGTTGTACTTCTGTATCTACAAAACTTATTTATCAGTGTGAACTCAATAACAAGACTTCTCTGAAGTTTGGATCTTCGGGTGTCGCACAGGAATGGTGCAAAATGCTTACCTACTGTGCTTCATCACTGTGTTGTTTGTTGTTAGGAGGAGACGTGAGGCATGTTGTACCAATATGATTTAATGTACAATATCTGAGTTTTGCTTCTCTGCTTCCCTTGTGTTGGATTTTGTAAACATATTGATACATTTTAATACAAAAATTAACACAAACATATTGACCTCATTCAGATTCTTCCATATTCAAATGGGAGTTTAACAACAGGAAATAAACTGACAATTAACAGGCTTTGCCGATGAGCCTCATAAAATTCACACAAAGGAATTGACAACTGAAAACTTGTGAAGTAGAAAAGGGACAAAATTTCTAATAATGTACTGACGCATCAGAGTTTGTACTTGTAGAGAGAAAACATTTACGGTGCAACTTTGAGTCGAATCCTCAGGCAATTAAGTACCATCATAATCACAAATGTACATGGTATGGCACAAATTCTTCGGAAAAGTAAATCCAACATTTTCCTTTCAGGAACAGGCTGTAACAACAATTTCTAAGATACACTACCTCTTTTCAGCAATTTTAACCTCGTTAAATGATAACACTGTCTGGTCTTGCAGTGCATTTTCTAAACCCTGCTGTTATCTTTTCTGTATCTTTCTGCTCTTTTGATATTAAACTGCTTCCTCACTGTCAAGCAAAAGCACCATGAAAAAAGCTGTAATACAATAAATATACAGTAGTCTCATTTGCACACAGATGCACACTTTTCTACATGTATACAGTATGCATCTATGTAAATAAATAGTAGGCAGAACAGATCAATTAAAAGTATTAACACACAGTGAAGTTTCCACTGTAAATTTGCAGTTGTGAGGTACAGAAAAGTGTCTGGGAGGTTACATTTGAGGTCTTGGAAGAAGATCAATCAGTACAAATTAGGTCAGTGCCATTTAGGTCTCGAGAGGTGGACAGCAGCGGGGAGAGTTTCTGGTTTTGGGTCATCCGTGCTCCTGACAGAGCTGTAGACCAGTGGGCAAACAACGGACCACCATCCTTTTATTTCCTTCCTTCCTGAAATTCTCCTCTCTAGATTTCTTTTATAGAGCTTTGCTCTAGTGCATCCCCATCATCCTTCATTCATCCTTGGTATCTCTCACTTCCCTTTCTCATTTCCCTTTCTGCCCTATTATAATCACCCTCTCCATATTTTAATCACTCTCCACTAAAACCATTAAACCTCCTCTGTCCTTTGTTGGAACAATAAATTAAGTAAATTAAAAAAATACATTCATCCATTTCATTCATTTTCAGACATTTCCCAGTGTGAGTCACGGTCGGGTCGCCTGGGTGTTTTTCTCAGATATTCATTCACCTCCGCCTGCAGAATACTGGACAGTTTTTAAGCTACACAGGATAACAGTGGGTATACAAAAACATGTAAGGAATACAAGGACATAAACTGAATATATGGCAAACACTGGCTCAAAGGACAATATTTGTCTACATGCTAGCTAGTGGCATTTGTCAGCCATGTAGGCCTATATGAGCAGCACATACAGCAAAGCCTGAGAGCTAAAGACAAACTGAATTTTAAATGTTCATTTCACTTTTTATGTAAGGAAATCTAAACTATGTTGATGCTGCAGCTATTGTGTACATTTTTCCACTTTTCAAGAGGATAAATCCATGTATGGACATATTTATGGAAACAGCATCTGAGATTCAAGCCTCAGGGTAGGCGTTTCCAATGGCAGCTGTTGACTGACATTTGAAAGCCAGTGTTGCTAGGAGACACACCTTCCTTGATATGCTGCTGACTGGAGCATGTCATAGCTCTGTATAGTCTATAAATGTTGATGTAAAGCCGTTTTCTCCATTTTTAAAAAGCTTACTTAAACCAGAAGACATTCAGCATTAGAGAAAACCCAGTAACAAAATTCATTAAAATTTTCATTTCTCTTTAAAAGAATAACCTTGTTTCCACTGGAAAACAAACAAAAAAACCAAACAGAACAAAGCTAATTAGCCTTTGTTGCTAATGTGTGCGCTGTGTATGGCACTTTTCTGACATTTTATATTAAAGGAGATGGATGCACTTGTGCTTGCTGCTACTACTGGTGCAGTTGATAGGAATTCATAAAGTATGTATATAGCTGTATGATACTAGAGTAGGTGATTAGCTTAGCTTAGCATAAGGACTAGAAGCAAGAGAAGCAAAAAAAGTTCCCGGTTATAAAATTATATGGATCTTCTACGCAGCACCTGTATTGTGGCGCCCAAAGAACATGTACACTAGAGACTTCCACTGGAGCATTGTAAACTATACCGTATACTGAAATAAATAAATCATTTCAAGGTGGTGCTAAAAAAAAAAAAAGGGAAAAAATTGTTTCTGGCACTGTTCCATGGGACTTGGTAACTCATTGTCCAAATCAAATATGATCTTGAATAGTCTATTTGTGTATGTATTAACAAACAAAATGTGTTAACTTTGGACAGACATGCTGCTCTACCACCACTTTAATTCTTAGCACATGAAAAGTTTTATTGATCTTTCAAAAAAAAAAAAAACCAAAAAAAAACCCCAAAAAACAGAAAGGGTCTTTCCCAAAATATCAAACTGTTCCTCTAAGAGTTTTATTTACCACAAAAAATAGACAGAGGGCAGTTTAATACCAGATATACGGTAAACAAGGTCTTGGTCTACTTCTCTTATCCTGTGAAATGGCTGAAACTCAGATGCTTACAATTGGCAAGGTTGAGGTTATAATTGTAGTTTGCTTCACAACGTCCCTGAGCATCTAAAGCACAGGTGCAGGAGGGAGGGGGGCAGGTACCAGATGTGTCCCAAGCACAGCCTATCTCTGAACAGATAGGGTCAGGCGTCATCACTTGCCTCTCATATCATTCATGGCTCATTAAGTCCACACTGTACACTGGACATCTGCTCTGCATTTGTGTGTGAATGTGTTTGTTGTTGTCTGTAATTTTTATACACACTATATAATGTACACTACTCAATCTCCTCTCTCATCTCTCTCTCTCTGCTTCTCTGGTTGCATTTTCTGCACACTGGGGTGTTTAGTGCATTGGTCCAGCCAGGCACCAGTGCCCTGAGGAGAGAGATAAGGGATTGACCTAATAGGCAGTTGGGATAATCAAACCATTTCATGGATTTTAATGATCCATGTCTTAAGTAAGAGTGATTGTAAGAAGACGTGCCTTCTGACTGAGTCTTGGCTGAAAAAGGCCACTGTTTGGCATTGTGCAAACAGCAAACTAACATTTTTTTTTCAGTCCACAAAGTGTTGCACTATTGTTGTTTCTCACACAAATTGCTGAGAGATGGTCAGAATGAATGGTGAGCAGTGTGTTGGGTAGTGTAACTCGTTATATTACAAGATTAATGCCATAAAAGGAGTTGGTACATTACAGGTAAGTTGTTACCAACTCAGAAATGTAATGAAAATGCCTCTGTGATTTATGTGGTCTCATAAATAAACAAAATAAATTCACAAAATGTCAAGAGAAAATACACTTACTTACAAATACTTATATTTAATCATATACAACAGAAGAATATAACCATGCATGTTCTGAATTCAAGTTCCCAATTTTACCAAACTAAGATTAGCTTAACTGTCTCATTAACGCATTTTATTTAAATTTGCCAGAAACAAAATAAAAGAACAAGCTGCAGTATTTCAGTTGGTGAATTAACAAAATAAGCTTGTCTTAGTTTGGTAAAAGAGAAACTTGAATACAGAAGGTGTAGGGTTGTTTAAAAAATATCCTTTCTTGACATTTTGGGAGTTTATCTTGTTTATTTAGACTAAATAAAGCTAAGACAGCTTTGTGAAATGTCGTGAACTCTTAGGGCACAAAGTGGTATTGCAAGACAGGACAAGCCAAGGTTGGGTGGATGGATGGATGGATGGATGGATGGATGGATGGATGGATGGATGGCTTCGCGGCAGGAAAAAATTTTCGCAGCAGATTCTTTCTTATCTAACCATTTTTATCAAGTGTTTCAAGGTGCTTTATGTAATGAATTACAAACATTAAAATATGATACAACATAGAAATGAGTGCATTAAAACACTGAAGGGGGGGAACTCCTTAACTTAGAGCTCATTCCCTCTATTACATGAAACAAAGTAATCAGTGATGTCATGTCCTCACAGAAGTTCAGAGTAACAGAAATCCATTGGTCTGAACTTTGTTAATGTTCCCTGTGCTCATTAAATAATCATGCTGTGATATTTTTACAAGCAACATTTTCAATTAAGTGCAAATAGGCTGTGAAATCATAAATATTTGGCCTTTTTCAAACATGCGATAATTAGATACATCAGCCATACATTAATAAATTGTTTACTTGCCTTAGCAGGTTCCTTATTGCGCTAATAGGGCATGACAGATTTTGCTTGTTAATAATTCTGCCTGTTGCCTGCTAGAGATGATGGATGGGGTGCAAACAGCTGTGGTATCAACATGCATTTCATGTAAAACAGGGACATGAAGACATGTGGTGTGTTTGTGTGTGTGTGTGTGTTTGTGTATGCGTTGTTGGCACATTTTCACGGATGGGTGTGTGTTATCCTTGTCTTTTGGAGTCAGACCCGAGGCTACGTCTAATTGGAGTCTTCACACTTTCAGGCTTGACTCACACTGACACGCTCGACCTTGGCTCTCCTCCCTTTGCCATGAAAAGGGAAAACAGTGACACAGAAACATGCCTTCTTCTTGGCTGAGAAGAGAAACTTTTCTGCTACTTATTTCTTTTTTTTTTGTTTTCTTTCTTCTGCTCTTGTTGTCTGCTTCAAGAGACTTCCACAGTCTTTTCTCCATTTGAAGAGATGAACTTTTCAACTATAGCAGTGTGATCTGAGAGACACGCAGGAAGGTCATAACTGTCTCAACACGGTTGCATCTGGACCCATTCTTTATCTTACCTATGTTTGCAACATACCACTTATGCACATATATTTGCTGGCACAGAAACACACTTGAACAGGTATGCAGCAGGTTACAGTTTACAACAGGGGAAAGTGCTATAGGGTCAAACACTTCTACTTCTCGGAACACAGCCATCAATATTCCTCTCACCATACATTTCAATGCTTGGTCCCTCAGGTCTCACTCCCCTTTTAGCATCCAAGGGCCCTTTTATGGGCTTGATTTTCCCTTCCCATCAGGCAGCATTGATCAAACAGCACACTTAGGGTTTTTCAAGGTGGACATTACAACTGATGGCAACCAGTGCTGTCAGCTATGGTGTAAAAACTATGGCCATTATTCACCTGATTGGCTTCTCCTCCATCTCTCAGTGGTCGGCATTTCATGATTCGGCAGGTATTTATATCCCCACAGGACCAAATCCCCCTCACAGTGTCAGTGGTGAAGTGCATGCTTTCTGGTGGTATCAATTTAGTTGTTTAGTACTGAAGAAGGACTGGGGGTGGGTAGATGATTGTAATGATGTGTTCTAGCTCAACTTGGAAATACTTGTTGGGTTGTCTGTTCACCTGGCAAATGTTTCATTTTTTTCATCTTGGCGCTTACTTTCTAAATGTACACATAAGTGTAATTAAATAATGCTTTAATATAAAACTAATTTAAATGTATGATGGCCCTTAAAAAGATGTACTGTAGCATTTCTTGGGACAGAAAGATGATTCAGCTGAAGTGAAAAGCAAACTGTTGTAAGATGAAAAGAAGAAAGGGAACCGCTGTTAATTACGCCACAGGTTTTTTTTTTTGTATTCTTTTATTCAAATTTCCAGAAAGTTAAAAGTGAGAAGTCACGCTATTGTTGAAAAATGAAACCTGCTAATAAACTTCATACTACCAAATACTTGCTAAATGTGCCATAACCACATGTGGCTTTGTGATGTTCATCAATGCAAATTGTTCACCAACATGCAATCCTAAACTTCAGCAGGAGAAAATGCTGAACTGCTTATTCACGTTTGCATTGTTGATGTAATTGTGTTGATAATTTCACTGATTAAAGCGATTTAAATCGTTGAGACTGGGCTTTGCAGAAAACATGCTGTTACCAAGGAGATTTGTGACTTTTAAATCCTTCCCCTTGTCAGTGGCAGTAAGTCTGTCTCTGAGCAGGGAAACAACATTCCCTTACACCCCATGCCTGCTCTTTCTGTTGTCCCATCGGGCTTGGACTTGGTCTGCGTGGGCAGATGCACTCTGTAAATAAAGGAGCAACATACAGATGTAAAAGCTTTCAGATTTAAAACACAACAGTGGAAGTAGTAAAATAACAACAACTGTGTTTCTCTTGTGGCCCCAGGCCCACATCTTAACATCACAGTCCAGACATCATGTGTGAAAGAGCCTGACAGACAAGCAGCTTCAAACCAGCAGCTGCCTCCTCAAGCAGTTCACATGCCCTCACCATGTGATGCACCCAAAAAAACAGCCAGCATTTCTTTCTTAATCTAAACTACACTGGTAGGGAGAAAAATATGTGTATTTAGAAAGACACATATCTACATGGCATGCATGCACGTCACTTCTCCGTGTTCACATTTTTCGCTAAATAATCTCTTGTGCTTTAACAATCAGGTCGTAGTGGATGATCGGCCAAACATTAGCCAGTGGGTGTTGATGTCCGTTGTAAAGGGTCACTCATACCCCTTGTGTGCACTTGCGAGTGAGATTCTCATTAGTGCTAAATGGAGACGTTGTGGTAGTTGATGGGCATGTGTTCCTTTGGACGGTGGGCGAAAAAGGAGGACACGGGTAATAAGACTTTTTATCGCTCACTCTCTGCCTGTCAAGCAAGGTGGGTTTATTCATCCCAAGCAGACAGCTGCTGTGTCCTTAAATGTGTACATGTAACCAGGAGCTGATATAATAGACCCGCCTCATTTGTTTCCAGGGCTTACCGTGACATAGT
Source organism: Scatophagus argus (assembly GCF_020382885.2). NCBI lineage: Eukaryota > Metazoa > Chordata > Actinopteri > Scatophagidae > Scatophagus > Scatophagus argus. Next base: position 4,766,682 of record NC_058496.1, on the reverse strand, counting down.
TCACCATGACCTCAACCTTGAATACATGTGCTTGTGCCATGAACTGTCCTTTGTGGCAGGGGTGTTTGTGAAGGGTGCCCAATCTTTTCAGAGGGCATTGTGACACAGATTAACATTATGATCCTTTGCAAACGTTAGTGCACATGTGTATCTCTGTGTGTTTGCAGAGAAAGCTTTGTAAATGTCGTGGCATCTGTGACCCATGTGGTGAGCACCCCTTTAACATTTAGAACAGAGAAGCAGGGCTGTTTGTCTCTCTCTACCTTTGTTACAGTAGATGCAGCCATTTATGGACCTACACATACAAAACACACTCAGACAGTACATGCACACTTATGTGGACAAAATCACTTGTCCATCACTGGTCATAGAAAACAAGGTAAAATAAACATGAAGAAATAGATAATACAATTTAAAAGAGACACACACACTTACACATCTCTCGCTCTCTCTCTGCCAGTGATAGGCTACCTGTGAGGACTTGAATGTAAAGGAAGTTCATTTACATGTTAAAGTGCCATGCTGAGGGTGTCAATTTTATATGTTCCATATACATTTTAAAGGACCAGTTAGTCAGATGTTGTCGTGTCTGGTGGAGTTGTGGATTGTACCCTGCTGAATGCACCTCATCTCACCTTTTCTAAGTGTGCAGTAGAAGCTACTGTGATTGCTAAAAAACATGGCAGTGCAACATGGTTGACTCCTTGGAAGAGGACCCATTCCCTCTGTAGATGTATACACTAATTCGAACATAATTCTGAATATAATATCCCATCTGTGCCAACAGATCCCCCTGAACCCTGCACACTGGACATTCAAGTGTAAAAGTCGCATTTGTTCACTCTCATCAGTCTCCAGACAAGAGAATTAAAGGCTAGTGATGTTCTGCAGTCCCACAGAAAAGCCTTTTTCATTTCCTCTGAAAATTGTGAAAATTGAGTTAACAATGTCTCATTACATTTCCAACTAAAGCAAGGGACCTTTGGGGTCTGATCCATAGATGAGGATGAGTGCTCTTGTTCTGTCGTATTTCACAGAGATGCACAGAGAAAAGGTCCTTAAGAATATCTCCCTCGCACTTGGACAGGAGGCGCAATTATGCCTGCCACGATTTCAGCAGAGACGCACAGATACCCGTCATGTTGAGTGGGTTTGCAGGCTGTGGGCGGTGTGCCAGGGGAAGGTCAGAGTGCCAATCTTGTATCCAGATTTGTCGGCTCTGCTCCTACATGTGTTTTGTCAGTGCCGCACAGTCCAGAGAAATCCTGAAATAAGAGTGCTGATTGTTGTGATTGCTGCGTTGCCATACACGTAGTGTTTCTCAAGAGATGTCGAGGTAGAATGTCTTTCTTTTTTTTAAATTAAGTTGGGCTATGTAATAAAGGAAATCTGAATAACTTCATGCAGCAGTGAGATGTACGGTTTCACTTGTATTCACCCTAAAAGAATAGCATCGCAGGCCAGCTTTCTTTTGTAAAACACGCTAAAATAAGCTAAGTACAGAGAAATGCTAACTGCTCTATCTCAATGTTACCACATAGACTCTAACACACTTTGTATTCAGAGCTTTACACGATCGGCCTCTGAGTGTGTTCATAATTCATACGGAGTAGGGCACTAAACACACCATGAAAGTGGGTGCCAGAATGAGAAGGGTGCTCCCAGGGGGATTCCCATTCCTGCATTTGTACCTTATCCATACCTTTTCTCAGGTCCCATCTGTTTGCCTGCTCAAATCCCCCTGGCCTGTGCTAAACACAGTGCTGTGCACTCCTTCACGGCTGGAGAGGGAGAAATGAATGGGCAATATTTGGTATTTAAATGTGGTCTCTGTGATGCATGGTATTGCTCTTATGAAGCTATATCCCCAGAGTAACATTTAGCTACTGCTGAGCAGGTTACACATGCGGCTGGTTGAGTTAGCGGCACCCACACACTGTAAGTTGAACAGACTGGAAAATGAATAGCAGAGGAAGTTGAGAGGGAATAAGTAATGCTTCACCAGCAGGCTCTAGTTGTTGTGTATATGAGTTACTTTGTAAGACAGATTTTTCTCTGAGGATGCTCATTTCCTCATGACTCAGTTCACTTTGTGAGGCAATTACCCTTCCAAAACCCCAAGCACCCAATCTCTTCAGCTTCAACACAACGCAACATACAGGCAAAAACACAGTGCTTCTGTCAGGTTGAACGACTGATTATAGATCTGAAGCGGAAGCCATGATGACTACTGTACACGTACACCTCAGGAGAGGGGCGTTCTCTTGTGTTACGAGTGTGACACTGTCAAACCACCTCCCTTGGGTGCCTGACAGGTGCAAGGAGTTGGGGTTTTCTGGATCCTCAGCAGGGGCATTGGACAGGATATCACGCCCTATGATCCCACACACTGTCCCCTGCCGACCGGGAAGACGCCTGCCTTTTGTCTCTAACCCACTGTTGACAAGTACCTCTTACTGCCATGTGGTCTCCTGGGGCAGCTGTCATGGTGAACAGGGCCCCCCCATCACAGACTACACTGTATTAATACCTACAACTTATTCTACACCCATTAATAACATGAGGAACTTGTTCCCAAAGGATGTGTTCATAGCTAAGGCGGCCAAGATCAATTTGAACAGGACAAATAAATTCAAAAGGAGGTTCATTATGTGACCAATTAGAGATACAGGACTCGTCTCTGTTGTCTTGGCTGTTTTAAAAGCTTGGCCATTTGCTGGGCCTTAACATATGTGGAGGAAAAAAAATGTTGTCTTTTCTATTAAGCCTCTAATTATACTTGTAGTTTGTTAGTCTGAGCCAATACCAAGACATAAGATGAAGAAGTAAAATCAATATGTGCATGTAAATGTTTGTAAGCTGTCAAACCAAAACAGAGACTTGTTTATAATATCTGAATAAAATGCAATTCCCAGAACATGGCAGGACCAATATGTATCACAGCCCTTCAGAAGAACTATTTCTCTAGTGTCTTTCTCTGAGCTGATTCCCACTGATGCATTTATTGTGGGCTGTTCCCAGTTACTGGGGGCTAATGAGGAAGAGAAATGTGCTTTCTGCCCATCTCTTCTATCTGCCTGCCTGCTTGTCTCTGCTGCTCAGGGTTGTCACGGTGCTCTGAGCTCCTGATGTGGCGTATTAGGCAGGACAATCGTTATTAAGCACATTTCAGGCTCAATTACCACTCAAATGCACAGCCATCAAGGCTCCACCGCGGGCTCCCAACAGATGGTTGTGGGTGTCAGATAGACAGGATTGGTGATGTCTTCGTCAGACTAGGTGCTGTAGTGTAAAGAGGGGACCATGTTGACAAAAGACGAGCTCAAAGCAATGCTGTGCTGTTATCATTTTTTTCTTACTTTATCAGGAAAAATTACTTATTCGTACAGCTCTTTTGCTCACCCATTTTGTTGTTTGTTGTTTTCAAACAGAGATGGAGGGCTATCACAGGCAAGAATTGTTATGAATTTAATTGATTATTTTTTGGTCTGATATCCCATTTTTGTTTTTTGTGTTGTGTGAAAATAGCTTGGCCTTTGTTGTATATTTTCTTGTATCTTTTCTTTTCTACTTACGTTATCCCAAGTGTTTCCAACAATGTTCAAAGCCAGAGAAATCTATCATTTTATTCAGTGTGAAGGCGGGTTCTGTTTGGTCACGTTTTGCGAACTATGAGGGATTCATAGAGTTAGGAAGAAAGTCTGCGAACATGACTAAATGTAACATGTAACAAACTTTAAAACATTATTGACTCGCATCAGATAGATTTTCATCAGCAATGGTGGCTTTATTACAATGAAAACAACTCCCAAAATTTAATACTAATTATTCTTTTATTTTGTTTTATTCCAAGACCCTAAGTAAACATGGGTAAACAATGGCATCCTATTAATTTGAAATCTCATTTGTTGCTCATGGAAAAAAAGATTTTAGTACAAGTGAGGTTCAGAATCATTACTTACATTCATTAATGTTCAGAATGCTCTTTAATAAATTAAATGAGAAGATTTGTATTTGAGATGGACAAAGAATCAACAATTGAGGCATTAAATCTTTTACCATATGATGTCTCACAGTTTATGGTTGATGTTTTCTAACAAGGAATAATGCTCCTTTGTCTCTTTTGGTTTGGAAACATAATAGTTCAGCATCCTTTATCTTTGATAGATTTGCAATTCAAAGGCAGTGGTATTATTTCTAAAATTAGAAAACTGGGCCTTAAAAGCCATGCATTTCAGAGCCTGCCAAAGTAATCACTGAGTTATTGTAGCTGATAAACTGATTACACTCTGTATTAAATGTTAAACATTGTTTTCCATTTGCTAAAATACCGAGCAGAAAATTTTTATTTTACATTAATGTTGGGCACAAAACATCATCATTGTGCTCGAGCTTCACAGAAGAGAACACAGTCAGTCCAAGGTAAAAGTCCAGCCAAGGCTTGTATGGAGTGCCGTTTAGAAAAGAGACGTTGCATAGCCCTCAGATAGTGACTCATGCGCTACTTTACAGACACCCAAATTATATAAAGATAATCATGTTCAGAGATAAGCCAGTTGCAGTTTCCCCCAGTGCGTGCAATGTTACTTAGTCACTTTAGCCTGTCAGGGAGAATTACCCATGGTAGAAATGAAAATCCAAATCTGTAACTTAAGGGAACATTTAAAACCTCTCTTCTATGAGAGGAAAGAGTTGTCTTTTAGCGTTTGACTTACAGCAAACGGTTATCATATCAGTGACTTAAATTTGATATACCTCACCATAAGATCATGTTTATCTTTTAAAAAAAAAAGTTTAGATCCAAATCTCATCATAACCAAAACACAACACGAAAGTGTGTCTGATGACGTCTCTTTGCTTATGTTTTGTTTGATTTCATTTTTAATAATCTCAGCATGTTTTGAAGCTTGTAAAGTAGCTTTACAGCCTCCACACTCGTTCCAAACATCTAATAAAATCTGATATTTAATTTATACACATCCATTCCAAAACACTTTCTTGTGAAGTGGCAAATATGAAAATAACTCGGAGAGCTGCATGGTTTGGATGATTATGATAATGCTGATCTGCTAATGTCATTTTGATATGAGGCTGAGGGAGCTTTCATAGTAAGTAACAGTCATACCAGCAAATCAAATCAAGAGCTTTGGTTTGTCTCCAAAACAACCTAGAGATATGGCAGCGACGATCTTTGAACTGCAAATCACATTTGAAAGCTGTTCACGTCTCCAATTTGCCGTGTTTTAGCTAGTTATCAGAATATCTCCCGTGTGGAAGTGAGTGCATTGGAGAAGCTACAGTTAGCCTATTTAACCACCCACCTGGGCCCATACCACCCACCTTAGCATCTGAGTCACACTCTGCCTTCTCTTTCAGATGGGCTGAGCAGGAGAATTAACAGCGCAGAACAGCACAGGACAGCTCAGCTCAGTGTACGTGTGTGGGTGGAACCGCCTTATGGCTTCAGTCATTCAACCAACTATGAGGGCATCAAAAGAGACACAAGAAGAGAGAGAGAAAGAGAGGGAGAGAAAGAAAAAGAGGGAGAGAGGAGAAACAACAACTCAAAATGAAATGTCAAACAAAGAATATGAGAATATGAGGGGGAGGTGAGGATCCATAGACAGAAAGTGAAATAAAAAAGCCAAGAAGCAGCAGGACAGACAGGCCAGACACCAGAGGAGCGAGCATATAGAGAGGAGAATGCACAGCAAACAAAAGAAACATGACAAACATCCTCTTCTCTATGTCCATAGCCTGACACACAGGCAGCCACTGTTGAGAGCAGTAATATTACCTTCACCACAACTCAACTCATATATATGCCCAGGAACTTGCTTTGGCAGGATCGTTGGCATGAGCACTGAAGCTTTTGTTCTGCCAAATAACATTAGGAGGTGGGCAGGCAGAAGAGACAGGGCCCGCTTCTGAGATGGCACAGATGCCGGCAAAGAATGTGTGAGACCAGTTAAACACAAGGAGGAGAATTGTACAGACGTGACAGAAGTGACAGTTAAGCTTCCCGTGGTGGACACGCATGCTATTGAGATTCTGTCTCTTGTGCATAATTTAGAGATTTACAGTATGTCAGCAAGGTTCCAAGTCAAGTGTGTGATTTTGGAAGGTTTATTATGTGAAATTAATTCCTCATGTACTCATTGTGGATAGTGCAGGGAAGAGGTGATTTAAAGCAAGACTCGATGTTTTCACAAGTTTTGTGATCAAACATTGCCCCGTTATTCTGTATTTCAGGAGTTTATGACAGAATACTGAATGTAGACGCCAGCAGTTTCTCTCTCCCACCCCTTTCTGCCTGCACATTCACCTCACAATAAAGAGGCATCGTTTTTGAATACAGCAACTCCTTTCTCCTGTGGCTATAACAACCATAGCTCTGAAGAACCATCCACCACTAAGCTCCTCTGCACATTGAGACTCTCAATTCTCAAAATTGATCCTTTCTTACTTTAAGTCAGGCCTTGACTAACTGTCAGCGAAAGCGGTCTCTTGCTCTTCTTAGAATTATATATCCTCACATTGTCTGTTCATTTCCAATGTCCTCCAGCACTAAACAGATGATACATCTTTTCAGCCAACTGTGCGACCAGTACTTCTTGATAGCTCCTCTTGATCCCATCAAGGAATCTTTGTTTTTTTAACTGCTGACGCTATAATGCTTCTGTCTGAGCAAAAAGCGGATGATTCCTAAGCCACGGAGAGAATGCATGTTGTTCCATCCCCATGACTGGGTGAGTGTTGTGTGTTAATGTGATTAGTGAGACATTAACGCCTCCATGCTCAACCAGGCAGACGCAATAACAGGCTTTCTATAGAACAACTCTCTCTCTCATGCTCTCTTTCCCTTATTCTCTTTGGAGGCTGATACCAACCCTGTGGTTGTTTAAAGACAAAACCCAGTGAGTTTTCTCATCTCAGTCTTTACAAAAGAATAGGTAAAATAACATGCAAAGATTTTCCATTATGTAATAATCATATGAGTTAAACAATGGCTGAGTTTCAATGCTGGCATAGACATCATGTTAGCTAGTGCAGCATCTCAAGTTACACTATATAGACATTGGTATTGGGACGCATGTCTTTATTACTGAATTCAAGTAGTATGTGGTTGTTTTCCAGGGGTTGGGCTCGGCCCCTGATTGAACTGAAGAGTAACCTTAATGCTTCAGCATACCAAGACATTTTGGACAATGCTATGCTTCCAACTTTGTGGCAACAGTTTGTTGAAGGTCCTTTTCTATTCCAGCATGACTGTGCCCCAGTGCACAAAGCAAAGCTCCATAAAGACATGGTTGGATGAGTTTGGTGTGGAAGAACTTGTAAGCTGTTATAGCTGCGAAGCTGTCCATGCGTTCAGAGTGCAATGTGTCATTAAAATCCCTGTTTGTTTAATGCTCAGGTGTCCCAGTGTTTTTGTCTGTATAGTGTGGCTACATAACATAGATACTTAGACCAGTGTCAGCACATTTCCATACCGACATTGTTTAATTGTTCATTATTATGATGTGGAAATCACTCCCAGGCAGACAGAGAAAAAAAAAAATGCAGACCTATGAAACAATATATCACCAATGGCTTACAGTATCACAGCAATATATTGCAATAAACTGAATTGTCAGACCTTTTTTGTGATATCTATCTTATTACCAGATTGTTGCCAAACAACACCCCTAGTCTGTGGTGTGGTGAAGTTGAACATTTGACAGAGTTTGTGATTCAGCATGCCAAAGAGTCAATCTAAGTACTTTCTTGGTATTGGTATTGCTTTAAGGTTACTACTGGTGTCATAATTTTTAATCAGAATTTTTCTCTAACAGGATGGCAGCTGTTTTCATGGCATGATATTGGTACTTGTAAATGGTACATTCCTGACCTTGAAATGCACTTTAATTCTGCTTTGGTACTTTTGTGCCAGTGAGAATGGAACAAAGGCAGTAAGTGACATGTAACGTGATGGGGGTTTTATGCAGATGAGACAGCCGTTGCCACCTTTCCTTTGTTTATATCAAATGAAATGTGCACAAGGAAGCATTTTTGAGTCCTACTAATACATGCAATGCTTGATTAGCGTTGCTGATGCACTTTCACATGAACACATTATCACTTAAAGTTTGGGCGACATTGGTGATCAAGTGGACCAGTAAAATGCACTCTTGTCTCTAGTGATTCTTTTTTTCTTTTCTTGTAGTAAATACTGAACCAAAGTGTTACTGGTGAAGAGAATTCCATACCATAGATGTTGGCAATATTTCTTTGGTTTGTGTGAGCAGGAAACAATTTGTTTTATTTGATTTTGTCACACATCTGTCCCATCTGAAAGTATGACCCAGGGAGATGGGACGTCTGTGGTCAAAATGTAAGTCACAATCCTGAGTTGCCATCCGGCAACTGGATTTCCCGAAAAAGATATAGCGAATGGAAAATGGAAAATTAATGAATGGGGGAAAAAAAACTCTTGTTTAATAGTTTCCATACTTATACCAACATCATTTACTTATGACTGGAAATGTATTGTCCTGTACTCATGCATTGTTCTTTTGCATTGGCATCACATGTGCAGAGTGGAGCTGCACATGTACTGTGCTGTAATGTGTAACTGACTTTCAGATTGTGGGACCAAATGATTAGCTAGTGAGTGTGTGCACACATTACTTAATGCGAACACATGAGCTTTCTCAAGTATCCGTGTCTACACTTGCTATTATCACCACTACTACTACTATTTTTATTAGTCTTCTTTTTGTTCCTTTTGTTATAATTATTATTATTATCATTGTAGTGGTTGTTGTTGCTATGCCTCTCTCTCTCTAATCTAATCTAACGGCAGATTCCCCCCTACTTAAAACCCAGGTTTGCTCCAAGGTTTCTGCCCACTAAAAGGCAGTTGTCATCAAGTGTTTACTCATGGGGGAACGTGGCATCTCTGCAGGTTAAAGAGTGTGGTCTAGACCTACTCTGTACAAAAAGTGCCATGAGATAACTTTTGTTGTGATATGTCAAAATCTGAACAAAACTGACTTGATTCCCACATGGGGTTTTCTTACACGGATGGGAGCTATTTTAGCCTCAAGTCCAAAGTCCATAGCAAAGCAATGCAACTGGAGATGCCAAAACTGATCAAGGCAAAAATATTATTTTGGTCATGCTGTTTTTGTGCAAAGTGACACTGACAGGAATTGTTCAAGTAACGTTATATGACATTGCACTCATTGTTCTATACTATACGGTATGTAAGACAAACATTGTGTTATCAATGTGTAGATATAAGAGAGGGGAAGGCAGAGTGATGACTGTGCTGGAATAAAGGAGATTCATCTCGGACCCACTTCCTCAGAAGAGCACTCTTGGCTTTCACTTCACTCCTCTGAGGACTGAATACTCACAGCCCCCTATCCTCCCACCCATATCCACCTTCCTGCCTTCCTTTTTCCTACTCCCTCCTTCCCCCTCTCTTCCTTTTCCAGCCCACTCAACCCCCTCAGCTACTTTAGCTATCCAAATCCTCTTCATCACACAACACAAAGAAAAAGATAAAGAAAAGTGGACAGTGGAGGAGGTTGGCCAACAAACAGAAGGAGGCGCAGACTGAGAGGAAATAGGAAGCAGGTCTGCTGGGGCTGGGATGCGAGCAGGGTGAAAGTGAATGAGAGAGAAAAGAAGTAATATTAAGCATAGTGGGAGAGGTAGAGAGTGAGTCTTAATATGCAGACTCAGAGGGTCACTGTGCAGACAGTGTATGTTGTTTGTTTTATCAGTGCCCTACTGGTGCTATGGGATGGGGTTTGAGTGAAGGCCAGTGGCCACAGCTTGTCATGGAGGGTCCAGTGATGAATGTTTAGAGGCAATCTAGGACACTGCAGCAGAAACACCATCAATTCAATATCCGTATCACAGCACGACTCGGAGGAGTATGTCTTCAAATACCAGCGCAAATGTTTGTACCTAGAAATTCCATTGTATTTAAGAAAGTCTGTGTATGTGTGTGGGTGTGTGTGTGTGTGTGTGTCCGTGCATCTGTGTTTTAAAACTCATACAGGGGGAAGGGTTAAAGGATTACAGCTGTCTCTTGGCTGTGGGAAGTAGCTGAGCAATGCTTCCCTTTGGTCATTCCCATGAACCCTTGCTCTTTAAGGGGCACGCTGGGAGGCAACAGTGAGGACAGGAAAGTGTATCACCCCTAGCTGGACCATACACAACCAAACTGCCAGGCTTTGAGGGGAAAAAAAATCTGAGTATACATTTTTGACACATATAAATTGCTGAAAGCACTGATTGTGTCATAATTTTTATGCAAACACAGACCACAACTTTCTAAAACCATACACAAACATACAAAAAAAGTCTTCAATGCCCATACCCCTCCCCCATTCTCCCTCAGCTATGGTTTATCCTTGGCCAGGACTCAAGACTCAACTCCAGCCTTCATCCATGCCATGAAGCCAACCACTCATCAACAGGTTTTTCTGGATGTGAGGTCTGCCAGGCTCTCTCTGCGGAGGGCACGATTAGGACGAGAAGGGTGGGAAACACCAGCCAGAAAAAGGACCCACATGGTGATAAGGGCAAAGAATCCCAAGCACGTCATGGATTTTATAAGCTTGTCATGGTTTTACTCCCATCCCCTGCAGCAGAGTGCATTTACTGTGAAGGAAACAGCACAAATAATCATGTTGCCTTTGCCCTATAACTGTATCAAAATGTTGTTTGGGAGCTTCAAGACAGCTAAACTTCTCAGTCCCTCACTGTCATAGAGATAGAAAGGATGACTTCACAGAGCTTTTCCTGAAGGAGAAATATCTTGGCTGCACAATTCTCTTCCTGGCACTAGCTAGCTGGATGTCTCAGTTAAAGAGTATAGCCCATGGAAAATGTTTCTGTAATTTATTTGATCACATTAAAATTGGGAACAGATTTGTTTGCTGTGACAATGTTTGTTGAGTCAGGGGCAGCCAGACTGTCTCCCACAGTGGCCTGTTGGATGTGTATGAAGCTACAGACAAGATGTCTGTAAGCCTATACAAACACTGTACTTTACCTTACCCAACACTGTCAAGGAATCTGTTCGTATGGGCTTTAAAAAAACAGTGCATTTATGGAATTTTCCTACCTCACCATTAACTATTATATGTTTCAACCTAGGACCCAATTATGATTATTAGTGCTTTTTTGATGCACAGAGCAATCGTGACCGCAAAATGTCCCATTTCTCCTGTAGCCTCACAAAACATTCCACTGTTTTGAATATATGGGATGATCAAAGGGCTCTTTGACTGGTGAACCAAAATATCCTCCATCACCTCACAAGTGCCCCACTGACACAAGCCACAAATCATCAAATGCATTTCCTGGTTCTGGACAGCAACAGAGAAAACTGTAGCATAAATGTATTATTGCTATTGCATGATCAATGCTAATATGTAGCTGGCTCTGTGTGGAGCTTTATGCCATCATGCCAGGTAGGATTATGGGTGACTTCTAATTTAGTGTGCTTTTCTTGGTATTTTTGATTTCACACCCAACCTTCCCACTTCAGAGACCGTTTGAAACCAATGACACATGGTCTGCTGTCCAAGGAACACAGCAGACTCAAATGAGCAATGGCTAACATTCTCACATTTCTTACATGGCTTGCTCATAAAGGTCATAAACAAACTGAAGATAAAAGAATCTCACACAGTGTTGGTTAAAAAGGAGATGGGAACATGGGTGCTGTGATGAACTTGGAAACAAGGAAGTAACTGGTCAACATAATGTCCCATGCTGTGAATAATGATAGTATTCAATTTATTTAGTTTCTATTTAATAAGTCATACACTCAAGACCATGGGCCTCAATTAGCTAAATGAACTGATGTGTAAATTAGTTTATTTCAGAAAGAGGCCTTGGTGGCTTTCATTTAGTGATTTCAAAGGCACAGAGCAAGTTTCAGTGTAATTACTACACAGACATTCACCCTGTTGTTCTTGGTCAGATGTCAAAAAAAAATCCTTTTAAAAGGATTGGACATCAGAGAGGAACTTTGAACATTAAAACTTGGTATGTGTTAGAGGTTTTAGATGATCTCCGTGGTAAAAATTAATTAAACATCTTTTCTACTGCAGTCAACAGGATCAAAGTATTCTGCACAATGCTCTGTTTTCTTTTTGAAACTGATTTCATGTATCGCCATCAAACATCTTGGCGAGTAAACATGCATGGTGAACCACACCGGCAATTTTAGCTGAAAGACATTCTCTCAGATCATATGTGGGTAGATAGCCAAAACTACTCTGGAGGTGGGATGGTGGAGAGTAAGGTCTCTGCACATGTAAATTGTTGGGTGGGCAGGATGAAAGTCTGAAGTAGATGTCTATTGAAAATCAGGCTCTGAGACTGTGGACCTCAATGTCACTGCCAGTCTCATGCAGACGCCACAGCAATATTATGGCTCGGGCGGAAATTAATTGTGGGCACAGAGAGTTCTTCTTGTAGCGCAAGACAACTCCAGTGTCAGAGAGGGAATAAGCGCTGCTGCCTCCGGGCACAGGCTCATGCCAAGTAAACATTAGGCATAACCCACCAAAGGAGTATTTTGTAAGATGTCTTTGAGGCCTCACCTAGAGGTTCTTTGATTATTATTCAAAAAGGAAAATAAAGACTTTTTGATAGTTTCAGAGTCGGAGCTGCAGAGACAAGAATTGGACCTGACAGGAAAAACACTCATAAAAATGAATGAGGCCCTAAAAGGCTTTGAAATGGGGCCTCTTTACATTGAACTCTGGATTATAAAATGAAAGAAACAAAAAAACTTAGAGAACTTTAGTATTTCAGCAATTCCCTTGTGTTGAAAGCCAGCAGGAGAGACATTACTTTTCTACTATTACACTTTACTGTCATCTTTGTTATCAAAATGTCGGCCTGCTATTAAGATAGCAGGACATCTAAATTTCTAAAGCTTTTATCTGTGCTGAGACAGAGCAAGAGTGTGCATCCCTACTTCCTGACAAGAGGATAACAGGGGCTCTCTGAGGGTATAAAGCAAGGTCTCTGGTTGGTAGAGTGGCCTAAGGGCCAGTGCAGAGGAGCTACTTCACACTGACCACCACAGTAATGGCCTAACAGAGCAGATAACATTATCATTATTTGTCATTAGTGATACAAGTGTCACTGGAAAAGACCATATTTGGACATAGGCATTGGTCAGTGTCAGTATTTGGTCCATATATGAAAGACAGATGTTATTTGCATTCAATGAAGTACACTCACTATTAAATATTTAATACTAAAAAAAATAATGATGATGACTTTCTTAATGGAGAAACAAAGCTTCAAAATGGCTGCCCATCAGACAATAGAAAATCTGGTAGGTCCAGAATAGCAGGAAAATGTGAAAATGGTGTTTCTGTGCTTTCAGCGTCAGATTCAAATCTGATATTTTCAATTATCAAGAACAACACTGCTCAGACTTTTGCCATATGTGTATGTGATTTGTCTTGACATATGATATCTGAGAATGTCACCTTTTGTTTCTCACCTTCAGTCAGGCCACTGGGAGAGAGAGTGAGCACAAAGAGGCGCCAAACTGTCATCTTTTTTTCTTTTCTTTTCTTTTCTTTTTTTTTTTGCTCAAGCTAGGAATTGTCTCTGAATTTTGTTGGATCTCAGGGATCTGTGATGCATATGGCTTTGATCATCCTTGTGATTTAATGTTATTGCTGTTAAAATGTATTCACTAGAAGAAGTGTGCAGAAGAGTAAAGTAGGTTTTATTCGCATTATATTGATAAAGGGGGCATAATAATGTTCAACAATGAAGTGTGTTCTCAAGGTGTCACAAATCTGATATCTTTAGACTTAACTTGACACAATTATTAAGTGCTGCGGCTTGACTTTGACTACCTACTGTCAACGTGATGTGTTTTGATTTGGACTTTATTCTTTTCACATGAAATCATTTCAAGGCTCCGTCCATTCATTTATTTTCTATACGACTTATCTGTCAGAGTTGCGGGGGCTCTGGAGCCTGTCCCAGCTGACTACAGGCGAGAGGCGGGGTACACCCTGGACTGGTCGCCAGTCAATCGCAGGGCTGATACACAAAGACAAACAACCACTTAAGCACACACTCATACCTAGGGGCAATGTAGAGTAGCCAATTAACCTAATGTGCATGTTTTTGGGGTTGTGGGAGGAAGCCTGAGTACTCGGAGAAAACCCACGCAGGCACAGGGAGAACATGCAGACTCCACACAGAAGGGCCCAGACCAGGATTCAAACCTGGAACCCTCTTGCTATGAGGCAAGAGGGTTGCTAACCACTGCACCACTGTGCTACATTTCCAGGCTCCAAAATTATTATTTTTTTTTTTTTCTGGGGTGCTCTTATTAAATATAAAACAGTATAGAAACTACCATAAAAGAGAGGGAGAATGGGAGATGACATGCAACATATGTGACAGGTTACACAAGAGCATGTTGTTCATGTTTGACACCTTAACTAGCTGGGTCAGAAGGGAACCTCAAAAAAGAGGAGGGATTCAAATTTTATTCTGTTTTTGTGCAAGTATAGGTATGCAGATGTGGTTGCTAAAGCCAAATATTAATAAAGGGGGTAGACTAATCTCTGGGAGGACAGTCCTGAAATTTGAGTGGAACTTCAATGCCAAGACAAAGACTTGGCCTCAGCTCTGTGTATAATTCTGCTTTTGTATAAATCCCAGCATAAAAGATAACTACTCTTTGATTCTGAACAGATAAGAAAATGGCAGATTCATCCTCTAAGCTATCGTATATCTTACACTAGCATTTCTTAAAGTTCAATCAAGGAACTTGGTGGCTTTAAAATATAAAGAGAATAAATAAAATGATAACTATCTAATGGAAGAGCAGACTGGACGTTTGCCCTCTGTTTTTTATTGAATCCTTGGGTTAAATCTGCATTTGTAAAACACTGCCAACAATTTTAGGTTCCCACAACATCTATTAATCAGTTGAGAGTTGAAACTTTTGCAGCACGTGTTTGCTGCTGCTCATCTTAGCCCCACAATGAGTGTAATTTCACACATCCTCAGCATTACTGCTCCTCTGAGCCACACCTGCACTACTTACAGACCGGTGGTGCTGATTAAAAAAACAACTGACATCAGCAGTGGAAAAATGAACAAACGCCTCATGTCACACTTCCGACCCTGGGGTGAAAGAGTGCAAATGAACGAGTGATCAGTTAGCTCAATATCCAATCATCAGTGTAATGTAACTTCCCTCATCTGTGCTCACCTGTGTCAGCAGCAAAGGTTTTTTTTTTCTCTCCCTCTTTTTTTTTTTCAAATTTCAGGTAGTGATTGTTCTTACTAACTCCTCTTTCACCTACACTGTCTCATTTTCCCACCTCCTTCTCGTCTTTCTCTGTTCCTCTATTACCCATTTTATGCCTCGGCACCCTATGTGATTGTACAACATAAGCCCCGTTGGTGCTTTTGACACTTTCTTTTTAATTGTCAACCACTTTTATATTACATTTCCTGTTCTAAAGTAACTCAGGCACATATTCACATACACTACGCCTTAAGATCGAGATTCAATGCAGACTGATTAAAATAGTATAAAATACAAAGTGGAAATAAAAGGAATATGAAATGGTACATGCCACTGTCACTGTTCGTACAGTGTGGCTCTGTATTGGTTTAAAATGACCTCAGAAGCGTGCCGGCTGCCAAACAGCATTGCACTGACAAGCCACACTATGCATATTCAGATCATGTTCTATGACAGTGATTTTCATGTTCGCTACCAAGGCTCTTTGAATACTTGAATTCATACAATATTTCTTCTGCAATGCTGAAAGCTGTCTGTGAAAAGAGAGTAAATTTGAAAATGATTTCTTTTACTTTCCTTATCCCTAAAATCCAACTTACTGTACAATACATCACCCTTCATTTAACAGTTATTATACGAATAAATAATTACTTTTGTCTTTTCCTCAACTACTGAGATATATCATAATAAATATACTGCATCAAGTTATTGTCACTCCAACACCTTTCTGAAGTTGACTTTATGAAATCTGCATTATTTCCGTACACAATGACACGGCAAGAGAAACGGATCTATTTTATTAGAAAATGGTATATCTGGTGTATAGGTTTCATATAAATGGATTTAATGACAGTGAATTTACTAACAATACAACGCTTCTCATGCAAGTAGACAAAACCTGTTTCCCTGGTTAGCATCAGGCTCAGGACACACAGGTGGCGTTTGGCTCTGAACTTTCCACCTCACACTTTCCAAACACACAATAACATCAGCAGTAGCAGTGCTTCAAACCCCTCAGCTGATAGCTCTTGCTGTCACTGGAACAACACTAATGCACTGTGAGCGGCATTGTTAAGAGATCATTTTGATTTACAGTTATGAGTAATTCAACACAGAGAGCACATGATTTTAAATGAACTCGGTCCTTAAATCTCTGCGGCATAATGTCACTCTGGATACCACTGGCAGACATTGATGATTCACCTCATCATCATCACCTCGTTTTGCAGTATATACTAAATGGTTTCACTTAATTAATTACTCTGTGAACAACAAGTAGATGTGGGTGATTTGTTTCATTAATGCAGTATGTTTGTGCTGATAGACTGATAATGTTACAGTGGGCTCTTGGGAGTTTTGAGAGGATGACTTGATGACATTTTTGGGAGGCGAGCGGAAATTGTGCACGAAGTAAGCAAAGGAAGGCGCCCAGGAGGCATCATGAAACAGATGCCCCAGGTTCTGTTGTAGCTTGAAGGAGCTAAAAGCTGCCTCCAAACCAAAAGCATTAGCTTGCAACCTGTCTGAAATGGGTGCAAGAGCTTAAGTGCGCGTTTTTAAGGATTCTGGAACTCACACCCCTACCTGGATGGAGAAAATCATCGTTTTGCGATACTGAAGGTCATGATCTGATGAAGTCAACAGAACCACATAATCTGCAAAAAGCAAAGACACAATTCTTAGGTTCTCAAAATGGACAATCTCCTCAACCCGGCTGCCCCTTAAATATCACAGAGAGACTAGGTGCAACCTAAAAATTCAATCTAAATGTACAACAGAAACAAAACAGGACAAACAAGACCATCTTGTCAAGAAGAACGATATCATTAGTCATTTCAGCAAGAACACCAAAACAACATATATTTATGTTCAAATGATGAGGAAGTCAGCTGATACTCTTATAGAGCTGCAAAGTCTATGTGGGGAGGACTGGTGGATGGGTGGGTCAATGAAACATTGGGCTTTGACTTGGGCTGGATTTTTTCCTTAAGGATGACTGTGATCTTTCCTTTATCTGTGTTTCTGTGTTTGACTGATGAGTTCTATCAATGAAAATATACTAAAAATGTGTGGGCGACATGTCTTACCCTGCAACATGTCAGTATGAGGTAGAGAGTTGTTTGGAAAGGAAATTGAAAACCTAACAACAAGGATGTTTGAATGAATGTGTTTCATATTGTGATGGTAAGAGTGTGTTTTCTACAAAGTAGGTGGTAAAATGGCGCTGACTCAGGTTTGCACCCTCTCTCTCCCTCAGCTGTGTTCTGCTCTAGTGAGCAACAGTCACCCAAGTGATTCTGACTCGGCTTGACCTCGGACAATATTCTCTCGCCGGGTCCAGTTCCACCTCACTGAATGCATATTGCCACTTATGCACTTAACAGTAGCACGCTCTCTCTTTTCCCCTCTTCATCTTCTTTCTCTCTGTCGATCTTGCAGTTGTCTTTCTGCACATTCCTCCCATCACTCACCCTTTCTGCTTTCTCTTCTTACTGTCTGTTACTCCAACTCTCTTTCGATTTGTGCTCATAAATTCTTTACTTGGCTCCCTGGTCATAATTTAATAATCAGAAGTAAGAAGCAGAAGAACGTTCTCCTGCTCAACCTTTTTCTTGAGATTTGCACAGTCATGTCCAATCAGATTAATCGAGGTATTTGAACATCACTAAAGGGAGATTCGTATTATTTCAAGTGTGACTGTCTGTCAGAAGCAAGAAGGAAGAAGAAATGAAGAGTGTGAATCTACTGTCTGACAGTTGATGTAAAACAAAGCTTGTACTAACACAGCAGCACACACAAAACACACATTAACAGACCACCTTGACCTGATAAAGACACATCAACTGTTCTAACCCTTGCGGCTCAGCTGAGGACCACAGTGGCAAAGTCATTGTTGTATCTCAGGGTAATGGCACTAATATTTGTGTGGGCCATAAATAATGCTAACAAATAACCACATGAAAAGAATTAATGAAAAGCAAACAGAAGTGGAGCAGAGAGATGCATGGTTATACAGAGTAACGACAAATTACCCTTGGGGGGGAGGGTGGGGAGGCGGGATGAGGGGCTTCGGTACAGTCATTACTCTGTACAGCGAGTACGATCTGGCTAACACCTGTGTTTCCCTCCAATCTGCCTCACCCTAATTAGCCCACACACACCCTGGGGATCCTCTGACACACAAGACCTGGACTGGAGGTGGGGAGGGGAGGGATAGACTGGGAGAATGTGGTGAGGGCATAGAAAAGTTAAGGCAGAGGTAAAAAAGCCTCGCAGTTACTCAGTGCACTCTTCTGCTGTTGAATAATATGATTATCAATATCAAGGCAGAAAGTAACTGACATCTGCTCACAGCGCTGAGAACTGGAGACTGAGAGGTGGAGTAGTTGAAATCATCTTCTGCGTTTCATTTACACTCACCCCATGGTTCACAAGTGTGGAATGAAATGTTTGTTAATTTCAGATGTCACATTTATTCTTGTTAAGAACACCTGGAAACCCAGCCCACCCTCCCGCTCACAGTGATAACACAGTTCCTCACAGCCTGGCAGTCCATCTCTTCATCGAGATGTCTTGGCGATAACCTTACGTTGTAACACATCTAATAACTATAAACTTGATTGATTATCACTGTATTTTTTTTTTTATTATTTATTCTGTCACATATGCTGTATATATGTGATGTAAGTCTTTCACACTGCAGGAATGTTTGACTGATGTGTTTATTTTTATTTGTTTCCTTGGACAATTACTCACTCAAATCCCCAAATATTGTGATATGCATAATTTTCAACATGAAAACTTATTTTTTAATACAAATCTACAATTTGCTACATTTTGACTGGAGTTTTTTTTTTCCCCTGCCTCTTGCTTGTTCTTTTTATCCTTTTCATCCTTGTCCTCCTATCTCCAATGTTTTTCTATGGTGGGAAGCCAATAAATAAAAGAAATTGATCAGTGAGCTCAGGTTACAGCTTACCAATGCATTGATCCAGCTTGATGCTGGAAGTTGGAAAGAGAGATGTAAACCTAGCATACAGCCAAGCTGGCCTCACTGAACTTTATAATAACTTTAATATATCACATGTTTTTCCAACAGTTAAAAAATATACTGGTACATGAATGCAGATGTAGGCAGCACAAAGTCACAAGAGTTCAAAACAACATATTTTTGAGAGCTGAACCAAAGTACATTGCTAGTTAATTATAGGTAAATAGGCTATATGGCTTGCTAAAAATGATAATTTTTGTTGCTTTTGTTGCTATGAGGCACAGCAGCATGAACTGTGTGGCTTCAGTTTTCAGGATGGCTCACTGAACAGAAGCGGCTTACAGTTTCATATGCCTCCTTTCTTTCCGTCACACACTCACTTTGCCCCTTACCACACTGATGCCTGCATAGACACACACAAAAGGACAAACGCACATGCTCTCTAATACACACAAGTGCACCAGACTGTGCATGTGTGTCTTTGCAGGTAGATGTGCACACACAGGCATTCATTCAAATGAATTGAAGTTGACACTCAAACATTTTGTCGATCTATTACTGATCTCTGCCAGGAAACTCTGCCACTCTGGTGCTCTCTCTCTCTCTCTCTCTCTCTCCCTCTCTCTCTCTCTCTCTATCCCTCTCTCGCTCTCTCGCTTAGTGAGATGGGAGAGTACCAATCCCCCACGTGCTGACTCCAAAGACAAGCATGGATCATATTACCCTGTGCCTCAGGACCACACACACACTCACGCTGTAAACTCATTTTCTTGCTCTCCGTATGTTTGTACATCTTCATTTACTGGCTATGTCTGCATCCTGTTTTGTAAAACAATGTTAGTTTTCACTGAACCATGTAAAAGATTATTAACAAAACTAAGTTATATTTATTTAATGACATTGAATGACATACAACCGCAAAGGAAGCGGCTGTAATTCAATATTTTTTGTGTGTTCTATAAATCACATGTGAGTTTGATGTCTATAAATAAATCTAAAAGTCCTCATGAGCTCTCAATATGGGTGGGTTGTGGTGAGGAAAATTACTCTGTTTCAAAACATACAAGGTGTTAGAGCAAGAGAAAGTGTGTTGATGCAGAGTAGTGTGAGCAAAATAGTAGAAATTGTGGTTTTCCTGGGCCTCCTCTTGCTTAAGGAAACTACATCATAGTGGAATTTACACAGAACATGCTTGCTTGAATTTTGAGTATTGCAGACGTCAACAGAAACTTGTGCTGCAATTTTTTTTATGCCAAATATCCCTCTACTGAGATATTAGTGAAAATTTCCCACTTCCTCTTAAAATCTTCCTATTTTAACA
Source organism: Scatophagus argus (assembly GCF_020382885.2). NCBI lineage: Eukaryota > Metazoa > Chordata > Actinopteri > Scatophagidae > Scatophagus > Scatophagus argus. The sequence goes on along the minus strand of NC_058496.1, from coordinate 4,746,060 downwards.
TATCACCTCTCACTTCCACCATTCCTCTCCTCTCCTCCCCTCAACGCTGAGACAGATCTGAGACTCCTCTGGCGATGACAGAAGTAGGCTGCGCACGCCACAGCGCCGGTCCAATCAGTGACGATCTGCATGGTAATGTGTGGCAGGGGCGGGATAATGAAGTTCCCAGCTTGCCGACTGGAAGGCTATCCTCCGGTGTGCTGAGTGATTTATCTCCTCTGTCAAGAGCCAGGACAGCCAGGACTTGTCCTTCCCCATAGTCCCCGGAAACAGGAGTCGAGCAGAGCCAGATAAAAGATGGGGAGAGCAGAGGGGCCGGTTTGCTTGCAAAACATGAAGCAGCATGCATACACCACCACAAACGGTACCATATATATTACAGTTAAGATTTTAATCAGTAGTCCTGTAACTATTACTATCTCAAATGCATAATTGTTATATTTTGGATGGTGGGGGAAGCAGTGCACTTGTTATGGGGTAATAGTTAGTAGGACCTCTGACTCTCCCCATGTTGTTTCCACTCGTTTGTCCCCTACACTGTAGACCTATCCATCACACTCGTCCTGCCCAAAGCGACATGACAAAATGCAAAATAACTCCCATTCATGATTTACAACTCTTTTGTGATGTAGCCACAAACAAAAACCCTACTGGGGTTTTTGTTTGTGGCTATATCAAAAAGACAACAACAACAAAACAACAAGTCATATGGATCAGAGTCCCCAGATACTTGTTTGAAGACTTTCGGTATATTTTTCCTGCTACAGCTGTAGGTGTGATCCATTAAGATAAAAGAGAGAAACTGACATGTTGAGTCTGTTGGCTTGTCAGCAGACATTCTGTTAATGCTTAAGTTTATCCTGACTTTATACTACCAGTATCTTGCATTTTCTGTATGTACGTTTTTAGATCATGAAATATGTAATATACATACTAAATTCATTTTCGGTAATCCTCGTTTTTCCATTCCTATGTGAGTAAGCAGTGAGGTGGCTCTTTCAAAAGAGTGCTCAGGAGTTTTTGCTGCTGTTGTGATCATCTTCCATAGTGTTGGATGTCAGACTGGCAAAACGACTCGCAAGAAGTTTTCAGCAACATCAGCTCTTTCAATCTCAGGTAGAGTTCATCACTTTCAGCATGCTGTGGCAGTTGATTTATTTGTCCTACATGCTATGGGTTAATGCCGTAGACAGGCCGCTGTGTCATTAGTTACCAGTCCGCTGTGTTTCACTCTGTGAACTCAAAACTCGGTTATCTGAATCTTACTGTAGCTTGGAGATTGTAGCCATCCTCCATGTATGGCCTCCCCAACTTGGATTTGTTTAATATTTTTCATACACCATCATCTCTCCCCCCCCACACCCCCTCATTTTCCGCTTGCTCTTCTTGGCACTGAACACTGTTCCTTGTCTCCGAGGCCTACAGGCTGGTCACTTTAAATCTCTGTCAGACCTGACCTTGGACAAAGAGTTAAATTAGTCCACTGAAGTACATAATGAGTTCATTTAGGTAATTAAGCATTCAGGTGGAATGAAAAAATGCTCACTGAACATGCCTGAGGAGGTTTTCATGTTGGTGAGCCAAAATGATCAGGATACAAAATGAATCTAATTGGATTTTTATTGTTCAAATAACATTAGTTCTATATTGGGTATGTAAGTTTGGGAAAATTTCTTGGACAGATGCGCAAATCTTAATCTACTAAGACAAACCTTGGAAAATTTGAATTAGAAAAATTAACTTGCAAATGAAGAACTCATCCTTTATGACTCCATGAAATTATTTTGAAATAAGATAAGACAGTGATGTGAGCAATCTAAACTTTTTCTGCGTGAAATAAGTCCTACCGTTTGTGTACTGTAAAAATTGTTATATACAACAACTGCTTTGTCAGTTGCATTTTGGTGAAAGCTAATTAGCTGCATTTAGGCAATAAAAGCACTTTGATTAAGATCAGGAAAAAACATCTTTCAATTAAATGTTAATAAAATAAACACACCCTGCACTGGGATTCATGTCAATGTTTACTTTTTCTTTATATTAAATCAAAACCTCAGTCTTTCTTTAAACTTAATCATGTGCTGTGAGGGCCTAAATATGACCATGAAGTTTCATCATGGCTTACTTGCTTTGATTTGCATGGGCGGATATTGCAGGGAAAATAAATGAAGGCAGCCGGTGAATATTTTCCATACTGTGTTAAAATTTTGTGACTTGGCATATGAGTATCCTCATTATTTCAGTAATAATGCATGTTCAAATCATTGTTTCCTACAAGATGCATTTGTTATTACCAATTACTCGTAAATAAATTTTACTTCTGTGAGGTGTGTTAGTCCTAATACACATTTACAATGACTCAAAGGTACCTTTATATTTGATTGTGTTATGTACATAACACAACATGCCTACATTAGCTATATTACTTGTATATCAAGCAATATATACATTACATGGCTCGGAATTAGAAGGGGAACATTGCCACAGGAAAATACAATAAGTTGGTCTCTGTTAATGTTGCTAATGCATCAAGATGGAGGCACCATGACCATAATTTAAAGAAGATTCCCTGGGGCGGCACCTCATGTCCTGCGTCACAGAGTTTTGTGTGGCTGATGCGTGTTCTTTTCAACTGGTACTGGGTTTTTGTTGCTTAAATATAACCAAGTACTTTCATTTCCTAAACCTAACCAAACTGCAGCTGAAAACTGAAAATGTTTTAAAACAAACAAACAAACAAACAAAAAACAGCAGCTTGAATGTAATTAAATCACAATGCCTATAAAAAAAAAAAAAATCAACAAAACACAAACACGAACAGGTTGAAAATCTGATTTTTGATCCATTCACCCAAGCACAATTTGCTGATTAATTTTGACTTTGTCCCTCTTTTCGCTGTCACTTGTTAACCAATCGATTAACCTCATAAATGATCTTATAAGGTATTCCATCACTTTCCATGTACGTAAGAGTGATATCAAACATAAATATGAAAACAACATGTTCGGAATCCAGTGCTCTTTTAAATTTCCAAACTTCCAAATTCTAAGCTGAAATTTTGGACCTTATTTTGTCTTGTGGCCACACCTTAGCAAAAGTGTTCATTTCAAAAATAAGTGACTCAACAGTTGCCCCAGGTTTATCCTCACATGAAAGCATCTTTTCGACAAGAGGAGTGACACATGAATTGTGGACCTTGAAGCTCTGCTAATGCTAAATGAATAGGAGTAGAAGCGCCTGTGACAGGTTTTATGGTAAATTATCTAAAATTAACCACACCATGTTTTATGTAAAATATGAATGTCTTTGCCCAACATTAGAGACATTATCACACACATAATATTCTGGAATTAATCTTTAATTACACTAACAATGTCCCAATGTTTTTTTCACTCACCTCTCCTCTCCTGTTTAATTAAAACAAATGAACAAAGCCAGGGGTTCTCATAACCTGATTTGGCAAAGATCAACCTCATTTGGAGTGAATTAAAATATAATGCATTGGAATTCATTATCTTATTTCCATTGTGTATTCTCGCCAAGATACAGTAATTGTGAAACACGAGCAAAAAAAGGGAATTTCATCATTCTTAAAAAGAAAGTGACTGCATCAAAAAAAAAAAAGTGCTACAAGCAGAGAGTGACAGAATATTCTGGATAATCAAGCACATTGAACAGTGCAATTCTCCAAACAAAAGGTGTGAAGACAGCATCCTCTAAAGCCTTTAAAACTGTAAAATACACAGTTTTGGGAAGGAGCTGACACTTTTATTTGTCACAGCTCTAATTTGCTACAACTGGAGTGAATTTCAACCTTTTAATAACTTAATTATTTCAAAAGTAATTTTGTCTTGAGACTACAGACAGTGGTGGGGCAGGTGAGAGAAGAACATTCTAGTTAAAATGATTTGTAGAACAAAGCTTGCTCTTGTGTTGTTAACGGTGCATAAGTACAGCTGCTGCTGTACTAGCAGTAACGGTGGCTTTTTGCCAGTGTGGTGGTGTAGTCATACTCTACACTCTTCTAGTCCTTCTGGATCAGCCCAGTACCACTACAACCTACATCCATACTAGACAATTCTGCTTCTGGTGATTTAGGCCCCGCGCCAATGTTTTGCAGGAAGTAGTGTGCCTATAATACATATGTAGAGAGCAAATGCATTGTAAAACCACATTGTAAAAACAGTGTCAGTGAAGGTGATTCAGGGTTTTGCAGAATTGTCCAGTACTGACATTCTTGTCTGGCAGAGCTGAATTCACCAGATTTGCAGTAGCATAGGCATAGCAGCGTAGCGCAGTGGAACAGTTTTAATTTTGTTTAGGAAAATGCTATCTTGTTTCGATGATCTGGCTGGATTATTATTTACGTCGATTGCAGGGGCAGAGAGAGTCGTCAACTGCTGGGTGAGCAGTAGATTGACTTTTAACAGGAGAATGAGAGAGAGGGAGAGAGAGGGAGAGAGAGAGAGAGCGAGTGAGCGAGTAAGTGGTATATTCTGCTTTCACTTCATAAGCTTGTCGAAACAGAAACGGTCTCCATGCGTTCAAGTGGCTATAGACAGAGCCAAACTGCAGTTTCTTTAGCTCTACCTTGTGTCTTGCTGACATTGTTTTCTAGGTCCTTCTAGTCTAATTTCATAGCGTGGTTATATAGTGACTGCATATGCATTTTGATTGCTGATATTTGCTGATATACACATTCTACACAGCTGGAAACTGATGTTTTGGGGTCAGAGACAAAACATCAAGAACCAAAGCAATCTGGAAACTTTGCATTAAGTGTTGGAAGTAAACAGTATGCATGCAGATATTTGCCTGTTTCCAAGAGTGAGGAAACAGTTTCATGTGTGTTGATTTGTTATAGAAATCTCACTACACCCTCAAGTTTATTCCTACTGCGAACACCCTAGCAAGCAAGCAAATACATTCAGTAGAAACGTACAAAGACAACACCAACAGAAAACACACCTGTAAATTAGCTAGCAATGGCAAGTGCTAAAATAAGATAAACCACTACTGTATTTTTAGCAAAGGAGCTGTAAGTTAGTTTACACAGTTAGTGTATAATGATGCAGATAGGGAGTTCATAAGGGCTCATTTTAGTATCAGCTAACTAGTGTTGCCAATCTGGCAAATTACAAAATGTCAGCTCAAGAGGAGTCAGGTGTGAGTCTACTCTATTGGGACAACAAGGCACAATAGGCAGGAGAGGGAGGGCATTTATAAAACATCCTGGTCTCACCATTTACGGACCAGATGTATCTTGACTGTGTCCTGTGTTCTGCTCGCCACCCTCACTTACAAAATAAAGGTGATATGCAAACAACCTTTAATCTTGTCCACGTCAGTGTTCTGCTTCGGTAAATACAATATTATTAAAGAATAATTATGGTACTACAGCACAGTCATGTGCAGAGCTTTGCCACTTCTACTGTTTAATTACCAACAAAAGCCTAGGTTGGAGTTTTAAAGAAAACATTCCCCATGTCCCTCACCTTTTTTTTCTTTTAATGAAGCATCAGTGATAGGGCACATAGAGTATGGAAAATGTTTTCCTTTTTGTGAGTCAAAAGGATGTGGTGTAACCCTCTTGTTCACTGTAGCTCATTATTAGGAAGCGTTAACAAGTCCATGTTCAGGCAGAGGGAGAATAAGTACACAGTAATTGACTCCTGGCCTCTCTCATCGCCAGTAAAATGGGATCTGCTTTCACAGCGTGGCAAGATGACTGAGGGAACATGCTTGTCTCATTTGTCATCAGTAGCACCTGAAATAAGGATGAGGCCTCAGCAGATGAACTTGAACTTGAACATTTTATAATAGACTCACTGCGTGTGTCTCTAGCTGCACCTTTATCTCCTCACTCTATCATCAGCCTGCGTGAATGTAATAGCATTTGTGTGACAGTGTTTCACAGCATAAAACAACATTTTAGCATTCAGTTGCACACACACACACACACACACACACAGAGAGAGAGAGTGCAGAGTAAATGTATGTGCACTGTGTGTGTGTGTGTGTGTGTTGATGCAGAGCTCAGCAGTGGTCTGGTAGCAGCTGAGGCTGGCGTGTGTCTGAGCAGGCTCCTTAGAAGCAGGCGAGGGTGAGGGTGACAGCGTCAGCTTGGCTCTCCTAATGAATGTCTCACTTCCCCCGGCACACTCCCTTCACTCTCCCCTCGGAGGCACCTAGCACCCCTCCGCCTACGGGCCCCACATCTCACCGGTCGACAGCTAGTGCCATCATTGGTATGACCTCATGGCCTCCCAACCTCGCCTGCGGAGCCAGTGTCACTTTGGTTTTGGCAAAAGCTGGGGTTCTGGGGGTGGTGTCAGGGCACTGTGAAGGGTAAACAGATTAATAGAAGCTAATGAGAGATACAGGAGCAGTACAGTCAATACAGACAAATTAGAGTTTGTCTTTATTGTTTTAGGATGACACTTCCGCAGTACATACACAGTCCTTATAGTCAGAGTCCTGATGTGATGGTTAAATATATTTTATTATTCTGTTTTAAATAGGTAAAAACATGTGTTCTAATATTTGTGAGTGTAAAATCTACTTCCTTAAAATGACACGTGAGAGTCAACCTTTTTTGATTTTTAAGACAGAAAACAAAGGTTTGTGTAAATGATGATAAACGCATATGACAAACAGGTTGAAAAGCCCTGAAAATATGATGATACTGACCAGTGCATGAGTTATGTGTCCGGTCTCATTCCCAGGGCGTGAAATAGAGCCACTTAGCACGCCCCTCCAGACGTGGAAAGTAGCATCCGAATGAGACGCACCAGGCTTTAATGAGGAACTGCACAACGTAATGTTTTTTACAAATCAAAGTCCCAAATGAGGAGGTTGTCAGGGTTGAGTGGTGGTACCCTGTGCGCCTGGACGAGATGTGAGGGCCACAAGGCTTATCGTGTGCCCACAACTGCTAACCGCTAACTGCTAAGCGGTATGGTGTGACAAAGCGTTGCTTTCTGATGACCTGGGATGAGAACGTGTTGGAGGTTTTGGAGTATTGCATCTACCGCCCTTGTTGGCGTGGCTGTGGTCTGTCTGCTGCCATTTCCTCCTGACCAGTGAGATGTTCAACATATTCCCTGCTTTGCACCAGTGCATGCTGAGAAGCTCCAGTCCCCTGCACGACAGGAAATGTGTGCAGAAAATGGATGGATTGAAATTTGATTTTTTTTTTTTTTAAATGATTCAGATATTAAGCTTTTTAACTTATTACAGTTTTTCTGATCCCCCTTTGACTCAATTCTTGCATGATTTTTTCACAACAATAAGTTCAAATATCAATCTTCACAAAAGAATTGAACTTGTAATCAGTTCAAGCAAAATGCACGTATTTTGGCACACATAGTACATGCAGTTGTCTACACTTTGCTCAGTAACAACTTGCACAAGGCTTGCAGACATGCAGTAAAGTTGTGAGATCCCATGAAGCAGATGTGACAATCGCACTTATAGTTTAGAGAATGTTTCTGTTCTGATTCGACAAATTAATTAAAGTGACTGAGAAAAACTATAATGGTATAATTAACCACTAAATAACTGTCAACACCAATAGTGCATTAGTGTACTAAGATTTGAAACTGAAAGTATAATTAAATTACTGAGCTATAAACCGGTTCACGGCCTGGGTTTTTCTTATTAGACCAGATAAGACTAATTTAAATGCAAACATTTAAATTTTGCATTACATTACATTTACACAGTCTGGAAGAAACTCACTCATTTACACACAACTCAAGTGTAGCATTAAGTTGCATTCATGGCTTAATGAGGTGTAGACCTACAGGAACTCATCCTCAATACGTTGATCTGTTTTGTTTCAGTGACAAAATGGAAACACTGTCAGTGTTATTGGTCACTCAGGCATTAATAATGTAATGACTGTGATCACTGGACGAACAGTGATTGTCCCTCACTCTCTCTCACACACACACACACTTAGGGAGAAATTCACACACAGACTTGTCTGAATGCATACTACATATGAGCTCTCCTCAACTGTATGTGAACATTTGTTTCAGCTGATCACTGAGATGTCCACCACATAATTTGCATTTCCTTATAGATCTGTCGTTTTTCTTATTTTTCTCCTTCTTGTTGCTTATCTGGCCACCTTTCCCTTTTCTTTGATTGCAGGTTTTCAGTGTGGTTATCCAATGTGTATCTCTCCCCTCTCCCCTACTTGAGCAAGGTGACAATTACAGGGTTTCCAAGCTGAGAGGAGACGCTCATCAACATCTATAATCTGTGGGGACCCTTGTCACACACACACACACACACACACACACACACACACTCACACACACTTTGCCACCCCCACATGTCCCCTGCTGTTCCTCTCTCTCAAGAGCAGAGCAAGCAAATCCAGAGGCATGACTGACAGACAGACAGACTCACAGACGTATCATTATCCGAGCCTCTCCATGAGGGTGGGTTGTCTGACGATGGCAGGGCTGAGGACCACAGCTTTCCGTCCCATGATGCTCTTGGCATACTAACAAATGCCCAGACACCCACACATTCTTTAAACCCCATCTGTGACTTTCATCTCACCTTTTACTACCTGTAATATTGGTCTGTAAAGGGTTTATAATTTAGCCCAGGGGTAGAATCATTTTGTTGAGGGGAAACTGCAGTTTTTTGTTGTTTTTTTTCTTTTTTAAATCAAGTATAACTTAATAACATGCTCAAGGAGAAGCGAAAGAGATAAAGAAGTAATCTCTTTATTGTAAAATGGGTGAAAAAATCAAACAAAGTATAAAAATAAGTTCTTTTATCATTAGCACAGCATCATGTTAGTTTTTCCAAAATCTCTCTCAACTCTTCTCCAGGTCACGACAAACCCAAATCGCTTTCTGACTCCCTCTCTCCCCTGTCCCCTTTCCTCTCCTCCTCTGCTGGCGTAGACCCTGTCTGGACCTAAACAGGAAGGGTGTGGCGCTGAGGTGGCACACCAGGGTCGCGACCTGGCCTCCCTCCCGTCATTAGAGCCTCCAGCTGGGCCAGGACTTCCGTTGATGTGGTCTACAGAGGAGGGGAGGCAGGGGAGGGAGGGGAGGGAGGGGAGGGACATCCCCTTAATTGTACCCTAGGTCATAGCAAAAGGAATGTCTGAGGTCTGAGGCCTTGTTACATACACACACACACACATCCAGAAAAGCTCATATACACGCTCTCTTGCTTGCTCTTTCTCCTCTGTCTCTCGTTCTTCTGTGTTCTCCACCTCCCATACACCCACCCCTGCGGAGAAGGCCACTAATTGGCACATTGGCTGCCAGTGTGGGTGTGGAGGGAATGTCAGAGCGCCACGCCATAGCAAGGAACCCACAGACATCTCCAGAGCAATATGGGGACCCTGGGGAGAAAGAGAGAAGATGAAGAGCACCCTACTTCACAGCTTCCTTTGACCGCTACATGATAAAAAGTAGGTAAAGAAATAAGATGCAGTACAGCAGGTCAACAGGCAAAACTCCTCCATCCATTGGATAGGTTTTCATTTGTATGAATAGTCGTGGTATCATGCTGCTGGGGGATGCAGTTTTCAATATTCCTTCATTAGTAATTATAAAAATGTAGTATATATTGGAATATGAGCAATGCAAAGACATTTACATTAAGGAAAGGAATCAGGTCCAAAACTAAGTCTCCATCCTCCCGTAACATTATATGGAGGAAAGCTAAAGTTGATCCAGACCATATAAAAGACTCTGCATTCATTGCCAGACAGATAAATAAAAGTCCCGTTACAGTTGGGCATTTTAATTTTTTTATTTTATGTGCCCTCATCCTCTCTTTTATTGACTTCTCCTGCCATCTGGAATGCTCCAGCTGTGAAAAATTTGTCTGCTGTAGTTTGAGGTTTTTTTGTTAGACCATATTCCCATACACAGCAATACATAAAGTACATAAAGTACACACATTTTCCTCAACTGGATCAAACACCAGTTTTCAATTATTAGACATTTAATATAAATACACGGTTACTAGAAATACAATTTTTGTGCCGGTCACTTATTTCTCCACTGAGAACAGTAACCACTGTGTATTATAGCAGTTGATGACTAAAGCAAAACTTTTAAGAGCTTTCAGTGGTGCCCTATACCTGACATTTAGTGGCTGCTTTTGGGGATTAAACAGCCATTTTTCAATGTGAAATCAATTGAATAAATTTTTAATTTCAAGGACTGCTGTTACCACAGATTAATATGACTACATATTTGTTTTAATTGTGTATAGATGTATCTGAGAAGTGTGTGTGTGTTGTTTGCTTCGAGTCACTGAAACAAAATGTGGGGAAGAATTATCAGATTTTAGGCTGTGAGTTTCCCATCAGTAAGTCTCACCCTTTCAAATTCCACATGGCTAAAATTCAGCATTGAATTATGAAGACGTATATAACATCAGCAGGTTTGCAATTAAAGATCAGGCGAAATTAAGCAATCCTGACGCATATATCTTGATTTTTTTTTTTCTTTCTGCGTGGTGGCACATAAGTCTGACTCAGCGTCTGTACATTATAGCTGCTCTTTCTGTCTCTGTCTACTCTTTGACTCTTGTATTCCCAGAAAAAAAAAAATCAAACAATAAACAGAATACGTGACCCATGCTCAGCATAATACAATCCCCAATGATCAGATCGTGCAAAACTAGCTGAAGGTCACTGTGAAACAATGGCAATTCTTCAGTTTTGAGACTGAGAGCAAGGTAGGTGGCAGCACTGACATAAAGACAAAAATAGAGCGGTGATGAGGGCTGGTCAGAGTGGGTGGGAGGATGGGAGTGGGTGGCTATTGGTGCATTTGAACTTGTGGTGGGCTGAGGTGTAGGGGGCCCAAAAGGAGGGAGGGCAGGTCAGGGACTGATAGCCCACAGGGCTGGTGGAGCCTGGGCCCATAGAGCATGCAGCCAACTTTCCAGTCAACACATGAGTCAGTCAGCAGAGATGCGCCCAAAATAAATGGCTTCCCTGTTCCAGGCGGAACCACACCCTCTCGTGGTTTCTTAGAGGGCAGCGTGGGCAGGCTGGGCGACCGCCCCTCTGGGGTTTCTGGGGCTGTGGATGGATCTGAATGGGGGAGGATGCAGGGGTTGGGAGGGGGGAGACAGGGAGTGGGTGGTGAGTGGGGGCTGTGAGGAGCATGGGGGAGTGTTTGAGTTCCCAAAATGGCAACATTAGGGTGAGGAGCTGGCAACCCCTCAGTCTTTTCATTGTTTATTGTTTACCCGCACCGCGGACAGTAAACAATGGCACGCCCTCTCTTTGGGCACTCTGTGGCCGAGACTGGAGCTGAAGCTGACCCTGGAGATCAGGCAGTGGGCAGGGCTTCCTCCAGCTTCCAACCTTTGCTGTTCCAACACACCATCAGGCCTCCACTGACGGACTGAAAATCTCGGTCGCTGTCTTTTCCTCTGACTTGTTTTTCACCTACTTCTTCATAAATCACTTTATTTTTTAAATCAGTAGTTGTGTTGTGTGCATTTTCTCTCTTTTTCTGTTCAAACCTCTGTATGAGTGACAGTCATCTGTTGACTTTCTGAAACAGGTTGCTGAATGCTAAAGCTGATCTCCACTGTGCTCCTGACAGGATAAGGACACAAGTTGTTTGGCCAGCCAGAGGTTAGATGCCCTGACGACACCTGCCCTCCTCTTAGATTTTGTTCTCTCTCTATCATAGTCTTTCTCTCATTCTCTTCTCTTCCCCTTTCTCTGTGTATGTGTGCATGTCGCTGCCCGTGATGGGTCTCGTTAGCTGTCAAGTGTCATCTTTATTAGCGCTCTTGGTGAGTCAGAGGAGTGACAAGAGGGAGCTGGGAGTCGGTCTTTCATTACCCCTGGCAACGGAAGTGTCATTCTCTCCATCTATTATTCATATTCTCTTTAATTTAACCAGGTAGAAGTGGCCTCGCAGCGCAGCGCTCACAGATACAGTGAGTCACCCCAGCAAGACAAACACGGACAGGGAGCTTCTTTTTCTTTTTTTCTTTTTTTTATTTTTTTGAAGCTGTTCCCAGTGAGGCAATCTGCTTGCTGGCTGTCAGTAGACTGAGCAATTATATGTTCGACTCAAGATTCAAGACTTCAAAAATGTAATGATATGAGTGCCATCTGTTAAAAATATTGTGTATAGCTGGCACAAAGTTATCAACATACTACTGATTATTGTCAGTTCAGACTTTGAATCCATGAAAGTCTTGATGTGATTGTTTATATTAATATAAAAGTGCTAAACCTTTTCTGTGTTTCATGCTTGAAAAGGGAAAATGCTAATCATCGTACCATTAATTACAAGAATATGATAAAATTGTTGTTTTTCTTTTGTTTGTTATTGTGTTTTTTTTTTCTTTGCATGCATTTCTTAAATTTGCTCTGGGAAAAAAAGTAAATCTTAAGGGAGTACCACCTTGCCTGCATTAGATAAAAAAGATCAAACTGTAAGCATACACCCTTTAATCCAATACACACACACACACACACGTACACACATGCAAGCAAGCATAAACAACACACACAAAACCACCCCAAAACACACACACATTCACTAAAGCCTTTAGGAGCTCCAACTTCTCAAAGTTAGAATGATAAGAAGTACAAGGAGAGCAGAAAAGAGTGAGACAAAGGAAGAAGGAGATGGAGAGAGAGAGAGAGAAAAAACATTACATCTGCTAGCCTAGAATTAGAGCGTGAATGTATTGTCACTCAACTGAATGTTGCAAATTCCAGGTTCCCTCAAAAACAGGGACGTCTCCCTCACCGCCTTTTCCCCCCGAGGACTGGGTGCGTTTGGGGAGATAATTGACGAGTCCCCTGGCATGCAGTGAGAGAACGAGCACCACACTCAGCGACTCGCAGTCACACAAAGCTTGGCTCACTCGGTGTGTGTGTGTGTGTGTACGTCAGTGTGTACGTCAAAACAACAGACTGCAAGAGAGAGAGTGTGCATGTTTATGTGTGTGCGTGCTATGTGTCCGCGTGCGCTTTAGTGTTTATCAGAGGAGGAGGAGAATAGGGTGATTATTCCTTTCTTTGTGTAGCGTAATCCATTTCCGCTAAGCTTGAGAGAGCACCCAGGAGTAATGAGAGATGAACCTGAAAGAGCCAGACTCTATGAATACAGTTCTGAGGAGAAGAAGGCCTCCCGCTCTTTCTTTTTCTTTTCATCCCTCTTTTTCTCTATGCCTCTCTCTCTCTCCTCCTCCTTCTTTTCCTCTGCCTCTCCATCCCTGTGTGGAACTCTTCTGTGTTTGACTAACAACTGTTGTGTCTGAGCTTCAACTTCTTCTCAGCTTTCTCAAACTATAAGCTGGCTACGCCAGATCCAATGTGACGGATTGAATCCCACCTTTTCTTTTTTTTTTATGACAAAAGAGCAAAGAACTGTAGCTATCACAGCCATGTACAAGAGGAAAGTTTACAGGCAAAGTTCTGTTGAGTTGCAAAAGTAAAGTTGGATCTTATATTCAAAAAGCTCAGCCATCTTCATCAGTAATTCTCTATGTATGACATTTCTCTTGACGAAATATCGCTCCAGTCTATCACAATATTGACAATTTTTCAAATAAACCTCATTGTTTAGTCATTAGCAATTAGTGTTTATTGTCAGATGAACAAAAGAAGAGACAAAAGAAAAAAGACAGACATCAGCATGATGATTAATTTATTCACTTTTTTTTGGGTGGGAGGGAGTTCTATTGGTAAAATATTAGATTAAAATTTACAGCATAAATTGCCTTTTTATTTTTGCTCTCTTCATTACCAAAAATCATTAAAAACAATGTTGAAAACTAATCTGGCCATGACTGTCCTGCCCTTTACGCAAAATGTATGTAGTTGTACACAAATGATGGCAGCTGTTAGTCTGATTTTATTTCATGTTGAACATTACAGATAATTAATGTAAATATCACAGTGATCAGTTGCTGATGGAAAATGTGTATTTGAGTCACAAAAGTGAGACTAAGCCAAAATGGCTGAAAAGCTCCAGACCAGAGAAAAATTTCAATCAAAAGCTCTGAGCTTCCTGTAAGAACTGCCGAACTGAGACTATAAATACAACAGCTCAGTCTGCTTGTCTGCATGTTTACTTGGTCAACAATTCGCCCAGCTCTTATTTATTCATTTAGTGAGTAGTAGTTTTAGTTGAATGCAACAGTCTTACAACATTTTTTTTACAAGCTGCTTTTTCAAGTCATACCTATAGTATTACAGACATATGACACGTGTAAAAATTAACATTTGTTTATTCTGCTGTGTGGTTTTACAAAATCTGTCTGCCCATGGGGAGAATCCAGTCAGACATGACAAAAAAAGATGACACAGAGCCAAGTTCCCTAATATTCTGACTGGAACCATAAATACTTCCCCTCTTAACAGATTGAGGAAGCTGACATATCCCCATTTGCCCAAGGACAAATTCATTCATAGGAAAATAAGGAGAACAGACCTGCACATGTAAGACGATGTCTCTCAATGTCAACCGCACGGTGCCATACAGCATATTAGTAAGAGACACTGTGTGAATCACTGAACGATCATCACTTTATCAACCTGACAGCAGTAAGACTCATATCAACACAAACACTTTTACTATTACCTTTGAGTTCACTCCGTGAAGCCTATAGATGAGGCTGAATTAACAGAAAATAGGTGGAAATGTTGGTGTTATATTGGTTGTTTCTCTGTGAATTTGTGTGTGTTTATGTGCACTCTAGCATATGTGTGTGTGTGTGTGTGTGTGTGTGTGTGAGAGAGAGAGAGAGAGAGAGAGAGAGAGAGAGAGAGAGCATGCCAGCAGAAGACTCGGTTGTGAGTGCAGTAGGCTCTCTCGTTCAGTCAGTTTGTCCCTGCTGTGTGCACTCCCACCCAACGCCTCCATTGCAGACCCCCTGCAGAGGCCTCTCATTGCCGTGGAAACCGCACTTAAGGAGAAAATTAGGATTGCCTCCTCCCTAATTTAAAAGTACAGCCTAATTGGTTTCATTTATTACAGATGGAAATGCAAACTAAATGTTGTGCTTTCTGAAATCATAGGTGTGCTTATTTACTTAGAGAGACAAAATGAAAATAAATTATCAAAACCTGCAACACCAATTTAGATGGAGGAAGGCTGCTGCTGCTGCCATGAAGACAAGCAAAGAGGCAACAACCCACAGATGCAGACAAGCACAAAAAAATGTGCAGACCTGCAGCACATACAGTGCATACACACAAACACACACGGAGCCACACAGCACTTATCCTCATAGAAACGCCCTTCAAGGTAGACTCAAGTGGCTTGAGTGTAGATGTGGAAAATTACTGCTCTGATCCTACTACCCCTTGCACAATCAAGACTCTAGCCTGTGGGCTTGGTGCAGGTATATTTATCTCTTGTGGCAACGGACTTTACATACATACAGACGTGCAGACAGAATTGAACACTGCAAAAAGCATTTTCATACACAAACACGTTCGGTATGTGGCTGTATGCATGCATCTTTTGCATTTGCCCATGAGCGTGTGCATGCCACCGAAACATGGACACAAAGTACACGTAAACATAGAGTTCAACACAATTTTGAGGTAGACAAAAACACCAGTCTGCTTCTCTGGTCATCTCTCTCTCTCTCCTTCACCAGCATTCCCTGGATCGGGGGTGCGTATGGTCCCACCAAAGGGTGACAGCGGTCAGTGGTCACATCTCTCTCACTGACTGGTTCTGTGTTGAACCATAACCACACCATCACCACACGGAGTTCTGGGGCCAGGTGAGCATGCCACTATCCAGGGCACAACACAAACATCACTCCAGTCTCGTCTCTGTACATATACGCACGGGGGGCAAGCAACGGGGCATGAGCGGTTAAAGTTTATTTCTGGATGTATTCATTACACAGTGAAAGGGTTGCAGTTGGGGCTAGGCAATTGTGGCGCCAGCGTGTGATTGTGGCAAGACAGCCTGACCGCCCAAAAATGGCTGAGCTAACAGGGACAGGAGAACAGGGGAGGTTTACACTTGCACTCACTAGCCTCTGGCAAGTTGTAGTCATCTCCTCACCATCCCCACCAAACACACCTTATGATGATTATTTGCCCCACTGAAACCACTGCAAACTGGCAACAGTTTGATGAAGGATTACAAAAGAAAGAGCCAGAGAGAGCACAAAAGGGCATGACGAGGAGAGAGAGGCAGCGAGATCAAAAGCAGAGAATCTGAGTCTCTCTGCCTTTACGTTGACACTAACAACTTCATAAGTGACAGCCACCAAGCAATCCTGGCACATACTCATCCGCAAAGAAATAATAAGCAGCAACTGGAGGTAGCAAGCGAGAAATTGCGAGA
This sequence comes from Scatophagus argus, assembly GCF_020382885.2. Lineage (NCBI taxonomy): Eukaryota > Metazoa > Chordata > Actinopteri > Scatophagidae > Scatophagus > Scatophagus argus. Next base: position 4,729,720 of record NC_058496.1, on the reverse strand, counting down.
GAAAGAGAGACGGGAGGGTAAAAAGTGAGAAACGGATAGAGAGAGAGTCAACAGAAACTACTTCCTTGGAGAAGTAACTGTGCTCAACCTGCAATGTTGAGAGAGAAAGAGCAGTTTATTTGATGGCTCTGTATGTTTGAAATGGTGAAAAACTTGCTCCCATCACCTTTGCCTTTCTATGGCCTGTGTTGCTGAGGGTGTTTCACTCTGAGATGTTGTGTAGCTGTTTTGTGATGAGAACACCCTGAGGGAGACACAGCGGGACACGGGGTGTTAGGGTTCAGCTGTGTTTGCTTGCTTACAACCCGAGGAGGAAAAAAAAACAGAGACATAAAATCAATGATGAGACTGTTAGTGGAGGTTTAAAAGGGAACGTTTAGAGAGGATCCCTGGGTGGAAGGTGATGTAGTTGCAGTTTGTAAAAAGCATGCGATCCAACTCCACACTGCAAGAGAGCGAGGGGCAAGACGGCTTCTATGTGAAATAGTGATTTTAGTGTGAAAGCATATAGAAGTGATTGAGTCAGAAGACGAGTGAGCTTGAGAACATGTGTTGATCTGTTTTTTTTTGGGGTATTTAAGTGAAGCGAAAGAGTGAGTTGGTGTGTGTGTGTGTACAGGCTGACGTGTGCGTGTGTGTGTGCACATGTGCGTACAAAAGCTAGCGCTCTGGTTATCAGTCTTGTGTGTGGTTCAGGATGATAAATCACATCCCATTCTTTAGCAGTGACAGCTCGTCGTGGCAGCAAATCTGATTCTGGCCTCTTAAATCAAGACATGTGGTTGAACGGAGGCTGTGAGATCTGAGGTTTGCGATGCCTCTCAAAGAGAATGTCTGAATGGGCCTTTTGATAAGAAAACAGCTTGAAGCCATCCCACACAGGCATGAAAACAGCATGCACCTCCCGTGTGAGAGCCAAACAGATTGGAGGAGATGCGATGCTGGATCTGTTCCTATTACCCAACGAGCCAAGTGTGCAGAGTGATTGACAATGATTAAGTGTAAGAGGGTATGCTAGTGTCATTCCCTGAAACATATTTCCTACTTGTCAGTGTGTAGGAGGGTTGGGCAGAGCCTGTCCATCAAGAAAGACAGGATGAATACATGGTCTCTATCATTTGCCGATCTTATCCCTCTGGATCAAATTATTGTCTAACAGGATACCTGAAGTCTTCTCTGATGTTTTCCCTCCTGCATTGGTAAAGTGTGTTTTTTTCAGTGCAGGTCAGCATAACAATAAAAGGGTATAGCACAGATAAAAAAAACAAAAAAAAAAAAAAACAAAAAAAAAAAAAATAATTATAAAAAAAAAAAAAAAAAAAAAAACTCCTCCAGCTTTGGAATGTGATCATCCAAGTTTCAACTTGGAATCGGTTCTGGAGTCCTTGCCAAGTTTGAGGAAAACAGCGCTTGTTGACAAGTTGGTTGAATCATGATCAAGGCACCTGCCACATTGAGAACCTGAAACAGGCACCATTTGGCGGTTCACAAGGTCACTCGTTCTGTGTTGAGGAGAGAAGGCATGTGCCAAATTCCCCTTTCAATCATATAGTACACGCAGAAAACACCACCCACTTTTACACTGTCGGTTTTGGATCAGACGTGACAAAAAAACTTAGATGTGCTTATTCCTGGAACTCTTGTAGGGCTGCTCTTCAGTTCACTTTCTTTGTACACCATAAAGGTTTCCTTATGAGTTCGCCACCTTGTCGTCTGTTTTCGTTATGAACGTGCTCCCTGTTGCACACTTTGCAGTGTGAGTGCCCTGCTGGCTTCAGCGTGTGTTGTATGTATTGTATTTGTATATATTTCTTCACTATATATGCATTGCAAAGTATAAATACTATATTGGAGTGATTATGGCAATTTCACAGTAATCACAACTGTATATTTTCAAACACATGGCAACAGAAAATCAGTTATTCTGGTGAAATGCCTTTATTTATTCTTAATGACCTGTTAAGTGAGTGGCTTTCAGAAATATATCGAGATTAGCGCTTTTTCCCATGTCTGTCATTTCTCTGTTTCTACAGGCTGTTTTGGAAAATTTGGATTTCTTTTACTTCATAAATGACTAAACATCACAGAATAATCTCTAATTAGTCTAAATGAGACATCTGCTATCAGACATTTTCAGAAACATGAGACACTGACTGAGTCTTCTTCTTATTGTCAACATTTGATTGGAGAGACTAGGATGTGTGCAACATGTTGACACACTTTATACTTTATTTGACTTACTTTAGTGCACTTAAGACAGGAGGTCTATTCTGTATAAACACAGGATTTATTTGCCAAATCACAATATGGAAACAAGTAAAGAATGCAAGTAGAGTATAATATTAATACTACACTTTGTGATCATGGTAGAGAAATGCAGATGGTGAATATTGTTTTGTATTGACTGGTTATCTAATCAGGCTACAATGATTTGTTGTTTCATCCAGTAAACTGAGATGTAAGATTCGTTAGCTGATGAAGTGAAAGGACAGGGTAAAGGTGTTTTGACTTCTTTTACCTTTTAAAAAATTTCTAAAGTTGCTTGCCACTCGAGTTAGCTTTTTTTGTTTTTTTGTACTCCAACTTATGTTATTTTAGATTTACTTACTTGTACAGGCCACTTGGTCAAAAAAATTCAACCACATAAGTCAAAACGTTGACATCGAAACTTTCTCTCCCACAGTGTTTCATGAAAGTCAAACAGCAACATTGCAAATCTCATATAAAAAATAATATTTCCGTCATTGTGTGCAGCAGAGAAAATACACAACCATCTGTATGCAGTAAGGGTTCCTCCACACTGGACGGTTTTCAGGTTGATCTCTGATGCCATTAATGGATGTTCACTTGAAATGAGTCTCAGTATTATCATGGAAATGCATTAGCGAATTACTTATTCATAACGGCAAATAAAAAGTGCAATGCAAACATGCAATTTGTAAAACAAGCATTCAATTGCATATGTTTAAAAAAATCAGTGTAATGTGAGCTTTCTCTGTCTCACACACACACACACACGTACACCTCTGACGGAAATGTGTTACAGTAATGACAAGACACATCAAAACACAATTAACAGTGGAACCATTAATAATGCAAAATAAAGCAAAGTACAACATAAAGAAATCCGAAAACTTTTTTTTCCTGTCTCATAAATTCACAGAGTTGACACGTTTTCTTTCGTACTTCACAGAATGAACTGCTGTCAATGACAACACATGGCCACAATGCGCCACCTGAGCCTGATTTGGAGGAAACATTATCAAGTGTTATTCCTGCTGAATGTCTGCATAACAAAGACTTCTATGTATGTGCTTTTTAATTAGTAAAAACAGAAGATGTGCCATCCAGGCAGCATCAGTGGCAGAGTGAGGAAGAAAAAGAGAGAGAAAGCGAGGAGGATACTGAAGGGGGTAACAACAGTTGCAGACAGCTCTGTTTTATTGTTGGTTTTTTTTTTTTTTTTTGTTTTGTTTTGTTTTTTTTTTTTCTTCTCCAGGAGCTTCCTCTCAGGTATGCTGAGAAGCTGCAGCAACAGCAACAGCAGCAGCGGCTGCGTGTCTTTGGCTGACCTATTTAGGTAATTGCACTCTTCATTAAAAAAACTCCATCTGCAAGAGAAATTACACTTCCCCAGTGGAATCTAGGTAACATAATCTCCCTCCGGCGGACTAATTGCATGGCATGATAACCTCATAGGCTCGGCCTGTTTAATTTTTCATCTCTTTTCAAATAATTATGGATCAGTAGAGAGAGGTATTGATTTGATTCATTAACTTCCTACACTGAGCCAAGGTTAACGATTACACAGATCCCCAATTACACAGTAGAGATCCACTGGTCTGTTTGCTTTGATTGGCTTCCACTTTATTATTGGCAAAGGCTGTGTTGAAACAATACACACATTTGGTAGCAAAGGGACTAAGGAGCAGGTGTACTGTAAATGCACCATGCCTCACAGCTATAAGCACATTATTATTGACAAGTAAAATTAAAGTGTGCAGCTGAATAATCTGCTTTAGAGCAGACTGTAACGATATTTTCTGTAACACAAGGTTGCATTCCCAGTGAGATGTGTCTTTTTTACCGCTGGCATCCTTTGCTCGCGCTTAATGGGAAGGACACACTGTTGCACATCCCAGCCTGAAAGCGCAGCATGCTTTGTTGTGAAATTGAGAGCGTTTCAATAAATGAGTCTCATAGCAGCAATGAGAGCCACATTTCCACCTTGCACTTTGCTCAAACACCTGCTGTGCTCTACTTGTGAACAAACAGGTCTTTAGAAAACAGGGCCTCGGGCAGGGTGAACAGGGAGAGGAAGCGGTTCAGGCTTTGACTCCAGGGTGTCTTACTTAACGTGCAAAAGAAAGGTTTGAGGGCACGTGTGAAAGACACTGTAAAGACATCAACTCACAGCATATATTTCCTTTTACAGTATATCGTTTTGTAACACGAAATGTTTGTTTTATAAGCAACATTATAGAACCACGTGCTTTTACAGTAAATTTATGTTCCCACTGCTGTGCATCAAACCCAAACCCCACTTCACACTTCGCACTCAATCTCCTGCACTGTCTGTCTGATTCCGTACCTCAGATTTCTAATCAGAACATAATGTGTTTGAGTTGAACAAGTTTGCTATAAAGTATGTGTTTGGCCCCTGATTTGAAACAGACATGAGGACATTAAAATGACTGTAACGTCTAAATGATTTCCTCCCATTAAGTTTCCTCTCATCTCTCCTTCCATAATCATTTCTCTTATTTCCGCCATCTTATGCCGGCAAAGGAGAGGAAGCTTGTCTTCGCCCGTCCACAGATGAATTACATTTTAAATTCATCACATCAAGGATGAAAAAAATATTAATAAAAAAAGGAAAGGAGTTACAGAAAGTTCTAGATTTCATGCATGTGTATAAGTGGGGGCCATTTCTCGCTGCCCAAAATTGCTGTTGGCTGTAAGGGCAATTGAGTCGGCACTATTATGTCCAAAATAAAATGTCTTTTCTTGTTGATCACACTGTGGGGTATGTGCTAATCTACCCCCTGCCACTGCTTCTCCTCTTAGTCTCCAACTGAGGTCCCCCTTGTTTACACGTCCAGTGCCGAGAAACACACACACGCTGTCCAATGATCTCACCTGCCCTGTATTTGGATGACTGCAAGCCCTTCCAACCTTGTTGTGTATGAAAAACAGCAGTCAGCTGAGTGCGAGTGAGTGCGTGTTAATGCTCGTGTGTCAGTGTTTTGTGCTGTACTGTAGTTGTATATGATGCAGTGGAACAGCATTGCAGGACTTGAAAGTGTAAAAGACTTGGTGGGCAGACAGTTGTCCAGTCCTTTCTATGGCCTCAGCACTGCCACCAAGAGAGATTACAAAGCAGCCTTAGAAATTCCTCCACAGGTCTCACTTCGCTCCTTAATCTCTAATCAAAAAGTATCTTCAGGTTGGTGACCTTTCCTTTCCTTTTTTTTCTCAGTCTTTTGATTGTTCGCACATCCTCTTTTACTTGCTTTCTTCCCCTGTCAGCCCACGTTGTTCTTTCTGACCAAATCTACAGGCGGACAATGGAAACTCCTCAGACAGGCTAGAGTTTCCATGGGGTATACTAAAGTAGACCCTTGGACCTAGGGGCCCAGAAGGAAAACCTGCCAACTATTCCTCCAGTCATATAGGCTCATGTTGCCTTTCACCATCCATCTGTGGCCATAGAGAGAGTGCAGACAGGCCAGCCTGCTTTTATTTGTCCAGCATTTCCATTCAGGGTGATGAGGCCTGCCAAGGTTTCACAGGTACTGGTAATGTAAACCTTGCTCCTGGGGTCTCAGTAGTCTAATTTGGGGGTTTAGACAGCAGCTCAGGGGCGTAGGAGTGGTTCGGTTGAATGGCTCTGAGTTGGGTTGGTCTGTCTCTCAATCAGACCCTTCATGAAGCAGACAGGGGGAGGAGGAGGAGAACGGGGGCACTACTTCCACTGTTATTCCTCTCGCCGTTGCTTTCCTCTCTTGCTCGCTCTTGCTTTCTTTCTCCTCTTTCTTTCTTCCCGTTTCTGCGTTGAGGTTCCAAAGTGCATATAGTGCAGTAGCATTCCCAGAAGGGTCGTTCTCGGGCTGTTGACATTGAGAAAAAGTGTAAGTTTTAACAAGTGTTTAAAGGGCATGGCTGGGGACACGGGTCTGTGACTCTGAATGTTTGGAGTGTTAACAGGGATCTGGGTACGGCTCAGCCGAGCTCCTGAAGGGGATTCAGAATGACATGTTTTGAGAAGTGTGGTCATTGTGACTTGCTGGTTTGCCCTAGAAGGCCCTCCCCACGCCAACACAACTTAGTCAGGGTTGGGGTCAGGACCGGACTCTGCACATTACTAAATAGGATACAAAACTTGTTTTTGTAATTACCTACCGCTCTCTGATTGAAGTCTCTAAAATTATGAGAAATGTACCTACCTGAGTTGGCGGCTGATGGGAGAAATTGGGTAATTTTGCAAATCACCCCTGCAGGTACCCTTGCCAATTTCATCAGTGTGGGGGACAATAAAAATAACAGAGGGAAAAGCAGAGTAGAAATAATTCCTGTTTTAAGTAACAACCCAATTACACCACAGCCATTCAACAGACCCAGAGAGACACTTGGATCAGGTTAATTTGAATAATGAGTGTAAATACTCTCTATGGACTACTTCGCAACAACCCTCTTCATCGCCCACTTCATAGGTTTTTATTTAAGTAATTACATAAGTTTTTCAGCGGCATGAATGTACATTTGTGATTTTATTGTCAAGTAATTTTTATTGCTCTCATTATTTCTCAATTAAGATGCTTATGCTTAATTAGTTGTACTACATTTTCCGACTGACATTTTCTGAGTCAGTCCTCATTCACTGAGGTCATATCCTGGGCTATAAATGTATATTTAAATATAATACTCTCTATTTATTTTTCAATAGATACAAACAATACAGTACAACCACCACCAACACTAGTAACAATTTTAAAACACAGAAGATACTAACAGTCTATTTTTGTCTAGATTGTAGGCCTCAAGTTACTCATTGATCCGATTTTGAGTTCTCTTAGTTCAGAACTGCTGCAGTTATGTCCCTCTCAAGATCTGTAAGAATCTGTCTAGGTTACTCACTGCACCCCTAAAACCAACCTCTAAATCACATCTATGACATCTCTCCATCATTGGTTTGTTGCCAGTTTACCTCATGGCAAAATCCCATCTGAGTTATACCCCACCTATCCCCCTTCATAGCTCCCGATTCAAACATTTGACAGCCTCTGGAAAGATGCAGTTCAAGTTGTTTTCACTCAGACGTCTCTCAAATGCAGCGTTAACAGACAGTATGAAAAATACCCTGAAGACACATATCAGTTTGGCTCAAAACAGGGTGTTAGAAGGAAAAACATTCAGAACCCCTTGTGAACCAATATGTTTGTAATTCTCCAGAGATCTGGTGCTACTGCTTTCTAGCTGTTTTTTGAGACCAGCGATTATACTTATCCTTATCCAATTAGCTTATACCGTTCAGTATGCAAAGGTCAGATTTTACACATACAGGGGCTGTGTTTGTCTAACAGAAAGTTTCACTTGTGCTTTAAATTCACTTGTAGGTCGTTTTCCATTTCCCTTCAAGGGTTAAGTGTAAGCTTATTTCTCATGGCAGTCTCAAGTGTGTCTGTCACAATGATAACTTACTGCCAGGTCCAGCGAACTCTTAAATTTTTGATTCTGAACATAATCCACAGCTTCAGCTTTTTACTTCAACAAAAACATAGTTGGACATGGCACATACCTATCTCTCAGCACAATTTCAACCCCAAACCTGGACTCCAATGATCCACTGTATGTGGTGAACATTTATCAAGTTTCGTTTTACATACTGTTGCACAAAGAGCTGAGTGTTCTGGGAACCTACTGTAGGGGACAGACCTCAGCGCCCACACGATCTGCATATGTGTGCCTTAAACCTACCATACTTATGAGGGGATATTTCTTCTTCTTCTTCTTTATATTTCAGACACATTTCTGTGGTCAGTGTGACATATTTTGCATAGGGTTGCGGTGGTGGTTCCAAAAAAGGAGAAAAGAGGAACCTGTTTAAGACTTTTTTTCACCTTCAGTATAAAAATGTTGCAAAGTTAAAGGAAATGAAATAACTCTAATTCCAAAATATGCTATTTTTGTCCACGCCAGGAAGTTGACAGAAAAAAAAAATTACCCTGTGGAAAAAAACAAAAAAAAACAAAAAACACCCTTTTTATCACCTCACCAGAAACTCTGTATGGCACCTTAGCATTGCCCCACAAACACGCACACACGCACACAGTCAGAGGGAGACCCTCTTTCCTCAAATGGGATATGACAATCCAATCAGGCATGCAATCATGCTAAAACAGAGTAAACATGGCCAATTACAGAGCATTTTGCCGCATGCTGATTAGTGCGTGTTACCCCCAGGCTACAGCGAGGTAAACAGAAGCAGTGACCGACGGCGTGTTGACGTTCTCCCTTCACTTCACTTGCCCAAACGGATGAGGGATGACAAGTCACTGTGCGTAATCTGTTAAAGGTAGAATAACAAATACCAAAGTGCCACTTCGGTTCCTCCATTCCCCGGCAGCCGTTTCCACCCCTGGAGGGCAATCTGGACCAGGATTTATTAGACATAATTAACTGACTGTGCTGCTCCTGACGTAGCCCTGATATTTAATATACTTACTCAACAAAAGACAGTCAAATGGGATGTGTGTATTCTCTGTGAATGCCTTTTGTTAGACTTACTGCTCCGCTTTTCCAACTGCGGTATGACTTTGTGAACTTTACATTTTTAAATGCATGTGGCCATGCATTCAAATGTGCACATGCTAGTGATGAGACATTCAACTACCGGACAATGGCCCTGATTGTGTCGTCAGTTTTTGTGACATTTAACAAGATTTCTTCAGATAAAGCCGCAGTAATTTCATGGATGATAACAGTGATAACACTTTACTAAAGTCATTGTTATTACATCACGAGAACAAGCAAGGCTTCTAATGTATTTGATGCCATATAAACAACATGAAAGTGTTTTGCAAGCCCCAATGATAAATCAGCTCAATTGGATGAGGTTTTCTCATTGAGCTATATGTATTCATAATGTGGATGTGTTTAAATGAGATATCCACCGGAAAATGTACAGTCTGTGTTTAATCATTGTCCTTGCAATTGGCTTAAACATATTTTACAATATTCTTATCAGCATTATTTTTCATTGTCTGGTACAGTCTGAGAGTGCAGGACCGATTTAATCGAACGAGCAGGATAAGAAGAAGGAGTAGTTTTACGAATGCCTGTTTGCACTTAATACCGACAAATTCAGCTTCAACCAAGCTACACTCACAATGTGCAAATGGACAAAATTATGTAATTGCAGTCGGCATTCTGTCATGGTGCACAGAGTGGTAGAGCAGTATGTACACTGTAACCAATCAAGTCAGAAGGCCCTGAAGCCAAACTTGAACATTAGTCTACCTCAGACTGGCATACAGTTCAGCAGTGCACAAGAAAACAAATGGTGCATTTTAGTCAGCCTGATTTTGGTGAAAATTTGTCATCATAATCCCATTTAGTAAAAGTAGAGCACATGTGCTCCTTTCATTCAGCGGGGGGTACTGGTGGCTTATCTGAGAGGGTTGGCGACAGTGGATTGACATTAGTAGTACCAACTCCTGCACAGAAAGCAGAAGTGTGTTCTTCGTAATGCTGGAGTGAGAAGGGAGGACAGTGCGTGAATGTCTGTTTGCTATTCAGTCTGTCTGGTTTTCAATCTGAACATATAACGGTTTGGAGAATTTGAGTGTGTTGGAAACCCCCTCTAAGTCCTGACAGTCTGTCCAGCTGCTTTGCGAGACAGAAGTGTTGAAATACTTCACTTCCTGAGATGCAGCAGACATTGGGCTCAGGGCAGCCCAATGTCTGCAGTAGGCAGTATGTGTGTTCACTGAGTGTTTGCAAATATTGCATGTTTGAAAATAAAATGTGGCATGGAGTAAAACAAATGCACTAAATTTGTGTATTCATTTGTCTTGATAAATTTCTTCATATTAATATGTAGTTTCTTATTATTTTTCTCTCTGTCAAACAGTGTTTTGTGATTCATAGTTACTACTCAGAAAAGCTGAGCATACTCATCATTATATCACTTCCTCTTAAACAGAGACAGGGCCTTTGGATGTTTTATCATTATATTCTCATTATCTGTTCCACAGTAATGTGTGTGGCGGTGACAAGACCCCGTCAAAGCACGTCTGTCAGGACTAACTTGCAAATTAAATTTTAAAATATATGTAGTTTGCTATAGTTCTTAGTTTGTGCTGTTGTGCCCAGTGATAATCAATTGGTCTTGTTTCTTAAGCATATCTGACACACAGAATTCCCTTTGTTTTTGATAATTTTCTAGTTGTTTGTCCTGCATATGCAAAATAGAATGATTACTGTTCATTGCACTGTAGATATGTCTGTAAAGCAAGAAAAAAGTAAAAGCAAATATGTACAGAATGTGAGCACAGAGTGCACATTTGTGTGTGTGTGTGCGCATGTGCATATGTGGATGACTGTACTGCTGCACACATACATGAATGCACGTGTGCAATGACAAGACCGAGACAAGGGATGCCCTGCAGCTGCTTGTTCCATCTGATGAGGCTGAGTCAAGCTCTGATAGATTTCATCTACCTTGCCTTAACCTTAATTTGCCAGGATGTGGCACGTCAAACAGCCTCAGGACCAATGGAATCTGTCAGGGAACTTCAAAATGTTTTTCATATGTTTCTCTGCTGTAACAAAGGGGTTCAAACGTGCATCCACTCAAGCAGCAAGAGATCTCCTATCCTCTCTTGTTTGCATGTCTCTTTTATGAAGCTTTCTGTTAAGAGTGCTTGAGTATTTTGTTCCAAGGTGGCCAATGTTGACACGTAATTTTGAAAAGTAGTTCAAGGTCTTTCCTTTTTAAGTGTTTTTGTAAATACCAATCTGTCGGTCAATGGCGAATTTGAAGTATACTTTTCAAGACGAAAGTGTGATATCTGCTTGCAAAAAACCCTCATAAAACAGGTGATTATGATTACTTCAGAAATGCTTATTTTCTACTCCCTACATTAAGTTAGTCCCCACTGGGGACTGTGACCAGCATGCTGACATTAATGTCCACTCAACATCTTTATTAATGTGGCACGTGTGACATGTGCTTTCTGTTTATAGTGCTTTACTAAAACATTCCTTTTGATTAGAGATTCTCTGTATTTGCTGTTTCCAGGGTGTTGATCTTGGTTTGAAGGTTTTAGTCTCTTAATGTTGGGTTGGCATGGAGTACAGACAGAGACAGACGTTCTCAGTTCCCTAATTCAGCACATGTAATTGCTTTTTACTGGCAGCACACTGTTACTCACACTGAGTACTCACACTGAGTAACAGTGTGTAACTGCTCAGCGAAAGATTATTTATTGTCCATACAACAGACAAGGTTTAATTTCTTGTTGCTCTCTCATTTAGTTCAGTTATTTGACTTGCATTAGGACAGTTTGCACGTGTGTCTATGTGTGTGCATGCATGATTGTGCATGCATGTACTGTACGTGCAAGTGTGCATGTTTGTGTGTCTGAGTACAGCTGTTTGCTTCTTTCCACAGAGTGCCTCTGTGGTTGCCTTCTTGGCCCTCAATGCCGGAAGTCCCCCACCAGTCGCATGTGACATTGGTTCCTGACACCCTCGTGTTTACAGTGAGCGCAGACAGACGCGGTCCCCTCCAGAAACGTTTGTCCTTAGTGAAAGAGGAGGTGTTTGTCCTTCCAAGCCTCTTGGGAAATTGTCCACAGCTCTCGTTAAGCGGCTCCAGACCACACTGAAAACACAGCCTTGTCCACAACAGATGTTTGTTTTGCGCCGACTTTGCTCTGTTGCACTTGGAGCATAAGAATAGAATCCTTATGGAGGCTGTTGTCCACATGAGCCACTTTGCTGTGGAGATTGTGGTGGGTAGATTATATCAGCAGCAAAATTATCCCCAGACCCCTTGTTTAAAATCATTTTGCTATTCATAAAATTTCACACTTAAGATCCTCTTGTGTTCACACCAGAAAATAGCCAAATGTTGGAATAGATAATGAAATAAAAAGTTACTATGCAAACAATTTCATCTGTATGTTTTTCTGATTATAGGATTGTTTCCTAAGTGTTTCTGTCGTGTAAAGTCTTGATCTCAAAAGGAGAGGTTTTAAAAGAAAGAAAGGAAAAATGAGAAGGAAGAAAAGGAAATATGGCCCAGAACATTACCACCAGCCAGGTCATTAATGAGCATTGCTCATGCTGTCATGGCAACTATTATCACAGTGATGTCGCTAATGGCATCTGAGACAGAGCAAGAGAAATATGTGAAAATTATTGTCAGATTCAATTAGGATCCTTTCGTCTGAACTCAGCTGGTCGTCCTCCAGGCCCCTCATTGATTAGCTATCAAATTGAAAAAAGAATGGGAATGCTGGAACTCAGACACCCTGATGTGAGAGTGATCACAGGATCCTGACACTGATAGAAGAAGGCTGACCCTATCGAGCAACCTTAATCAGCATCATTGCTGACATATTTCTGTTAGTTGTAGTGCAAACTACCATCTGCACTCTGAATATAATTGTTCTGACAATGCCAGAATGGCTGGCGTTTCAGTGCAGAACATTTTTTATGCATTGTTTGGATGTTATATCGGTGCACGGTCAAGTTCAAGTTGATTCACACAGCATTATTGATCAAATTTGACATAATTAAGTGAAAAACAAATTATACTTGCTCTTTGGATTTTGAGTTTGTTTTGTAGTTTTGTTTAGACCCCAAATTATAGGTCTATCACTCTGAACATTTACTGGAAAATAATGAAGCATGGCTTGAGGAAATGTGGTGTTGAGAATGATGTCAGCTTAATGAGAACCATATTGGCCTGATGGGCAGGTGGTTTGGAGAAAGGGAACAAGTGAAAAACAGTGTGGATGTTTAAGAGCCGGGTGCTGGAATAATCTGGATTGATGAGTCCCGTTTGGTCAACATGTTTGTGCGCTCTGGAATGCATGAGGTTGTGGTGGCGAGCCACATTAGAAAGACTGGCCTAGATGGCCCGATTCCTGTGGTCAGACAACGACAGAGCTTCTTGCCCCCATTTCAGAAAAAACAAAAAAAACAAAAAAAAAACAAAACCTCACTCATGTTTGCTGGCCTGCTGTCGACAATAAACTCTCGACTCAAAGCACACTTTGCTAGCCTTCAAATTTCCTGCTATTTTAACATGGAGGTATATATGTTCCAGTATTGCAAGCTGGGGTCTCATTATGTTTCTCGAACGGAAAGTCTTCCATAAAAGACTGGATTTTGAAATGGACGCATAAAAATAAAGACATTTTCTTCTCTCTGAATGAACATCAGTATGGTTCGGATCATGTGTATATTTAGATTAATAACCCACTATGCCTGCAACCTGACTGCGAACCACAAACTACAACATAATCATGCCAAAACTAACTTTTAAGATTGTTGGGATTGTATCGTTGTTGCAAAACCTTTCAAGATCATGTGACAGCAATAATTACAGGTTATCGTGTGTATGACTTCAGGAAATCTAAAGTCGAGTCGACCATGTGGCCTGTGTTTCTGTGTTCATGACTTTGACGTTGAAGTTGGATTTTCTGTAAAGATTTCAATATAGATATATATAAAAAGTGAGAGAATACTGCAGAATAATTCTCCATATGTGCTGAGATGTAATGCATCCATCGCTGTCACCAGTCACAGTGGTCAGTGAGCCCAGTTGTAAGAATAAAAGGTTAGCACTATACGTTTCTGCAAACCACTGATACCCCAAATGTGTATGTTCCGTACGTAGCTTTTCAACATTTGTACAATATGTGTGATGCTGTGCTCAGTTTACATGTACATGAGCTGACTTTCTCATTGGGGGGGAGGAGGAGGAAGAGGCAGTGCTGGTGTGAACCCTATATAAGATGTCAAACGAGAGACCTCTGTTCAAAACTACTTCAATCAAAATTTTCCAGCCGTTTTTGTTTTTGCACCAAACACCAAACAATTTTCCAGTCAAAGACCAGATATTTTTAACGAGATGTGGCAACATTTTTCCATCCATGTTTGTGGTGACAAAAACAGGTATTTTAAGACAAAACATAATCTTGTCCAAACCATAACCAAGTAGTTCTTGCACCTAAACCTAGCCAGGCCTTCAGTACAGCGTTGTCACAGCATAAAATTGAAAACTGAAACATAATGTAAAGAAATGTAAAATTTAAATGAATCAGACTTGAAGTTGGCAGCTGGGTTGGTCTAAGCATAGTGGTCACAGATCATAGTCTTTGGATTTTAGACTTCACAGAGAGCACTTGCTGGCCAGACTGGATCCTGCTCACCTGAGCCCCAGGGGGTTCGTGCACAATTCTCGCCAAAGGATGGCTGGCCTCCCTTGAGACTTGCGTGCTTCATTCTTTGGCTTAGTCATCCAGCCAGTTCTCATGGGATTGTCTAGTTTGTCTAGATACGCGCAGTGGTCAGTCCTGTGGTGGCTGGGGATACAGTGGTCTACCGCCTTCATCATGTGGCAAAGATCATGATCGTAGTCAAAGGAAGATATGAAACAATATGGTTGCCTTTCTTCAGATGTAAACAAAGAGCCTTTGATGTTTGGTGTGTTTTCGAATGTGGGTTTGACATGATGGAGGGACGCCTTCTTGTCTGGAACATGTGGAAACTACTGTGACTTACCTTCCTTTATCTTTCCTTTGCTGTGTCCTTCTTATTCTCAGGCAGCGCACAACATGAATAAAGTTAGAATTCAATGAAAATCAGCTGTCATATGCAAAAATTTCTTTTTCTCCATGCAATGCCTGTAACTACTTTAAGTCAACCACAGGTGCTGCAGATATTTTAGTAGCAGACATTTTATTAAGTTGCTTTTTGTTCATATCTTATAATAATGCGTTGTTGATTGCTGGACCGTCAAATGATGCAGACCAAATGACTGCTATTACTTCATACAGCCATGCACACAGCATTACATACATACATGAAAAGGCTTTTCACTGGAAGTAGGAGTTTGAAAATTATTTACAGGCAAAACCCCAAAATTATATGAGGTGAAGCATACTGCTTTCTTGCAAATGGGAAATTCTTTTGATTCTTTTGGATGCTTTTGAAGGTTTCCTCCTCTCCATTTAGACGGTATCAGCTTAAGTACAAGTGGTGATTTCAAAGTGGATGGATAAGGTGAATGAGATCTAATAACCACAACAAATGCCTCCACCTAACTGGAGTCATTACTAGGTACTCCAAGTCTTCTGAGTTTGGCTGGGCAGCAAAAACTGAATGACCACAATTTCAGTTTTCAATCCTCTGCTTCACAAATCGAAACAAACCAAACATTTCCCCACTGACATGCCATGAAGTGTTGCAAGCTGCCACTCATTGTGAGTGACATCTCTTGACTGAGGCTAATATTATTACAGATAAATAAAGGGGATGTGTAATAATCCATACATGTTATTATCCCATTATGAAATTCTAGCTTGTGGCACAGCCCTTTGGAAACTTTTAGACTTCACTGTGTTTGCTCAGGGCCTATTAATAAACTCCCTTTGAATTATGGAGTGTGTCCACAGTAGACAGCACATGTCACCATTGAGAGAGAGAGAGACAGAAAGAGAGAGAAAAGTTGACTGAGTTCTATTGCTATAGTAATAGACTACACACACATGTACCACAGAGGAAGGATGCCCAGGCTGCTTACTCAGGCTCTCTTCTCCCTCTCTTTTTATCTGGATGGTGCCACCACACTAGCTCACTATCCCCATTACAGTGCGCTGCTGCAGCCTCCACCTCTGTTCTTTCTTCTTATACCAGCTTCCAGCTCAGTGCCACCTCATCTACTCCAGCAGTGTCGGCTTTGTTGTTCTCACAACCCACTTTGCTGACCTGGTTCACTGGCCCTGACCACAGTACACCCAGTGGCTCTAATGGCTTATGAACAAAGCATACTTTTCGCATTAAAAAAGAGAAGGAAACACTCATTCAAATAAAACCAGTATATTTGCGTAATAGCATGGTATCACGGGGTAATTACACAGAATAAAGACCAACATAATTTGAATTTGGAAGGTTTATGTTGTGACATGAACACACACACGCACACACACACACAAGTATTTCTTGCTTGTTTAAAGAATATCTCCATCTGTGGATATTTTTTTAATAAACAAATGAAATAGTAAATTATTTTACATCAAATACATGATATGTGCGCATGCTTCCATGCCAACATGCCCTACGAACAGTTTAACTTCTAGGACTGATGCAACCATCAGACTGGTCTGGTTGTACGCAAGTCTGGGTGGAGGAATTCAAACCCTGCCACCAGGAATTTGCTCCCTCATACCTCCACATTTCAAAATCCAATGATACACATTCCCAAATTTTTACTCTAGAGGCTTCTTGAAGTCTTGCATTTGTCATAACCAGCCCTCACATGGTGTCCAAAGCTATGCCTTAATCAGAGGCCACACTTTGGCAGGGAAAAAATATTTGGTACTTCTTAAATATGTTTTGATCCCAGGGCAGGGATGAGTAAGAGGCGAAAACAGCAACAGACATGGCGTCTGCTTTGCATGTGGTGATCACACACCTTTGATGAGAAGAAGGGGAGAAAAGTGGTGGTGATTTTGGCTAGCGTGCACTTGCACACTAATTAGACACACTAAAGACTTGTGGCCGTGTATGGCTGTGCACTCCTCTCCTATCAATACAGTACACTGCAGGCGCTAACAATAGAACACACCTGTTGGTCGTCACTGCAGACACCAGACACCATGTAGACACACCAGGCTCACTCCCAGAAGCCCCACAGATGGGCCCACATGGCTGCTGCAGACCCATACAGTAGCTTGTGGACAGAGACACTTTCCCAGCAGATGTACACATGTCAAGAAGCACATACACTTACACAGTCACGCTCAGCTCCGCTCAGTAGCACATTAGAAACGCTAATGACCATCAAGATATTCAGTCTCTTGTCTGTCCGTCCATCTGTACATTCCCATAAAAGGCATCATAACTCCATGTCCCCTGTGTATGCGTCGGTGTGTGCAAGTGGGGGTGGGTAGGCTCATGCAGGCGGTGCTAGAGATTGATACAAGCCTTAGGGTGCAGAGAAGAAAAGTAACATTCACAATGCATGCAGTTAATTATTTCATATAATTGGCACAAACAAATAATTCAGAGCTTCATACTTGGATATTTCCATGGTTCTCCTGGCAGACCACCAACATTTCCCATCTTCTCATGTTCTACTTGTGCTCCAGTACCAGGTCCCCAAGCCAGCACCTCCTGTGGTCAGATGCAAACTGTTGAGAAGTGGACAGGGAAAGTCCCATGTTGGGCACTATTAATATCAAACCAAATCTCTGGGGTATATCTACATAAAAACAAGCAGAAAAGGAAAAACTTGAATATCCCAAAGTGACCATTGAGGAGTGTGATGCAAACAGTATGTTAATTTTAAAAGGGACTTCATTGAGGTGAGTCATCATCCACTTAAGTATTTCGAAACAATGCTAAGGTTTCGACGTCAATGTCAGCAGTAGAAGCTTGCAAACATGACACATATGTAATAAGAACAATTTCTTATGAAATAAAATCTAGAATCTAATAGATAACGATTGAATTTTGAATCTACATGAATCTGAAGTGTAAGTGGATGCCTTTGAAGGTTTTCCACTTCTCTATTTAAATGGTATCAGCTTAGGCCACAAAGCAATAAAGTTACTGATTTTTGCCGTTTTTAGAACAAATCACGTCTATTTCGGCTGTTGTTAGAAAAAGCTGCTTTGTGTTTAAAGTGAAAATAGTGCAGCGTGCAAAGCCGGTATGTTGTAGACATGAACTTTATCAGTGTTTATACTCAATATTTCATTTTTGGCTGAAGTATTTGTTAACTACTGCATGTTGACTACTGTGCACTTTGAAGTAAATAAAAGTTAGGCCACCATCTTTTGTGTTATAAACAGCCAGATAATGGCTGTCTGCCTCTATAACAACTGGAGCTTTCAACTTTCCGTGTATATTTTGGATTCTATTCTTCCGACCATCTTGTCTCCCAAATTCTGGCAAGAATAAAGGCACATTTTATGAACAGACTGGGAATGTGAGTAACCAACCCAAATCAGAGAAATGTGAAAATATTGCTTGATTGTCTATGAACATTTGTCAGCTTAGTGCTCACAATTAATTTACAGTCCATCCACTTACAAAACCCAAACCCCATCCTTCTTTGTCATCCACAGAAATCAATTTAGGAACCAGAGAATGGCCTCTCTGGCCCACTCATTATCCTAGCATACGATGTTGCATTTGTAATTCTCATGTAATCAAAATTGTCATTGATGTGTGCTCTCGTCCCTCTGGCAAGGCAATTCATGAAACATAGAGGTAATCACAATAACTGTGTAGTGACAGAATATGCTGATTATGTGATTAAGTGTGCATGTAATTGGCATTATTGTTATTTTTAGCTAGAAGTTAATTGCTAATGGAGATCCTAGTAATTGGATCACCGAATGGCAACACTGCAAATCTATTAGCTCCTAATAATTGCTGCAAAGTGAGAACAGAAAGAGTGGGTGGAAGGTGTTTATGGGAAATAAGTAGCTGTCTCTGTGCAGTAGAGGCGATACAGATAGCATATTTGTCAAAGTTTAGATTTAACGCATTACACTTAGGAAAAGTGTAATGGTGAATTACATAGCAAGATGGCTACCACTTTCAGGTTTTGTTACTCTGTTATTCGTTGTTTGTACTATGCAGAAATGAATCATGTTGAATCACCCTTAATTAAAATGTCCTACTATGAATATGATGTGCGTTCATTGAGGTATTCCTTGAGTGAAGGATAAAGAAGTAAGAGAAGAGAACATCAGTGAGCACAGGAGGATCAATACACAAATTTTACAATGACAAATACTGTCTGAAAAAAGAAACAAGAAGAAAGAACTGACTAGAAAGAGAAACAGAAGAAGCAGAGAGAGAAAGAGAGCGAAAGACAGGAGCCTGTGCTGTATCATTTGACAGGGGACCTCTCCAGTGCTATCAGATGGAGGCGTCAGAATGATCAGTCACACACACACACACACACACACACTCTCTTTCTCTGTATGCCTCTCCTTTCCCTTGTCTCCTTCCAGAGCAGGGACCAGCCGCTCACTGATAGAACAGGCCCATTAGGATCCTGCTATCGCCCTGCACAGCGGAGAGATTGAAAGGCCTTGATAGCTGCTCTGAGATCCCCACAGTCCCGGGAAAATCACTGCGTATCAGTCACTGGATCCCTTACTTGAGACAGAGAGAAGAGAGGAAAAGAGGGAGCAGACAGAAAGAGAAAATGAAAGGCAGGTTAGACACCTAGAGAGTGTTAAAGAGGGAAAACATGAAGAAGAGAAAGCTGTGAGGGAATGACAGAGACTGTCAAAGAGAGAAAATTTCGGAGAGAGACAAAAGGAAGACGAAGTGTCTGAGTCTTTGTCTTACTCTCTACATGCTGTTTACCAGAGGAGACAGTAGCAGATATCAGGCACGGCACATGAGCCTCTCTAAAGTCAAAGCTTACACTGTCTGACAGAAAAGAATCCCATCTTCCAACACAAAGTGTCAGGATTTTATGCATCTCACAGTGATATAAACGAAAGACTTCAGATGTAGACAACTGTGCACTTTCCTGTATAGTGCAGTTATTTTCAGGCACTGTTCGCTGGCCGTCATCTCCTCCCCACTGCCTACAGGGACAGCCAGTCATTTAGGCTGCGGGGCAGAAGGTCTGCGGGTCAGGCCAAACCAGGGTGGAGGACAGGACGGGATAGGGAAAGGGGTACAAAGGCATGTCCTTGTATGGGCAGACACTTGACCGGCATGGCAGAGGCCAGCTCAGTGGTGCTAAGCTTGTGTATGGCCTCCTATCAGTGGGGACACATGAGCAGCCAGATCCAGGGCACTTAGTGGATGACTTCCAGAGAACAGACCAGGATAAACTTTTTGTATGTGTATGTGTGTGTGTGTGTGTGTGTGTGTGTGTGATGGTGTTGCATGCAGAAACCATCATATGTACATCTGTGTGTGCTTGTGTGAGTGATGACACTGTGCTTATAGGCACAAATGTGTGTTTTTGTATGTAAACTCTAAAGTTCTGTATGTAAACAGCACCTGTGTGCATGTGTAAGTTGTAAAAGAGGGTTCATCTGACTCACATTTATGTCGTCAAGAAATTGGACCTGGAACAAATGAGTGATTGACTCATATAAGGTGGAAATCACAGAGGTCTGGAAGAGCTGTCTATCTAGCTTCTGATTGAGTGAATGAGTCATGCAGATTGAAATAGGCTGTCTGAGCTGGAGCTGGCTTCACTTGAGCCCAAGGTCTCTCCATGTAAAAGCAAAGTTTTAAATTGCTGTGTGTGTGTGTGTATCTGCTGTCCTCTGCATGTTGGGGTACGAGGCAAAAAGCAGTGTCTCTGGGATTTTGGTTGCTCTAATAACACCTTGCCATTGAGAGACTAATGAAGCATGTCTGCTTTCTTCATCCTGACAGAGAATGAGAGGGCGGACACACACACACACACACACACACACACACACAAGCAAGCACGCACATAGAGCAATGCAGAACAAGAGCTCTCTGGAGGTCACTATAGTGAGCATGACTTCAAATGTCTTTTGTACATCTGCACTAGAAAGAAAGAACGAGAGGGGAATCAAGCGAGAATGACAGCATTGTCCCAGCGGTTTGTCTTGCTTTCACTGTAAGGGTCGGTGGGTTTGTGGTGCTTAGACCTCAGGATGCCTCCTATACTGCCCGGGGGGCCTGTTTGAAGAGCAAGAGCTGATGAGGCTTCACTGTGAAGCCACATAGTGGTTTAACGGTGCAACTAATATGCCCAAGTCCCAGAGTCGACCCAGCCAAAGTAGCAATTCCACGGAACGGTAGATTTCTATTAATTAAATCATAATTGGGTTTTATATATTTATTTGGTGGAGACATTGGCAGGGAGAGGAGTAAGATTAGGCAGAGATTTGCATGTAAAATGCACGAGCTTCATTACACTACCTTGGCAAAGACGGAATAATTCGCCTGCCTGCGGGGCACACAGATGGCTCTGTATGTTTGCTAATTTGCTCTCCTTTCAAGGTCATTAGTTCTGTTTGGGGAACTATCGAAAAGTTTATTTGAGGTGGGTAAGTTCCTGAAATGTTTGCAATGTGACAGCTCCTTTGTTGTGGGACTGAAGGTTTGAAGGAAACTTTAACATCATTAACTATCAGAATATTGTAACAGCGCTGCTAAAATATCTTAATTAGACATAAAGATCAAAATTTTAGGAATTTAAAAATAAAAAAATTAATTATGCAAACTAATAATAAAATACATCAAAAGATAAATGTAGAAACTAACTAAACTCAATAAAAGGAAAGAATTTCCCTCCAGGGATTAATAAAGGAATTCTGATTCTGATTCTGATTCTGATAAGGTTGTTTTTGCCAGGGAACTCACTGGACATATGTAACATATTTTTTTCCCACATTTTGTTCTCACCGTCACTAATGAGTACTGTACAGACATAATGTACCATCTATATGTTCTAAACAGCACCCAGCCGCATCCCTCTCAAGCTCATTACTCAGTGGAGGTCTGGAAAGCTGAATCAATTTTTCAAAGTGCAATATTCACCATTTTCTCTTTCCTCTTTGGATAGGTCCTGTTTAGTTTTCTTGTGCAGGAAATGAGTTTTGACATAATGGATTTCTGCCCAACATTACATAAACACTGACAGCACCAGCACAGTGTGAGGCGCAGGGTGCTAAGGCTTTGTTTGCCCAAAGACCTACCGGTCCTGTCACTCACATGTGGCCATAAATAATCTAGATACAGTATGTGTTTTTTTTTTTAAAAAAAACAAACATTTATTACAAACAAAATATTTGCCTGTCACAGAGCAAGAGATCTCCTTGGCAATTGCAAATCTGGGCACAATGATTTAAATGAGCAGCGCTGTAAATTCGCTCGTAAATCCATTCATCACCATTTGTTTCTACAATATGAACAGAAATTGAGTTGTCAAGAAGTAAATTATGAGCTGCAAGCCACACAGCTTGTTGTTCTGCTTTCCTCTCTTTGTAGTTTGAGGCTGAATCATTGATGAGCAAGGTTTGATGACAGCTATCATTGCCAATACTGTCTGTGACATTTGACTGACTGCCTTAAACAAAGACCTGGGATAAAAAGCGGTAAAAATGTCTGAATCCACGAAAATGAAAGCCATGTCAGCATATTGTGCAGTTTAAAATGAAATATATAGGTACGTGGCTCTGGATTGGTCACGTCTTGTCAGTGGAATTGATTTAAAAACCCAAGAACACAATAGGATTTGTTAACTGGAGAATAAGAGAGATAGTTGTAGGCATGTATCTTTTGAGTATATGGCGCTACTGTAAGTGTGATAATTCAAAATTAGCATGTCGAATTCTCTGTCTTCTGAGATAGGCAATGGCAGTGTGTCTTATAGGGCCATGTTTCATTTAATAATGAAATATACGAGGGGAAAAAAGTTTAATCAGGCTGGGTATTACTGAGGATATAGTGCAGACAGTCTTGCATAGTAGACATAGAATAAAAAGAATCACTTTTATTACTATCTAACTGCAATTAGTTTAACCCTTTTATCTCTCTCCATTTGTAACGCTATTTGGACCATTTCACAGAGCCTGGAAATTTGGGCAGTAACAGTGAAATTGATATAGTGAGGGAGATACCATCAGCCCAGAGGGAAGGGTCGGGTGGGGAGTCGGGGGGCCCAGCTTATTTCACAGTCTGTCCTCATGGCTTAAATCTAGCTAACTATGGTAGCCATGGAGGAGTCTCTATAAAACCACCTCATTTTTTACCAAATCAAAGCGCAATTATCAGTCCCACAGTTATCACATATCTATCTATCCATCTGTTGTATTTGACATAGAAATAGAAACAATTTCCAGATGTACATGGTCAATTAGGACATGTACATAAGGTCTATGATATGCACTACAACGGGTTTGACAGAGAGCTTTATAATCAATCCATTCTTGACCTTAAAGACAGGTCGCAGACCTTCATCTAAGTACTTCCAGTTCTTCTTCATATGATTCAAAAGAAATTAAAATGCACTCTTTCCAAATAATAATATGACTAAGACATCTCATTAGCATACAGTGCAGGGAAGAAGTCTTTAATGAAGGTATCAGAAGGATCTTATTGTCTGGGGATTAACACTTTCTTTTTCTTAAAAGCCATTATTCAACATTGACTAATGAACGTATTGTATTTATTTGTGTTATTTTTGGTCTGTTCTTCATGTTAATTGGCTGTTTTCATATTTCTGCATTTAGTTTTTTTTTTTTTTTTTTTCAAAATAGGGCATTGCAATTAATTCATTCTTTTCTGCTGCATAATTAGAGGTTAGGTTTATTTGTTTATTTCAGTGCAACTTTAAACTTGAGATTGACGATAACTAAAAAATCATATTGGTGGTGTAGTGTAGTATTAGCAGTAGTAGTAATGATGCAAAAAGAACATTCAAAAACACTGTATTGGTAACAGGTTGTATATCAGAAAAACACGACAAACAAAAAATAAAAATATAAACTCCATGTATTATTGTAAATAACCTATAAATTACTGTTATATTACTCATAATGTAAATATTCTAAAAATAATTTAACTTGGTGACAAAATCAGGTGATTCATTTTAATCTGATGGTATGAAAAAAACAAAAGGTGACAGGCAGGCAAGTGCAAAAGCTACTTACTCTATTTCTCAACTGGTTACACAGCTGACGAGGGAAATAATTATCTTCGATTGACTGGCATTAATCCATTACATAGGACAACTCAAATTGTTTAACTAAACTAACCCTAAGTAAAATGGATGAAAAAAACAAAAACAAAACAAAGGGTGATAATTTTAACACATCCTGCCTGTACTCATTTTGTATTGGAGCAATACACGTCATAAACTTGGCAGGGGAAAGGTACTGTGACTTTCCACACTAGGGATTAATCAACACAAATGTTTCAACTTTGAAGCTGAAATAGCTCAAAGTTAGTTATTTTGTGTTGTTTGCCTCTAACTGCAGAAACAGGAAGTTCAGCAAGATGCTAACATTGCCCTGGCAATATATTACTTGACCAGTTTAAATTTCTCCAGACCTCTGCTGTTCAAGCTGAAGGTGTGAGATTAGATTTTCGGGAGTGTAACACAAATGACAAGATTTGCAACTCTTTCATCAAGTGAGGAGAATGTGTCTTGATCATTGGCAGAGGAAACGAGGACGGCTCGGTGCCACATGGCCAAAGAATGTGAGCCCAATGTTGGCAGCCTCAGAGGAGATGGCTACCTTCCAGTCGACACTCAGGGCTGAGTGTCTCAGAAAGCAGTACGAATTAAGACGTGAATTCGAATTTGCAATACTGATCTTGAAATGGCACGTCAAAGTTAAAATTGATAACAATGACACTGAAAGGAAGGCACAGCATTAATTTTATGTAGCGCTATAAAAATTCAGTGTCTGAAACAGTCAACAAATCGAGTGTTTAACGGACCTGCTTTCAGCAGTTCGGTGATGCGTCGCAAATTTTAATTTACACAATTCAAATGCAATTTCTGCTGCTAATCTCTTTCAGCCTCATAGAAGCCAGTGGATACAAGCTTGTGTCATCCACTGCGTATAGTGGAAGCTGAACTAAACTATAAGGAATTTAAGACTTAATGGCATCAATGAGCCATAATTTAAAGTGTGCTGAGAAACTGCTTGTGACTATCTAAAGGCCAATACAACTGGATGCTCGTATGTTTTGTTTCATGCCCTCTGACAGTGCTTCTAATCCAGGCAAATTCCCTATCACTGCCATGTGATAACCCACCACTGTGTATTAAAAATCATTTTTTTCAGTTTTCAATGCTCAAATATAATTGTGCAGTTGCAAATGGCAGGACATAGAATGACACAGTCACATTTGTTCAAAACTAGGAGCTGTTATCCTTGTGCTTCCTAAATATTTTAATTTTCCGTTTGGAAACTCCCCTGACTCCCTGTCACAGGGGAAGATACAGTACATAGTGATTTATTCTTGTCTGGGGTCAAAAGTTAAAGACTGCACAAACTTCCTGGTTTGTGAGTGAACCAGAAAAACAGCTCTTATAAACTTCTTTCTGCTACAGGCCTTTGTGTGGACAGTGGTGGAAAGTAACTAAGTATATTTACTCCATTAGTTGTACTTGTGCTTTACTTGAGCATTTCCATTTGCTACTTCTTTATGCATGTTTAACTAATATTGTACCTCTTACTCCACCACATTTATTTGAAAGCTTTAGTTACTTAGCAGATTCAAATTATTAATACAAAATATTATTTACAAATACATTATGATAAATTATTATTATAGAATAAACTGCATCAAATAATTTAAATAAGGTCATTTTTTAGCTGCAGCATCATCAAAGTGATGACAACATTAATGCATCAACAATTTTAATCCAGTAACATAGTATGTATTATTTTGAAATAGGTCACGATTCTACATGAGTACTTTTACACTTGTTCCAGTATATCTAAATGCTATTATTTTTGTATTTTTTCTGAAATAAAATTTTGAATGCAGCATTTTTGCTGCAGCATTTTATTTATATGCTATTTTATATGTACTTTTGCTTCAGTAAAGATCACAGTACCAAGTGAACACTTATTACTTATTAGTAAATTAGCTTTACTGTTGGAGTACATAAGGTACACTGTACAGTGATAATTGATGTTGATGTACTAATTATCCCCAAAAAGCAAATGGGTTTTGGTATATATGAACCTCAGAGTGAACGTGTGTTTTTATGTGTTTTTTTTGTGTGTGTGTGTGTGTGTGTGTGTAAGACCAGCGAAGCTCTAATGGCTTTGTGTGTGAGATAGGAGACAGACTGTACTGCTCTGACAGTGAAAAGAGGATAACAGCGAGATGAGGAGCAGAGAAAGAAAGAAAAAGAGAGGGAGCGAGAAAGAGAGAGAGGCACTCAGATACTCATTAGCCACCAGACGCTATCTGGAGTGTGTCAATAGAGTCATGTTAGTGGGGTGTTAAAGCATTGACCAAGATACGCTGAGAGAGGCAGAGAAAGACAGAGAGAGGGGGGCAGGAAGGGACGGATAGCGAGAGCTCCCCCACCATTGCAGCACCTGTCACACCTTGAGATAATCATCCATCATGCCTCGCCAGTGACTGGAGAGTGTGTGGTCCTTTTTAATGGCCGCCATTGACACGATTCGTCTTCCCCGCCACCCACAGCCTGTCACCAAATTGCTACTCTTGCAGCGGGGATACATTTTATTGCACCTGTGCTGAGATGAGATGTGTGCATTCTTGGCTCTCAGAAGTTTTGCCTAGAAAGGTGTGATTCCTATGTGTTGATAGAAGTTAAAGAAAGTGGCAATTTCTATTGTCAAAACTACAGCAACTTGGGAGGTCCTCAACTGATCAACTGACAACGTACGCAAGTCTGTAAGTCTTCGAAGTCTATCCGCTCTGTTAGATAAAACCTGAGAGCAGAAGTTGATTTCATAAACAGCTACTGAATAAATAGCCACAGATATTGAAATTCTTTGTCCTTTTCATCTGAATGATTATTTGCCAACCAGAAAGAGCACTTGAGCTAAAAGTTGAAGTGATCTGATTTGTGGAATAAATCAGACACCGCTTAGCTGTAAAAAGAAGCTGGGTAACGAGGTGGGAGAGTCACGACACCCCCATATATACCCCCCACGTATAATTGGGCACACTTTTCTTCTGTAGATACCTGGCCTTCACACAAAGACACCGTTGATTCCTACAGACCCAGGTCGAGCTCCACACCACAACAGACATGTGTGTTATGAGACATATAGAAGCTAGAAGCATGAACATGTGAGATTGCTTGCATGAGCATGTGCTAAGTGTATGACCAAAAGTGTCACTTCACATGTACTCCTGCGCTCTTGTATTCACATTACTGTAAATCTGTAGCATGGATGTGAGGACATGTAACTCACCAGGATCTCACCATGTCTCCTACTCTGCGTGATGGCTCTTCCTGGGGAAGCTGTGGTAAGGTGAGCTCAGACATTGGAACAGGCGTTAATAGCGCATCTAGCACGACTAGATGTCCCACGGCGTAGCTGGGCACGCGAACGGAAGAGGCCTAGCTAATGGGAGGACCCCGTTGGGAGGGAGGCACGCACCCAGGGCCTCTGGCGGCCCTTTAATAGAGGACCAAGGAGATGCCTGCCTGCTGTGGTTTCTGGGTTTCAGATGATTCTAGTTTCAGGTGACATGCCTCATGCTCTATTAGCAGACTCTTCCGACCACAGTTTTCTTTGGCAGCCACACAGGTTCAGACTGCAGCAGCTCTGAGCAAGGCTAGTTTTCCACACGCCACCTTTCTCCTCCTTCATCATATACACACACAGACATACAGATAATGTATGCAGACACACAAGTTTGGGCATACCAACACATACAGAGTAAAATCTCTATTTCATTAATACATAAACATCCAGACACATAATCAAACATAGTCTTGCACAGACACTGACAGACAAGCCCCGCCGGTAGTCTCATTGGTAAATAGAGGTCTGTTGATGTACATAGATAGGTAGGGAGCCCAGGACACAGACATCCATATATTTTGTCTTGGCCAATACTGTACGTCGACCTTGACATGGTGGCTGTGGAGGATTTAGACTCCAGTGGTGTTTGTGAAGTACAGAGCTGTGTCCAAACATCCTGCTCGTTCCTGTGAAGTGGTCAGACTCTGGTCCCTCTCTCCCTCTCTGCTCTTTTTCAGCTCACTGGCATGTGTTTCTGGGTGGCATCAGGTCTCAGGCCTCAGTCAAA
The DNA here is from genome assembly GCF_020382885.2 of Scatophagus argus. NCBI lineage: Eukaryota > Metazoa > Chordata > Actinopteri > Scatophagidae > Scatophagus > Scatophagus argus. The sequence continues at coordinate 4,701,700 of NC_058496.1, read as the reverse complement.
GGGACGTCTGCTTGACTCTTGACATGCTTCATTCTCTCCTCTCACCTTCTCTGACCACTTCCCCGTCTCAGCGGACTGTATAATTGAGATAATTTAGTTCCCTCCTTCAGAGGATCCTATGAGAGTCGATAATGCTAAAATGAAGCAAATGTGTCAACTTCTGCAGTTTGCGTGGAGATCTACAGCGAAGTCTCTCTTCTGTCAGAGCGCTTCCTGTTTGACTTTTGTCTTTGTGACAAGTGTATTATGGCACCATATTTTAATTACACAAAGGCACTCTTTGTACTGTTCAAATCACAGTTCCTAAAGTTATTGTTCAGTGATATTGTTTAGTGATTGGTAAGAGATTTCCACTAGTGATGTCTCAGTTATCATCGCAGTTGGATATGTATTGGACTGCATTGTGAATCATTCAAGTCTTTCTTAGTCTGCATTTGTGAAATACTTTTCAATGTATTCCATTTTTAAAAGACTTCATTACTGTTTTAATAAAATCAGTGGCACCCTGAAACACAGTTGCACAGTATTAACTCTCTTGCATGTATGTGTGGACCTCAGTTTGATTTAAACAAGGGCTTTTTGTTAGGCTGTCTGTCAAAACTTCTAGACGTGCTTGTGTGTTGAACACTTTGGAGGCAGAAGGTAAGACAAACAGTGACAACTCCAAACTGAGTTGGTTGGCTGAGTGAAGAAGGTAAAAGCGGCTTGTGGTAACTATTCCTGAGGCCAAACCAAAGTGAATTTTATGCTCTAACAAGTGCTCTAACAATACACATGTAGTGGGTGACTATTTTATTTCTTTAAATGTAAGAATAATTTAACTCTGGTTTACACATTTCTTCCCAAACCTTTTAACTGATGTTATGTTCTTTTAATATGACCTATGCTTTAAATGCACATCAATCACTCGTAAAGGCGTTCATAATGAATTCTGACATGCTGTGTATTGAACCCATTTATCTCAAAAGCTGACGTGTGAGACATTGGTGTAGGTTTTTTGATGCTAAAGAGAGATCATTTTGACAATGAAGAGGGTGTTCATGAATCAATGCACTGATATGTGTCTGTTTATGTCTGCGTGCTGTATATTTGCTGTATAATCCGCATGGAATCGAGATTTTCAACAGAAGATATTTTCATCTGGGATCATCCTGATTTTAATGAAAGCTTCTGTCACTCACAGGGCTAACCTGTGAAATTTGTTGTATATACTCTGGCTTGAGGGAAAATGGCAGGCGAACAGGCCTATAATGTTCAGGTGAAACCAAGCATTGAGAGGAAGGGGAGCGCATACACACACACACGCACACATGCTGACAACATACACTTTCTGAGTTTTTTTGTGTGTGTCATGTATTTGTTAAACTTCATTTACAACATACAGATACCTAACTTCCATTCTGTGTAGTACAAGCAATGTACCTGTAATTTAAATTCACCCCCTAATATGCAATTCAAATAGCATGTCACCAGCCACATCACAAAAATAGCCCAAAGTTTGCTCACAGAATCAGTTTACCACTTCAACTACAACCAAGCGTGTTTCCTTTGAACGAGGCCAGTGTGATGGCTCAGCTGACCAAAGAGGAGCCCAACCAGCTGGCTCACGTGACCGTCTTCGACCGTGTTATTTACATTCAACTCATGGTGAGCTGTTTGCTGAGAGGGATAATTTGACAGTCAGATAAACAGACAGACAGACAGACGGATAAACAGAGTGTTGGCTACTGACAGAGATCTCACTGTCAGTCTCACTGCCACTCTGTTCCTCTCTCAAGCCCAACAGCCACGGGGCAATATTTGAGCAGACAGTCACCAAGTCTTCCAAATATTGAACAACATGCAGTAGCTGTTTTTTTCCAAGCGATTTTTGGACTCCATGTTTCTGTTTTTTTTTCTTGTGGTGCAATACTGAAGGACATGTGTGGCTCGAACAGGACTCTCCCTCCCTTTCATTTCTTTCCCTCTGCTGTCCCTCTTTCTAGCTTTATCTCTTTCTTTTTGAACAAACTCTGCAGTTAAAAAAAAAATAATCTAAAAAATAATTTTCAACTCATCTTCCGCACATCACATCATTTACTTGTTACGTTTTCTTTGTTTTATTAGTGTTAATCTTACTTTGCCTACTGGAGCTGTTCCGCTGTGGGTTTTCTTGCTGGATAAACAAGGGGAAATTGAGTTTTCACAATATATGCATTTCAGTTTTGATATACTGTATTTTAGAAGTATTATTGTTCCGAGTAACTTTAATTAATGTCTACATTATGTGGCATCACATATATCTGTCTTAGCGTATTCCTAGCGTCTGTTTTGCGTAGGCGAGATCGTTTTGCAATATCAGATGGTGTAAGTGCTTGTCGTTGTGTCTTCCTTCAGAGTGTGCATGTGTACTTGAAAATGTGTATCCATTGTGCAGACATGTGTGGACTGTGTGTGTGTGTGAAGGAGAGAGAGTGTTCACATGTGTGTTCAGTGTTCTGTGCCTGCTGTATCCAGTGACGTTGTCACACCTCTCTCGGTGTCCTGCTGTGTTTCCCGCGGCGTCCTGAGGTCCTGGATGCTGTCTCAGTATCGCTGCTGAGGATGGTGGGCGTCTGGCACAGATAACACTATGATAGCTCAGTGATGGACAGCCGGGAAACTTTTTTCCTTTGCTCTCTTTTCCCCATCCCCCCCCAAATACTATTGCTGTAAATGAAGCTTAGAAGTGTGTGTGTGTTTGTGTGTGTGTGTGTGTGCTGCTGTGCGCTACTTATGATTGCTGGATTGAGTGGGGGGGTTGGTCTTTATTTGAAAGTGCATTATGAAATGAAATCTTGCTTTGATGAATCCTGGAAATGAAGAAAACAGTCTCCCTAAAACTTGAAGCAGCAAGAAAAAAGTCCATACATAAAACAAAAAAAGTTTTAATAAAAATTGTGAATTAATTCTCCTTTATTCCTCTTTCTTTTTCCTTTGTATTAGCAATTTTCTCTCAATTATATCACGGCTTCTTATGTGGCTATAAAGCTCGTTCCTAAATTTTCAGTGGCTGTTTGGTTATTCACAAATGTCATTGGCATTCTTTTATTCTCCCCTTGTGGTGGCCTGTGGGGGAAAGGCTAATATCTTGTGTGTCAATTCACAGCATGAAACTTTTAGATCTATATAAGGTTACTCATTGCAGAACTTATTTTCTAAGAGAGAAAAGAAATCCATTATTTATGAACATATTCCCAGTCCATGGCTAATTGTTTATTTTCTTCACAATTGCTTTGATGTAACCAGCAAGACACTTATAGAAGTCTGTCGAAAGCTGAATATTTTCCATTACACTCTTTTAATATATAATTATTGTGTGTCATTCCACTAAAGTTTATTTTAGTTCAGTGTTTCCCACATGTGGATTTGAGTAAATTCAATAGATACTGTCTATGTCCTGCTAACATGTACCACTTTCTTCTTAGTCATATTTCAAATTTTTATTTCTCCTGACAAACTTTTCTAGTTTCTTAGACGCTGCTGGGCAGAGTTACCTTTTATTCACATTGTGGTAAGCGCTCATTTACTTCCTTTGGTTTCACTTGTAAAACCTAACAGAGAAATCACTCGTCTTGCACTGAGTGAAATAACAGAAATGGCTTTTCGAGTGAGCTGGGCAGAAGGAGCTGTGTTCTTCACGGGGCTTTCTGTAATTAAGCAGGCTGTACATTCCTCCGTTAACCTTATGTCTCAAGCTGCCTGATCAGCACTCTGCTGTATTTAGAGAAGTTTATGGTAGGAGAGGACGCCCAAGCCGCAGAAGAAATCAAACGGACATAAAATCAGTTTGAACTACAACAAAGAGTAGAGCCCCTCTATAATTAGATTAGGGAAACATACAACATAAAAAGAAAGGAGGGTTGTGTATACACACCCTGCCACTCTTAAACATCTATACGGAGCTCTGGAGTTTGGCTGTTGGATAGTTCGGGGAGCAGTAGTAGTGATCTCAGTGTGGTTTTTCTATAGTTTGTTGTTGTTTTCAGTTTCTCTAAACAGCTACTGGATGACTTGCAAAGAGAGTAATTATGCTGTGTATCACCCAGTTGTCTGCTAAATAGTCTCCCAAGCTGGTAATCCTATTTTTTACTGAAAGCAACATGTTTCTTTTATTTCAGTGTAAGTAAATATAAATTAGTCACGATAGTCAGTGAGGTGAAGGAGCTTTATGTTTAGACACCGATACAGGCAAAGTTTGGTACAGGCAATTTAGTTTAGATAAGCTAATTACAAGTTGCCCAGGGTACTGCGGTGTCTTAGCCCCACAACTTTCAGGTATGAGTGGCTATAGCAGCCAGCTCCACCTGTCTAGACTTAACGTTCCCAGCTGGCAGGCTATAAGGGAATGGCCCTCTCACCGAGGCTTTACACACAGCCATGTCGTTCAAATGCCAGGGTGCCCAGTGGCGGGATCTGCAGCTCTGTTCTGGATATCAGCTTTCATAGGATCAAAGCACTGGCAGCGATATCCTCCCCCTCATCAGCCAAGCAGCAGTGCACAGACCCAAGGGACATGATCGGCGGGGGGGGGGTAACAGGGAGTGGGTGAGACAGACATACAGAGAAGATGGAGAGAGAGAGAGAGAGAGGAGGGGATGAAGGAGGCTGCTGAACATGGGGGAGGGTTTAAGGGATAGGGAGATGAGAGCTAGGTTAAGGGCCTGCAGGGCTGGGGAGGACGGGAGTGGGTGAGAGATGGTAGGAGGATGGAGGAGAGGGTTGTTAGTGATGTTTGAAGACAGCGGGGGGAAGTGCTGATGGGATGAGTGCAATGCAAGGAGCGAAAGAGTGGGGGGTTAGAGGGATACGAGGGCCGGGCGATATGCGTGTAAACAAGACAGATACGCCAGTCTCATCAACATATAGGGCCTGGGTCTCTAGATGGAGCCCTAACAGCTGAGTTTCCCCCAGCACAACAGCATCTGTGCATTCCCCCCCATTCTTGCCTCACCTACCTTCACCACCCCTAACGCCCAAGAGTCTATTTACTCACCCGCTTGTTTGCCAAGAGCGACAGCATACCACCCCTCCTCCACCAACACCGCCAACCCACCCCCACCCAGACACCCCTCCACTCCAGCTCTCTCCCCCCCCCATCCTATCCCCTCTATCATCTTCCTTGGAGATATAAGGAGCGAGGTGCAACACTTTCCTCTTCCTGCTCTCCTCCCTCTCTCCAGGCGCTTTTTGATTCCTCCTCTCACCTCCCCTTCTTCTCTTCCTCTTTCATATCCCAGAGTGCTTCTTTTCTTCTGTTCGTCTCTTCCGATCGCGAGTTCTCCTCAAGGTATCAGTGTGCGGTATAGAGTCGTGGCAGAGTCTTTTCTTAAAAGTGCTAGCTCATTAAGGAGTGAGAGTGTTTGGATATGCGTGGTTTGTATTTTTAGTGTGTTTGTTTGTGCCGCTGTGCTGGCGCTGTGTTCTCGGTTCACCGCGTGTGCGTTTGTGTGTGTGATTGTGTGTGTGGCATGTACACATGTTGGGGTGTAAAGCAGAGGTAGGAACAGTGCTGAGTCTGATTCTTTCTGTTCCACTGTGGCATTTGGGGAGCACAAACTTTATTCCTGTATAGCAATAACATCTGTTTACAGTGTTGAACATAGTGAACACCAGGCGAGGTGAAACAACAAGATGTTTAAAAATCATACTGCATAATGTAAGGATGTGGAGGTACAGTAGATGGTGTTGATTCAAACTTTGTTGCAAACCCACTTTCTTGTTATAATTATAGGCAATAGGGAGAGTTGACACAAACATGATATGTTGTTTTTAAGATTGAACAACGAGGAGTGGCCTAATTAGAATTAAAACAAAAATCTGACAATAGACAAATGCTTTATAAAGTCTTTAATAAATAAATAAATTGAAAATTAAAAACACCACTCTGCAAATTCTGAGAAATGCCGTAAACAATGACCTTAACCCAACCTCTGTACTTTTCTTTTGTTGTTGCCCTTCATATCCATGGAATAAATCTGGGAGAAACCTGTCATTAAATTATGTATCCATTTTCAGTAGGAAGAGTTTACACATTAGAAATCTTCCACATAAATGCATTTTAATTCCTACTGATTGACATATTGTCAGGGATTCATACAAAGGCCATAAAATGCGTGGGAGAAACGACTGTAGTCTCATTAAAATGTGTTACATTTACAGCGCATATGTAATGTGTATGAGTATTTCTTGTGTAACTTACCGCTCACCTTAAGATACTAGATAAAAGTGCTGGATAAAAGTTTTGCTACGTTTTGTATTACACTCTATGTTGAATAAATAATAATGAAACAAAACTTTTTAAAACCTTGTCATATTTAACCATTTGTCCTTTTCACTTCATCCTGGGAATTGCTTTTAAATTGCATGGTATATTGTTTGTCTATGACAAAATACCACACTATGATGATGTGAAGTATTTCTGTGACATGGCGTCATTCACACAGGCGGCAGCACTAGAACAGCAGCCACCACTGTACATACTATAAAGAGATCCCTTTGCTCTTGTTTAAAGGGGCAGTTCACTGCCAAATCAAAAATAGAAAAAATAAAAAATTTCCTCCTAACTTTAAATTCTATTTGTCTTTCTTGGCTGTTTTCAGTGTGAGCTGCAGAGTTTTGGAGATATCTGCTGAAAAGATATCTGCCTTCTCTTAAATACAGTGAAACAAGATGGCACATACACCATATAGACAAAAGTATACAGACACACCTCTTTATGGGGATGTTTTTCAGCCCAACTGCTGAAAAACATTCCTGACTTCCACTGAAGGGAAATCTTATTGCTTCAGCATACCAAGACATTTTGGACAATGCTACGCTTCCAACTTTGAAGGCCCTTTTCTATTCCAGCATGACTGTGCCCCAGTGCACAAAGCAAAGCTCCATAAAGACATGGTTGGATGAGTTTGGTGTGGAAGAACTTGACTGGCCCACACAGAGCCCTGACCTCAACCCCATCCAACACCTTTGGGATGAACTAGAACAGAGATTGAGAGCCAGACCTTTTGGTCCAACATCAGTCTCTGACCTCACAAATGTTCTATTGCATGAATGGGCAAAAAATCTCACAGAAATACTCCAAGATCTTGTGTAAAGCCTTCCCAGATGAGTGGAAGCTGTTGCAGCTGCAAAGCTGTCTGTGTATTTAGAATGTGATGTCAGTAAAGTTACACCTGTTGGTGTAATGCTCAGGTGTTCTTATACTTTTGTCTATATAGTGTAGCTTGTGGTTCTTAAAGCACGAATAAAATATATTTGAAAAACTCATCAGCAATGTCTCTTTCCAGAAATCATGACCTCAAAATAATCCACAGAACTTGTTGAGGGCAGTTTCATCTTTATAGCTGATATCTCTAAAACTCACACCACCAAACAAGTTGTGAATTAATTTAAGATAGTGACTGTTAAAGAAACTATAGCTGCAAGGAAAGAGGAAAAACTCATGCCAGAAAGGAAAGGAATTGGCACTGCTGAATAGTATGGAACTAATGGTGGAAGTCAGTCGTGAAGGTAGTGTTTCACATTTCCGCAAAGTTATTAATGTTTTGACATATATTACCCTCCCCTCTAATATTTCAAAATAGTAAAACCACACAAGTTAAATTAAGAGCAGCATTTGATGTTTAATAATAATATTTATATTTAAGGTTCAAACCTGACCAAAGTCTCTCTATGCATGTAGTGATGGACCTGAACTGCCATGGACAAGTAAATAACCTCAGGGTCTGTCGGGTTTCGGTCCAAGTTGGCAACTATACATTAGCAAGCAGACTCAAAATGGATATGTCTGTGTACCCAGTTGCTTTCACGTTATCTCCTGACAACAGATCACATAACACACACACATACACTACCAGGAAGCTTAGCTGCCCCAGCTCAGCTCTGCACCCCAGCAACAGGCTGGCAGCTCTCAGTTCAGAAGTCTGTCCCAGTGTGCATATGTGTGATTGTGTGTGTGTGTGTGTGTGTGTGTGAGAGAGAGAGAGAGAGAGAGAGAGAGAGGGTGTCTACACACCATGAATATTTCAGCCTTGACCCAGTTCCCCCATGCTAGGGATGTCCTGTCTTCACCAGAGGAGACGTGGTGTCATATATTCCAGGTGGTTAACTGAGTCACTGTGTGCACTGTGACATTTCAACCCACTTCCACTTAATCCATATGCACTCAGGATTATACCATGTCTCAACTAATATTGTGCAGGCCTGCCCAGTGATGGATATTCATTATGGACAAAATGCTCTCTGGTGACTTCTATTGCATTCATATCACATAGTATAGATTGGTCTTTTGAGTCATGAACAGCACATATATGTAAATACAAAGATGGACCCTTCCTCAGTTCAAAGATTATAGACTGGGGGGAATATATGTACACATTCTTTAACTTGTGTACACACACACAAACAAACAAACAAACAGGACACAATGAGATGCCTTAAGGCCTATCCTGTATGTGCAGAGTCTTCCTGGAAAGAGGAAGGTAGCAGTAGCTGGCAGGCTCACTGCTCCAGATCGATACAGATCTGCTTTTACTGCTGTTTGTGGACGCCTCCTCTCCACTGTGTTATTTTATCCTTCACTGAGCTCTGTTCATTTGTTGTTCATTTGCTCTGTTGTGTTGGTTCAATAAATCTTATATCATCTTTGTTTTCCCCCATTACAAATAGCAGGCTCTCCTTTGCCAGGTCCTCCACAGTATGTCGGCTTGTCCTCAGTAGTTATTGTCTTTCCAGCATTTTCCGGCAGACCCATCTGCGAGCTGGGAGAACAGATTTGATGGAAGCATGTGATCTACAAAGAAAATCAAATTTACATACACACATTACACATGCAGTGCGCTTTGAAACAATACAGGACTGAGCACAAACGCACAGATGATCACACCCCTTCCCCCCAAACCAACACACACACACACACACACATGCTATAGCTGACCTGCCATAAGCTCCATTTAGGTCACAGTCTGCCTGGCCACAGGTGGTCCTCCTGTCACACCCAGTGGACCATGACTGTGACTACCATAAAACACAGTTTATATTAGCTAGGAGACGGAGAGGCTTAAGTTTCAATGAAAACAACAGAGAAAGGTAGTACGATGTGAGACTCTGTTATGGATTTGTAAAGAGAGGAGAGAGAGCAGAGTGGAGTAGAGTCTGAGTTTCTCTGTCCACCAGACCTTTGTAACAGAGGGTGCCAAGCATGCCAGGGAAGCTGTCACTGCTCTCTCTGCTGACAACCCTGGTGCCACCCGCCTCTGTTTGTTTTTTATTCCCCCACTTCCTCGTCATGGCAACCTGCTATATTTCCTCTCCTCCTCACCATCCTCGTTCTCTCTGGTCTCCTTCCCTCCAATTCATCACCTCTTTTCTCCATTTAAAGTGATTCTCCAGGTGGAGGTTGGCCATTTGGAGGCTTGTGGACTGGCAGTTGACTGGTTCGCGGTTTCTCCCTGAACCCATGCTCACCCCAGGGACTGGGGCTCGGGGGGCTCTTGAAGCTCAGTGTGGCTGACGTCCAGCATCTCCTCATCGAGTAAGACCGCCTGGCCACACTTAGCGCTCCCAGTTCCAGACAAAAGCTGCCATGTCCTGTAAATACTGTCAGAAGCAGTTAGGAGTTACACTGATGGTTGATTCATTTGTGCAGATCATTTCCCTCAAAATTTGGGCGCAAACCAGATTTGCCTATGGAAAGAAATTATATGACCAAATTTGCCACCATTCAGCAAATTTGTGCCATCTGTGTCTGGGTGTGTGCAATATGTGTGCATGTGAATGTGCAGTTTGATTTACCTCCTATACATCAATATAACTATGACATTTCAGTCTGTCTGTATTATGCTGTAATATTTCTGTAGAAGTGCATTGTCTGTGCACGTGTGTGTCTATGTGTGTACCTGTGAAGATGTGTATGGTAGAGCAGAATATCACCTTGACTGTGGCCAGTCAGAGAGAGCCGTGGGCACTGAAACTGAGAAGGCGGGGTTGAACAGGCTCCCAGAAGGCCATTCTGTTCAGCACAGCCGTCTGCAGCACCCCTTTAGACTTCCTCCCTTGCTCTCTCTGTCTTTCACACACACACACACACACACACACACACACAACACACACACACCCCTCCAGCTGGGAGGTCCCGGGAGGTAGTGAGGCTCACTGACTGATTAGGTCCCAGGTAAAGCACTGCCCGGGAGCCTGCTATAAAGCCAAAGTCAATGACGACACTCACACTCACACACACACACACATGCATGCACAACTACTGTATATCTCTACACACACTTTTTTTTAGCACATTCACATACACACACGCAAACTCTGAGACGTGTGCACGCCTACTGTCTCTATCAGACAGCTGCTCATGCAGTCTGCTCACCACTGGGATTTCCCTGTATTGTATATGATATAATGATATTATTCTCTCTATTTGCTGGGTAGTTAGGCACCATGCCAGGCGGCTCACTTATGAAATTGGGGTAAAAGCATGATGTTATTTCAGGATACAAAATGGCCATGGAGTGAGCCTGATAAAAAGTCTCATTTGGACTCTCGACATTTTGTTTCTGTACCTCGTTTATTTGTCTCCTCTTCGGTCCTCTTTTATCTTATTTACTTTTCTCTCTTTCTCTTCCTGATGTCCTCGCCTCTAAGCGTTCTTTACAATAGTCTCGCCTTTAACAATAGCTTTCATAGCACTGCACCCACATTTATAAACCATGCACCACAGTGCAAATCAGGAAGTCACTGGACAATGGCGGCGGCCCCTTCCAATCCACAGGCAGTAAAACGATAGCAGCCTCTGATTCTATTCTCTGCTCTCTGCCATTTTACAGTCTGTCAGCCTGTTAGTAGCTCTGTAGTTCGAAGCTCAGACCGGAACCCTCCAATGCTATTTCCAGCCCTTTTCTGAAAACCCGCTATTGTGGAGGTATAATTACAGGCCTATACGCTGTGCTTAATTCTCAAACAATAGGGTATACTTTTATACAAGGACATGAAATTACTCTCCATTCAGAACAAGCTTGACTAGACAACAGAGCTCTTCATGTTCGGAGGACATTTATGCTGCAGTAACGATGCTGTGCAAAAGCCAGACTGCATGTCTCTTCCTGTTGTTCCCTCTCATTACTTCAGTATTGCCCTGACACCATAGTGTTGATGGCAGTGATGACTTAGGTAGTAGGCTTTTGTTTCTATCTATCTATCTATCTATCTATCTATCTTGTAATCATAGTGTAAAGATGACAAGAGAGGAGACCGTCTGTCAGAAAAGTTCCAAAGCCGTATTGCAAACATCAGCAAGCCTATGTGGCAGATTATACTTTTTCTATTTAATTTCTTCCCCTCCCTCTCTTTCATTCATGGAACAAGTTAATGAGGTTCCTTAATTAATTAGTAACCATGGGCAACCGTCACTGGAATTCATTTTCTCTTTTAGGTTCAGTGTTTTTCTCTTTCTTCCCTCTGTTTTTTCTTCTACCACAGCTCTGTTGTTCCTCAGTGATCGTAGCCCTGTGTCTGACAGTGATGGTGTTGTTCCTCCGTTCTGTGTTGGCCTCCATCTCCTTCGACAGGCACCCAGCTCCTGACTCCTAATTGGTGGAAATGCTAGCAGCATCTGGTTCTGGCCAGCGTCTTCGTCGACGATGGCGGTTATCCAGCCGTTTGACAGCTGGTTGCCATAACGTCATCACCTAGGCGACAGACTGGACTCTGGCGCTTTTCTGGAGTACCTGCCACTCAGCATTACCAGCCACCCTCACAGAAGAGACAGAGCATTTCATGCATCCAAGAAATGAGGCAGTTTCGGACTCAAATTTGATAATAAGCTTATTTCAGCCCCCACCACAACAAACCACAGCAAACAGCCCTTCCAGCTCTCCATGACTAACCCCAGCCTGTGGCAATGGCACTAATATTTTAGTGGATGAATTATATGGCCTGTTAACTTTAAAAGATTCTGTCGACAGCGCATGTGTCAGAATGCCATTTCATATAATGCCATTTCTCTTCTCTGCTTTTCACTGTGGGATCCCAGCTTTACTAACGACAGGGAAAGCAGAAACCTTGTTGATCTTGAAAAGAGAACGAAGGAGAATTAAATCTTTGGGAATTTTCTCTTTTTCCCTCGTCTCTCTTTCAAACCCCTACACTCCAGTCCTCTCCTCCTGTCTCCGCTGCCTTCATTCCCCTGTGGCCACATCCATGGTATTCCAGGAAAACTCAGGCTCGATGCTCGCCTGAGTGCATGAGATACTTGTGCAACCTCTGCAGCTGATATAGTCGTTGCTATCTGGCAACATTGATGCTTTGTGTGCACCGAAATAACGGTGGTTTCAAATTAACTGCTTTATTTGACGGTAAACATTTTTGGGAAACTGCTGCTTATTTAGCTGTTTATTTGCGTGAATTAGGTTTTTCTGCACTTTCGCCACTCAGTCTAATTTGATTAAAAGTTACATTTTAAATATTTTGAATCTGACAAATAGGTTAAAATGACATCTGACACTGGAATGTTTTTACACTGTTTTACAGGATATGATATGAAAAATCATCAAAATCAAATTAAACTAAACTAGCTTTTATTTTTATGATTAATCCTTTTTTTTTTTTTTTTTTACACACGTCTTTACTCGTACTCACACCAGGACTGTCAGAAGTCAGACAAACATATAAGAAAAGCTTTATAAGATAAAGTAAACATCTCGGTTCCTGCAAGGTGGCACTCAGTTCCACACATCACATCATATTTGCTGCTATTTCATATCCACGCATGAGCAAACACAGTGGTGGCCATACAGGAGAGAAGGCGGCAGAGGAGCAAACAGCATGAGGGCACCATGTTCAAACTGTGGCGACCAGTGGCTCCTGCCTGTCCGTGGCCTCACAGCATTGCCTGGGCCCCAGTGGCTCAATGCAGGTATTCACAAACTGGATTCCAGTGGCCACCAAAATATCTGGCCCGTACGGACACAGTGACTCTTCTAGGTAAATAGAGGCCTGTGCCAAAGTCTCATTTTCTGCTGCTCTCTGGCTTTGTTTCCCTCTGTAGCATTTGCCAGCCTAAAAATGAAAACGAGCATGCTGTTTAACAGACCTCAAAACTCACATCCTGGAGTTAAATGCTCCCAGTCAGTAATAAATGTAAATGCTGTGTTGGCACTATTTTCTTCCTAGAAAAGGAACTAATGATGATTTGGGGGGAGGTTTACTTCAAGTCTGCGTTTATTAAACGATTAATCGAATGACATTACATTATAAAAAAGAACAAACGTGTTAAGCTGTAGAGAGTAATTTCCCCATCCCTTATTGTTAAATTGTGTAATTATTGTTCTACATTTAGTGTCTCACCTAAGCAGCTGGGGAAGCTAGAGGAGACTTGATGATTTAGCATACTTTTGGCAGAGACAAAAGGCAAACATGGGGCTACAGAGGAGGCTGACGGCTCATGAGAGAACAAACCACACCACAGAGAGAAAGAAATCAAACCCAAGCACAGCCTTCTGAAACCAGACAGCCCTATCTCCCCGCACGTCTCTCTCCACACTGATTGTTTCTACGTATCGTGTACTTGGCTGGTTCACTGACTGGGTCACTGGTTACAATCCAGACCGAGAGTGTAATGATCTGAAGTTACATGTTTCACAGTTTCTGGGAGCGTGTTTTAGGAAACTGCTGTTCTGGCGTGTATTGAAATATTGTTGTTCCATAGTAAATTCATATGGTAGGTAGGCTTGTTAATCCTCAGGTGAAGGCAAACACCTTCACTTATACATATGACTTTGCTTGTGTGTGGCATCACACTCACACATCAACACTCGCAGTAAGACGTGACATTTTCTGTCAGTGATGTACAGTAAGTGTCATTATAAATCACAACATCTACGATCTGAGTTTCCTACTGGAACATGTTCTGATTATGTTGCACTTTGCAATAGACATTTTCTTCCTCATTGTTCAGGGTTAGAGATGAGAAAATTAGTTGATTAGTTGATCAACATAAAAATAACTGGATGGTTATTGGTTTAATTGTTGAAAATTTGCTTCTGTGTTTTGTGTTATTTGATAGCACACTGAATATTTTTGATGAGGGGGAAAACAGTTAAATGACATTGCTTTGGTCTTCATAATTGTGATCAGCTTTTTTCACTATTTTTTAAGATGAATTGATCAATAGAGAAAATGATCTGAAAATTGATCAATATTGAAAATAATTGTTAGTTGTCTTTTTTGGGGTCCCACAGACCCCACTACTGTCTAACACTTTCTTTTTCATATTTCTTTTTTCCTTTTCTTTTCTTCTGGCCTGGTAGTTGTTTGTTACATTACAAATTGGATTTTCACATTTAGTGAGTGTGACTCAGTGCATTATCATTATGTCAGAGAGACATTTCATGTTTTATATTTTATTGAACATAAATAAATAAAAATATATTCCTTTTGTTCTGCCAAAAAGTTAGTCACAGCCCAAGCCATGTTCAGTATATTATCTTGCATATTATGTTTAGATTCAATTTGAAGAGCACATCTGAAACACTTGTTGTTTACAGGCAAACTGATGAAAAGACTAAAAGTCAATGACCTGACAAAAGCAAAGAGGAGCATGGTTTTTAGCCTGTCAAAGAGAGCCCAGTGTCTCCAGGGTTAACGGTAACACCCAAAAATGTGAATCAGAGTCAGGATTACAGGACCGGATTACAAACAAATCATCTATCAATGATGTATAAAGGCATTTACGGACCTTATATAAACTGAAAGGTTCAGGGAATGTACCTGATATTAAATCAAGCACTTCTCATTAACCTTTTCTGCATGATTTATTGGCTCTGACATAAGTAGTGACTGGTGTATTTTTGCAGGAACCTCAGCACCGTCTGGCTACGGCAAGCAGTGGTCTACAGGCTTTCCACATTTATCGAGCATAATTGCCGCTTAAAGTCTTAAATTATTTATTATTGTGAGATCTGACAGTGCTGCTCAGAAGCAAATTGGGATCATCTTCCATGACCACCAAGGATTTGCAGATTGGAGGCAGAACTAAGTTTATTTCCTCCGCTCTGCTTTTATCCCTGCAAACGAAGCGTTTAAAAGGATCACCCGCGACAGATAACCACGTTACTGTACAGACGAATAACGCTGCTGCTCTTAAGATCCTGATTTTGTCTGTGGATTTTTTTTCTCTCTCTCTTCCCTTCACCCCAGTCTAATTGCACTGATGCTCTCCCTGTGGGTTTTAATGTTTGACACGGCGAAACGCTCTTAAATCCTCCACACTGCTCCCTCCCTTATGAGGCCCAGTATCTTAAAAGCAAAAAGGATGTATGTCTAATTCACAAATTTATCACTTCGCAAAATGATGCATTAAATGAGAGGGGACACGCTCTGATTTGAAATGCTGACTTTAGAAAAGAAGTTCTGATTTTCAAAATGACTTTAGATGGGCTCCCCTTCACCCCTCACCCACCCGTTTGCCTCCCACGTCCTCTTGCTTTCTCAGTTGTATCGCTCTCCCTCCTTGAGATGGGAGGCCGTGCAGCTCTCTCTTTGTCTGCTTCTCTCTCTCTCTCTCTCTCAAACACACACACACACACATTTTATTGCTTAGTTAAGCTGGTTGTCAATTTAGTATGTGTTTGTACATGTATGTGCTTCTGCAGCTGCATGCACATTCATGCTTGGGTTTGTATGTTTTACCCTGAATGTACTTTCTTTTTAATATCACTCTCACATGCGCCTCCATTTAATTATCTTTGCTTTTGAGGACAAGGAGATAGAGATGCTCCCTCTTTCACAAACCTTGGCTGATTTTCACTTCTCTAGCTTTTAGAGTATTAAGGGCAGTTTTACAAATCAGATTTGCAAAAGACTTCTCATTCTGTCTTTGCCTTATATTGTTCATCAAGGTCTTCCTGAGATGTGTTTCATGTTAGACCTCTTTTTATTTGTGGTTCATAGAAAGCATATCTCAGTTTGCACAGTGTAGCTGAATCAAATATCATGAAAACTGAGATACGTTCAACAAATTAGCTATTTTTTTAAAACCTTTTTTACTTACATTCTTAAGTTTGTCATATAGATAGAAAAACTCCACTCTTAGGTATTCAGAACTCCCCAGAGGCTGAAACCAGAGGAGGCATTTATGAACACAGTTCTAACAGCTTTTGAACACAGCTCAACTGGCTGTGAGGCACCGTGGGCTTCTTCTCGACAGGTCAACCTGCCAAGAAACAAGTTTAAAGAGGAAAAAAAAAAATCTGTGAAAAAAGAGTAAATGTAAATGTCTGCTCAAGAAGCAGTGATCCCGGGAGATGTGTTAAAACAAGGGTGAGGACTAAACTGATGACAACTTCATCCGCACGACCGACACCGTAGAGGGAAAAGGCAAGACACACTTAGTTTTAAGAACTGTGAACTGACAGCGTAAGGACATTGGTGAAATCATGAGGGAGAGGAACCTGTTAGGGCAAGAAATTATTTTACGCAATATTTTCTTTCATTCATTCTTGTTTTATTTATTTACCATTTTACACTACAATCAAAATTCTAATGAAAACTGACCTTTGTTTTTCCAGGTATGATATGCACTGATATATAGTTGGGAGTAGCACATGTCTCTGTATATACTTTACCATAAGTCTGAATGTGTTCCTGTCTTTGACATCACACATTCACACAGATACAGGTAGTCTTTCTGTCAGAAACCTCAGACCTAACAGACATTATTGGTTGCCATCCTTTTGGTATGGTATACGGTGTCGGCAAGTGGGTCTAAAAATAAAAGGTATAGGTCTGCACTGTCACGTTACCGAGCACCTAGAGTTCTTTGACTACTCACCAGACATAAAGCTGCAAATCACAGGGAGTCAGCAGATTACTGAAGCACGGCACGTGGTTAGAGGCTGGCTGCAGGTGTGGGCTCTCAAACACGAGTGACGGAGGGAGGGTGGAATGGAGGAAAAGCCAGAGCTGAACTGAAAGTGTTCTTGGTAGACATGGTCACTTCCCTCCACTCTCCAGGTGCAGGATCATATTATTGTTGGGAGGAAAACAAGGTCCCTCTCATCTGCTCTTTTCTTCCATTATGCTATGTGTTTGTGTGTGTGTATAAGATACAGTATATAAGATATGTAAGAGAAAGAGAAATATCTGCACACATATGCATCCTCCAACTGATCAGAACAAGGGCCATTCTTTGATTTATGTTGTTTTTACCCAATTGATTAAGATGTACAGTCTATATGTATGTTTTTCTTTGTGTGTGTGTGTGTGTGTGTGTGTGTGTGTGTGTGTGTGTGCGTGAATGACTCCCAGAGGGTACATCATGCTCTATGTTTCACACTGTTTCATCCCTCACTGTATATGACTCAAACACTCGTGTTTATGTACCCCCCTCCCATGAAAGAAACAAACACACCCTCATTAAATGCAAACACACTCACATGCGAACACATCCTTGCATATATAGAAGCATACAAGCAGTCGACATAAAGAACACAGAGCCTTAGTGTAGGCTGACATTTTCCTCTCTCTCTGGGTTTGCAAGGTGAGGTTTGACAACGACAGTTACAAACCTCTTTTCTCAGCTAGAATCAAAGGCCACCACGTAAAATTAAATGCTCAAAGCATGAAAAAAGCACATGGACAATCCAAGAGTGTATTTGCACTGCAGTGGAGGGTACTTACGGCATGCTGAATGTTAATTCAACACACACATGTACACACTTATGCTCACACACATCCATGGAATTTTCACCTGTACGAGAGATTAGCGCGTCTGCTTATATCTTACAGATTTGCAAGTGCACAGGCAGCTGCTGTTTTCTGAACTTTATATGAGACAAGGAGAAGTGAAAAAAAAAAAAATATCTACACCCCAGTCTCCACAAACCCACTGGGTATAAGGAACGGGTGGGGGGAGAGTTTGAAGAGACTGTAAAGGTGAACAGGTGAAAGAGAAAAGCAGACGAGTGCAGCTCTGCTTGCCACCTCTCTGCCCTGCGTTACTCCCCCCATCCCTGCATCACCTCGCCTCGGGGGGTTGAACAACTGCTCTTGATGGGGGGGCAAGTGTTCTCTCTGTTCTTTCTCAGTGCCTCTGGGTGTTCTACCGACTCTCACTACCCTGGCGATCTCCTGCCGCCTCACACTCTCAGACTTTTCACACACACGGAAACACAAACACACGTATGAACACACAAGCTCTGTGCAGCATCTGAACCCTCCTCACTCTCTGCTCCTTCTCATCTTCCTATGTGGGGCTCTTTGTAGCCGCTGTGTCTGAGCTTGTTGAGGAGAACAGGGAGAACAAAGTGAGGGAAAAAAAGGATAGAGAAAAGAGGACTGAGGTGGTGGTAGAGGAAAAAGGCAGGGGATGAATGAGAGAGAGAGAGAGAGAGAGAGGGAAGGAGCTAATGTTCACATCGCATTGAGAGCGTCGCCTGTTATTGCTTGTCGACCGACGTTCTGAGAGCGTTTGTGTGCCACAGCTTGATTTGGAGGTTGTCCCCAGCTGCGCATGGAGACAGCAGTACGGAGACGTGGCAGAGACTCTAATTAGACGGGCCTTAGTGTGCTGAACTGAGGGAGAACCCTGGAGCGCGAGCAAAAGCTGCTCAGCCCCCCTACAAACAGAGCGGGAGGAGACCCCCAGCAGTAATTACAACGTTTCACAAACCAAGCAAGACACCTCCAGGAAGTTTTCAATCAGAAAAATCCTCTTCCACTCACTGGGGAGCTGGAGAGGAGTTGCATTTCATTAGCCCTCACCATAGGGTCCTCTTAAAGAAGGGGAATGAAGCTTTGACTGGGGGAGGTCATCCTGTTGCGTCTGCTGTAATGGCATACAATCAACTGTGATTCAGCACTGTTGGCAAAGATACATTTGACGCAGGGAAAAAAGTAACATTGTATTAAGGATTATAAAGATTGTTCCAATACTCAGTACAGTAATGTAGAGGAGATGGATATGAAGCACATTTTTTTTACTCCACACAGGACTGAAGGCATAGGCCATCTTGGTGGACACCTAGAACTCTTCCTTCTGGTTGGCACTGGTCGCCATCAACAGAAACAGCCAAGTTCTGTCCCAAGTTAAGGTGCCAAGGCAATACTAGTAGCCTGGTAGCTGCTGGGCAGTTCTAACTAAATTAACTTGTAAAATGGGTTACACCATGGTAGTGATTAGTAGTTTGTCCAAAATCCCATTGACAAACAAACAAACCAACAAAATAGACTGAAAACATGACCTCCTTGGCAGAAGTGATAATAGTGACAGTGTTCATTATGGAGCCATCTCAAGGCTGGATTACAAAGCTTTGGAGAGATATATGATCTAGTTTCTCCAAAATGGCTACAGCTAGCTCTGACTTCACGAGGACACAAATCTCAACAATCACACCAGTGCTGAGAACACTACAAACTATATAGAACAGAAATTCCATCTTCGCCAGAAACTGAAAACACTGGTTGATTGTTTAAGGGGGTTAAAATGATTGTTGTTTAAATTGGCAGCAACCATTAATGGCCATAGTAATTATGACGGGAGCAAAAAGGAAATCAGGTGATGTGGTGTAAAGTGTGAGGAAGTCTGCAAGGAAGTCTAAGTTGGATGTGTGGGTCAAACAGAGGACTTTGACCCAAGAGACTGCTGTTGCATGAAACCAAAAGTCATTACTGACTTACTTTCACTTACTCATGTTGTTTTGGGAGTTGCTGCCAAATGTCCATTTGGTCTGAAAATATTATACATACTTTGTCAATGGGTGTAAACAGGGACAGTGTGTCTGCATTCAATTAGAGCAGTAACTCCACTCTATTTTATACATCGATAGACATAACATAGCCAACAAAGCAGGATTTCTGGTTCAAGGTCAATTCTGGGTTTTCAAGGTTATGACAGTGATTCAATTCTTACTGTGAGAGGTAGCAGATCCAAATGTATAAAAGCACCACTTTTGTTTGATCTCTGTGACCTATGTCGAATGGGCCTCAGAAAGTCCTGTGGACTGAAAGGTAATGTTCAGTAATAAAGGAAATAGTCTAAATATGGCATATTCTCAAACTGATATTGGACCTTTTATCAGGTGGTTAAAATACATTACTGTATTACTGTAGGTAATTCACTGAGTACCTCAGCCTCACAACCCAAACTTCATAAAAACTCAACTTATCCCTTTAATTAGATCAAGAAAAAATCCATATCTGATCCAAATCTGACATCCATAAATTATAGCTAACAATGTCTGAGATGACAAAATTATTTAACCCAATTTTATTTACTTATAAACAATATTATTTTAACATGGGCTTAAACTGCAGATTGCTAAAACTATATAGGAATGTTTGAAAAAACACCCATGAATTTGAACTTTAATTGTCATCAGAAATATTCAAATTGCAGTGTTAAAATTTCAGTGTAAGTTACTGCCCAGTGTGGTGTAATATCCACAATATATGCAGTGCACACTGTGTCCATATGCACATTTGAGGTAGGATGAGTTTGTGTCACTGCTCTGTGTGGGTAATAATGTGTGAGCATGTGAGTGTTTATGTGTGATAGCAAAGGTGTGAGGCCCCTCTCACCTATCTCAAGCCAGAAGCATGCCAAACACTCACTCACAAACAAACACACACACACACACACACACACATACACACTGCGCTAAGAGTTAAGGAAAACAGATGTGCGAGGAACAACGCTGCATCAATTATCCTACTAACTTCACTCAGTAAATTAGAAAGGGATAATTATGTCGTACTTATTTTTCTACCGTGTCTATCCTTTTCACTTTTTCGTTTTTGGCACGGGTGGTGGCAGTTGTCATGGAGTGCATGTAAAATCATCTGTGCAGGTACAAAATGTCTAATCTATGCCTTTCCTGTTGGGATTAACCAAGGATGCTGTGGTACGGCTGTCACAAAGTATTAGGGAGGCAAAAAGAGGAACAGTAGCAATATGGGACACCTACAACTTTACTGCCAGGCCGAATTCTTATACATATTGATAAAAGTTACAAAATTAATAATAAATACAGCATTGAGATATTTTGAAATGGTGCACTGACAGTTCTTATTGTCAGTGCACCATTTTAAATATCTTGGTATATAAACTGAAATTATGTAGTGCTGTAAAAAGCGCACAAGTAACCCTCTTTTCATATACATTTTTCTGTATATTATTTGCTTACATCTGAAACATGGATTTATATTAGCTTTATCTGCGCTTCTTCACTAAACCCACATGTATTTAGTTTACCGCAGAGATGGTAATTACAGTCACACTAAACAGGCTTGAACCGTATCAAAAATTAATTAATATCAAATTTATTTGGGTTATCCATTGCTAAAACACATGGTTTTTGCATGCTAATGCCACATATTTTGAAGCATTCCTGCAATTCAATTACTTGGGAATATCATTAAAGGCAACAAATTTGCAGTTTAATTTGTGTGGACTATTTAAGTCACTGCAGAGCTACAGAATCCCCTTCCTCTGTAAGTGGATTAATTAATTTGAATCAATAAAGTCTCTTAGTCGGGTTGCACCACTGCCTGAAAAAATAACTCCAAACAAAGCTTTATCAGCTTCAGCGGAGGTCCAAGCCCTTGCTTTTCAGCTCAAGAAGGAAGTTTTGCTGAGACAATTACCAGGCTGATGATTTCCGCCCCATCTTTTGCTCTTTCAGCTTTTTAAATTTCTGCACAATATTAATTTGTTTGTGTGCTTGTTTTTGCAGCATGTTTGTTTTGTGATATTGCTTTTAGATAAGCAAGATCAAGTCTATACACGCAGAGCTCTTTGTATTTACGCTATGATGAACATTCTTTGCTTGTTTAGTATAAATACTAAATATTTTTAGTTAGTTTTATCCGTAACTATACTGAGAAATGTATCACTCCATGTAAATCATCATCCAGATCAAAAATATTCAAGAGATTCTCTTATGATATCAAAAGAGACAATGACTATGGTTTTAAGGTCAGTTTTAATTACACAGTTACATAGTTACACATGTATAATTTAATTTCTCAGAATGTTTGACTGCACACTTCCTGTTATTATTATTTCCCATAATGATCCAGTGGTGGTCAGCGCAGGGTATGCACAGATTTATTTCTTATCAACCACACAGTTTTGAGTCAGCTCTGAGTACACAAGAATGACTGCTGTGTACCTGCGCTCCAAAAGCTTATCATATAGAGACAACATGCGCACAGAAGCACACAAAAAGTATAATTTTAGCAGTCATCAAAGAATATTTATTTTGCATTCAACAGCAGTATGTCCTATTAGTCCTATTTTCAGATTCACTGTCAAAAGAATTTGTGGTTGATGATGCTAGTTTTACTAAACATAACCATATAGAAGCCTATTACAAGATTTCCTCTTTTGAAATACATGTCAGTGAGCGTTTTACATATATATTCAGTATCAACAAAATTTCCTCATTATGTTAATAGAAACCATAATTTGGTTGGCACTACATTTCTCTTAAAACACATTTCCCGTTGCACATTAGTTGTATATTTTCATAATTTCTAAGGGATGTGTTTGACACATTACAGCAGAATTGCAGACGCAAGTTTACCTTATCATGTGGACAGTAACGTACTGCAGGAATGTAAGTGGCTCGTTTTGAGCACCTTCAAACAGTGACTTATCCTGAAACTTCACTGAAGCAAGGTGAAAATCCACTACCCAAGCACAAAACCGTGTGTTTGCAGATTGCAAAAATTCATCAGTTCTGTTAGCCAACCAAATGCTACACTTCCATTGGGTTGCAAACCTACCATCTCACCTCTTCTCACAAGCTAAACCCTCAGCCTTAAACGGCCACAGCAAACAAACAACTCAAAAACGTATTTAAAAAGGTTGGCATTTCTCTTATCAAAATGTGACAGAAGGAGACAAAAGTTACTGTATGTTCAAAAAATCTGGTCACATTACTGAAACATTAAACTTTTTGACTGGATAGGAAATAGAACATTATTTTGCCACTGAGTTGAATCGCAAGTCAAGCTTAAGCCTAATATATGGATAAAAAACACTCACCCCTTGACAGGTTTTGTGCTAAACAGCAGGAAACCGAGTTGCTCGATGAGTCACTGACTACCCTGCAATGTAAAATTCATGTAAAGAACAATATTCAGCCTCCACATGTCAGTGTTAAACATTGGTTTTGCTGTTTTAGTGTCATTTTACATTATTGGAAAAGCATAAAAGTGCCTTGCTACGCCTGAACACATAAAACAGCTCCAATGGATTACTTCACATTTCTGTGCGCTCATGTTCATGGTGCATTTGATTCCCACTTTCAATTAAGGATTTAGAACAGCTGTCTTTAAACATAAAGATTATATTGTGTGATTTGTGTCTACTTTTTCTCCCGATTTCTAAGAGGAAACCCAGTTTAGTTTTGATAGTCGCAGGAGAGCGAGTCTGAAAATAGTGATGACAGATGACTCGTATTCACTGCCAGTCAGAAGGTGTTTTGAACAGAATGTTCATCAGTGCACCGACTCTGTGTATTGTCTGAATAGACACGTAATAGTTAATAATAGTTACTGTATATTAGTATATATGTATATGTATATACTGTATATATACACACACAATGTATATAATACGCACACGCACAGCGTATATGTATTAGTAACGACACTGTCTGGTTTTCTCTCTCTCACTCTCACTCCTTCCTTCAGCCGTGGTGAGGAATCTGATGCAGAGGTGTTGCATTTCTGTTTGTGTAAGTGTCTGTCAGTAGTCCAGTTGGGAAAACCTAAACAGCCACACTTGTCCTCAAACAGAAGGCTGTTCAACACGGAAGGCCTGGGACAGGAAACATTATTTATCTGATAACCCGATCCGGCATGTGTACAGGATCAGAGTACAGGAGTATGTGGAGGAAAAAAAAAGGAGAAGAAGAAGTTTTGATGAGGATGGGATCAATGAAGCAATAGGCTTGGTGCAAAATGGCTCCAGGCAGTGTTTGTCTTGCTCTGTCTGTCTTTCGTAGGTTGTAGATGCATTTTATGTAGCTGTTGAAAATACGTATTCTTAACAAATTACTATTTCCATTTCTTCATTCCTCTTCTGCCTTTTATTTTGAGCCAAAGGTAAAGATATTCTCTCTTGTTTTGTTTAATGGCCAAAATTTAATTTAATTGGCCAAATTATACTTATCTCTCAGCAATAATCAAACGGCCCAAGAGAAATGAAGAGTGACGCTAAATATAACAAAAAGTAACGGTTTGAACTCCTCTAAACAGATGGTTACAAAAGAACGGCTGTTTTCTAATGGGCAGACCACACGTTTGTCTTTATAAATTGACACATCTGTGTTGTAAAGTTGTAGCCAACTCTGCTCCAAAGGAGGGACATGAAACACATAAGAATATCAGTGGATGTCCTCCACATTCAGAAGGCTACACAGACCCCACTGAATAGAAGAAAAAAACATGTTTACGAGGAGCAGATATTAAGCTTAAGTCATAATTGCTGGAGTCACAGCTTCTCTCTGATGTTTACTATAGAGGGCACATCAGACAAACAGCGAGCATCATGAAAAAGAACACCTTGTCTTAAAAGTCGATTAATTGCATGAAATAAATAATCAAATTGCATGTCATGAAAAAAATGCAATTCCTTAGATTTTTTGTTTATCACAAATATGCATTTCACATAAAGTCTTGCTTTTTCCACTGGAGTGAATCCTTTTGTATATTTCTCCATTTGCAGTGTTAGAGCAGATGAATGCGTCTTGATGTGCCGGCATTGGCTCCGACTCACTCAGAGAGCTGATGGATTGGATCAGGTATTTGAGTCAAAACCAAGGACACATGTTCCATTTTAATAGATCTCTTGGATCTGTTCTAATGAGTCTGAAACTATAAGCCAAACCTGTTTGATTTGCCAGCAGAGCTGAAACCTCACATTTGATCCTCACAAAGCTGCATTAACTAATCTGTGTATGTGTGTGTGTGTGTGTGTGTGTTTGACTAATGTTTGAAAATTATTAATTGCTTATTTCTATACCTGGAGACCATTTAAAATATTACTTACATTGTTAGCGCCAGGCAATCACACTGATTACCTTTTCTTTTCTCCAAACGGAGCTTCTGAACAATTACCCTTTTGCAGGTAAAGACTCAATCATAAGTGACTCGTGTGTGTTCTTCCTCTTTCTCGTAAATACATAATAATTACACAAAGGACCCGGGGAAACTGTATATGAAAATGTAAGTAAGACTGAATGTCAGAAAATATGTCTATGAAGTATCTATGTCTTGCAGTACAGTTTTTAATCACTTATCAGTTCCAGAAACAAAAACAGAAACAGAGAGAGAGCACAAGTGCCCTGCATCATTCCCTGTCCTTTCACTGTGGGCTCTTTTTTAAGTTAGGAGAGTGGTGGCCAGTTGGGCACTTTAACCTAAAACACCGTAATGGCTGACAACTCAGGGTTATACTGGCACTCCACATCCATCTACTCAGAACAGCACTACCAGAAACTAAGCTCAACCAAGAGCTGCCCTTTCAAAATGCTTTTACTCCTTAGTGGCTCGACACTAAGGTACTAAGTTTTAGACTTGTGAAATGACAGAAAATCAATACTGAGTAGATTTAGAGGTACTGCGAGCACAGGTAATCACTCTGTCGTACTTAGGCTGAAATAACTAGTCATCCTGTGTAATACTTTAAGTTACACCGAGTAAGAAATTAACATTTTCTGTTCTGTCATTTCTTCCGCAAATTGATAACATGATAACATTTTTCATCCTGAACCTTGTTCCTCTAGAAAGCTTGTATTTCTGCCCTGCTTTTTTGGTACAAATACATTGTTATCAACATACTGAAAACCACCAGTAGCACTTCAGGTAGTGATAGTGAAAATCCAGCCTGGATGTGACCATAATCCACCAGCAGTGCCAGGGCATATGGAAGATCCAGAGACATGCCTCTCCATCTTGGTGGATCCATCTGTCAGCCTTTGGCGGCGCTTTGCTGCTTTCTGTGGCACATTTGACAGCCCCCTCGCCTCGGCTAGATTAGAAAATTATACAAATGTGAGGGTGGAAAGGTGTAATTGAAGATGGCAAAAGGGCTGATTGGGAGACATTTAAATGATTATTCTCCAGTGTTCAACATGGAGGGCGTGTGGCACAGGCCATCGAGAGAAACGCTTTGAAATGATTACTGCTCCTGACAGGTGGATGACAAGCCTCGCTCTTTCTTTCTTTCTTTCTGTGAACCTATATGCATACAGTGTCAGTGTGTGTGTGTATGTATGCTCACAGTGTATGGGTTTGTATAAACCTTTATGTGTGTCTTTGCCTGTGCACGTTTATCAGGATGTGTGAAAGTGCGCGTGATGAATCTGGCAGGCGTGCGTCTAAGCCCTGCGGAGTCCTTTACTCAGAGCCGCCGCAAAGCAGCCCTGCCACCATGACAGCATCTAATGGAAGAAACAAGACACCTTTTAACGAAGACGCTAATTTAAGAAATATCACACTGAGCTCTGAAATATAAATCAAAAATATAAATATAAATCCGATGAAGATGCAGCAGTGGAGGGGGAGACATGGCCTGACACAAGGATGTCCCACCTTATTAAGTTGTATTCAGTAGATTGTATCTAACAATGCCCTTCAATTAAACAATTTTCCTTTCAAATTCTTACTTACTTAATACAAATGTAGAGCTCCTATGTATATTCATACTGTACAGTCATAATGAATTTAAGAATATCTCTAGCAGCATGTGGGCAAAAGAAATAATTTTGTAATCTTGAACAATTAAGTTCAGTGAAGGTTTTGCTTGTGTCTGTGTGCACAGGCAAAAGGTTTTTAGGAGAAATTCAGAAAATCAGGATATATTTTATTTTTATATTGTACATAAAGCTAATACAGTCAGAATTCATTTTTTGCTGTCATTTCTATAGGTGGGGTTATTTTGTACAGAACATCTGAACAATGACTTTCTTGAAATTCTGTATTTTTTTTTTTTTAACCAAGTTACGACTTCCACTGCATTGCATGCGTGGCACTCATACAGAATATGCCACAATGAAACAACTGACATATCACTTTTTCCCCTGACATAGTCAGAGTTTTCTATCTATGTGGTCTGAGTCAGAGTTGTGTTCTGTCATGTTAAATGCAGTTGACAGAAGAGCCAGGCAACACCCTAAACCTCTGGCCTGAGACTTTGTTTTCCCTGGGACCAAAGTACTGTACTCCCTTAGGCTTTGGTCTGCTGTGCAGGCTGTGGCTGTTTCACTGTACGCTCTCATGTCATACATTTAATTTTACACTCGTTTGTCATCATAATTTCAAAGAGTGTAGCAACGTATGGATAGACTCAGTCTCCATATATATTTTATTCAGTTATCACTGCACTCACAGTACAAATATTGACCGTAGCTGCTTGAAATTTACATTACTAGGAATGCTGCAAGGTGAATGCAAGAATAGAAACTTTATCATGTCTCATATTATTTCTCATTACTATTGAAGATGTATCACTGGAAATTAGATGTGTAAATTATTGGTAAAATTCTGATCTTGTCACTCCATTCAGTTCTGTTGAAAGAAGCACCCACAAAACCAAACCTAAACCGGACATAACAGTCACACATTTCCGTATATCAGGTCACATTAACAAGGTCAGGTCAAAATTTCAACAATTCATTTCAGCCTGAGGTTCAGAATTTTTAAAACATTTTAACCCAAGTTTGAACTAGCTCCAAAGGGCCTTGGGTGAACTGAAACCTTTCTCATCCACTTTATAAAATGCAAGTTGAAGCAAAGTCACAAAGATCTTCGGAATTTGAGCTGCTAGATTTGCTAATGAAAGCGCTGATATATCCAAATGAGCTAGACCTTAGCTGTTGATGGTGACAAATTAATATGGTGTTGGCAGTTTACTAACTGAACCCGTACTTAAGAGAAACTGAAAGTGAGCTATCAATGTGATATATAACAACACGGAAATAACAGGCTGGAATATTTGGCAGACCCGAATTTTCTACCAGGTATGTAATAAGAAGAAATAAAAAGAGCAAATGATTTCCCCTAAGAGTACGCCAATAATCCACCAAGTGGGATGATGTGATCCTATAGACATCGCAATGGTTTCACTTCTCCTCACTACAGACACATAGAAATGTCCATTACATTTATTTTTTTTCACAATTGCTTCCATGAAATTATACTCCATTTCCCGAAAATGTAAAAATACATAAACTAAAATGGGTTTTGCATGTTTTTGTCAGCATATGTAGACATAGGATGTTTTGCTCTTAGTGTCTGCCAGTAATTGTCAAAACAACCATAATCTCTCATTACATGTGAGTGTCCTTTCAACATAACGTGCAAAAATCTTGATTCATTTAAGAGAAAGAGATTTTCCATATATTTTAGGATTCTTCATGTGGTCACCCAAGAGGTTCACCATATGGACCAATAGTAATCATGCCTTGACATGAAAGCACTGGGCGGACATAAGAGCAATATGATGTTAATGGTACACATACTGTATGCACTAATGCACAGTCCACTAAGTAAATATACTGTTAATGACTTCTCAAACAGTACTGCATTGTCGTATTTAGGCTTCAGTAGCCTACAGCCGATGTTTACAAAGAAATTGAATAAGCTGTTTTACAAAGATGCTCTACAAAGTGAAATGCACTGACGTGACAAACATGTATGGTTATGATGTGTAGGGCTCTGATTCAACAAGCTAAGGATCAACTCCTTGTGTACTGATGCTAAATATAGCCCTACTTTGAAAAATACACTAATAGACAATCGCTTGGCATGCTTTCAAAGGAAGTCAGGAGCATATACTGAGCTAATGTAAAATTATTGAACATGGTACAATGTGTTGTTAAGTTGGGTGCAAATGACATCATGAGTTCATCACTGCCTCACTCCCTATTGGCTTCTGCATCAAAACATCTGCCATGGAGGTTTACTCAGGGGTGAAAACACTCAAAGAGCAATAATAGGAGAAAATGAGCATTGAGATTTAATTGAATGATGTGGTCGCACTGTATCCAACGTCAATGATTAAAACTTAAAGCGTGAATATTAATCAAGTGCTCATTTATGATATTATGAGTTTGAGTCCGATCTACTTTTGACAGCATATGAAATGTGGCTAATCGAGAAGTCATCCTATTTTTGCCCCTTTCTAACTCTTTTTGCTAATATCTTTGACGTTTTCCCCACACTGCAGATATGTGGCTGATGTTTCAATTGGACCGCCCGTCACTTTAAAGATGGTGCCTTAGGCCATAGTTTGAATCACACTACGGTAAGAAGTGGGAGAGGAGAGGATGGGGCTTTTTTCTGCCACTCAGTCCTTATACAAGCACATATTACATTATTTTATTTCATTGTACTCTCCACCGCAAACATAACAATGCAGCAGTATATCACCAGTTTTCACTTAATTTCAAAATATGCACAGTGTGTACGATTTCTGTATATTTGAATTCATGCACATTGACCTGATTTCTGTATACTCCTGTACATACGCCTGATAGTAGTCACAGGACTCGCATGTATTTCCTGTACAACTGTCCTTTAGGAAAAATGTCAGAGTGGACTTACAGAAGGAACAGTGTGGGATAAAGAGTTAGCCATGGCACCAGTCATAATCCACCCTTCAAAAGAGCCAGATGGGGAGGGTAAGGTTTCAGTCAAAATATTGTTTTTGGATTGAGGTGTGTACTCGTGCTTTCACTCTCGCACTCTCTCAATCTCTCTGTGTCCTTGTCTCTCTCAATCTTTTTCTCTTGTACTCTCCAGCTCTCTTTCAAACCCTCCTCCTGCAGTGTTTTATCAGATCCTGTCACAGGGGGCCTCATATAAAACCAACAGAGCTCATCAGGATCGAGCTTCAGAGGACCGGTTCGGTCAACCCTTGTTAATCTACTGCGGTCCGGGTTGGGTTAAGGCCTTGCCTGGTATTTATCAAGCGTATCAGATTTTGAGTGCTGATTTTAAAGTCAGCACCTCAAATCCTTTTCATTGAGAGTGATTTTTGATGAAAACGATGGTTAAAGGGACCTGAGCAGCGGTCCTAAATCAGCAGTCTTACCCTGAGACGCTTGATAAACATACAGCCCCTGGGTTTCTGTCTGGGCTGGTGGGGCTGTGGGGCAGAAAGGTATGTGCTTAGTGGTGATTGTGTGCAGCGGCCTCCCCTCATTCTCCGAGGCCGAACACACACAGAGCGACCTTGTGTGGAGCAGAGGGCTGGGCAGACAAGCTGAAGTCAGCTCACGCCATACAGTGCACTGTTGGCAAAAAATGAAATGATCCTTCTGAACACTCCAAAAATCGCCACGGTATTCTGCATTATTATCATTTAAAAAGAAATTTAGAAAATGAACATACACGTGTATGTATTCTTACAAGCGATTCTCATAATCATCAGCTCCCAGGCAGTCTGTAGGGTTGCCCCAGACTACTGTAGAGTTGTTAGAAAAGTGCTCATAAATCCACCCGAAGTTACATAAACCTGTCAGTGGGTTCATTACAATAATTACTTTAATTTTCTGTTGATGATTTAATGATAAAGCAACAGAAACATAGAGAGAAAATAAAACAGCGAAAGGAGTTTTCAGAGGAGACGCCATGCCATGTTTCCTGTTGAGCGCCTGTCACCTCTCAACTGACAGAGCACTTTGTGTTTCACCACTGGCATAGCCCACAGTGGTATGAGCCACAGCACGGACACACAGCTTCACCCTCAGTGACACACGCTAACATGCACAAAAACACAAATATATACGTGTGCATCCATACTTACATGATCACATACATAAGTACAAAACAGAGTAAATGTGGACTGGCTGGTCCTTGTTTGATTAGGACAGGATGTTCTCTTCAAGTTTACTGACTGTATTGCAGACTTGCTGGTTCTTGTGGTCGACAGCGTGCCACAGACTGCCATGCAGCTGTCCATTTTTCTTGACCCTGCCACACTCATAAAGACAGCGGGGCTTTAGTCCTCTGTCAGCTCACTTACTACCTCCAAAGTCCCATTAAAAGGGAGACACAGCTAAAATGCCCTCTCACCAGACCCTTACTGGCAGGGCAGTGTATTCAGAGAAAGTCCTCAGCCAAAATACACAAGCCAATAAATGAAAGCAACACAATGTGCCAGTAGCTGTGTATTGTTTGGACTCTGGCATTAAAAGTTGTGTGTACAGTGTAGATCATGTCATCGGATTAAAGTTACTTTGGTCATGACACCGAATCCCTCTCTCATCTAGGGCTGTCATAATTAAATGAACTCCCATCAACACCAATCATCACCACCCAAAAACATCACTGAATTCCTGTCCATGAGGTCATAACAAATAGCAGACTGTGCAGACACTGATCATCCAAATGTTTAGGGGTGCAGGTAGTCATGGTGACAGAAATAAACAGATTAGTTGATTATCTGTGCCCAGAAACATGTAAACAATACAACCTGATCAATACAAAATATATTTCACTGTCAGAGGAGTGTGAGTACCCATCATCATGGGAACACCACTGTTTTATCTCCCCTCACAGTGGATTTCCTCTTTTGGTTGTATTCTGGGAAAATACCAATCTATATTCTACTCATCTTTCCTTAATGTCATCAGTCTCCACATTAGCAAATTGGCTGATTTAAGAGGGATATATAAAACACTAATTTGGGTGTATCATCCAGCGTCATTACCTACATTAGATTTTGGCATCAGGTATAAGACCCTGACTGGAAAATACTTAATAAAAATACAATTACCCCTGTGCCACCCCCACAAAACTCGACTAATGTGAAAACAGTCACAGAGGATATTACGATTTAAGCTTGTTGATACTTACATTCTACTGAATGTATCATTTAGAAGGAGAAATGGCTTACAGTTAGGATGCCAGCAGCTTAGGGAAACTGCAAACTTGGATGGAGATGCATGATTTTTATCAGGTATTAATGAAAAAACAACATTTCCTGAGCATTGAAGGTCTATGAAAAAACAAGACTGCAGACGGATTTTAGTCATAGATATACTCAGTTAAATGAGTTTATAATTACCAAATTATAGGTGTATACCATTGCACCTGGTATTTTGACATTTGACGAGATGGTATCAATGCCAGCTAATCTCTTCCATTGGATAATTTATTTATGATTCACATAGATTACGCAGATGCTGGGTTATGAAAGAGCTAACAGTATTTGCTACAGCAAAGTTTATTTAATATGTTCTGCAGCTGTGATATCCTAGGTCATCGAATTAAAGAAATAATAACGTTTCAAATGAGCTCTTCCCCTCTTTGGGATCATCCATAATAGAAGTCTAAAGCTCTGGCCCATTTAATATAGCACAATATATTTTTGTCAGATGTTTACAGAAAGATTAAGGAAACACATTGAAAGTCTCTGCATTTATCTCCACCAGAAACAGCTTTGTTTCAAAAGAACACGACTAATGAGAAGAATATTGTCTGTAGCCTGCAGTTTCGAGTTGTGGATGTGTGAAGGGGGAAGAAGGGGGGGAAGGGAGTCTTATTTTTGCCACTGTGAAGATGGCAACATTCATGGCGGGGGCAGTAATCCAGGGCATATATGCCAGGATTTACAAAGGTCGGTGGGGGGGGGCTAGACTGGGTTGTTGTGGGGGCACTCACTGATCCCTCAAAGGCTAAATTTACCCAGGAGTGATGGGAACAGGTGGATTCAGCTGGGACAGAGGGTTGGTGGTGTTAGTGGCGGTGATGGGTTGGGTTGGGTTGGGTTGTGAGGGTGGTGGGGGGGTTGTTTGGAAAGAACCGGACCTTGTTTCAGTTCAGACAGAGATCGGGGGGCAAACACACAACCCAAATCAGGGGTTTCTATTCAAAGCCAGCTGGTCTGGCTTTATCACATGCAGGACATTTATTTTAGGCAATTTGTTGTTATTTTTTGTTTTGTTTTTTTTTTTCAACTATTCCCTTTGTTTTTCTTTCCTTTTTTACATTTTTGAACTGTTTAAACTGAGCTGGGCCTTAGCTGGTAGCGCAGGGTGTAACTTCCTGGGGAAGCAGGGAAACGGCACGGGTGAGTTTTCGCGGTACACAGATTCCCTTTTTCTCTTTCCTCTGGTTCTCATTCTGTCAGTGGAAAACCTGTCTCTGTCAGGATTTCAAGCCATACTCTGCACAGTGGGTCATGACATGTTTAACAGATTAAGCTGTAATTTTGATATTTGAGCTGCTCAATTTGAACTGCGCTGAAATTTATTTTGAAGTGCTCTTGCCTAATTGTTTCATTATAGCCTTGCTGGATTTATGAATGATTTCTTTGTCATGTAGTCCAACACAGAAATGACTATACCGGTATGAACACGGCCAAAAGATACACTTAATTGGTGTTTACTTTGAGCTTTTCCTGCTCGTGACAAAGTGGAAAGACACCAGAAAAGCTCTAAAACTGCTGAAGGAGGACTCAGGACCCAGCTGTTGCCAATCACCTCTGTGGACCACTTGCGGAATAGCAGATTGAGGTTCCTGGAACTCTGCGTGTTTAAGTTTTACGTCTGTATTTTTATTTGTCTAAGGCAAGACAAATGGTTGAAGTCACTAAAGTGGAACTTTATATTGTGTAGTTTCTCTGTTTCTAATTCTTCACAGTCAGTTTAGGTTACGGGTACTTTTAAGGGTAATTGCTTAGAACATCTCATTGCACAATCTGGAATTATCAGTGAGGGAAAGAGCATGGCCTTAATGTGCTGTTTGCTTGAGAAATGACTCATTCCCTCGAGGTAGCTACCTAAGTGGTAAACATACATTTCAGTAGCAATGTGTGTCACACAGTTTGGTGTTTAAGTAAGACATATTGGGCAAACTTTTGAAAGGAAGGAGAAACTTTTGTTGTATTAAATGAACAAAGAAAGGTTTTTCCTATCCAAATGGCTTTGCAGGAGACTTAAAAATGGTCTCTAGTTGGGCACTTGTCCCAAAGCAAAGAAATGGAATTTCATACTAAAGAAAGGCTTTGTTTGATTGTAATGAGTGGTGAATGAATGTTGGACATTTTCCTTAAATATCTGATTTAACTGTAGCATTAGGATAACATAATAGGGGAAGTAATATTATTCCTGAATTTGATATCCTCCTGTAGTGTGTATCTAGCACCTCATATCTTTATTGTACAACGACAATCAAAACACTTTTCAGAGCAGAGCTTGAAATAAATTCTAACAAACTAAAACAGAGGAAATGAACCGATTTTTATAAATGTGTATAGAGAGCTACATAGAGAGATGTAACTAGAAACTAGACATGCACTCACGTCCCTTATTTCATACGTGCGACAGCTACTATCCTCTTGGTATTAGCATAAAGGCAAAACCTGGCAAACTTTGACCCATGTTTACAGGAACTGTTCAGTCCTCATTTATTAGCTTTTCTGCCTCTGAATTCCATGGCTTTGATGGTCAGCAGAGTTGAGGAAGTGCGTTGTTTTCTTTCTCTGTAGGGTGGCGAGCGCTCTTACGCAGTTGCTTCTCTGCCTTTGAAACTCTCCCCGTCCTGTCATTTCACCTTCACACTCTGCCATTAGTTTCATTGTTACTCTTCTTTTATATTTTGTTTATATAAGTTAAGATAGGACATGTAAGATAAGATAATCTTTTATTAGTGTAATGTCAGTCATGACACAAAAGTTGCAATTTGCTGAAATGTATCAAAGAGTTACCGCTTTTTCAGTTTTTACAGAAGTGTAATTTAATGGTAGGTATGCTGTTTGAGATGTTTTTCGTGTAAATTAATAGAAAAGTGAGGATACAGCAGAGAAGTAATTTGCTACAGCGTTATTTAGTTTCCATGGTTATTTGGTGGGCACTACTGATCCCGATGCTTTTGAGTAAACTAAGACATCTAGTGTAGAAAGTGCATTTTATTTTTCAAACAAATTGCCACTGAACCAAAACCTACTACACATAAGGAAATAGTTTCATTTGCGATGGCTTGGAACATACAGTTCATGTATCTTTGTTCCACTATAATAACTTATACTAAGAACAAAGTATTTTGCCATTATTTTTCCTTTTCATTCACTGCTATCGTTTTTATTATTTAACTTGGGAAGATTTCCAGCAGCGGTCCAGCCTCCTGCATGAAAACTCTCTTTCCATTTACCCCCCTGAGCACCGTCGAGGCCAGAAAACAGTATGACGCTCCGCCGTCCCTATACAAAAGCTTGTGCGCCAGGGCCGCCTAAATCTACAAAACATGAGTGCTGGCGCGAGGCAGCTCCTTTGATCTGCGACTAATCTCAGTTGCCTGCCTCCCCTCTGATCATGTCTGAATAAGAATGAGTCGGGGTGATCCTGGAGGCACAAAGAGCTTTCGACGCCGCCGTTCGTCTGCAGAGCTCCACCATGTAACATGGGCCTACGCCAATGGTCGCTAGGCCTCGCTATCACACATGAGAGCTGAGGAGCCCTCATTTAGGCACACATTATATTCTGCTCCACTTGCTTTTCTTCACAGTGAGATGCTATCAGCTGCTTGTTGAGAGTGTGGGAGAAGTTGCATAGCCATGCTGAGTGATCTTTAATTGTCAAGGGAGTTGGCTGAGGTCAACAGCTGCGGGAGGGACTTCTGCTGTGAAATGGTTACTATGAGAATTGAAAACAGTGATGACTGTACGCTTTCATGCTATAGCTGAATGTAATATGGTCAGACAAACACATTGTCAGTAAAATAATAATCAAGAGTACAATAATAAAATATCAGTATTGGTAAAATGATAAAATGACCCTCTAAACAGATTTTTAAGTTTTAAACTCTGAGATCTAAGGTATACTTTAGTCTTTTATAGCTTGAAATTCCTTTTCCCCATACATTCACAGAGAAAGGAAAGGAAAGGAAAGGAAAGGAAAGTGACATATCTTGTCATTGGAGGGAACTCACTCCAATGAAATTTGTTCTCTGCATTTAACCCACCCAAGTGACGTGCACACACACACAGCAAACCCGGGGCAGTGGGCAACCGCGTGCAGCGCCCGGGGAGCAGTGGGGGTTAGGTACCTTGCTCAAGGGTACCTCAGCCATGGACACCGGGACGGGGAATCGAACCAGCGATCCACCGGTTACGGGTCCGACACCCTAACCGCTGATCCACGACTGCCCCAGAGAAGGAAGCCTCTTAAAGTTTCAGTTACAGTATTTATGATATGATTCATTTTGTCTAATGATTTTTTTCCAACAGCATATAGAAAATGACTTAAAAGTAAAGGGGCCTATGAATTCTCCAAGCTAAACAACTAAATATATTGCCATTATGACACCAAAATAAGCCACATTTTTTGATGTGGTTCCAGGAACCGTTTTTTGAACTGCACCCACTATGGCACTATACTGTATATTCTACACAATGTATTCTATACTACAAGGTTGAAGAATAGAATAGAATGCAAGCTGTGGTCCATTAATGCTACTAACAAAACAAAAAGTATATAAATGGATAAATAAAAAGTCATGAAAATAAGCTATTTTTAGGTTGCAGTATGGAGTGTGAATTGAGGAGTTTCACAGCCTGAGGAAAGAAGCTGCTCCATAGTTTGTTGGTATGGTAGCAGATACTTCTATATTGCTTGCCAGATGACAGCAGGCGGAACAGGCTGTGGCCCGAATGGGTACTATCATCGGTACTAATGATGTTCTGGGCAGTTTTAGTCATGTGCTGCAGAGCTCTCCTGTCCTGGACTGAAAACATCCCATGCCAAAGTTTGTAATGTTGCACCTTTGTAAAAGTTAACAAGAACGTGCCACAGCAATTTTAGCATTTTATACGTTTCCTTAATTGTTTCTTAGTTGTTTCTGAGCTTTTTTTTTTTTAAACCTGGGTGGAGGTGTATCGCCAAATATTGTTCAACTGGTCCACCTGAGCTCCAATCATGTAGACTAATGTAGAATATGCCTTTGCCTCATTTTTTCCCTAAAATCAACAACTGGCTCCTTGGTTTTGTTGACACTGGGCTGTAAATTGTTCTCTGTGGACCACCCTTCAAGACTGCTGATTCCCTGCCAGTACAAATACGCATTTTTGTTTAAAACCTGGCTGATGACGAAGAAGTTGGCCACAAATTTCACAACAGAGTTCTCTCCATGAGATTGCAGTCATTGGTGTACAGTGTGAACAAGCGACGGCTGAGCACACAGCCCTGGGGGGCTACAGTATCAACCATGAGAGTGGAGGAGGAGTGGCCACCAATCCGAACTGCCTGGGGTCTGTTTGTGAGCAAGTCCAATATCCAAATGCAGAGTGTGGTACTCAAGCCTAGAGTGCCAAGTTTCCCAATCAGTTTGATGGGGTTGTGTTGAATGCTGAGCTGAAATCAACAAATAGCACACTGATGTAGGTGCTGTTATTTTTAAGGTGTGTGAAGACTGAGTGGAGGTCAGAGATGGAAAGAGCACTAGAATATTACATTCTGTCGTTCTGTCGTATAATATTATACATCATTCTGTGAGCCTGGTGCACTCTGAAGGCCTCGGGAATTTGGAAATGGCATTACCTGTTGATCTGTTGGTTCTGAATGCAAACTGGTCCAGGTTGGCTGGGATCTTGTCTATTTATACTCTCTGGAACCAGTCTCTCAAAGCAGAAGCATCAGAATGGGGGTGAGTGCCACAAGGTGGTAGTTGTTTGACAGACTATTTAAGTAGTTGAGGCTGCCTCTAAAGAGAAAAGCCTATAAAGCCTATAGGTACTTCTCATGTCTACTGTGGCAACACATTCTAATCTCAGGTCATCATCCCATAATCACCAGACACCGATGCTCTGTCAACACCCCTTGCATCTCATCCAGATGCACAAGGTGCCTTTTTGGATCTGTGGACAGCGTGCAAAGCTTTCCTGCCACAAGGCATTTCTAATACGTCCTTAACATGAAACGGCATATTAATTAAGTTTATCACTATGTTGTTAGGTTTTAAAAAGAAAACAAACAAAAGCTTGTGATTTTGGGGATCATCTGCCACATATCCGTGGTGTTGCTGGTACTGAGGTCTCAAGTCTCTGCTGTTGTCTTCCCCTTCCCTCCTTGATGAAGGGTTTCAGTCTTGCTCTGGCAGTGTTTTATATTTCCTTATCAGCCAACAGAAAGGCAGCTTTTCTTGGCTCTGGATAGAATCCTAACCCTGTCAGTTCATCTAGGCTCTGCAGCTGGGAGTGACTTTACTGTCGCTGCGATCACCACATCATCAACAAATTTGCGGATGTATGATATCATCATAAAATCTATATACGTCAAATCTGATGTTGTTATCAATAAAAACAGTCATGTAGAACTGTTGCAGTTTTGTCTGCCCAAATTTAAACAGTTTTTACTTCATCAGCTAGGAGCAAGGAGGCAGGAAAAACAGAGAAATGTGATCTGGTAGACCAAAATGAGGATGTGTGAGGGCTTTATAGCAGCCAGGAATGTGGTTATGGTCCTGGCTATTACTTTCTCTGGTGGGGGTGTGAATATGCTGACAAAATTTAGATAACAGCTTTGTTTATGTTTTGTCTTGTGACTACTGGTGACCTCATACACTTCCTGTAGTGCAGTTTTTGCACATCTGCATGCCCAGGGTCATAGCAATGGTGGCCACAAATAAGAGCATTAATTTACACAGCCACAAGGGGTTCTTGTCAGGTAAATTTAAACATGGGATTACTGTAGATCCCTCTTGTCATTTTTCTGGTGAGGATTAAGTTCAAATTTGAAATTCTCATTTCAAATCATTTTATCTTTATTCTATCATTCTTGTGATGTTTCAGACACAGCTTTTGCGCCACTTTAGGAAACATTGGTACGTACCCCTTGGACTGAATCAAAAAAAAAAAAAAGAAAGAAAAGAAAACGAAAAGAAAGGAACACTGGCATCTCCTCTTTATGGGTACAATTAGAGAAAGGGCAGTCAGAACAATGAACTAACTGTGCCTGTGCTGGAGCAGTTCATAGGGAATTACTTTCCAACCATTCTAAAGGAGGAAAAATCATTAGCAGAAAGTGAGTTTCTTTTTTTCCCCCCCTCACATGAAGCAATCTAGTGGAGACAAAGAGAACTTTGAACCCTTGAGAACTTTGAACCCTAGCAACTACAGCAGCTACAGCAGAAGACACAGGAAGAGGGCAGAAAGAAGTGCTAGTGTCAGGGATTATGTTTTAAAAAAAATGAGATAAACTAAAATAATAATAATAATTTTTGTAGTAAGATAATGATAACTGATTTTTTTTCTGTTCAAATAAAAAAAAACTTTGCTTAAACATTTAGAGCTAAATGAAAATATTATTAACATTAATATGTAGGGTTAAAATATACAACAGTGTTTTTTGGGGGACCTCCAGTTAACCCAGTTTACGCTGAGAAGGATGCAGAGCTCCCCTGCAGGCAGTACATTTAATTACACATCAGCGCCTGAGTGCACCTCTGTTGGCAAAATGTGTTTCATATGTAGCAGGTGGAGAACTGATGGCACCTACCACCTAAACATTTAGGACAGACATGACTTTAAAGCATTTTGATTGTGCAATCAATAAGCAGTCTTGGCAGTTTCATGAAGTTAATTAATCTGCAGATCTCAGGCCTGAATAATCAAATAATATATGTAGTCAACAGCTGCTCTTTGGATTCTAAATATCCTACTGTTATTTATTTATTACCATTCATTAACTTCAAGATGTGACATGGTCTGGTCTTTGAATTATATTTGATCCATAATGCCGATTTAAAAGTTTAATAAGTGACAGACTCTCATTTAGATTAGTTAGTGTGTGTGAGTGTGTATCTGTGCGTGCATATGTGTCTACATGCACACATACGCATGACAGGACAATAAAATGAAAAAGCAACAGGTCTGATCAACAGCTCCCCAGCGGCTCTGCGTCTCAGCCAATCAGCACAGTCACAGGACCACGGCGCTTTTCCTATGATGTAACTGGAGCATCAGGCAGAACAAAAGGAGAGCTTGTTGTTCAGCTTGTGCCTCATCCATAATGCATAAAAGGTGTACAGACAGAAAACTGTTGGTTAAACACGACACATGCAAATCACCAGCGCTGCCTCTCATTTGACACTGCTCAGTAAGGGGTCGTTATGTGGCCATTACAGTTACAGATGCTTTCTGACTTTGTTACTACTGCATTCAGCTCTGTTTCGTGTTGTTTATCCAACGTGATGCTGGTCTGAAACTGAACTGTAAGGATAAGGAAATGCATGAAATGGTACAGTGAATTTCATGCTGGCCAGACACAGTTAATGGCCAAACCGCACAGAAAAAAAAAACTGTGTTATTGAAAATAAGGCTTTGTGTGGTTTCACTGAAAAGTGAGTCATCCCATTATGGAACACAGTAGCTAATGATAAGTAGACAGATCTCTTTTTTATTTTTTTTTAAAAAAATATTTTTCTTTGTCACAGACAGGAATTACAGCTGGCCAAAGTTGTAAATTGCTGAGGTGCATGGTTTATGAGATATGTGGGATTATTTAATGTCCAGATCAAAAATATGTTTATAGTAGAGTGATTTATTTAGTTTTTAAAAATGATCTAGATGAAGAGAGATGAAACGTTACTATTTAACGCGCTGTTGTTTAAGTTCAAGACCAGTCATTTACGGCACTTTCCACAATAACATATTTGCATATAGCGTTATTTTTGCAAAAGCAATTACCACAAGTTGCTAGCAATGTATAGTTCTGACTAAAACACAGTTTAAACATATATGTTTTACTGCTTTCATTTAGTTGTACAATCACAGAGGTAATATCGCCTGCAGTCTAAATTGAGGAAGGGGAATGTCACCTTTATATTACCAAAGCTCATTTGAGTGTACAAATAAATACTTCACCAGACTCCCGAATTTCTTTGTTTTATATATTTTGTAATATGAGGACACATGATTTCAGCTAATTAAAAGTGATTTTCTCACCTTTGCTCCCCTAATTATACTGTACAATGGTACAATTGCTGTGACTGTAATTACTGATGATATTGCCCTCTGAGTTTCATTATAAACCTTATTAATAAGGAGCTCCAACTCATGTGTAATATAACACTTTGGATGACTTACACAAAGACCAAGCGCAGATTGGTAGAGAAATGTCTCTCATCTCTCCCACAAAGTGTGAGATGACTTCTAACGTAGGTACGTTTTCCCTGAGAACAGAACCCAGATGTTCTCAGGGAAATCAAGGCTAATCAAGTCCTGTACAATATGGATGTCACAAAGACTGAATGCAAGATAGTGCAGTTTGAATGTGTTCTAGTTTTTAGAAAAATGTATAAACACTCTACTGTGTCGTATAAACAAGCACAAAGAGCATCACAGACATTATGCCCTCAAACACGTGGCACTGACATTTGCACTTTGCACATTAACATGATTTATCAGGCTGACGCTAGCTTTTACAAGTGTGGATATGGACCATTTGGTGTCATACATGATATTTTA
Source organism: Scatophagus argus (assembly GCF_020382885.2). Classification (NCBI taxonomy): domain Eukaryota; kingdom Metazoa; phylum Chordata; class Actinopteri; family Scatophagidae; genus Scatophagus; species Scatophagus argus. The sequence continues at coordinate 4,660,203 of NC_058496.1, read as the reverse complement.
TACAGGCATTATTTTTTAAGTTTCTCCTACTGCTAAATATGTGGAACAAAATTGAATGTTACCTGATGGTGTAAGTGCTTTTTCAGAGGCTTTTCCATCCTGTCAACAGTACATTTCTAAGAAAAATCAATATATTCATAATATTCCAACTGAACATCAACATGATGTCTTGAAACTTCAGACCGACAGTCAAACACCTTTATTGGTCCACCCTTAAGACACACACCTGCAGAAGTAAGATCTATAGATCCCCAGCTCCCTATACCCCTCGTGAAGTGTTTAGTCTTCACATAATGTACCATCAATCTTGTGTCAAAACAGCAAATGTCTCTCAAATTCATTGGGGAATGAACACGGGAGGAACAACTGAAAGCAGTAAATACCAACTAAAGCTGGAAGCATCTTCAGACATATCTGACACACAACAAATGTGTCTCGTAGCGCTTCTGCAATCGCTGGCTAATTCTCAGGAGCAGTGAGGCAGAGAGCTTGACAACATCATCTACTGTGACAGGCAGATTGTGTTTTCACGTGAGCGTGATCGACAACAGATTGCACTGAGCCTGGGTTGTTCCTGTTTGCCCTGGAAATGTGTTTGTGTTTATCTTTTGCTTTAGAGAGAGGCATTCCTTTCTTTTCTCTCTTCGTTACAAAAAAAACCCCTCACACACGTTTTCAGGCGAGCTGTTCTGCATGTGTGTGTGTGTGTGACACATGGTATGAAGTGACTGCCAGGAGAGGCTTAAGGAACAATCCAAGCAAGATCAATATCAGCAAACTGCACTTATGTGTTTGACTTAACATGAAATAGCAGTTTCCTCTCCTCTTTTTTATGCACAGCTGGTGCCAAACCTCACCAAATTGCATTTAGTCCAAAGCCTAAAGTGTGTGTATACACACTGTAACATATTTAAAATTACATAATTATTTTGGCAAACTGCTGATTTTTCTCCACCAGACTTTGATGACTGTCAACCCACACTTGACACACAGAAACACACACACACACACACGTAAAAACACGAGTTCAGGTTTGCATGTTCTAAGAGTGGGAGGGAGTGACAATGGCTAATGAGGTGGGCTGGGAAAGTTTCAGATAGCAAGAAACTAATTATGTAGTTTGTATTAATTAAGGCTACAATACTTTGCCTCAAGATAACAAAAAAATGCCACAACCTACGATATTTAACCTGTTCTCAAAGTGTTTGCACACACTTATTTTGTACCTAACTAAATTTATCAGTAGTAAAAGGCATAATGTAACTAAACTCTGAACAACGTAATACAGTGTAACAATAATCCGGCTATAATGCTATGAGCTGCTACTCAGATTTAGACTAGTAGACCCCCATTTAGTAATCTCAAGAGCAAAACATACAGTAGGTCTTCCCTACTTTGCATTAAATGTGTGAGCAGAGAATGAGGCTGTATGCCTTCACTATAAGTTTATCCCTGTAGACAAGTCAGACAGTCATTTATGAATATGCATAAGCCAGTGTTTTCCTCTTTTAATGATTTTCTACCATTCAAATATATTCAATCCCCCTCCCCCATTTATTCCCCTCTATTTCATATGGCCACTAAACACACACACACACACACACACATAGATGTTAACATGGATCCTGCTCACTATATGCAAGGTTCATGCAAACAATTACCATTTCACGAGAAGGTTCACTCGCTCCTCTCTCCCTCTCACTTCCCTGTGTTGCCTCTCCTCCCAGGTGCCAACCAAAGACAACCTCAAGCACTGTGTGAAAGGTCCTCTCCGATGAATCGCTGACAGGCAGCATAGAAAGCTACGAGACTGAGGGCACGCAAGACGGCAGACGAAGGAACATTGAACGTGGTATGTACGATCATGCGGGTGTCCATATGTCAGTGCCATATTTAATGCAGTTACCAGTAGCACTTGCTCAGAGGTCTGAGGGAAGGAAACAGTGTCTGTTTAGGGTGTCAAATCTGTACCTTTCATACACGATGACATGTGATGCCATTGATATCTGCCATGTTGAATTTATGAACCCACTGTGTCTAACAGACTACACCTTATTGATTATTATAGACTTCTGGAGGCCAGAGGAAATACTATTAAAGATTAAAGGGTCAGGTGATGTGATGGTGGTATCCCGAGTCATCAGATACCAGCAGCTTCAGTTACAGCCTGTAACGTCCGCCCGTCAAGCAGATTAGCCAGCTTGATTTATTTATTAACTGATTTCATGTCCCGCCATTTCCTACCCCGACTGACTGACTGACTGCCTGACTGACTGACAGACCGGGTGGCTGGCTGCATTCAGGGCTTATGCTTCACAGGTGAACTTCAAAGAACAAGAAAGATTAGGGCGCTGCATGGTGTCCACTTACACTTCACGCAGTCTGTAGTGACGTGCTAAAAGCTAAGCTTATAAGGGAAATGCTTCACTTTTCACAGAGCAAAACTTTTAGTAAGGGATTAGACAAATATTTTCAGTAAAAAAAAGTGGATTTGCTGACAAGGAAAACGTAAGGGGCTTTATTTGTTTTTAGCATGGAAATGATTAAGATTTTCAACTGTACGTAAAACTTTGAATATCCAAAAAAAATGTTGGTAACAAACTTCAAACACCCATGCTGATCAAAACCTGTGACTGCTTTCTTTTTCTGAGGAACGATTAATGAAAACTCAAGAGTGAGGCCTGATGGTGTCTTGGAGTATAACAGGCGTTGTTCAAGACAACCATTAAAAGTCTTTAAACTGATACAGCACCCATATAATGTGAGTATAATAGAACCACCGCATTACAAGGCCTATCTGGGCTACATCTCTGCACAGAAAGCCACTCCACTGCCTGTCTGTGTCTTATCTGAAGTGGCAAACTTGCTGTTCTAATTGTTATCTTCACACTAATAGAGTGGATGTTTTGAAATCATTTAGTTGGACAGATAAAGTCTTGGTAATTCCCCAATGCTTGCTGTCTGTGTCAGGGCTTATCTGCAGGAGATAGCTGGGTTTGGGAGGATGATTGGCGGCGTGCAGGAGGTGGAAAGTTTGAAGTGACTCAGAAAGGAGGCAGCATTCATCTTGCACAGACACAGAGGAAATCTGTTGAGAACTGAATGATAGGTGTTATTTGGGGCTCACTAAGCAAGTTATGAGTTGTTAATTTTTATTGTTAACACACTACAAGGAGCATATAATTTCTTTCAATATAATCTAACTATGAGTCCTAAAATCTCCCTTTCCTGTATTGTTTTAGAATAGTGATTCTGAAATCAAGTGAAAGAGATTTGCCGTATATCTTGTTGATGTTTTTGAAGCATGTTTGATTATAAGCATGATAGATTTTATTTTGCACCCGTTTTATGTGACATGAGTGAAACAAAAGGCGTAAATTCAACCGGCCCGTGCAAAAATATGAACTTTCCTGGCTCGGATGTAGCTGTCTAAAGTCGGCCGTTGACGCTTAACGGGCTCTCCGTTGGTTCATTAGTTAGAGCACACATTCCCCATCATGTTCCTCTAGTGGTCCTCTCTGAGCAGTTAATTGCGCGTCCACTCTATCGTGGCTGGTGCGATAATAAAGCATTAAGAGCCGTGCCTCTTTCATTAAAGTAGAGTTGGGAAATGTGAGCCCGCCCCTTTTCAGGAGTCAAAAAAAAGGAGGAAAAAAATCGATTATTTCATCTCGCACTGGGAGAGGAGAGGGTTTGGGGAAAGACTCGGTCGGGATTGTGGGAAGGAACAGAAACAGCCTCTCTCAACATCACCATCACGCTCCAGACGTCCAGCAGTAGACCAGCACCAGCACCACCTCCACCATCGCCGCTACAGCGCTTCACCGGGACCTCCTCCGCTCTCCGGCACCTCGCACAGAGACCAGGCGAAGCGTCCTCGCCGCCTCCTGAGCAGACACTGTCCGATCAGAGAGAGAGAGAGAGAGAGAGAGAGAGAGAGAGAGAGAGAGAGAGAAGAGAGAGAGAGAGTAGTTTTCTCTGACATTATAGAGACTCCTACCGCGTACTGTAGGTTACTTTTTTCCCTCCCGGCGACGTCCTCTGCTAAGTTGCGCTCCTGGATTTTAAGTGCGTCTTGGCGAAGTCCGTCACCATCAAGCAGCGGCTTCAACCTTCTTGTCAATCGGCCGGGCCAAACGACCGGCGGACCGCTTGTTGTATTTTACTTAACCCGGACAAGATTCCATGCGAAATAAAGTAAGTACCGCGCTCACACAGACAGTACTTGCCACTCACTCGCAAACATCCACAAGACACGCTGCATCATTTCATCTTTATTTTTAATCACCCAGAGAGAAACTTGGAGGGGGGGGGGTCTATTTTGATGCGCGCTGCCTCCCCAGCACAGCAGGCTACAGTAACCGCGTCTATTGATTTGTTGTGACCCTGATCGACTTATGTCGGTGACAACTATGTCATATAATTACAGCCTGACATCAAATAGCAGTTTATGGTCTATTAGGAGAGTCAAGGTCTGTCTCGTGTTTTAGGCAGTGTTACAGTTGTGTCGACCTTGTGAAGCTTTCTCATGTCCACATGCAGGCGCAAAGCCCCAAAGCTACAGCTACTGAACAGGCTGCCCTCCTTAACACAGACCAATACAGTCTGTTCGACTCCTCTGTGCTGAGGGATGGACAGGAAAAGTTACACCACAAGTTTCAAATATAGTCTTTAATCTTACTTATATGTACTTTTTTTAACGTAATTTATCAAACGACGTGACAAGAAACTCTGAAAACCCAGTCAAAGAAAATGAAGGGAAAATTCTTGCAGTTAAGGAGTATTTAAATTTAAGATAATTTGCTTTATTAAAACAACAGAATGTAAGGGAAAGTCGCTACACATTATATGGCCTAACTTTACACAATTCTTAACCAGTTGTTTAAACATACTAAACTGAGGTTATCCTGTGCTATTATGCTTTAAATCAGGACAACGTGTGCATAGGCAACTTAAAGAAGAATGAATGATGGAAATATAGAAAAATCATGAAAACTTCATAATAACAGAGCACAGTTTGTCAAACTCGGAGACGCTGTGATATCATTTCATTTTAATTTGTTCTCCGTGACTCTTGCAATTGACACAGTTTACACTTATCTCACCACAGCGGGGATGATATATGTAAAAGGTGAGTTTAGTTCAGTCTCGTGGGGCTCAGTTGAACCTGTTGCAGTGAGGGGAATAATAATGACACCATAATTAACCTGTGGCAACTTTCACAGGTTGTAGTTTTCCAAATAAAATTAGGACTTATTTGTTTTGTGCTTAAAGTGTGGATACGAGGCCCACTAATGAAATGTGAAGATGAACCAGGGAGGGTTGGAAAATTTAAAATGACTCCAGGACACTTCATTTTAATTTAGACCGGCTGTGAAACTGAATGGGCTGTGTGTGCATTTAAATCACACTCAGTGATCTAAACATAAAAGTAAAATCTCTGTACTCTATATTCATGTAGATTTGCTATAAAACCAAACTGCAGCTCAAATCTTCATAATACTGTCCATGTTAAAAGCTTTATTAAAATGTTATTGATGAAGACATGGCTGCACCAGTTCCTTGGAATTAATAAAAGTCATCTAATATTCACAGGACATTTCAAGATTTAGAACAACTGTTAAATTTGAAATACGGTTTATGAGTGAGCCCTGTGGAAAAGTAAAAAAAAAAATAAATAACTGAAGTGATAAAGAGTTGCTGTCTGTTACAACATATCAACCTAATTTGTGACTCTGTGAAAAGCGTACTGCTTGCACTCAGTCATTTACTGCTTGATTGTTTCTCACAGTTACTTCTATCAAAAAAATAAAAGATACAGAATATGTAAAATATATGCTGCATTTTGAGATACATTATTAAATTTTGATAGATGTAGTGTCCTGTGGGTTGTCCCTTTATAACTCTTTATGTTGTCTTGTACAGTTTACCCATGGTGAAATATATATATATAAGAGTGCGTTAATCTATTGAAAAGATTTTACACATGGCCTTCCCCCTTCGGCCCATCGTCAATGAAGTTGTTCTGTGTGGCCTGTCTGGCCTGTTGCTCTCTTGGGATTTAGTGTTAGGTTAATCCGCTCAGAGGAAGGTGAGCGCTCGCATGTGGACCCACGATTACACACAGAGGACTCTGTCAGCCAAGCTCTGTAATCTCAGAGACCCTGTACAAACACACACCCATGCACACACACATGCACACATGCACGCACGCAGTCGCACTCAAACACACACACGCACACACAAATGCATAGGCAAAAGCATAGTGTGCCTCCTCTCTCTCTGTCTCTCTGTCTTTCGGTTACGCACACACTCTCACACACATGCACACACTGACACCCACACTATCTGGGCTGCGCTGCTTTTGTTTCTCTTATTCTCTTAAGACCTCTCCCTCTTGACAAATCATTTGGGATTTTGGGCGCTGATTCACAAAACCAACAGTGACAACACACTCTTACCCTTCTCACAGAGAGGGATTAGAAGGTCACGTGTCCCTGTGATTGGCCAGGGCATTGAGCCGATTGTCAGGGCACTTTGCTGTACACCAGGGGCTCAGCAAAGCTTTAGTTAAGTGAAGGGAAGGGACACATTGTGTGCCGTGGTCAGGGTTTTGTCATATATTTTAAAAGGGCTCAGACAAAATCAGCACAGGATGGGCTGCTTGTGACTTTAAATGTCTAATGTGATGCCCATTAATGTGTGAATACTAAAAGATATGCTATCGGGTTTACATCTGTTTTTATAAAAGGAGTAAAGTACACCACTGTGCTTCCTCAGAGGACAGACATATAATACTGTACAGAAGGCCTATTTCAAGATTCCCCCCTTATGGAAAACCAGATCTATGAAAACATTATTCTTAATGGAAACATCAGAAGCATTTATGTTTAAGCAAATAATTTAATGGCCCCTTTTGATATGCTTTAAAGTTTTTTTTTCACTAATGGTTTCAAATATTTTTGAAGGGGTTTACAGAGTTTGCTCAGTTAAACATCAGTAAAACACTCATTTGCAGATTGCAGGTTGGCAAGATCTGCAGGCAGATATTGAAGTACTGTAATTGGACTTCGTGCCCTTTGGCTCAAATGAGAAGTTAATATAAGAGTCAATTGTAAAGAATGATTTTTTACCTCATATACAAGGAGCACGTAATATCTTAAACTGTCAAGAGACGTCCCTGTGTATCCTGTAAATAATACAGTGCGTTTTGCTCTTTAAAATAAATGCGAATGGCTAAAATCCATATCTCATAGTATAAAGATAAGCTCTCTTTTTAGTAAATGTATAAGACGCAAATAATGTAGAAATGCTAAATCATTTACTTGGAATAACTTTTTTCTCGGCTGCTTATGCGCAGATGAAAACACTTAACTTTTATAATAACTCAAGGGCTTGTTGTATTCTTGTTTATTGCACAAGGCAGGTGTTCCCTCGTTTGCTACATGGGAGGAAAAGTTTCCATTTTCATACATTTTTAAAGTGCTAATGAAAAGCGCAGGGCTCAGCCTCACCATGTGTTTATTTACTCATTTTGAACAGGTCTCCCTTTCATTGTCCTAACTGTTGTGCATGTTAAAAATGTTTACCCAAATGCTTCTTTGCCTTAGGAGCTCTGTCTGTATATCTTGATAAGCACTGCAATTACTCATAAAACCCTTAAAAAAAATAATAATCTGAAGTAAATAACACAGTCCTTGAATGGTTTATGGAGGATTGAATGCATATATTTGAATATGTCCTGGTTTTTGCATAATGATGCAAAGTCTTCTTCTGTCTCTATCTAGTAATTAGCGGTGACGTTCAGCAACTTTCTCTGTATGCTGTAAGTGGATGGGGGTGTATGGGGTTTGTTCACTGGGGTGTTAAAGATCACAGAGGAATATATCAGCCTTTGATGTTTAATTGTATTGTAAAACACACTTTAGAATATTTCTGCATAAAGTAGACTTCTGGCTGTGCTGTGCTTTGTGTTTGCTGTTTCTTTGTGTGTTTGTCTGTCGGTATGTGCTGTGTGTCTGGGACGTGTGTGTGCGTGTGTGTGTGTTTGCATTCAAGTTTGCGCCTTGTCTCCGTCTGTTTGCGCGTCGGAATGTTTGTGCTTTTGTGTTTTTTTTGTCTGAGTTTTGTGAGGTTGTTGCTGGTGTATATTCAAATGAAAATGCGTGTATTTCTTTTTCTCCTTTATTCTCACACTGAGGAGGGTTGGATTTGATGTCTTGGATGATGGAGCAGTCTGGAAAACAGTGTCAGTGAGTGCTGAAAAGGCAAACCGAGAAGACAGATGCACAGAGAGACAGAGAAACACACACACACACGCACACACACAGAGGAACGTAGATCGAGATTTATTTGAGCTGGGGCGATTCAAGAGCAGAGCAACATAAAATCTGGCTTCTCATCAGGTATTCTTCATTAAAGACTGATGCTTTCGTGATGTCATGCTTAACACACTGATCTAGATGAACAGGATGTCCTGCCTTCTTCTTCCTGTTTCCTGTTTCCTGCCCGGCCTGTGGGTCATTATGGCAGCAGCTGCCTGCTGGGTGGTCTGTGCTCTGCGGTGCTGACCACACAGTCATATCGTCAGCTGCAGCCCACCTAAAGAGACACCCAAAACACCTCACCATACTTGAGGCCTGCTCCCTGAAATATTTGGACAGGCAGAGAGTCCTGGGAGGCCAGAATGCTTGAGGAGTGCAGGGAGCAGAGGACTTTGAAAGATAAGACAAAGAGAAACATTTAGAGTAGAACAGAGGTTGGATTTCTTTGTCTAAACATTGGATGGTTCATATCAGGCTGAATGCCCCAGCAACGAGACTTAAAGGTTGAAATGAGAGTTGTAAATGATTTCATTAACTTCCCCACCAGACAGATACTTTACTTGCCTTCTGTGAGATTTTAAATTTTTATTCAGGAGCCAGGCAGCCTAGTCTGTATTGCCACACACAGTGTATATCTGCTCTAAACATGTTGTGCGGCAAATCCAGAATTAACTGGGAATCCTGTTTGGTGAGTTTTTTTGGGTTAGATTGAGGGAGACGTGTTTGGCTTCCACATGCATGAATCCAGCAACAGAAGGCATGTTCCATCATAAAACACAGTACCTGAACTGTGAATGGAGAGGGGGCAACTTACCCCATAATATATTTTCATAGACCCCCCTCCCCCCAAACATCTCCCTTTAGTGTGGCACACATTTGGACTACACCCAATGGCAAAAAAGAGGTGTGGAGAAGGGGAGAAAGTGAGAAAAAAAAAAATCTAGAAATGTTTTCCAGTGGATGTAATTTATCTTTGTCATGACTGCAACATAGCCGAGTCATTCTGCAACACAGTCCAGTGAGACGCACAGAGGTAGCTCTGTGCCTTGGCCTCACACAAGCTCACATCCATCTGAAACCCCTGCTCACTCGGTTGCCACAATCTGCACCGCTGCCGCCACGCTGCTGCCGAGCTCCACGTTGCTATTGGGTATTATTAGCAGATCCTGTGTTCACACTGGATTCAGAGGAATATGGTCTTGAATTTGACCCAGTCAGGCTTTTGTGTGATGTTGCTCTTGTAATGAAACAGTGTCACTCTGAATTGCCAATAATAGGCAGCGCAGTTGATAAATCCATCTATTTTTTCCTGCTCTAAGGAGGAATATTACAGTCTTAAATGCGGTGCTTGTTTTTCACCACAGAGTCTCTGTGACATCAGGAGGTTCGCTGTTCAATTCCAAGGGGACCTGACTGTTGAAAATGCTGTTAACACCATCTAAGTCGAGAAACAGCTATATAAGAATCCACGCTCAGTGCTCTTCCTCTTCTGCAGAGCACACAGCTTAACCAGGCGGTGTCCTGCCAAAGTCCACACCAGTGTTCCTTTTCCACTGTCATCTGTGCCATTCCCACACCAAAGGCCAGCCTATAAAAGAATGCGCAGCACAGGACTGTTTTGAACGCTACTTAGCTGACCAAAGGAAAAAAAAAAAAAAAAAAACTCAAGCAGAAAGCAGGACAAAGAAATGCAGGAAAAGAAAAGCGGGCGTTGCTGCTACATAAAGAATTTAGAAAAAGAAAGAAAATAATGAACTTTTCAGTCTAAGTGTGTTTGAAATCAAACTTAATAACGCACAATAACATACAGCAATATGAAATGCCCTTAGGGTGGAGAAGGGTGAAGCAACCCCCCCCATACCCTTTTCTCTCACTCTGTCAGTTTTTTTTCTACATTTCTTTGGTCCTGGCTCCTTATGCCCCCGTGATGTATGGCTTTTTCCTACAGTGGCTCTTCCAAAGTGCAGCTCGTGATGTCATTAATTTTATTCATACTTTATGGATGCTCTGTCTGGAAAAAAAAATGAGAGAAAAGAGAGAGGGACGATGTGAGGAGAGAGGGAGGAAGAGAAAGAGAGCAGACTAGAGAGAGAGAGAGAGAGAGAGAGAGAAGAGATGGTGTTGCGGAAGGAGATTTTCAGTGCAGTTGCATGTATAATGAATGAGGGGGCACTTTGTTTGAAACTCCAGCCCGGCGCTTCACTTCAAGGTTTGCTGGGCAGAGTGGGGCCTTGTGATCTCACACCAGCCACTCTCTTTATCCTGCCAATAGATGCTTTCACCTGGCACTGTGGTTCGACCCAGTGGAAAAACAAATAACCTTGTGTGTGTATAAGAGAAAGAGAGAGCGAGGGAGACAGAGAGAGAGAGAGCACTGACAATGGAACAAGGGCTTGGGTGGAAAGGGTGAGGAGTGGGTGAGAGAGGAAAGAGGTGAGTTTGTATAACATCAGCAGTGCTATGAGGCCGAGACGATACTGAGGAGAATACTGGCACCCGGCCCACACTTCCTAAATAGTGCTCTCTACAGAAATAGCTCAGCCTTGATATTGACTTTTGTCTGTTTAACGTGTGTGTGTGTGTGGATGTGCATGTTTGAGCACGCTCAACAGGAGGACAGAGATGGTTTCATTGTCTCGTGAAGTTTTTCACTTTGTTAGTATCTGTTGTTAAATTTTGTGTGGCATATGCGGGAATAATTTTTCTCTCTTCCTGTTGTGTGTATAAATGTGTGTGTGTGTGTGTGTGTTTGCTTGTGAGCATTAACGTGTGAGTAAAGCAGCGAGCCACCTTTATTATTTGGGATAAAAATGGCCCCCGTCTTATTTTTGGCCCTGTGCTGGACTCATGGTTTTATAAATAGCTGAGGAAGTGCGGGGGATACCTGTCATGGCTGCAGCCTCCCTCCAGAGTCCCAGTGCCTCCACGTCACATCCATCCACCGCCGGCCCACTCCGGGCTACGGCAGAGCAGCCCCCCCCCCGGGGGCCGCGCAAACAGGATGGGACTCAAATTGAGGGTGTGAGAAAATCAGTCTCTGGAGCAAAACACAAACAGACTCGCACTTATATATGAGCATCCACGCTGAAGCTGTCAGATTTTGTTAAGTACGGGTTAGTTCATTTCTTTTTACAAATACCAAGCAACGTATAAGGCTTCAAGAGGGGCGTCAAGATGCAATCGCATGTCTTCAAAATGAGAATTGTGTTTTGTTAGACACTTAGTCTGTGAGTGAGTGTAAGGTCATAAGGTGGTTTTCTCTCCTCTCTGCCATCTGTATGCTGAGGTGTCTTGTTAATTTCATTTCTGCATCTCAGGCATATGCCATGTGAACAGCACGGAGAGTGTTAACTTTCTCTCTTTGCTCACATTCTGCTCTCACTTTCTTACAGGATGATATGGCTCCACATTTTGGAGGGTAATGAGAATTTTGGAATCATGGAGCTCTCAATAAAAAAAAAGAATGTGTGAAGAAACTACTGCCTTACTGATAATGATGTCTGAGAGCAAAATTGACTTATTATAGCCTGTTTATATTTCAAAATATACCCCTATTTATTTATGAAAAAGTTCAGATTACTTCATAGTCAAACTAATGTTTAATATGTCAGTTATGTTATTCCTGATATCCTTCAGTGGGCATCTCATTCCTGTTCTTTGTCATCCTGAGATCCTCTTTTATCTGTTTGTCATCCATCACAAGTGGCTGAGTCTACCTTGCATAAAGTGGAAAAAACATTTCATGTGAAGTCTGTAATTCTATTAACCATGAACATCACTCCTCGCCTGAGATATATTATTCACCTTCTAAACCAGTGGCACTTTACATCTTGGCCCTTTATAATAGTGATATTGGAAGTGGGATGGAAAGAGAAAAAAATCGCAAAAGAGGTGTGTGTGTGTGTGTGTGTGTGTGTGTGTGTGTGGTGGGGGGGGGGTCTTTGTAAAAGTTTCACTGCCCTTGGTGGACTGTCTCTTTACATGGCAAAAGAGAAATCATTCTTTTTTTTCTAATATGCCTTTTTTTTCTCCTTTCTCTGTGAAGGGAATTGTGCTGCCTGTTATTAATGTGCTTTTGACAGCTTAATTTGATAAGCGGGCTACTTGTTAAAGAAGCCTCGGATTGTTCTCATAGAAAGAACACGCTTTTTTTTTCCTCCCATGTTCTTCAAAATGCTGCCGCGCAGTCTGTCGATGACCCAGTTCTGAGAGATGGTCGAAAACAAGGAAGAGCAGTGCAAAATCCACAGGGAACAAGAAGGAGAGAAGGCGAGAGGGTAGCGAGAGAGGGAGAAAGAAGAGCTATAGCAAGAAGGGATACTATAAGTAAAAAAGGCACTTGTGGGAAGTTAACTCAAATGCTTTTCTTTCTTCTCCCTCCCTCCCTCTCATCTCCTCCTCCTCCTCTTCACTCTTCCTCCTCCTGCACTGAGCAGCCTACCTTCTTGGGCTCCTCTTCCCTGCAGCCTAATCGGAAGAGAAACCCTGGGAACGATAACGGGGATTAGCTTCCACTGCTCGCCAGCTCCTCTTGGTTAAGTACACGTGTAATGAGTTGTTTATTTGGGATAATGCACAGTAGGCGCAGCAGAAGCCCAGAGCTGCCCTCACCTCCCTCCTTCCTCCTCGCCTGCTTACATCGACACACAACAGAAATATGTGCATTAAATAAATGTATAACACATGTGGTTACAGAGCAGGGTACTCACAGGATACGCGGTGTGAACACTGACGTGCACAGGTATGTGCAAATACATACATTCACACACTCAGGGCCTCTACAAAGACACCCACCCACCCATACAAATTCCCACACACAGCTGTGATGCAGATCACTTGCTGCGCAGGGTTGTATAGAGAGAGAAAGACGGGGAGTTTGGAGTTGCGGCAGTGAGTTTAGAGTGAGTTTGTGTATGTGTGTGTGTGTGTGTGTGTGTGTGTGGGTGGGAGAGGGGGGCAAACGTTCTCAGGCCTTCCTTGGGTCAGAAGGCTAGGGGATTTTTCTCAGGGTGAAGAGAAGGGGAAGAAATTGACTGATATGAGAAAAAATGAAGGGAAGGAACCAAGAGAAGGGAAAGGCATGTGTTGTGCCCACTATTCTGCGCGATGCTCTTGTGTGCGTGTGCGCTGACTTTGTGTGTGTATTTGTGTATGTACATGAAGTGGAAAAAGCTGTTGCCTTGTTGGAGGGGACATGCTCTGCTATCATTAGTGGGGGTGGTGGTGGTGGTGGTGGTGGGGGCGGGGGAGTAGGAGGGGGCAGGCGAGGTTATGTGAACGGTGCAGCTGTGTGCGCAGCAGAGGGATTTGAGTGGGGGGGTGGGGGACTCCAGGCAGCCAGGTCCTTCACTGAACCACCAGCTCGCAGCACAGAGGAGAAGAGAAGATAAAAATTTCAACCAAGCAGTGAGCCTTGTGAACCAAACACAACTCGCCGCCGCCGCCGCCCCCTCTGTCCGCCATCCCTCCACCCCCCTCTCTTTCACTCCTCCACTCCCCCACTCTAGCCCTTTACTTCCCAAATAGGAAAAATAAATAAATAACGATTGACGCTTGATGGCAAGGATAAGAGTGCAAGAGAGAGGAAGAGGAGGAAAAAAGAAACAGTCATAATTTATATAGTGTATAGTGTATGCTTTACGTGTGGCCATTTGAGGTTTTACTTTCCATTTTCAGTCATTTAAGAACAACAACATTAATAATGTTAACAATGATAATCATACTAATGATGTTTATTTTCAAATAACTGTATTAAGAATACAGAATTGTTCAAGTTTGCTGCCTCTCTGTTTGGGGGGATTTCCCCAAAACTTGATGCACAATTCCAAAATCACTCAAATTTGTTTAAAGCTTCCTTCCCGCCTCTCTTATTTTCCTCGCTGAAAGAGTCAGGGCCCACGTCGCGAAGGATGGCGCGCCAGACGAAGACCCAAACTTGCTTGTCAGCTCGTGTGTGATCAGTCGCTGTAGAGAGACAAGGCAGAGGTGGCTGAGCGACGACAGAACACAGAATGGCATCGGCGTGCACTGCTAATGCATTCAGCCTGCCACCGTATCCAACAACAAGGCGAAATATCACACAACTCACTTCAGAAGATGTTCCTACAACAACAACTTCAACAACAACAGACATATAAATGCACACACTCACACACACACACACGTGTATATGTGTGTGTGTGTGTGTGTGTGCTAGTTGCACAGTTGCACACAGGCATGCACACATGCATAAATAACCACACACAACATGTTAAAAACCAACCATGAGGAACAGGAATTTGAAAGCAAACAAACAAGTCAGAATGTAAGCAACTTGCCTGAGACTTTGTGACAGAAAAATAAATGAAAAATGAAAAAGCCTGTTTTGTTTTAGGAGAAAAGGGAACTAAATTGCTGTGGTGCAACAGACATTCAATTTTTCTTTCTTTCACTTTTTTAAAAAAAAGTGGGGAAAAAAAGAAACTACTGGTAGATTTTAGCCCAACTCTGAGCTATCTTCAGCACAATGGTAACTACTGAGCCTAAAAACAGCTTGAACCGAAAAGATTGAACCGCAGTAGTGATTTGGCAAGATGGGTCATCTCTATGTGATTCGGTGGCCTTCACTGTAGCCACATACTGAGAGCAGAGGCGCTCTGCCAAAGCTTGTAGCTTCACAGCAGTAATTTAATATTTGTTTGTCTCTATTATTTCATTCTCCCGCTCTCTCCTTCCCCCTCCTCTCTTGCTTATGGGGGTTAAGTAACAGTAAGCTTTATCAGATTACTGGGTCTGAGGTCTCTTTCAAACCTCTCTTTGCCATCTTGATTTTGTGCAGCTGTGCAGACTCTTTAATCATACGCTATCTTTTTTCACTCGCCCTCCCCTCCTCTCCACCCTTCTTCTCGTTGCCCCTCCTCCCTTAACATATGTTAATTGGCTGCTTTCTGTGACAAATTACGAGCGCTTTCTTTGATGAGGTCGGGTTGTGATGGTGCTGGGAGTGGAGTACAGTGGAACTGCCAGCCCCTCGCTGGTTCCCCCTTAACCACTCCAAAAAGAAGCGCGGCACCCAGCCGATGACTAATGAGAGGCTTGAACTGGGTCTGGCCCGGCTCTGGCCTTGGTGGGGCCACTCCCCTAAACAGAGGCTGATCTGTAGGTACCGTATGCCACAACACACCCTTCACAATCCATACAACCTTGTGCCTCATGCACCCCACCACCGGCTCATCTCTGGGAAATGTAAAAGAGTAGTTCAGGCAATGTGCTGAAAAAGATTCTTATGTCATTTTTCATGATAAAGAATGGAAAAGGTTTCATTACAGGCAACGTCGCTCTCAAGTTTACATTGCGTGTGTGTGTGTGTGTGTGTGTGTGTCTGTGGTGAAGAGAAAGTGCCTGGAAACATTATACCAGCCTTGCTTAAACAAACACTAACAGAGGAACAATCTCTGTTTAATGATGCGCAGCGTCAACAGGGAAACAATGCTCACCAATAATCAGCACAATCAGCTTGCGGTAACCAGAAAAAAAAGGAGTGAACCTGACATCATCCCAGCTTCTTTTTATTTTTTTCTTTTTAAGTGTTGGGTGGGGTGGTGGATGGCAAATTATGACTCTGTCTCCCTTCAAACTGTCCCACTGTTTCCTTTTGCTCAGTCTGTCTCTCTACCTCTGTTTCTCCTTTATTCTGTTTTACAATCCCCCCCCCCCCTCTCTGTCTCTCTCTCTCTACTCTACGATCTAGGTTACTCGGTTTCCTAGCAGAGCACAGGGACCAGAGGAAGAAAAAAAAAAACAGAAGGTCGAATCTATGAAGGACATCCTTGTTGAAGTGTGCAACCTTCTACTTCTCTGCAAATTACCCTCACGCTGTGCATAGACTCAAAGCAGCGTTGTGGCTCTCACTTCAGCTCAGCAAGGCTGCGACCATGACACATAATACTGCTGAGTGTCACAGCGGCAGGGAGAGGCAGAGTTCTGCACAGTGTTAACTGTTCACAATGCGTAGTTTTTGATTTTTTTTTCTTCAATTGGCCTTTTACGACACAAACATGTGCCCTGTGCAATACAGTGTGCTGGTAATTAGTGTCTTGATTGATTTTTACATTACAAGTTGAGGACTTCAGCGCACTTAACAGTCGGGAGGAAGAGGAGTGTTGAGCAGTTACAGTGATTGTTATGGTCACAGCTTCAAAAACAATCACGTAATAGTATCATTGTGGAATCCAAAGTTGCTGATAAAGCAATGCAAGGGAAAATAGTAAATTCCACAACTTCCCCGTAGATCCGCCCGTTCCCATATGCTGACTTAGTTACAACAAACAACCAAAAAAGGAAATCATTTTATCTGCCTCTTTCTATCAGCAAGCATGCAAAACAGATAATGACCCATAAGCAGGCACGCATTTCCATACCCACCTTGTTGGCAGATGCATACACACACACACACACACACACACACACACACTTACACACATTTGTGCCAAAGAGTGTGACAAAATGAAGCCGGTGAAGAAAAAGGAAGTGCGCCAGCATCTCATGTTAGCATGAGGTTTAGCCATGTTAGCATTAGCCTGCGGGCCTTAATTGAGGCCAGGAGGGAGCATTTAATAATTGCTGTCAGAAGATCAAATTTAATTCTCCTCTCTTCACAGCCACCACTGCTGTAGGGTAGAGTGAAACAAATTGTCATCAGAGATTTCTAAATGAACAAAGCTTTTAATTAGGGTGATTAGAATGCTGTGGCGAAGAGAAAGAGTAAGGGGTGTAGGGACGGGTGGGTGTGATGAAATCATCAGCGCATCAGCCATGATGTCTGGTGTTGATACAGTGTGCGTTGGAGGGGTGGCGGCATGTTAGTTGGGGCACACGACTACTGAGAAGTTTGCAGTGCTTGAACATGAGTAAGTAAGTGTGGCCCGTGTAACAACGAGCCCTTAGCGTCAGTTTCAAACCTCTGACATAAACACGCACACACGTACACACATTCTCTGCCCTTCTCCCCCCCACTGGAGAATATTGCTAACATCCTGAGACATTGTCATACTCGGCAGGGAACATAATTGGGTGAATATGTCAGTGCTTTGTGTTCTTAGTGACATGACTCCCGGCTGTTCCTGTGGGGGGGCTGGGTAGACTCATTGAAGGGTTTATACAGTAATCCCACTGAATTGTTCATTACGGTGTTGCTTTATTTATTTATTTTTCGCTTTTTGTTTTATGAACATAACAGACAAGCGGGGAATAAGTCACCTGTGCACCTAAACGTACAATGTGATCATTCATGTACGTGTGTGTGTGTGTGTGTGTGTTCATTTTCTGTTCCCGTCCCTTCGGTGTCAGCAGTTGGTTACACCTGGGTCCTGTGGTGCACGGGGCAACATGTGAATTGAGACAGTGGTTTGTGCTCGCTGGAAAACATGACCTGCGGCAAAGCTTTGTAAGTGACTTTACAGTGACTGGAAAGAGAGAGAGGGTGAGAAACAGAGAGAGAGAGAAAGGGAGAGGAAGAAGTGAAAGAAACAGCAGCAGTGTTGATAAAATGAAACTTATGTGTTAGTTATTTAAGTTTAAACATCCGATGTGTGTATCACCACAATCTGCACCACTTCCACGTTCAAAACCACGTCAATACCTCTCTTTTGTTTCCTCTTAAGTCCATCTTCATTGTGTTTCCACCTTGGACTGTGTCACCTCTATTACACTGATTACATTTTTTTCTCTGTCTTGTTTTTCTATCTCTTTTTGGTACTTGAATGTGTCCTTTGCCAATTCTTAGGCTCATGCCATGGAAAGACTGAATGCATCAAACTGGTGATTCATTCTAGCCTTTCCGGGGCCTCTCCGTATTGTGGCTCGGCTATGCTTCTGCTTTTTCTTCGCTTCTCCTTTTCTCTGATACCATGTTTTTTTTTTCCAGCTTGGCAGATGGATGTGCGTGTGTCAGGCTGGTCACTGCGGCCCTCTAGTTATTTGTTTATAGCTAGAGGGCTGGCCACTGGCACAACACAAAGCTGCTGACAATGGACAAGGAATACCTTTTTAACCCTGACAGCTACTCTTCCTCCCTGTCCCGTCTGTTTAGCTTTGCCTCGCTTTCATGCGTGCCCTCTTGCTCGTCTGCCATTGGCCGAGCAGCTGTGGCTTTACAGTCACTGGCCCCCATTCAAAGAGCACGGTTGACGCATTGTGTCAAGTAATTTTGTCCTTGGGGAAGTCAGCAATGGACTACGGAAAAATGGCTCTCACCTGTCTCCATACTGGCTCTGACGGATGGTTACACGTCTCCATTGCGGCTCTGATGGCCCAAGGCCCCTGTTTGCTGGTGCTGAGTGAGATGTGCAGCTGCCCAAATGAAGGCCAGGGCTGTGTGCTCTCGCTTGCCTTCATTTCTACCCAATTGTTACTACCTGATGCTGTTATACTACAGTCAGCAAAGCCCTTCATAATCATTACAATATCTAAATCTAAAAACACAAACCTGGATTAACAATATTAAATTTATTAACAAATGTCTTTCCAGATAAGATAAGATAAGATTAATGGGCAGTATTTTTTCTATGAAAATGTAGCTGTAATCAGATAGTAGAGAGTAGAAATTAGAAAAGCTCCAATTTTTGAACAACTCAATTTAATGTTGTAAGCTGTTTGTGTTTCAGTTCATAACGAAAAAAAAATACCTCACAAACTGTGCATACTGCATACATTAAGTATCTAAAAGTTTTATATGTTTGCACGTTGCAATTTTCATTAAAAGCTGACATGATTCCTTTAGGTACATCAGCCAAAGTATTGAATGAATTGGTACTAAGAACAAATGCTGATATTAATTTCTACAAAATATCTGTTTCCTCGCTGAAGATTTTCAGTACATTTATTTTTCTGCTTATGATAAGAGTTCCCTCACGAGCATGCAGGTGCTTGGCCATATAAAGCAGGACGTTTTGTGGAACTCACTATGAGGCCTAAAGTGTTTTGTTTTCAGACAGCATGTGGCTTCTGTTTATTTGCACTCATCGTCTACTGCTGGCGATTGGATTTTGATCCTCAACTTATGCTCTGCGAGTGATTTAGGGAAAGAAGCACCTTTAGCAACTCCGATTGTCCGTGCTTGCCGATGTCACATCCTACTGCTGAGCCGTCTGTCTCTCTCTCTCTCTGTCGCTCTTTTTCCTTCTCTATGGGTTTCCTGTCTTTCTGTCCTCCAAGACCCTGGGGCAGAGCTGTTGGATTGAATGATAAGAGGGGAAACAGGGCTGGCAGTCTCATTAGTACAAAAAAATCAATTAAGTTTCAAGTTTAAGTATGAAGTTTTAAGTTGAGAAACTGGTTGAACAGGGGTTGGCGAGAAATTGAGAGCTCATCTTGTAGCACTTGAGCTGCTACTTATAACAATATAGTTGGATTCAAAATGTCAGTCACACTTATGAGTGCTTGACAGAGTGAGTAAAACTTGTGCCAAACACAGGCTATTGGCTCAGTTTCCTCCTCATCAATAGACAGGTGTCTCAGTTCAAAGGCACATAGGGATTGAAAATAGAATACATGTGAAACTGTCTCTGTCTCACTAATGATCCAACTAAATCATGAGCTAATAGAGGGAGACAGGTGAAGACATATCCTCCAACACACACATAAGAACACGTACACACTACAGCCTCTCAAATTTAAGTTTAGCTAGAGCGCTCACTGGTACAAAAAAGAAAAAAAAAAAGAAAAAGGAATGAACACATTATAAGATGATCCACTGCTATCACTCTAATCCCCAGATGTACATGTTGCTAATCTCTTTAGCCGCTAACATGTTAAATTAGCCCTAATATCTGCTGAGATTCAGAGCCACAGAGGCCCACCTACACATGGGCTACCGCCCAGGTTTAGGTCACTCTTCTCCACCAGCACTCGAAAAGATACAGACATTAGAGTGGGGGTGGGGGCGGTGGGTTGAGGGAAGTAGCAGTGATAGCCATTCGTCACCCTGCCTATCTCACTCTGACAGATGGGTAGTGCGGCGTGCCACATAGAGGAGTCACTGCCTGTAATGACATTAGAGGCACAATGAGACCTGATACACATTTTTTTCTGTTCCCATCCTGCCTGGCCATCGACTCGCTCCTTTGCTTGATCCTTCCCCTCCTCTCATTTCTCCTGGTATGTCTCCATCCATCCTGACAGGAGATAAAGTGCTGCGTACCACTATTTCCAAATAAAGCACAAACACACATAAACACATGAGCAAACACATCCACATTTATACCGGCAATGGAGAAAAGAAAGAAACCCTCGAAAATCTACAAAAAAGAAAGAAAAACTTTAATGTTTTTGAGGAAAAAAATCTTCCACAAGATGCTCAAGCAAAAACGGAGCACTGAGAGTGTGTACTGACACTGAGATTGTATTTGGAAAACCATATTAAAGCGCTTATTTTTTCATCCTCCTCTTCAAGGAAATGGGAGTTTATTTAAAAAGAGAGCGTGTTTATTTAATGTACCATACACCTCCTAAAAGGTTTACTTACTGCAGTGTAATATGTTATTTCAAATCCTCACAACCACATTTCCTAGGAGGATAGGGGATACTGGTGTTATACTGTATACACACACACACACACACACACACATATATATATATATATATATATATATATATATAATTTTTTTTTTTTCAAGACACATGCTATTACCAAATGTGTTGCAGATGTACCATGAGCTGAGGCTGTGCTGTCGAGCAGGGGTTTCTTGGAAAAACATTTGCCAATCCTGTCATGATAAATCTTGCCCAATTTGCTATAACGTGTAGAATTAAGGTTCAAGAACATCAACATCAGCAAAACTGTACAGTGTTGCATTCTCAGATGTATCAGTTTCATTTTATGTCACAAATTCTCTGAATGCAGAAACATTCTGATAGATAATTCGGTGCAACTTTTGTTCTTGGAACTGGCATTCGTGTACATTTCTTCTTCCCTGTCCTCATTTGCAAACAAAAATCTGCAGCTGTCTTTCAAAGTGACGAATTAGTCCAGAGTATGAGGCAAATTTCCTTTTTTTAAATTTCCTTCTTTTCTTATTTTGTCACCCTCTTGATTCAGAGGAGTTGTCTCTGGTGCATGTCCTCGATAACAAAGCCACATTAACAAGCACCCTACAGACCCTCTATTAGAATGTGAAAAAGCACCGTGTGCTGTATATTAGTTTTTAGTGACTAAACACTTGGGAGAGAGGCGACCTAGAATCAAGCCTTGTGGTGCACTGAGTGTATATGTTCTCATCGTCCTCTCAGCTCCACTTCTGAGACATGTTGAGAGAGAGAGAAAATGCTCATTAGATCTATGTGCTGAATTGCTGCTCCCTCTCCATCTCTCCCATCCTCCCCCAACCTTCATCCCTCTCTCTCTCTCTCTCTCTCTCTCTCTCTCTCTCTCTTCGTCCGTCTGCTTAACAGATGGGAGGGTCGTGGATACAGCTCTTCCCCTCCCCCTGGAGAGACATGGTGCCTGTTCAAAAAGATCTCTCTTTATGCTTGATTCCATTTACCTCTCTTCTCTCCATTTCTCTGTCTCCTCTCTCCTTCTCTTGCATTGTTACCTCTCCAACTCAAAGTACGAAGAGCTGGGGCCCCCAATATAAAGCAAGCAGAGGAGCAACCGTTGTCCTTCCGTATGTTCGGCCTAGCATGCTCCCTGACCTTAGCAGCCTCCCGCTCCAACCTCCATCCAGTTACCGGGCTAGTGTGAATGCAGACATACCATTAGTCAGACTCTGCAAAGAAGATATAGAAACTCTTCTGTGTATTCTTCGTTTTACGCAGCTCGTTCCCCCTCTCCCTATGCCTTACGTTGAGATAAGTAAATTGACTTAGTCTGTACAAGCTTTTTAGTTCTTTCTTCTGTCTCGTGTTGTGTGCCTTCATCATCCTTCTTGGTTCTTTCTCACCTTGTTTGCCCTCTCAAGGTCAGGTGTCAATGTCAGTCCCCTGTGAAAAATTCCAGCTGAGGATTACTGTCCTGTGCTGCTTGACCATGTTCACTAAACAGTGCTTGTTTCCTACATTTCACTGTCTTGGCGTCATGAGGCTAAATTGGATTGAGTGATTCAGTGGTAATCTGTTAAGTGATGCTCTATTTGCCACGAGGAAAGGAGATGGAAGGAGAGGGAAGGGAGCCCGATGAGGAGGTGGGTACTCGCTCTTATCCAGGAGCTGCCTGGCACTCATATGGGATGGGGGCGGGTGTGAGGAAAAGTGGGGGGTGGTGGCGAGAGAGGTAGGAGAAAATTGGGGAGAGAGCGAAGGAAACTTGTGTTGATGTGTAGGAGGAGGTAGAGGAGGCAATAGTGAGAAGGGATGGGAAGGGGGGGGGCGGGTGGCTAAGGCAGGGAGGCACTGACACAGGGCTAAGCAGCAGCGCCTCACTTCAGGGAGTGTTGGCTGGTGCTGGGAGCCGAAAGCAAGGATTAAATGTTCAGGACATGGGCTTAGTCTTAGCGTTTATGTTACGTAAGGCCTAAGGTGTTGCCCCAGTGGTTGTTGACATTGAGAGGTTCAGCTCTACTCAGTGGGCTGTAGGAGGAACAAGGAGGAGGTGGAGGCCAGGAGGCAGGGATCACAGAGGTAACGCCTCCTTGTTTGGAGCGATGCCCGGGCTGGGTAGTGTTGAGTACAAAGACTGGGAGGGGATGATGCTGTCAGCCTGTGATTGAGGTACGCCGGCTTGATTGATATCCTTGTCTGGCTGTCTTGTGCCAAGCGCCTTGGTGTTGGCTTGTAATCCTAGTTTGTCTGACAACATCCTTCTTTGTTTTCTTCCTGAGGGCAGCTCTTTGTTTTTCTGTCTGTGGATGGGTGTGTTTGCGCAGAGCAGTGCTAAAATGTTTTGGATAGCCTCTTCAGAGCTGCCACAGAGTTATTTTAGATTTTGTTATTATTATGATGGTGCAGTCCGGCTGTTGTCCTAACTGCCAAATGATGCATTTATGTTTGTATCTCATTTCTTCCATAAGTGGGCGTCTTCCAAACCATCAGCTCAGGAAGTTTTTTGTCGTGTATTTCATCATTGTTCATATTGTATTGTTTCACTTTGTTTTCCATTTTCATGTGATGGAGGTTTTTTGGTAGAGATTAATATATATAATAATCAGTGACATGTAATTTAAAAATTTTATTTATTTTCTGAATCCATGTTATGCATATGGACTCTGAAGGTACACACCATCATGCTAGCCCTAATTAAACTAAACACTAAGGTACAACAGATCTTGAAGTAATCCGGCTGGTAGGCCACATTCTGTGTTCTCTGCTGTAAATGAAAAGATCTACAACATTGTACTACTGCTACAGGCCCTGGCCTGTCACTAAGAGCTACGATATCCCTGATGTTTCATTATGAACGTCCTACTCTCTTGAACAAAGAGGTCAAGTGCATAGCAATGTGCTGCGCTCACCTCAGAAGTTTAGAGCTTTTCTTGTGCTTTCTCATGCATGTTAGTCAATAAATACATGGATTCAGGTTAGGGGGAGATTTAAAAAAAAAGAGAAAGAAGAGGAAAGGAAGTGCATTACAATGTGCATGTGCAAAGGAGAGAATATGAGAGACGGAGGAAGAGAGCAAGGGTGTATGAGAGAAGACAGAGAGAGAGAGAGTGATAGAGAGAGAGACTGAGACTGACATGTCTTTTGGTGAAGCGGTGTCGTCTTCCACATCAATGTCTGATGCTTGTGCTGCCAGGTGCCGGAAATCTGGTTCAGAAAGGAGAGAAGAGAGAAGAAGGGGAAAGTAGAGAAAAAAAGGCAGGGTAGATGGAGGATTTTTTTTTATGTGACGGCGCTGACAGCTCCCCTGCATTGCACTGAGCTTAAATAATGGGATGCTCATTTGCATAACGAGGGACGTTATCACCTCTACTGTCAAAAGAAAACACAACAACAGTTCTTCTGCTCCTCCCAGAGATAGATTGGGTTGGCCTACTTTAGCACTCTGGAGAGATGCACTGGAGCTCTGGCTTAGCCAAACTCACACAGGAACTCACACACACACACACACTTGCACACTCACACACACATGCGAGCACACATGGACATACAGTCGCTCACTCACGCAAACTTTTTGGAGCGCAGCTTTCTTCTTCACACATGCAGTCCAGCTCATCAGCTGCTGGCCTCCACTCCTCAAAGACACACATTGAGCTGTGCACACACAAGCAAATGCGCAAGTGCATTTATTCAGATGTTCCTCAGATGCACTCACTGACATGCAATGGCTCCAGCAGGGTTAAGTTGGTGATAGATTTTTTTCTCTTTTTATTTGATTTCTTTCTCTTAGAAATGTCCGTCCACCATATTTCAAAACATCACTCTTGTTCCTTCTTTTTCTTCTTTTGTTTTTTGCCCTTTTTTTTTTTTTTACCAGAACATGGTAAGACTCTTCTTTTACATCTGTATTCCATCCTGTGATTTTATGTCTGCCATTTTGGAGATGAGTTGCAGATATAGTAGAAAAACTGTGTCTGGCAGTTTCACTGTCAATACAATGCAGTTCGTGGGAAGAAACAAAATGTATTTCTCAGTCTGGAGGTAATGTTACAGTGTGTGTGATTAGAGCGTTTAAGTTAGCGGCACTTCCAAAACACTGTCAAACTCTCTGTGAACGAAGCGAGATCCTGACAGCGCTGTCTCCTCTCATAGTCGGTGCCTGGAAAAAAAAAATGCAAAAACTGATTTGCATGATATCGACAGTGAAAAACACAGCGGTTCTCACAACATTGTTGACAGATTCTTTGTCTTTCTTCACCCTCCCTTGTGGCTGCCATGATGCCACTTTTATTATTTTTTTTCCCTCAGTATTTTGCCATATTTCATTTCATTTAATGCTCATGCTCTCCTCCCCCTCCCCCTGTTTCTTTCTTGCAGGTACGGATGCTGGAATCTTTGAGTTGATTGGAACAAATAGAAATCAGAAAAAAGACAGATAAAGAAAGAGCAGAAGAGAGAAGAGAAAGAAGAAGAAAGGAGAGAGTGAAGAAAGCATAAAGTTCTTCAGAAAGAGGAGAGAAAGAAAGAGACGGGGACGATGGGGAGGAAAAAGATTCAGATCACGCGGATTATGGATGAACGCAACAGACAGGTAAGTCCCTGGGGGACGGCAGGATGGATGAGTATGAGGGTGGCGAAGAGGAGGGGTGGAGGGGGGAAGGAAGGAGAAACACCCTACACCCCACATAGCCCTCAACAATGAAGGTCTTTTGGGAGTCTGGGCAATATGTGAACTGGGCGACAGAGAAGCGTGTGCGGGGATATTGCTTTGGGGGGAAGAGTTCCATTGGCGCTTAATGGCAGGTTTGTTTCCCCTCAGTCTAACAAACAAGTGTGAGGGCACCAGGAGGAGTTTTTCCATAAAGGGATTTGCATGAGAACATTTGTGATTCTCAAAAACCATTCTGCATATCACAGCCCACGCTGAGGGCTGCGGCCTACACACAACTGTAGCACCCTTCACACACCCAAACTCTCACACAATGCCACCCAGTTTAGCTCACTGACAGTGGAATATTACCGGGAAGAGGGTGGTAGTACCGGAGAGGCAGGGTTGGGAGAAAACATAAACAAACAAACAGAGATGGGATGGTCGAAAGTGACACACTGGGCTGGGCTAGCAGAGTGGAGATGAAGGGCTGCCTGGGAGACAAACACTGAATCAGTATTTTTCTTGAGCTAAATCAGTAACGGCAGAACTGCTGTAGCTTTTTCCTACATAGCACGGGCGATACAGTTTTTGGACAATAATAGTTAAATAAGAAAGCTAACATTGGAATTCATACAGGACAGCTGGCACTACTTGAGTGAGATGTAATAAACTGTGGACGGCATGATTCAAGCAGACTCTACCGTCTGTGGCAGGAAATAGATAGAGACAGAGCTTTCTTACTGCCCTCAAGGCCCACAATTGATCACTTCCTGTGGCACGACTGACCACTGACACTTTGTCAGCTTCCTGGCAGCCCAATTGGATCCATACGCTGCTAATGTGGCCCCCAGATCACAGGTCAAACACGCACACACCTTGTCTGAACACAGACCCATTTCATTGCTTTTGCCACGACTTTATCGTCTGACACAATGATATCCACAATGATATTGCAAAACCATTTCGCACAGCGCGCTTTATCAAACGCAGTCATTTGTGGCCAGAGTAAAGTGACATAAAGAGCCTCGAGGAATCAATTGTTCAATACTGGAGGGGTAATTGAAGCCGACTGTGAACCTCATCGTGACTCATCTCAATAACTACAAGTAGCAAGAGGTTAGTAAGAATGTGAGATGATCTGAGATAAAGAAAACAAAAAGTCCACTAATCATGATATTACTGTTTGTGATACTTCATTGTACTCATCTCGAAAACCTTAGAGCCCTTAGAGTCACACCTGGAGCACAAATTGGAGAGAGCAAGACATATACAAAACAGTATGCATCTATGTGCTATGAATGCTGTGCGCTTTGATTTATGTATTTGTTGCTGAAAGAGAGACAAGCTCAAAAAGAGAGAGAGGGAGAGAGACAGAGGAAGAGCAAGGAGGAGGTCACAGAGTTTTACATGAGGACTAAAGCTATCGTGTTGCAGCAGCACCCACACTTCCTTCTTACTGTTATCTCAGCCCTTCTCTCTCATCCCACCTTAGACGGGGCCCGCCAGTTACACCAGGCACTCCGGCTCCTGCGGATAAGGAGGGAAAGAGGGAGACAGGAAGGACACCTGAGGGGAATCGATGCCTGAGATATCCGGGCTTTACTTACAGGGAGAGGAGGAGGGAGGAGAGGAGTGAGAGGGTTCAGGGAAAGGAAAATCAATATATCACTGGATTTGATTGTTGTGATCTCTAAAATGATAGATTACTTAATATGGTTTGTTTAAGTTGCTGTTAATTCCTACTGATATGATGTCATCAAGTCATGTGGAAAACACCACACCGCACTGAGAAAATATGGCATTCAGTGTCATTCAACCCTCGGCCTAGATAAATGACGTCACTGCATTTTGCAGAGGCGGACATCACAAGACAGGGACAGAGACAGAGGCAGACACAGAAACTTAAATTTTCTTCTTGAAAGAAAAAACGGAAGCTTTGATTTGCATTTTTTCACTTCCTTTTTAAGGAAATGTCCCAGAGCCCAAGCCAAATAAACATCAGAGGAATTTGTGTAGTGTTGCTTTCAACCTCGCATTCTTTACATACTTTTCTGAAAAGATTTTCTGTGGTCTTTGCATTTAAAAACTTGATTTTGTTTTTTATGGCTTGTATAAAATACACAGAATACAGAAGTAGTTGGTGACATAATATGAATATCCAATAAAGTTACAATTTCTGTTTCTGTCCAGCATAACAATACAAAGCTATTCTAAGAAATCGCCTGGTTCTTGCATGTTTGCATGCACGCTAAATACTGCAGTCGTCTTTGGAGTGGCACCACTCTGTGTGGCTGTCAACGCTACCTTGCCACCTACAGGGCTACACTGCCTCCCCACCCCTGCCCTCCCTGCAGCAGTGGTATCATAGTGGGCACAGGGCCTGGCTCTCTCTGGGCGGCCACTTTGGGCTGCCACCCCCAGGCCCCGAAACACTTCCCCAGAGCAGGGGCAGAAGGGCCAGGCCTCCCTGGCGTTGACTGGCTGCCCGGAGCTCTGGACAGTGGGCGGCAGTGTGTGAGCCCTGGCTCCAAGCCCCCTGACCACTCAGACCCTCTCCCAGCCCCGGGCACATGAAAGAGCCCCCTGTGCCATAAACTCATGGGCTGCACACAGAGAGCAGACTCTCTCGCCCCAGCTAACACACACACCCACACACACAGATAGGCACACAAACCCACAGTACAAGATATGCACACAGGTGTGTGTATATGCGTACACACACTGGCATAAATTTGAGACATAGCAGATCATACACTCAGACACATACTTAGATGGTGTATTTAGTGTCTTGTTTAAGCAGCACAGACAAATGCATGCTTGTAAACACATGTACCTATCTAAAACACATGCATCTCTCTGGAGTCGGTCTTGGAGATCGACTAATTTACTGCAATTGGCTCTAATTAGTGTTACCTCTCCAGCCAGTACACGCAGTGGGCTTAATTTAGGATGACTTGTTTGTGCGAAGCTGTGTGCGTGTGTGTGTGTGTGTGTGTGTGTGTGTGTGTGGGACATTTGGTTTCCAAACGGGAAGGGACCCAGGGCCAAAGGTTAAACATGGTTCAGGTCATCAGTGACAGGAAGTAAAACAACAGGATCTCCCAACTCCCACAAACAACAGTCACACTAACACATACTTGGCTGCAAGAAGATTTAACAGAATTCTTTTATGTCTTCTTGCGTGTGCCGCTTCTTTTTCTCTCTTCCGCGTTAACTGCAGCGCTGCGGCTGAAATAAGGGGTCTTTTTGTTTCTGCGACAAAGCATTCATCTCTCCAATCAACAGCACTGGGGTGAGAAAATGTGCAAGTGAAATTAACAGCAGGAAAATAATGAGGCCCACAGGGTAGCTACTCACCCCTGCACCCCTCCTCTAATTCCCTGTTTCCCACCTTCTACCATCTCCTTCTTTTTCCACAGCAAGTGGCACTCCTCTCCGTCATATGTTCGGCGCTACAAGACCTCACCTGAAAAGGGCTCACTAAGCTCTCACCTTCTCCCTGCTGTATTTTTATTCTCTTTTGCCTTCTCAACTTGTTTCTTGTTCCGTTCCTCATTCACATGTTCTTCACATGGTTCATTTTGCACTCTCACCTCACTCTCTAATTTTCACTCACCAGAAACTAAGTCTTGATAGTTTGTCTGGCTTCCTCTCTTTTCTCTCCTTTGTCCGCCGCAGTGCTTATTATGTTGCTCTTTTAATTTAAAAAGAAAAAATCTGCTTATTTGTAAGAGCGGATTTTAAGCATTTAAAAGAAGATTAAACTGTGAAATTCTATGAAAAATTTCTAATTCAAAAGTATGGGTAAAAAATAGATCAGATTATAAAAAATACATGCATACAGACTGGGTATAAACAATTTATTGCTTTTTTTGCTTTTATAGAAATTACTTAGCACATAATCTGCAGCTCATTTACATCTTCTTTCCGTATTTCTTTTCCCTTATTACTACCAGACGTCTGAGCTGTGCTTGTAATAACAAGACTCCATTTATGGAGAACTGGGGTTAATAGGGTCTTCTTGCAGCAGAAATCACTAAAACAATTAGTCGCGTAGGGACATACAATCTGTGTGAGAATCACTTTAAACCAGTCAACTCCTATTTTTGTTTTTTTGTTTTTATTTTGTGAAAAATGGTAAAAAGTGAAAACAGTATGTCTTAAGTATAAAATGGCAGCCTGGGGCAAAAGTTTATTCACCTCAGATGAATGACAACAAAGTTATTTTTGTCATTCCTGCCACTAAATTGGGGTTTGTAATGTAACATCCACTTTTTCCTTCGTCAGTGGGTATATCCTTTTTCAGTTGTGGTTTTTCAGCATAAGCAGGAGCATACAGAGACGGAACCTCACCAGCTATTGCAGTGCTGTCCTGAAATGTAATTACAAGCTCTGGTAAGAAGAACAGTCTGAAGTGGCAACTACAATTGGCATAATTAAGACACCACTCAATCAGTTCTACAGGTTAGCTTTTAACAACTCAGAGTGGACACCTTCGATTCAGAAACTGAATGAAGAAATGTTTTGAGTCGGCCGCCTCCTCCTGTTCCTGCTGTATAATGAAGGCGCACTGAAAAAGATGATAAGTGACATTTTGAAGAGAGAGAAGAGCATAGCATATATTAGAGGTGAGACAAAGCCTCTTTTGTCGTAATGCCCCTCTTAACAGCTTCTTTGGCTGTGAGGCAGAGTTCAGGCCCAGGTCTTGGGCTCCTCTTATTCCTTTTGCGTAAGCTTGTGTCTTCCTGCTTGGCCCCTGACAATGGGATAAGTGTTTGTCTCAAGACCAATCGTGCTGCTCTGTAGCTGACTGACATTAATGTGTGTGTGTGTGTGTGTGTGTGTGTCCCTGCATGGCCATGTTTGGTTTGCTAACCAGCAGTTTTTGGTGCCTGTCTCTCCACTCCTCCTCTTCCTCCACCTCCTCCTCCCCCAGGGAAGCAGGCAGGAGGTGGGAAGCAGAAGCGAAGCCATTGTGAAGGGGAAGCCACTGGCCTCTTCCTGTTATGAGAGGAAATGCATACAAATGTGCTTCCTGTGCGTCCACCCCCTCTCTTCTCCCTCCTTCTCCTCCTCCTCCTCCTCCCTCCACTCTTTTTCTCTCCCCTGTCACCCATGTGGCAGACAATCAGCAACTATCCCTCCTTTCTTTCTGGCCCTATCTTTATGCTGGGCGTTTCTTTCTGCTTTTCTTTTTTCTTGCCAGAGGAAATACAACTGATTATTTCAGTTCATATTTTAATTGTCTTTATATTCATTTTCCAGTGGTAGCATACATATAATTACATTTAAACACACCGATAGAGAATGAATAAAAAGAAAAAAGAAAAAAAGGACAAGTAATAATAAAAATAAAATGTATGAAATAGAGGGATATGCTCTGACAATGTGATGGTGACATGTTTAGGTGTTTTACAGGGGTGTGTGTCTGAATGCATCTGTGTGCAAGTGACTGAATCTCTCTTGGGATGGGGTTGTGGAGGAGGATAGGGGTGAACAAATCAGGCTTATGTGTCACTGTGTGAGTGAGTTCTCGTTATGTTCCACTGTAACTGAGACTAATACCAGATAACTACATGTATATAAGCAGGTATTTGGTCTCCCTCCCAAAGTAAAAGAAAGATCCCAAAATCTGAAGGGAAACTGCGCTGTGTCTAATGTTTGAGAGGGTTAAGCTGTTGTTGTGAAATGTATTTAAATTTGGTTTAATGTAGAAATTTAGTTAAGTTAGTATTGACAGTGTTTCCAAATTCCAAATATATTCAAGGCAGCTTTATGACATTCAAGCCAAAATTCCTTTTTTTATCTTTTTGTTGTTGTCGTAGATGCAGCACAAGAATACATTGTGCCGAGTTTTGATCATATCCTTATAAACATATTTTTTAATCTTTTTAAGAGATGTATGTGTGTTAAGTTGAGAATATAAGCCTTTAACCACTTCACAAGAACACACAGACTCCCAGTTTTAGACACACACAATGACAGTTTTAAAGTTAAATGTCTCATTATGCCACGACGGTTCACAAAATTTTCCTGTGTGTTTGTGTGTTTATGTTTATGTTTGTTTGTGTGTGTGTGTGTGTGTGTGCGTGTGTGTGAAGATAGGTTTCACACCATGGTTACCAATTTACTGTGAAAAGACACAGTTGGGTTCACGCTCACACACTTAGACTGCTCTCTTTTACCAGAACATACAGTTACAAATGCGCTGTAACGTCGTGCTCTCTGTTATTAACATAGTGGTGTGTCTAACAGCACCCACTGACCAAAGAAACAAAATTACGCCCGCACTGACATACGCGTGGCTTGCACTGTTGTTTTTTTTTAGTTGAACAACAAAGACTGAGGCCTCATTCAGTGAAACAAATAGATACTGTTCAACTTAATCCAAAGGCCATGCAACATCTGAATTAAAGGAGCACAAAAAAACAAAACACAAAAGTAGATATGTGCACAATACTATTTAGTTCCCTTAGAAATAATTGCACACAGTAAAACTTTTAATGTCACATTACTCTAATATTTTATTATTTTATGAACCTTGACTAATGGCCAGCTATCTGTAAATGTTTGTAGATCAGATGTGCATGTATTCCATGTATTTTGAGTTAAATATCTTAGTACAGAGCAGTTCTGGTCCTCAAATGCGGGTCTAGTGCGCTTCTTTACAGCTGCTGCGTGGGCTGAGAGCTGTTCTGAGCTTGCACAGGAAAAGGCTAGTGATGACATCACCAACTTGAATGATGATGATGGGCTAAAAGGATCATATGATGGCATCATGTGAGACCACGGAGTCACGACAGAGTCACCCTAAGCAGTGAAACTAAATATCAAACAAAAAATTGCTTAGCCAAGATACAGTGCGGATTAGCACATCCCACATGATGTTTGCACCAGTATTTACCATCAAGACAGCATTTAAGCCAACTGTCTTTTAAAGTGTGTGCATGTGCTTGTTCAAGCAAGCGTGCTCTGTATATAAGCTTGGGTATTTATGGATGTATGTGCATGGCGTTAGTAATACATGTGATTTGGAGGTAGCAGGTTGTATGTGTCAGATTGAGATGTGGGGGCGCGGTGTGATATTTATGTAGGTGTTATTGTTTGGTCAGTTAAGGCTTTTCATAATCACACTCATTCTCTTCCTGTGGTGTTGCTGAAGTCAGTCTATGTGTGAATTTTAATATGTGGGAAATGCACGCACAGTTCCTCATTTTAAGTGCGAGGTTCAAGACAACTTTGATTGGATTCTGCTTTTCTTTTTCACATGTTGAAATAAGAAGCAGCAGATGACTGTTGCTTGATACCTTACACTGCTGTGTGTGTGTGTGTGTGTGTGTGTGGTTACCCTGATACTTGTGAGCGATCCGAGCAGTGTGTGGACCTCCCCTTTGAGACTGGCAGCTCTGGACCTCTGGGACTCACACCCAGCCCTCCGTGTGTGCCACGTGCCGCCTTCTGAAACATTAATGGCCCCAGCCGAGTGTGTGACTGAGTGAGTGGGTGATAACGGAGCCGGGCAGGCAGCTTGCAGTGTCCTGTGTTTGCCCCTGGTGCCCCTTGCATCAAAACACCGGGGGAAGACAACACTCTATATGTCCTGTTCCTGAATAGTCTGCTTTGACCTCATGTCCTACAGTCCTGTCATCTTATTTACTCCCTCGTGTATGATTTGTTCTGTAGCTCTGCCGTTGTAAGCCTGGCAGACCCCTTTAGAGCTCGCACGTTTCAGTTTTGGATGGTAAATCTCAGAGCAGGTCGGATATGACAATTATTCTCATTGTCTCAAGGTACCTTTTGATCTTACAGAGTTAAGAATGAGACTTGTTTTTTTTTTCTTCACATTTCATTATGACTGTGTAAATGTCAGCATGGTATTTAGAGCCCAGGGGAGCTTTTTTCGCCTCATGCCATCAGTGAATCATATGAGTGTCTGTGGCTAGGTACAGAGCCTGGCATTGCACACACAGGTCTGCGTGGAGTTAGAGAGCCGTGTCTCTGGTTTCAGCCTCTGTTGTCTGACACATAGCTCGGCGTGACGCAATGACATCACTGGAAAACTTTTACGTGGGTAAGCTGGTCCAGGATACAGCAGGTCATCCAAGGTTTTTCCCCACTCCTCAGTAGAGATTGAGACAGAGAGAAAGACAGGTTGGCGGTGAGGCATAGTTTGATATTCAGTTTCCCTGGTGCATCCTGGGAGATATGATTTCAGGAAATCCAAAACTATCTATCAATATCCATTGAACCCTATCTCCACTTTCAGACCTCAGAGTTGTAAAGAGAAAATGTGAAGGAAAATGTGATAGATTTATGCCACAAATCTGTTCATACATTACCCTGATCTACCACACACAAAGATCTCTTCTTTATAGCCTCTCTTTGTAAGGGCTTTTATAAGCCACAGTTCTAGTCTTTATTAGTGTATTCAGAGCGTGCTTAACTGAGTGTTCATTCTGTATTTTTTGGCCCACTTAAGTGTCAGAAGAGAATAGACAAACATGCAGTTAATCAACAAACTGAGATCATTAGCTACCAGCCGGGCACAGTTCTGGCAGTGTTTCCTCTCTGCAAAAAGCCTTGTCGATACAGATCTCCAATGTAAATAATACACACAGTCGCAAAAGAAAATAAAAGAAAGTTCAATACAGAAAAAGCAGTGTTGCTGGGAGAAGGAAGCTGGCAGCGACACATTTTCTCTTTTTCCCATACAGCCAGAGAGCTTACACACACATGGCTTGGAAAAGAAACCAGGTGCAGCTCGCTGGAATTAACTCACTTTCACTGCTCTAGTTTTGATCCAAACAATAGAGGAATAGAGGCTGTTCTATTTTGACAACGTGGGCACTTGAATGTGTGTGTTATTAAAGGTACCAGTCTTGGGCCTCTCTCTCTCTCTCTCACACACACACACACACACAAACAAAGAGAAAGAGAGAGAGAGAGAGGAAAAAAAGCCCCATTAGAGAAGACATTTTTGTGGTTTAAGTTGAGTGCATTGTCACTATTTGAGCACACACAAACAGCTTCAAGCGCAGGCAGGGAACCCATCCTTTATTTATATCAATGACTTGTTATTCAGTATGAGAGGCGGTTAATTGGGCAACACAACAATGTGTGTTAATGTCACTCTGAGAAAATAGTATTCCTCAGCTCTTTTTTTCTTAGATTGAGAAAGTTATTGGCATGAGTATTTCTTTTGTTTAGCAAGACAGCGAGCACGATCAGGCCGAATGAGAGGTGTGATTTAAGGTGACGTATGTTCCATGACGAGTCTTTGTTTGCTTTGATGTACAAGCAATAACTGATCTTCTTTACCGTTATCTGTTTGAGACAGAGCGTTTTCAGTTCCTTAAATGTGAGTCCAGCTTCTTTTTTTTTTTCTTTTTTCCTGGTATAGTGAATGGACTGTTACAGTTAGTCTGTGCTGAACCATCAGCAGGCTTCGCTTTACTTTTATGCTGTTTTCCTGAAAACTGCTTATGTTAAAGAGGAAAAGTTATTGTGCCAGATTGCTATTTATTCCCTCATTATACAGTGAACATGTCAGACATGGGGTGGGGTGGGACTATACTTGCTGTAATTAAATGATTACCACAGGTCAAAATGGTTATGTGGGTGCCAGATTCATTTCAGTAACACTGTATGTGTGCACATAAATCCTCAATCCCTCATTGTGAGCACAACTTATTTATACATTGTTCTCACCTCACTTGTTCATTATCCTCTAATTTCTTTTATCTTTTTCCTTTTCCTAGGTGACATTTACAAAGCGAAAGTTTGGCCTGATGAAGAAGGCGTACGAGCTGAGCGTGCTGTGTGACTGTGAGATTGCCCTGATCATCTTCAACAGCACCAACAAGCTGTTCCAGTATGCCAGCACAGACATGGACAAGGTCCTGCTTAAATACACGGAGTACAACGAGCCCCATGAGAGCAGGACCAACTCCGATATCGTGGAGGTAAGCTGCGAGGATATGCAGACGACACACACGCATGCGCGCACAAAAGCACGGGAGCACATACACGCGCACGCTCATGCAAACACACTGGAACGCACGACCAGACAGATGGTTACAGCATTTGTGACTCATTCGGCAACACTTACTTCTCCTTTTTTTGGTCTACACACTTAACATAGTGCAAGAAATAAATGCTCCTATAGATTATCAGTCATCCCCAAAAATGGCATTTCACAAAATATCTCACAGAATACCATACATTCCAGGAATATATGTTTATTTAAGTTGCCTCCATGCATTGTGTGTACTTTGTGACACAAAAGTGGTGGTCTGTCATCGATCTGGACCTTTCACACCATGGTGTGCAATCACCAGCCCCTGCCTTTGGTGTCTTGTCACCATTGATGTGCCTCTTAGACGAGACTCTTGATCTGGCTTCCTCTGGACACGTGTCGCTAGTGTGGCTCAAGGCGACGCTTAGTGTGTCAGACTAGCCAGTAGGCAGGTAGATAAAGCAGGAAATGACGCTGGCACCCACCAGGATCCTTAAGCTCTCAACGTGAATCGGTTATGCAACATTCACACTGTGGCTCTGACGAACCTGGTGGGCCACGCACACACACAGACACACATGCATTCACGCAGAGTTTGTCCTTTTCTCTTGCACACACACATTTACGCACACACACGCTTGCGCACCATGTTTGCTTGTTAAACTGTAGCTGTCAAAATAAGTAATGTTGAATTAAACACACAGTATTCTTTGTGTGCTTGTTAGATCCTTTAAAGCATTATTATGCTCACATTGCGTTAAATACACTTTTGCAATATTACATCAAATAAAGAATTAAAGATGTACAAATAAGATGTGTATGCATTTCATACATGTAATTAAGCGTTCTTCTTATTCTCTCACCTTACTTCTCACAGTCTGAACACAAGTGGAATAATTGTTAGAGATAATTGCCCAGTTTCTGAAATATTTTAAATTAAATTTGGGCATTTACAGAATATTAATTTAAAATAAAATAATAAATGCATGCTTTAAGACAATTTAGAAAACCATCTCATCTGTAGTCAGTTTTATTTATTATTTTATAATAACACTCATTCAGTTAAGATTCATTATGTTAACTTGTCATATCGAGTTGGTCAGAATTGTGCAACCATTTAAGTCTGTCATTGTCAGCTCAGGATTTAAAAAGACCGAAAGGAAAGCAGGAAAGACGAAGGCATCTGTAAGCAAAGCTGGCTGCCCAATCTGACACTCACTCAAACAACATGCAGCATGTTTTTATCTTTTCATATGGGTGTTGCTGGGCTGGTTGCCCACCCATGGGTGGTCATGCCCAGTGGGAATACTCCTGCTATTCCAGATGGCACTATGCACCTGACTATAAACCTTGTGAATTTATGCTTTGGTAGAGAGTTCACCTCACATTATTCCAGTCTTTTATATAATTATGCCTTCCTTCAAATTGTGTTTGAAGGTTAAAACATCATAAATAAATACACTGTAACATGTTGCAAACATAACAGTGGTTTACTGTTGTCATTATTGCTGCTCACCAGTTGCACTAGGTGCAGTCAAATATGTAGTGTGTTAATGTAGCTCATACATCAAGACATGCAGCACTCAACATATGGCTAATCTTAATGATGAAAACAAAGTGACTGGGTGCATTATCATGGTCAGGCACAAATAAATCCACTAGGCACAGAATAACAGCTTATTCTCTTATTTATTTATTTTACAATGAGATGTATATGCTCTCATTCCCTTTTTTATAATTCATGTTATTGAACTTTTTTACATTATTAAAGTGGCTGAGGCTGTAACTTTGTAAGCTAAGATTCTTTTTTAAAAACATGAAATCAGTTTTGTCACTGTTATAATATGCTGACAATTTTAAAACATTAAAATAATCAGTAAAGCTGTTTACATAAATGCTCTGTCCTCAAAGCGTATTGGAGTCTTATTAGAAAATCAAATGAAGTTTGCACAGTTTGTGCAAAATTAATCGTATCCAAGTATATCAGAAGGGATAAAAAATAATCCTCTATGCATTATAACATTTACATTAACCCATTTAGCATCCACTTATACCCCTAGTGTGCCTACAAGCACTTCCTTATGGATATCCTTGATGGACAAAGCCCTTCAGCCACTCTATAGTCAGTGTATTACCCTGTCCCAGCTCAACCCATGAAGAGAGCTGTCACATGTTTCAGCAAGTGCCTGTGACAAGAGCTCCACGCTTTGAAGCTCTCTCCTTAACTGTGTCTCCATTAGAGAGCAGAGGATGGCTAACGTGTAAACAGCCGTGTCAGGGGAAGACGCTAAAGGACCTAGTGGGGGAGAGTGCTGTGGAGCACTACCTACACTGTGATCCCTGGAGAAGTCTGAGCGACTCACAGCGGGAGAAATCGATCTGAAGAGGCCTTCAGCCTTAGCTGCGGCGTGCTAACGGGATTGGCCACAGGGCTGATACTAGCACGTTTAGCATGGGTGGAAGAGGGAGGGAGTGTGAGGGGAACTGGGGTTGGATCTCTCCTGTCGAGGCTTGTGTGCCGCTGCTAGGCTACGTCACAGGTGCAGGAACGTGGGTGGTTTGTTGAGTTTGGGAGGAGGCAGGAGCGAAGCGGACTTCCTGTTGAGATGGCAGGATGGTGAGGAGGAGGAGGTCAAGAACAAGATCAACGGCTGGATTTAGGGGTGTAGACAAAATCTAAGTTCCCCCCTAGAGGAGCAATGAGACCTTAGATGTGACATCTGATATGTGGCATATTTAATTTCAAATTTGTAGAAAGCGCTTGTCTTCAGAAGTATACTAAATGCATGTATCTCACTCCCTCTGTTGCTGCTTTGCCTGAAGGTGTAGTGGGAGGAGAGACCGAGGTAGGGGAGCAGAGCTCAGAGTGTGGGCGGCTGGCATAGAGGCCTGCTACATTAGCAATAAAGCTCTATGTAATTAGCATGTCTTTGGTTGATAATTAGCGTTGTTGAGAGAGTGGCACTGAGAGTGTTGCACAGCCTCTCTAGCTACAGCATGTTTACAAGAGGCTGGAGGGCTTTTTTCTCTCTCTCCTGCACTCTTTTTCT
Source organism: Scatophagus argus (assembly GCF_020382885.2). NCBI lineage: Eukaryota > Metazoa > Chordata > Actinopteri > Scatophagidae > Scatophagus > Scatophagus argus. The sequence goes on along the minus strand of NC_058496.1, from coordinate 4,621,650 downwards.
GTTTTTCTTTTTTTTTTCTCCAGTTTTTCATTGAACATAGAAATGTTTTTTTTCTTCATTATGTTGAATCTATGTATGGGTCAATGGGTGTATGTATGTGAGAGACAGAAATAGGGAGAGAGAAGGAGAGATAAAGCGAGAGAGAGGAGTGGTGAAGAAGGTCTTGATGACTCATTTGAAAACAGTCTCAGCTGGGAATGACACTTCCACAAATATCTGTGAAAGCAAAAGACCAAGAAACCAAAGCTAACCCTCCTCTGAGCACAAGTTGTAAAACCAAAGAAGTATTGCTAATCAAAATGGCTACAAATTATTATTTTCTCATTCACAATGCATGACACCCAGAAACCCATGAATACAATCACTACTTGAAACAGACCCCCCCCGAGACTGTAATAAAACATGTACTGCACAGTGTTATCGGCTGCTACATAAACAAGTGTGAAGGTCCACCTAATTAATGCTAATTGTTCAAAGAGACATGCAAGCTCATCCAGGCTTGTGCAGCTTCATGAAAGCAAACACAGAGGTTGATCCTCCATCCCTGGATGTCCAAGTGAGTCGTCCTGGCAGGTCTACAGTACACTCTGAGTCTGGCTCCAGATAAAACAGTCAAACATGCAGATAGATTTCCTATACTTGCTGTCTGCCAGGCCGGTTTCCTGGACATGTGAACGGCATTAGGGGAGAAATGGGAAGCCGTGTTGGGAAATGACAGGAGAACGGATCCTTCGCTCCCTTTTCCTTTCTTTTTATTCCTGCTTAAGAACAATCACTTTCAGGTCTTATTGGTGATTTATTATGCAAGTATGGGGGTTGTTAATTGCAATAGCACATGAAAGGGTCCTTTCTTTCCCCCTTGCGATGATTGCAGATCAAGCCTAAACCTAAGCAGTGCTGGCTGGTTTTGCTGTGATTGAATGGCCCCAAATCCAACAACACACTCGGGCTGTGCCAAATCCCTGTTCCACAATATGTTTGTATTCCCCTCTGGTGAAACAAAGAACACAGGTTTGTGAAACAACTAAAGGGCTGTGTTAGGGAGCTATATCCCCTCAATGCCTGGATACACTTGAGTGCTGTAATATTTGTGTGCACTGTATGTGCATATAGCCTACAGCATGAGCTATTATGCTTATATGCACACACAGAAAAACGTATACGGCCTATGTTAAGTGTGTGCTTGCTTGCAAAGGCACATGCACTGTATGGGTGTATGCGTGTGTTCATACACAGTGACAATTGGCTTGAACCCTGCGGAGTTGATGGCGTTGTGATGACCTCAGCCAGCACACTCTGATGCCATTGGCTCAAGTATCACATGGAATGGCACATGCTTTTTGGTACTGAGCTGACCTGCCTGCCTGCCTGCTTGCTTGCCTACCTGCCAGAGGAAAGGCCATTGGCCAATCCCATTTCCAGCAGATTAACCTAATCTGAAAGTTCAGCTCACCCTGTAATCTTAAACAGCAGCAGCAGCAGCAGCAGGATCTGGCTCTCCACCTATCTCCAGCTCATTTCCCCTCACTTCTCCTCTCCTTTCTCTCCCTCTGTCTTCACCTAGAAGGAGTATTTGAATGAGAGGAGGAAGGGGAGGGACAGAGGGATGGATGAGTGTGAAAAGAGAGGAGGGGAGGGAAAGAGGGATGGGGGAGGAAGGCTGGTAATTATTTCCAAAGGTCATTCTGTTAATGACTACCCGCTTGGCTAATGAGATTCAGCAAAGCTCCCTCACCATGTTTCACCCTGCGTATGTTTCACCCGTGTGCCGAGATGTGTTAGAAGTGCAGGTGTGATTTCAGCTCAGTGACAGTCCACTGGAAGGAAGGAGAGAAAGTAAGGACTGGTTGGGAAGGGGTGTAAATGAAGAAACATAAAGAGAAAGTAAATCAAGAAGGTTTGTCTGGGACCTGAAGAAAACGAGTTAATATAGCATATCCACACTCTTCACTACATGCCTTGCACAATGCTTCAGTTGGCAATTTCCACATATTCTAAATACTACAGGGACTAATTCATCTACAAAATGCCCTTCTTTATTAATTTAAACACCATTTTCTATGCTTTCTCATCATATTCTTGCAAGTTAACAGGACATGTGATCTCCCTCTCTGCAGTGCCAGTGTGCTCATGTTCTGCCTCGCTCTTGTGAAAATATTTTCCAGCATGTGTGCTATTCTTTGTGCTTATTTGGTTTCTAAACAGCATGGAGAACATTAGCCTTAAGGAGTTTTCTGTGCTGATCAACTCACTGAATGACTTCTTCTCATGGCCTCTCGAACACTATATAATTACTCTGGCTCGAATGCCTTCACTAATTTATCCTCTACCACCTTGCCATATGTCAGCATCGAAGACAAATAAGGGAGTCGTGTCATATCTCCTGTCTTTCAGTTGTCCACGGTAATTTTGTGTGGAGTCATTATGAGGTTTTAAGGATAGGGTACATGTGGTGTAACGTGAGGCGGAGGTAAGGGGTGGGGTTGTCACAGCGATCACAGTGCCTCAGTGTTTACTAGTGACGAAGAGATCAGCAACACGGCTTGTTTTTCACAGGGAGCTGAGGATTAAGGTCTGAAGCTGCTTTGACTGACTAAGTAAATTAACCTTGTGACATTGGCAAGCTAATAGCACAGCAGTCTGTTAAAACAAAGATTCTGATGACAGGCCGCATACATGCTTAAGCATATCTTAAAAAAACATAGGATGCCAGTTAGTATGCGAGGTTAAGAAGAATATGTTGAAGAGCAAGTGAGAGAAACTGCTGTCATTACCTTTTCACACACCTTTCAGTTCATACTTGTGTTGGCTTTTCACATAACTACAAACAAGGTCAAAGGTTGGTGGAAAAAAAAATCTGTTTTACGTGATTCATACTTTTTATGTGAAATGTCTTTCCGGTGTTCAAAGTGTTATGAATTTCACCAACAGAGACGTGTCTTTGTCCCTGTCCTTTTCTTGTCTTCACTCTTTGCTTCTGTTTGGATTTGAGGCTTCAGATAGAAAAACTAAGAAAACGAGTTAATAAAACTAAAACCAAAAAAAAAAAGAAAAAGAGAGATATAGCTGTCCATGTTTATCCTCTGAATGTATTCTGACCTCCAGTTTGTTAAGAGGTCGAAATAAAGCCCAAAACAACCACCGCCATCACTCTCTGTTATTTGATGTACTTTTTTTCCTATTAAATGCCTCAAAAAGTGGTAGCAGTCTAAAAATAGCGTGTGGTGAAGCTAAAAATAGTTAGCTGGCTGGCGGTCCTTGCTGGGAGAGGGTAGAAGAATAGGCATGGAATCTCTCTCTTTCCCTCTCTTTCACTCACCCCCTCCTCGTGTTTGAAACAGGGTGGGTGGGGGTTGTTTTTGAAACAGAGGAGTGAGTAAGTAAAGTGTCGGGCTATTCATTCAGCCTCTCTTTCTGACGTTGACCGTGAAGCGTTGCCCGTGGCGGCCGCATGCATAAGGCCATCGGTCTTAGACTCTCTGGTGCCGATGAACATTTAATCCCATGGATAAAGAAGCCTCTTATTTAATTTACTTGTTTTTTCTCCCAAACAGAGGTTTCCTGTCTTGTTGTTTTCAAAAACCTTTTTATTAGAAAGTATACCGGAAAGTCATATTATCTGTGTCAGTAGAAGTAAATGCATTTTAATCAGGTTTGCCTATTAAACACGTCACAAAATCTGAGGGGCGTCACCCTCGTGCTACCAAGTTAGACTCCTCACACAGCTCAACTTTGTCTGCTCTAAGCTTTAGGCAGCCTCACCAGAACACATCTGTCTGCGGCGCCAGCATCAGACATAAAGAGAGCAAGTTTACTGAGTTCCTATTTTATAGACTATTTGCTTCCACATTTTAAGAGAGGCTAAAAGCAAGATGACAGATAATGTATATGATCTAAAGACTGAGCATGTTATTCCACATCAGACGTCTGCTGCCCAGAAAAGCAGAACCTCAGACAAGAAACTAAGTAGCACTTGGATCTCTGTCAGAGGTGTTTTTTAAGGTCAATATACTGAAGCGGAAGTCTGAGGTACTCACACAACAACAAAAAGAGGTTTTAAAAATAGACTGTTTGAAATGTGCCAATATGTGGTCCCTGTGGTGTGGAGCGGTGAAAAAGGCAGGCCACTTCTGAGGACCCGCTGCCAAAAGGCAAGGCTTTTCCACTACACAGCCCAAAACAATTCACGCCAGCCATTAAGATGAAATGATGCCTTGTTCTTTGAAACTATTTGTGGAAAATTCAGAATAATGAAGATCTATTTTTATCGATGGCATTCCCTGCCCTGCCTGGAGCTTCCCCCCTGGCCTCAGCCCCTCCTCTGCCGTGATTGCTGCTATGGACAGGGTGTGGAAACTCAAGGTCACAGTATAGAGGTCAGCCGGCTGGTCATTGTTACTCAAGGCCTCCCTCAGGCTCCCTTTTCCTGCTGTGGCACCACGCGATAAGAGACAGAGAGACAAAAGACGATAAGTGACGATTGGTGTGGGGACAAAGAAGGAATAGAAGATGGCTGGAGGGGCACTTCAAGTTTCACCCATTACCACCCTAAGGGGACTGGTTACACTATTACCGTCTGATGAACTTAAGTATGAAACTGAGGGCTTTATTGGTAACGTCACAGTGCAGGCAGATAGTGACATATGTAACATGACATCAACTAAAAGCGTATATGGCATGACTTACTTTACAAAGCAAGTGCAGGAGTGTTTTCCACGTAAAATTTAGCCTCGACAAATTTTTATGTTGAATTGGAAATACATATAGAAATATTCTCATATAGATGTATTATGCAACTGGAGTGTAGATGGGATGAAAGATGGGTAGGCTGAGGGTGCAGACATGAGTGCCCTCTTTATTCAGTTCCACTGAGCTGGCATTGTGTCTCATAATGTCTATCTGGGTAATTATACAGTGTAGTGACTAGTTTGAATGACCACTTTGTTCCCAGGGCTGGGATGCTGCTGTAGCAAACAGTGTTGGATTCTGACATGTGCTTAGAGTTTGTCTATTCCATATGGGAAACACTGCACCATCTGGTATTGTGCTGTGTCCTGGCTTGCTAAGACTGTCTGTCTGTGAGTGGGCTCTCGTCTGCAGTGGGCTCCTCTTAATAGTGATTTTAGCACCATCAAAATGCCACAGTTTGAAGAAATGTTGCGAAACCTTGTTGCGCATAGTAGCCGTTCTGTCTCTCTCACTTACTCTTAACACTTTTCTCTATTTTTTGCACTACTTCTCATTTCCTTTTTTTTTTAATGTTTAGTCAAGCTAGTAATCCTTGGACGGCTAGTAATTACACAGTTAGCCAGCGTTATTACTGAACACACGACCACTTTGCCAAGGGATGATGGATCCCAGGCGCCAGCCTTTGATTCCTGATTATATTGCAGTAGGGCACCGGGAGTAAGGGGCTTCAAAGCCACCAAATCACTGAAGTCATTGATGCGTCGTCTCAACCAGTGCATAAGGATGGACAGACTGATAAAACAGACAGGGGTGGACTGTGATTTGGGGTCCCGTTCCTTACATTGGTAACCTACAAAATTAACTACCCCCCCCAAATGCTCCCTCACACACACACGCACACACACCATGCAGCCATCATCCATGGGCATGCCCCTCGACATGGTCCTGGCATGTTCAAACCACGCTTCATGAAACTGTGGCCTTCTTGCCTTTGGTCTGCCATCTGCTTCCAATAAGCTAAGCCAGCCTGATCCCTCTGATGTTCCCTCCACTCTGAAAAGCAAAGAGAAAGAAAGAGTGAGTGAGAGAGACAGACAGAGAGAGTGAGAGACAAAAATGAGAGCAAATAAGAATGAGCCAGACAGACAGAAAAAGAAGTAGAAATAAGGAGGCGAATGAGAGCACATTTCAAACATACTATTTCCCATCCCTGCCACCAGCGAGGCCACCCTGAGTGTGCTTATTGTGCAGTGGTGCTGGGGGGTCTTAATCCACTGGCGGGTCCACTTCATGACCACCTCAATCTTGTTATTTGTGATGGGATGGGACAACGTTTCTCCCCACTGCCTCACCCCTACTGACACTCAGCCACATTGCTCGTTACCAATCAGCTCTGACAAAATTGAGTTTGTCAAATGGTAAAAGCAAAAGAGCTCCCTGCTGTCCTGTGGTTTTCCAAACTTTTTCTCTTTTTGTCGCCTTTTTCCCCCACAACAACCATGATCTAAATCTCAGCTTTGTAAGTTATTGCAAAGACCGGTCCAAAAAAATGTACTGTACATTTTTTTAGGTTAACCCTGTCACATTCCATTCAGACTTAAGCACACTGACAAAAGCCTGTTTAATTATTGTAGCCCCTAGACCTGGATGACAGTTTCTTGAAGATTATTTGTAAGCCCTTTTGAATTCCATTGTGATTGTGATTCACTTTTGGATCCCACTTGAAAAGACTGTAGTACATACATCCTGTGGTCATACTCAACCTACACAAATTCTCACACATTTTGAAGGTACAGTTTACATACTGTCATGTCTTTAAGGAATAACTCTGATAGTCAGTCAATAAATCTGTTGCCCACCACTTTCAACATAGTGACAAACAGAGGCTGAGACCCTGCCAGGCAAAGCTGTTTATTCCCGTAACATTTTATTATATTTTAACAACACAACAATCATGATTAACCATAAGCAGCACAGTTATTAATACTTTTATATGGTTTTCCATTGACTGCTGAAATATAAGCCATAAACTCCTTCATTTATTGGGAAAATCTCTTTGTTCCCTTGTACTATACTATCTTCTTTCATAAGTCTTGGTTTTGCTTACAATAGTGTGTGTATTCTGAAGACCATACACTGTTGGCAAAGATATAAAAGCCCTATTATAAACTGGCTGTTTTTGTAGAGGGTTTTTGCACTGATGCAGTCAGCCATTGGGTTGAAGACATTGAGAAACATTCATTGGCCTGGCTGTCGCCAATAGCCATAAACACAATATTGAATATGTCATACCCTTCAACCACTGCCAAGATAACTGCAGAGGGGAATGGTCAGCGATGAAGCTCTTTCCAAACACATCCCATCAACTAGCCAGAGTGTATCAGAAATAAAGATGTACCCATCAAGCCAACAATATTTTGACTCAGCTTCTGTTGAGACTTGTATTGCAGAAAATTAGGGGAAGAAGACAGAGGCAGGGAGACAGAGACAGACTGAGCAGCAGACTGAGACGGAAAGATAGGGGCAGAAAGACGGATAGAGGGACAGAGAGGGTGAGCCGGGTGGCAGAATGCCGAGCAGACGGATCCTGGTATGGCAGGAGCTCTGGGCAGGCGTCAGCTGTCCCTAGCAGACCCCCTGGGGCCGCCCAGAATTCGCACCCAAATACCCTCCACAGTTTTACTCAAGAGCTAGATGAAATTATTACCCACACCCCAAACTAAGAAAGACTTTTTCATACCGTTAAAACACCGAGCAATAGATAATTGGAAACAATTTCTTTGCAGCTCAAGCCTTGTTCACTGTAGTCCTCTAGCTCACCGTAGTCCAGATTAGTCTAGGCCAGCCTAGCTGACGGTACAGTGCTGAAGGGTACCGATGAGACGGGTGTCTAAATATGTAGGACGCCGTGTCTACGCTGTGCCTGCTTCACACAGGCCCTGTGACAAGTCGAGTCATGAGGGAGCATCATGAAGAAGGAGTTTAATTAGGAGCAAGCCTCCAAAGGGGCCACAGAGAAAGACATGGAGCCAAGCAAGCATACACAGCTTTTTTTTATTTCAGTCTTTCAGTCTTTCCTCTCTGTCATACTTTTTCTCCTTCTTCTCTCTAACATTCATTGTGCCCCGTGACTGCTCATATTGTAGTTTATAGTTATTTCTCCATCAATGCTTCTCTCATATACACATTTTGTCTTTTTTTTCTGTTTGTGTTGACCTGCAGCACGATGTCAGGTATTTCAAAACCTGTCTGATAAGTGCAAAAAAAAAAAACGTCCCAAAAATTAATTAATGTCAAAAAATGTCATTTTGGTAAAGAGAGGCAATAAAATGATTTAAAAAAACTTAAACAGTGCTCTATAAAAAGTTTTCCTTTTATGCCAGCAGTCATTTTGTAAAAATAAAATAATGAGTATTTCCTAATAATACTGAAAATCCCTGTTTCTTGGTAAATTAAATAATTTTAATGTACGAATGATAATTTGGGTGAATATTTTGTGCATAAAAATTCTTGGCACAAGTGAACTGCACCAAAGTGTTTTTGTTTAATCCTCATCCTATTAGCATATTCCCCAAAGACTCTATTTTCATGCCAGCTCCTCCCATACTCCTCTTTCTGTCAGTATAAGGGCACCAGCTCTTTTTCCAATGATCGTTATTCCCTCAGTCATTTTAAAATATGTGTAAGAGCCAATAAGAGTTAATTCATTTGTAATAACAAGTTAGTTAAAAAGGTTAAAATATAGTTAAGGTAATTTCATAAGAATTCATAATTATTGTGTTTTTTAAGATGCATAATTTAGTAACGTTTGAACTTTTATGTATTTTCGGCTTCCGACAATATTACGTCATTTGACACTGCTTGCACGTAAGGTCAGATTGCAGCTAGAGACGTCGGAAGCAACACAGTTTTTTGACCGAGCTATATCGAGTCTAATGTTTGTGTATTTTTTGTGTTTTTAAGTAAACCTTCAAAAAGAAGATTCGGTTTCACTCGCGTTTTTCAATTACTGGTTGTTAGACTGGCAGCAAAAGTGGTACAAGAGGACTCGCACGAAACGGAGTGCCACTACATAAAGTCAAAAAACTAGCTTACACGGAGCATCGCTGGATTGCTTGGATAACGCGGCTTGTGTGGAAAATAGCTCGTCCGGAGAAGTTAAGAATGAAACTGTTAATCATCTGAAACACTCTCCAGGATAAGGTATCAAAAATTCCTTTGTACCTTTGAGCAGTGTGAATATAGTCCGTGAGTTCGGACGAAAAGGAATTAACATAACTGCAGGAACGAAGTAGCGAGCTGAATCTCCGCCCTGTGACAGCGGATGTGAATCGCACAAGTGGATTCGGTCAGTGTGGAGTTTTCTGCGATAGTGGAAAGGTTGTTTGCACTCGGTTCATTAAGAAAGGCAACTTTGAAATAAGTGCTTTAAACTTTGTGCACGCAACGTGAGCATTAACTCCGCTATTTGTAAGATGGCTGATGAAGATGAAAAAAGATCTGTTGAAGATAGAGTGGGGCAGGGAAGATCACGCAAGCTAACTGAGAAGGGTTTAGAGGAGAGATTGCAAAGACTCATAGCATTGAGAAGACGAACTCTGGGAACTCTAACAAGCCAAATGAAGGAGATGGAGGCAATGATGAGTGATGCTCAAAATGTAGAAAATGTGCAAGATATAATGGAAAACGAATTTGCACAGTCTCTAAATGAGTTCAATGGACTCAACAGTGAACTTGATAATCTGTTGTCTGAAGATGAAAAAATGCTTGACTATGATAACTGGTTCGAACCAAAAATGGCACTAATCAAAGACTTCATAAAAAAAACTAAAAGATGGATTGCAGTTGAGCATAAGTCCACAGGGAATGAAACTGTGCAGCTAGAAAAACTCAATGTGTTAGATGAACAACAAGAGGCTGTTTTACCAAACGACAGTATTTCACAGATAGGGTTCAGCAATGCTGCAAAAGCTCGCCCATGTGGATCTCATATAAGTGGTACATCAAGCACTTCATGTATATCCTCCACACGTGCTAGACAGGAAGCAGAACATGCAGCTCTGCTGGAACGAGCAGCAGCGCTGAAGAAAAGGCAAAAGCTTGAATTCGAAGCAGCTAGGATTAAGGCTGAAAAGGAAGAGTTAGCGCTGGAGACTGCGTTAGCTGAAAGTCAAGCAAAACTAAAAGTGCTTAAAGAATATGAAAGGTCCGAAGATGGTACGAGTAGTAATGCATCAGTGCAGCAATCACTGAGTGGGAACATGAAGAAGGAAAGAGTAAGCATTATGCTACCGCAACAAGATAATGTGAATGTTCATGCACCAGCACAAGTGCAATACCCACGAATACCACAACAGCCACAACCAGTCTCCAATCAAAGTACCAGAGCTCAAGCTAACAGAGATGATGACATTTTGACAGTCATGCAAAAGCAGAATGAAATCACCGAGCTACTTGTAAAGCAGCAACAGCTTTCTCAGCTACCGACAAAGGACATTTCTGTGTTCAAGGGTGATGCGCTCCAATTCAAATCCTTCATGAGGGCATTCGAGCACGCAATTGAGCAGAAGACAGACAATGATCAAGATAAATTGTACTTTTTGGAACAGTTTACAGATGGTGAGCCTCAAGAACTTGTTCGCAGCTGCGCTCACATGACACCTAGTAAAGGCTATCACGAGGCAAAGCGGCTACTTCATAGACATTATGGAGATGAGCTTAGGATTGCCAGTGCGTATATTGATAAAGCGCTCAAGTGGCCACAAGTGAAGTCAGATGATGGGAAAGCATTAAATGCTTATGCAATGTTTTTGATTGCATGCCGTAACTCAATGGAGGACATTGAATTTTTAGAAGAGATGGATAATCCTACCAATCTACGGACAGTGATATCCAAACTGCCTTACAAAATGAAAGAACGTTGGCGAGCTGAAGCTTTCGAGCTCAAAGAGAGAAAAGGGAGAAGAGCGAGGTTTGCTGATTTGGTGAACTACATAGACCGTCAAGCCAAGATAGCAATGGATCCCCTTTTTGGTAATATATCAGACAGCCGCCCAATCACAGCTGGAAAGATGGAACAAAAGGAAAAGCAACCGGCTAGGAAAGAGGTTCGTGGAAGCAGTTTCGCAACCAATCTTGTTGCTGAAGGCAAAGCGCCTCAAGAAACACATGTCAGGCCCACTAACACAGGTAAAATGGTGAATGCCTTTGATAAACCATGTTTGTACTGCCAGCAGTCTCACACCCTTGCTTCATGCAGTAAGATCAAAGGTCAGCCACATAAAGAACGAGTGGAATTTCTGAAATCGAAGGGCCTATGTTTTGGATGTTTGGTTCCTGGCCATCTCAGCAAATTCTGCAAACGAAAATTAGAGTGCAAAGAATGTACATTAAAGCACCCTGACATTCTGCATAAACTGAAGGATGAAAGTTCTGTTTCATCAGAAAAGAAAGATGGTGCTCAAGGTAAAGTGTCGGGCATTGAAGTTCCCATCACACAAGAGTCCTGTGGCCTTACGGGGGCCGGAGAAGCTGAATGTGTGCTGTCAATAGTGCCGATAAAAATCAAGTCAAAGAACAGTGACAAGCATGTAGAAACATATGCCTTTTTGGATCCGGGAAGCTCAGCAACGTTCTGCACAGAAGACCTGCAAAAGAAATTGAACGTGAAAGGGAAACCGACAAGAATACTTCTTAGCACCATGGGCCAAGATAAAACAGGAGAAAGGCTCATGAACAGCTTTGCAATATCAGACCTAGAAGTTTGTGGGCTGGAGGACACCATGTTCATAGAGTTACCCAAGGTGTTCACTCATAGCAACATACCTGTCCATGCTGGGAATATACCCAAGCAATCAGATATTCAGAAGTGGCCTTACCTTCATGAAGTGAGCTTGCCAGAGATAGACGCTGATGTAGGCCTACTTATTGGAGCTAACTGTTCAAGAGCAATGGAGCCCTGGCGGATCATTAATGGTCAAGCTGGAGGTCCTTATGCAGTGAAGACAGCCATTGGCTGGGTTGTGAATGGACCTGTAAGGAAAGATCTGAATGACACAGAGAATGAACAGCCTCACTTCTCGGTAAACAGAATCTCTTTGGTGGAGATTGAAAAGCTACTGGTCCAACAGTACAATACTGATTTTCCAGAGCGCAACTATGATGACAAGGAAGAAATGTCTCAGGAAGACAAACAATTTTTGAGGTCTGTGGAAAAGACGACAGTTTTTGAGAACGGACATTATAGCATTGGATTGCCACTCAGGAATGAGAAGCTCCAAATGCCTAATAACCGTTGTGTGGCAGAACAGCGCATAGCATGTTTGCTCAGGAAGTTCAAGAGGAATCCTGAATTCTTTGAAGATTACAAGGGTTTCATGGAAACCATCATTGGAAAGGGCTACGCTGTCCAGGTTCCGACACACCAACAGAACAGAGATGACAACAGGGTGTTCTATATTCCACATCATGGCGTCTACCACCCGAAGAAACGAAAGTTGCGGGTGGTGTTTGACTGCACATCCTCGTTTCAGGGTAGGTGCCTAAATAGTGAGCTACTTCAGGGGCCTGACCTGACCAACACGTTGGTTGGTGTCTTACTGAGATTTCGTGAGGAGACAGTAGCAGTAATGGCAGACATTGAGTCAATGTTCTATCAAGTTAAAGTGCCAGAACACGATGCAGACTTACTCCGTTTTCTTTGGTGGCCCAATGGCAGATTGGACGAGCCTGTAGAGGAATTCAGAATGACAGTGCACCTCTTTGGAGCCACTTCTTCTCCAAGTGTATCCTCATATGCACTGAAAAGAACAGCGGAGGATCACAGAGACGTTGCATCTCCAGACGCTGTTCAGACAGTCCTGCACAATTTTTATGTAGATGATTGCTTGAGAAGTGTGGCGACAGACGATGATGCAGTGACCTTAGTCAGTGATCTTAGAGCTTTGTGCAACAGTGGAGGGTTCACCTTAACAAAGTGGATGAGCAATAGCAGAAAGGTGTTACTGTCAATCCCTGCAGAGCACAGAGCCAGTGAAGTGAAAGACCTGGATTTACGACACGACACTCTACCAGTGGAGAGGACACTTGGTGTACAGTGGGACACAGAAACTGATACTTTCACCTACAGCATGGGGCTGCAAGACAAACCAATAACCAGAAGAGGCATTTTATCAATTATCAATTCTATCTACGATCCTCTTGGCTTTCTGGCTCCAGTCATCTTGCCTGCTAAACTTTTGTTGAAAGATCTTTGTAAAGAGCAACTTGGTTGGGATGAGAATGTTGGTGGAAAGCATGCAGAAGAGTGGAAGAGATGGAGGGAAGATGTTGCTCACCTTTCCAACTTCCATGTGTGGAGATGTTTAAAACCCATCAAGTTTGGATGCACCACTGCAGCACAATTACATCATTTTTCGGATGCCTCAGAGTATGCATACGGCACTGTGTCTTATCTACTGCTGGAGAATGAACACGGCAAGAAACACTGTGCTTTTCTGATGGGGAAGTCAAGAGTAGCTCCACTCAAACGAGTCACGATCCCTAGACTTGAGTTGACCGCAGCAGTTGTCGCAGTGAAGGTCGACAAGATGTTGCATCAGGAACTTCAGGTCCCACTGCAACAATCTGTCTTCTGGACAGACAGCACCACAGTGCTTAGATACATCGACAGTGAAACTGCTCGTTTCAAAACATTTGTTGCGAACAGAATTTCCTTGATCCGAGAAGCAACCAAGCCATCGCAATGGAAGTACATCAGAACAAAAGAAAACCCGGCAGATCAAGCCAGCAGGGGCCTGAAAGCAAAGAGCTTGGTTCAGGGAGGAACATGGATAAATGGACCAGATTTTCTACCAAATGAAAATGATTGGCCCGAACAGCCTTTTGTATGTAAAGAAAGCCTTGACAATGACCCAGAAGTCAAGAACACAGTCGCTGTTAACACAGTGAAAGTTGAAGAAAGTATGGATCCAATGAACCAGCTGATCAGCTATTACTCAGATTGGAATAAGCTTAAACGATCAGTGGCATGGATTTTAAAGGTAAAAGATGTTCTGTGGAAATGGAAAGAGGAAAGTAAAGGGGTATTAACAACAATCAAGCAAGCCGAACAGGACCCCGAAAGGAGAAGATTAAAGATAGAATAGCATATGAAGAAGTTTAAAGCTACGTCAGAAAAGAAATCACTTACGTTGGATGATCTGAACGCAGCTGAATCAGAAATAATACAGTTCAGTCAAAGACAGTATTTTGGAGAGGAAATCAAAGTCCTGCAGAAAGGTACTCAGCTCAATCGCAACAGTTCGCTGTTTAAACTAGATCCAGTTCTTCAAGATGGCACCCTTAGGGTCGGCGGAAGACTTAACAAATCTGCTATGCCAGAAAATGCTAAACACCCAGCAATTCTCTCTAAACATAGCAAAGTTGCCACCCTGATCTTGAGAGACATACATCAAAGAACAGGCCACTGTGGACGCAGTTATGTGTTGGCACAACTGAGATGCAGATATTGGATTCCACAAGCCAATTCTGCAATCAGGAAGATCATCAGTCAATGCACAGTGTGCCGTAGGATGACGGGAAAGGTTGGTGAGCAAAAGATGGCGAACCTACCTGAAGATCGCCTCCTCCCAGACCAACCTCCTTTCACAAACACCGGCGTTGACTACTTTGGCCCGTTTGAGGTTAAACGGGGCCGGGGTATCGTTAAAAGATATGGGGTGATGTTCACTTGCCTCACTCTTCGAGCTGTGCACATTGAAGTAGCTGACAGCCTCGACACGGACTCCTGCATTAACGCAATTCGCCGTTTTATATGTAGGAGAGGTCAAGTCACCATCATGAGGTCTGACAATGGTACAAACTTTGTGGCAGCTGAAAGAGAGCTAAGGGAAACCATCCAACAGTTGGATAATGACAAGATTGAAAGAGCATTGCAACCAAAGGGAATAAAGTGGATATTTAACAGCCCAGCTGCCTCCCACCAAGGCGGAGCTTGGGAAAGACAAATTCGCACCGCGCGAAGAATCCTTAATTCCCTACTGAAGGAGCAAGCAGCAAACGATGACTGTCTTCAAACAATAATGTGTGAAGTTGAAAGTATCATCAATGGCAGGCCACTCACTAGTGTCTCAGAGGATGCAAACGACGTTGAGCCTTTAACTCCCAACCACTTACTGCTTTTGAAGTCTCAGCCACTCATGCCTCCAGGCATATTTTGCAAGGATGACACATACGCAAGAAGAAGATGGAAACAAGTCCAATATCTTGCAGATTTATTCTGGACTAGATGGACACGTGAATATCTTCCACTTCTTCAGGAGCGCCAGAAATGGCTGAAACCCAGAAGAAACTTCATGATGGGTGATGTTGTGCTATTGGTGGACAGTTGTTCTCCCCGCAACTCTTGGGTCATGGGGAGGATAGTTGAAACACTGCCAGACTCCAGTGGAACGGTGCGGAGAGTGAAACTGAAGACCAAGACCAGCACTCTGGAAAGGCCTGTGAATAAACTGTGCCTGTTGAAAGAAGCCACGTTAGAAGACTGACGAAGGGAAAAAAGTTGATTCTTATGGACATTTGACATTTAAGTAGTTTGGCTCTTAAGGTTTTATGTTTGTAATTGCTTAGACCTGCAGCCTAACCAATTAGAGGCCGGGTAATGTAAGAGCCAATAAGAGTTAATTCATTTGTAATAACAAGTTAGTTAAAAAGGTTAAAATATAGTTAAGGTAATTTCATAAGAATTCATAATTATTGTGTTTTTTAAGATGCATAATTTAGTAACGTTTGAACTTTTATGTATTTTCGGCTTCCGACAATATTACGTCATTTGACACTGCTTGCACGTAAGGTCAGATTGCAGCTAGAGACGTCGGAAGCAACACAGTTTTTTGACCGAGCTATATCGAGTCTAATGTTTGTGTATTTTTTGTGTTTTTAAGTAAACCTTCAAAAAGAAGATTCGGTTTCACTCGCGTTTTTCAATTACTGGTTGTTAGACTGGCAGCAAAAGTGGTACAAGAGGACTCGCACGAAACGGAGTGCCACTACAATATGTGTCTTTGATGTGTCTTATATAGTGATGATGTCACTGAAAAACAGACTCGGAGCGTTGTTTGGAGCAGCCGTCCATGCCTCTATGGAGCACGGTCATAAAATACATAACAAATTCGGGGCACAGATAAAGCAACGGCAGATGGGGAAAATATATAGGATGACAAGAACAGGGCGGCAGAGTGGAGAGATGGAGAGCGCAAGAGTGAGAGGCCCTTCTATGGCTATATGAGCACTCCAGTGAATCCGATTGGTTGCTGAGCTGTGTGACGCCCTTTGGCAACAGGTGTGATCTCTTTAAACAGGTGGACATAACTGAGATGAGCCGCATACCGTCCTTTTACCACACCTTCAATGTGCTGAGCCCTGCTGGAAAGCTAAGCCTGGGCCACATGCTTCGTAGTCATATAACATTCGCGCCCCGGCTGCACCCCATCAACACCCAAAGCAAGAGCTGCCCAACCCCCTGCCAGGCCACCAGCTCAGTTGCCCCATATGGATGTCATCTTTACCCCAGCCCTCTCGCTTCTCTCCACCCTATGCCCCACTGCTTCTCTTCCCAGAATGGAAGTGAATCTTTCATGCACTCTGTGCTGGTGGCAGTAGGTGGTGGAAATCTGTTCAAGTAGGAAGAAAAGTTGTTGGTTTTTTTTTTTTTTTTTTACTTGCATGCATTCTCATGTGTAAGAAAAAAGGCCAGCGGTTCAGCTCTTGTCAGTTCGATATGATGCATAGCCAAGGCCAGAATGAAACTACACAAAAGAAATAGCAAAAGTTTTAGATCTCACGCCTTTGCCAAAAAAGACAGCATGCTAAACCTCTGCAACCCCTTTGTTCTTTTGACTCATCCACCTCAGATAGAGCAAGAGTGCCTGATTCACTGTAGGTCTGTTAGAAGTCAGATCTCCTGCACCGCCTTGGTTGATTTGTGTGGTGTGATTTCCTGAAGACTGTCAAAGATGTGAGAGACGCTTTCAAATTCAGAATTCCAGATTTCCACTCTGGGGGCCAAGTGAGGATTCAGAGAGAGAAGAGGAGAGCCAGCAAATGTTGACACGCTTACAGTAGCTGCTTCACCACGAGACGCCTCAGGAATCAAACAGTTATCACACACACAAAAGAAGCCCTCTAAGTTCACTAAAACCACACTCAAAACAGGCCTTTGTTGTGCTGACATGAGAGATGACTAGATTGTTATTTGTTTTCTAAGCAGCCAGATCGCTCCCTGTCACTTCTGCTGCTGGTTGTGATGGAGTAGCTAGCACTCGTATCTCTTCTGTGAGTGAGTACTGACAGAGACAAACAAATGAGAAGGAGAAGTTCACTGAGATTAACTTATCTTAGCATCTATCTTCCTCCTTTCTCCTGCTCAGCCTCTCTTTCTTTTTTCTTGACGCTAACACCCACTCTCGCACACCCACACATGCACACACAAACACAGACTCATTCTCCTCTTTCCCCTCCCACACACACACTCACACCAGTAGACACGCACTACAACATACAGAGAGAGACACACACTCACACACTTGATCAGCATCAAATACAGGGTGTGCTAAAGTAAATTTAATTACGTCTGTCTGATATGGAGCTTCAGATGAAAGTAGGAGAGCGCAGTGTGAAGCGACGACTGCATAGACAGGAGCAGGCCCGTGATATTCCTCCTGTAGACTAATCTCCCTTTATTAAAGCCATGAGGAGAGAGGGAAAGGGGAGTTGGGAGTGTGTGTGGTGAGAGAGAGAGTGAAAGGAGGGTGGAGAGGAAGAGGAGGAGGAGGGGGGGTGCCTTTGATGAGATCTCTAACTGTCAGCTACTGTACTTTTCTCCTCTTCTGCTCTGTCTTTGTCTCTCACTTTACAAGGCAAATGAACACAGCACCTATTGGTACATGCCTGCTTGCTCAAGCAAACATACCCTTCGTGCTATCACACACAGTAATGTGCTCTGAAACTTATCCATGTTGTTATAGTTGTCAACAGTATCTAAAAAAGGACAGAGGCAGCTCTCTCTCTCTCTCTCTTTGTCTGTGCGTCTCTTCCACTCTCTTCCAGAGGGAGTGGTGAGCGAGTGGAGAGTGTGCTTTTCTGCCTACTGTTTTCTGGCCACTCTAATGGGGGCAGGTGGCCATCAGGTGGCCAAAACAGAAACTGCCACATTCGGTAGCACACATACCACAGTCGTGAACTCAAGCACCTTTGCAGTGTTTTAATTTTATTTCACAAACCACTGATGATTATGGTTATAAAATTGTGTTTCACTTTTATGACTTTCCCTTTCCTGTGTAATTATGAGGTTTTACGGTCCCGTGATTTGTCATTTTGGTCAAGAATTTGATCATTTGTTATGTCTCGTTATTGGATGCAACGAAATCCTTTGTGCCATCTTGAATGTTTAGCTGCATGTTTATTTGTTCACACAGCAGTCAGTGTATCCTCGTGTCACCCCACGTTGATGGAGGTTAGAATGGAACCTGCCAAAATCATTTGAAAAGCTTAAACATCTTTTGAGAACGATCTCAGACCCACTTAATTATTTAATTTGAAATAAGAGATGTATTAGAGATATACTTCTGCTAAAGATATCTCTAAATGGTTTTCCAAACTATCTCTAATTGGTCTTTTGTCAGGATCGATTCTAAAAGGGGCCTTCTCACAGTTCATCACCATTCGTCCCTCCCAAACTGTTCACCTGGCTTACTGTTCCCTACCCCAAACGCCCTTCAACTATGTTGTGCAACTGCTCTGTTTGCAGACATTGAGAAAGAAGGGCCTAAACGGCTGTGACAGCCCAGACCCCGACGCAGACGACTCGGTCGGCCACAGCCCCGAGTCCGAGGACAAGTACAGGAAAATAAACGAGGACATTGATCTGATGATCAGCAGACAGAGACTGTGTGTAAGTACCTCTTGTTGAACCCCGAGCCTTGCTCTCACCTTTCTTTCCTTTTTTTCTTTTTCCCCCCCTGTGCTTTCTGTCACTTCGTCCGTCTCTTCGTTTTCGTCATCTGTTCCCACCACCCATCCCTTCATCTGTGTCTCCCTCTGTCCGTCTCTCTGGTTGTGGGACCTGGCAGGCATTGAGCAAGAAGGAGAACAAAGGCGGCGAGAGCCCGGAGCTCGAGTCCGCTCTCATCCTCACCCCACGCACTGAGGAGAAGTACAAACAGATTAATGAGGAGTTTGATCACATGATTAAAACTCATAAGATTCCTGTAAGTACTGGGTTGACACTGCACCCTCAGCAGGCTAACAAAATGCTGACTGGCCAGTAACTGTTGAGCTAACCCAGCTAACCGCTGTTGTTTGCCACCAGACTAAATACACAAAGTGAGAGTGAGAGTAAGATTAGAGTGGGATTACATTGTATACTTACAGTGAAAGAAATGACAGTTCTTTGATTTTGCTTGATTACAGCTGAGGAATAGTCCTCTAATTTGACATAACTGTAACCATAACCAGCAGGCATCTTTGCTATAGTAATTGCAGACTTTCGCTCATGACAAATTTTAACCTTACTGGGTTCCCTCCTTGAACCCATTACCCATAATACCTTGCCTGGCTCTCAGGGGAGGTGCGGTCTGCATGTGCTTTTCCTTTTCCTGCACCAAAACACAGTGCTCAGTCACCCGCAACAACAAGGACAGACACTGCCAATGAAACAGCAGCAGACTTTCAGGCAATCTTAAGCACATCGCAGCACCTCCCGAAACTTAATTATCTCTCATCTTCGCTGAAATAATTGAAAGCAAAGTCTTGTGTAGCCTAACATCATGTTTATGAAAGCACCTTTGTTAATGAACCTCGATATGTCAAGACATTCTGACTGCTACATTTACATCATATATTTTTTATTTCACAGAAGAAACTAATCTATAACCAGCTGCCAGAAACCACAAAATAAAGGCAGCTCTCTATGTAAACTGAGCCCACCCTTCATTCAGAAAACACCATATTGGAATAGTTAGGGCCTAGCCTTACAGAGAAAGAGATAATTCCATGGTAGATAGTTCAGAGAAGAACAGTAGTGTCTAAGACGTGTGGAGCAGGGGGAGATGTGGTTAGAAGCAAGGCAGGGGTTGGTGAGCTGGTGGGGTGGGGTGGAGTGGGTTTGGGATTGGAGCTGGGTGGAGGTGGGGGTGAAACAGCAGGGGTGGTGGTGTTGGGGGGGAACTCTGCACACAACAAGTGGCAGTTCAGTGTGTGGTCAGGGTGGCTGCCAAGCAATGGGCCTCTGGATTGCAGGGGACTGTTGAGGGGACTGCGGGGAGAGGCGGAGGAGGAAGATGAGTGAAAACAGGAAGGATGGCACCGGTTAAAGGACAGCTTACACACAGGGCCCTTACACCCAGCGATGGGGTGTGGGCACACGCAAATGTGTTCACAGACGCAGCTCCCCCACTCTCCCTCACCACACAGAGAAGTCAAGAGGTATAAACTCCAACGAGGAATCTGAGATGGAAGAAATTTCCGAAAGTCCTCAAAAAACAAAACCAGAAACAGTTCTTTGCTGCTTTCAAAAGAAAGCATCCATAGCTTTTGGCTAGCCCACTCCTGTGTTAAGTTGCAGTGAAATCAAAAAGTGCAGAGGCCCACAGTGAAAAATGCTCAAAGTAATCATCTTTGTAGTTTGAAATAATATTTGGCCTGCAAAAAGTACATTAGCAAACGGGAGAAAATTGGAGAAGACAAAGCAGTGCGCATATCCCACTTCTATGTAAGCCAGGCTGATGATCCCACTGATGCGCTCCCTCCGTGGTTCTGAGACACATGGCAGTAATTTAGGGCCCTATTTTCTACTTCCTAAAGCTAACATGCAAGATCAACCACTTCCAGGGCACTCCCAAGGTTAAGCCCTTCTGCCAAGTGACACAATAAACATGACAAACTAGACGCCTGGGGCTGACAGGCTACCTCTACTCATGTTCCTGATGTGACTGCTGACTGATCTGAGTCTCCCACTTAAAAACACTTTGTATTAACTCTGTGTGATGGAATAATAAATTATTCCTAATTGCATTCAGTTCTCCAGTCTTGAAGCTACTTTTGCAAGAAACACTGCAGCCTTTTTTTAGTGAGGTGAAGACAGACTGAATTATCTTTAGCTCTTTTAGAACAGTGGGATGCCACTGGCTTTATTCCCAGTAAACCAAAGCCTTTTTATTTCTTATGTGTAATAAACCAGGAATGCATCACAGGATATATAAATGCAGTGACCACATCACATTATTTCTTCAGGTCAACTTCGTGCCTTCACAGTGACAAATGTCACAATATGTCAGTAGCAGGAAGATACTAGTATCCTCCAAAGAAACCTACCTATGCCGGATCAAGCTGTAATGACTAACTGCTGCCAAACCATATATCATCTTGGGAGCAATTTGTGTAACTCTGAGTGGAGTTTTCTAGGCGCTTACCCTTTCGGTTCTGTGCAGCGGTCCCCATCACCATACTTTTTGGGTTTGTTTTGCCTTTGTTCTAAGCAGTCGTTCTCTGTACCATTCATCTGTGCACGGCTGTCCATTTGTCCTTTTGAACTTGGCTGTCTGTCTTTTTTTTCTCTTGTTGTTTGAGTGCTTCAGAGTAATACTGTTGTAGGATTTTAAATTCCTTTGTGTTCCTGGAGTGTTTCTGAATCACCATGTCTCTTTATCTCTCCCTCTCTCGGAGTCCATCTCTTCACTCAAAGGCCTTGTTTTAGTCTGTTCACTCACTGCAGTCTAATCCAATCTGTGTCCATGTCTCTCTCTCCTTTTCCCTCTCTTTCTCAGCAGGCCGTGCCCCCATCCAACTATGACATGCCCGTGTCCATTCCCGTTAGCAACCAGAACAATCTCATTTACAGTCATCCCGGAGGTTCCCTAGGCAATCACAACCTGTTGCCACTGGCGCACCATGGCCTACAGAGAAACAGCATGTCTCCTGGAGTTACTCACAGACCCCCCAGTGCAGGTAATACAGGTAGGGCTTTACGTGCACTCACGCACCCATACACATGCTGTTATCCCATCTGTCTATTTTCTTGACTGTGTGCGCACCTGTCAGACATACCAACAGACTCACACTCCCTACTCCTCTTTCATATATTGCCTGTTCAGCATTTTGTTCAAAGTAAGTTGATGATTTAATATCACATTAAATCCCAGTCCGCAGTCTCATTGATTTAGTGTGAGATTCTACACATGGGATGTCTGGCCCTGTGTACTGGCGTTGAGTCACTGGTGACATAAGCAAATCAGGCCTGTTGGTTTGTTATTGTTGTCCAAAGTCCTTTTTCTGTCCCTCTGGTCTGAAGGCTGCTGCCCACACCCTCACCCTGTCATTACAACTGGATACTAGAAGCGCCAGCACAAACTAAATATGAGTTTTGGCGTTCGCAGCATCCACACCAAACCGCACACGTTCTGGACCCTCCCACTCTTCCACCTCACATGGCTTAAAAATAATAATGTGTCATTTTTCTTGGACGGCGGCTTAATGTAACCACTCGCAGCGTCCAGTCGCTCAGAGTGTCCAGGTTTGAGTGCAAAGGAGCATTACTCGTGGTATCAGTCCATATGTGATGTACTGACACATGAACACACGCTTACACACACACACACACACACACACACACACACAGTGGATTGTGATTAAATTGAATTAGCTTCTCAAAGGCCAGCAAGGTAAGAGACAGGAGGCGTAGTGGATGTTATGTGGGTGTCTATCCTCTAATGGGTTTCTCTCTTCTGCTCTGCTCTCGCTTTCATCTTTCAGGTGGCCTCATGGGTGCTGACCTCACCACTGGCGCAGGCACCAGTGCTGGTAAGAATGGCCTTCTCTTTTCACACGCAGTTGTCTGATTTAACACATGCTCACACACACACACACACACACACATACATGGCACCCACTCACCCACTCTGGGCCATAAAATGCATGACTAATAGTAGCCCAAACCCAAGTGGAGATTTTGTCCATGATGTGTTGATGTTTGTGGTCATGGAGTTCATCTGGGAATGTTTGCCCAGTGCTGGGCTGTGACACATCCTGCCTGCATTCAGCAATAAAATGGTAAAACAAGTGGGGGGGAAACAGAAATAAAATTGCGCTATAAACTGAAGCAGCACATTGACTGACAGGCAGTCAGAAGAGATGCTGGACTTCTGAATGTACATTTGAGTTGTGTCTGTTTTTCTGCATGATGAGCCCCCTCTTTTTTTCTACTGCCTCTTGGATTTGAATGTAAATTCTAAATGTCACCACCCACAGCTCCCATTTAGAGCAACTTGTTTTGCCACACAAATTTACTACACAGTAATAGCTATCATATGTCTGCAACAAAATTAATTAAATGTTTAGAGTGGCTCACCATGCCATAATGAACCTGTGGAGAGTGGAGCAACCCATGTTTGAGGAACACGTGTAAGGAATCTTATGTGTTAGCTTCTGTGTGTCAATGGGTTTGTCCCTGAGGACACGTCAGGCCCAGTTTATGGCAAAGAGACTCCCTTTTAAAGGGTTACATTTTACTGCCTGGAAATACAGTGCTGAGTGTAAAAATGGAGAGCGGGGGGGAGAAAGTGGAGCACAGCTGGGCAGTCTTGTCTGGCCCCTAGGGCTCCATCACAAGGGGTCAATGCCTGGTTTCTCTGTCTGGTCACTCATCACACACACAACAGGACCATTTGTTGTGGTGTGTGTTCCGTCGACGGCGTGCTGCAGAGCATGCTTCAAATGTAGCCTTTGTGTCACCGCGATGAAGGAACAGAGGCGCTCTGTGAGAGTGGTGTGTCGCTCGGCAGCAGCAAAAAACACGACGTGGAGAGAGAGAGAGAGAGTCACGAGGAGCTAAAAGATTCCATTCAAAGCTCTCTTAAATCTCATCTAGGGGTGAGAGAGAAAGAGCATATGGGGGGGGGGGTGATGAATATGGTGGAAGCATGTGTGCAACATGAAATAGTCGGGGAACACAGATGGAAGTGTTCTGTGAACTTGGTCAGCCATTTTAATGATGTTCCTCTAAGTGAGTCAGTGTGAGGTGGCCCAGCCGCTGTGGCACCGCAAAGACTATTTTAATATTCCTCTTCTCCTCACCGTAAGTTTTGATAAGCTCATTGTACAAGTAGCTGTCTCTCCCTTGGGTGAGTGTCTTAAATGGCATGGTCTAAATGACATCAGAGGGTCCTGTGTGTGTGAGTGTGTGTGTATGTGTATGTGTGTGTGGTTTAGACATGCACTAAACCACAACACCTCTTTTGTGCCACAGATGTCATGTTTCCACTGTCTGTAAAGAGATACAAATGACAATTCACTTGAAATTAACATTGGATCCCCCAAGGTGGATTAATCCTGTAACAGTCTGCCATGTTGTCCAATTGTCGGTTTCACCATTGATTTCCTGCCATATTTCACCGAAGTATTCAGGTAATTTTGAATTAGTGCAAATTGTCATGTCTTAGTCTTATGTATTGTTTCTTTTCTTTTGTGAAAATGTCGACAGATGCAAGTTACTTTTTTGTATACTATTAATAATTATGAAATATCAATAATAATTCACTCACCTTTGCTAAAAAGGAACAGGGCAAAGTCATTTTTGTTCTTAGTTGCCTGGCAACAGCTAGTTTAACTCCAAACATATCGTATACTCCACTTCCCTAGTATAAAATACAAATTACCTTTTCGCTGAAACATTAGCATGAAGATTCAGTATGTTTCAGTCACATGTGGAGGTCAAAATCCTTGGAAGTTGATCTGTAAACCTGACTGAAACATGGACTTTAGTTGTAGTTTATTCTGTGCAACTACGCCACATAGACCCCAGACGTGGGGGTAAAGTCTAAATGACACAGGCTCCCCAGGTTGTTCTGGTCCAGTGCATGCAGGGCACGTTACTGAAAGACTGAGTCACCATGTCTCGTTTTGTGTGTACCTGAAGTGTGTACATGCGTGTGTATGTTTGCTCATTTATATATAGTATGTGTTCAGTCTGTCAACTCTTATGCTGGCTGGGAGAGAGTGTGAAGTGAGAAAAGAAATCGAACATGAGTGAAAGAGAGAAAGAGAGCTGATAAAGGAAGCTCAGGATGAAGGCCTCCCACCTCCATTTGTGCAATTATGTAGCTGTCACCCGTTCTCCAATCAGCACTCTGCTGGCCACAGCACTGCGAGGAATTAACGAGAAACTCATGTCACCTCTCACCTTGATCACACACCAATTACTCCCTTAAATAAGTTACATGCAAGGTGCATCTTTCTGACATTAGTGGTCAAAATCACACAGAAATAAAAACTAAAAGCAAACATGCAAGAACTGACGACAAGCCAGGTTCAGCAGATCAAACAGTGCGTGTGTCTCAACCTCACACCAACTGTACAAGTTGTAAGTGTGAGTGTGACACCTTAGTTCAGTTGGAGAATTCAGGGTTGAATGCACATTTGGCCAAACCGCAACGGAAGAGTGTGTGTATGGGGAATAGAATGGAGCGCGCCTGTTAGACCACAACAGGACATCAGAAATTTGTTCAGTAACAGTAAAATGTAGTTTAACCACACCTCTCTTTTGGGTATGTGTGTTTGTGTGTGCGTGCATGTGTGTGTGTGTGTGTGTGTGTGAGAAGGAGAAAGAACAAACTCTCTTGGGGGGATGGAGTGGGAGTCTCAGACACATGCATCTCGAAGTGCGCTAAGTTGCGAGTTGTGACCATGGAACCCATAGAGACAGATCGCAGTCCTTTGGCTTTGACCTCAGTTGTCCCTGCACACCTCAGAAATAGCAAAAAGCTGTTTATCTCAATCTCAGATCAGATGTTGCTCTCAATGTGTGAGTTCTATACAGCAGAAAAACACTCCTGGCTAAGCTGTGTTCCATTTTGGTACTTCCTCTAAACAGTTGACGGCAGCCTGCGCCGCTGCTCGACCATGCACAGTTGCATTAGAGGAGGAGAGTGGAAGTCTTAAGCTGATGTCTTAATCAAGTCAGTATCTCACTATTGAACGCAATTGTCCCAAGATCAGGGTGATCAAGCTGCAGAATAGGAAGATTTGAGTCACAGTTCTTCCTTCATTAGCTTAATTAGCTAATGATTTTACTTTTCAAGTGCAAGGACTGGCCTATGCCACTCATAATCATAGTCATCTAGCAGATAATTGACTGGACTGCAGCCATCTCCACAGGGTAGCAATACACAGATGTCTGATTAACTGTCACCAAGATGAAGTCCGTGTCATCTTGACCAAAGTGTGTATTAATGTCTCTCTATAGCTCCATCTCTTTTTATTCATCTATACAGAAACACTGATGTACTTCCTGCTGGGTTATTTACCAAAGTGTGTGTATGCATGGTGTGTGCGTGTGTTTTATGTGTGTGTGAGGCCTCATTCATCTGTCTCCACATGCACCCACTCAATCTCACAAAGGGGCAGCCACGAGAATTGGAGAGCGGGAAAACTGAAGAGGCAGCTGCCTCTTTGCTAATGTGAGACTGACACTGGAACTAAGAGGGTCCAACACAAAACACACACGTGCATCCATATGCATGGCTCGTGTATAAGCAGTCGCGCAGCTCCTCTCAAGTTGTACTGCGCTTATGTACGCTCAGTGTGGCAGAAAAGTTGTGCTTACGCGCACATGCAAAATTGTACATGGCAAAACATGCAATAGCATACAGAGACTATGTTGTTAACATCAACTTACACAAGCTCACGCATCACACATGCCAGCAAAGGCACAAACACATACACATAACAGCAGTCGCACGCATACACACACACACACACTGTTTTTCTCGTTTTCTGTCAGATGGCCTCATTTTCTCTCACCGCTAGCGGTCGTTTACTCTTCAGATTGTTCAAATTGAGCTTTTGAGACTTTTCATTTCCAAACAACAAAAACCTCGCTCTCAAATTAAACAAAAATCAGCGAGGGAAATTGCCCAGGAAGACATCTGCGACTCATTTTCCCCTGGAGTATATGATTAGGAAATTCATTTATGTCTAACGTATAATTCCTGCCTGTCTTTCAAGTGGGAACGTCCACACAGTGCCCTGTGTTCTACCCCTTGGAAGAAGGAAGGACAAGTAAGGGGAAAAACAGCCTGTGGGATTGGGTTAGAAACAAAGACTATGTTGCTTGCAAGAATACTCCACTCTCAGTTTTTTTAATGATATTGCTGGGATTTCGCCCAGTTTTTTTTTTTAGGAGGAAATGGGTGCTGCACTTAACCGTCCATATTTAGGGGAATGCAGATCTGGTGGCAACCCCAAGGCAGGGTCTTTGTCTCAAAGAATCACACATGTGTTTAGTTCTGATGGCCAAATGATGGGCCCCATCCCTCTGTGGTCTTGCTACCCGTAATTAGATGTTTTTACACGATTGGCTGGCTGTTGCAGGGCACATGTAGCCTTAACTGACACTGACAGAGGTGGAGGGTGAGGTCTTTTCAAGTGGATGCCTTCAGTGTATGATTACCAAGCAAACAGTGGTGATCACCAAGACAAAAACAGGATGTCTGTTTAACTATCTCCTCTGCCGGTGTGTACCTTTTTCGTGAAACACAATTTACAAGTCTATTCAGACTGGTGAGCTAATAAAATTTGTACCACAGGAAGTGGAGATGAGACAGAAGCACTGAGAAAGCGCACAAGCTAAAAATGGATTCCTGTAGGTTTTCATTATGCTACACCATCATGGGCAGCAGGATTTTAAACTTTTAAAACAGGTTTAATAATACCTAGCTGTGTTTATGGTTCAAATATCGTTCAAGAATACCAGCGTATTTAATGTTTTTCTCTTGTCTTTCTGCCAACCTTTGTGTGCTCTCTCAGGAAATGGATATGGGAACCACCGCAACTCACCAGGTCTGCTGGTCTCTCCAGGTGGCATGAACAAGAACATGCAGGCTAAGTCTCCCCCACCCATGAACTTAGGCATGAACAACCGCAAACCCGACTTGCGTGTGCTCATCCCCCCTGGTGCCAAGAACAACATGCCCTCCATTGTGAGTAATCTTTCTGTCCCTCTGTTCATGTCATTATTCTTCCCTTCCTCACCCCCACATCTGATATCTTTTTATCTATGGGGGGGGGCGGGGGTGTGCATCTTTCCGGTTTGTTAGCTATTGTTTATTTCCTTTCAAGTCCTCTCTGCGGCTTTCATCTCTTCATATCAGACTTGGGTTGACGAGGTTGTGTTTCTGATAAGCTTGAGTTTAGGTACATTGAATGTTTGTTGTTTGTTGTTGCCTTCTTAAATCAACAGCCTTCTTTAAAATTAACTTTTGGCCCAAGTCGGATATGTCAGATATATTTCCTGTGCTGTGTCTGTGTGCGTATGTTGGCGCTTACAGCCCCTGATATTTCTTTCTCCTGTCTGTCCAATAAGTTAAGTTAGAACAGTAAGAGTAGTTCTTAGCCATCGTCTTTGCACTTTAGTGTTTTTTTCTTCCTTGGTTAGTCCCACAACAGCCCCATTCTTATATGGACGCTTTGCCACCCTCCTATCTTCTCACTCACACTCACTAATTTGAATTTATCGCCCTCCCCTTTCAATGCTGTCAGTCCGAGGATGTTGATCTGCTATTGGTAAGTGAGACTGCCAGAAGAAATCTAAACAACAACCTTAAGAATCCAAAGAAAGGTTTTCCAATCAGAAAGTTCTCGAGAGCATAATGTGCCAAGCGGAACAGAGTCACCTGAATCTAACCTCTTATTTGCATTCAGATTTTCTTATTGCTACTGAGATCACTGCAGCTAGGTGCAGTGGTTTTTTAAAGAAAAGCAGTCCCGACTCCAGAGAAACTTTCACCTTTATTGTTGCTGACTGTGCTGAAGGCTCCAAAGTCACCTCACATGACATTTTGTGAGGACACATAGTGCCATCCAGTGGTGTGTCAGAGTAAAAACAGCCTGGCCTCTTTTCTGCCTCAGCGCTCGTGTGTCTACTCCCCTCTTCCTTACACCGTTTGCATCTTTTCACCTGCGTATAGGCTTGCGCTTCACACGTACAACTCGCAGCTTTTATTACACAGAATGTAGAGATGAAGAACAAGAAAGGAGTATGTTCATTTTGCATCAAACCTTCATTGCTTTCTGCCAAACCCTCCCCTCTGCTACAACAAAGTGCCTCTCCCTTGCCGCCGCTACCCTGCGTTGCTGTGGCGACCGATGGTGTTACTATAGCGACAGTGGGCCCTCGGAAAGGGTGGTAAATGATAGGGTTGGCAGGGTTCAGCCGCGCCGCATGTCAAGTGATTAATTTCCCCAGAAGTTGGCATCACATTCATTCTCTCAGCATCTGTTGAGTGAGAAAAAAAAGAAATGAAAGGAAATTAAAAAAAAAGATCTTTCTTGGTTTATTGCAGGTTTCTGTTTGTTTTGTCTGGGAATTGATTGCCTGTTCTCAACCCTCTCCCTTCTCTCTTGCTCTCTGTGTCCTCTTTTCTTCTGTCACAGAACCAGAGAATAAACAACTCTCAGTCTGCGCAGTCATTGGCCACCCCAGTGGTATCAGTAGCAACTCCCACTCTACCAGGACAAGGCATGGGCGGTTACCCATCTGCCATCTCTACTTCTTATGGTACCGGTATGTACCGCACATACATATACACATTAAACTCTCACATGCCAATTAACACAGACTCATTCTCTGTAATTAAGTGGTATGTTTTAGATAATGTAATATATGTATTTAAATCCTGCTCTATACCCAAATGAAACCATAAATTGTGTTTTAATTGATTTCGACTATACATTGGACAGCTTTAAAAAGTTGTTGTGGCTAATAACTGTAAGTGGATTTGATGTTTTGCTGCTATGTGTTCCTTTGAAAACTCCTTCCCAAACTTACATGTCATACAGCAGTCTAACAGCAGAGGGTGCTATTGCCACACCAACTGACACAGAACACAATCGTGGCATCATCTCATCAACTTCTATCAAAGCCGCATTGTCTTTGCAACTTTGTTTTGAACAAATCTATAATGTACATCTTTTCCCCCGCGTTTGTTCACAGAGTATTCGCTGAACAGTGCAGACCTGTCCTCCCTGTCCGGTTTCAACAGCGGCAGCTCCCTTCACCTTGGCTCAATGAGCGGGTGGCAACAGCAACACCTTCAGAACATGCAGCATTCAGCCCTTGGCCAGTTAGGGTGAGTGCATTCAACTTAATTTGAGGTGTTGTGTGGATGCATGATGTAACACATCAATGATCACTAGAGATTATTTTTGAGACACCGAGAGTCTTTCACTGTTTTCAATCTTTGTTTGCGAAGTCGAGCACAAATACGACACCTCCCTGTTTCAATGAGTATGTGTGTATACGTGCTTGCATGCATGTTTGTGTGTGATGGACTGACTCAAAAATCACTTTTATTCTTGCTCTGTAACTCTGTAACCCCTTGCGTTTCCTTTCCTTCCTACAGAAATTGCTCTAGCTCTCACTTATGTCAGGGTTCAAATCTCTCCCTGCCCTCTGCTCAAAGCCTGCACATCAAGTCCGAACCTGTTTCTCCTCCTAGAGATCGCACCAGCAGCACGCCGGGGGGCTACGGTGGAGGGGTACCACCTCCCCAGAACCCCTCGTCCCGCCAGGACTCGGGACGCTCCCCTGTTGATAGCCTGAGCAGTTGTAGCAGCTCCCACGAGGGCAGCGACCGTGATGAGCACAGGAATGAGTTCCACTCACCTCTGGGACTGGCTCGGCCCGCTCTGGACGAGCGCGAGAGCCCCTCCATCAAACGGGTGCGCCTGTCAGAAGGATGGGCGACATGATAGCTCTGTCCTCTCCCCGGCGGTGCCCCGTGTTGCCCCGAGCTCCCGACAACGCAGCGTTTCAATGCTCCCAAAGTCAACTCCCTCCTCTTCCTCCTCTCACTCGATATCACGAGTCACCCACCACGCAACCCCATGGCCTCCCTCCTTTTATCTCTTTAACGCTGAAGGAAAAAAAGGGACAGCCCCTTTCAAGAATATGTTTGTAATTTCTTTTCCTTTTTAATTTTCTTTTTTTCTTTTTGCTGAGTGTGCTATACATATTGACATTATATAAAGCAGTGGGGTGTTGTAATGGGGGTTTGGGAGGGTGGGTGTTGGATGGGATGGGATCTGGGGCTATTTTTGTTGGGGAACTATGCATTAATTGTATTGTGTGTGGCTAAAAAGAATCATGTATGCATATATCTTTACACATGTGTGTATGTGTACATATATGCATATCAACAAATAAACAAAAAAAAATAGTCAGGTACTCTGTTTCATACAACTTACTTACACTTTGCCTCAGCGATATAACAGTGACTAGAGACAAGAAAAAAAAGAAAAACTTAAAAAAAAAAACATTAACATGAGAGTGAGTGTGTCCAGTGGAAGACACCTTAGCACTTGAGTTGGACAAACAATACATGTGTACAGTGTCAGTTTCATTGCTATATACCTTCTCTGCAGTTCTCCCTTGCAAAAATGTGTGTTAACATTAGATGATGTCATGTTGCAGGTTCAACGTATTTATGTAAATAGAGGGTCAAGGGAGGGGGGGAGGGGCCGGGGTCAAAAGTTGCCAGACATTACAAGATTTATTTACTCACTAAATGAAAAAGCTATTATGCAACATTTGAAGGATTGTACAGGTCAACAGGCAGACCCAATGTTAGACGTGTGGAACCTTTGATTTTAACGCTCCCCTTAAGGAACGGAGCCGAGCGAGGACCACCCTTTGATCTAAGAGCTACATTAGTGTAATCGAGAAAACTCTGGATCTAGTATTAATATTCAGTGTTAATAAACAAACAAAAAAAAAAGGAAAAATAAAAAACAATTGTACGATACACTTGCTTATATTTTCATATGAAAGGATTACAATGCAAAGCATTTTTGTGGCTTTTTGTAGTTTCTATAAGCCAGAATGTGTTTTTTGATAGCTTTGCTAATAAGAGATGGTTAGTTCACCCAGAGGGGAAATGACAGGGCTCTGAAGCCCTAAGCCATGAAAAACAGACTGAGATCCAATGCTTTGCTGAACTGTTTTATCTTTGTAGAGGTTTGTTTTTAAACGTGTATTTCTAATTATATATAATAATGGTAATATTAAGAATCTTTAAAAAAAAATCTGTGAAATTAACATGCTTGTGTATAGCTTTCTAATATATAAATATATATACTAATGATTTTTGTTGGTTTCTTAGTGGAGTTTCTATGTGCAGTTGCACATGTTGTCTGGTTTGTTTAATTTGAACCCTGAACAGAGCTGTTCAGGGGTGTATTTAGTCTAACCTTAAAAACCAGCTGGGAAGCATCGCCAGGGTTTGTGTGATGGAGGGCAGGACAAGCCTGAATGCTGAAAATCAACCTGTTAGTGGAAAATGTCATGAGACTGGAACTGAGGATGACACAGAGATAAATGTTGACTCACGGTGTACGTGATTGTCTCACTGATGAGGAAATATTATTATTGTCTGTGCAATTCAATGCATCTGATGACTTCATTCTTAAGTGTAATGATCTAATTTAACAGTCAAAGTGTAACAGCCTAATTTAAGAGTCAAGCTCGCGTTTCTGACATCGATGATCTGCTCCGTCACAGATCTTCACCACAATTTTGGCTCGTTCTCGAAATGTTCCACAAACCGAGCCGCAGTCCACTCAGTTTTCCTTTTGGATCATATTTATATAATTTTGAAAGCGCATTGTGAGTAAGTATCCCCAATCATTTGCGAATTTGAATCGCTTCTGTGTCATCCTGTGACTCCTCATGTTCCACTCTTCAGGACAGGATTCCACATCATTTACCACATGTCACTGACAGCTCATTGTCAGACACAAAAAGACAAAAATGATCATGCTGGTATGAAAGAAGCACAATTGTTTATTTTAAATAAATAGCTGTTTTGATTTTCTCTTTTTTAAACAATGAAACTAGCCACATATCTCTCTGCCTCCCACTCCCGTATCTGCTGTCACTTAAGTGTTATGATATTTCTATGTGCATATTTCATGCAGGTTCACTATGTTGTTACTGTATACAGTCTGTGTAGTCAAACAGGGGCAGAGCCTCTATAATGGTGTTCTTCTCTTTTTTTTTTTTTTTAATTCAATACAAAAAGGCTGAGAAAAAAATAAACATGATGTTTCAGGCAGCGTAAGTGTGGAGAAACCAAAGCCAGTGGCATTTCTGTGTTGTAATCTGAACTTTTATTTTCACATTCATTTATGGTTTTTGCAAGCATTGAAACAAGACAATAAAAGAATTTGTTCAAATGTACAATTGGTTTCACATTTCAATTTCAGTCAGTCAAGTGTAGCTTCAGGTGTCAAGCTGCATAGTCGGTACCGACCACAACAGTTTCCCCGTTTCTCTGCACATTTGTCCCCCTTTGCATTGCATTGAAAAGGTTATACGCAAAACTTATTTTGTGTTTCAAAATTGCTCTTCGCTCAGCAGAGGCATTCAGGCCTGATCACGTGAAACGCATGCTTGCTGTCCACCTGATGAAAGTGCATTGCACGCTTATTATCGTG
Organism: Scatophagus argus; assembly: GCF_020382885.2. NCBI lineage: Eukaryota > Metazoa > Chordata > Actinopteri > Scatophagidae > Scatophagus > Scatophagus argus. The sequence continues at coordinate 4,588,419 of NC_058496.1, read as the reverse complement.
CACACTGAAGTGAGGCCAACGTGTCCTGCTGGTTAATTAGAGTGGTGTCGTTTTGACAATAATTTGAACCAAAGACACACGGAGGAAAACTTGTCTTTATAGCTGTTTTTTTTTCTTTTTGTGTTGTGTTAAATTTGAAGCCATTCTTTTTCAGCACCTGTTGATCAGTTTTTCTCTGTTAATATTACAATAGACTAAATGTCGGTACCTCAGAATTGACCCAGTCAAGCAGTACCTCAGCTGATGTTTTGATAAGTCACTTGCAGTGAAAAGGGGAGACCATACAACTGTACAGCCATGTGTAATAACCATGTAACACCATTGCTTAAGGTCCCTGCAGTCACACGGGACTCTTTGTTGCCCCAGCGTGTTTGTGGTTTAAGTTGTATTCAAAAGCTGAAAAGGAATTGTTGGTTTTGTTTGTTTGTTTTTTTTTTTTAAAAAAAGGAATAACATGTTAAATTGCTTAAAAAAATAGTCAGTCTGTAGTATCAAATGTAGCTTGTATAAACCTGAAAACGAGGGAGGTTTGGAACTAATGTTTTCTGGAAGAGCGGCTTTCAGCGGCATAAGCTGGCCTTTGTCGCCACTTGAGACGAAGATGGTATTAAATTAAATCCACATCTCTGTAACTCAAGGGACTTGATTCAGCTGTATGTAGTGACAATGTATGGGGATGAAATAAAAAGTCTCCTGTGCTGGAGGGAAAGGTTATTTGTATTTTACAGAGATTTCAGTAAAGTTACTGGCTTTCTTAGTTATCCTGATGTGGCTTGGTGTGTGATTTCATTGTGTTTGACTTGTTTCTGCATGCATCTCTAAAAGGAAGTTCCTTTCACACTGTGCAGACTCAAAACAAACAAATAAAACATGAAAATCTTCCATGAGTGGAAGTTATGGTGCCACAACAGCCTCACTTTAAGACCACAGAAAAATTGAATGACATTGACATAATGGCAATGACATTATTTTCACATTTGATTCTTTCTGCTCACGTTTAAAAAATGGGCCATGTATTCATACTGAAGACATTTATTTGACATTTAAATCCAAGGTTTATCTCACTTAACATTACAGTGGCATCATGTCTCACAGTGATACATTATGCTGCACATAAAGCACATATTCACAGGGAAATACATATGTTCATAAACAATCCAAACACTGTGATCTGCTCCTATAAATCAGAGGGCTGTGGAAAATCCTCCTCACACACACACTAATGATCTGGGCCTACTCATTCATTCCTGAATAAAGGAAGAAAAAGAGAAAAGCAACGGAGAAGAAGGAAGAGCTCATTCAGTAAAATCCATGAATTTCTTTTCTTCTGTCTGGTTCACTTGTAACAATCAGGTGGGAATTTCTGATGCAACGGAATGGCAGATAAGAGCTGCGTGGGCCTGTTAAATTATAATGGCGGTGAATGACACATTTTTGAAATTACAATAATCAGAAACAATAGTTACACATTTATTAAGAGCTGCTGAAATTGTCGCAGGTCGTTGTAAACACGCAAGCATTAATTCTAAAAAGAACAGACACGTTTTATCCCAGCTGAGCGTCTTCCGGCAGGCCTTTGTGTTTCTCTGCTAAGCGTGTATTTCATTTCTACCCACTGCATGGAGTCTTTTTTTTTTCTTATCTAATTTTTTTTTTCTTTAACAGTTTAAGGACTGGTGGACAAAGATAAAATCAACCAATTCAAGTAAACGTGTTTCTTTATAAACCCGAAATGTCTTTAAAATTTTTAAGCTCGAGTTTTTCGAGCTTTTTCCGTTTTCCTAAAGTGTCCATGTTGCAGTTTATGTTCAGGCCTGTGCCGATCTGGGATTTTCTTTTTCTTCTCGTCAGAATCCGGTTTAAGTAATCCTGTGAGCAGAGCTCATAGCTCCAGAAGAAGCTATTCAAATCAAAGCTTTCTCCTGACATTTGACTGTTCAGCAAGCTCGTCCACACGTCCCGCCAATCAGATCAAAAAAGCAAAAACGGATTCACAGGATAAACCGTGTTCACTGAAGGTAGCCTACCTGTAAACGTAGGTCTGCCTCTTCTGTGAGGAAATTTAAATTTCAGAAGATTAAAATTAATTGTCACTATTTCAGGTTTTAATTTTAAAGGAATTACAACGCAGCGATGTTCTCCTTTCGAAATATCAACATTAAACTCCAGTTTTCTTTGCGACTCATTTATTCCTCTGGGAGTTAAGATTTTCCATCCGACAAGCGGGCCCGTCCCATTACGCCCTGTAGATTGGGTCGATTCTTTTCTTTTAAGAAAAATCACGAGTACATTTAACGCATCTTCATTGTGACAAAATCGAACACAACACAACGAAATCTTTCATCCTTTCAGAGTCCACGCACACACACATTTTATTAATGTTCTCTTTATAAAGCCGATGATAAGATCTGTGATTTACGACACTCGAGAGTCAGTTTACATGACATTATGGTGACGGTGTGTTTTATGTGCTGTATTACTGCAGTATTCAGAGAGGGATGTGTGTGTGTGTGTGTGTGTGTGTGTGCTGCTAAACGGCGACTATTGTGGTTTTACAGTTCTTGGTAAATGTTTATCTCGACTGCACTCCTGCCGTAAATGAATCCTTCTAAACCGTCGTACTCTAATGTGTCGTCCAGGTGTTTAATTAGGCCGCACTCCATTTCTTCCCTCTGTTGCTTCGTCATTGAAGGTTTCAGGGAGTTTGTGGGGTTAATTAAAGAAGGCTGATTCAGTCGCTGCCTGGACAATATAATTTAGTATCGTTCAGAAATCATCTGTCGCGACAACACCTTTCACAGTCTCTCAAAAGGTCAGACTTCCGCGACACACACGATGTGTGAACCTGCTCCACCTCTAAACTGGACAGATACGAGAGAACCAACGGCCAAGATGGAGGACAGAAAATATGGGAAAATACGGAAGAACGAGCCTCTGGCTGTGATTTTAAAAAGGTCAGCACACAGGCTACTTACATTTACTAACAGCAAAAGAAAGAAAAGAAAAAATACAGTAAAACAAGTGTCCTTTCGTGTTCGAGTTCAGGTTAATTTAGATGTATTTTTTAGACTCTGTAGTAAGTGTGACATCTCATCGAGGTGAACTATGTTTTATTTGGTTTGTTTGTTTGTTTGGTTTTTTTTTTAAGGATTGTGCATGTACATGTATTGTGTTTGAAATTCTACACACAGCAACTGCATGATGAGAGGTAGGTGGGCTGGCGGGGGCCCGCAGGTGTGAATGTGCTCCATGGACCGTGAAGGCTGGCCACGTTCTAATCAGCAACATTCTCTAGAATCACCACTAGATGTCACCCTTTAGTCATCTAGTCGACACGCCCCCCCCCCCCCCCCCCCCCCCCCAACACACACACACACACACACACACATCCTCGTCAGTCTCCAAAGCTATTCATGTAGATAGAACAAACATAAATAAGCCTGCCTGTCTGCTCATCTGACTCACTTAGCGTGAGAATATTACTCATCGTTCATTCCTCATCACTGAAATCTACGCATTATGAGGATCCGATTAAAAAAAAGAGGGACACCAATCGAAAAACAACAAAATAATAATAATATTAATGATGGAGTAATGTAAACCTATTGAAGCTCTCACACACACATTTAAGTTGGCTTTCTGTTTGTCCCCTAAAAGGACAAAAAGTATTAATGATGCAAAGCACACGAGACGCCTCACACCTTGACAAGCACAGGTACGATCCTGGGAAACGGTCTGGCTGCTTCTTTAATTTGGAGGTGTTTCATTACATCATTTTCAAAAATGCTGTTTCCACTGCCACACGAGCTCCCCTGTTCCTATCACGTCCCGCATCGTAGGCTCATGTGTGGCCTGAAATTGGGAGGGGAAAAAACATGGATTTTAATAAATGATTTTCGCCTCAGTGATGATTTCCGAGGAGAAATGACGACCCACGCTTATTTTGCTTTTTTGGTTTTGATTTATATTTTACTAAATCTGCTTGTTGTTGAGTTGAATTATTGGCTTACATCACATCTCCACGTGAGAGCATTTTGATCTGAAAATAAAAATAAAAATCTAAATAATAGCAACAGTCTTATTGTGTTTGTCGTTGTTTTAAACCACGTCCTCTCGTCGTTTCTTTGGCTCGAGCACGAGGCCTGGCGGTTCTGTTATCACACCAAATTAAACACAACCGAGTGGTTTAACCAGCTGAAGAGCGCAGAGAAAACCCGGACGTTTCCTGCACTTGGTTCAAATGAAGACTGCTGTGCTCTCCAGCCCCGATTAAAAACTGTGTCCTCTACCAAATGTTCAAACCCACAAACTCAGGGCTCTTCAAAGACGTGCTTTGCCCCACCTCTTTCCAAGAACGAAGTGATGTTAACGAATTACTTGACCTTGATTTTTTTTTTTTTATTATTTTTAACTGAGAATATTAAACCCCCAACCCGAAAGATAAGAATACGAGCCTACATTAGTTTGGGTAAATTATCTACAAATCACCACCTTCCTCACATCAAACAGAACAACATGGAAGAAATTGATTTTGATTTGTGTAAAGCAAAAACTCTGCGCACCCTTAACACTTTGCTGATCCTTTACGAGCTTCCTTTTTTTTCTTTTCTTTTCTTTTTTTTTTTTGATTTCTGAAGGTAAACGAAGGTGTGTGTGTGTGTGTGTGTGTCCCTTATGCTGGGAGGTTCTAACTGAAACATGGGCACCACAACAAAGGATGATGAGCAGACTTTTTAGGCTCCCCGGGAGCAACTTAAAAGTAACGAAATATTCTCACATTTCTGTCCAAGCAGCCTAATGAGTGGGCCTAAATAACACTTTTTCAGAATGAGGAGCCAAGCATAGGTGGGTTAACGGACTCCCGTGGCTTTGAATATCTTTACGTGAGCCAGTCTGACCAGTGGTGTTGAGCCACGAGCAGTTTAAGAGCAAGGTTCAATGACGAGGGGAGTAGCCTATAGGGACTGGATCTGCTCTGGCTGATACCACAAAGTTTGCCCTCCTGGAAAACAAGCAGATTTGATAGGAAGGTCACACCGAGAAACAGCAGCGACACCACTGGATTTCTTTTTTTTTTTTTTTAGTTAATTGGAGGTAAGTTAAAACGTTTGATTCAGGACAGGTTTTCTCTCTGGAGATCACAAAGACGCAGTAAGTGCAGATTGTTTTAAAAAAAAAGAGGAAAATGCCAAAGTAGGGATGATTGAATGGAAAATGTTTTTCTGTTTTACGGTAGAATTGCAGATATACAGTGTTTCCCTAAATGCGGTGCACTTGCAGGCGCGCGCTCGCCCCGCTGGCACCGCTGTGCGCGCGCACGGACACCGAAGAGACAGCCTGAGCAATTGTAGCCTAAATGTCAGCGCTGCGTCACTGGATTTCTTACAAACTGGGCAGGAGACTTTTTTTGGTTGTTAGTTTCCGCACAGCCCGTGTCATTCTCTTGCCACGAGCCATCTCGATCTTAAAGCATCACCTCCTCAGCATCACCTCTGAATCTCCTCTATTGTTTGCCCACCGAGCTCTTTGTTCATGCATGCTGTATTTGGGTATTCAAAGACTTTCGAACGATTTCCGTCGTTCAACCCTAAACTGAGCTGTTAAGACCACAGTGCCGCCGACGTCGTGTCACTGCAGCAAATATCACATTAATCTGCAATTTGAATATGAGGACTGACATTTTAGGCAATAAATGCCACCGCTATAACAGGCTGAACAAGGGTTTTGCATCTATCTAAACGCAAAGGCATGTAAAATAAACACTGAGCTATAAGTATGTAATGCAAATCTGTCCACTGAATATGCATCAATATTAAAAATAATACGCACACCAGAGCCAACGGCGTCGGGGAAGTGAGAATGGCGAAGCGGGTCGTCTCATTACGCATGGGCGGCTTTCCGCGCAGGAGCCACGGTTCCCCTTCTCTTCACGTCTCCCTTCTGTCCCGTTCACAAAGCCTCTTGGAAAAACAAACAAGGCTGTGTTGGCTCTCAAAACGGCAATCAAACACCCAAGAACTGGCTGGGGGGGAAATTACTCCGACTGCGGCCGGGCGGACTCTGTAGTAAGCGGGATTTGCATATTTTGATGCGCTAATTGCCTTGATGTATTTAAATATGGCTGCACGTAGCTGATATGCTTGTCTACGTCATTGAACGTGCCCTCGCTGTTAAACTAAAACGTGAATCCGGTTGAATCTAATGGATACGCCTGCAATTAGGCAAAGAGGTGTGTGTGTGTGTGTGTGTGTGTATGTGTGTGCGTGGGAGGGGAGGGGAGGGGGGTAAGAAAAGATTATTTGCATTTAGTCACGTGACGACTTTCTGACATTTACTATTTTTAAGACATTCTGATAAATAACATTAAAAACTAATAATGAAAACTGTGAGCGGTGAAAATGCAGCAGGTGCAGCAGTAAGCAGGGCTTCTGCACCACAGACGGAGAGGAGAGCAAAGAGAGCAAAGCCCTGCAACTTGTTTTGCAGAAAACGATGAGCACTGTGATATATTCACAAAAACAACAAAAACGTATATCATCACCAAGAGAATCAGCTGAAGACACAGGCTACTGGTGGGCTACTGACAAGTAGGTCACCCAATTCTAACTTTTCTTGAGTGAAAGCTTTCCTCATTTCTGTCGTTTCCCTTCTCTCTCTGGGTTGTGTGGATTGGTGTGTGTGTGTGTGTGTGTGTGTGTGTGTGTGTGTGTGTTTGTGTGTCCAGTTTTGGGAGGGGGCAAGCGCGCTTGTGTACGACTCTTATAAGATTACCTTCTTATTAGGCTACGGGGAGAAAGGTGAATTCATAAGGCCTATACTGTACACACAGATCCAATCCAAACCTTCTGGGTGAAGTTTAAAGTGCTGCAATTTTTCCTTTCCTTTTTTTTTTTTTATTACAGACTTAATTCCAGTCTTAGTTCGAGAATTGCATGTAGCAAATCATTTCCCCTCTGTCTGCAAACCGGTAAATGCGTTCCGTTTGTCAAAGTGTGTTAGAGAAGCGCCTGCGGCAAATTCATTACCAGCCAACTGCGAGGCTCACTTCGTAACCTGGTCAGGGGAGAGGAGGGAGAGGTCCACGCCAGACCGCGAACAATGCTGCCTCAGTTCGTGCGTGCAACAAAAGAACCGAGGGAACTTGTTTGGATTTCAGAGCACGTCCTCTCCTCACACAGAAGGATGGACTTTACATCCTCCCCCCTCTCCTCCTCCTCCTCCTCCTCATCATCATCATCATCATCACCCCCCTCCCTCCTCATCACACCCCACCACCAACAAGGGGGAAAAAAACTTGCTCTGAGAGCTCAACTGTGCATGCACTTTTCTATTTGGTGCTTGTAGACGTTATAGGAAAGTTGTCTCTCCCTCTCCCCATCCCTCCCTCCTTCTCCTTCTCTTCGTCTATCATGTGCTTGGGATATGCTTATGCTTTGCACAGAGCAGCTGAAGCACGCCTAATGCAGGCTACTGAGTGTTAGCGGCAATTTTAAAGTGAAGCCCCCCCACCACATAATACGGCTGGGATATTTGAGGGGAACATATACCACACCACGGTACACACGGACCCAACTGAACAGCGCTGTTCTTCTCCTGCTTGGGACGCTTTCTGGTCGACTGCAGTGATTTTACTCACCCTTAGGAAGTAAGTGCAACTTTTGTGCCTGCTTTAATAGGCTGCGTAGAGGCAAATTGTGTGCGTAAAGGTTTCCCTTGGGCGCAAAAGTTAAATGAGAGGCTATGGATAAGAAATAAACAGTATTAATAGTTTTGTTTTGTTTTTGTTTTTTTGTTAAGAGCTGATAAGGAGTGATGGTTTGCGGTGAGACTGCACGTATTAAGAAGGAAATATGAAGTCTGTGACTGTGAACGTTTCTTCACACACTTTGGAATTAGGGCGCACTGATCAGACTTTTTTGGCACCTTATACGAGCAGGTACATATGCTTCAGTTAATCAGTATCTTAGGAAAGTCTGCTTCAGCTCTGTGGTATTTACTAAAACCGATTGCTTCAATATTGTGCACTTTATGGCCGACTTGTCTCGCTATACTCTGCTTTCTGCAATTAAGTTTACTTTAGAGTTAATTCGGCGTTATCCCTAGAGTATCTAGTTTTCTGCTAATGTTCCTCTGCTCCTCTGTTATCTTGTTAAAACTGTTGTTGCCTGAAATTCTCATTATTATCGGGCCGATAAAAGGCACATCAGCGAAGACACTCTGTTTTGTTAGTGTGGTTTAAATACGATGTGATTTCGGAAGCAAGGTGTTGGAGCTTCTTTCAGAGAAAAACTAAAAATGGAAACATTTGCGTACAAAAGGCACATCAGCTAAGCCCATAAAAAATGCGAGATTATTAGAAGCGTGGTGCTGGAACAAAAGTAAACAGTTCGTTTTGCATTGAATGAATAACGTCACCAAAATCGTCACAAAATGTCTTGAAAACAATAGCCTTCCTTGCAGTGTGTGTGCACGCGTTATTACGCGGGAAAGACACTATTTGTTTAAATATTATAACCAATAACGCGAAGAGAAAGACACTCTTGTTGTGTTTTTTGACTTCTCAGCACTGTATCATTAATCTTCACGGAAATACAGCTTGTTATAATTTCAAGGGGATCAGCAGGTTGTAAGTTTAAAAAAAAATGGTGTGCGGTGATTAAAGCGTGGCCTCTGTGTGGGAGGCCTATTCTGAAGCCTCCTTTACCCTAATGAGGTGTGCTTCATAATGTGGACCTTAATGATGTCAAGTTGGCCTTGCGGTTTGCCATCCATCAGATCCACATCAGGAGGAAAGAATGACTGTGGATTCCAAGGAATGAACAATGTGCGCGTAAACTCGTGATTTTGTTCGAGTATTTTCCACAGTCCAGTTGACAATTTCAGGCTGCTAGCTCGTGTCGTATGTCGCAGGTGGAGTGTGTATCACAAAGTGATGACCGAAGCATAGAAACAAGAACGCAGTGAGTTGCGACTAAACGTTTAAGGGACAAGGTGCTGTTTAATGAAAGTAATCCCTCACGGGCCGTGTGACTCGTATTTGCTCTCATTAAAACACCTGTGCTTTGCCCCGCCCACCGACCAAACGAGAGTAAACTGGTCGAAAACTGTAGCAAGTGAATGGGACACCTGAAGAAAAATGCTGATGATGCCATTGACAAGCGATACGGCGTTAATTTGTCTTCACCTGGTAATTCACTCTTCTCTCGTCTCACACACACACACACACACACTCATTCATTGGCTTACTGAGTGTTTTATGGGTCGAACAGAGTCAAAGTTGTGTGCTGACTCGGTAACCTGCAGTCGCAGGCTCCTGCGCATGATCCATCACATGTTCCGCTGCCTGTTATTGTTGACTCAGTTACCAAAACCCTACATATTGACCCATTTGTGCTGAGCTGTCGGTTAACTACTTACATTTCTGTGGAAAAGTAAGCGGGTTAACACGCGAAGCGCCTGGGCTTCATTTCGCGTGAGGTGACTTCGCCAGCCTGAGCAGCATTGTAGTCTACCTCTTCGGATGCGACGATGACAAAAACACACACACACACACGGACGAGGACAGTGAGGATTTCGACGGAAAATCGACTACGTGAGGGCAAGTGAACTCCTGCAGTGATTCCTCGTCTATGAGAAGGAGAGCAATGAGCAAGCGAGCAGCGTGTTATTGCGAACAGAAAAATATAAGGCACACCGGACGGAGAAGACGCTGGCGCCCAGGCAGCCCCAGGATGCTCTCGTCATTAACTTGTTTCATTTTAATTGTTCAATTGGTGCTAAAGCTGACCGCGTCTCTTGTTAAGAGCAGTTGAATCGTTCTCATTCTGTGTAAAAAAAAATCCCCAAAAAACCCATATGGTTTCCCTGTCATCCATTTTCATCCCTGTGTGAGAGAAGGCGTGCAGGCTGCTCGATGCAAGGCGGACTTATTCCAGCGCGCTCTGTGTAATGGATGGAGATTGTGCATGGATAGGAGGGTGCATTTGCGATTTTTTTTCATGACATCATCGCTGTTACATTGTCGTGGTCCGAGGCCTTTGACCTCACCGGGGTTGGTCCATATTTTGGCCACCCCCAGCCCCCCTATCGTTTGGGGATGGCCCTTATTTCCCCCCACTCTTTTCAGACCGACCGACCATGCAACCTGCAGAACGGACCCTTTGGCTCAGAGTCTTCGCCTTTATCTCTCCTTAAGTACATGCTGGATATGAAAGGACAACTTGACACTCTTTGGCCAAAAAGCAAGCTCCTGTCTTTATAATCCGAAACATTTGCGTCGTAATTCCCTGTGCCGTTATTGCACTTTCCACAGGAAACCGGATTTCCCCCCTTCTCTGCCGTGTTTCTTCTCCGCCGGCCTCACAGGATATCTATTGCTACTGCCACAACGACTTAATAGAGGCGAAAGAGCCTTTTGTGGGATTGGATCCATTTGCATTGCAAATTAGGGCCCCTGTGCAAGGATGACTGCACCTTACCCGCGATTTTCAAGGCCTACTTCAACTCAGTAATATTGGTTAATGTCAAGTGAATATGACATTAACATTGGGATAATATATCTTTTTTTTTCGAAGAATTGCGGCTTTTTTACACCGGGTGTATGGCACTTATGTGCTGTGCAGTAGTCTCCCTCAATGGCAAAAAGGGAATATAAGGAATATAATGCACAATGTGACTTGAAAAGGGATACTGATGACTTTTGCTCAATAAATCTTAGTGCTGAGAGATGGAAACTTGGAGACCAGAAGAGGAAATGTACATGTGGATTATTGCTGAAGATTGGGAAGTGGGTTGTTATCTTTGGTTATCTAGCTGTATGAGTGTTCTGCTCGTCATAAAGCTAGATAACCGAAAGTAAAAACTACTTCCAGACTCGTCGGGGACTTGTGGAGCACTCATGACATATTACTGAATTTTCCCACGGACCAGAGATTGTAGATGCTATTCATGTAACTGACGTTATTTTGATGTGGCTATTATTTCGATTGTCATTTAAGTTCAGGAGCTTGTTTGTTGGGTGTTGTTTTGCACCAGTGATGGGCCGATTTGTTTGTGAACTTCCCCCTATTTAATTAATAACTTTTTCAGAGAGCATAAAGTGTATCACTGTACACACAGGCAAGCTCATGAAGCTACATTTAAACATGTACGCACACTCACACAGCCACACACACTCGCACAGCTGCACACACACACACACACTGAACTTCTCTTCAGGCCAGATATTGCATGTTAATATTTATAGCCTATTTGATCCTTTAACATGAGGTGTGATTTTACATTTTATTTAATTTGGATGAAATTTCAGCGTAGGCTCATCCTGAGAATTTCATGGGAATGAAAGAGTGACATTTAGGGTTTCTGTAGAAACCCACGTGTGCGCCTTCATGCTTTTTATTTCAGCATGATCGAGTCCGGCCAGGAAACGGCGCTGGCATCCCAAATAGTAATAATTAGGACGTATACTGAACTGACAAAAAAGGAGAGAGAGGCAGAGAGAGAGAGAGAGAAAGGTGGGGAATGGGGTTAGGAGAAGGAGGGAGGTGGCAGAAGAGGGAGGGAGGGAGTGTGGGGACTAGGGAGATGTGTGTGTGTGTGTGTGTGTGTGTGTGTGGTGGTGGGGGGGTCGGCCCAGCTTAATTGATTCCGTTAACCGCAGTGCAGGAGATGTGAACGACTGGACGATCCCATTCCCACGCTCGGTGGGGCAAGTGGCAATGCCATGCCCCGGCCCAATATGACAGACAGCGCTGTGAGGGCCTTGTGGAGCTGGGAGCGCGGGGGGAGGGGTGGGGGCCGACAGGGGTCATGAAAAGACGTCAAGTGCACCAGACTCATCTGCATCCCCAAAGAAAGAGGCGACGTTTCCCAGCCCCAGCTGACGCGACCGGCACTCCTAAACTTGGAGTAGTAACGGTCTTGAATGCCTAATGTCTCACCAATTGTACTGATAATGAGGACTTTGGGTCGTTATCTTAAAACTATACGGGTTTATGAATTTGAAAGGGATGTGCTCCAACCATGCAGGCTGATCCTGTATGGCCCCACTTGAGTGCCAGGCGTTGTACTTCTGAGAATTAGTAACAGCGCAGATAATGTTGTCTGGGCCAACTGAATAGGTGACATACATCGGTGCATTGTTTGTATTTGAACTTGACCGTGACCGCAGCGATTTGAGATGGTTGCTGAAAGAAATTTTGTTTGGAGCATATCATTAGCCTAGTGCCATGGGCAGCATGAAACTGTGTGAGAAAACATGGGAATATTGCTAGATCTGTACTTCAAGAACGAGCCCAACGTGTTAGGTTAAATATGGCCTTTCTCAGATATCAAGAAATCTCACCTATTATTTGGGTACAGCTTAATTAATGTTTTAATGAAAAAAATGTGCACGTCTAGCTGTGTTTCACTTATTTTATCAAACATATGTGATGAAGTTTTTTTCCCAGCTCATACGCAGCTTGAGGTGACAGTTCTGCACTTTACAGTTGCTGGATCTGTTAGACGAGAGGCTGTTTCCAGTATAGACAAGGTGTGTAAAGCAAGCCTTATTGTTTTAATGACATGGTTTGACAATTCAAGAATTTATTTTCACTTATTGCACCCTCTTTGGCAGTGTATAAGTTTAAGGTTCCAAAATATCCATTTAAGTTAATCATACGTTCAGAAATTTGTGAAGCTGGCGTTTTTGGGAGGGGAGAGGAGGCAGAAGATTTATTTAAGTTTTAAACATAGATCTGGGTTGCAGCCCCAGTGGCTGAATTCAACCCCACCTTTCTCACTTTCTCACACCGTCAGACAAAACTAGTGTCTCTTGTTTTTGACCTCTGTCAAAGCAGGCACACAATACTGGGTCGTTTACCCGAAAGAAAATCTGAGAACACAATTTGGGCTGAGCAGGGCTGAATAAAACAAGTCTTACTGTGCCCAGTTAAGTCGATTGAAATCGTCGTCTGGCTTTATGAAAGGAAACACTGTTTTCAAGTCTCTTGGCCACACTAAATGTCAGCCCAGAGTAGGGGGACAACAGGACTATGACACCATCTTATATCAGTCACTACATTTTCTGCAGCAGTACATCCAGTATGCTTCTTTTACAAAACCTGTAATAAAAAGAAAATCTGCTTATTATTTCTGACATTTTATTACTGAGTTTTTCACTCAGAAATAAATTGCAACAAATTGTGCTATTGTATATTTATATTGAAGCTCATATTTAACAGATTTAGAATATTTTTGGAGGTCAAGACTTTTTGTGCACAAGATATTTACGTGCTTGAATTATCCTTCCTTCCATCCTTCAAAGCATCAAGTGAAAAGGGACCATAATCCAAACCATCAACAGGAAATGCAATTGAATGCTGAGATGTAATGTCACCAGGAGAGAGCGTCATCACATGGCTCACACAGCTGCAAAACACACTTGCATGTATTTTCTCTCTGGGCTGCACAGTGTTGGTTGGCAGTGGTTTGCCTGGTCTTTACTGCCTGTCTCTGGAGATGAAGGAAATTTCAACAATTAGTTTCACATTAGTGCTTCTTATGAACACTGACAACCACAGCTTTCTTGAGTCCTTGAAAAAACGACCTGTGTTTTGTACCTGGCGATGATGACGTGACCCGCATATCTAAATTTCAAATTTACCTGACAGTGTAAAGGGGCGTTTCTATTCCTTTCCTGTGTGTCTATAAATGTGGCTAAATTGTTGTTTCCTGTAGTGTGTGAGGTGGCCAAACGTATGCCATACATGCTTGGTGCTGGAAAAGAAAGGCCCAGCAGCGCCCCATTTCCATATATTTATGGATATAGGCGTGTGATTTGACTATGCGTGAGGAAATGGGTGGTGACAGTCCGTTTTCCTTCTCCTGAGTAAATGGGGGCTACGTGCTTGGTTGTACCCTTCTTCCATGCTCACGCACACGGTGTGCCGCAGCCATTGTTGTCACGTGATATGTTGAGTAACAAAACCATGGCGACCGCAGAAGGTGTTTTCATATTCACTGAATGGGCAATCAGCATATTTTATGTGAGCGTGCCCGGAGTTTTTATGTGCTTCCCTTGTGCCTCTGTGCTGTGTATGGCAGGTGCAGTTGCAGGTTTATAATATGTATCGGCTCAGGGTAATTTCTGTGCCAGACAAAGGATATGAATATAGTCATCATACGGGTGCCATTTGTTAATAAATGTGTTTCATGGCTGTATTTTTTTGCTACTCGTTGTGGCCTTTTGCCAGATTGTTTTGCAGTAGGCAGAGGCTATATGTAGCTTCTCTTTCAGTAGGGATAGTTGTCATATTCAGAACTGCCGTGAAGCATCATCTGCTCTATTGAGCAGCTACAGCCAAAGTATTTTTGTCCAGATTAAATCAACAGAAATTCAGGGCCTTGTTTCATCCTCCATGGAGCTCCATGTGCATCAACGTATGCATGTCTGCCTTTGCATGTGTGTATGATTTCCCGTGCGTTTGCCTCTGCGATTAACTGACCCAGGCGTCCTGGATAGCTAGTGAGGCCACTACATCATGTTGATGAAGGGGAACAATAGCTGTGTCTCAGTCAACAACGTCTGTCTGTCTGGCTTGGGCCATGTCTCTCTCTTGCTGTGTGTGTGTGTCTCATGGACATGAACTTGAACTTGAGACAGGCAGCCAGACACCATCTGTGCACTAGGGGTAATGAATTCAGTGCATTCATGACTGCAGAGTAAGCCAGGCCACCGCCACCCATTGATGAGCAGATGACCCCTATAGTCTGAGTTAGCTCTTCATCACTAATAGAATTCAACAATACCAGCTGGTAGAAGGGGAGTTTATTTTGACCGCTGAGAGAAATAAGAGCAGTGGTGGAGCTCACATGCATTTGTGCAGTACGCGTGCTTGCATGCGTCTGTATGCTTGTCAGTGTTTGAACGTGAACGCCTAAAGCCCTGCATGTTTTCCTTCTTCCTAATCTTTGTCTCACCATACAAATTGTGCAAATTTATTGTCATACACCCTTTTCCTTCCCAAACACTGACCCTTTCCCTCTTAAAGCAGTGGACTGCTACTTTAACGACACAGCCATGCTGAATTTATTGCCTTGATAATTGAAAGGGCTGGTTCAGTATTCCCCTCGATAAAGGGTGGTAAGTGAATGAGGCATAAACCTTAAACAAGCCAGGCACAATGTGAATTCCTGCAGGCCCTCCTTCTCCTCCTCCTCTTTCTCTTCCTCCAGCTCAAGCTTCTGTCACAATCACAAGCAACTCACACATACACATACACGCATGCGCACACACAATAAGGCTTTTCCCTCTGGTTGGTGTCACCACGGCAACGGTAGGTGAGATCACCGTGCGCATGGCAGCATCAGCCCCTGCCAATGCAGGACAGATTCCTGGTTTCTGTGATTGTGTGTGTGTGTATATGCACGTATGTGTGTGTGTGTGTAGAGTGCTCTATGCAAGAAAACTAGAATGCCACCCACTCCCTGTCTCCATGGCTCAACGTAGACACATATTACAGCGTTCAAATGTGCTTCCTGTCAGGTAACCGTGCATCCATTGGTTAATTGAAGTTTCTCTAGTTTTCACTATCAATTGAGGTCATAATGTTAATTTAGCGCCGGGATGAGTTGAGAGAGTCTAAGGCTGTGGTGTACATATAGGACAAAACAAGGTCTGGGACTCCACATTAGCCCTTCACACACACAAACACTGAAAAGGTGTCATTGGCTTCATTAATGGTATCATTGCCCATTTACGGGAATGTGATCGACCTCCCTCCATAACAGACCAGCCAGCCATAACTTGCCAATAATCCACTGAAGAATGTCATGGTTGGGCCCTTTTTAATGACATCATGCATGGCCACTTGAGCGTCTTGTGGGGACCAGCGGGCATGCTGTGCTCTGCCACGCTGTACGGCCCTCCCTTTCAGCTAACTGCGTGGATATGCATGGCCGACATGTTAGACAGGCACCTCGGGCTCTTACACGTTGTCAAAGATCTCTTCTATATGCGACTTAATGTGACTGTGTTTGTCTTGTCTGCATGGTGTAGGTTTGTAGTTGTCTGGCACAAGGAGAGAATAATATGCAACTAATGGATACATAGATGATTTTTTTAGTTTTACCACTAAGTGAGCTAAAAATGACAAAAAATGCATCAGTGAAGCAATACTTTTAAGACTCAGATGTTCCCAGGACTATTTTTAGGATTATCTATAAATATAAAACGTGAACTTGCGTTTATTCACTTCATTATCTACCAGGCTGACAGTTGTAACATCTAAGGCCTAAGCAAAGACAAAATTTTGCTGTCCCACATTTGACACTGTTAACACTGAAGTCTATATTTTCCCTAAGTCTGCCTCACTATTTGAAAATCGTCATCAGTATGCTTCATAAATTGACACAACTCCCTACTCTTCTCTTATATTTTAGCGCTGAATACAGGACCTGGCCACTGTTTGTCACAAAGGCTCATTTTAAACATGAGATATTTAGAGATAAGTTAACCTCTCCCACAGGCTTATAATTATTTTGATTTGTGGGAAATAACAAGCTATTTTAGTGTGTATATACATGTGTGTGTATATATATATATATATATATACAGTAAGATGGACGCACATTAAGATGGTGGTAGGTGGTAGGTTTTTTTTTTTTTACAGTGTGTCCACATGTAATAGTGTTGTCAAAAATATTTGTATGATCACAATGTGAAATGCAAGCAGTGCTGTGTGATCTGATGATAATGTTTGAAATGCCCCAAATTTATGATAACTGTTGCTTCAATTTTGATATCAAATCAAACTGAAGAAGTTGTAGTACTTTCAGCAGAAAATGAAAATGGAACACTGTACACTTTGTAAGTATACTGCCAATAATAATGTTACCGACTAGTATTCTTTCAGCTATGTAGCTTGATGATTTGATATCAATATTTTGGCAGCAGCAGAGCACCATAAGGCTGTGTGCATAAATGTTATTTTTGCTCTACATGTCTAAAGCTGGCTGGTCTGTCTTCCAGGATATCTGTGCTCCACTGGCTTTTGATTATGCAAATACCATGAACTATAAATAAATTAGTATAATTGCATCTGAAATATGCTTTGAATCTTCCTTGAAGATGAAAGGGTGTAAATAATATATTTCGTGTCACTGCATTATTCATCCTGTATTAATTACAAACAATGGGGCGCTCAGCCTGAACATGCCTTAATGCTATACTTTACATTCAAGTGGACTGCATGTTGTTGTTGTTACATACAGTGCACATGCACAGTGTCCACGATCTGTCAAAAACAAGGTGCCTGTTTCTAAATCATAATTACATTTTATATGACCAATTGTCTCCCACTGTATTCACTATAGTGTGCTCTTAATACTGTCAGCTTAATGTAGTTTCTGAAACTTAATTGTTTTTTATTGTTTGAACAAGCTCAGAATCTGTGAGACATAACTTATCTGTAGTCACTATCTGAACACCCGGGTTTTATTATTTTTTATATTGTGCCGAAGCATGTCTGTATTATTTACCATTTCTTAAGAGGCGGGACTTCAGAAAACACTGAATGAGCATAAATACTGTAGAGGTGCCGCCACGACAATTAAAATATGTCCGTCTTTTGGCTCTTTGTAAAGCATATGCTATCGAGGCCTAGATGCAATTTGAATATGGGGAACCATTTGAAAAATATATGCTGTTCGGCAATTAAATTATATGGGTTTCTCGGACTGGGGAGCCAGTGCCAGTGCTTATAGAATAGTGAGCAGTAGTTGCTACGCTCGCATTAGCATCTGGCCCTTTTATGTAAATTTGATGAGAAAGGACTCATGCATATACGCCAGGGCTGGGGTGTACTCGCCTAATATCCTTATTAGAGAGGGGTGAATTAAATATTTATTAGGGGGCTAAGGGTTAGGAAAGGGGGCCTGTCCTGTGTTGTCGTGAGGACCCGAGGTGGAAGAAGGGGGAGACAGAGGAGGAGGAGGAGGAGGAGGAGGTTGGCTTTCTCTATGAGTGTCTCTCTCTGCCTCAAGGTGCCACCATCTTAAGGCGTTTGGCAGTAGTGAGAGTGTGAGGAGGGTAGACCTAAAATGTCCGCTGGCATAGACAAGCGCACGCATACACATTAACGCATACAAATTTCTGTGCGATATGTGGACAGGAACGCGGAGCTCTGAAAGTCAATTATTCAATTACTGTCATCGGCAGCTATGCATGCTGAGAATTTCATTTGCATGTATTAATTCCCTCGATTACTGTCACCTACAGGATCGGCCCGCGTTTAGCTTTCTGCTTTGCGCCGTTTATTGGGTATGAGCGCTACAACTAGAACCAGGACTATCAGGAGTAAACTGCTCTTTGCTAATATTTTAAGAATTTTAATGTAATGAATTTCTTTGTATTTTCAACCCAAGAAACAATTTGTGCACTGGCTTTTCTTTGAGTTCAGCTTGACAAAACATTCTGATGGGGCACACAACACATTTGTATTTGAAAATATTTCATGTTATATTTACTTCTGTGTTTATTTACAGAGAGAAGCAATAAATTAGTTAGAAGTTTTACACAAAAGTCAACATATAAATGTATGAATGTACTTAACCTTCAGGATAAGGGTGCAGCAATTTAGCTTTAGTGAGCAGTCACTGATAAAATGTGCTCTTTTTCTGAAAATATGGATCATACCTTTCTTCGAGCTGTTCTACCAAAAATGATAATGCGAATGCTACAGAGCAGAGAAAGGAAGTCACTGACAACATTGGCCATTAATGTTAATCGGCGCTATACTGTCCCCCCTATCATTCTGTGTCTTCTTCTCTCTTACTCACTCTTGCTGTCACATACACACACACTGTAGCTGACCTCCCCTACCCGTTAATTATCATAAATGTGCTTAGTGATGCGGCATACACGCGCACACAGACACACACAAGTACACTACACACACACACACTTTGTTCAGTGAGATACAGACACAGCATTAGCATTCCCTTTCATCCTGAAGTGCTTCGGAGGCATAGCATGAAGAAGAATGTGCAGGAAATTATTCAAGATGAATTATAACACACATCATCCCCATTTTTCAGGCATCGACACATGCACCCACTGACACAGACACACACAGACACACGATTATGTTACAGGAGGTATTTGACGTTACAATTAGAATTTTGGTTAAAATTAGTTGCTGATTTGTACATTTTTTTGCAGGTGCTTCTATATTGCACTGAGCGTGCGTGCGTGTGTATTCATTTGGACGTAATCAGCGTGTTTTGTGTGTGTGGATATTACGTCGTGTGTGAGCTGTGTGTCCTTGCATAGCCAGCCTGTTGTCCCTTTTGGCGCGCATAACATATACATACAATATCAGCTGTTTGCCTTCCCTACCTCCCTGTTTCCTCTGATGAGTGGTACACCCCGGCATGCTGCCAAAGAAGTGAGAATAATTAAGCGGCTGCATGTTTGAGCCTGGCGTTGGCTAATGGGTTGTTACCAGGAGGAAATGAAACAGGCGGCATGTGGGAGCTGGGTGGCAAAGCAGACCTTGACTTTGGATAATGAAACACTGAAAGCCACCAAGGTGGAGAGTAGACACACCTCTTGTAAAGGAAATGCTTTTGTTCTGTGACTATTTCTTTCTGTCATATGCAGTGGGTAGGTACAATTGGTTAGGAGTCACACAGTGTGAGAAAGGCACAGTCAGTTCTGCATCACTTAAATCAAGATATATGTTGTTTTTTCCAATTTAAAATTTCTTACACCGTGCTTTCGAATCAGTTCAGCTCAGTTAAACGTATAATTTCCCACTCAATACAAAACAATCCTCATAGGTCTTACATACGTCCCTCTTTATGTTATCTCATATTGCCTGTGTGTGTGTGATATGTATACATATGCAATTAGCATGAGATTTCGTGTCAGCACGACACTGATGCTTTAGAGAAAGTAGGGGTTGATTCTTGGCGCTGTCATCAGCAGTGTAGCCTGTCCCCCCCCCCCCCCACCACCACCACCACAACCAACCCCCTACCCACCCTACAGACACACGTGTACACTAGAAGCAGAGCAGTGGTGGAAAGAAGGGAGTGGGAGAAGGGAGATAGAGGAGCACGAGGGAGATGGAATGAGACAAGCCACACAAGCCGCAAAGGGAACGGGGTGAAGGTGGAGGGGGAAGTGCTGTATAGTTACCCTAAACCCTGCCGTAGGGCTAGAAACACACACACACACACACACACACACACACGTGTCCTGTTCTGCCATACAACCGCAAAACAGAGTCAGAACAGTGTAGAACATTGCAATGGGGGGATGAGAATGTGCCCTGTATAAGGATATCCTAACTGCTTTCAAGTGCTTTTCTTATTACTCTTGAAGTGTTAATTTATTTTAAAGGTTATGTCTGTCTGATGTATTTTTTTTTCCAAAAAATCTTGATTTTTTTTTCTTTTTTTAATTTGATGCAATATAACCATAAATAAAATCAACATCTGAATCTGAAGAATCCTGTGTGTTTGTATTACTGATTATTGCCACATACAATAGCATCCTGACGGTGTGTGTGTGACGGTGCCAGTGCAAGTATGTGGTTATGTATGTATGTGTGTGTGTGTGCGCATGTGCGTGCTTTGATATGGAGCTCTAATAAAATGTGGCATCTGTCAGTTTGATACTGACATGCCAGAAGAGCCTCACAATCACTTGGGAACAAAGACGAAAAGAGATCCAGAAGAAAGAAACTACGTACAGTGCATATTAGATGTTCCTGCGTGTGTGTATATATATATATATATATATACACATATATATATAACCTTCTAATAAGTCATAACCATGAATAAACATGAATATAAAAAATATTAACTGGATAATAACTATCCAAAACCACTGAATAAAAACCAAAAATGTAAAAAGAAATCTGTAACGAAGTGCACACTGTCAGTGATGATATTTTTGACATCTGACCATTTTTTGACCGGCTTCTCATATGAAGACAGGCTTAAAGCTGTCTTCATATGAGCAGAATGTCAGCAGATGCATTCAAGTTCAATGGCATGCTGCTGTGTGAGGTCAAACATTAGGGTCTCCAACTCACCACATAGGCTGCTACAATCTATAATGATTACCTTTGACTTCAAATGGACTTGTCCTTTAGCCTTGACATTTGACTTTTGACCTCCTCACCTCAGCGCGAGGAGACAGAGGTGAAGGGTTCAACAACATGGCTGCCAACAGTTTTATCATGCACCAGAGTTAGGCTGGCATACGTTACTACTTAGACCAGAATTATTTAATATTGAAGTATCTATACATTGATAAAACCGTTTTAGATTTCTAAGTTAACATTTAAACAAGATTTCATATTAACATTTTGAAGTATGAAAAAACATTCTCCCATGACCTTCAGATGATCTGCAAAACAGCTGCTCGTGTGCCATCAAGGGCCCGAGTTTGACTTGCTATTTGTGGCAAAGTGTAAAGATTGAGGCGACATTTGCACAAAGTTATTGCCAATCTGAATTCCTGCACTTAAACTGAGCTATGGTAAATGCTACCTCTGTTTCGTTTTTCAACCATATGACTGTGCATTTGCTTTCTGCTCCTTTCTTCTTCATGGAAACACGTTAATTGTGATTTGCTCAGGAAGGTTACCTCTCGGTAAATGTATTCACTCCCCGTATGTGTGTGTGTGTGTGTGTGTGTGTGTCTTTCGTTGCTGCAGTGATGGAGAATGAGAGCTGTGGAAAAGTGCAGGCTGCAGGAAGTCGAGGGCCACCCGAGATCTCCGGGATTTTGCTCTCCACTGGACCCACACGAGGTAAGACTGGGTTATTAAACCAGAATGTGTGCATATATGTGTGTGTGTGTGTGTGCGCTTGTGTGTTTACAGCATAATACCCAATATGGGCCAAATTAGTTTTTGTGTATTTGCCTGCTATCCATTTTTTTATTAAGCAACAACAACTCAAATTTATCCAAATCAAACCAAAACTGTATTGTTCTGACTGTGACCCCTGGTAGAACAAGCCCAGTGACTGATTTAAAAGAAACTTACTCTAGGAATGTGCCCCTCTTTCTTTTATTCACTTCACAAATCACTTAGCCCTGAAATATTTACTGAAAAACGTAAATACCAATTGTATTGGAAGTTTTGAAATTTTTGCCAGATTTCTTTGTTGGCAGGGGTTTTGACTGAATGTTTTTCCCCTCTCTGCTGATGTGTGAGTCTGTGTCCATGTGTGCCTGTTTGCCTGCAGCAAAGTTAGCCTGTGCGTGTGCGTGTGTGTGTTGGATGAAGGCATGGATGTTAGCAGTGGTCCAGAGGACACAGTAAACAGAATAACAGCGGTTTGAAAGGAGCTCAGGCGATGTGATCATGGGCAATATCAAATCCCATGACCCATTCTTTGCCCTGTGGTCCATACCAAAGACAAGAAGCACAGGGGAAACAGAGGTTACTGTTCACTGTTCATCATCACAACAACACGCACACACACACACACGCGCACACACACACACACACACAGACACACCAACAGTAACTACAACCAGGAAGTGATTTCAAAAATGTCCTCTAGTTATTGAAACCCATGCAGTAACAGTAAGTGGCATTGTTTGCATTGCATGTAGGACATCTTGCTCCATCAATTAGACCTCCAGCTATTATTACATGTGACATTTTATGTTTTTGAAGAGAGGCAAACATTTTAATAAGCTGAACTTGCTCTTGTGACAGGGAAATATTTATCAAATTAGCAAGCAGCAGCAGCATCTGATCACCATCTGTGCTTGCTTCATTTTGACTTTGAACCCATTTTTCTTACACCTAGCTGAAACTGTTGACATCTGTCACTGTCAGCAGGAACACAGTAGCCCTTGGTAACTATGCCATGCTTATGCTCTGATCGTGAGATGCAATGCCACACCATGGCACATTTGGTATGAAAAACCAAATGAAATTGCCCCAGTGACGGCATGTTCTGTGTTGCAAGTTTGAGTCTAAAGTTTATTTCTTGACAATGCTAAAAAAAAAAAAGTGGCTGAAGAGAAGTGGTGGTATGTCAGCGCCCATGGGCCTCAGCGTGCGGTGGTGTTACTTGTCCTAATTACCCCCACTACTCACACACATTTTGTGGACTGCTCAGGAGGACCAATTAGAAGGGCAGGGCAAGTCACTGGGTAGGAAAAGTGCTCGAGTTTGTAGCCATCTTGACTGTACCACAGAGAGATGCGTCTTATGAAGAACTCTGCAGTACATTTCCACAAATTACCTTTTTTTGTATAGAATTAACACTCACGCCACCATAGCTCTGCGTCAAGTGAATATTTTGGTGTTTTCTGCACTTACTGTAAATCAACATGTTGAAATACGGCTTGTTGTGAGTGTAGCTTTAATGAGTTTGACCAAAGGACTTAAAGGAGTCAAAGGAGTAAAGCGAAAATCATTAGCCCTTTGTGAAACAGACCTGCATGAGAAAGTTGGCCAACAGCTTTATACATTTAATGTGTTGTTAAATAACATTAAAAAGCTGACTTTTTAAATTCAAAAAAATCTTGTTTTCATCAGTTTCAGTGTTCATAGTTCTCTCTAGCAAATCCTTTAAGAATAAACACACAAGATATGTGGAGCATATTTGGAAACATTATGTACATACAGAGCTGTCACCATAGATGGACATCACTCTCTGCTGAAAGCCCAGCCCTTATAGTGTGTCAGGGTCATTAGACCGTTATATGTGACGTTATATATGCATTATTCAGTTGGAAAGGCAGTCTTTATTTATTTATTTATTCAGATCAGCCAGGGTCATGGGTTCGAAGCTGAAACAGGAAATCAGGACATGTTTGAGACTTTGAGAGCACAGATTTTGTTGAGAGGTTACATCCCTTTTTGTCTTAGTACCATTTGCTAAACACTAAGATAAGCACACTGTGAAAACTCAGAAGGTTTACCATACAGTATAGTTTGTTTACACTGCATGGCCTCTGTACTCATAATCATCTATCAGACGTGCATATTTGGAGTACAGCTGCTTACTATTAGGGTGCCTGTGGGGGCGAGTATTTATAATGCGGCAACCACATTCGTGAATTAAAACCCTCCAGTGTTGTAGGCTGGCTTCTGTATCACCAGTGCTAGCCCACAGCGATTAATGAAGTCGTCTGCATGTGCCTGCATGATTAAGGAGTGCTAAAGCATCACTGTGTGTGTGTGTGTGTGTGTGTGTGTGTGTGTGTTGTCTGCACAGCTAAAACAACACCAGAGGACAAAAGATGGCAGCATACGAAGACGTTTCAGTAGGTCCTTACACAAACATCCAAATGAACAATTTTGCACGGTAAAGATTGCATGCTAAATGCAAAATCCATTCCTCAAAATTTTCTAAGATCAGTTGATGCAGCAGCAAACAATTAGAAATGATGACTAAAACCAGGCAGGCAACTGAGGGAAAAATAGTACATTATTTATGAAAATATTGGAAAATATGTGAAAGGTGTTTTTCAATGATTTAGTTTCCATCTATAATTTTCCTGTTTCCTATTTGTCAAGTAACTCCATATTTCATGCTTGGATGCAGCCCTTTCCCCGTTCTATATATTGCAGATGCTCATGCCTCTTAGCGATAGCACAATATGTCCTTTCCATGGTTGCTCAAAAATTCCACGAAACTAGAACATACTCATCTTTTTTTACTCTCATTCAGATGCACTACATTATCACTGGTGTACCATGGGATCAGTCTGGTATTTGTGGAAATCACTTCTTATCAATTTATAATTAAAACAGATAAAACTACAGTTTTTTTTTTTTTTGTTTTTTTTTTTAATTTAATATCCAGTAGCTTTCAGGGGGCTGTGTAATAGTGCTGCGTAGGGAGGGCTTCTTCTGCATCATCATACAGTCAGAACAAAGGATATGCACATCGTAAAATCATGCAAATGAATGCAAATCGCTGGCAGCAAGGAATAGCGAGGTGGTAGGAGGGGAGTTTGTATAAGCAGAGGGATGCCAAGGGCTTTGTATACAACACTTGCTGGACAATCTTCCTTTAAGTTGTGGCAGATAACTGGAAATATATTGGTTTTGAATCTGATTCTAAATCTCCTCTGCACGCTGTTTGGCATAAAAGCAAGAGTTGGTTGAGTTTCTTCTGCTTGTAAATAGCAGATAGATCTGTTTACTCCGAATGGCTAAACAATATGTGGCTTTGTATCATTCTCCTTTTTTGCTGGAAATTGTTCTTCATTTTTTATGATGAAGCAAAATGTGTTCATTCAAAAGGCTCTTCCAAAACACAGTGAAGTCAAATGCGATACAGTGGCTGCAAACAGCTTTGCAGTGCCTATGCATGTGTTGGGATGATGCAGTATTTTGACCGTAGCGCATCAGAGAAACGCAGAGCAGATATTAGCAACGCCAACACTAATGAAAGTCGCCTCTCCACCTCCCACTTAGAACTTTATCGAAGGTGTGACATTTTCAGCAGTGTGTTCAGTGTCTGTAGGGATCAGGTATTGATGATCTACGTCAGTTTCCATTTTCCTTTAGCCGTGAAAAGAAAAACATACTTACATTTATCTGCTTGTATATGTGACTTGGTTCTCACCATGAATATTTAAAGCACTAGCAGTGCATTATTGCATCAGGATAATATCACAAATGCATCTGCACAGGAAATGCCAAAAGATTCATTTGTGTCCTTGGAAGTTAAAAATACATCTGCTTTCATTATAAAATTACATATCATTTTTATAATCATGATACAGCACAGTGTTCATATTGTGTGTGTGTGTGTGTGTGTGTGAAACATACCATTGTGTTTCATCACATATTAATTCAACACTTTTATTCAATCCTAATTTGTAGATAAATCAAAGACATATGTCATAAAATCCAAAAACAGAAATTGAATCAATTTGTAAGCATGTAAGCAGAAAGTAATTCCTGCAGCATCACTTCCTTTCACAAAATGCTGAAATCAATGCGCACATGGTTTAACAACATTACATTCAGAGGCTCTCGTGGCCGTACAACAATCAGTAATTTGTTTCTACTTGCATACAAAAAAACCCCAGATTTTAATAATTGCGTCCTCTTACAGACAGCACACACACACACACACACACACACACACACACACACACACACACACACACACACACGTGGACAAACCGGCAGACACAATATGGTAGGGGGAGGGCACAGACAGACATTGACAATTGTGCATAATGATGTTAACATTCCTGCATGTCTAATGCAGGGGATATTGAGACAGACACTAGCTGGTCGGCGGTCTTGCTGTGCATTGTGTGTATTCATGAATATAAACTGTAGCAGCGCATAATGATGTATTAATTGTGGCCTGCTCTCACTTGTGGTGTTTGGGCTCCATGCCGAGGTTACTACATGGCCTTTGATGCGATCGTTAATCTTATCAAACATATGCAAGATCACAACGCACTTTATTTTCCAGTCTGCTCGTATGAAATTGCAGGTGCTCTATAATCTGGGTAAAAGGAACAACTCTTGTTATTGCTTTGTACAAAATTGTAACCGGTGGACATATGCTTACGTTGTTTATTTTCTCAATTCATTTTGCCCAAGTTTATACAGCTGTTTAAATACAACACCACGGTAAATGGATATTAACATGTATCAGTGGCCAGGATTTTAGAAGATAAATTCTATATTGAAAGAAATTGCACGGCAACAACATTTTAAAATATCCTCAATCTGATTTTTTGTATTCACAAGGAGTGGCTTAAAGGGTGTGCCTTAATTTCAAAAGCAAGCACCATCTAGAGATCCTCCAGTGCTGTTTTATATATATTTTTTCAACTTCCTCCCAAATAGAAAGGCGCAAACTGAAAGGGAGGGGAAGCGAATATGAAAATGGAGTGCCAGCATCATAAAAGATGGAAACAAAGAGGGACAGACAGCATACACTGAGAAGGACAGGCAAAAGATGAAGCTCATTTTTCCACGGGCACCCAGTGGCGTCTGCATTGCAGATCGCTGAAATCCCCCTCGAATGCGTCCCTGGGCTTAAGGGGGGGTGGGGTGGGGAAGGGTGAACAAGGGATGGGTTTATGCTATCTCTGCTTTAGTACACTTTGTTTTTTTTTCCCCTCCCCCCGACCAAAATATATTTTTTCTGTCTGCATCAAATGTCAAGTTAATTTCCTGGGTGCTATGAGGGATGTGTCCTCCCTTTCGGTATGCGTGGCAGGGTGGTGGATTGTGGCAGAGCGGTGTGTGTGTGTGAGGGGGGGGTGTATTTGTGTGTGTGTGTGCGTGTGTGTGCCGGTGTATTTCTGTGTGTGTGTGTGTGTCTATGTCTGTATGGGTGAATGGGGAAAGGAAAAGGGGCATGGCAAGGCAAAGAGAGAGGTGGTGATGGTGGTGTGTGGGGGGGTTCAGTACAGTATCTATAAATTGGCTCTCTCTGAAGAGCTAGAGAGGTGTGTTGAAAGTGTGGATGTGTGTGTGTGTGTGTGTGTGTGTGTAAGAATATGATCCAATTATTAATAGATGCTTTTGTCAGTGTACCTGTTCCCATGTGCCCGTCCTTATTTGTGCATTCACATGTTCACTTCTTTTGAAGATTCACCTAAATTGAATTCTAATGCAAAACAAAAAAGAAAAAAAAACATACCATATATTATAATAGATGCTTAGTAATTCAGTGGCATTGAATTACTAAGTAATTCAAAAGCAGAAAATCTTCCAAGATTTCCACATATTTCTCAACATCACAGTCATGTGTAGAGAGAAATTTTCTTTGATTCTCTCATCAGCTGTGTTGCATTTCCTGGTGACTAGCGTCTATGTCTCAAGCTCATTACCTGCTGATATCTAGTAGCATATTATTTTAAAAATCTGTGCATATCAGTCTTCTTTTAACCTTGTTGCTTGGCAATAGCAGTCTTTGTGTCCCTATGCCTTCCAAGGTTGGGTATTATTTTACTGTATTTAGTTTTTTTATTTATATATTTCAGGTTTTCTCCATTAGCAATGAGTATTTGTGTCCCTCTGATATCCTCTGCTACTTTAAGACACAACCCAACATTAATGTTGTCCTTTCCAGTGGTAACCACAGGTGCATTAAATCTGTATCCTCTGATGTTGTATTTTCTGTGCGTAGCTTATTTTTGTAATGGGGTGTGATCTCGAGTTTATACGTGTTCAAATGGACAGAATTCTTTTTGTGCCATATGCACAGTGCTTTTCTCAGTGTCTTTATTGTATGTCTATGCCTGCGTGACTGTGTGAGTGTGTGTGTGTGTGTTTATCCAAATGACTTTGTGCATTTTTGCAGGCAGCTGTTAAGTGTATGAAGCCAAACTGTATATTTTGTATTGCAAAGTGTAAAGTGCCTTATTGCAGTGAAAGGGATTATGCATTTGTCAGTCGTGCTTACGCTGATGTATGCTCCTGCGCCACAAATGTCACATCCTATAACCCAGAAAAATTACACCAGTCCCACCTAATTACGCATATTCATGATGCTGTTTTGCATAGTGCTGGTAGCATGCTTCTGTTACAAGCCACAGAGCTGAGGGATGTGGTTGAGTGAAAAGGCTTTCAATCCACTGATTCAGTGTGTCTCCGCCACAAGCATCAGCTTGATAACGTTACCTCCATGCGAATATTTTTTTTCTTTTTTATGATCTGGGACCATTATGGAGAGTGAGTTTTCTCTTATTTCATGCAGTCAGTCATTTTGCCAGCGCCTGCAGCATGTTCAAACCTAGTGGGAATTTTTAATAAAGAAATTAGCTTTGTCCTAGATTATGAAGGTCATTTTGAAAATAGATCAGATTCAGCTAATGTTTTTTGAAATACTTTGTCATTTACACACCATCTCTTCCCTGTTTCCTTTCCCTCTGTGTGTTTATTTCTCCCTTTCATACCCCTCTTATGGCAAATGCGATTCTGCTGGTCACCGATGATGAACGATATGTAAATCACAGGACGACAGTGCTAGCAAGTGGAAAGCAAGGACAAGCATATGCAAGAGAGACAAGAGAGAAAATCCTAATAAAGTTATGACTGTAGAGGAAAGAGGAAGTGTTGGAGAAATAGATGGAGGGAGAGAAAAAAAGACAGAAAAGAGTGGATGAGTTGTAGTGACTGCCTCAGTGGCTTATTGGACCACTTGTGGAACAGACTTAATCAGAAGTGGCCCGGCTGTAATGAAGGAGAGGGTCCAGGCTGTGCCACTGCTTGGGTAAACAGCGATTGTTTCAGTCCAGGGTTCCCAAACACAGGCAACAATGGTACTATTGTCCCGCCTGCTCTTATTAGGAGACGAACCAGAGATGGGGTGAGGAGCAGAAGCGGGGAAGGGAGGTGGGTGAAAAAGGGGCAAGAGGGGAAGGGGGGTGGGGAGTAAAAAGAGGAGGTGTGGAGGAGAGCAGGAGCGAGTGGGAACCTGACAGGAACAGAGGACTGGGTGGAGGGGGAAGTGGGGAAAAAGAGAGGGATGGAGAGAGATGGTGAGAGGTGCTTCAGATCTTGCTTTTTTTTGTCCACGCTTGCATTGTGTCTTCTTCTCCCACTATCTTCCTTTTGTTTCCGTAGTCTTCTATCTTCTCAGACATCGTCTCCGTTCCTTGTCTTTTCCTCTCGTCCTTTCATCCAACATCCTACCAGCCACCTACTCTATTCCTTCCACCTGTCCTTTGTTCCTCTTCGTTTTTACATTTGGGATGGTGAAGGGATGCTTTGCCTGTCACAGCATCTTTGCATCACTTTTCCCATCCAGCACGGGAGCAGAGAGAAGAGGACAGAAAAAGAAAGGGGGGATTTGGAAGAGAGGATGAGAGAGGCAGGGGAGAGGAAAGGGGCTGCAGGAAGACTGAAAGAAAAGATCACGCTGCTTCCTGGCTTAATGAACATGGGCAGAGGATGATCACAATAGAATACATTATGTTCTTGTTAGTAGACGCAATCAATTAGCAGAGAGCACACCACTGGCACACCATCTTTCCTGTTTGGGCACTGGTTCATTCACAGCCCAAATGAGTGGACCGAGGAACCCCTCACCTCGCAGTTTTTCCCACCCTCAACGCCCATCACTAAAAGCTTTGATTTAATTCCTCAGTGTGAAAGGCGACAGCATCGAATTTGCATTTCTGCCACATTCACTCCACATTATACATTAGTCAAGTTCTGCGACAGTCAGTGTAAATTGTTAGTGTGTGTTTGAATGTGTCTATTCAAGTAATAGCGCATCTATTAACCAAATTAATCCCCAAACCTCATTATTTGTACTAATAAATTCATTGTGATGCTGATTCAACTTCTTCAGTGGAAAACTGTCCTCTGACAGCACACTGTACTCACCAAAGCTTGCCTCCACAAGATGGGAATCAGACGTGACAATGTCTCTGTGACCGACAATGACAATTGCATACCAAATTGTCACTCAGGTCCCATCAGCATTTCATACAGCGGTTGGGTGAAATTCCTTCATCCTTTTCCTGCCATGTTTTCCTCTTCTTTTGCGTCGGCCAGAGGAATAGCTCCAGATAATGGCAGCAATCTGTATTGTGAAAGAGGCAAGGAGTAGTTCTGCCTTAACGCAGGCACAAATCACCACTGTCTGACTGAAGATCTGTAAAAGTGCGAGTGATGAGTAGAACGCGTTGCTTTCACTGAGTTACTTTTCTGTGATTCAAGGCAAAGGTTAGAAACAACAGGAAATGAGGGAAAGGTGGAGCAAGAAAGGAAGAACTGCATTCAGTCAGTCAGGATGTAGGACTTGTTTCTGTTTCGAAGGTGGTGCTTACTGAGAGGAAGATGGCCTCAGGTTTGGCTTGAAGGAGTTTGCTATTTGCTGTGTTTGGCAGCGTGTTTACACTCTATGGCCATCTGGAAATTCTGAGTGTGTGCGTGCTTATTTTATGTATTATAATTTCTGATTTTGCCCCTTCTTTGTCCCACGCTTGTATTGCTTCCATTTTGTGCGTCTGAATGTTCGTAACCTTGTGACTGTTTTTGAGTTTGTCTTGCTCGTGTGTGTTTCTATTTCCCATTTTCACTTAAATCCTCTAAACACTGGTGCGCTTTGTATCCGCATACAGATGTACACACACATATTGATGACGTTGTACATGAAATACAAGGCTAGTGCTTACAGCCTGCATTCACTGCCTATAAGAGCTCTTCATTAGTGCATGGATGAATAGAAAACGCATCACAATGTACTGTACATACCTTCTGTTGTTACCTGAGGAGCTGTAAAGTGGACTTTATCTCTTTTAACATTGACTGCATGTGTAGAAGTGTTTTGCTGGTCTTCAAAGTGCCTCAGAGTAGTACGGGGTTGTGGTTTGACCTTTAAAAGAGAGAGAGAGAGAGAAAAAAAACATGTTTTCCTTACAATCACAGTGTGTACTCTATGCATGCTTGTTTGTTTGTGTCTCTTGGAATATTAAAGTGCAAGTGCAAAATGGTTATAATGTATTCAGTGTTTTTAGACTGCAGAGGGCATTGTGTTCTCTCTCCACTTTGAAAGTTGAAGTGTTCGACATCTAATGGATGGGGAGCAGGAATGGTAACACAGGGCATAAGAGGGAGGGGCGAGGCACTCAGTATTGCATCTGACTGAGGTTTTAGTATAATACCTCGTGTGTTGATGTTGCAAAGACCTTTGCTTTGATGAGTAAAGTCAGATCAACTGATATTCACTAGGTGTTCTAATAAAATTGTTTTGTAGGTGTTACATGAAGAGAGGTCACTTTCGATTTTGAATAGTTCCTGTCCCTTTCTGAAAATCAATCAGAAAGCACAGAAAGCATGGATGATACAAAGGCAGCTTGACTTCTGTGAAGTGTTGCATTTTTCAGTTCAGCCTTTCAGGTTTATGGTAGAATTATTCTTTAAATCTGGTCTCAAAATATGGTCTTAATATTGTTAAGCTACTCGCTCCACCTTGTGTATCTCGTCTGTTTTCACCAGTAATTTTTTTTTCCCTCTCCTTTTTATCTGTTTCCTCTTGATTATCCCCTGCTTTCTCACTGCTGGGTCTCCATGTACAGGTAGTCATGCTGCTGACATTTGTGTCCAAGCTGGGCCCGGTGATATGGCCTTTACCACTCCTCACCGGGTGGCCGTTCACCATCTCTACCCCCTACTGCCATTCTTAACCCACCAAGTCCTCTTCATCAGCGTGCTCATGAATGTGTGTATGTTTGTGTGTGTATCTGTGTGTTTTGGGACCATCCTCTGTGTACAGTGTCTGTGTGTTTAAGCCATGTCCAGATCAGCCACGTTCATGCTAGCCTGTAGCCTGTGTGCACAGTAGGGGACATGGTATGCAGCAAGCCTCTTTCTCTGCTGGAAGCAGAGTGAGCAAATACAGTCTCTACAGGCTGGGAGCTAGTAGGGCACACGAGAAAGTGCATAGCTCAGTGTGACGTGATAATGTGACAAATTTGTCTTAAATATCTTTGTTGTTAAAAAATGTTTGCAATTCCACAAGACAACAACACTAACTTCTCTATAAATTCATTGGCCATAAATTTACATTTTATTCATTAAGGATTTTCTGGAAATATTTTAACTCTGACTGTGTTACAGAATTTTTGGAAGGGCTATTATGTGCAAAAAGTGGAAGCCCTCCTTTTTTTTTCTTCTCCTCAAACACACATGCACAAACGTACAGACATGCTCACCGTCCCTGCAGCCATGGGAATGGAGAATGCTGAGGTTCAAGGTCATTTCAAGTATTCAGCAGCCTGGGGCTCTCTATTGTCAGAGCACCGCATCCCTTTGCTCACACATGCACTCAAATGTGCGCACAAACACATGCGTGCTCAACACAGCGTTGTAGGCGTATGTTCAACACACCACATCTCATAAGCGAGACGGCGAAGTGTCTGTCAGGTGAGAAGATGGCACTTCGTAGGTCCGCTCACATACACAAACAGTCGCAGGTGTGAATCTTCATTGGAGACACAGTTATCCATTTTTGTCTCTGTACTATAAACCGTTCAGACACAAAAGAATGAAAGGTATGACTGTTGGACAACTGCTATTTTCTGTCTTCATTTAGTTATTCTGCACCTCTTTTACTCTGATTGTTTCTTCTTGGTAGTCTACAAATTTTGATGTACTGTCTAAATTTTTGGTTAACGGTTATTGTTTAGCACTGACTGATTACTCATGTTTGGTTTCTATTCAGCAAATGACTGAAACTTTGTGGAAAAACTAGAGATAGGATTTTAAGAGATAGGGCGAAGGTGAGGGAGGGAAAGAGAAAGAGAGAGCAGCAGTGGGTGTGATTAGCTCCTTTGTTGGAGGTCTGTTGAGCTTCATTGGCTCCAGAGAATAGGTTCCTAATGAACCCAGCCAAGCTTGGACCAAACTTTGTGCTGAAGACAAACTAAGTTATGGTGGTCTGGCAGAGCGCTGAGGGCGAGCCGACTGATATACAACGCCTGGACATATGGTCCCCCCATCACGGCCTCTCCCAGCCACTTTCTCATGTCCTCTCTTGTGTGTGTGTGTGTGTGTGTGTGTGTGTGTGAATGTGTGCTTTTGTCTGTGCTTGTGTCAGACGGGATACACACAAGAAGAATATTTATAGTGCGATTTTTTTTTTATTTGTTTGATAACTCATTGGAACAGAGAAACAGAGAACTGGAAAAGAAACACAGAGAGTTTGAGGGTGGTGTTGGGGGGGGGCAGAGAGGCTGGTTGATGGTTACTGAAAGCGACAGAGGAGAGAGGGCTGCAGGCTTTGTCTTTCCAGCTGACCCCAATACAGAATCCTTTCTGACACGTCCTACAAGACATGGAGTAACTGAGTAAATCAGGCCAACCTGGCTGTGGTGTAGCAGTGTCTACACCATAACAGATGTGATATGGAGGAGAACCACATGGTATCTTGATGCAGTCATAATATACACAAGAGGAAACGAGACAGAAGTCTGAAAGCTTTATACGCTTTCAGATCTCATGATGCAAAAATGTCATTTATTTGCTGAGAAGCGTAGGGTTAGATAGTAAAGAACTATTTCTGTGTGCTTGCATTTGAATGTAACCATGTGTCTATGCCAGAGTGTAACAGAGCAGACGCAGGTGAGCCTGAGTGTGGTTTGAGGCTAATTGTTTGGGTCAGGGTGGGAGCGTGGGGACGGATGGCTTCCGTGTCCCACCAACATGGCTCTCGGTAACTGAGCCGGCGAGGGGGAGAATGAGCCCACTACAGGCCCACACAGCAGGCTCAAACAACACTTATTCTACTGGCCAAACTGTCAGCCAGAACAACTTCATTGTGCTCAAAATTGGAGTTGAAAGCAAGGCAGAGATTTGGGAGGGGTTCAAGCGGTGGGAAGGTAGGGGAGAAAGAAGAGGATTGGGGGGGGTGGGGGGGTCTGTGGGAAACCGGGGGACTGGAAAAGGGGGAGTCCCAGAGAAAGTGCAGTCTTGGGGATGAATAGGGTCAGAGTGTGTGAGTTCATTTCAGCGAGGAGAATTCCCTTAGATCCTACACCAGGGGAAGAAGGCCAGGAGCAAGGCAGTGGCTCAGATGGAAATGTATTAAAATACATTCTGGGAAGAAGGGATGAACTATTGCAGTTTGGTATTCTAGCATCTGTGTCACAGTTGTTCACACAATTCAGCCTTGAAAAACACAATTCTTAGACAATGGTGACATGGCCAGCTGACAACACTTTACTCATGTGGATATAGAGTGCACTCACTCAACTTCTGCCCTAAGGTTTTTAAAAACAGTTTCTGTAGACCTGAAATTGCAATCATGTAATACTGAGTTCTGTGCAGCCCATCCCCCATCGTCTCATGCTAATAGTAAACATATCAGATAATTTTAGATCTTATATTCCTTAAGCCAATGTAATAGACAACTGTGCAAACACATACGGACAGTCAGAGATAACCCATAAGTATTAGACACTTCCCTGCAGGATTTTCCTGCCTTGGACCCCAGGAGGGAACCCAGTCACAGGCTTTGAACTGTGATTTGTATATAGTACAACAGAAAGCCCCTTTAGACTGACACTAAACCAGTCTAAATCAGTCCAACACTGATTTACGTCACCATTCTCTTCTTTGTCTCTTCTCTTTTCTCCTGCTGGCTATTTCAAATTCATCTTCCTGCCCTCGGTAACTACTGCAAAAGGGTGAAGAAGTTTACTTAGTCACAGTGACTTTAGGGAGATGAGGAAAGTCTGTGATTCTGTGTGTGTGGGCGAAGGTGTGTGTGTGTTCACCCTCGCGTGTCAGTGCGATTTGCTTGTGCATGTGTGTGCGTGTGTGTGCGAAATGGAGAAATGTACACACACGCATGCGCACACACACACACACACGCACCACTGTTTGATCCAGAGCTAGCCCTGCAGCTCCCAGAGATTCAACAAAAGGCCTCCTCTATCCATTGTATGAGCTGTGTGTTTCCCAGGAGAGCTCGGGCTCAGTGAGAGAAGGGCCCCAGATCGCTTTCTCCCGACATGGATGTTTATTCGCCCTGTGGTCCAGCAGAACACCCTCAAAAGGACTGGCCTTAGCATTCTGAGACGCATGACACACAGTTTTTTGGAAAAGACAAGAGAGTGCAAGAAAGAAAAAGGGAGAGCGTGTGTTGTGTCTTGACAGATGAGCAGACATGCAAGACAGACAGATAGAGAAAGGGCCTGTCTATGAAGGTGCACTCATATGAAAAAGAATATTCATGGTGTTCTCCGCCATTTTATTTGCTCCTTGTCTTTACACTAGCCAGCTTTCTTGTCAACCTTGTTCATGAATGTAGATCCACCCAGTGGGTGGGTAGAGATTTCCCCCTGATCTTGACAAGCTCTCCCATCCCTGACTGCATACTAATTTCTCCAGAGCTGCTAAACCAATGCAAAACAAATACAAATTGCCACGGCTGCTCTCCATTGCTCGAGAAGCAGGGTTGTAGGAGGTTAGCAGATAGTAGCTGTCTATTGTTTGTCTGTGATTAATCAGATTGTCTGATGTAGACAAGAGAAGATTAGAGGGACAGCTTTTATATTTAACTATAGGATATCTTCAGGAATCCATCAATATGTCTGAGGCTAAAGTATTGAGCTAATGAATGGAAGAGTAAAAACATGTCTCACTGATCCAGAACTCAATTAAAAGTCCATCAAGTGTTCCATGCAATCAGTTAGACAATGACTGACTTTGGCGATGGCAGATTCTCAAAGGTCTCAAAGAGCTCTCTGTATCTCTTATAGACACTGATGTGTCCACATGTGTTCTTTTCACCAGTTGTCTCTATCTAAGTTTTGAATGCTATTTATCACAGCACAATATCTAAAAGTTTCCTTGAGATTGAGAGTGCCTGTGGGGTTGACCATAGATCTCAGCAGAGCTGCAGAAGCTGACAGTTAAAAACAAACATGGTAGGCTGATACCAACTAATCTGTTGAACACCATTATCGTCTAAGATATCACTATACTCCCCTCCAAACCCGCATGCACCCACCCTCCAAACTAGACTTACTCTCTCCCTCTACACACTTTGAGGTAAAAGCTTGTGTGTTGAGGCTGAGACTGAATGTAAGCCATTGTTATGGTGTAACTGGACTCCGCAGCAGGTTGTTTGATCCTGTTTTGGGCCTGAAAAGGCTTTTTTTTTTTTTTTTACTTGAGCCACCACATCAGCTGAGAGGGTCAGACAACAGACTCTATTTGTAGAGTCCTCTGTCTGTTCTGCTTAGTTTTTTTTTCTTTTTCATCCTCTCTCTTTGTCAGTCTAAACCTCTCATCCAGATTTAGGTTTGAGTTTGAAGCTTTAATTATCATAAAGAGGAGCGTGCAGTCATTCACATACTGTACTTATACAGGGCACACTGTCGCTCTCGATTTCTGCCTCATTCTCACTCCTGTCTCACTCCTTCTTTAAACAGGATCTTCTTGTACCACTCTCTCTATGCAGACACTGGGATTATATTTCTCCCTTGCACCTCTGGTATGCCAGTAGCAAAAGAGGATGATGCTGCAAAGTGTTTAAATGACAAAAGCTCTAGTAAATTGTTTTGTTCATCCACAATACTTCCCGTGATACATCCAAGTTCTTGTTTTGTTCCTGTTTACCCAACAGCTCTTTATTATTTACATCACAACGTAGAACCGTACCGATGTGTTGTTGAATGTTTTGGGGCGCTGACTTGCACTTTTACGCCTTTGTTACTGTTCTGGCATTGTATTCTCAATTTATGATCCGTTTGGCGTTCACTGTGGACAATGTGCATGCAAATATCCTCGTCCTATTATACTGGCTGTCTTTGTATGTCAGCTTTCTTCCCTAAGAGTATAGATGAAGAGTTGGATGGTGGGTGGGGGTGGACTGGCTCTGTATGTTTTTGGAGGGAGATTTGTGCATGCACACACACACAAACACACACGCACATGTGCGCACCCATCTGTGCCCTCCAACCCATTTCAGACGTGAGAAACTGTACCTTTATTTGCATAAGAATAATTGACACTTCAAATTAGCCTTCCAATCAAAGAGGATTCTTTTCTTCAGCATATGTGCAGGCACTGAGTACTGCCATACTGGAGAATATGAAAGGGAGGGCAAAAGAGAGCACAAATGGGAGGGGATGCGTCATAAAAGATTAACCCTTTCATTTCCTCGTCTCAGAGTGGAGGATTTGATGTGCCTTTTTATTGGATATATAACTTGATATACACTAAAAACAGACTTTTGTAGGGGAATAATAAATGATTTCTTCTCTAAATCAAGTGATCCTATGACTGCCTAGTGGGGCAAAATGTTTTTCCGATTGATAGGTTTTTACCTTTGAAAGCTTTAGGTGCACTAACTGTGTTATGTGCAGGTTTACACGTCTATATTCACTTCAGCAGCACCGGGTGCAGGCCAAGCCAGTGAGCACTATTAAGTAGTGTGTGTGTGTGTGGATTGAGGGTTTGCCCACATTAAACCATTAAAGCAAGTGCAATCCTGAATTATTGATAATGGCTAATGAAAAGGATCAGTTCAGGATAAACTACAGGCTTAACCATAGCCCTGAGGGCTAATACACACACACACACACACACACAGAGAGAGAGAGAGAGAGAGACAGAGGGAGAGAACATCATTCATTTCCCCTGTTCGACATCTATTTTAGGTTTTCTGAGACAAGATTTAA
This sequence comes from Scatophagus argus, assembly GCF_020382885.2. Classification (NCBI taxonomy): domain Eukaryota; kingdom Metazoa; phylum Chordata; class Actinopteri; family Scatophagidae; genus Scatophagus; species Scatophagus argus. The sequence continues at coordinate 4,550,270 of NC_058496.1, read as the reverse complement.
ACTAGTAGTGGCTCTCTCTTTATTTCACCTGTCATTGTTGCCTCCATGTTCCAGTCACAGTACGAGCCATTCAAGTTAAGAGCAATGAAGGCCCCAGCACTAGGACGAGATAGGTGCTGTGTGCTTCCAGGCCTCCCCAGCTGACAAGCAAAGAGGCTTTTTGAGGCTGAGCCAGTTTTTGGGAAGAATAAGGGACAGGGATTCAGTTTTTTTGGGGGGAAGGGGATAGAAAAATGGGGGTTGATATTGTGAGGGAGGAGGGTGTGTGTGTGTGTGTGGGTGTGTGTGTGGGGGGGTGCTTGGCGCCAGCCCCTCTGAAGTGCTCAGCATCCCCCCGCTTATGGGATGGCGGATGTGTCTGGAGGTATCCATGACAACACTGCTGCATGCCAGGGACATACCACGGCAACATGGCCGAGTAGGGATGCTGTGTGTGTGTGAGTGTGTGTGCAGATCCATTAAGGCCCACATATCTTGGTGATATTAATATTCACTCAGTCAGACAGGGAAGCTGGTGCAGCCTCCGTCAGTTTGCTGTTAGACAGGCATGCATCACAGACACCTTTATATCAGCCTTTGACTACTCTTCGCTTCATAAGTACTCACTCGTGGCTGAATATAAGTCAGATTCTGCAGTTTGTAACAGTTGTCAGAGAAAACATCTTCTCACTAATGGTTAAGCATGGCACAGTTTTATGCTTGTACTATACATTTTATACTTTCACAGACACAGAGAGGTGCTCCCTCACATTCACTGAGGTCATGAAGCACAGGTCAGGACTCACTTACTGTCTAACAAACACACACACACTGTGGCAAACACACAGGCTCACACAATCACACTCGTAGCTCTTGCACCGATCAAGCTGTGTTATAATAATCCCACCTGGGATGGCCTGGATTCTCACTCAGAAAGTATCCACATAATGACGCTCTGATGAGTTCCTCTGTGTGTGTGTGTGTGTGTGTGTGTGTGTGTGTGTGTGTAGGAGTGAGAGAGAGAGAGAGAGAGAGAGAGAGGAGAGAATGAAAGGCGCGTTATGTGTCACAGGTTATATACTGTTTTATATTTTAAACCCATATCCCTGCCCACACACATGCACACAAGCACACGCACACATACACCACATACACATGCATGTACAGTCAAACTCAGATCCTGTGGGAGTGTATTTTTAACCCTCCCTGCTTGCGCATTTGCTCAGGGGTTAAAGGCCCTAACGGTGAGTCAAGTAAATAATTCACAATAGCTGAAACTCTTTCGATGTAACCTCAGAATGAATGGGGGGAGGGAGACCAAAGAGAAAAAGTGGCACACAATAGTCCGGTCCAATCCGATTTGGTGTTTTGGCTTTAGTGTACAAAGCATAAAGAAACAAGTAGGTCAAAAACCAGTAAGTCATACAGGACTCTTAGCATCTAATAAAGCCTGATGCATGCAGCCTCTGTAAAATGTGTACAAAGACACGAATGTCATCTACTGTACATGTGCTATGTACATCTTCAGCACTAAACATTATGCCTGTCCTGTGTTTCTAGGTTGGATGGAGACATCGCAGATCATGACCCAGAAACAAATGGCATAATGACTGGAGTCTCGAGGCTAAAGACATCAAGGATATCCAGCTGATCTCAGAGGTGACTGAGTTCTCTCCTTTCAAGCCTTACCATTTCTGCCCTCTTGTTATATGGGCTATATTTTACAAATTCCCTGCTACGGATCAGCAGTGTCTGCGTCCTTTTTCTCAGTGAATTCTATATGAAAGTGTCTGTAAGACATTTTGAATGACATTGCTTCTGTCAAACGGCTGATTGAAGGAGACACAAAGAGAAATGCTGTGCTAATGAAATCGTCTGACCCACATCCTTTAGTACTATCCATCTCTCCAAAGACACAGAAGGGGCATTTATACAGGTAAACCATGACTAGTCCCTGAAGTGAAAGAGGGGTTTTCAGAAGGAAGAGATGCATCCATTATTTACTATACTGGGGTTGCTAGACACTTAGGAGATAATGCAGTGCTTCAAGCATACAAAACATAGAGCCTCCTCGGTGCTGGGGAGGCCATTGTTGTGTGTTTTGAACATGTCTGTTTCCATCCATACTGACAGATGAAAAAGAATATGTCTCCCTAAGGTTCAGAAGCACAGACAGGGATAGATAGAGAAAGAAGGAGAGGGAGAGAATGAGATGGTGGTGAGATGTGTTTGGGTGTGTGTCAATCACGTATTTGTGCATGTTTGGTGTTTGTATCTGTGCATTTCCGTGCATGTATCTTTCCCCCTGGTCTGTTTGTTGGTATCTGTATGTACAGTTGTGTGAGTCCAGACTGAACCCAGTCCTAGATTGCATATAATGTAAATTAAGTAGTTTTACACATAGTGCAAACACCAGTCTGCACCTGTATGCAAGCATTCATGTGCAGTCATTTGGTTTCTCCTGCACTGAGTAGATATAAGTCTCTTCCAGCTCTGATAGTGGCTTCAGTCGAGCCTTATTCTCAGCAGATCAGCAGTAGCATCAGTTGCCTCCTCATGGAGAGTGGAGGCATCTGACTGCTGCTCTACTGGGAATAGTTAGCAGAAGGAGAGCAAGGCATACAAATCCTCCACCCTGTTATCAGACTCAGGGCACTACGCCAGGCACTACTTTCTGCCTTTATCAATTTCCCAAGGGACACTTTGACATGAAATCCTTTTTTGTGGATGAGGGGAGACCACTCCCAAAGATTTTTGTATTTTTCCACATAAATGCGCATTGTGATGGAACGCATGGCAACTATCCATGTTTGTGGATGTGGTCTGGGAAAATCTGGGTCTACTACAATGAAGAAGTTTCAAAATTATAATGACAAAAGAATTACTATTGTATTTTTTTAAAATTAAAGTTAAATTCTAGATGTGTTATTTGGTGAGTTACAAGATGTGTTGACAAAAGTTTCCTTTTCCACGTTTTGGAGTTTTATATGGGCCTGTCTTTACCACTTTCATTGTCAAGGAACCAAGACAATGACACTGTTAGACACCAGTTTGATTCAGATAAACTGGGTGAATTTGGCACTTATAGCAAATTTACTGTTATTCTTTGCCCTCGTTTCTAAGTAGTGTAAGTGGTTTGGATAATTTAGAAAAATGTATTTACAGATACTTAACTCTTAGCTGCTGTAAAGCTCTTTCTGGAGCTGTGTGAAAATTTCTGCAGTGAACTTAGTTAATGAAATGTTTACACAACTGATAGCTGAAGGCCAAAAAATCTAAAAATATGGCCAAGTGTGTAAGAGATGACTCGACAGCCATTATTGTGTCATGTGTTATGAAGGTGGTATGTGGAAGGCATCTTGTTGACTTGAATACTTTATGCAAGTCAGAAGTTTATCAGTAAGTTTCATTTCAGGCCACGATGGTATGTAAGTTTTGCTGTTGACCACTTGTACATGTAGGCGGATGTGAGAAACATGTAAGTCAATGTAATTTTCCTCATGCATGGCAAAACATCTGATTTGACATCCTCCATTGATTGACAGCAAGAAATGCCACATGTTTAAAAACTGATCAGACAGAGAGCTGCCAATGTTTGTGCAAGTAGGCACACAGGCAGGTGTGTGTCTATGTAGGTTAACAGGCAGGTACGGCATCCAGTCATTTCATTTGGGCCAAATGAAATTATTGGATGGGCTGCATTTTTTGTCAGAGCATTTGGTTCACTGATTGCTGTCAAGATTTGAAGAGAATATCAACAAATATACCAAAGAAATGCTTCTAAAATACATTAACCACACTAACTTTAAACTGCAATGTCAGCAGAGAAGACGAGGGGAATGCAGAGAAAGGCACATGTAACTTTGACTAACATCAGCTGTTACAGAAAGACAGGCAGGCCAGGTAAGGAGTGTGCACTCTTGAGGTGTGCTTGAATTGTCTGAAACCACCACCCTTCATCTTTTTGAGTTTGGTTGAGTTTTCGCTGTGGATGGCCCAGGGACCCTTTGCCAACTGTGAACTGTTCTGTACTGTCAAGAAAACATCAAAGAAATTTGTTGAAGTAGACAGCCTGGCCAAAAAAGTTCATTTGTACATTCTGAATTCCTGGAAAAAATTGAGGGGAGTTGCTGACTTATAGCAACTTGCAAGGGACACATCCACTTGATTTCAAGTGTCTGACAAGATAAATCAGCAAATACATTTGGAGTAAACATTTAGGAAACACCTCAATTGAAGTCATGGGATCCTAAAGAGACGTGTTGCTCTGCCTTTGCTGTCTGATGCAGACAATAACACCGTACACTGAAGATTTAACTGAGCCGGTCAGGCTTCCGTACTGTCTCAAATGATCCCAGTTGTTCTGTATAGCCTATACATTCATATAGGCCCCAGAATACCTCCCATGCTTGTCAACAAACTCTATAGTTTCGGGGAAATATAATACCATAATGTCTTTCTGGAGGAAGGGAGTGTCAGGTATGGCAAGAGTAATGGAGGAAGGGCTAGAGGTGCAGGTAACCCAGGTTACACTTGGTGTAAAGGGGATCCGATAAGGCGTTCCCAAGACCCTGCAGTCTTGTGGTATCCTCTATGAGAGAATAATAAGCAGTTGTAACCCTGAGACACTCCCAGGTCTGTGTCCTCAGCCACAAAAACCTTCACCCGGCGTCTTATCAGGTTCTAAGGATATCACGTAAGACAATACATGTGAGAAGTGCAGGAGGAACAATGGGAGAAAAGTGCAGTGTGATATGAGGGGGGACTGATGTCAGCGGCTATTGTCAAGGCCTTTGTCAACGTCAAGTACACCGGGAACTCACAGCTTACTGAACTCCTTTCATTCAAAGATTTGCTTTGGGATGCGATGAAACTCTACAACATGTGCAGTGGATCAAGCTTTAGCAATGGCAAACTGTACACACAGTCCAGCAAACTCTTGCAGAAAAACTGTAACTGAGAGGCTGCTGTAACATACTGTACCTTCTGACTGGAAATGACAATTAAGCCTCTCAGTGTGTCACTGAAAGTTTTTAATGGAACTTTCAGTTACTCTTTAAATCGTTTGAATCATTTTCATATTTCTCTTTTGCAGGTCAACAGGTCCTCTCAGTCAACTGGAGAAGAGCCTGAATTTCACAAAGACAGGAGCTTCGAGATACCCACTCACAATAATACCAAGACTGTGCTATTTATTTCTGTATTTCTGTCATCTGGTTTTATAACCTTGTTGCCCACATTGACAATTACTGTGACCTTGCACTAATATAAAAAAAAGTATTTATTTATTTAATTTTACATAGAGAACACTATGACACAAAATGGAATGAAAATATTTTGCACATTGAAACTTGTATTTATTTCATGTAATTGATTGAGTCTAACAAGTATATTTTTGACAGCTAAATAAAGCTTTTTTTCCCTTTAAGTGATGTTTCAGTTGAGTTATTTCCTCCTCTTTGTGTAGTGCTTTGGCACTCCAGGTAAAGAACAATGTGCTTGACATAATTGGGTCCTATTTGGTTATGAAAAGAGCATGCGTGCTGATAAAAGCTGGCAGGGCGATCAAAGCACCATGCGCCCTGATCAAAATCATACACCTGACACAGTCATACTTTATCCAGACAGACTTACGAAATGTGGGGAAACAGATTTCAGACAGCACCAAAAAGCCTCCCTGCTTAAAATCAGCTCCAATCCACACCGAAACAACAATTAAAAACTGGAAAGCTCTATGCTTTTTCTGCACATATTTTGGTCGCATATTCCTCTCTATGCTGCATGTCACTTTTAAAGAAAAATAGGACAATCAGACTTTTTGTCTCCCTGTCAAAGTTTCCCTTGAATTCTATTCAAACTACAACAAGAAAGCTCAAAAGTAGGATCCATAAAATCTCAGACAAATTGTTTCTTGTGGGAATGAAGCCTAATTTTTCTCCCTTTTCTATCTTTCATTACTCTCCATTCATCTGTATGTGCCTTTCCATTTTCCCTTCTCCTTCCTAATCATATTAATTTTCTCTCCCTACTTTAGCATTCATTCTCACTATTTTTCTCACACTTTCCCCATGTTCATTTCCTTTACTCGCATCACTCTTCCCCTCTTTCCTACAACCGACTTTCAGTCCTGTCTGTCCCCCTTGTCTTCCCCCACCCTTACCCATTCTCATTCTACCTTTCTCTCTCTCGCTCTCTTTCTCCCCCTCTCAGATGTCAGATCACAGTCTACTCTTCCGCTTGCCCTGTCATCACATTTTTCACACAACCCCATCCCTTAATTGGGCCTGTATCATCATATCATATCATGTAGAATATCTGATCACAGCGAAAGATGAAAGATGGCCTCCACCTATCCCCTCACAGACAGACAGATACTCACACATACTGTAGACTCACAGCAACACACAACCACGCTCACACAAAAACACACTCGTCAGTGGTCGTATGGGACAGGAATCCAAGCTGATGGCTGTGTCTGTGCACATTTTTACGCCTCATGTTTGCACCAAGTTGCCGATGTGATTGTTACAGCTTGACAGGTGAGATGGTGTGTATTCCAAGAGTGCCCAATGATGTTTGTATCAACTGCTAGTGGCTTTTGTGATGAAACAAAGGATGCCCTGGAGCCAGCAGTGTCACATCTACAGGTAACTAGCAAAATAAAGGAAACATCAACGAAAGTGTCTCTCGAGTGCTAAAATAGCTCCAACATGTCTTGACATCAACTTGACGGATGCAATACGAAATCTTGTGCAAGATACACAGTCATTCCTGTTACTGGCAGAAAATGCTAAATTTCAAAAATATACTGTAACAATTAACTGATAGTGTTGGGTACTGAACTCTTTTAAGGGTACCAATAGAGTTGCATTGGTACTGCCGAAAACCACTTCACCTTAACTCTATCAGTGTCACATATCGGTGCCTGAAAGCAGATCTGGGGGGAACTTGGAGAGAAAAGGAAAGAGAGCAATGCTGTGCCACTGTGCCAAATGTGGCTAACAGTTACAGATTTCAAAACTCAATGCAGACAACAGTCTAACCTTGAGGAGAAAAAGCACAAAATACGTCGAAAAGCCAGAGAGTGTGCAATGTTTGATAGCCCAAAAGTCAAGTTCCCTGGCACCAATTTCATGGAGGGTTCAAATCCCTTAACTCCACATTATTTAGTCCACTAAAACAGCATGTAAGATTTTTAGAATGCCCAAAACCTTAGTATGAACCAATAGTAAGTGAACTGGATACTATTTATAAGTTTTACAGTACTGGTGTCAAATTCCAGTACACAGACAGCACACAGTACAGAACACAGTCTGTCACACAGCTGAACAACCTTAAGATCTTCCCTCTGAAGAAATGCTCCATCATAATGAAGGTAATGTAATGTAGCAAAGCAGTGGTTTTCCAGTATGACTTCTGAGCAGTTTAATCAATGACTAATGATGGAATAATAAAGATGTAAAACTATCCACTATGTGACCACCAAGAGTTATCTTGCTACACCTTGAGGGGTCGGCTACAGGTTGGGAACCATTATAGAGTGGATATACAGTATAATTATACAGCATAGTTTTACATGGTTTATCCTATTGTTGGTCTTCATAATCTTGTTTTACCAGTGGAACCTGAAGCCTGCTCACACGTGTGTTTATGGGTAAACAATTATATATACTGTACCACTATTTCTGAAGTCTTAAAAAAGGTCAAACAATTCCTGATCATAGTGTGTGCACGTGTAGTTTTGTTTAGTAATGTTTTTATTTTTAACATCTATCTTAAAACACGGAGCAGAGTCTTACTAAATGCTCCCGTTACAATATGTGCACAGGAGTGACCGTGTGCAACATATGCTTGTTAACACGAGGACTGAATCAGGGCAAGAGATACAGTAAGTGACAGGCCTGCTTCCTTTGGTTTTATCAGTTTAAATATCCATACACTACAAGCTGTCTGATATAATTGAGGCCAAACTTCCATTGTGAAAGTTTCCATCATAAATTTATATAATTACAGCAATTTGGCTGCGTTGACTTTTCTAAGCAGGTAGAAATTGTTAAGATCATGGATTGTTTAATGCTTAATCAGAGCCAAAAATAAGTTTCAAACCTGTTTCTGTTTTTTCCTGACATGACAAGAATACTATCACGTTTTAATGACTTTGGGTTCCAGCATGCAAATATGGAAAAAATATTTTCTCATTAGGACCTAAGGTTGGAAAATATGCAAAAAAAGAGTCATGTGTACTATACAACATGATTTTGTATCTTGATGAATACTTTATCCATGAAAGAAACTTCACAACAGATCATTTTGTATTACACTGGCTGCTGGATGGATGCAAAGTGAAATCCAATAGAGACAGATTCAAACATGTGAAGACATGGATCACAGTTTTAAATAGGTCTTCCTAGAATCACAGTGCAGCTTTCTACATCTTCCAGTACAATTGAATTGAGCCAAGAGCATTTGGGGACCACAAAGATCTCAGATGGCACATACTTAAGATTGATCTCCTGAAGGTAGCAAAAAAAATAAGTGCAACAATTCTTCTATTGACTCAGAGCTATAAAAAAAAACCTCTTTTTTATATGAAGGTGTTATTTTGGCTCAGGAACATGACCTTGGTTGCTGCTGGTGAGGGAAAGTAAAGAATAAAACTTCTAAACTCCATTATGTGATAGAGGTTTTTTTTACCCCTTTCTTTGTCTCCCTCTTCTTTTTTTCCACTAGACGGCACAGTATTTCACTTTTATCTACAGATACCAGGACTTTGTGTTATCTTATTTTGTTTGGGAGAAGATTCTCAAGTACTATCCGCCCCATGATCCCAACAGACGACAAGATACAGAACTCCAAGTCTGGAAACTCTGAGAAAAATGAGGTCTTACTGAAACTACCTTTGGTGTGTGTTTAACTCTAACGTTATTCCCTTGGAAGATCTGGAAACCAAAGAGGCTGCTGGCTGCATGGTGTTACGATACTACAGTGAAACGCAATATCAGGATGTGTGTAGATTTTCAAAAGCAGCTTATTTAAGATGACCTGTGAAATCTAGTGCTGGGGTTTGATTGGATTATTCAGTGTTGGCCTAATTTAAAGGCTTCGGATCAGTCCTGATCAGTTACATCAACAAAAGATAATTAAATCAGAACCTATTTTGTCTTATGTACCTCCAAATGCCTGTCAGATGAACTCAGGTACCCCTTCTTTAACATCAAACTTCATGTTCCAAAGGTGTTTGGGTCTGTTTATCCAATGGTTTTAGCTAATCATCTGCTCTTCGCGGCACATAGTGATCACATATTACAGCTGACTCAGTATAGGGACTTTGTTTTTTATTTTAATTTAATTTAGTTGAGCTGAAGCGCACACTCTCTGCATATCCACAGGCAACCACAGAAATACCCCGGAAATACGTACACAATCTCGGCATTTCATCGGAGCATCTAACAGGCAACACAGCCCTGAAGTGTCTTTGTTTTTGGAGAATGTTGGCGATCCTGACGTCCTCTTCTCTTGTCAAGAAATCGCAAGAGCCCACAATCACACACTGGCGTGACATGCTGAGGCTGCCTTGTTGCAGCTGGACAAGGACAGAAGACATTGCCTGTAACATGTTGTGGGAATGTATATTTGTATGCGTGTGCAAGTGTGCACATGGTTGTGAATGTGTGCATCTTTTGTCTTTGTGCTCAGTCGAGAGTGATTGATTCTGAAGTGTAGAATCTTGACAGAGTGTTCAGCTATCCCAGGAGGCACGAGACCACAGGGCCGAAACAAGCAGCCTTCACTTTCTTCTTCTCTCTCTCTCATTCTCCTTACTCTCTCTCTCCCCATTCTCCCACCTCTGTCCTCTCTCATTCCACACATCACCCCCCTTTCAATCTAAGCCCTTTTCCTCCGTGCTATTTCTACCAACCTCACTGATGGGTTTATTGATATGTAACATTGATATTTATTGCTGGCTAAAATGAGCTGCTGTCTTGCAGGTGGTGGGTTGGGATTCCCGATGTGGGTCAATAAGCGACAGACATGCCTGGTTATTTGCTGTGAGGGAATTCACAGCTGCTGTAGCTTATACTGCTGAGATTTAGTCAGTGTCAAACTTTCATCCATAGGAAGAGAGAAATGTGTATGTGAAGTGAAAAGGTTTCAGGGAACATTTCAGATTTTCAATAATGTTTAAATGAAATACCATATTGGCACTCACTACAATCTATTCACTCACCTATCACTTAGTGTTCACAGCTGTGTGTATTTACAGTGTATAGCTACTGTACGTGCACAGGAGTGAATAAATAAAGAGGTTCTATTATATGTGCAGTAGAAAATAAATCTGTACGTGCTCGTTCTGCCCTTATAACATATATTTGTGGCAGCCTGAAAACTAAATCACAGATGAGAATACAGAATTCAATTTACATCATCACTTGTGAAGCCAACATAGCAACAAAAATACAAATTAATTATTTTTTAAATCAAAAATTTCCTTTTAACTGATCCTTAAACTGCACTGAAGATTGAAATATATTTCCCATATAAAAAGAAAATAACTCTGGAAACAGCACCCAAGAGAGCCCTGTTATATTCTACTGAACCAACTCAATATAGCTGTGCAAACTTCACATTTGGATTCTTGAATTGTACTGTGTAGTATCTTCAACCTGCTGGTTGTCACAAGGATGAGGGTAACAAAACAGAGGCAGTGTTCCTCTCTGCTCCGCCATTAGTGATGTCGTGTCACCCACTCCTGGGGCTCCGGCTTTGTTTTCCCATCATGCCCTTGCTGCCTGCTGGTTGGTTTAAACAAGCAGCATTCTTTTTCAGCCTTTCAATTATACCATGCCCCGCAGCAGCACCCTGCACCCTCCACACACACCGAGACGGGACCTAAGAGAGTAGGAGGGATTGATTTGAATTTGGTGTTTAATGGGTGTTTTGGTGTTCCTGTGTGCTGGTATTGCCATTGGTTGGTTTTAACCGTGTATGACTGATATTTTCTGTATTGCGTATTGCACACCCACATGATGGAACTGGAAAAAAATTAGAAGCTAAGTGATAAAAGAAGATCTGAAGTCCATTTTGTGAAAAAAACTTGAGAGTTCAAAAGTCAAAATATTTTTTTCCACACTGTTAGAGTTTATCTAGTGTTTCACAAAAGTCGTAATTTAAAAAGTCTCACCAATACTCATTTGCCATAGATGTACTTCTTCTATTCCTGTCCTACTGTCTCGCCAGTCCTTGTCTCCTTGTCTCCCTGTCTCTGAGTCCCACGGCAGCTCGACACGGGTCAAGTTCTCTTATTGAAAGGGTGAGATAGAGGCTGAGACCCTGGAACCACAAAAGCAGGCTGTCTAGACAAGGCCTCACAGTCCTGACCCCAGTTAGACCCTGTCCCCCCAGGGGCCTATAATACCTTTGTTTCCATGTTGATAAATTCTATTTCCTGTCCTGCTTGCCGCACAGCAAACACTGTGACATCCAAACTTGGAAACTTGGACTACAGGCATGTACGCAGCAGTAAATGACTTAGTGGCTCTCAGAGCAGAAAAAATTAGAAGCTATATGATGCCAAACAGTAGCTTGAGAACACTGTTATTAGTTAAAACACATTGAGTAAATTCTGCTTATTTAATGTACCAACAATTTGCAACATTAAATTCTGATGTTAAAAAATAATCTTTTTAATAAAACTGTTTAATATAATTCTTTTGTTTGTTTTACTTCGGTGAACTGAGTAGATTTGTCTTCGTGCAGGTCACGCGAATACGTCTTGTGTAATGTTGACGACGGGTCCTTGGTTCCCATAATCGCACGTGTGGATAATGTCTTTTGGGTGGAGGGGTGCAGCCTGGAGATTTAGGCGTGAATTATCATCTAGTCGCACGGTGTAAATTAACATACAGCCTTAGACAGAGTACACCAGAGCAGGAGACATCTATTCAGTTGCCCACAAGGGAACACGGTCTGCTGGCCTGAGACTCTTCATAGTGTCTGTTTTAGCACCCGGCCTTCTTATGGCTAGGTATTATGCTAATTAGCTAGTGTTTGCACATACATGTGTGCACCCTGCAATCAATACATATATATATATATCTACCTCAATTCTTTCTGAGTGGAAGCAAAGAGTTTTAAAACATAAGGTGGCCTGCATAAATGGCCTACAATCAGGAACAGAAACAGAGAGAAAATCTGAGAACAAAGGGAGATACTGTGAAAACAACAGTGATTAATTAAGTCAACCACAGCATGCCAACATTAAAAATCTGACAGAACATCCCATTGTATCATCTGCTGTTATTACTCCCGTCATGTTGGGTGAGACTTGCTCGGGAAACCACAGTTTCTTAGACAGCATATGTAATAAAACAGACAATGAATGAATAAAAACAAAAAAGAATAATATAGCAGTTCATGATCATAAAATTGCAACAAATTGACAAAGCTGAATTCAAATAAAAAAATTTTAAGGTCTTTTTGTTTCAATATTGCAAATGTAGCTGCATTTGAGTTGTTTACTTCTTAATCAGTAAGTTCCACAAAAGTGGCACCTTGCATTTCACGACAGTAGGTGGGAAACCACACTTCCTGTTCTTTGTCCTCCATTTTATAACACCATGCCAGCTTGGAGCTTGGAGTCAAAATGCACACAGAGATAAAAGCAACGCATGGTCTTTCTAGCTTTCTTCCATTCTTCCTACAGACTCCTTGTCGTCCCCACTCCATCTCCTGCCTCCCTACAGAGAGCCATGAAGTGTCTGAGTCATTCGCGATTACAGTATGTATTTATAGACAGCAGAGTCAGGGCCCAGGCCCTGCGTGCATACATGTGTGAGAGTGTCTGTGTGTGCATGTGTGCATGTCTGTGTGTGTAGATGGGTGAGTGTAAGGGTGTTTGAACTCACACTGCCCAAAACTAGGGCCCTGAATCCGATGACTCATCTCTGCTACTGGACGCTGCGACCAGGAGAGCTGACGTCACCTGTCCAGAGACCATGAGTTACTGTTCGCAGTGACCTCACTTTGATCCAGGTTACAGATTACAGGGCAGCGATTGTCTGTCATGTGGGAGCCTAAAGACACTGCCTCATTTCCTCATTTTCCAAGCACAGGTCAGAGTAAATATGTGGCATTGCACTTTGTGAAAACAAAGTTGTTCCAGGAGCTGGAAACTATACAGTTGTTACCCGTCTCTTTGTCTTCTGTCTCTCACCCTCAGACACACACTGTCATTCACTAACTCTGTGTAATTCTCTGTGTGTGTCCGCATTTACGCACGCATGAATAGTCAAGACAGAGGAGTGGCTCACACAAGCACACACATACAAACACATATGCATGCACAAACACAGGGCTGAGGCCTACATGTTGTTTGAACATTTCATTCGAGGAGGCTATAAGACCTGCAGCTGCCTGGTTCGCCTGGTTCAATAAAGGGGCCTTTTTTTGGGCGGGAAGGCGAGAAGGCGGTGAATGCTTTCCCAATGAGAGATGCGGCATATTGAAAACTATATTAAATTACCCTGATTAACAATTTAGCCACGATCAGGCTAGCCATGGGGGTGCTCTATGGGGAGGCCCAGAGACTATTCATCCCCACAGCGCCAGGGTCGAAAGGTGCCCCAAGTTCACAGGCTCAGGCCCTTTGTTATGCTAACACCCTATCCCAAATCAGCTGCCTGCTCCACGGCCAGACACAAGCACTTCCCTGAGAACTTTCAGGGAGTCGTCATTCCACTTCATCTTAACACCAACACCCCCTCACAAACCCCCAACACACACATACACACGCAGACAATCCCTATTACCAAATTCCATGCACAATTCAACATTTTTGTTGGTGGAAAATGGGTGCGACATGTGGGGTGTTGGGTCTGTGTGTTCTCAAGACAGACAGTTAATGTTTTGTTGTCTGCAATACCCTGTCATATTTTGGACAAAATTAGCATTGTTTGTTTCACTGTCAGGCTTTTTTAAATTATAAAGGAAGAGGGGATTTTTTTTCTATATCTTTGTAAGTGCATGTATAAACTAAGAACAAAACTAGATCCGGCTGTGTTACAGAAAGATTGAAAATAATGAAAACTGAAAAAAAGGAAATTCTGCCTCAAGGGAGGTATGATCAATACACATTAACAGGCAAGTTGATAAGACATTTAGTAGAGGTCAAGAGTCAAATGCTGGTCAAACACCCTTGACCTAAGGTCAAAGTCTTTAGTGTGAACATGCCGTTGGTGCATCGCATATGTGTCAAATCTTGACTCAGTAATGACAACTGTGACCCTTTTATTGGATTTTTTACACATTTTATTATATGAGAAGAGTCATTAATATCACTTTTTTTTTTTTTACAATATTTCTTAAAAAAACAGTTTGGTTTTTATTCAGATTCATTCAATTTACAATGAACTTGAAAAATGTATCCAGTTTTGGGGATTAAAGTATAGATAATGCACTCACTTGCACACACACACACACACACACAAGCTTTTTCTCTGACATTGGCATTGACATTAACAACATCAACAATAGCAGCAATGCTCATACTACAACACAATAAATAAAATGCCTCAAAAAAACATGCAATATAATTATATACCACTGCTGTGAAGAAACTGATTGTGTACAGCCATGGTCCTGAGTTGTAGGCGTGTATAACTGCCCTTGTCTCTCACTACCGCTGAGCCAAGACCTCAACCAGGAGAGGAAGAAAAAAAAATCCTCATCAATGCAAATTAGAGCCCAGAACCTGGGGAGCCTTGTTTGAATCACCGGTTCTCCAAAAAAGCCCAAATCACAGGCTTTCACTTCCAAATCTTGTTGTCATATGCGACTACAGATGCTCCATATTAACACAGGATAGTCAGTCACATCCATGGATTAGTCTGCAGTCACTTAAAAAACCGTCTCGACACTCAGGCTGCCACAAGAGAAAATAAGGACGCTTCTAATTCTGCCAGCATAATTGCCTGATTATAATGAGCTTCTCTCTCTCTCTCTCTCTCTCTCTCCCTCTCTCTCTCCCTCTCTCTCTCTATAGCTCTGCCTTTATTTCTCAGTGTGTCTGTTACTGTATGCACACACACACTGTTGTAGCCTAATTCTGATATAAATCAGTCTGAATAAAAAAAAAAAAAAACCAAGCATTAATATTTTTTGGTGCTGCAGCGGTGCCCTGCAGTGTTTGGTGAAACCCTGTGACAAAAGAGTTCTAGAGGAGGAAGTAAAATATGAAGTCAAGCAATGAAATACGATAAAACAAGTCAAGGTGACACTCAACCTAAAACTCAGTTAATTGATTTGGTGAATTTCAGACAGATGAGGATGAAAAAGTAAACATGGTTAATCTGACCTACCACAGAACCAAATCAAAGTCTACAGCCTCTTTTGATGCATTCGGGAGCTGTCAGTCATACATCATGTTAGTTTAATTGCTTTAAAGCTCTGAATTGAGCATTCTGGTACACCTTAAAATCATAAACTCTGTCAGCATAGCAATATTTTCCATATCCCAACTAGCGAAAGTAAAATGTATACACATACACTTAACAAGGCCTGGTATCTTTGAATACTTTTAGTATGTAATTTCAAAATCCTGAGGACAATTAAAGAGAGACTCAAATAGATGCAGGACCATTTAATGTCAAAGTTTGTGATCTAACACATTAATCTCATGGTTTAAAAAAAAGAAAACCCCGGAAAATTATTATAATTTAATATTTATGTTTTATGATAAGAGCCAAAATCATCTAACTAATTAATTACATAGGTATTTTATTTTCAAATGGAAACAGAAATGCACGGTTACATATTTTTGTTTATCATTATGTTATTGTGTTAATGTTATCATCCCAAATCAACTGCTCCTCCTGCCCAACTATCAATTTACATTTTTAACCTCAGTCACAATTTTAGATGGCATAAAATTATACAAATGAATGAAACCAAACTTATAAAACGGAAGGTTCTTTGTGCTACATGATGCCCAAGCAACAATACTGAAATAATTCAGAATATATGGATGACTTAATATTTGTTTTAAAAACAATAGAATGTAGTCTTACACACAACAACAGAGTAGATGGGCATTTCCCTGATAGTGCAGAATATGTAATGTTACTAAAAAACATTCATACAAACTTTTGGAGTAATTGTTATTCTGCATGCAATGTATGCACTTTGGCTATAGCATACGTTTCCTTGTTCCACCAGGATTTGTTCTTTCATCCCTCTAAAGCTCTCTAAGCTCACACACAAGCTAAATGAGCATGCCCACTCATGAATGCTGTTGGTTAATTACAATCCCTAATGGAAAAATCGCTGAGGGAGAAGCCAGAATCGTCGACTGTAAAGGCCTGAACGCAGCCACACGTTATGATAGAACCTGAAGCTTTTATTTAATTTATTTTTTATTAAAAACACAAAAGGTATGTGTTCAAGTGCATATGAATGCCAATAATTGCAAATAGTCGTAATTTCTTTCCCAGCCTCCATCCAAAATACGGAGGCCTTCTGCGTGTGCTTCAGTTTGATTTACAGAAATTAGACTGACGAATAGTGAATAGTGAATGAGGTTCTTGAAAAGCCTTGTTACTGTGTTGGCTGCAGAAGCACTGCAGTATCTGAGAATTGGATCTAATGTCAACAGTGGTTTGGATTGACATTTACACACAGTATGTTGGAGGCACTTAACTATCAACTGCAGTGAACATGGGAATAAATGAACATTTGATTGAACTGCTGTTGACTATAACCTGCAGTACCTCAGTTTTACCTCAGGTAAAATTTTGTTTGCTATTGCAAACCTGTATTTCATCAGGACAGAGTGGGCCAAATTACACATCAACACCAAAGACAAATCAAGGATAGGTAAAATTAAATTTAATGTTCAACCAGTAGAACATAATGTCTGTTGTTAATGTGTCCACATCAACAACACATATAAGGTACTGCATTCGAGATCATTCGGAAATGGAGGTTGTGCAAAACCTTCACTAAAGTCAGAATCAGAATACTTTATTGACTGAATTTCACACAATGAATTTCTATGGTGTGTTTTTGTGGTTAGCCACATGTGAGCTCCAAATGCCACATTACTCGATTCAGGCAAAAAGCTCCCGCTTTCTGTAGAGGAACTCTACGCTACATATAAATTATTCAGTAGTATTTGCATTTGCATTGTAATTTGCATTCTTGTAGATTACAGAGAATAGAGAAGGAGGTGCTGCACCAAAGAGAATTACATTCTGAACCAATTTCAGTCTTACTGGTGAGGAGTTGACATGGGTTTTTGTTCTATTTTCCTCCACTGCTTCGAGGTATACTGCTGAGATCAGTGACACACATTTCAAACTGTTGTTTGATTAATAAAAGAAGGAAACGATGTATAATGCTCACCAGCACTCACACACCAAAAAGAACTGCCATTAAAAATGAATCGCGACATTGAACAATGAGTCTATTTGATTGACTAGGCTGAGATTTTTACTGTAACATTCTCATCATCTTTATTTATATTGTAAGGCTTGAGAGTTGAAACTCAAAAGAACCAGTAGGCACGAAGGAGATGTCATATGGATTAAACACTAGGAAGGGTTGTGAAACTCTCACAGTACACTGAAGATCCTGGCTATTATGTTTCATCTAAAAATAACAAGCTTGACTAAAAAGAACAGACAACACTGAATGTGAAAAGAAAAAAAACAAGCTCCAGAGAGAATAAAGTTCAAACGGCTGAAGTAATAGTGCTGAGTGTGACATGGAATACAACAACAGGAATGTACAGTATGAGACTCCCTTCAATTATAAATGAAAAGGAAATCAGTGTGAAATGTATGGAATAACCCACATACGGAAATAAAACATTTTTTGTGTCCCTCTGGAGC
Source organism: Scatophagus argus (assembly GCF_020382885.2). Classification (NCBI taxonomy): domain Eukaryota; kingdom Metazoa; phylum Chordata; class Actinopteri; family Scatophagidae; genus Scatophagus; species Scatophagus argus. The sequence goes on along the minus strand of NC_058496.1, from coordinate 4,532,406 downwards.
CACTTTTGTGAAACACTGTAGTGTTTTCAAAATTGTAAAGACTTCATGTGTCTGAGCGTCATTTTTATTTTCTCATGTGAATTACTAGATCACTTTAACTTAATTGCATTCATTGCTGACATCATCATTATTGAATAGCCATCTTTAGAGGTACACCTCCTAGGCCTCAGGGCAGAATGGTAATTAACAGGGGAAATATGCAAGAGTAGATAGAGACGATGTGAAAGCAACGTCTTGCAGTCTGTGTGTGTCTACATGCCATGAGGGGCTGGTACGATGCATCGAGGGTGTGGGGTAGGTATCCCTGCAATAACAGAGGAGGGCTTAGCCAATGTATGCGCATGTGCAAATGCAGCCTAGCACTTATATATCCACATGTTGATGTACATGTGAAATGTGATGAAACTGTACATGCACAGTTGTAAACACAAATGCACAAACACCTGTAGTCTGTTCATGAGTGATCATAATCATTCTTAGAATTTTTTGTTCAATTTATATATTTAGGTGTTGAAACTATAGTGTCGCATCTTCTCCTAAATACAGTGAAGAACAACAACTGTCATCCAATGCTTAAAGCAGCACAAAAAAAGTCTAATTTTACTGAATTCACCAGACGAGCTTCTGTCAGTAATGAAACTGTCCTTAAAGTGTTGGTGAACTCTACAGATAATTCCACACTCAGGATTATTATATTAGGATCTTCACTCATTCTCCACCTCATTGCAATATGAAACAAACCAAATCTCATTTGTAGTGGTGGAAAAAATATTCTATAGGAAGTATGCTGAGTGCTGCATTTTAGAATATATATATATATATATATATATAATATGAGCAATAGCCTGCAATGTATTTACATATTAACAGTATGATTTCAGAGAAATTGTCCATTTTTGAGTATTAATTTTTTAAAATTGTTCAATAAATAATTCATTCTTTTAATGCTGTATGTGATGCAAATATCACCTGTACATACCCTGTACATACTGTAAATTATTGTGTATCTAGCACTTACTGCTTATTGCACTTCTGGTTAGATGCCAAACTGCGTTTCGTTGCATTGTACTTGTACATGTGTAATGACAATAAAGTTGAATCTAATCTAATCTAATCTAAAATATAATTGTATTGCAAATGTCCTAAACTGCGCTCTGCAAAGCAAATCATTCAGATACATATATAGGAGTACACAGTAATGTATAAATTCCAGAAATAGTGATGGAAATCTATAAAGTAAGACAAAACATTGACACTCAAGAAAGCAAATTTCAGGATCATCTTTAATAAATAGGAAAGGCCTGATTTTCACCTCCTGCATGTTGAACGGAAAAGAAAGACAAACCACTGTTGTTAATTGAATACTTATGGTACTTTATGATTACATAAGCATGAGGCAGTCATTATTCCTCCTAACAGTGCAACCTAGGCCTATCTGCATTGCTACAATGAATTTCCAAGGTAAATTAAAATAAAATTGTGATTGATAAATTGTGATCACATATAACATGAAATGGACGACAAACAACAATCACTAAAGGCAACGCTTTGCCGTTTTTGTGGGTTTCCTGTGACCACAAGCTTTAAGATACATACAGGATGGGGTTTTCCCTCTAAAACTTTTCCGTTAGTTAAACCTAAATCGCTGTAATCAGTTACATTTAATTTCAGTCACACTGATCAAGGGCAGAGACGTCTCCAGTGCTTGGCTCGTTCATCAACTCATACATCCATGTCAGTGTCAATAACCACGTAACAATAATCGCAAAGCAGAAATCGGGAGCCTGAGTTGTTTGCCTTGACTGGACAACTGAACTGAACTCTCCTCAATACATCTGATGGAGGTACCAATCTGTCATGTGCAGTGGTGACTCTTTACTCTCTTCCGGTTGCAGGGGTCCTAATTCCTACTTATATCAGCCTTGTTAAATCCTATAGAAAATTACGAAATCTATACAGTATTTCAGTCTAAATAAAAATGCAGTTCTATACAGATGTATTTAATATATTTTATGACCGCGGTTTAACTTTAGTCTTAGAGGATATAATAAATAAATCCACGTATTTTATTCTATCTACGCAGGCATATCTGAAGACACCTTCTTACCCAAAATTTTAGCGTGACCTCTACTGCAGTTGAAAATACTTGGAAGCCGAGACTGGATCCATTGAATTTTGACATCTCTGCAATGATACAATGACAGTTTGAATGAGAAACCCCTTCATTTGTGCACAGCCATCGCAAGAAGGGCTTATGTGCTCCTCGCCGCTCGATTTCCGACTCGGGGTGTTCACTGTTGTCGGGGAAGAGTCCGTTTCAGCTGCACTGCATCAACATGGTGAGTGTGGCAGCGAGCACCTGAACGCAAAGATGTCTCTGATTTGTTGTACAACTGTATTCGAGCAGTAGTTATTAACATTGGCTTTTATGTGTACATGTGATTCGACCTTGTTCGCCCATTTATGTGTTTGGCCTGTTTGTTACTGTGATTGCAGTGCAGCGTTAGCTTAGCTTGCTAGCCATAGCAGGTGCGTGTATCCGGCTCGTCAGTGTAGCTGTTTAGCTAGTATTAGCTAAAAGTGAATGTCTGCAGTCCTGTGACGTTAAGAGTATACGATGGTTACAGTTTTGAGTGGTGTTCAGTCCCATGACCTGCAGTGTTTGGGAAGCCGACTTAAGCTCAAGTTGCAGGGGAACAATGTTGAAGGTAAGTTGAATGAATCATATTAACATGCAGTTAGCATTGGGCTGGCAGCAGGACACCTTTGGGAGAAGTCAAGGTGTGTTACAAACCGGACCTGCTCAGTTTGACCTCAGGATGCCCTCTGAGGAAACCGATTACCGTAATGTAAAACACTGTGATACTTCAATCTAATATCAAGCCAAGTGTTTATTGAAATCTGTCATGGAAATGCTTGCATCTTTACTTGAGGGAAGTAGACAGACATGAAATGCAGGCTCATTTTTCATTATATTTCTATATATCGTACCCTGGTCATAGAATGGGGATCCACCACCGCATTTGTTATACTACTTAAATTTTCCTGGGAAACACAGCTGTTATGTGCAATCTCACAGCAACTGGCACAAGTAAATCTGAGAAGTCCGCAGTAGGGACAGGATGACATTTATTTTTGTTAGTTTATCTTGTGTTAAATAAATATTTAGATGTGGTCGTTTGTGCTATTCAGATAATCTGAATGGCCTAATCTGTTGAATATTTTCCTCTGTTACGGCAGGTAAGACAGGACAATAGTGACTTGATAGAATATAGGCATAGCATTAGTATTGTGGAAATGTTTAGTTGACAGGTAGAGCTGTCCGTTTTTCCAAGCAGGTAGAACAAACAGATAACGCACAAGCATTTTCAGTTTCCTGCAGTGTCACCAGGGTATATTTTAATACTAAACTTAAAACTTAAACTAAGAGAGAGGGAAAATGGAAAAAGTTGAACTACAGCATGCATACACATACACCCTAACCCCCCCCCCACAGAAACAACACGTATCCAGGATGGCATTTAGTCTCTTATTACAATATTGATACAACACTTACAATTTTGATATACACTTTGGCCTACCTCTAATCAAAGGTGCAGTCTTTCTTTTTGAAAGCATACACTTAACAATTCGTTTTTGAACAGAGGGAGATTAAATGCACCAAGAGTGGGCAAGATGAATGAAACTGGGGAATCCTCGGTCAGTAAGGGGTTTCACTGCTTCAGAGTTAGTTTCTTGGACAAAATAGTAGTGAAGTGTTTGAGCTCTTATGGATGGTGGTTATCACTGCAGCTCCCTCTCCCCACCCCCTACAGATTTCATTTGGTTGTTGTGTGGAGGGGGTCAAGCGGACTGAGCAAGATAAGAGAGTTCATGCTGGCTCAATTTCCCCCAGGCCTGGGATCCTTGCAGGGCCCCCACAGGGAATGGTCAGCATCCACCGAACGAAGTCTGTGTGCTTTTGACCTATATATCCTGACCATTACTCACACGGAGAAATGTCTTGAGTCAGAGAGGTTGTGTTTGGTCACGCGTCACATCTTGAGTGAGCACGATTGCCAAATTAATGGTGCCTGCTCTCCCCTCTGTGACTCCAGAAGAGGTATTGACTTGAGCTTTTGGAGCTTACCCCATGCTGGGAGACGCTGGGTATCCCCATGACAAATCCAGAATCTAGGTCTAGTAAGCAGGTCTGGCCTCATCACCTCTCCTGTTTACACATCATTCATTTTCCCTTTTACACCTACTGTAGTCGGACATAGGTCTGACCTTGATATATTATTATGTGCAGGGTTGTTCATTATGATGAATGTAAGGTTGTTTTCTAACCTTATGTTAGAAGCAGGATATGTGTGAGCTCACTTTTTCATGTTCAACTGTCCACAGTGCCACCCAAAACCCAATTCATTGTCATCTTGTTATTTCAGAAAATCACAAAGCAGACAACTACTTCAGGAAATATCTGCGTGAGGCTAATGTAAAAATAAGCCGCAAGTTGAAGCAAAGATGCTGATTAATAAAAAGGAGGACTTGTTACAGGAAGCGCTTAGAGTAGAAGAAGCACAGAAACCAAAGAATGGGGCATCTTTTTAATCAGTGTCTGTGTGTGGGAGAAGAGAATATTGTGCACAGGCACTATAAACATTACCAATAATCTCACTTAATCTTAACCTTGTGATTCCAGCTGCCTCACAAAGTGACTTGGGCAGAAGGACAGTTGACCGCTGAGATGCACCAGTAATTTATGTCTTTTCTTGTATTGCCCTTACTGAAGTCTGGCTGCTTTTTATTTCACCCCATAATGGTTTGAGGTTTGGCAAATTTTCCACCAAGATGTATGTTAGCCACAATGGAAATTATGTTAGAAATTGTTGTTTTAGTTGAACTGAGTGACAGGAAAGAGTTTTGTTCAGCCTAATATTAACTATTATGTAATAATATGTAAACATAATTTTGTGAAAATAAAAAAGGCTACAGCAGTTTTTGGTTTGTGTACAGAGTCAGTGGTCCAAGCCGTAGCGCTAACTATAAGATTGCTTTAAGACTGCTGTTGGAAAAGAGAAAACTGTTTTACTGTGGATTAGTTTGCTAATTGGTTCTGTTTGCTCAAATGTGTGTAGGCACAGATATCAACGATTCCTGTTGATTAGCAAAGAGATAGGGCAGCCTGCAGACCTTACCCTACAGTGAGTGGATAACAGCGCAGCGTGATGGGAACGATTCTGGCCTCTTAAGCCTAAGTGAATATTGATCTAAGTGTGCTGGGTTGATATTGAGCTCCTTATGTTGCTAAATCTTTTGGTACCTACCACAGCAGTACTGGCTGTTCATTTTTCTTGGCATACAGATGCTGACATTATGACGAATGTGGCAGACAAAACAGAATTTATTAACTGTTGTATTTACACAACAGTATTTGCTCAAATTGCTGTAGTTGGGTAGTTAATAGTTTATCTCTTATAACTGTAATAAAAACTGATGTGTTGTTATGGCCGAAGGTATGTTCTTGGCTTCACTGAGTAACACTGCAGCAATTAACTCCTGAGTTCTACGCTGTGCACTTCCTGTATGTGTTTGTAGTGAAATGAAGGTCATTCTGTGTTTGAACTCTGGATTTTAATCAAGGTGGTAGAGCTTTTATCTTCCAACATCCTTTTACAGTACTTACCATGAAAACGTGCTTTCACCGGGTGTTTCATGTAGAGTGGTTGAAATCAGGTTGTGCTGTATTGGCACCTCACATGGGGGAAAAAAAATCCATGTGGCCCTGCAGTTCAAAAGCGTTTATCCTCTTGGGACTGTGAATGTTCTCAACACATTTCACATCAATGCACGCCTAGATTTTGTTTCTAAGTGGAACCCCTGGTGGTGGAGCTGTAGGAAAGTTCATGCATCACGCTCGTCAGGATGTGCATTTTAATATTTAATTATTTTTAATTTCTAATTTCCATTCACACTAACATTCCTGAAAACCAGGGATGGACCTGATTGGACAGAGAAATCATCATCACGCCCTGAAATGGGAATTTTTATATTAATATTCTCTAATAAGGTTTTCTTGTGTTTAAAACGTTTTTCCTCTTCTGCGAACATGTAGTGCAATTTTCAAGTAGCCGATGAATATTCAATATATCATTGAATATTATCCCCACTTGCAAAGTGTAGCTCCATCACTTTTGATCTTAGATTATTCAAAGAGTTTAGGACACTTTTTAAAGTGTATATGAATATATATTTCTTATGTCTAACTGCTTTTTATTATTTCCACAGGGTGTGATTGGTGTGCAGCTGGTGGTTACCATGGTTATGGCCAGTGTAATTCAGAAAATCATACCTCATTATTCCTTTGCAAGGTGGCTACTCTGCAGTGGCAGGTAATGTAGTATCCTGAACAGTGTACATGCTGTTTTTCTCCATCCTACAGTTCACTTGCTTTCTGAGAAGTTTATTTCAAAAAGAGTCCAGAACAATGGGGATCAACATGTTTACTCAAATGACAGAGTGTTCAAAGGAATTAAGATAGAAGGAGAAGGAAAAAAAGAATCATTAAATCATTCTGCAAAGACCAAACGACATCAAAATATTGGGATGACCCGAGAGGACGGTGCATAAAAATAAAGTGCTTGCCTCATTTCCTCTAACTAGTGCCACACATGTTTTTCAACAGCTTCTTGGAACACATTTAATAATTAATTAATTATTCTTTTTCAGGGCACTGTGGACATTTTTTGAAAACTTTTACCCCAAGCAGGAGGCCTGGAGTGTCCCCCTAGAATATTTTGTGATTAATTTTCCGTATTAAATAAATGTTCATAGTGGAAAAACAAGCTGTACTCCGCTACAACACGGAGTGCTTCTCAGGATGGAATGAGCGTTGAGAAACAAAATTAAGGAGGGTGCCTAAAATGCTGTCTTCTGAAGGGTGCTCTTAAATTAGCTCCTGTTTCAAACTCAGTCCTTAAGGACAGATAACCTCGCTGTCGTAAAGCGTAGCTGAGTAGTGATGTGTAGCTGAGTGGCTGATATAAAGGAACACTTTCAGAAATGTCTGTTTTGTGTGTGTAGTTTGCGAGTTAAACATACAGCTCAGAGCTGTTCCGAATTAAGTTATTTTTTCCATGTTCAAAGTTGAAACTTGATAGGACTGCTTCTAAGAGAATTTTTCCGTCAGATTTTTGACATTTTTGCTTTAAGGAGTGTATTTAAGTTTAAAACACCAAAGCAAATTCCTCTTATGATTAAAAAGAAATGGAAATGAACTGACAAGTGATTATCCAATGTGTCTCTTGTTTTAGTCCTAATTATGTAACCTAATCTTTCCATACTTGAGAATCAACATGCTTGATTATTTTATATTGTGTGAATTAAAAAAATACATACTAGGACGACACCTCCAGCTCTGCTGTCTGTTTTTTGTTCTGCCTCCACAACTTTGAAATAGCTGCTTTATTGTGTCCCATTTCTTACTGTTTCCTCTTCTGTCCATGTCTGAGCCTGATTTCACGTTTCTGTCCTTTTCTTTGTTCGCAGTCTGCGGTGGTATCAGCACCCTACGGAAGATGAGTTGAGGAGCTTAGCTGGGAAACAAAAAGGACAGAAGAGGAAAGACAGGTAGGTAGGATAGGGGACTTGAATGAAGAAGAGTCATTGTTTGGGGGTTGGGGAAACACAGTGGAACAGAGCAGGTAGGAAAGGCGCCCCTTTCATCAGAGAGGAAAGAAAAGATGAGAAGCAGACATTTGAGATGGATGGAGACCACAGGCATGTCAGCAAACAGATGAAGCTGATGTGTTTATGTGGCTCATTTAAGGCCTGTTTGAAGTAAGGAGACAGAAGTCTGTTTTTGTTGTTTTGTTCCTGTATGGCTCTTCATCGAGGCTCAGCAACTTGGCTTAGAAGTGGCTCTGTCTCGCTGATGTGAGGAAAGTTCGTCCTGTTTTGTCTTTGGAGCCATTACTATTTAGGCTATTTTAGGGGGTGACAGTTTAAAAGGATTGCATCCTCTCTGAAATCAAAATTTTCCAAACAACATTATGTCTTCAAAGTGGTCAGATGTCAAGCATTGATTCTGGAACATGATTTTCCTCCAAGGCTACTTTGCAATTCAAAAAAACTACTGTTCAATTTTTAGAGCTGCAGGTGGAAGCTGAACCATATGTTGAACGCGTGAATTTCGTGCCGTTTCCTTTGTACTCTCCTTTTTTTAATGTGAATTTCAATTGAAGTCAGAACTGAAAGTTAATCCTTACTGTTCCTCGTGGTGTCCTGCTCCTAACTTAAGGCGGTTTTGTGTCGCAGTCCTTTTTCTGACCCTGTATGAGGCAGGTCAAGGCTCTCTAGCACCACATGTTCAGTAATCCCTTGAAGAAAAAGATGGGCCCACTGTCCTTTTGCCAGCTCGTGCCATGCAGCTCCACTCCCTTTGTTAACAGTCTGTTTCCCGCAGTCAGAGGCGAAGCTGAGCCTCCTTTTTTTCCTGTCAGGTGCCTCAGAGATGAAATCTGTTCAGGGCATGTTTGGCCCTAGAGTCTTACAGTGCTATTGTGTTGTCCTGTGAATCCAGCGTTCACACAGGGCTGAACAAACAAAACTCAGAACTGTCGAGGCCAAACGGACAGTTCTTCAGGCCTAAAGAACAGCTCTCTGTTGGCCTGTTGTTGGCGATTTAGCACTGCTTATGCATTGCCCCTCTTTGTCATAGAAGAGTTGGGTAGGGTTGGCTGTAATAAAAGTAACTCTGCCAGTGGCTATTTTGGATGTAGGAAACTTGACTTTTACAAGTAAATGTAAAGTTCAAGTTGAAGGACAGCTCTCCAGTTCGGACGCCATCTCCCTAAACCAGCCAATGTTATAAATCTTTAGTGTAAAATGTGTGGAAGTCCTACATCTTTTCAGTTGTTTTAAAGGCAAGAAAAAACCTAAACAAAATGTCTGCTGGAACAGATTGCACTAAAAGAATTTCTTTTCAGCAAATTGATAATGAGCATCTCTTCAGTTTAAATGGTCTATTATTTGGTTTACTCACATTTTCATGTTGCTTTTTTTCTGTTGTGCTGATGCTGTCTGTTGTTTTACTGTTTTCTCCTCTTTGCCTCAGGAAGTACAATGGTCACATAGACAATAAGCCGCTTACAATTCCCAAGGACATAGACTTACAGCTGGAGACGAAATGTATCACAGAAGTCGACACGTTAGGTATAAATAAGAGGACAAGTCGAATCGTAACCTTTCAGTCACACACGGTTAACATTTTTTTAAATTCTGTGGTTTGAGCTGAATTATACTCTTTTATGTCCTCAGCATTGCACTACTTCCCAGAGTTCCAGTGGCTGGTGGACTTCACAGTAGCGGCAACTGTGGTGTATCTGATAACAGAACTCTACTACAGTGTGGCTCAGGCCTCAGGAGAGATGAACATCAGCGTGGTCTGGTGCCTGCTAGTACTCGCTTTTGTCATGTATCCTTACATCAGTGATGATTCATATCTGACTGACTATTCATTCATCTCATCAGTGTTCTGGTGTTCACCCCAACATCAAAAATACAATTTTTGTCCTCTTACCTGCAGGGCTATTTATCCATCTAGACTGTTTGTGTGTGAGTGGCCAAGTTTTTGAGTCACTGGCTGTAAACATGTCAGCCGTCTCTTCAACATAGTGGAACCAGATGTCACTCGGCTCAAAGCGCTAAGAAAATGCATTAGGAAAACTCGATAGCAGTGTCTCTTTCCAGAAACTATGACCAGGTTATTCAAAATAACCCTCAGACCTTGTGAGAGCTGCTTTATCTCTACCGAACCAGCTAAAATTTCAATTATCTATGATTGTTTCACCTATAACAGTTCGCTGTTGGCTTACACAATTATAGGAGAATCACTAGCATTCACTGAGAGACATTGCTATTGAGCTGACTACACAGGTCACACCAAAACAATCTAGATAGATTAATAGCATTGCCGGTAAGAAGAAAAATATGTACTTTTGGTTGTGGGGTGGCCTGTCCTGTAAATTGATAACACATTTTGAAGATTTATATGGACTCCTCTCATCACTCATATCCTTTATTTTTGCTTTACATTCTTCACCACCGTCCACCAACATCTCTTTGTCTTAAAGAGACCAAATAGTTCAGGCTTGATTATGTGGATGCAGCAGCGGCTGAGAGAAAGTACAAAGTGACGGCTAAAGCCCTTACTGGCTTGACTTCCAGTGCCTTTATGCTCCACAGCTACCTGCTATTTTGCTACGGTGAATGATGGTTAAATAATATGCATTATCCTTGCCACCAACCGCAGGGATCAATCTTTCCAGTGCTCCTGGTCAGGCCCGGCTCACTGCGGTCAGATGGTATGTCATTTCCTGCCTACGTCGGAGATTGGAGGCCCAATTTTCACAGCCCAACAGACTGTTATGCTTGGGGAAAAGGACAGACCGTGGAACAGATGAAATGGGACTATGAAGATGAGGGAATATGTTGGCTCAATATATGTGTTAATGGGACACTTGATTTCAGTTTTCCTATTTCAGCTGTGATGATATGTTTAAGACTCTTGCCCTGGAGATCAGCTGTACTGCCTCAACCTTCACTGATAACCCAGGAGCAGCATGCTCTTCAAGTATCTACATCTTCGGGTGCCTCACTTTTTCCACTGTATTACCAAAATTTATAAATTCGACTGCACATCCTCACCTTTGGCCAATGTTGACAGGCCATTCCAGCAGTATTTTACTTGTGGCCAACCACATGATATCTCAAACATGAAGTTCTCTTTTTAGCCTCATGTTGACTTGAACTTGTCTGGTGAGTATTTACACAGCTATCTTCACAGAGCTGAATAGAAGGGAAAAACTCCATTGGATAGATTCTTGAAATAGACTAAAACTGACTGAAGAATTGCCATGTTGTCACCTGAATTGTTGCAGAAACTGAAGGGATTCGTCTCCATGGTGACCAAAGTTTGCTTAGGAACATGCTCTGTCCTTCACCTTCTGCTCTCTGTTGCTGGAGTCAGAAGCAAATACTTTTACAACCTCAGTAGCAGGCATTGTGCCAAAGACCCCCACCCATGTATGCTCAATGTCCTTTTTTAATGGGTGGACTCTGTGTGTCTGTGTAAACACAGCGCGTTTGGTGAGGTGGATAACAGTGTTGTTGTTTTTCTAAATATGTTGTATGTGTTTATTGCGTACAGTTATTTTGTTTCCCTTTACCTGGAATTCACGATACATCTGCAAATAAGTTTGTATTTGCTGTCTATATCAGTGTTCTTCTGGAAATGTTTTTCCTTGACCTTGTCCCCACAGTAAGACCCTTTTTTCTCTAACGGCTCACTACTTCAAGCTGGAGGAAGGAGGGGAGCGCTCACTCTGCATCACTTTTGCTTTTTTCTTTTTTGTCAAAGCCATGGCCATTCTCATCGTCACTGAAAACTACCTGGAGTTTGGTCTGGAGACAGGTTAGTGCTCAACGTTCTCGCAAATGACTCCGTTAGTCACAACCAAATTTTGTTACATGTAGTACCAGAGAGTTAGTCACTGTCAAATGTTTCTTTGTAGGGTTTGCAAACTTCTCTGACAGTGCCCTACACTTTCTACAGCATCAGGGCTTAGAGTCCCAGTAAGTATGAAATCAGTATTCTCACTGTATCGTTTTTGTTTTCTCTGCCTTCATGAATTCTTTATGACTCATGAAACTCCAGTAGATTCTCACTACGTGTTTTCTCTCTCACAGGGGTCCTATATCTAAACTCACCTTCAAGCTGATCCTGGCCTTGCTTTGCTCCCTGATTGGAGCATTTCTGACCTTCCCTGGTCTGCGATTGGCCCAAATGCACCTTGATGCACTCAATCTGACCACAGGCAAATTTACACAGTGAGTCTACTGCAGTATTTGTCCTCGCTTCTGTGGTCACTTATGTATTTTTCATTGAATACTGGATGTCTTGCTTATCTTTAATAATAACGATGTAAAAGGTGAAAAGTTGTGGCAATCTTGAAGCAAGATCTTTGAGTACAGTTCCTGTTCAGGAAAAATTTTTAATGTGTTTTAATCTCTACGTTTGGTAGTTGCACCCTAGTTTGCATGCCTCCACTCCAGCGACATTATGTTTCCAGGTTTTCAGTCTGTACATACTGTGTGTTTGTACATACATCCCACTCTTGTGAAAGTAATATCTCAGGAATGTCTTGAGGGGATTTGTTCAGATTTGTCACAAACATCCACTTGGATTTGAGACTGAACTGATTAGATTTTGGCAGTCAAAGGTCAAGGCCACTGTGACCTCACATCCATCCCACACCTCCAACACCTGGAGGGAATTTTGTCTGCTTGGACTCAAGGATGGAGTGATTCAATGTTGGTGGTAAAAGGTCAAACTTCATGGTTACAGTGACCTAAAAAAAAAACCTGTCCATATTAAAGTATTTCATATGCAATTTCACACAAACACCAAACATATTTCAATGACAAAACAAAAAAAATGTTAGTAACTGGAACTGGTGACTCAAATCTTGGTGATTGCATATACTTGAAACTGTGGCGACTGTTTAGATCTTCTGTGGTACTGGGTTGGAGATGTTTTAGAATTTGTATCCTCTTCATTGTCTATCATCAGCTTTACTGGCCAAGTTTGCAAAGTAAAGAATCCAAAGAATTTGACTGTTTTTTTTTGTTTTTCTCAGTGAAGTTACACATTAATGTACTTACAGCAAGAGTCCACCACAGTTGAGCCTCAGGTGAATCTTGTTGCACCATGTGACAAAGCTCACTGTCAGTCTTCTGTGCTCCTCTGTAAAAACATGCTGTCTTCTAAGTGAAGACAGCATGTTGTTCACTGGAACTATTTTACTGGAAACATATATGTCAATATTATGATAACCCCCCCCCCCCAAAAAAAAAAAAAAAACAATAATAATAATAATAATAATACACTTAATGCATACATGATGTGCTGCAAACACAGTGCTGAAATAGTAACCAAAAAATATAGTGCCAAATATGGTGTGTTTGTACTTGTCTCCTACTATTCACCATGTGTCAGGTACGATGGCGAGCACCCTGTGAGTTAGATGAAGACTTCCTCAGTTGGGGCGGATTTCTATTTCAGAACTCTCTGGGTGGCATGTCTACGACCATGATAGGAGGTGCAGAGCAGGGAGGACGTCGCATCCAGATAATCCACTTTGGCATAGCAGACTCTCCAAAATGGCCTCCTCTTCCATTTCCCCACTCTTAACTGTCATGAGCTTACATCCTCAGACCCTGTCACTAGCGGGGATTATTTCCGAGCTCTTCAGATTATGGTTATCTTCTCACCCCTCTCAGGAAAAGTTGCATTGATAGCATGGACCTTATTTCTCACTATGCTAACTTGTAGATTCCAGTGAGCTATTTTTGTTTGTTCTCAAACACACAGGGGTAATTGAGTCGGTGTTCAGATTTTTTTTTTTTAATTTTCAGAGCTCCTCTGAAATACTTGTTGTAAAGGGGAGGTGCAAGTTGTTAGATGTTTGGATTGGTTTAACTGGATGTCTTCTGCTTTACCTCCATTTTTCTAAAGGACTCTTCTTCATATCAACTTCCTGTCCCCTCTTATCATGGTCCTGCTGTGGGTGAAGCCCATTACTAAGGACTACATAATGAACCCCGCTCTGGACAAGGAGAGTGTGCCTTTGTAAGTAAAAGTAATTCTCTGGTTCCAAAATTTGGAATATAAATTGCAACTTCTACTTTAAATAATTTGTCTATACAGTTATAGAAATTGTACTCAAAAACAAAGACTAAACTTTTTCTATTGCATTATTTGTAGGAGATGTATCTAGTGACTTGAAAGTTCACAGTTAGAGTTTTTGCTAATAGTTCTGATGATTGAGCCTGAACAGTGAGCTCATCCTCTGTTGTGCATGTAGGAGGGCAGCGATGCCCATAAGGTTAGCAAAGTGAGCTTTTCACTTGGAGGTGGCTTGTTCAGTTCCTCAGAGCAAGACCCCTAACCCCAAAAGAGAACCTTCTATGAATAAATAAAGCTTAAAAAAATCTTGTCATGCCCACACCTTTTGTTGAGTGGTCTGTGCTTGGTAGGCAAGCCAGTTGGGCTCCCCTGACATCTTACAAGCTGATTACCTGCCATTCAAACAAGAGGGACAGAACAACATTGCAAAGCTGTGAAAATTAAAGTAATTTGGCTTTTGTTGAAGAAAATGGATGTAAAAAAAAAAATGCAACAGCAGTTATGAAAATGGAATTTACAATGATTTAGTGAGATAAAGAATTTATTCATCCTGTAGATGAAGTGACAATACACACATTGTCAGCTTGGGTTAAAATTAGACTGTAAACAAATTTAGTCATACCTCATGTGTTAGCTCTTTCAAAGATAACATCTTTTATTTGTTTCAAGTTTGAATGTCATCATGTGTCAAACTTTCTTGTGATGAAATCCCGTCATTCCTTCACCTCCTCTCGCTTACTCACTGCTGTCTTTCTACTGTTATCAGGATGACTGAGCAGACGTATGATACTTTGCGGTTGTGGACCATCATACTGATGTGTATACTCCGGCTCGCTATGATGAGGCATCATTTGCAGGCCTACCTCAACCTGGCCCAGAAGGGTGTGGACCAGATGAAGAAGGAGGCAGGACGGATAAGTACTGTTGACCTGCAAAAGATGGTGAATAAGATAGATAAAATAATCCTTATTATATCCTTCTGCAAATCTTCATCAGTTTCAAGGAAAAGTATATCATTATCCCATTTAACACAGAGCATACTGTTGAAGGGATTAAAAGGCAGAGCACTGTTAATATCAGTAATTCAGAGTAATTTCTCAGATGGAACCACTTCACTGGATTTTCAGAGATGGATGAATTCAGGAGTAAGCAATTTTTTTGCTTTATGAAAAGTAAATACAGACACATTTAGGGTCTGGTCTTTGCAAATGAAAGAATAGCCAAAAAAGAAAGTGAGTAAGTGTATGACTGACATCAGTTGTGGCCAAACACATCAGCTCCTGTCGCTGCCTCTGAAATCCCTCCTCAATATGAAATACTGACATTTTGGTCCAGTGCAGATCAGCCTCTCCTGTGTTAGAACTCTTGTTCAGGATGTGCACAGACACAGATGAACATATGGCACTGCAAATACAGGTATGCTATCACCAGTGTCTATAATTAGTGGAATTTCATTTCTAGAATAACAACGAAAGAAAGTTTCTGTCAGTTATCATGACTGATCACACTCAGTACATGTAGTCAAATGTTGATGTTCTGTAAAATTACAGTTACTGATTTTTATTTCAGCTTGATTTTAACACTAATGTGATTGTTGTGTGAATGGATGCATTCAGTGGGCTTTGTTGTCAGTAAAAATGTCATTTATCTAATAAGATATAACATGATTAAAACTGACATTGGCCAATGGGTTGCATTCTTACATTAGAAGATGCTTAACTAGCTAACATTGGAGAAAACAGTGAGAGCAAACTATATTTTCAAAACATCCTATTTAACAGAAAAAAAAAATAATAATAACAATAATAAAAAAAATTCCCACCCCATCCCTTCAGACCTACCTCCAAGTCCACTCCCTCAAAACACAAATTCCTGTAGCTTGCTCTCCGGCTCAGAAGTGTATGTGAGTGGTATGTTTCCTATGTTCCACAAGCTCTCTTAGCTTTTTTTAGTCTAATAAATACATAAACTGATAAATGCGAGCAAGTTCAAAAAACGCTGCCCTGTGAGTGCAGTGAATCATTGTGAATGCTAACCATAGCCAAAATATTAATTACATAAATATTAATTCATTAAAAAAATGCCTAACATTATCGTAATGAACATAACAAACAGCTATTGTTAGTGCTGACAGCCGTCAAGCTAGCATGTCCTCCTAGACTTGTGGAAAACCATGTCATGTCCAATGAGGGCACAAGGGTGTGCGGGTAGGCATGTTTTTGTTTACGTCAAATTTGACTCTTCTTCCCCCATACTAATGCGATTCTTCTTCTCTAACTGTGCCCACCCAGGTTGCGCGTGTTTTTTACTACTTGTGTGTAATCGCACTACAGTATGTGGCACCACTGGTGATGCTGCTGCATACAACATTGCTGCTAAAAACCTTAGGTGAGTCATGAACCACTTCATGATTTTCCAACTTAGAAAATGTCTTTGCCTTCAAGCTCAGGCTAATTTCGTCCTTTGCCTTATTTATTACAGGTGGACACTCTTGGTGGGTCTATCCTGAGGAAGACCTGCCTTGCACCCATGAAATGAACTCTGACTCTTTGATGAGGGCAGCCCCTATAGCAGCCCCAACCCCAGCTTCGGTGGTAGAAACAGGAGCCCGGGTGTCAGTAGCCCAGCTGTCAGTGGCTCTGGGAGGCCTGCGGACTGTCTTCAGCCCCCTGCTTTTCCGGGGCCTCTTCTCCTTCTTTGCTTGGTGGATTGCTGCCTGCCTCTTCTCCACCTCCCTCTTCGGCCTCTTCTACCATCAGTATCTCATGGCAGCATAGCATCACCAAAACCAGCAGCGGCAGCCAAACCCCCACAGGGATACTGTGTGTTTGACCTAATCAGACAGGACTGAGCGAGGGGGCAACAGAGGCCTATTAATGACTGTGCTCCACAACTCCTCCTTTCCCTCTTCCCTCCCTCTGACCACCTCACAATGACTTACCATATCATCAGAGCTCCTGGTTCAACTTCCAGTGCTTCCTCCACAGATGACGAGTGAACTCGTCATTGTTTTTACAACTAAAAACACTCCCTTTTTTTGGAGAACAAGATTTATAACACTTAATAACAGACTAAAGTACAAATTAGAAGAATATTAATTGGTGTCAGTGGTGTATTGGGATAATGATGAGAAATTGGTAAATTTGAATGATGTGTTGAAATATGATGTGGCAGTTTGACTCAGTTCCACCAGTTTTAGGGAAGCCTGTGAGGAGAGTTGAATTAACATTACTTAATGTTCTTTTTAATGCTTTTTTTTTTAACAATTCCTCAAGTAATGAGTTTGTTCCATGAACATCTTCAGATTCATGATATTTCTTACTTTGGAAGGTGCAGCCTCTTAAAGCTTCATGCGTGTCTGACTGTTGTTTTTCCCTCGTCTTCAGTGGTTACTTAGGCTCCTTCAAGTTAATG
Source organism: Scatophagus argus (assembly GCF_020382885.2). Lineage (NCBI taxonomy): Eukaryota > Metazoa > Chordata > Actinopteri > Scatophagidae > Scatophagus > Scatophagus argus. The sequence continues at coordinate 4,515,263 of NC_058496.1, read as the reverse complement.
ATTATATTTCAACGTATCCATAAAAAATGTTGTGGGTCACTCTGCATGACCGGGTACATGCTGTTAAGTTTTATTGGTTGGTGCGCATGTGCAGGGTCTTCATACAGAGTCATGCAACTATCTGTATTCAATCTGTATCACAAGTCAAGGTACTGCCAGTTTCCATGTAGTAGGATACTTTGTAAAGATTTAGATCACAGATTACCTTTGAATCTGGAGACGTTCATGGAGGCTAATGTGTGATTTTGTATTAGTCCAAGTGTTTTTTCCCTTCTGTTTTCCTAAATTTTTGGAGAACTGTTAACTGGCATGCATGTGCCCAATGTTTGTCCTTTGATCAAAACTTTAAGGTATTTGTGTTCACGCAAAAATAGCTTGTATTACTCAAATGTCTAAATTCCATTGGAACGGACCACAAATGTGTCTGAGAGTCTTACAGTTTTTTCGGCAAGGACCGATGCATCTCTTTTTGCAGGAGGAGGAGGAGGGAGGAAGGAGCCCATGGATTATTCCCAGAACGTCTGGTTGGGTCTAGCTAACCAGGGTTAGAGTGGACAACTGAAGAAGAGCCTGCAGAGGAGGAAGAGGAGATGTCAGACTCATGGGGAGTCATCACATTGACTTGAAGCTGTATTTAAAGGTATCTGATTGAACTTACCATCAAGGACAACCTGAGATTTTTAAATGAACGGTGTTCCACCAGATTTGTGATGTTTCATTTGCATTGTGACCTCCCTGGTTTTATCTGAGCCATTTTAGAAGCTAAGAGAGAATTTTAAGCTCTTTTTTGAGCAGCAGCGATCATTTAAAGGGAGGACAGCACTTAGGGCTAAGACAAGTTATGTGCTTGTGTCCGTGTGTCTGTCTGCATGTGTAGGATCTTCACTGTAGGTCAGCTGTAATCTGGAAGGGCATTGTGATCACAAGGAGGTGATGTCAGCTACAGTTGATAAGCTACTGCCTTCATGTCGCTTTCTCTTTTTTAAAAAAAAAACAAAACAAAACAACTCATCCATTGATTTTAAAATCATTTGGGGGAAAAATCTGTTATTCTTTTTTCTAATGGATAAAATTGAGTATTTCTAAATATATATATATATACACACACACACACGTTTCCTTTTTTTTTTTTTTTTTTTTTTTTAAAATGGTGCCAAGTGATTCTGTTCCCCTGTCCCAATGTCTGTAGATTTGGTGTCTGCTAGCATTTGAAACTACACCTGAACTACAACTCTGCGGCCTTCTGTTTTCTGTATATCCATCTTCATAAAGAGGGAATCACAAGCCCTGGTTCACAACAGGACATAACTATTTACAGCATCTTTGCATGCTGTAATTCTCCAGTGGGAAATGTATGCACAAATAGTCATTGTGCTTGTGAAGCACTGGCCCAATGTGATTGTCCGGTCTGTTCAGGAATGTAGGGTATGTGATGTCAGATTAATTCCAGAATATGTGATCTGATGTTTCTCTGGCATTTCATTTTGTCATTAGATTTATTATTATGATCGTAGAGCTGTAATTTATGAATCCCAGCTCTATGAGTTTTGTACAGGAAACATTTTACAAAGTCAAGCAGCACCATATGACATTTTTATGCTCCTGATGTGGAAAGTCTTAGCTTTAGTTTTGTCTGTTTTTAAATGCTGGGGAATATGCACATAATGAATGTATCAATCCTGCCTAATTTATAGATTGTTTCCATTAAAATGATTTGTACGGTGAATTGATCTAATCCTCCCCCACACACTTTCTCGGCTCATTACCAGTCTACTACCATCTGTTAATCTACCTTTCGAACAAAATCTAATTTGTCCTAATGACTGTTTTTATTGATTGGTTTATCTTTGTTTTGTATTTATTACACATATTGGCCTGCAAACATGTCTTTTGTTTTGTTATTGGGGTGCATGATGGCTTAAGTCGGTTTTGAAAAAGTGTTTTACAAATCAGTTGCAGATAAGCCATTTTTGTTTTGATTTTTTTTTAAATGGTCCCATCTGGTCTGTTAAGAAGCTGAAGTTGATGCTCAGAATTCAGTGGCCTACGGAGGCATTGTTTCTTCTGTTTGTTACCATTACCAAGTGTTTATTATTTGGGTTCACCAAGTAAATTTCACACATTGTTGATCGTTCATGTATTTATTTCTGCTTTAGGTTTTGTCTCAAATAAATTATGTTCTTTACTATGTCTTTTTATTTTATTTTATCCTCACACTCTGCTGCACTGTAAATTCTGACAAGTTGAGTTTACTTAAAGAAATTTAGGAAACCGATTACCTTGAGAAAAGTAAGTAAACACTTAATTGTGTGAAGTAGTGTGAAATTATTTTATTTAAGTGAGCTTTACTTGTTTTTGAAGTTGTAAGAACTTAATATATCTCAGTACAGTTAAATTCAAATCAAGTTGTTACAACTCAAATACTGTGTCACGTTAACTTAATATATTCTGCCAAAACAAGCGGACATCACTTGAAATTTGTAATATATTTCACTTGAGGTATTTTATTGTAACTTCAATAAAGTTGACAGAAACTCAATAAAGATAAGTCACATTAACTTAATATACTGTGCCAAAGAAAGTGAGCAGTACTTAATTTTAAACAAATGCCCTTAACATACCTTAGTTTAGCTAACTTAAAAATAAGAATTCACAAAATGGCATTACAAACATGTTTTTTTTATTTCAGTATCTGTAAACAACAATAATAATCAACATGCTGTTCATTTGTAAACTTGTCTAGAAAGAGATAATCAAAGGTTGAGTTTGGCTGAACAATTGGGGGGATAAGTGAATAAAAGGTCAGAATATCTCTTTAGCACCACATATACTTAGTTTTTAATGGGATTTACCAAATTTGACCTCTATCAAAAAAATACATATACTGTAATTTGAATAATAGTAAAATATTTCCTTGTAGTTTGCCGATTGCTTCAGATTCCTGCTAAGTTATGCCTTTCTCTAAATTATTTCCTCAATATTATGTGTTTGGGAGAGAGACAGAAAGTGTATGTCAGTGAGTATGAGTGAGACCTAAAAGTGAGAATGAGCATGAGTGAGGTGTACTGACTAGTCTGGGTATAAGCTAACAGAAGGCCCTTGATTCACAATGGACACTTTCCTGAATGTCTCACAGCAACAGACAGACTTGGCAACATTTAGTTTGTAAAAATTTAAAATCTGAATAAAACCTTATAATTAAAACTGGATTATTACATAGAACTGTACTTATACATACACCTTCAAAGCAGCATAAAATGTAAGTCAGCTCTTTAACAACTTTGTTGCAGAAGCACACTAAACTCTAATACTAAACATCATATTCTGTTGTCCGAGGTTCAACAACATCTTCTGGATGAACTCAAATGTGTTCTTCATACCTTTGTAATCCAGATGGGGTGCATACATTAAGCCGACAGGAAGAGTGCTTGAGAGGTTGTGGGAATCACAATGTTTCCTTCAAGGATGATTGCAATGCTGTTAATCAAGGGTGGCGTGTCCTCAGTCATGATTCTAAGAACCCCAATAGGCACCTGGGTGAAGTCACATGCAGAGTCCGAATCCTGCATTAAAAATAAAAGAACATAAATAAATTAAGGTAGTTAGTGTGTTCACTCTTATGATGCACAACATCACATAGAAACAAGCACTCTGGAATACTGTTTTAGAGAGCTCTCTAGATTATGAGCAGGTAGAAATGGTTGCATTTCAGCACCAAGTCTTAACAAAAAGAATAAAAATAAAAAAGGCTATACAACTTCATCTGGGAAGCTCAGATTTGGCTCAAACTTTGAATGCATTGAAAATGATATAAAACATAGATGTGCTGTTGCAGTTTAGTGATATAACCTTCTAAACGCAATTCTATATCGGGCAGAAATTGAAATGAGACATTTTCACCATAGACTAAGATGGAAAATTACTTTCCTTCAGCATCACATGTGAAGCATCAAATTTGTTTGTAGCTCCCAACTGATTAAAAATATGTCACTTGTTTAATGTTGTGACATCCCCACTTAAATATGTTTGGTTTGCAAAGTGTGAATACAGGCTTTAATAACCAAACTTGACTTCGGTTTTTGGGAATTTTACTATTGGCTAAACCTGAGGTCTGATGATGTCCTAAATTATAAATGTACTTACTGAGCTGCTGAGGAAGAATTTGCTGGAATTATCTCCAAGATACAGGTGCAGACATTGCAGGACTGTGGTGATGTCATTGGTCTCATGGAAAAGATGACAAAAAAGAATAAGCACAAGACTATATGAAAGCAAACTTATTTGGAAAAAAAAAAATTGGTGGATATGTGTGCTCAAGTTACAAAGTTGAACTAAAGAATTACTTGTACTGTAGTAGCAGCTTATCAATGAAGCAGCAGTGAGGGAGGAGACGCAGTGGGACGAAAAGCTGCGGCTGCTGCTGAGCTGGTCTGGTCTGGCCTGGTAAGACAGCTACCTGGTACTCTGGTGGCCAATACAGTCTTGGTGACTGAGGGTACCTCTTTTCCAACTGCCACCAACTTCACTGTCACAGACACCACCTAAGGTAGGCAAAAAGGTAGGTAAAATTAAAAAATGTATTAAATCAGTACAATTTTAACAGTCATGTGTCACCACATTTTCATGTCCTTCATATCTAAGCGAGATTAAATGATGAACTGGTTAATATTGTTTCAATAATGTTTCCAGATTAGTGTATTAAAACAGACAGCAGCGTGTATGAAAACCTCCTTATTCAGACAAAATGTGTTGTTCCTCTGTTGGTATTCAGGGTCTCATACCACTTGCATGAAATAAACCAAACTGGGTGAAGTCACCAGTCTGTGCCAGGCGTCAGCATTTATCAAAATACTGTACTTATAAATAAGTGTAAAAATTACTGAGTGTAACGGCTATGATAATATGATATTTTAGCAAAGTACGACGGCAGCGCTCGACTTCCGTGCTCATCGCGGCTCCAGTTGCCGGCGACGGCCGTGGATCGGACGTGTACTGAGCCCGAGAGGAAGCGCTCAGTTTGAATGTTGTGTTTATAAACTGCGACGAACAAACCTTAACTGACGTTACACACACAGCGTCTGGATTGACCTTAGCTAATGTTTACGTCCCAGTACGAGCATGACTTCACCCCGACACACTTGTAAGTTCTGCTGCCTGGAACTGAAGCACGGAGCCGCCGCCGCCGACCATAGCCTGCTAAGCTAACTGGTTAACTCCTACAGCTAAATTAGCAGCTCGTCGTAATCCAGCAGCTAACAGACAGGAACCGGTGGAGACATGTTAAATATGAACACTACACTGGGGCTCGGTCCAGACAGAGTCAAGGCACTTTTAATCGGATTCGCTCATACTGAACTGCAGCTAACGTCAGCTCTGTGAACCCGCACAGACACACACAAGCTAACATGCCGACAAGATGTCGGAAAGTCAGAGATGTCGGCTTTCTTCGAACAACTCTCATTCCAAACATTAAATTATATTGACAAGATTAGAAACCAAAGCTTTAAACTTATCGAAATCAACGTTGAAGGCAGCCTTCGGTGAGAGCACTGGGGCTAGGTGCACGACTTTGACCTCTTGCGTTTGAGCGAGTTTGGCGGTAGCGGTAGATGCGCGTTAACCGGAAATGGACATGCGCACTGTGGTGCACAGCTCTGTAACTTAGGTTTCATACCACAAACCATGATACACACTCAGAAAACACAAGTATTGTATAAATGCGGGTAAAAAGTGCGGAAAACTCGATGAGAAAAAGTAAACTTAAAAAACTAGTATGTATTAAGTTAAATGCACTATTTCATCATAAGTCAGGACATTGTTTGCATTTACAGTGTGGCTTCACACATGGCCTTAGCATTAGTCACACAGTGAGATGGGTTCATTTATGAAGCTTCAGAAGTGTTTGGCTCTTAAGGTTTGTGTTTGTTATGACCGCCTTGTAAAGTCAGAGCAAGGATGCGTAAGAGTATTTTTGTTTTTTGACTGTCTTTGCAATCTTATATTAGTAGAACTCTCAGGCTGGTCACAGTCATTAAACGCTGCAGATGACTAAAAAGCAAACCTAAATTTAGATATTTAATATATCTATATTCACTTTGATGAAATTTAAGAGTCTATAAATTACCGAAATGACAGCAAGTTGGTATTTCTATTGAAGTTTGATGACACACTGTCCCATGCAAGAGAATGTAACAACTTCAGAAATGATGCCTCTCCAAAGGCTTGTCTGTGAAATAGTCAACTGACTCAGTCTGTCTCCTTGTTGAATCTCTCTTGTTGAGTCTCTCATTTTCTCTAAATCATGCCAACAATAGAGTGTAGAAAACTGTTGAATAAAGTGGTGTTGTTTTTTTAATATCCTTTTGGCTTTTATTGCAGAGCTGTTTTTCTGTGGTATGGCCTTGTCATGGAATACATTCTTGAATGTGCTTGAAGGATATGATATGCTCTATTCAAACTCAAATGATGGATACTGAGGTTTTTAAAAAAGATCCCACACAGATGCCTCTTTCCAAACTGTTTTATTCTGTATCTGGGCAGTACAAGCTCATTAGGTCTGTACTTAAAGCTTTTCTCTGCATTTACATCGGATTCTTTTTGGGTCCTCAAGGTCTCAGGAAAGATTTAAAATTGCATCTTTTTCAGTAGACTTAATAGTCTCTTAAATGATGGTGGTCAATAATACTGTGATTGTGATTTGGTAGATACTCTACTCATGAAATATGTCCTTGTGCAAACTGGCATCGATTCGCTTTTTTTTTTTTTTTTTTTAAAGCTTGGCTTCTGTATTATTGTGGGAAAGGTTAGTGGAATGAATTAAGAGATGGGATGACAAACGCTCCCAAACTCTTCTTATTGCAAGCCATTCTCTGAGAATAACATGCGGCCAGTTAATGCAGGCCTTGAGTGCCATTGTCCACATGAGCGGGAAAATTGGGCCAATGCATTCATTCATAGGTAGACAGATCAATAAGACAGCTTCCAAAACAAACCAGTGGAGAGGTTCTTTTATTCCTCTTGAGTGGGGCCTATTCACAGAGGTCCCTCTCTCTGTAGAGCTGCGTGGAGCTCCGCTTCGAGAAGGAGAGCAGAGACCCCCCACCCTTCGTCCCCGGCACAGCCAAGAAGAACTGAGAAGCTTCTGGAGGGGTGACTCTACAATAGTGGGCTTTCTGTCTGACACAGAATGGTGATCCCACATTCATGGCGATTGTGAGAAGCAGTAGCTATACCTCATGGCTGACCTGACCCTATATCGTGAATGGCCTAAGAGAGAACATTTTACATTGCTTCAAAGCTTTTGACCCATTTTTTTACGTTAATTTTACTTTCTTTTCAATGATACCTCCAAATTACGACAAAGATAAGAAGAACACAACGGGCCCCCGCTGAATTTAGAGCTGCAGTTACAGATGGGTTGACTGAGATCAGCACGCAGCAGTCACCTTAAATGCAATACATGCAATTATCTTTTTTTTTTTCACAATCATTTCCATGACAACAGACAGAAAGTTAGAACACAAAACATTTAAGTGACTTTAGCTGCAGTGGGCTGGCTGACATTTCATTTAGCACACATTCAAAAGAGTTCTTAAATTCTGCAAAAACGCATGAAAGAATTTAGAAAAGAGAAGCACAATGACACAATTCAAAAACTGCCGGTACAATTTTGCTGATAATTGAAATGAATGTGCCGTTCATTGACAGGTAGCCAATATACGAGCAGTTCACAGTGTATTCAAGCTGTGTTTGAGTAATGCTCAGAGAAAACAAAACTCTGAAACTGTATTGAAATATGACAGTGAGAAGGTTATTTTTAATAATGAAAAATGGAGAACACAAGTTGGGATTTTGTTCAAATAATTTTAGACAAATACACAGGGTCAGGTGTGTCATCCAGTGTTACATGAATCTGTCTTGACAAATCAGTTGACATGGAGCATAATACAAGAATCAATTCAATTTTTTTTTTCAATTCAGTTTATTTATATAGCGCCAATTCACAACAAAAGTTATCTCATGACACTTTTCAATTAGAGCAGGTCTAGACCAAACTCTTTAATTAAGTTGTAATACAGAGAACCCAACATTCCCCTTGAGCAAGCACTTGGCGACGGTGGCGAGGAAAAACTGCCTTTTAGAAGGCAGAATCAGAATCAGAAAGCCAAACGACGACGTGACGCTGTAGAAGACCGATTTTATATTTTACTTTGGTCCACGTTATCCCACTGACACACAAACATTTTCTGACCCATCATTCGCAACTCCTGTAGGTGGGAAATATTGGTCATCTATAAAGCTGTCTGTGTGTTATGACCTAATGGAATTAAACGTGCACCAGTTAACAGTGGAACACAGGATGAAATCATAAAAAGATACAAATAAAAAGAAAGAATGAAAAAAAGAATGAAACTGAGATTCTCACCAGACAAAGTACATTTAAATCTCGTCATGGTTAAAATTTGAGGTCCACCGCTTCGTGCTAGAAATATGAAATGGCTGACTGCCCTCGTGGTAATCACCAGTGCTCTTACATTAATTCATTTCCAGATGAACATTGTTCCTTTGGGGTTTCCATGCCTCATTGTTGCAGGCCTTTAATCAGCAGCCTCCTGATACTACAGCACAGACACACTGCTACAGTATAGCTCCTTCAAAAGTGTGTGTGTGTGTGTGCGTGTGTGTGTATCTGTGTATTTAGTGATTAAATGAATTGCTTCTCTTTGATGCTTAGTGTGAACCAACAATGACATTTCTGCCCTTCTTTTAATTTAATATGGATTATATTTTGCATTATTATTCCTAATACACTATCACCTTTTTCAATATTATTGAGGATTAAAGAGAAATGCAATGTGATAAGAGTGCAGCCCTTTTCACAGACAGCCAATGTGTTTCTATCAATTATGTCATATTGTATCATTAAGATGCAGAAGAATATTCACATCAACAGGAGTGAATTTTATATTCTGTGTTTGTACAGGTAATCCATGATTTACAACAAAACCACTCAACTGATTACATTCCAAATTAATTAGCAAAAGCAGCGTGACTATACACAGCTTAATGTCTTTCATGGTAAAAAAGCAGGATTGTAAGCTCACAGAAACCCGACAGATTTTCCAAGGAATCAACACGAATTAATAAATAATTTATATATGTATATATTATTTTATTTTATTTATTTTAACTCTCCTTGTGTCCTATTTCTCTTGATGAAAATCCTACTGAGGATGCCTTCTCAACAATAACAACCAACAGAGTGGACTGCCCCCTAGTGCCACCAACTGAGTGTGACAGTGCAGGGGGGGTGGGGGTGGGGGTGGGGGGGGTAGCCCACTGGCTTTGAGCATTAGTAGAATGCCAGCTTTTCAGTGCCATCCAATCAGAGAGCACCTTGGGTAGCACGTTCACACATCCACTGAAGCTAGGTGGCGAATGCAAATGCTCCGAGATCAAGGTTTCTCCTTGGCAATGGTGCAGCACTTGTTTCTCTCCTTTCATGTCCGAATGATGATGGTGATAATAAGAGGGGAGGACAGGCCTCAGATTGAGCCAAAGGGGGAACGAGCATCGATGGGATCTTTGATATGGAATGCTGCATCATATGATATTAGTGTCATTCATGCTGCAGTTTGATTGACAGTTTATTAGAAAAATTGTGAGGAATGCACCATTGTCTCCATCAATTTTTCATGTTTGAATTGCTGATACTTTGATGCACTTTGGCGAATGTGGTGCTTAAACTAGGACAAAGGAGCTGCAGCCTCCATCACATTTTCTTTGCAGGATTTTTTTTTTTGCCCGCTTTCTATTTCAAAGAGAGAATTAATACAGCAACAAACATATCTTTATAATTGCTTTCTTTGTGGTTCTACATTGGAGCAAATGCACTTACATAAACACACACTCCCGACTGAAACCTGCAACATTTTGCTTCAGGGATCCTGTTGTTCTGCGTGCCTCCGGTTCAACAGACTTAATTTTCAGTGTTATATTTCATTAAGCTGATGATGCACATTGCATTCGCGGAGCACTTCAACCTCCAGGTCCTCACACAGATTGTTGGAAAGCCAGCCTGCGTTCCTAATTAAGACAATGCAACTGCGTACTGCTTTCAGGAAATGTAAAACTGATTGGAATGAAGGCAGCAAATTCAGATCATTACTCTGGATATAAATAGAAATGTATTTTAAGCCTGTCACTTGTACCTTAAATACCATAAATGATTTCTGCATGCCTGTGAATACTTTCCTTATAGATCAGTTCTGGTGACACTGATGTACGTGCAGTGTGAATGTAGTGACACTTCTTTTGGAACATGTTTGAGAATAAAGCATTGTGTTTGTGTTTCACTAACTCTTGGTGGCACAGTGTGTGACATTATAGGGTCATTTCAGCAATAATATCCAATTTCACCATGTTGGGTCAAACAGGATATACCCAAGGAGCTACACAAAGGTGTGTTTTTTTGGTTTAAAGCAAAATTTAGCCAGGCTTTGTGCATTTCCTGAGATGTGAGTTGTGTTGTGTTATAATAAATAGCCAAATTCAGCAACAAAAGAACATGAATAATTGTGCTTGAGGTCACTTCCATAAACTCAGTAATCCTGTCAATCCTTCAGTCAGGATTCAAACCATGACCTTGTTCAGAGAGTTAATTTGCTGTTCGATCCCATTTGTGTGTGAGAAGGACACATATTGACACCATGTTGCTTCAAATGACCCCTGACCTCTCGCTGTGACCTGTTGGATCACATGCCGTCCGCCGAGGAAGGCAACTGGAGTCATTTAGGGAAGTCCCGAGGGAAAGTGGCCCCTGGACATCAGGTCCCAGCTTGTCTTGATGCAGAAACACACACACATACTGCAGTTCAGGTCTCTTCTTCTACACTATTGGCTGGGGAGACTTGGAAGTGAACCTAAAAAGAGAAATAGCTGTTTTTGACTGAGACATGGAATACATATTTATGTTGTATAGTGGATGTTTTTGCAAAAGACAAAATTATTTGTGTGTGTGTGTGTGTGTGTGTGTGTGTGTGTGTTTTTCATGCTTTATTTTTTTAAGTCTGCTCCATATACACTCAGGAGACTGGGGGATAAAAACTGAAAGCTAACTTTTTTTCCATCTGTAATATTTCACTCAAGAATATGAAAAATGAACAGCTAAAGAAAAAAACATAGCACACTTTCATCATTATCAATTTTGTTTCTAATGAAAGACTGAGAATTATATATCACTTTTAGCACATTAGGGGAGAATATAACATAAAAAAGCTCAAATCCTTTTGAAGGTATTTCTTTTATTCTTCCTACAAAAAGACTATTATCTGATAGTGGCGAATGCATATTAAACAAGAAAAGCAACTATCATTCATCTTCTACAATGCATAGCTGTAAATTATAGCATTATCTCTGCTGGCATAGAGGGAAGAAGGGGAAGAAGAAAGAAGGGCTGAGGTAGAGATGAGGGAGGGTGAAAATAAAGAAAAGGGTGTGGAAAAAAGGACAAACCCATACACACACGCACACACACACACACACACATTTCGGCCTGAAGTCAATGAGAAAGATTATGCTTGGCCTTATCCAGTAGGGCCTGTCAGATTTATTTCCAACATCAAGGGACTCTCTGCTGTCTCCAGCCCCATCCATCAGTGCCCTGTCTGGGTTTCTGTGTGGTCAGAGTCCTGGATGGAGCCACGGAGTGGAGAGCTAAAGGACGGCGAAGGAGGTCTGTGTGTGTGTGTGTGTGTGTGTGTGTTGGGGAGGGGGGTATCTGAAGCAGGGGCGGTTGCCAGGGCACACAGGCCCGTGGCATTCTCCACCGTCTGGCATCCCAGGGTGCAATAGGAGCACTAGTGCTCAGTAAGTCACCAGTGGAGGTGAAAAACGCTGTCACAGAGATGAAAGGGGGCTCCCCCCCACCACCCTCTGATCTGTGAGAGAAAAATGAAAAAAGGCAGATGAATATGGGAAGAGAGGGAGAGAGCTAGAGAGAGTTTTAGAGAGTGTAAAATCGCTCTCACTGTATTTCATGTCAATATGTCTCACATTTGAAATCCTTATTATAGATTGGGTGTGGAAAAAAGGGATGTGCTTTCATTGTTCAGGGACATGTCCCCTCACACACACCACACGCACACACACACACACACACCATTCCACTCGCCCGGGCGCCTGTGCCACACCACCCACCCCTGTCGTTCTGCACGATGTAACCTAGCAACTATTTAATTAAAATAGCATCAGCGAGGATAGAAGCTTTTTTCCCTCCCTTGCAAGGATTTCCTCCAATCTCAGTGCTTTTCAGCACACCATGAATCAAAACTGACGCTATGTATGCCAGTGTATTGTACTTGTCACGTCCCCACATTCTTTGTTTCTACATTTGCTTGTTTCCGCAAAACGTACAGCTGGCATCACTGACACCTGATTGGTGGGATGCACTTGATGTCATATATCAGGTGTGCAGGCACTACATCTATGCTTTAACTGGCCGGAGATTTAATGCAGGACATTATTATGCCACAGAGTTGTACAAGCAAGGCCATCACCTCTCTGTCCTTCAAAGTAGTCTATCAGGAATAATAGAATACCACCTCTTCAAGCTCTTACACTCCTCCTCCTGTCCCCCCCCCCTTCTGCCTCCTTTTCTCTTTGTATGCCAAATCACAGCACCCTCTGTTTCGACCTAAAAAGAGGCGCCTCTTACCATGCTCTACATGTGTGCCAAGCTTGGGCAATGCGGAGCAATTAGAGGAAATGTGAAGCAGCTCCACATGTCAGTGTACATCGGACTCACTGTCACTCAAACCACATCCATGACTCCTCTGCACTGAGAAACAAACAATCTGGTTCAGGGCTGTCAAAACAGAAGGCCTGATCTCTATTTCTTTCCCTCTGCCTTCCTGTCTCTTATGCTCTTTCTGCAGCTAATGGATACCCTGATGTGTCATAGAGCAGTGAAGTTATCTGTCCTTTCATGATTTCCGGCAGTGAAACGTTCTGTATAGGACAGGTGCAGCAGAAGGATACACATAACTCTTTTCACTTGCCCTCAATAGGCAGACCTCTGTCATTACTTAAGAAGCAGCACAGTGAAAGTCATGGTAAATGGCTTTAATGATTCTCCCTCAAAATGGTTACATTATAGGGCTGACCTCCACTTCAAGCACATTCAAGCTTTCCACCAAAAATTACATATTTCCTTATGTCTCTCCATCCCTCTTTTCTCGTGCACACTATTTCCATTTCTGCAAAGCTGCATAACCACTCCAGACGCTGCAATTCAAACGCAGACATTTAAGACCAGCCATAGAGGAAAGAGTTAAGAAATGTAAAAGGATAAAATCACATATGCACTTCTATCTAATAGACACTGAGAAAATCATTTTAAACCCAATTTAAAAGCGTGGTGGCATTGGACCATTTAGTATGATCTCTTCAATAAAAACTATCAATGGATGAAAATCCTCTTAACTTGAAGAATATATTCAAATTTGAGCATGCATCTGACTGCCTTGCATTTGACTGAAGGCCAAACAGATGTGGATTTTTTTCATATGTCTCTTTGCTTAAAATTTTGATTTAAAAAGCTATAGATTTTGCAATCTTTAAAGCTATGCCTTTTTTGAGGACAGTTTTACTTACATTGAAAAATTAACAGTGAACAGTTGCTTCTTCTTGAGCTGAAGAAAATGGAGGAATACTGTAAACACAAATGTGAGATTTAAGAAATGTGAAATTTTTGTTTACAGCAATTATCCTTTAGGTGAAAAAGAAAACAATTAAGTTGTTAAAAATGATGGTTAATGGTCTGCAACTATATAATGGTTTCTACCTAAACCGTCACCCATTCATACACACACACACACACACACACACACACACACACACTGATGGCAACAGAGCTGCAATGCAAGGGGCTGTCCTGCACATCGGGAGCAACTTGCCCAAAGACTCTTCAACATGTGGACGGGAGGAGCCACAGAGATCGAACCGCCAACGCTGTGATCGGTGCGCGACCTGCTCTCCCTCCTGAGCCACAGCTGTCACATACACGTTAATGCAATGATAATGTGTTAACCTTCAAGGGCAAATGTAAAATATTCCCTAATTTTCATAAATGTACATATGCAATATGTATCTCTAGGATTAATTCTGTAATCATCTGAATTCATCATTGCCTATAGCCCATATAGCCTATGTAAATCTTTTAGAGTGTGTTCGCACATTGATTTGCATAATGGCACATGATTTTGACAGGCAGGAAGAGGGAGAGGGACCCCTTGACATTTTTATAATGGCACTTTACAGGGTGGACAAGGCTGGGGGTGGGATTGGATATGGGCGACAGTGCTGTTGGAACAAAACATAAGATGTAACACTCGTGATACAAGACAGTCACCTACAGTATGTTCTGTTATACACAGTTTCACACAAAAGTAAATGTGGACAGATTGGAAATGCATGGAGGGTGTTGCCAAAAACAAATAATTTATATGTTAATATTACTCCGATGTTCAATAAAATGAATGAAAGTTTGGCTTTGTTGAAGCCTTTGAGGATAACATAACCTTAAAGCTGCTCAAAACTCCAAGTGGCTATTCAAAACTGCACATAAACTGATTGATGGGGAAAAGTAGAGCAGTGTATCACATCTACACTGGGTCACATCCTCTGAGAAATTCATGTAGATGCTCTAGAAAATAATTTAAATTCTTCAAAGATGACAATTTCATATTTCAGGCCTTGTGGTAATTCTCTCACAGGCCGTAACCTCGCAGCATTTAACCTAATTTAGTTTAAAATAGTTTTATACATATCAGCATTTTTTTTTAAATCAAACTTGCAACTTATTTTCCTCCTCGGTGACATCATTCAAACTGATCCTAGTAAACGTGTCCCTTGTCGATACCAAAGAGATTGATAGAGGCCCATATCACAGAATGGGGCATGTACTGCCGCCACAGAGGACTGTGGGAGAGGCCACCAGCAAATTAAAAGGTCACGCACTTTGATGACATTCCCTTTGCTCTGACACACGCCCCTACGTCTTGTGTGAGTGACACGTGCAACAATGCGGGGTTTTTCTTCCTTTCTTAGCCAAACAGCTGAGACAATGCTGCTGCCCAGGGCCATATGCTGTGTCTATGGCCATCCACAAGTCGCCCCATCCATTCGTCTGTGGGAACGCCGGGTAGACAGAAAGGTTTGTCTGGGCTGAGACCCTTAAAAGATCTGCAATAATAATTTTTTGTCATATAGTCTGGGGCATGACAAGCACAGGAGCGCCAATAAACAGGAGTCAACATGTAGCTGGTTGTGAGAAAGTGAATCAGACAGGTTTGTTTCCACCACACTGAGACAGTAGAGCCTGCAGCTAGATTCTCGAGATTCTTAGATAATACAGGTAATAATAATATTGATTTAGCACAGTTCTTGATCGGTTTTTGTTAATAACAAAAAATATACGCAATCTGCACACTTTGTTTTGAGTTAGTTAATGCAGGCTAGTGGTGCACTTGGGGTGTTTTTAAGAGTATCTTATTATACAGCAGTAAGATGGAGGCGGACTTGAGCAATCTCAACTTGAGGTAATTCCCAAAAAATTATTTCCATACTGTTCCCAGATGCATCTGTTGTGTTCTGCACTCTTGAGCCCCTATTTTTAAAACTGGTCGCATATCCGTCTCACTAGATGCCTCAAATCCCTGTCATCCTGACATGCATACACACACTCACACGTACACAGACACTTCATTAAAATGCATAAAACCCTCACTCGCGCACACACACCCCTGCTGCATGCATTAATTAGCACGCTGGTAACAAGCTAGCCTCTCCATTCACACCCTGAGCCTCTTTCATTAGCATGACAGTGGCTAGCAGCGGCCAGGGGCCCATAGGCTGCAAGGTTCTCTCCTTGGGGCCCCTGATTAAAGGGAGAACCCCTAGGACGCAAAGCTCTCGATTCCTTTCATCATTGCACCCATGCGGCGTCTCACGGATGATCCCCGGACCGCAAACTGTCAAGTATACCTGTTTCTATGGGCCCGACCCCCTTTCCATCTCTTTGACTCTGTTCTCCATCTCTCCACACCCCATCCTTCCTCAACTCACTCTGACCCACTCCAGTGTACTTTCTTCCATCTCAATCTAATTGTCGCCTCCTATCTCTCTCTAGACCCTTATGGGCTTCTTTTTTTTCAATACAGCTCCTAATACATGTATGCAAAAGGGGGAGGCCTGGTTGGTGTCGGTCTTCTCTTTGCACATAGATGCAGATCACACAGGCGTACTATTTCAGGTCGGCTCTTGGACTCACAATTGCAGCCCCAGGTGACCTGGCGAAGGGTGCTCATTCTATAAAGGCTTATCCTTATTTCTCACCCCTATAGAAACCACCTTTTTCCTTCTCAGCGGTGAGTGATCTGGACCATCTTACACCTGACGTACAGGGCAGCTATCATCTCCACCCATCAGGGTCTCCCTCCATCCAGCCTAGATTTCAAGGCAAAACGTCTCATTAGCTGTGGTCCTTGAAAGAAGGGCACTCAATTTCAAATTCAGTTACACATTCCCTTTGAATGGAACGTGGAAGCAAAGGAGAAGGAGAGAGGGAAGACATGGGAGATGGTCTCAGTCGAAGGCTAGGGCCTTGGACCCAGAGGGAGGGAGAGCAGAGAGGGGAATAAGGTCTGCTGAGGCAGCCATAATTTCACGCCATCATTACCTCTATGGGCTGGAGAGTTATGCTAATGCCATTTCACTGAAGAAGTGCTGGACAAAAAGGGGTTTAGAGGGTCAGAAAAAAGCTGTGTAGATGCTTGGCCATGGCACAGGCATGATTTTTTCCATCACTGAACATGCATGTCAGTATCTGGTTTTCAATTTGTTGAATTTGTATCGTAGAATAATTTCCACACAAACTCACAGGCCATTAAGGTTATTCACATCTGTGCTCTTCTTTGATGTGTCATATGATCACCTGGTGTAAGATTATAAAAGATCTTCTCCACACATGTATTAAGGCAGACATAAAAATCCTCTTATGTGGGTCAGACATGTTTTTTTTTAACCACGTTAAAACCCTTAAAATGGAACCTATTTCTTTGGCCTGATCGAAAAATCCAGAATGTATGAATATGCAAATATCTTTAATTTCACAAGTTTAAATATTCTCAGTGTATGTGCACTGGAACTTTCAAGTTTCCACATCACACTTTTGTATGCTGAATATTGGAGAAGGACGTGCAAACTTGTGATGGTGAGATTTACACTTTCAGCAAGGAATGTGAAAACAGCCTCATAGTGTCAGACTCTGCTTATACAACATCCCACACAGTGAAGCTTGGACATTCGACTGTCAAATCAAGTCATTTTTTTCCATATAGTGCCAAATAACAAGTTTTTCATGACGCTTTTCATACAGAGCAGGTCGAGATCACGCTCTTTAATTTACTTGACTTGCCAACAGTACAGTGGAAAAACAGTTTAAACAAACAGAAACAAGCTACCTATTCACCCATCTGCCTTGACCGGTTGAGTTAAGAGAGAGAGAGAGAGAGAGAGAGAGAGAGAGAGAGAGAGAGAGAGAGAGAGAGAGAGAGAGAGAGAGAGAGAGACAGTTTAGAGAGACTCTAAATGACTAAATATTTCCACTGTGTCAGACATAGAACAAAGACTGAACCTGACCAGAAACTCAGTTGTCGCGGACTTGCAGTAGAAACAGGAAGGCACAAACTGACGTGGCTGCCCAAAGAGGAGTGTGTTTGCGGTCACTGCTCATCGAGGGGGGGTAGAAGCACAAAGTCATTTTCTCCCCTATTGTGAGAAGTTCTGATTGGCAAGAGAAGAGAAACAGCCAATAAAAATAACAAACTTCTGATTGTTAACCCCAGAAGTTCTCATAGGTAAAGAGACAAAAGCTGAGCTGTAAGATCCCAAAAAAACACAGAGAGGAAAGACACAAAATCTTACCTAAACTGACTCCTGACATCCATTTTCTCACCCCCATGACAATGCATTTGTCAAGCCAGTCAAAACTCCATCATAGTTTGACACCAGTCAAGACAGAGGTGAAAATCAGATTTGGCTCAACTGGGTGATCCTTTCCTCTTCCCCTACAGAGCTGAGAGCTTAGGTGATGTCTTGCTAAGCTCTATGGCAGACCAAGATTGGTCTAGGCTGAGTGGTGTAAGATTCATGATCTGGACCCCAAACAGCTCCAGGACAGCCCTCCTGGATCTCAAGAATGCCGGTCCAAGAACCTTACAACGTGGCAGCCACATACAGCACTGTCACTCACTAATGATGGTTGTATGGCAGCGGATACATGCAGCAGGGGGCAAGCTGACTTCTCCTAACGAGGAACTGTCTCACAGAGAGACGGGTCAGGGGTGTAAGGGCCAGGCAGATATCATAACATAACACATCACACAGATGAAGAAAATGTCGTGGTATACCCCTCCAGCCAGAGAGGAACTAATAATTAGGATTAGTTGATGTTACTAAAAGCAGGCAGGGGGTGCTGGCATCCTGCAGGGTTTCATAGTTAATGACCAACACGCAGCAGCAAAGGGGTTGCAGTGCAAAAATGTGGGTATCGATTTCACTGACCTTTCAGTGATTCCTCATTCTGACCTATCGATCATGACACCTATTGATCTACCTTTCTGCTGTGTTCTGTTGCACCTGTGGGCATCAGAGGTTAGATCAGTGGTTGAAGCTTGCACCGTGGTGAGATAGAAGGGGGTGGATGGATAGTTATCATCAGGACCACCTGTCACTCCTTCAGCCTTCCTCGACAACCTCATCAGAACTCTCGATGAACACCGTGGGGGGTCAGGCCATGGTAACAATAAGCCAGTTGAAAGGATAAGGACATAGTCAGAAAGGAAATAGGCTATGACAGGTTTTAATGAAAATGGCAAAAGCCCCAGTGACAATATCAGGAGAATGCAATTCTTCCATCTTATTAATTCAGCAACACCTTGATATTGATCATGCAGATGGTGAAGGTGTTTCTGCCAGTTTACTCAGTATCTTTATGTTCAAATTTTAAGCTTCAGAAACTAGAAAGCACACATTACAACATGGATGCTGTGCAGACCAGTCATGTGATTGCTTTTAATTTCACACAGTGCAGAAATGATAAGAGATGTAATAGATAAAGGAAAGTCCAGAGATTCACCCAATGGAATAAAATATTTATAGTGAATGCTTCAGTGAAATGCGTTTTGGGTAAACCTATGGAACCTCAGTTAGGGAGGATGGGATTATTTCCATGATGCAGCCCCACTTTGTGATTTAGGCCAAATTTAGGTGTGCATTTTCACACAAAAATCTTGCTTGCGTAGCTTTAGTTTTTATCAAAAAACCTGTTTCAACTATTTTAAGAACAGAAAAAGGCCTGGATAATTCTCCTTGATGTTTATTTGAAGCGATGTGATTTCTATGCATCTCCTGAATAAAGCTATTCATGTCAGACTGTTGCCTTGAATTCATTTGTCAAATGAAATTTGATTGCCTGTCATGGAGCCAGAATTGAGTACTAAAGGATGTCTGCACTCTTTTTTTTCACTCAATGCATGACATTTGGCTTCACTTTAAGCATGTTTTACTCACTATATTTCTTAGCTTTTGCACAACCAAGTGCCACTCAAGATAATGCCATACATTAAGTAGATGATTTGATTTTCAGGGAAAAGAGTGCTCCTCACCTCCAGACACTGATACATATTTGTGTGCATGGTTTAATATATTGGCTGTCAAAAGCAAATTTCTCCCTCCTTAAGACATTTCTCATTGCTGCAAATTGAACTGTGCCACACAGACAAGGAGTGCAGAGAAAGTCACACAAAAATGGTGAAAGCTGGAGGAAACTGTGCTGAAACTGCACCAGGCAGCTGCTGTCTGTTAGCAGTACAGAAGGGTGAGCACTTATGCCCTACGGCACACTGCAGGGGCTAAAACGTTCCTCCACATCTACGCAGGCAGCTAAGAGACTGGAGGCATACATGGGATTACATCCTGTGCTGTTGCCCTAGGCAGTCACTGGGAGAGGCCCCCACACATACAGTAAAAACAGACGCAAGTACATGCAGTGTAGTGGCGGTGAGGTGCAACCACATGCATGCTCACAAACAAACACAATTGCAAAATTGTATTTGTCCTTTTTTCTGAAACACACATACACACACACGCACACACTGATTTCTTTTTTTAATGAAAAACTTCATATTGGTCTCTTTCCTGAGGCAGTCAGCAGGTTACAAACTAAAAGAAACTCTCAGAGGACGCAATGAGTCTGTGAGCCCTAAACAATCTTCATCAGAGGAACAGTTGATGTAAATTGTAAACCATCATTTAAATATTTTTTTAAATCTAAATTATCAGGTGTACAATTAGAAGAGTTACTATGTCTGCAATACAGAACAGTGTTGTAGAGCCCAAAGTGAAATATCTCCTTCTTTTACTATTGAGACCAACACCACACACAAAAACACACAAACACATCTATGCCCCCCCCCAACACACACACACACACACACACACACACACACACACACACACAGACACAGGAGGATCTCTGTGGTGAGCAGATGAAAGTATCTTGCCTGCACTCTTCTTAGCATTGAGCAGTAGGACTCGGGGGTGTTCTCGACACTCTGGTACATATACAACACTCCCCAGACACGCACAGAGTAATGTCTACTACCGCATATTCAGGTACAGAAGAACTTACTCTAGTACTGAAAGGTCAAGAAGGTGCTCCAGTTACTAGTTCAGTCTGGAGAGAAAATACAGTTCAGTATCTTAAGAATAAATTCATTATATAAGTAACTGTTTCCAGCAGACCATGAGATTAAACCTAGAGTAAAGTTTAAATTTTTTTAACTGTGATGTCAGGTACAAGTTCAGTATTGCACATATTTGAAATCAATCCCCATTCAGGTTTAGGTTAGTTTATGCTTCACCTTACACCTTCTGATGTGGTCTCATCCCAGCTCAAAGAGAGATATAAAAAGAAATGTCAGAAACATTTCTCTTACGCTTTCAACCCTTGTGCCCATTAACAGTTAGTGCTTGGAGTAATTGTGATTTGAATGTAACCCCAAATCTGTTTAATGAGAGCAATGATCCATGGAAGGAGCACAGGTAAAGTGCTTTTAACGAGAGGGCCCTTATTTTACCAGCCAGAGAGGAGCAGAAGAGGAGCGGAGCTGCTATTTCACATTCAGCTTCAAAGCAGCGCTTCAAATTGTGCAGACGAGACTTCATTTCCTCTTATCTGGCAGTGTATAGGTCCTCCAGAGTGAGAGTGCACGGAGTGCAAATGTGAGGGAATGGTGGGTGAAGATGTATAGAGCACACACCACCACAGAGAGACGGCAAGGCTCAAATTAGCTGAATATGATGAGGAGAAATGGAGGAAGTTGTTAGACATTACAGCTGCATGCTCTGGAGTGTGGGCTCTAGTTATGTCCTCCTCCAGACAGACCTTGAAAGATACTTTATAGTGGGGGAAAGTCCAAACTATTCATTTCACAGGGACTCTGCTTGTACTGGTACTGCACAGACTCCAATAACTGCCTTGGCTCAGGGTTCTGCTTTGAGTTTTTCAGGTGTCTTATAGCGCCCTAATAAACACATTTTGTATGTTTATTGGATATTTTGAAGGGAAAGGTCAAGGAGGGGCTGCTATCATTGAACTGAAGAAAACTGTATAACAGCCTACCTTTGAAGTAAATGTAAAAGTGAGGTGAAATCCAAGGTAAAAGGGAGAAAAGTGTTTATACAGTCACCCAAAGAAATTGAACATTCTTTCTATACTTTCTATTTTTATACATCAAAAAATACACTTACATAGTGTACATTATTCATATAATACACTTTGGCCACATTGTGGTAAAGTTTAAAGTTCTCAAAGGCACTGGCTGTTAAAATGTACCAAACCTTCATTTAAATCCATTCCTCAATGCACTTTTTCTTTAACAGTTTGCTTAATAGTAAGTCTGACACATCAGTCTGGTTTGGTTTAGTTTATTCCATACCTACAATAAATGGTTCAAATAAAGTAAATCAGGTAAATTTAGTGGCATTTTAGTAACCAAATGAGAACTTAATTTCATTTGCTTTGCATTTGTGGTCACTTTACCTGGTGAGTGCAGTGATTTTCCTCACTGCAAAATCAAAAGCTGCCACCATTAACCAGTAGTAATAAACAAAGTCTTGAAATACACTGCTGTGACTGTGGCTGCAGTTGCTGCAACTAAAAACTCATCTTAATATGTCATTCTAAGATAGATTTTGAGTATGCACTGTATGCAACTGTGACTTCATTTATGACAAATGTACCATAAATACCACAAATTCAACAAGTAAAAAATGAGCAAAATCCACTGATTGCAAATTTATTAAAAAAAAACAAACAAAAACAAACAAACAAAAAAAATCAGGTGTGAACGTTGCATCACACTAAACAGAAAGAGAACTGCCTTTTTAATCAAAAACGTGCACCACTGAACTCAGTTCTATAAATTACAGAGGAAAAAGCTTTTAATGGAACAGAAGCTTAAGGCAAAGTGACCCAACCTGGAGGAAAACTGACAACCCTGACTGACCTGGAAACAGTGTCCACCTTTTTTGTGCCACAAGCGAGTGAGTGATATAATAATAAAATATGTGAACACATCAAGAATAGCTGTCTTCTCATCTGCAATGTTTGGGGCCAAAGAATAGATTACCACCTCTTTTAAGTTTCATGATTAAACTCCTGTATGTGGAACATGTTAACTTTAAGGGCAGATACGAGCAAAGTCTGAGAAGACAATGAAGGCTCTAATACAATCCAGTAACAATTTCAATTTGTCTTAATACAATACGACCGAACTAACTATTTTAGCTATCACTGTCAGTGAATATCGTGGCATGGAGGCATAAAAGGTGAAATTTAAACTGGCATGTGTTTGCATGCCTTAACTGCAGTCAAGGTGAGTACAAAAGTCAACTGTAAAGCGTAGTTGCTGCATGTGCGTTTAAGAGAAAGAATGTTCACGTGTGTAAATGGGCTTCAGAGTATCTTCGCGTTTTTGACTTTGGAAAAGGGAACTAAACTGGAGCAATCTAGACACCAGGGACTGTGCTTTAGTGGGTAAGGCACATAAAAATATATATTTTGTCAGTAACATCCATGGTTAAATCTCCTGGTGTTCCATTACCCAGTGATAGAAATCCTAGTGAAGGACTACAGCCAACTTGAATGCCCCCTCCTCAACCCCCCCACCCATACAACAAAGCATCCTGGACTAGAGAAATACTGCAGGAAACCTTTGAGGTTGGATTGAATGAATGAAAAAAAGAGAAAATGTCACCAATTCCATCTTCGAAGATTTCAGATAGAGAGTCTGACAATGAAAGTACATCAAAGGGAAATGCAGACCCCACAGTCTTCAAAAGGCACTGCGAGCAGCACATTCAGGGTTATTAAATAGTTGAATATTGACAGGGTTTTTCCCATTTGAGGTGAACGGCACCTCAGCTATCTCCACTGATCCAACGAGACCGGCAAGCACCGCAGAGCGTTCTCCACCTCCCAGCCATTCACACCAGCCTTAATTGACAGGCAAAACCCTACAACCCCCCCCCCCACACACACACACACACACACATATACACACACACACACCTCCTCCCTGCTAACTTTGCCCACTGGACCGAGCTGTTGCTGAGCCAATCTAGGGAGGTTTTGTTTGCTGAACTCCGATACGTCCTTCAGCACTTTGGCCCCATTCATCTCACCAAACAATCCCCTAAGAATTTAACTGGTGGGCAAACACAGAGCACATGGGTAATGACGGGGGCACCTTGGCTGTCTGTGTGAATATTTACCCTGTCATCAAAGAAGGGGCATGCATATAAATCTATGCATGCACTCCCAAAGTTCAGGTTCAGGCTTTGGGAGTGCAGGAGGCGAAGAAAGAGAGACAGCAAGTCAATAGTCCGCAGATCTAACAGTCTATGGAACGTGATAGAGCTTTAAACCTATGGAATATGATAGAAAATTAGCTTGCTTTGTAACTCTGCAGGCACGCAGAGGTTGTTTAAAATGTCAGATCCATGAATAAATACATTTGAAAATAAAATGGCACCCTCCCACGCGTCAGGGCCATTCGACAAGAAATTTGTGGAAATGCTGGAGTGCATCCAAACCACTTTTCTTTTTCTTTTTTTTTTAGATCTAAAGGTTTTGTGTCCTCTTCCTGCGTTGAAATTGAAACAAAGTTTTGCTCTGAGTTCTGTAAAAAGTTGTGACCTTTTCCACAATATTCTATTCTGTTGTTTAACACCTGACAAACCATCCCTATTCCATTGTTCAACACCTGATAAACTCAATTCGTAAGGGCCAGGAAACAATTCTGCTAAGGAGAGAAACAAGAAAATAGCTGCAATCAGCCACTAGATTGCAATGTTTTGTCTGCGATTTGGAAGAGTGGAGAGATTCTATCAGCCTAGTTCTTGTGGCTGATATGCTACTGGTAATATGTTCAGCCTTGGGATGAATAGACATTTTATTGAAACTTTTATACATAGCACTCAGGAGCTAGCATGGTCTATTAGAGACAAACAAAGCGTGCTTCTCTATTTTTCCACATGTAAAAATTTCAATCCCTGCCAGTGTTCTTCTTTTTTTCTTCTTCTTTATCATTCCCTCTCAACCTTGAGCAGATTGTAGCCAAACCTGTATTTTTGTGTTGGAGAAAAAAACTCAATTTAAATGCAATTAATGAAGAAGAAATGAGATGATGTTGAATGGGAAGATGTGAAGTCATTTCTCAAATAATAAAGACATAAATGACCAGATCAGTGGGTTTTGTTTTTATTTACTCCCTGGGGATGACCTCAAAAAATGTAAACATATGAGTGGGATGCAGTGAACCTTTAATGCATAAAACAAAATGGCTGCCATCCGTCACCACAACAAGCAAGCTGCACCAAGAGGAGAGAAATGGTGCAGATCCACACTGCACACTGTACACCAGAGATCATTTTCTCCCTCAAGATCCTCTGCTGCTTCGCTCTCTATGGGAGCTGTGGTGGTGTGTGTGTGTGTGTGTGTGTGTGTGTGTGTGTGTGTGTGTGAGCATTCGGGAGCATTGTGGGTTGGAGGGAGGTCTTTCTCTGCCATCATTTCTCAAAACTAGCGATTGCGCACCCCTCTCAGATCAACAAAGCCCTAGTCGCACGCTTACTGTACACATCGATTCCACTGCAAAACCAGACCCCTGAAAACCCGTCAGAGACCTTGAAGACACGAGCAGGCCAACATTAAAAAAGGATGACCTTATTATAAGCAGGAACGTCGGTTATATTTTTTCTGGCATGTAGACAGAGAAAAAGGTGATAATGGCAGGGTGATATGTTTTATTTATTCATTTTGCTGATGTCTATTTATTATTCAATAGCTCGGTGTGTTAGCTTCAAATGACATCCTATAACTACAAGAGAGAAAATGTAAATGTGCGTCTACTTAGTGAGGAAAGGTGTAAGGAAGAAGGAACTTGTTTGTTAATATTTCAAGATCATGCTGTCATATAAATACACATATTGCATAATTCCCAAATTTAGCTAAAGCAAACAAATTTTAAAGGGATTATAATCAGATGAAAAAGAAGGTGTGCAATTCACAATGAAATGTCCCCATTTTCTTATCTGAATGATAGAAACACATGTAATCACTCTCCAACAGTCCAGCTATAGTGATTAAATCAGTTAATAAATCATGTTTTATTAAAGAAATTACCATTTATAATACTGCAATTCTGTGTCAGACTGCAAATATTTTGTCCTGTGACCTCTGAAATTAGTTTTCCCATACAGAATATTAATCAGATTTATTATTCAAGGCGTTTGATTTCAACTTTGGCATTCTACCTGCATTGTGCTCTAATTAATTTAGAAGTAATCAGAAATTACATGACAAAGTTGACTAGTCAACAACAGCTACCATCGTTATTGCAACATCACACCATATTCTGCGATCACATAACTTGGTCAGTTTGTTTAACAGCACTTCTGCTCTGCTAAAATCACCGTGACATTATTGAACTCCCTTATCCATTATCACAATTAGATGTTAATAAAACCAGAGAGCAGAATTTATAGCTGATATGTAAAATACTAATTTTGATACTCACACCAACCTGCTGAAGTGTGTAGTTACACATCTCTCTCTCTCTCTCTCTCTCTCTCTTAGACAAAGCCCTTTGTACTGTCTTCCACACCAGCTCTCCTCCAGGGGCCAATACTGTGCTCCAAAGCCCTTTAGAGGGGCAGCAAGCCGGAAAATGACCCCATGCTGTCCCCGCTCGCCTCAGCCCCGCCTGGTTACGCCCGTTTCCCAGGGACCCGCTGAGGGTCCAATACCCCTAGGCCTCCCTCTCACGCCACACTACCTCCCAGGGCCAAACGTTAACGGGGGCTCCTCGCTGTGGACAATGGGAGCCGGGAAACGTGGGAAAGAAATGTCACAAGGCTCTCTGACAACCGAGGTTCGACCCCCTGACCTCCGGGGCTGGTCCCACTGGGCCTCTTTATGTAAACACAGGGTGTCCAAACAAAAGCAAACCCTGTGTTAATCAGATTCATAACCCATGTGAGAAGATGCATGGAAGCCGAAGTGTGGAAACTTTAGGTTTGGACTGGTAGCTGCTTACTCATTAGACCGAAGGGTTTATTGATTTTTTTCCTCCTGCATTTCTCTATATTTCCTTTCTATTAGCCGCTACTGATAATCTTTATCATTCACTGTGGATTATTCTTTAAAAAATATAAATTCATTTAGCTGATCAATAAGGGTTCAAGTACTCTTTAATGGAGCCATTAGCAGGATAAGGACAAAGACTGGACATGCGTCTGCTGTTTGAACTCCCCATCGCCTTGTAAACAGTCCTGGTCATTTAACCTCTGACCTTCTGGCAGTGTCTCCTCACAATCGGTCCACTGCCTCTCTCCATAAAGAAGATGCAGGTCAAATGAGGATATGGTGAGCCACACTGCGCCCTCCAAGGGGTCAGAAGGGTTGCAGCACTGGATGGACCAGAGGCAGGGTGGGTCCTGAGCAATGGCAGGAGGGCAATTTGTTGGGAAGTGGGGGGTTAACGAGAGAATGACTGGCACTAAGCAACACTTGACTTAACCCTTCTTGGCTATGACTTTTGCTGAGATTCATGTGTGACTAATGAGAGTCACATTTGAGTTGTGATACTACAGAGATTGTGCATTTCATCTTCTTGATAGGGGCTGTTTTCTTATATTTGTATAATGCTATAATTGTGGAACAATAAAATTTTAATTTATATTTGGTCTCTTAACATGGATAGAACATAATATTTATGCTCTCCAGCTTTTTCTTAATAACAAGGTGTCATATCAACTCTGTTAAAAATTGTATTAGAGCAGAAAAAAAATTATCAGGTGATTCCCTTTAATTACTTGGACAAGCAATTGAGCTCCAAATAAACTGGACCTTGTGTCAGTGTTCTTCTTCACGGGTCACGTAATTACAGTGATGGGCAGTGAGGCAGCAGGTCATCCTATTGACAAACAATGGGCCTAATCTGTTTGCTCAAGGACCTTGACAAGGTCCCATTGCTGACCTCATTGGTACAAGAGCACATGTGTGGGTCAGGCCACTGTGGTCACCGGAGGTCACAGTTCGCGAACCAAACCCCACGACCTAATTCCCGGGAGACGTTTGCTGATGGACTCCAGTGCTAGTTAAAGGACATCATTAAGAACTTTGGCTGGACAAGTGAAGGATTATTGATCCTTGCCATGATGAGGTTCTAGCCTTGCAGTCAAAGTTATGACTAAACAGCTCTGAAAAACATGCAGTAATGACAGCAAATAACCAGGAGGTTGAAGCCATAAATGCATGGCACTTGCATGCTTTAAAGTATCGCACCAGTTGCACATGTGCATTGTTCATGTCAAGAGGGAATACCATTGAGTTTGATATACTATGCTGTTACAGTATAGGCAAATACAATATTAGTTTTAATACAGAGGAGGAATAAGTCCACGCTGTAGCCGCTGAATTCCCAGTCACCTGCCTAGATAAAGCACCACGATAGAAAGCATTTTAGTTTGAAAAAGGGGAGAAAAATATGCATGGGAAGTCATTAACAATGCAGAACTGTGAGTGGGAAAATGATAATTAACTCTAGATGGGGTCTGTAGAGGAACACTCTTTGAGGATTGCATTTTCCAGTGTTGATCTCAAGGTTAACTATTCTGCATGGAAATAAGGGGGCCAGAGGTGCAGCATTTCCTGACCACAAGCTACTTCCAGAATTAGCATGTTAATTTGTGTTCTGTATCCATATGAGCATTGGCATGGTAATTTTAACATAAATTTGCTCCCGCTGGGTTCTAGTATCCATCCAAAAGCATCGCAACCACAGCTTCTTGTGATACAGCCTACTCACTGTTCTACTCTTATTCCAGTCTCCTCATATTTCTCCATCTTCTCCTCCTCCTGATCATCACCATCATCATGATTATCATGACCGCATACAAGCCCCAAACTTACACCACCGGGCTATTTATACGAGTATAGATGAGATGCTGCATTGTCCCACGTCTCCTTGTAACCCCCATGATCATAAATCTGCCTGCATGGCCTGTGATCGTTTATGAGCACTTTACATGAAGATCACTCTCACAAACAACGCCCTTCAGCCAGTATTGAAAGCCAGGCATCAAAGTTGAAGATCAATGTCAGGTTACGAGATTCGTTGTGGGGCCTGCATGTTTGTATATGACCCTATATGATAAGAGGAATTTCAAAGGGTGTGGATCCGGAGCAATGCGATATGTGGTACAATCCATTATGACGGGTTGCTCTGTACAACGCTCAAACTGGTAGGTGATCAACTTTTTTGAAAGAAATTTGGGCCTCTTAATTCATCAACAGATCAAAAAAACATATTTTTAAACTCACAGGCTACCTGAAATGAACTGAATACCCAGACTGGGACATGCTTTTAGCCCTTAGCCAAGGTCAAGGGTTAAATGGCTAAGGTCAGAGGGCCTTGAACCTCTCATCCTAGGGACCTCTCAGATCAATGAAAGGGTGTTGAACATGTGAACTCATAATGGGGGCTTGTCAGAGGGGTTGATTGTTTTCTGTTTAGTGTCAAAGAGAGTGATTTAGTTGTTCATTCTTTGTCCAAAAATATAAAAAGTGTAAATAAGTTTGTAATACTAAAGACGTTTACAAATAAGGTAAGATTTTGAATGCTAAAAGAAATGTTCACATAAAATGTCTCTTTAAACTGTTCTTCTGCTGCAAGGTTTGACTCTACTTGACTCAACTTTACTCGCTTTTTCTGCCTGGTTCGTTTCTCTACTTCGTTTTTCAGTGCAGAAACACATGGAGGTGCTGCCCGCCTTCACTCTTCCTGCAAATGGGAAACAACACACGGGGGCCTTATTACTTTGGTCTTGAGAAGCTGCAGCCTTTATTCATAGATTGTACATTTACTGCTAAACTGATGACTTCACTGCTAACCTTTTCCTCTGCTCACATTCACTGTCACTCTGTGCTGCTCGCACTCTTGCTCTCATTCAGGTACACACACACTGTGGACACACACACACACAAAGTAGCTACGCTAGCCTTACAAGAGAGGATATCAAAGGGACAGTGTTCTTGATATGTCTGCACTTCATTTGAACACGACACGGTTTTGTGGGCTGTCTTTTATTATAATCTGGGTTGAATGAAAAAAGAAAAAGTAGTTTAAGTAGCATTTAAAAAAACAGGGTTTATACAGTATGCTACAGCTGCACAACGATTCTCTGGCCAGTTAGTGGTCAACAGGGTTTTCACATTTCACGCTATTCAACATCAACTGAGTTGCAAAAACTGGTAACCATCCACAGTGGAAAGAGAACAAAAAGTCGAGTCGAGCTGTAAGCTACCATGCAGAGGAAAAACAACTTTAAAAGGCAACATGTGCTGTTTGTAACTGCCCTCTGAAACAGCACTTACAAACATTTTTTGCACTAATGCCTCTACCAGAAGGACAACATTATTTCGTTAGGTCACAGAAAGATCATGCATTGGGTTTAAAAAGGTTTTTAGGTGATCTTTATCATTGTGGTTACAGTCATCTCAAAGTGTGGTCTCTGATGTTTGGATTTGCTGGAATTCTCACTAATTATAGTTTCGCCTGATTTCCTCCCCTGCTCATGTCATAATTAATATGGCTGTTAGAGAGATTTGTCACTTGAATGCAAAAGCAATTTTGTTTTAGCACACTAGCTAAAACATATGATTCTGTCATTTTAGGGCAAACCTTCCAAGGAGGACAGACTGGAAAAATATACTACACAGAAGAAAAAAAAATAATATATTACAGTGTTACCTGTTCCACTTTCTCTGACTCCTTCAAACCTTGACTGCCTAGCGTTGACCTGGCGCTGTGACCAGGTTCAGCCCAGGCTGTGCCCAGGCAGGTACCAGCTCAGATCAGCTGGCCAGGGCCCCAGATTAAAACAGGTCTCCCTTTTGCCCACTTTCATCTAAGGCCAACTATCCAGCCAAGCATACCCTATGTCTCCTCACCCCTGCCTCCTCCTATCCTCATCCTCCTCCTGCCTCTGCTTTCTCTCCTTCTGCCTCTGCTTTCTCTCTAATGCAGGAAGGAATGGCACGCAGGGACAAACCTGAGACTTAAAAACAGAAGAAGAAAATAGGAGGGGAAGGACATTGAGGGGTGGGGATGGTGGGGAAGAAAGGGGGTGAGGAGAAAAAGAGAAACGCACATTGTACTTTTCAAATGGATGGGAAATGATTCGCTGGGATTTGCTGACAATTATACGGTGGGGTTTAATCAATTCGGACCATTCACAGCGTGGAGAGGGCTGATCCCCCAGTACAAAGGAACAGACCGTGGGAGGGCGGTACCTGAGAAAGCGCCGGCCTGGTGTAAGTAACATGAGGCAACACTCCCCTCCCCACACATTGCACCGCAGCATATGGCCCCTCTCTGAACTTATTAGCTGGCGGATTAAGGCCAATCGCAAAGACCCAATGGCCTGTGGCTGCCTCCATCGCACCCTCCCTCGTCCCTCTTCACCCCCCAGGAATGAGGCTGAGTGACAAGGGGCATTGTGTTGGGCACCTAGCTCGCCACACCCCTCACTTACCCTGTCATGTGGTGCAGTTTGATGAGGTTATTTGGTGAGAGAGAACAGGATCTGACCATCCACCTTACAACCACAGAAAACACTGTACATACACTTAGAAATTAGTACCTCGCATTATATCAGAATAGCCACCTTCAAACCCATCTACATCATAACAATTCATAAGATAATTTTACCCTTTTGCCTTGACCACTATGGTAATACTACCTGCAAATTAGCAAGCTGCTCGGCTATGGAGTGGATTAAAAGCACCTGAATGTGAACACACAGATTAGCCCTGTAGATATGAAGTCTAATTAGCATCTCATTGCAACTCGACATGCGAGCTCAACATGAGTGCAGACATGCTGAGAGAAAAGGCTCCATTGGCCAGGGGTTGATTATAGGTCCATTATGCACATAGTACTTAGTGATGGGCTGAGAGTAGGAATTAAGAGCTTGATGGCTACTGCGAGGGGACCTGGGCTGAAGTACAGGGGAGTTAGAAGTCAACAGGGTCTCAGGTCTACAGGAGGCCAAGACTGGGGGGAGGCTATACAGTAGTCTCTGGCCTTCCTGAGTATTCATGGAGAGAGATTTGACAAGAGAGGAGCCCCCTATTTAAGCCCTCATTTGATCTGGCAAGCGGCAGGTGATCCTCTGCCTCTTTTTGTGTCAGACCACGGGGGTTTGTCGACCCCTTGTGACCTATCTTACCTGCCGCCTGTCAGGACACCTCATTTAGAGAGGAAGAGAAAAATAATTCAGTCCTTGGTATCCACCCATCACAGTGCTCCACCTGGCCATAGGGTTGCAGGGTCAACTCCACACTGAGACAGCAGGGGTGCTTGAGGTCTGCTTTGCTAATCCCCTCATATACAGGGAGGTGCTGGGAGGACCCAAAGACCAGAGAAGGAGCAGCCATCTTCCTGGTTCTTTTTGACAGGATTAGAGGCCCAGCAGGGGGTGGTCTTCAGGAGCAAGGCCTCACGCTTGGAGATCATGAAGGCATTTCTGAGAAGAGCAGAAGAAGGCTCAGCTTTGGTCTGCTTCCCTCCTGAGACCACCTGTGACCTATGACCTCACAGACATCGTACCCATTCACCGGTGAGTTTATTGGAGGTACAGAGCTGACAATGTGCAGTTGTCTACTGTGGAAAGCCTCTCCTCTGTTGTACGGTTCCCTATTATGTGAGTGCTTGTTTGTTTGTTTGCTTGCTTTCAAGAAGGAGTTCTCGTTAGGCGAGAGCCAAGCAGTTGATCTTTAATGAGAGGGGAAATCCTCCCCCTCTTCTTCCTGCAGGATAGTTCACTATACCTTATCTTGAACCCCCCTCTTGCTAGCTTTCATGTGTGTCTCATCATTGTGGGGTGAATGACTGCTCCTCAGAGAGACTGTGTCTTTGAGAACCAATGATTAATGTCCTTTTATTTTTTTGGGGGAGGGCACTGCAACTCAGCTTCTTTACATAAAAAGCAAAAGACTCTGCTTTTTCCTACACAAACAGTGATGCCACAGAAAAAGTGCCAGAGAGAGAAAATACACAGGCTGATGGTTCCTCGTAGACATGGATATAAATGTGCACTCCTGATAGTCAGATCTTTTTCTGCCACATCTCCACATCCACCCACCTCTCCCCAATCAACGCCTCTGCTCTTTGTATCTCACTGTTTCAGACACTGTCTCACCTCTGGAAACACCCCGGCCTCTCTCATCGAAAGCTTTTCTTATAACAAAATTATCCACAGTATGGGCGAGAAAAACTATTTTAAGAGTGAATATATCCAGTGATAAACAAATATAGCTTTAGAGATAAACATAGATTTTCAAAATACAATCCAGTAAACCATTGACACACATATGAGTGCATTGGGATTACATTTGATTTCTTTCTTTTACTGAATGCCAATATATAAAAAAACAAATCTAAGAGCACCACACTAAATACTTGCAACGCTCCAGAGCATTTAGCAACGGCTATTGGATAACCATTGTGACAAAACCTAAAATAGAATCAATTCAAGGGCAACTGTTAACATTTGAGATTAGCTCCGTGCTGAACCTCTGGGTTCATTTGGTCGCATTTACTCCCATTATCAACTGAATAAGCAGATCCGACTGGCAGAGATCCATTTCTCTCCACACACAGTAGTGCTCCATCTCTGTCTGAGCCCACTCAAATCACGTTAGCCAGTCAAATCAGGTTAGCTGCGTCAAACGTACTTTTAATTCAAAGCATCACTTCATCGACACCAGACTTGTTGGCAAGTCAGAGCCTGAGTTGTCAGTGCCTCCGCACTGATCCACATCCACCGGGGTCAGACAGATCAGGATATTGAGCCAGTCTGTTTGAGTGTGAGTGTGTGTGTGTGTGTGTGTGTGTGTGTGAGAGAGAGAGAGAGAGAGAGAGAGAGAGAGAGAGAAAGAAAGGGGGAGGAAGTGGACTATGCAATATTTTAGGGTCAGATGCAAAGAGTTACTGACAATCTGGCAGTCCCTCACACTGACATGTGTGTTTGATGGTACACACAGCCTCTCGCCAGCCTCCATGACCCCAGTACTGACACAAAGGGTCGAGTGTGTGACAACGTGCTGCTGTTTGTGCTGCAGACGACCACGGTTTGTTGAGGGTGGGTTGGTGGGGCATGGACGAGTCTGGGGGTTGGAGCTGAGGACAGAGGTTGTGTCGAGACTGCCAGTCTTTGTGGTTATTGTAAAGCATAGAAATACACACAGCGTTTTGCCACCATTTTGACAACACATTGATTTTCAGATCTATCCCAGAAAACACATAAATCAGAACAACAGTGATTTCTTAATATTTTTAAATGATAGGTTTCATCAAAATGTACATGTCTTATCTACGTCTCTCATCATGCGATTCTTTGGGTCATTTGTCTCTGACCCACTACAAATTTACATGAAAAGCAGACCTGTAGTCAGAGAGTAACGCTGCATCCTATCTATAATAAATCAGCAGTTTGAATGCAGAACAGCAGCGGTACACAGAAACTGCATTTCTTAGCTTTTCACTCGAAGGGCTTGGTGCAGACATTGTTAGTGTCTGACTACAAACCAAGCTGGATTTATCAACAGACCCCTGCTCTTATCCCACTCGCTGCCTGCCAGGTGTGGTAAATGTCCATTTCTATAAGCAAAAAGGTTCAAAAGAGCAAAGACATGTACAATGTGCAAATGAAAGAGAGATCGACTCGCTGTCAAAAGTTACATTTTCTCTTTTCATGTGCCTGAGGCCACATTTGCCTCATGAAAGACTCCCTGGTCATGTATGAAATAATAAAAAAAAAAATCTCAGGGCTTTGGCTGAGCTGCAAAGGCTTTAAGTTGCAAGAATAAAAGCAAACCTCCTGTAACTGTTTAACTAACATATTGCCCTGTGTATTTTTTGGAAAATCTCTAATGATTTCACTGTCTTAGACACTCTACTAATATCTTCCTAATGTCTTTCTCCTGCACCTTTCCTTTGATTCTGCAGTGGCAATCTGATGCACACCATACGCATGGAACAATTATGATCTTGAAAATAACCGAGACTGCAGGTCGTTCTGACTCATATACATGCAGTGAGGTGGAGTCAGGTAGTCTGATTGTCTGAGGCTAATAACAGCAGAGTGGGAGGAAGAGGTGCGCAGATGAGACGTTAAAATGGCTATAAGGCTTCCAGTGGGTGTAGGCGGGTGTTGAAATGTGTGTGTGTGTGCATGCTTGTTTGAGGGCACAGTGTAAGTGTAGGCACAGTGTGGCACGCTAACCCCATTCTGATAAATGTGTGGGATGTGAGGATCGTTGTGGAGCCCCAGAGCCAATCTGCCCAAGACCCTCACTGTAGCCTGAGGGCCTCCTCAGTGCCTTCCTCTACCTGTCTGTCTCTATTTTTCACTCGCCAGCTATTCAAACACTCCAGGACTGATGGAATAAAAAGGATTTTCTTGTAGTTTCCAATGTGTGAATTTTGTAAAAAAAAGAAGAAAAAAAAAAGGATTTGTAGGAAATTCTGACTAAATAACTCTGAAAATGGTTTGTCATTTGAATCAGTAATAAAAATGCTGTCATTTTTGCGATTTGACTTGATGAGCAAGAAATATAATTCTCTAAAATTAAATTCATACCTAACTGGCTGTTCTTGAAGGTAACGTAGGTCAACAGTTATACAAAAAATATTTTTAATAAGACTGTTCCAAGTCATTAATGCCCATCATTAAGAGCGGTCTAACATAAGCTAGGCCAAATGCACAATGCCCTCCTCCGTTCAAAGTGCGAATTAGCTGCTTCGTTACGAGAGAACAAAGCCTCACGACAATCACTCTGCAGCAGCACTGTAATAACTGGGCTCCGCAGCAACAAACAGACATTATAAAATGTGCGAAATACAGATGACACAAACACTTTGTAAATGTAATTTTTTGCATTTGAACTGATGAGCGGTGCAATATACAGAGCTGGAATCAAATAAAGATTGTGCCAGAGGAAGAAGAGAGTGATGCAGAATCAGTGTGTGTGTGTGTGTGTGTGTGTGTGTGTGTGTGTGTGTGTGCGGATGAGAGATGGGGCTGAGTGGCAGACAGAATAAGGTGGTTTTGATCAGGAGTTTCTCTGGAATAATTGTCAGGATCTGCTGTTTGGAAGATGAGTGACAAAAGGAAAAATATGACAGTGGAATTTGTTGAGGAAACATGAAAATGTGTCACACATCCGTCAAACAAAGAAATGCAATATTTATGGATTCTTGAAGAACCTCTTTCCCTCTGTCTTTCTCTCTCAAGACACACACACACACACACACACACACACGAATGCATGCATATTGTTAAACTCCTCTCAGACTCTTCTCTACAAATCATTTCCCACGTCGTCATGTGTCTCCTGAGCGTTCGTTCATAAAAGGATTAACATGCAAAAGAGGCAGTTTACATAACAATGACAAGATTGTTTAAAAATCCACACTTCAAAACATGATTATGATGAGCATGTGAACGTCCTAACAGACCTTTAGCATATGTGGGAAATTTTCGTTCTTTTACCACCCGTTATGATAGGACTACGATTGCAGTACAACATATTTACCTCTTCAAACGGTGATTAGTGTTTTTACTCAGCTACATGCAAGTCAGTTTTTCCTTGATTCATTCATTTTCTTCCTGTTTTCTTATTATTAGCAGATTATGTACAAATCCTGGTAAAGAAAACCAGGAAAATAAATTCAATTGAACCATCAATTATTTGATATGGGCTATTGGTGTTAGGTATTATACAATATTCATTTTTATTCCCCTTTGGGTCAAGGCACAGCAATCAAAATATTGAAACGTTACACGCAAACATGTACGTTCACTAATAAACAGACACAGGCTGATGTTTCTAAAAGAGAAAGAAAGAAAGAAAGAGTTGTTTTTTTTTCCAGAGAACCCGTTGATTAATTAGAGCTATCTGTCTGAAGACCTCCTGGTATGATTAGACAACCTCTTCTCTCTCACTTCTCATTCTTCCTCTAATACACACACACACACTCACTCACAAACACACACTCACACACCTACTAAGAAAACAAAACCCCACTAATCATCTGAAGCCTTTGTAGGTGGGACTCGGTCATTATCAGACCTCAGCAGTGCAGGTTTTTGTTGGTTTTAGCTTTTGCATCCTCAATCAATCGCTAACAGGAAGAACTTTAATCAGGGTTTTAATGCAGCTGTACAAGAGGTGGGCCGGCCCATTGTCTGGGTCTGAAAGGGCTGATCGGAGGGGAGTCCTCTCGCGTTTCTTTACATTCACCTGCTGGGCCCTATTGGGTCTCTTTCTGAAAGAAAAGGACAAGGGAAATGAATAAAGAACACAGTGTGTCCGCTCAACCAGCCTGCGGGTTAATCAAGGAGCTACTTGTCAACTCCACAGAGCCTCACAGTTCGATGGTTAAGCTCTCCCCTTCTCTTTCCCATGCCAATTCAGACACACTAAGGAGCTGGGACGGGACGAACAACAGCGGGCCATAACACAACCATGAGATAATGATATGCTGCTCTGAAATGAATGTATGAAGCAGGGGAGGGAGGGAGTGATGGGAAAGAAGAGGGACCGAGAGGAAAAACTCGGTGGATGCCAAAGAAATGCAATTTTGAGAGTCTGTATATATATGCAAAAAAAATGCAATGAAAATTCTAAAATATTGTACTGCGGGGGGTTAAAGTGTGTTTTTCAGAAAGTTATTTTGCTTAATACAAACAGAAGCTATATACAAATACCTGCAGTGGGCCTTCACACACTGCAGGAGAGGCTGCAAAGACATAAATGCAATGCAACACACATACACAATACACAGCTTAGATTTTTCCTTGTATTTAGAGACTTTGGCAGTGGTTACTCCTCAGCCGTGTGTAGAAACAAATTTAAGAGGAAAAAAATCAAAATTCAAACACCTCTTAAGAGATTTTAAAGATGTGCAACTTGTCAAGGTGATGCAAGTTCAGCCTTCACAAACAACCTGGATTTCTAGAAAGCCATGAGAATTAAAGTACAGCTTTATCAGCTTTATCAATTTTATTTGCAAATGTGCAGTGGAGCAGCAAATGGTCAGTTTCAAAGCCTTTTAAATGATGCTCTTACCCCATCTAGTGAAAGGAAAGAGTAATTCCCATCATGCCAGAGCCTGTGTGTGTGTGTGTGTGTGTGTGTGTGTGTGTGTGTTTGGAGTTTCTCATAAATGAACCTCTCAAAACGCCCAAGAAACAGAATTAAAAAAGGAAATAAAATGTGGATATAATTCAAAAGTTTAAGTACAGGAGTTACTTTGGAGACAAATAAAAACGAAGAGAGCGCAGACAAAAACGCATCTGAACGATTAGCGTGATATTAATTCTATATTGCTTCCGCTTAATTTTCCTTTCACAAAGACCACAAGAGGGCATTATTTAATGAGGACAATATAGCAAAATGTAATCCAGATTACACAGAAGTTGTACAAATATATAATGTAGTTTCAACCTTTTCAGATAAGCGGACAAAAAGTGACTGTTTCAAATGGCTGAAAACAAATATTTATTATTATTATTATTATTATTAAGAGAAAACAAATTCCAGAATACTATAAATGCTAGCACAATTTTTGTTGAATTTAAATTTAGATTACCAATTGAAAATTTTTCTTTGGGGAAAAAAAACTGTTAAAAAAAAAATCACTAATTCATCCCAGAGCAATCTGATAATAACATCAAACACTGCTGACAATGCCGAAACAGAGATTTTTGCTCTTCCTATACTTTTGATGCAATGAGATTTAACTGAGCAAAAATTCAAATCAGCATTTTGTATCAACATGTTTTCAGCTAAAAATGAAAAAAAAAAAAAAAAAAAAAAGTTCAGCACAACATGCATGACATTTCCTGGATAAAACGTCTGCAATTTGTGGAGCACACGGGGTGCTTTGGAATTGCATGTACTTTAAACATCACATTTGTAGACTGGAGACTAATGGCTGACAGGGCTTTTTGTTGAAGTCCACAGGAAGTCCACAGGAAGCCTTCAGGGCTCTCCAGCAGGGACTGATGCACTTATAAGAATGCTCTAACAAAAGAGATGGCAGCAATTAGGAAAACAAAAGAGGAGGGTGCCAGTGATTATTAGCAGGAGCGCTTCAGCAGCCGACACCCAGCTTCCACACTGTCAATTAGAGAAGCAGCAAAGAGCAAAGGACTGAAATATATTTGTATAGCATGTATGTATTTGTTTAGCAAAAATGGATTTTATTTTTCTACATGTCATATATATTTTGGCATTTCTTTCCCCTTCCCCGTCTGTTATTATATCTGCCTGTCAGTAAATGTGGTTGTATTTCCCAGGAATCAACGAGGCATGCAAACTGTGAACCTGCCTGAGTGGGAAATTAAAAACGAACATCGTGTTTAATTCATAATGACTGCGTTTAGACACACTTGAGCTTGCTCAATTAACAAAATTCAAAATGAGAAAAATACACTGTGTGCTCACGCTGGTTCAATTTGATTCATCCGAAGTTTTACAAGCTACATTTAAAGGCTTATTTTGGCTGATTTGCCGTGTTTGAGTGTTGATTTTGACAGGCACTCACAGCAGAAGGTCAGCAATTCACCTGTAAGTCGAGAAATTACCCTGCCTAATTTCTGCTGTCCTTCAGGTGCAGCCTGACAGCCTCCTTTGCATTTTAATGCAGACAACCTGATTATTAAATTTTCAAGGGCTTTTTTTTTTTTGCCTGAAATAAATGGCTGGGGTTGCTGGGCAACCTGGCTTGATCAAACATGGTCCCCCACCCCCATTTTCCAGCTCATAATTCTTCCTCTGTATTTCAGACATCTAATTCTTAATTAGATTAAGATGCAAAAAACCCCACGTTCACACTTACTGTATGTGCAGATTTCTCACTCCCTCTCATTTCACTCTCATTCTCACTCACACACACACACACACACTATATATTTATATATATAGCTTTGCTTTAACAGTGTCGCTATCAGCAGCAAAAAATGTATTTATTTATTTTTTTGGTTATATAATTTTTAATGTAATTACCAAATATTTGTAAAAAGAATGTAATTTTTTTTAATGTAACATTTAAACCAAAAGGTTTATTTTAGAGTGAAATTAGGCTTTTTTTTCAGTTTCAAGCTTATCTTTGTAGTTCTGATAAAAAAAAATTCACAAATGTGATGGAAACAAATTCAGTATATTCAAAGAGGAAAAAAATCTGGTATTCAATTACACAGTACAAAACGCAAGTCAAACAGTGAAACATTCTCGTTCCAAGGGAACAGCGTGCTCTCTCAGCACACTGTACATGCACCCATTTCACCCAAATGGCCCGATTATTTGGAAAGTTGAGGACGTTGCATGTTGATATGAAGGGTCATCTGGAGGCCTGTTGCAGCTTCGTACTGCAAAGGATTGGATTTTCACCAGAATGGCTTCACTTTAACATCAATCTATCTGCCCTTCTCTACATTTCATTCAAAGTTAAGGTGCACAGAATGATGAAGCACAATGTGTGTTTTTCAGTCCCCCGTGATTTAAATCCTCGCCTTTACAAATGAGCATGAGTTGCTTTGATTTTTAAATAAAACGTTTCTATCTAAACTCACCAAGGCAAAAAACATCTAAAATATTTTTGCACCGTTTGCATTTGTCTTCAAGGTAAAGTTAAATGGGTCATTAAATTTCACTCAATTCTCACTGGTCTTAGTGTGGAGGAAGAAGATGTATGCATACAGCACACCAAGGACAGTTGGATTTGCCATAAAGAGCATGCCATTTTTGCTCTCCCTGGGGCTATGGCTTTGATT
Source organism: Scatophagus argus (assembly GCF_020382885.2). Taxonomy (NCBI): domain Eukaryota; kingdom Metazoa; phylum Chordata; class Actinopteri; family Scatophagidae; genus Scatophagus; species Scatophagus argus. The sequence goes on along the minus strand of NC_058496.1, from coordinate 4,474,730 downwards.
GAATCCTGAAATGAGTTGAAATGTCACAAATCCCAGCCAATATGCTAGAAATGAAAATTGGCCTTGGGGTTTTAAGGTTCCCATTAAGGGTGTGCTTAACACATTCTGTTAAGTGTGGTTGGAGTGCATCAAAAATACAACATAATCACGTGCACTCAAGCAAAATGTCTCTAAAATATACTGAAGCCGAGCCTCTCTGGTGCAGCGCAAGAGAGCTCAGGACTGAGGCGAGAGGAAAGCCAAGGGGCAGCTGGGTGCAAATTAAACCGGGAAATGTTTGGCCGAAGCAGACGCAGCTATTGTGTCTGAATAGTACCAAAAAATAAAGCTGAGTAAATCCTGTATTTTCCCCAGGAATGTTTCTGATATGAACTTAAAGCACAATTCTCCAAAAAAAGTCGCATTTGAACTGGAGCACAAAAGAAGCAATGATGTCTGAATGCTAACATGGATTTGAAACTGACTTCCATCACCAGCGTCCTTAATATATCACAGTTTATCTGCCTTCTTTTGATGTCATATTATAATCACAACAGCTTCTGCGGCGTCTTGTTGCATTAATAACAACAAACTCTGCCTCTACATCAGCATCTCCCTTCAGACTGGTAATGCCTGTCTTGCTCCGAATGCACTGATTCGATACAACCATCCTCCTTCCTCTCAACCCCTCATCTCTCAGGTAGCTGTATTTTCAGGAAACGGGAAAATGACTCCTCCTCACTGCTTAGTATTCACATCACGTAAAGTGGGTCTGTGTTCCTCATTTAGTTCTGTACTGTACAGCTGGGGAGCTGTCCGGCGTGCGGCGGCAGTATGCAAATGAGTCTGGATTTGAATGGAGATGGAGGTAGACACAAAGCTCAATTAGAGACACAGAGAGAGAGATTGTGGGGGAGCATTAAGTGTCTGCAGGGGAGGGGGAGGGGAAAGGAATAAAAACCCCTGGCTGCTTAATGCCAACCTGAGGAGACCAATGTATAGCCACATTCGAACACAAAGGCACTGAAGGCACTGAAATAACCAGGCATATTTCTAAATTCTTCAGACAGGCAGCTGGTCTTTGAGGGGCTCAGACAGCTCAGCTTTGTGGTGCGATTCGGTCTCACCAATCACGCTGAGAATATCCCACATCATCTATGTCACACCTATCATCAAAACAAAAAGGTATCAGGCAAGCATAGGTGCACTTCCTCTCGTGCTTAAAGTTCAAAGAGAGACTCTCCCGTGTGGCAAAAAGTAAAGAGGGAGCGGAGGAGAGAGACAGCCATTTTGTTCTTGGGTGTTAGTCGATGCCCAGCAGCAGTGCATATCACCTGACCCAGCGCCTGCATGAGTGTCCTTGGAGGAGTCTCTGACATCAGCGCTGCCACCCTTGGTTGCCACAGCAACCGCTGCAAAATGGGGGGCAGGGGGTGGTGTTGGTGGTGAAGAAGGATGGGGGGCAGAATAATTAATATGCACATACAGGGAGTTTGAATGAGGATTATTGTATTTGTTGGTGTGTGAAGCTGAAATGGATTGAACACCACAGCAAAAACGAGGAATATCAGAAAAGAGATTAAGCAAGCTCATTGGTCAGAGAAATCATTTGCATCGCTGTCAAGGTTATTGCCAAATTATTTTCTTACATACAAGAAAGTAACTTAATGGATGCGACAGTGGGGAGGTGGGCCATAGGGTGAGGATCCTCCTCCTCCTCCTTCTGCACCTAATGCTCCTAAACATTATCATCATCATGAATAGTTTACAAAGCTGCGTACAGCCAAGGTGATGCTTCACGCGGCACCAATCCATCGGCCAACGGCTGACTTTGTGCCCGTGAACTGCAATCATTTTACCATGCTTGGACAGATTTTAATATGCAGCTGAACTGAAACAGACAGTGCAGACTCGACTCTGGGTGGATGAGGCTAACTTGATCAGGGAGGCTCAAAGATCATTTAGCTGATCCGGTGATGCCACAAAATCATCCAGCTATGATTTCTCATGACACACTGTCTGTCAGATTATATAGGCACAATCTTTAGTCACGGAGACACACAAGTCTGACCTAACATTTTGTCTCTCTCTTCCAAACCGCCTCTCTCTCTCTCTCACACACACACACACACCTCACACACACACACACACACACAAGTGCAGAGTGTCAATAGCATCCATGCACTTCTTATCAGTGAGAAAACCAGAGGCTGCATTAAGTCTCATTACTGACAAAACGTGTTTTAAGACATTACAACAAAAGACACAAATAAGTCATCTGCAGCACGCTGCGCAATTGAGCGAAACAGCAGAAAGGAAAGTGTTTGTTTCGACTGACAGCACGGACGTACACGCACACAGTCACGCACGCACGCACCCAACTACGCCCCGTCGGTGCGCGCACACGCGGGCTCAATACAGTAAACGTTGCGACGGACTCATCAATAATGCATCGGCACTTCATGTTTATGCAATTTACAGAGCAAGACCGAGCGATGGATACTGTAGGTGTGAAGCCTGGCGCACAGCGAGCGCAAAGCGTTTCACAAGCCCGTCACAGACAGAGACAGACGGAAAAGTTCAAATCTTGTCCGCCTGGAGACAAGGAGATTAAGACATTTTTAAAAATCAGTCCTCAGCACATACCTGTTAAAGCGTTATTTCTTTGATTCTGGTTTAGGCGGACTTGAAGGGCTTCATGATGACACCACACTAAGGAAATAAAACTGTAGCTGTGGCGATATGCAAATTAACGACTCCCGCCGAATGCAAGTGCATTTATTATTCATAAATTACTCATGTTTATGCAAATTACGGTATACGGAAAAACTGGTGGGGGGTTGAGTGGCTCCTTCTAAACATACTGTGTGATTCGATTTATGTTACACTCTTCCATCTAAAATGATCCAAAAAATCTAAGCATTTGATCAACATAGTCCTGCACAATTATTCTGAAGTTTCAGTTGAAACTGAAGTTAAATTGAGTCAAAATCAAAGACCTGAGCATAAAACAAACGGGAAAACATCCAGAAAAATATGATGCGGCCTTTACTTGTTTCTTTCTGTATTTATCTGTGTATTTATTTATCCGTACAGTTTTACTATGTATTTATAGCTTAAAATGAAAAGAAAGAAGAAACGTGATCGATGTTTTTTCTCTCTCTCTCTATCTATCTATCTGTGTGTGTGTGTGTGTGTGTGTGTGTGTGAGAGAGAGAGAGGAGCTGCTGATGAGGCGTACATTTCTTTTGCGCACTGTATCATAAATTACGGCAGTAGCGCGTCATCAGAAAGGGACGACGTTGACGCGAAAGAGTGGCGGCGCGCATCGCTTATATTTTTAGCTTGTTTTTGTACAATAAGCTGTAATTTCGAAGTTAAACGAGGAACCAAAGAGGCTGTTTGTACTGAGAGCTGCACACTGCCTCACTACATCATCGTGTTCGTTGACAACGTTATCCGGATTTGAATGGACGATCGTATTTGTAGACCCAAGTAAAGTAAGCTAATTGATGCTAGTGCAAACCTGTCAGAATCAGTAGCAGGCTAACTTGAACATTTTCGTCACCACTTTTGTTTTTTTTTCTTCTTCTGTGGGCCATTTTTGATCTCCCTTTTTCAGAAGCAGTTATGTTCCACAATAGTTCACACAGAAAATACTGGATTTTTAAGAGTGAAGATGAAATTGAGCACATGAGATACAAGGCAAATCAGAAATTCCGTAAGAAAACACTAGAAAGCGGGAAGGTAAGTAGTACACGAAGATAAGAGCAAAAGAGAACAATACGTTACTGTCTACCTCACGTCCTCCCGGGTCATCTCTCTGTGTGAGTCAGCCTGGGGTGAGTGAGTCCGCCTTCCTGGGTCGCCATGAGGAAGACGTTTTGTTCAGACACTATGAGAGGAGGATGCTGGACTTCTGCAATGCTTTCAAGCCGGCCATGCCCAAGTCTGTCGTGGTACGTACGCGCTTTGCTTGTAGCATGTGACCTTAATGTGTGCAGATAGATGACCCATGTGCTTCTCACCTGTGCAGGGTACAGCCATCATGTACTTCAGAAGATTCTACCTGAACAACTCCATCATGGAGCACCACCCTCGCATTATCATGTGAGTGTCACGGTAATAACTGAGATGAGATGGGAGCATATTAGCTGTCCTGGCTGGGGGTAATAGTCACAGGAGTCACAGTCGAGCTGATTATATAATGTAACGCTTGCTGTGGCTCCATTTGGGAAAGTCTTTTACTGTTGGTGCAGGTAAACTGATGAGGATAAGTGGTGTCATGTGAATGACACGTTAATATATCTATATTATTATTGTATTATGATTTATATAGTATGTGGGACAACTATAAGGAATATATATGGTCTGTGCAACCTAATACAGGCTCACCTTCCTGTTTCAGGCTGACATGTGCATACCTGTCTTGTAAAGTGGATGAGTTCAACGTGTCTAGCACCCAGTTTGTAGGCAACCTTCTGCAGGAGAGCCCCGCAGGGCAGGAGAGGGTCCTGGAGCAGATCCTGGAGTATGAGCTGCTGCTCATCCAACAGCTCAACTTTCACCTGGTGGTCCACAACCCCTACAGACCCATGGAGGGCCTGCTCATTGACCTCAAGGTAGGTGAACACCTGGAGAGCTTCCGATGTCAATCTTTCATTACAAATTCACTTCAGTTAGTTCAGTTTATTTGTCCTGTCTTGCTGAATTATTACCTTTTCACAAATGTCATCCCTCAGACAAGATACCCCACACTGGAGAACCCAGAAACACTGAGGAAGAGTGCTGATGACTTTCTGACCCAGGCGGCCATGACCGACGCCGGTCTGCTGTTCTCTCCCTCTCAGATCGCTCTGACGGCTATTCTGAACAGCGCCTCAAGAGCTGGACTCAGCATGGAGAGGTGGGTCGCCAGCTGAGCTCAGCTTATCACAGGGAACACTGCAGAGTTTTTAAAAGTCATTTTTGAAGCAATTTAGATTTAGAAATTTACTTAAATAGTCTGATGAGAACCGATTACTTTCACTTTGGTATCATTTAGTGTTTTTTTTTTTTTTTTTTTTTAATACGGCTTTCAGTATCAGTATTTGCAGACAGTCACAGTCAGATAAGAGTTATGATCCTAATCACGGAATCAAATGTTATGTTTATTTATTTATTTTTAATGTTTAGTATGTATAGTATAAGGGTGTATTTCCCTGGATTTGACCTAAAGTGGAAACCTTTTGTTAACTGTTTCAAATGCCTAGCTACGTGACTGAATGTTTGGGACTGAAAGGGGACAAAGAGACTCTCTCAAAGATGTATGACTCAATGAGACGTGAGTAAACTGCATCTTCTGTATGACACCACAAGGTGGCGATATGGGGCTGTTCTGAGCTTCACAAGTCTCAAATAAACATTTTCTCTGTTCATCCAGGGATGAAAACCCTCCTCAAGAAGTATGAACTTCCAAAAGCAGATGAGGTTAATGCCTACAAACAGAAACTGGAGAGGGTTCATGCTGAATTTGCCACCTCAAGCAAGTAAGGAGAAGAAGTGACCTGTTTGGGCTTCTTTTTTTTTTTTTTTTTACAAGACAGTTAGAGATTTCTAATAATCAGAGCTCCCCACAACATACTGTCACACTCATATTAAAGGTCAGAATATGCTTTAGTGTGGAGTTGAAAAGTCTTTTTATCCATTCCTTTTACTCAGACAGAACCAAAGTGGTGTGGTTTTTGTGCACACATTTAGCTTCAACATTTAACAATTTTAAAATGCGTTTCTGCAGCATAGTTGCAATTTCAATCCCACACACCCAAGAGAGCAACTCAGATTTTCCATTGCCATATGTAATAACAGTTTTATTTTAGCCAGGTTGTTGTATCTAAGATGCAAAAAGGTTCAAGGTTCAGTATCAGGTAGAAAAATAAAAAAGGAACACATCATCAGCTGTATGAAATACAGAAAGGAAGAACAACAGCACGCCACATTCCTACCTACACCACCCATACCATGTAGCACAGTTGATATTGGTATTGCTGATGAGACTTTTAGGCTCATTCATAATCACATGTCTGACGCGAGTTGTCTGTTTAACACTTGGTGAGGTCCGTGGTATCTTAAGTGCAACTACAGTAAACAGTTTGGTAAACTCTTAAGCTATGACAGGCACAGATTCAGACTTTGCAGCTGCTTGAATCATCAGGAGGCACGTAAGGCCCACCTCTACAACTATGACTTTGATAAATCTGTGCATGGCATGACTTCGCAGGATGAATCTGTATGAAAACAGACGGTGCAGAGGTGTAGCAAAACACCTCCTGTGGTTGGCGGTAGAGCAAGAGAGACTGCAAATGCATGAAAGCTTTCAATCACGTCCGAAGGCTTCAGAAGGAGTTCAGGTGATGGTTGTTAGAGCAGCATGTATGTATGTAGGCCCACACACTATAGCAGGATCCATTCAGGGTTAACACATGCACAGGACAGGTTACAGATTATCTCCTACAAACTTCTCTCAGCTCTGTTCAGCTATTGTCATACACAAACACCTTCTACTGCTATACAAGCTTAAGTATATAATATTAACAAACAAAGCAGCGTATAAAAACATAACAAGTGGTTCCAGTGCTGCGTGGTAGTTCATACACTGAGACAGTGGAAGTTGATGGTTTGAAGGAAGAGCTTGTCATAAAACCAGGTGAGGTGGGCAGTCTGTTGGTGCGTAGAAAGGGAGTTAAGGCTTGTGTCATCTTGGAGAGAGGTGCTGTGTTTGAATTCCCTGATGACGGCAGAAAACGCTACTTCAGTGCTTTGGATGGCCTCCCCTGTAATCCTCACAGGTTGTCTCGTAGGAAAGTAGTGATCAGGGTGCCCCTTTTGTCTGATTCCATGTCAGTCATGAACCAGAACCAGTCAAACTTTTGAGGGGAGCGGCAGGCATACCAGAATGAAAGAAGTAAGCATAGCTCAGGTCCATCTTCATAGAAATCGTCTCTTCAAAGTCTTGCGTGACAAGGCTTCTTGTCAAATTTGAATCAGTTCAACACACTGTTGGTGTCTGAAGCGTTTCGGGGAGGGCTTTGGAAGGACAGTGTTCAGATATACGGCCAGTGCTTTCCCATACAGAGCAGCCATATTGCGTTTGAACTGCCAGGAATCTAGGCCACATGCTTATAAATACAAAGTCACTTTAGTCTTCAGTCGTGCACCTCGTGGGATGAGACATCACTTTGGCTGGCTGGCTGTGTGGTCTGACCACCACACTTCGATTCACAGGCGGAAATCTGTAAAACTCACATTACCTGGATGGCAGCAGCCAGTGACATGATGGTGCACTCGGTCCTGTAAGGTAAAGTGGACACGTTTGTGAAGGGCACGAGCTTGGAGAATCATTCTGCATATTCACACACGGTGTGAACTAATCTAAATGAAGACTCGTGAAACTACAGCTGCTACTGGTGAACATGAAGGTGTAGTGGAAACTGGATGCCACATTCTGTACCTACATGAGTGCTGACAATGGACTTGAAGGGATTGGTGACAGACATAATGTGAGGAACAGAGATCACCATTAATTACAGCTTGCAAAGTTCGTTCTGACCAACGTGATATCCACATAGGTAATTCCTAGTAACATACTTTCTGTATTACAGCAAACGAAAGAGAGGATATGAAGAAGATGGTCATGTTGCAAAAGAACCACGTTTGACAGAAGAGGTGGGACAGCATTTTGCATTCAGGCAAACTTTGTTCATGATTTCATTGTCATTCTGAAATGAACTTTTTTTTTTCCATTGCAGGAATGGACTGATGAAGACCTATTATGAGTATTTACTTCAAAGCTTGTTTCAGATTGAAACAAAATTCTAAGTTATTGTACTACTTAATTCCAGTGTTGAGCTGTAAAGGTTAGCTGACCAAGCCTGGAATAGAATGGCACAGTCAGTTTGCATAAATGTACCTTATTATATATTTACTTTTCTACATGGTAACAGAAACCTGGATTTGCCTTTGTTCTGCAGGAAGAATAAAGCTATTTTTCTACATGTTATCTTCTCGCCTCTGCAGATTAAAAACAGTGTTATAATGTTTACATGTAACCAGGCCACATGTCACTGCACGCTTCTTTTTCTCCACCTTCATCAGAGAACAATGAACAACTCCATAATCTATTTTACAAAAACTGTTTAATAAGTGCATGCATGTCTGATACAGTCTGTACTATTTGCAAAAAAAAAAATTACTGCTGTAAACACTTTCATTTTACTTGGTTTCTGATTATGTGTCTTGTTTGGCATTGAGAAAACTTCAAAAAAGGCCAAATAATCAAAAAAAAAAAAAAAAAAAGGCTGATACAATTAGAAGAAAAAATTTCCGCTCATCTCGCTTATATACTCATGATTCCAGCAAGAGAATTTATTCTTAATATAAAATAACCATACTTTTCTGAAAGACTTTGTTCCAATCTAGAAAACAAAGAAAGAAAAAAAAAAAAAAAAGAACAGTTAGACAGAAAGGCTAGCTTCAGCACTTTGCGGATATTGTCATAACCTTAAAATGAATCAGTCAATTACAGTATAAAAAGCATTATCGCTCATAATCCAGTTACAAGAAGGGGGGGGGGGACTGAGAACTAGCTTCTTCATGTCAGTTTCCTCATATTGAGCAGGAAGGGGGGAGGGTACACTTTGGCAACCTGTGCTGTCAAAACACATCGCGGGTACAAAGAAATCTCTCCTGAAATCTTAAGATTTGGCCCTCGCGATGAAGGGAATGAAATGTACCCAAGTCAGACTCGTGAACACAGTTCAGTTTATGAAGGGAAAATATTGTTTGCTGCGCATACAGCTGTCAGTCACTGGTGCAAGTTTTTTGTCTTTTTCTTTAGTTGTGTTTTTAAGTACTGCGTCGGCTGTTGTACTCGTTGCTGTTGTTGCATAGCTGTCTTGTGGTGAACGGGACAAGATGGCACGTGGGTGGGGATGGGCGGGACTGTCGGAGGAGGACATGATGGAGGGTGGTGGTGGAGGGGGTTGCCATGGTGATGAGGGCAGAGCATGCTACGTCTCCTCTGCGTTGCAGTCCGGCGGAGGAGACTACTTGACGGAAGGATGGGAAGATGGAGGAGGAGGAGGAGGAGGAGAGGAGGAGTGCAGTACTACCTGTTGCTGTTGGACATGGCATACTGAGCCTGCTTCTGCTGGAGGAGCTCTGTGATGGCCAGCAGCTTTTTCAACACATGCTGCGGAGAGGAAACAGGAATTAGATCAGGCTGAAAGAGGATCGTCCTGGCTGTGCACAGGTGACACATCGTCTGGCTCTGACCTGCTGTGCTCCCCTCTCGTTGCTCAGCGTCCGCAGCTCGTCTGAGTGTGTGGCGCAGAGCTCATGCAGCGCAGCCAGGTCCCGGGACAGGTCTGTCCTAAAGTGCTCTATGGCTTCAGGGAGGTCAGGGACATTCTGCCAGCACAGTGGACAATTTTAACGTGTGTGAAAGACTTTTGTAAGGCTAATTTTTTAATCAAAGAACGTTCAACTCACCCCCAACTCATCTAGAAACATGATCATCCTGTGTTTGTTGTTTTTGATGAAAGGGTTCACCCCCTCCATATAGGGCTCCTGTTTGAGGACATCAAAGCCAGTTGTTCAATGAGTCCATCATAACTTGCGGTGAATTCTGACCGATGTGACTGACTCCTCTGATGTATAGCCACTGTTGAAACAATACTTCACCTGCATGCTATTGTCATAAGTACATAAAATCCATACCTTAGCACCAAATTCAACCAGGTTGGCCAGGTTCTGGACAGACTTGGCCACCAGTGTGAGGGTCCTGCCTGCTGCTGAAGATGGAGGGTCTGTGAAAAGAGATGGAAGTGCGAAATAGAAATTGTTTACATGTCACATGGCAAGCTGCCATTTCGTGTGCTTTTTCCAAACAGTGCTTACCAGCAATGATGTTGAACATCCTGGGGTTGAGGATGGCAGGACAGATCAGTCTTAAAAAGACAAAGCCACTGGGAAAAGAAGTGATGGTATATGTTACGCTGAATAAGAACACACTAAATAATGTGCTAAAATTAAAGTTGTAATCCAAATGGAAAGACAGACAAGCAATGCATTGACTGATATTTAAGTCTGTCCAACACTGATTACTTTTGTTTGTGTACCTTACAACTCTCGTCCGCATGGTGGTGTTGGTGGGCCACTTCTGCTGCACAGACTTCTGGAGACAGCCATAGATGAACCTCAATGTCCTGGAAGGGTCAGCAGAGAGAGAGAGAGAGAGAGGCTTGATTATTCTGGTTTGGCTTTGTTTTTCCATTTGATCAGTCAGTTTAAGTGAACCACCCACAAAACAGGATAATGCTGTTTGTGAGTATACAGTATGTGTGTTTGTTCTTACGGTGGTAGAATCTCAGCAGCCATGAAGATCTTCTCCACCAGCTCCGACAGGATATTGAGGAGATGAGTCAGGTTCAGGTTCACATCCTCATTCTTTTCCAGTTTGGAAGGGTTCAGCTTAAGACAAGCAAAGGCAGAGACGAGGGAAAACAAATGAGAATGAATTATAGGTTTGTGGATAAGGACCCGTGACTGGTAAATACATGGGATACTTCTTATTTTATTCTTATACACTGAGTAGACATCTGTCTCAATGGATGTATGGACCCTACAACTCTGAACTCCACTGCAGTGTTTTCATATATATCTGTAACTAAGGCTCACACAGCAGCCTTGAAGCCATGTCGATGTTGTGCCAGTGCTGTTTTTCTTTGCTGATATGATATAAATGTCATGTACTTATTGTTGTACCACAGCAAGAGCAGGGACAAATAACTCAGAGGTTTATATTGGTATGTTTAAGACAGAAAAGCCCTTTGCAGGTCTTTACCTCACAGGACTGTTTGCTCTCCATGATCTTGAGGATAGTGTCTTTGAGAGCATGGTGGACAAAAGGTGTGGCTGTGGCCTTCATGTACTGCTCCATCAGTGTGCTGGCCAGTGTGGTCGCTCTGAACAATGTTGTGGCCTCATCTGGTAATGGTACACAAGCAGAGGTTATATAAGTGCACAGGTTTGTGGTGGTGCATATTTCTGAGCTGAAGCAACTGAAGGAACAAAACAAAACAATAAACTTAACCCTGTAAAACATTGCAAAAACAGTAATTTCAAAAAGTCATTTTATTCAACATTTGTATTTTGTCAGATCCTGAGATAAAAGGTAAGCCAACCCATCAACTCAGCAGTGCTTTCTGTTTGTTTTTACATCACAGGGTTTTTTAATTACTTGTACAAGCTTACCTTCCATGCTAATCTCTCTGTCATTGAGTGTCCTGAGTAGAGGGGCTTCAGCCTTCTCATGTCTGAAGATCCGCAGAAGGAGGCTTGCGAGTAAGGTGCGATCCTGACCACACACATGGGCCAGAGCGTAGATGACATGGAACTCTTTCTGCAAGATCATCTGTAGAGGACATCAGTGTCATTTTCAGTGGATGACGGCAGTTAATGGACACTGCAATGAAAAACCACTTTTCAGTAGGACAGACCTCTTTGAACTCGCTGTACTCCTCCTCGGGCATGATCTTCTCCATGGAGTACCGGGCACGTACACGTAAGGAGCCCGGCTCGATGCCCTTCAGAGGCACGTGGGAGCTGAGAGGGAACCACTCATCAATCATCTGGCCCTTCTGCAGACGGTTCAACTGGCAACGCATGAACACTGATGGAGAGAGATTTAGGCATGGAGGTAGAGGGACAGAAAAGGAGAGATGCCAAAAACAGACATTAGGAGAATGTAGGAGACTTAGAATTAAATAACTTGTGAAACTCTACGGATATACTTACAAATGTCACTTTCTTTGCTCTTTTTTGTTTTGTTGCTCAGGCTGATTTCAAATCTGTTGATTTCACTTGACAAGTCACTGAAACAAAAGGTTAGCACAATTCTGTAAACAAGTGGAGAAAATGTATGCACAGAGAACAAAAGAAAGAGGGAGAAAGAACAGTGGGAAATGAAAATATGCATCTAAACATGTGACAGACTCACTCAAAGATGAATTCCTCAGTGAAGACGGGGTTCTGCCCCTCCCTGGGGTGTGTCTTGGCAACCTGGACGCTGTTCAGGTAGATGTTACAGTAGGGGTTGGTGAAATACTTCACTGGCAGCTTGTGGGCCTCCTCCACATACAGCACCAGACTGCTCACCTGAGAGGAAAAAAGGATTTAACACACGAAACCACACATGTGCAGTGATGGGTTGTAGCAAACAAACGATCTGATTCAAGCTAAGTGCAGGGACGGTGAACTTATGCAGTACTAAGACTGACTTGGCAATGGTAGCACAAAGAACTTTTTTAATGTGTGTCAAGTCAGCCAGGATACAAGGTCACTTAGTTTTTGAGTGTGTCCTAGTATTTTTGATTAATGCACTTCACTGTTTCAGATATTGATCTTAGGACATCTGAAACCATTAAAAGTCTGTCATCACACTTATGCTCAACTTGGATTAATTTTGATCTTCAATTTTTGATTTTACAATTACTCATTGCTGATGTTCTTTCAGCTGAGTGATGAATACCTTCCTACTGGCTTGTTGGATTTTATCACCTGCTTCAGTTGGTCAACATAAACACACCTGCCGATGGTATACACACCTGTCTAAGCCTCTTGTTGGAGGTCGGCTGAGTGGTTTTCCTTAAGTTACTGCAGAAAGTTTGAAGACATTTCATCCAATCCTGAAAAAAAAAACCACCCTCAGAACATTTGCAAAACACAGATGCACATGTGGGCACGTGGCCCGTTTGATAGACATTAGTGACAAGGTGGTGCTGGCCTTCTTATTACCTGGGCCTGCTCTGGAACCTCCCCTGCAAAGTAGAATATGTACTGTTCCTCACTAAAGTGCTGGACCACAATCTGGAAACAGTTTGGCCTGAAAAAATTGGAAATATAGACAAAGTTTTAAATAATGTTTTACTGAATGACACGTGACAGCATGTCCTGTCAACTTCACTGAATTTGACTAAGAAAATGTATTTCCCAACACACCTGCCAAACAGACTGTCATGCACACCATACACGGAGCACACGCTTAGGTCGATCAGCCCTTTGGGTTTGGTGGCTCTCTTCTCACTCTCAAAGTAGATGAGCTGGGCGTCGTTACCCTCCAGGATGAAGTAAAGGTTCTTCCACCGTTTGCCTTTGCCTGAAGGCAAGAGGAACCAAATGCCATCACATGACAAAACTGAGATTATATTATTCATGACATCACAAGGTGCCACTGAAAGTCTTTTATAAAGAATCCTAAACAAGACAGATGTTACATCTACCTTTGTTGAACAGGAGGTAGCCTTTCTTGACAATGTTTTTGTAGAAAGCATCTTTTGTTTTCCGTCTGATAGTGTTATAAATTTCTCTCCCATCCACTGTGTCAGTAAGAACTTGTTCCTGCTGCTACAGTAAATACAAAAACAAATCAAGCATTCACACAAGCACAAAGGCAAAATCAGTTCTACCTGAAGAGACAGCTTACATTACAATGTTCTTATAAATAAGGGGCTATACTGTATAGCCTATGCTGCCCTGAATAAACATCCAAAATTTTGAAGAAAACAAACAGGAAAATGTCTGATGCAACAGATTTTCCTCAGTGTATACATTTGCAGTTCAGGTATCAAGCTTCTCACCTTTGTCAAATTTAGTAAGCACAGACATCAATATTTGGATACATAAGCTCTTAGAGTCTTATCAAACCCCTTAAATTGTCAAATATCATCCAATTAAGTCAAATATATGCCCTCCAACAGGCTAAATAATGTCAGTAATCATTTGTACCCACCTGCACCGAAACAGGCTCTTTCAGGTTGTAGCCCTCGACAATCTGCTCTTTCTTGTAATGGTCGATAATGTCATCAACGCTGCCAGTGATAGCGTGAGAGCAAACAAGAAAGTCAGTGACTGCAGCTATAACTTCAAAATGCTACGATTAACATAACTTTTCTTTATGCTACTGCTGAAGACAGGCACATTGGCAGACATACCTGTTGTAGTACCTCCCCCCCATCATGTACTGATTGTTGGGGGTGGGGGAGATCTTAAACCTTTGGATGTTTTCATTGGTGCGAAAAAAGAGGGAGTAGTCCCCAGGTGTGTTGTCTGATGGTCGGACTAGAAAACTGCACACCTGGCCAACTATTTAAAGAAACAAAGAGACAACATAGCGCACGCTCAGCAGTATATTTTGATAAATGTACTCTGATGTTCACAACTTATTTCTGACAAAGAGAATGCATGATAATGTCACAAGTGATGAATAACCTTTGCCTAATGAAAGGCAAAGAGGAATGGTACCTGTCATCAGCAAGTTGTAGGCCTCTTGCTTGGTGATCTTTCCGTGGTACCAGCTGCTCAGAAGGTCGAACAAGAGAGACAAAACAAAAGTGGAGCAGACGATAAAATTAGCTTGATCAACAAAATGCAGAACCTACTGGAGAAACAACATCTCGCGACAGAGAAATACTAAATTACTGACAGGACATGAAATGACTGTCTGATGTTTGTAAAATTAACGAATGGGGTCCACTAACATTTAAGTATTATTCTTGCTATTCTCATTGGTAAAGTGAATATAAAAATAAAATGAATACATTAAGGATAAAGCAAACAAGGTTGTGTGAATGGAGGTAAACAAAGAGGCTGAGCTAACAGGGTGCATATTATCCTGTCTTGATATCTTGTCTGAAAGAATGAAGAATGCAGGAAAATTTCCCCACTGATCAGATACTGGGCATTAAGTGAGACCTGTGAGACACAACTTACACTTTTCCCTCATGTGGATCCTCTTCCCGCCCCTGAAAAACATCAGAAACATAAGTCTGTCAACACACCAACCCTGATGGACCAATGAATGTGGTCTTTGTGACATCTATGGACTGTTATACTAAGTCAGACATTTTATCACCCCCCCGTGCTATGCTGATGCTACTAAGATATACTCTTGTCACCTCACACTGGTTTCTTCTGATCCACATTACCCCGTGTAGATTGCTCTATCAATTTTGCCAAATTTTCTTAGAATTTTCGATACGTTTTTTTCTAAAACATGAAGCACTTACCACTTCCTCCACCAGATCCTCCACGATGAGCCCCTGCTCCTCTGTGCGAACGTTGGTCACCCACATCCAGCCATCATCCAGTTCATTGTGAACAATAAACATGTCCCCTTTCAGGAAGCTGAAAACGCAGTGAGTCAAAATGGAGATTGAGAGAAAGGGAAGCACTATGACACGGTGCAGATTGTATGATAAATGTAAAATAAAGAAACTGCTGTACACAGATTGTTACAATATCTCTGTTACATTGTTGCTCTGTTAGGCACAGTCGTTTTCATAACGTGAAAGACATATGAGGATCAGCAGATGTCCAATTTAAATTTTCCAGTGGAAGAGACTGTCTGGTGTGTGTCTAATTATTTTGTGTTGATTGTAATACCAAAGCTTCACCAGCAGGTGCCCCCTATAGCTCATCATATTTGAGGTAAGTGTTGAATGTCTGTCCACTCAGTTTAGACTGTGGCTTGCTGGCAGACACAGTCTAGAGGCTGACTTCAGACAGATGTTTATCAGATTTAGGAAATCAGGGATAGCTGGGATCATCAGTAAGTGTGCCCACTGCAGCATAATGGCACAGACAAGACTGTTTTTCATTAACAAGTCAGATGATGTACTTTCCAGGCTGCTGTGATGGGAAGAGCATGCCTCTGACATGCCAAAGAAAAACAAAATCAAAGGGGAAACTAGGCTGCTCTTTGGCAGCAATTCAGTCAGATAGTATCCTTTTAAGTCAAGGAAACCATCAGTGCTTGTCTATGTCTTTAATGTTATGCATGATATTTGTGACAGTACTTTTAAGAAAGCGACCGATATGGTGTGAAAATGGTATACTACAGCTTTGAGAGTAGAAAAGTCCATCTTGTACAGATATACACAGGTGCTTACCTGATCTCATCAGTATCTGGCACTTTGGTGTACGGAAGTATGGCCCTGACTCTCCTCCTGTCTTCTACAGGCTGTGGAACATGCACACATAGAATAAAACTCTCAGCTGTAGCCCTGACCTTCCAAAACCACATCCATTTTAAATACTCCAATTATTCAGACAAAGAAAAAAAGAAAATTCTACTACAGCTACCCTAGGGAGACATCACATTCGGCTAAAAAAGGTAATTAGCATTAGCTCGAGCTTTGCCTTAAACAGCTCTGATTACTGCCTGCAGGTACCAAAAAATGGGAAAAGGAAGATGTGAAAAATACTCTCTTGCACATTAAGCAAGTGGCTGAATAAAGGAATTATGGTTGACTTCAAGTTAACTCAAAAGGGTACATTTTTCTACTCATCTTTCAACCTTGAAACATTCCATCAGGTTTAAGTATTTTTACTGGACAAAAACTCAGGAGATAATGTTTCATTTTGAATACCTTACTGTCACAGTTTTTGCATGCATTCTGCATATTTAAACAAGTTCGAACTCAGTTTTGCTAGATATCTAGAGAAAGTTCCTTCCTTTTCCACTCCAAACAGCACTACAGACCGTTCAGTCAACGTGAGCCCGTATTGACAACAAGAAGGTTTATATTTTCAAAGCAAACCACATTAATGACATTACTTCAGTCAGTCACAACCCAGTCAAGTCAACAGAAAAGCCAAAAAAAGATGTTTCTTATATTATATATATTTAAAATGAAACATAAAGAGAATATCTAAGATTGCACAATTTCAGCTCAAACTTCACGCCAGTAACCTATTGTGTGTACCTCATAACATTTAGACAATGTGTATTTCACAGTGTTTAATTTTAAAAACGACTACAAGGGGAAAATAACAAATATCAAGTAATGTCATCTCACACACGCAAAGGAAAAAGTTTATAATAATGTAAAATTGGGAAGAAATGCAGCAAAATATATAATACACTGGACTTGACCTTAAACTTAGCATTTTGGAATAAACTGTATGCTTCCAGCCATGGAGTCAGTCTCACCTCTGGGGGCGCCACTGGTGATAGCAGTTTCTCTCCTTTTAACAGGCAAGACACATAGCTGTAGTAACCAATCAGGTCTGACAGAGAAGAGAACCGCCGACCGCCAATGTAATAATCCCCACACATGGCGATTATCCTGTTGAGGAGAAACACAATAATCAAATACAAAATAACAAAACAAAACTAAAAATTTACCACAATGTACCACAATCCTTATAATTTCCATATAAAGAGGATTTCAGCAATAAAACTGAGATTGAGGTTGCCCTGTTGGAATCCAATTATCACAACCATGTCATTTGTAATGCCGGACTCAGATAAAAACCTGTGAATCTCTACACTGACTGCAACAGTATACTTTAAGTTCTGCTCTAAACCATACCCCATTGAAGAACCACTAATCCTAATTCACTGCTCATCAGTTGAGCAGATCTATTATTGAGGGTTTATAATAAAGCCATGTGTGCTAATACTTCTTGGATGCACAATTTAAAGACATCAGCCTTTTGAAGTGTAGGTGTCACGCAATTAACCTTACACTCGTAATTCCTTTACCGAAGGACTCCATCTCTCCAGCATCAATGACATCACGAGTCCATATTAAACCAGTGTGAGTGAAGGAGATGATGTCATTGTTACTTAATTAGAAAAGTGCATTTCCTGGGGGGGGGGGATTCACAAATCTTTTGCTTTTTGAAGTGCAAAATAAAAGACTAAGTGAACAGCAGAGTAGTTGTGGGAAATGCATATTCTTGTAAGTGCATGGAAAAGAAAGCAAGCTTAAGATAAACAAGAATTAAAATCTGCACATTTTTCCTCTGCGCTTGAAAAGAGGTGGTAGAGTGCAACCAAACTGGCACAATGGCTCAGACAGATACGTGCTGATAGACAGACTTTCATCACACGCCCACACTGTGTCTTCATGCACTTGCAGTTCGTATTAAATACATATCAGGGAATGGTGAAACCTGGGTATTACATGTGAATGTTATTATCAGTAGCCTGCTTATTGATCTCTTGTACCAATGACCTCGGGAGATTGCAATGCCTAATCTGTTTTGTTGACTATAAGGTTGTAAAATACATGAAAATACTGCTGCTACTGCTGCTTCTTTCTTTTATTTCAGGCCCATCC
Source organism: Scatophagus argus (assembly GCF_020382885.2). Classification (NCBI taxonomy): domain Eukaryota; kingdom Metazoa; phylum Chordata; class Actinopteri; family Scatophagidae; genus Scatophagus; species Scatophagus argus. The sequence goes on along the minus strand of NC_058496.1, from coordinate 4,456,587 downwards.
ACACAAACTGTACGTAAGAAAGGTCTTCTGCATTTCAAACACACTTACAGTCATGTGTATTGGCATCCACTTTGAAATGCATTCGAAAAATATTGTTCAAAAAGTGTGTAGTGTCTGTGTGAATGACTTTGACGTGAAAAGACTGAAGTCTGAAATGGCATGAAAGGCCACCGGAAACCAGCCTCGAGAGAGGGAAACAAACTTCAACAATTTCACCTCAGTATTGGCTCATCTCGGAGGTTTATCTTTGAAGTGCAGTGTTAGTGGCTTTCTGCCCTTTTGATTAGCAGTTAATAAGTAACTTCATGTGGTTCCCCTATCCTTATCTTCTACTTGAGGCAGACTTAGTGAGAGATACCACAATGTTCTATTTCACCTACTAGCAGGACTAGAGATAGAGATTCAACAGTCCATGACACACCAAACTATTCTAACTATTCCACTCACACAGCTCTCACAGTTGCCTAGCAGGTTAGAACAACAATATTAGACAAAACAGCCAGTCTGTGTAGCATACACTGCACAATTACTATGATTAAAGAAACAACTGAGGATTACCAACTTTTGTTGGTGGATAAAGAAAAACTGTTCACCGGACAGACACCGTAAGCCGAGTCGGGTAACACCTGAATGTGAATGTGAACATTCTTCTCCCTATTACATTTATTGGTGCAGATTCAGATTCAGATCACTGAGATTAAGTTGTTGCTGCTTGTTGCATGGTCTCGGTCATACCTGAAATGGTTGACCACATTGGTCATACTGAGGAAAGACAGGACAAAGGAACCGGGCCGGCGGTCACTCTCCCTGATGAGGTAGCTGCCAGGGTTACGGGCCTGGCGCAGCCGCTCCTCTGCAATGGTTCGGTCTAGCTTGCCATGGTACCACCTGCGAAAAGCAGACAAGGAGGAAACAATCAGGAGTTGGAGACACACATGGATGGTGCATTACACCACTATATATGTTTAAAAATATCATGGTGTAACAATATTTATTACAAATACAAAACGCTATATGGCAGATTGGAAAAATGCTGCGCATTCGGAAAATATAACACAAAAATGTAATAACAATAGAAACATAATACACACCAAACAAGCAAGTTCTTGTGTAATAATTAATAAATTCCCACTTCAAACTTGTAAAAAGTGCTTTTTTGCATTTTCAGATTAGTTCTGTTGACTTGTTGAGGAAAATCAAAAGTTACTGATAGACTGTTAAAGAAATCTATATGAAGCTTTAATACAACCTACTTAGATGAGAGCATAACTCATAAGGTCATGTATTCTAAAACAAATGGAAAGAGCAAGGCACCTAAAAGCTTAAAATCAAAAGTTTTTTCTGAGTTTCCAGCACACCATTAAAGTCTTGCTGCTTTCTGAATTAAACAGAAGCCTTAGAAACAACACTGGTTAAAATTTCAGCACATAAAGCTGAACTTGACTGGGCCTTGCCAGCTGGGGTAAAAAATTAACATGCTTTTCCAAATTTAGGCCACTGGTGCCTCTCAGAACAGGGAATAGTGACTGAAAAAACATCCAACGGTGAAAAGATGAATGAGTTTCTGCAGGAGCTCTTTTCACAGGAGACCCAAAGGGCTCCCATCTGGTTTAGGTGAGGAGATCTCTACTTGTAAAGAAAATGTGATGAAGTCTGCTATCTTGGAGTAAGCTAGAGAAGGCTTGCTGAAGAGGAGATGGAGAGTTAAGTATCTGTGAAGGGGCTTTGGGGGGGATTTGGGTGATAAGAGATCTGAAGAGGGCAATTGAGAGCAGTTGGAGAGTAGAGTCAAGCAGCCCTTCAGGGGCTGGGGAAGCTGGGGGAAAATGACACAGAAGGGAACAGATGGAGTGAAGAAGGAAAGATGATAGAAGTAGAACAGCTGAGCACACCATCCTACAACTCAAACTAACTGAGTTCTAATTATTACATTTGCCCACCTACACATACACCCACCACCCATTATACCTTTCATAGAATGACATTTAAAGCCCAATCAAAGACATTCGGGATACAAACTCCTACGGCAACTAATCCTAAACCTGACCAAAAACGACCCTTGGTCTCAGAACCAAACTGCCCGAACCACAACATCAACAAATCTGTTCAATGGTCAGACCTAGCCACAGTAAAAACTAAATACAAGGAGCAGCCAATGTCAGGCCTGCAACTGAGAGACTGGCAAGAAACAAGGCTTTATGCCTCAGGATGGATGATACTTCCTAATGAGAGCCTATCCTCTCTGTCCTGTTTTTTGGTCAGCTCATTTTACCAACTACAAAACCATTTCTGATGTACTAGCACCAATTTTAGACCTTTGTTAGAGGAGTGTGTGGTATATGTGCCAGGCACACCAAAGTTGTTAAGTTAACCCTTTATCAGACATTAGTCCAAACAGTTACCCATACACAATTGTACACACAGGAGCAGGCCATATTTTCATGGCGGAAGTGCTGGTATTTTCCTGACCTTGAAATTTGCACAGTGTACAGTATACAGGTGTGATGATCATTCGTCATATCATGATGAACATAATACGTTTTGCTCAACTGCTGCTTCATTACCGTAGTTTCTTCTGAATGTGGCCTTTGATGTATGACTTATATGACAATACAGGGACTTTAAAACAGCAGAAGACTCTCCACTCTGATTATTTTTTCCAAAACACTAATTCCAAGTGTAGAAGAAAAAGGATATTTTGGTTGCATTATGCATTCAAATCAGGACTCAACACTGAACAGTGCTTTGTTTATGTGCAGGATGCAGTGGGGCTTCACTGCTGGTATTTTGTGGAGCTCAGCAACAGGTGAGTTATCAAATTATCTGTTTGCCACTTAACATACTTCATGTGTATTTCTCTAGCTTTAGGCAGACAATGACAACAGCTTGTTTCCACTCTCCACTGCTTTAATAACCTTGTTATGCCACTCATTGGTTTGCTGAATCAAGCAGGTGCATAAAATGCATAAAGGTGTAGTTTAATCCAGAACTGATTAGCAGTATTCAGCATAAGCAAACATTCCACATGTTGGGTGGGGCTGCATGGCTGTATTTTCGGTTTGGATTGCGATTCCTCTCACTAAAACATACATTTTATAGCTGTGGTATTCCTCCGTTACTTAACCACTGTACACAATGTTTTCTAAGCTGCTATAGCAACCACAGCCATGTGGATTTGTTGCTGTACAGTGCCTTCAGGTCATCTGCATTATTTACATAGTCCTGTTGATTTAGCTTACTGTAAGATAAAGTAAGATGAGTTTGTTTTGTTTTTCTTTTTTTTGGGGGGGGGGGGGGGGCGCAACAGGGACTTCAGTGACATTGCATTCTAAATAACTTTGCAGCTATAGCAGCTTCCACTCTTCTGGAAAGGCTTTCCACAACATTTTGGAGTGTTTCTTTGGGACTTTGTGCCCATTCATGCATTAAAGCATTAGGGAGGTCAGGCACTGATGTTGGATGAAAAGACTTGGCTCGCTATCTCCATTCCAGTTCATCCCAAAGGTGTTGGATGGGGTTGAGGTCAGGACTCTGTGTGGGCCAGTTGTGACCAAACTCATCCAACCATGTCTTTATGGAGCTTTGCTTTGTGTACTGGGGCGCAGTCATGTTGGAATAACCCCTGAAAGACAGCCCATCCCAATACTTTTGTCTATATAGTGTCTATTTACCTATCTATACACATATATATATATGTACAGAACAATCTACTTAGATAATTCTTCTATGTGCTATATTAACCAATTCTTAAATTACACAGTCCATGATGGCATGGGATGAAAGAGGATAAACAAGGCAGGAAGGGTGTTATGATAAACAAACTACGAGCATAAGCCATGATAGCAGTGATAGCACAGAGTGCTGCCATCAGTTTGAGGAATGCCCTGTCATGTCAGTACACGAACAGCAAGAAGCCCAGTGACGTTCTCTGCTCTACTGACGCTCAACTCACAATAAAGCATTTATCTCACTGTATACAGTTCCCCCATGGTCAACTAAAAGAAAACTAAATCATGCAAACTGATAAGTACATATAAATCTACATGCATGGTATCGTGGAAACTAGGATATTTACCAAACAAGGGTGCGTGCTGTACTAAACAAGTCACAACTATTTGTGAATGACACCACCGCAAAATATTTCAAACTGTCGAGATGAGTGAGCAGGGGAGTCACCCACAGTGTTATTCTTCACCACCTTCAATGCCCACATCCTGTGTCACTTTCACACGGGACAACGATTCAATCATTTCACCATGAGAAAAGAGACATAGGCAATCCTTTCAGCTGTTCCTGTGAGTATAGCAGTTACTAGGTTAAGATACATGCATACTTCAGCTAACTATGTCATGCTGTCAAGAAGAATATTACCGCACACTGCTGAAATCAAACATGCCCAAGCCTAGCGATCTAAGGCAAAATGCCAAAACATAGGGCTTAGGCCCCAGCAAGCATAAAAACATGACTTATTGTGTGTACAATCCTTCTGGCTATATATTTAAGGTTGAATGAATGCTTTAAAAATATTGCATCACAAGAGCACTGACAGGACAGGCGTGACATACTTTTTGTAGATTATGCCTGTAGTTTTGAGCCACACAAACCCTCACAATGGTTTTCTCTAAACAGCATATGCAGCTTGCATCGTTTGATTCATTAATGTGCACCCAACGCATGATTATAACTTTTTAGACAGGGGTTATATGAAGGCAAGCATGTAGTATATTCCCCACAGGAGAAATTAAGCAATGGATTAACAGTAGTAAATAGATTGAGAATATTATAATGCAGTGGATATATTGCTAAAACAGCGCAGAAGTTAAAGCAATGAAAAGCTAAGGTTTGAAAAGGACACCAAGTCTTTGGAAAACTGTGTGCTCAAAATAAGGACGCTGCATACTGTACTGACCAAAGTCAGTCAAGCATAACCATTTTTAAAAAGTAATGATACCCAGAGTATGCTGGGTAGGATTTAACCATTTAATAAACCAAAGTTAATGGATTGCTGAGACAGTTGTACATTATCTATTCTTTAAAATGCTGCAATACACTGATTTTTAGTTATTTTACATTTCTTTTTTCTGTCTCTAATGGTAAGAAGACTAACAGGACAGACACAGATTAGTGTGAGTTGAACCTCGTCTCCTAGTCTCTCATTGGGCTCTTTTGTGAGCTCTGTCTCTCCAGCGTCTGTCTCTCTTCATCTTCTTCTGTCTTGATGGATGCGGCTGTACTCAAACATCTCCACAGATATACTGTCAGTCCTCATCAGTATCAAAAAGTAATGAAACATTGCATTACTGTACATTAACAATGCACCTCAGGGGAGCTGCTGACTTTCTATAGGGGGTACTGTTCACAACACGTTTTCTACACACAAATTTAATGCACAGTAAACATTACTAACATTATGAAATAGAACCATTGATGTACTGTACTGTACTTTAGTTGTACATGCAATATGACCTCTCCTGACTTGTGAGAATTGTGTGATTTGACAAAACTGTTACATCAAATTGATAAACCAAAGCACACAAACATGATCTAAGACAGAAGTTGGCTGAAAAGCAGGAGTTGTCGGGTGTTTCTACCAGCCCATGGTTAAAGAGGCAAAGTTATGGGTGATTTGATGCCCCACTTACGCCGAGTTCGCCTTCTGCTGCATCTCTCTCCTGTGTCCCGTGGTCTCACAAGGTGCACCCACTCCACTGATACGGTTGCTGGCCAGGCAAAAACAGTGAGCACCGATGTGGAAAGCAGAGCAAAGGCAGCTCTAAATCCTTACAAGGCATGATGATGTCCTGCTGCCGCCCTGATACAGTCATCTCCCATCACAGGGGTCAATAAGCAACATCCATGGACGTGAGATGAACAGAACGACAGAGAGGCAGACTGAGAGCCCACATCTATTTAGCTGTGCTAACTAATTTGAGGAAAAAAATTTGAGGATCGTGTCTGGTTCCATCGTTCTTTACACCCTGACCTGAAGAAGCTGATCTTTCAGCGACTGAGGCAAACTGTAACCCTGCAGTCTTTGGTCCCACTCCATCCTGCGATGACTTTCTCTTTTTCTCATACCCTTCCCTCTTTCTCTCTCATAAAGCCATGCATCATGAGCATGCTGCCTATTGGTTTTTGAAGCAGTGGGACAGCAAGGGTAGGGAGTGGCATCACTGCACACGCAGAGGACTCTATGAATGCACACTGATGTGCTGCCCATGAACACTCAAACACACAAAGATGCATTAGTGGAAACAAACCTGTGACCTGCAGTGGCCTCAGAGAGCACCTTATATTCACCTTGCTTCAACCATGTTTAAAGATTAAAACACACAGCGATGTGAACATTTCTCACACTTTCAGACTGGTTTCAAGCGTACACCGAGCATTCTGTTAGTAAAAGAACGAACATCAGATTTTAATTTAAAACAGTTTGAATTTAAGCACTCACCAAGTAGCCAAAAAACTAGAACGGAAATTGTAATCCCTTAACTATTTGTACTTAAATGTATTTGGGTGCTCAAGTTTCCACAGTTAAAACATAAATGGGAGGTACGGTACAGTGTCCAAACACCGCTGTGAATTGGCTTTGTTTTGCACTGCACATGACGGGCTGCCACAGCTTCTCAGTCGGGGCAGGATAGTGACAGCATGCAGGGGTGAAACTGAACTGCACAGATGGAGAGATGGGAATCTTGATCCCTGTTCAGTCTGAACGCTAACCCACTATCATCATTTTAATGCTCATCCAGACACGCAGGTACCAAAGCTGACATCTTGACTTTCCTGCTGTGAATCAGCCTCCCTGAAATAACATCATTACATCAGTGATAATAGGCCTCACTGTCATCTACCCATATTCCTTCTGTGCTTCTGATTTCAACAAGCAGGGGTGTCCAGTTAAGAGCATTATCTTCCCGCAGAATTTAATCATTTCTTGTCAAATTTAATCTGGGATAACTAATACAAACATCCTACAAAAAAGACAGAACGTCTCAATTAAATGAAAATATTCAACACTAGCTTTCACTTGTGAGGCTAACTGCTCTTTTGGACAATGCAAAGAAAACATTTGGTAAATCACATTCATTCAACCCAGCACTGTGACATTTTCTACAAGAAGTGCCTAACTTATTATCCAGCACACCTAACTAATGTTAAAAGTCATTCAGGATCAGAAGTCCTGGGTATTGTCAAAACTATCTGAAATGCTTCTGAGGATCCTGTTAAGGCCACAATGAGTGGCTCAGAAGTCTTGAAAACAGGATGCAGGAGAGAAAAGGCAGGGCAGTGTGGGTATTGGAAGGGCATGGCAGGACATTGTGTAACACACTGAAAATGCACAGAAAGCATAGGCTTTGCCTTATCAATGTACAGCACAGAGTTTACACTAATAAAAGTGGGACTGGCATTTCAATCAGTGGGTCTAGCAAACCAACAGTAAGCATGTGCATCCTACGCTATAATGGCTGGGTGACTGAGGGGGATTGCCGTAATTTCATAAATGTATAACAGCAAACTACAGGCCTAATACTAATTGCTGGGCTCACCAGTCATCAAAACTGTGTAATGACTGATTCAATCCCATTAATAAGACCATGCACTGTTACAAAAGTGTTCTAATATTTTGGCTAGTGGGAACAATCTCCATCAGGGAATAGCCTAGTTAAGCTATTTGACACGATTCTTTTGCCATTTCAGAATTCAATGGCATTCTCTGCCACCCAACACAGAGGGTAATTAGGTAGTGTGGGTATGTAATTAACACCGCAGTTAAAGAGATGTTTCCACAACCTACTGCTGTTAAATTCATTCACATCTTCAACTCCATGTTTTCCTTCCCCCTTTCTCCTTCCTCCTGCCACCACCTCCTCAGGGAAACCCTTTATGACTTAAAATCCTCACTAATCTTCGTGGAAACTCAAATTCAGCGACTCGTTTCCCAACGTGCTGTTTGTTTAAGCTCAGGCACTGGGACGGAGGTTTCTAATGGCAGCAGGAACGCACACTGTTAGGGCCACCGCATATTTTTGCTCTTGTCTCTGTATTTAGCCTATGTATCTATTGTTTATGAAGGACACAATGTTGCCAAGTTTGTTAATAAATGTGACTCCTGTTTGTCTGTACTGTCACTCTCACAAGCATTTTCATTCTACTGTGAAAATCCAACCAGGTCTAGCTTTCACAGTCACTGTGCAACACACACAGCAGGACTACTTCCAACAATGTGGAAGTTTCCCCTTTCCCTTGTCGAACATGCACTTCATAGGCTGCTAGCATAACTCAAAAGATATACAAGATCAGTCTAGAAGCCTGATTACAGACAGCATACACAGCTAGCTACACAGCTGAAGGGACAGGGTGAGAATAGGAATCACTCAGGGTAGTCAGCTGTGAATGCAGAGCCCATAGCTGCCAGGGGTAGATTTACCACTGGCATATGCTATTATAGGCATAGTGGGGAAAAAAAAAAAAAATCTGTCACGAAATAACAAATGTAAGAATGTTGTGTATTGCACGTAGATTGGATGCTCACATACATAACGTGAGACTAGATAAGTTGATTTTATGCCATAAAATGTGGCCATGAGTCAAAGCTTATTGCCTCAAGGCATGAACTTGAGCCATGTGAATGACTGCGATGCATTTTGCCTGAATTACTGCATAAGAGATCAGGCATCATCTATAGGACAGCATAACTAGATTAGACAGTAACCTTGCAGAGGGGTCACATATAAGCTTCATCTATTAGTCGATCAGTGGCACATCCTGAAAAAGGGACAGACCCTTGCCTTAACTGGGTCATCATTATAATGAAAGACAGCAACTTAGAACTTGTCTGTTCTAGAAAATCAATGGCCTGCTCGACAAGTGGATGTCTGAAGGCTCTGTTTCTTGTTCGTTTTGTTTTGTTTTTGTTCTTTTAAATATAAGCCGTGAAAAGAAAGTATTACACCGGTCCCTCCACAGATCTGCATCATTCAGTTTGATATGGACAAAGTTCAACACCCATAAAGACCATAAGGGCAGTCGACATTTTGATAAAAGACTCATACTTCACCTCACCTACTAGGAAATTGCAGGCTAATAATAACCAGAAAAGAAAGATACGTGGACCAGCTTTCGAGTGCATTCATCACCACCATAAGCAATTCACTGAAACCACAAACCCAAAATAGAGAGAAAGCTTGTGCTGTGTATATGCGTTGCACAACTCAGTGGAGTAAAACATTTCAGAGTAGGCCAGAGTGGGAGAGTGAGCAGATTCATTTTGACTCTCACCAACGTGTAAAGTTATGTGTTAGTGAATTTGGCAATGTAACATTCCACTAAAAGTCTTTCATTGTGAAACAAGCAAGCCCAAAGAAAATAAATGCCATTCATACACAAGTGATAACTGTTTTAAACAGTTTGGTCTAGAGCTGCTCTGATTGGAAAGTGTCATGAAATAACTTTTGTTGTGATTTGGCACTATATAAATAAACTGAATTGAATTTGACTGCTTCACTGGCAACCTGGCAAGTTGATAAACTGGAATCCAAATGCAAACCCATAAAAAAGTCAGTATAATCTTGGTAAAGTACTATTTCCACAACAGAACTTTGATTCAAGCACAGTTAATTCCATTTAGGTTGTTCATTACCGGTACAAGTAAGACTGGTGAAATGATGGCCTTCCCTTTCCTCTGTAATCTGACAGAGAGATATAGGGTGGCTCCTAAAATAAGAGCTGAATCCACACTCCAGGCCCAGTCACTTCCATATCTTACAGTATCAGGGCCAGAAATGACAAAGCTCAGCAGTTCTCTAATGAGACTTCAACAAATGGGAGGGCCATATTTACGTTATTACAACACCAGCACACACGGGTTTGGACACGCGCTTGTGTACATGCCCAGTAAATTCATAGAAATGCCTATAACTAGGGATGCAGTTCTAAAATACAATACTTATGATGTATTTGCCATGCTACAATGAAATACGGTGCTGTTTGCTTGTTTCACTTAAATCACAAGCAAAATATTATACTTCTGACATATGCCTATCAGATGACTACAATCTGCTGTAAGAAGACAATCATGCAGACAAGCAGAAACATTACTCAATCTATTCCTATCTCCCTTGCAATATGACAGAGCACAGCACTTCACTGGAGATGAGTAGCTACTATTGCAGTGATATACTAACAGATGTTTTATGGTGCTGCAGAGTGACACTATTGCAATCATTAGTCAGCCAAAAAAGAACTGATTGACCTTACTCAAGATTACAAATGTAGCAGTGTAAGTGCTGATCCATTCATCAAGAACAGACCATCTTAAACTTTGGCAGGACAGGAAGTTGAGTATCCACTGACTATTAGTTCTATCTATGCTGGTGTCTCCTGTACCTGAAATTCATGAATTTGTGTGCAATTGTAATCACAGCCCATGCAGCAACTGTGACAAAACTGGTTTTTGATATAACAGAAAAGGCACAGATAAAGTTATTGCTTATTTAGAAAACATGCCAGAGATCACCCACACTGATGTAAGTACTTGTCACCTGCAGCTCTTTATTAAACCAGTTCACTTTAGCCATTTCCTCTTACCATTTCTTTATGGCAACACTGTTTGGGCAATTTGTTGTTTATGAAACTGGTCAGTTATTTGTGAACAAAAACCAGTAAGATGTAAGGAGAATGCAACAACCCATTCAGTTTTCTACCTAATACAGGCATCTCTAGAGTAACCCAAGTAAGGCTTTGTTTAAAGTGTCTTGTATCTTTAGCCTCCTCTCACCTATGTAATCACAAGTTTGTATATTAGTCACAATTACTATGTTGACTCTGTTACATTTTTAGCCCATTTGTTGAATAATAACAAGACAATAAGAAGCAGAAAAGTAATTTGTTTGATGACCATTTTTGCTTTATTCCCTGTTAATTCATCAAAAAAACATTTGTGTTTATTTGTATACTTACTAATTACTTGGCCTGTGTTGCTGTTTAAATGCAGCTTTCCATGCATAATGAGATGCCCTTCAGCACACTCAATACAATTTTTATATTTGGTCAAGTATAGACAAATAATGGGATCTTTAGTCTTTCAGAATGTTTATATTTGGCACTTTTATTCCACTTTTATGCCTCTCATGGTAAGGTTCTTGATGTTGGTTGTAAAAAGGCATTTTTACTATCCCTGTCACCTTCATTTTGAACAGAGGAATAACAATTAGAAGCAACAACAATTTTAAGTTACTTAGGTTCTTAAAGACACAATGCATCACCAATGCATTGTGTCTCTACATACTGAAATCAATCCAATCCTGAGTAAATGTGAGTCTTCTGAAAAGTACAAGTTTGCAAATTTAAAAAAATACTAGCAAATCTTGTTGAATTTGGGTTGTTTAATGGTTACAGCTGTTCTGACAATTGGTTATAAAAATCCCCTGTACATGACTAAAACTGTAGATCAGACTTATGATACCTGTGAGCAGCATATCTTACTACTGAACATGAAGGAGTCGAAACTGCCAAATTGTGAGCTCAAATGTTAACAGGAAGGAAGTGAACAAAAAAGCACAGGATGCTTGTATATGATGATTTC